>NC_083364.1:43775000-45025000 GCF_030254825.1 Meriones unguiculatus | reverse complement strand
AAAGGAGGACACCCCCTCTCAGTGGACTCAGAAGGGGGCCGGGAGGAGATGAGGGAAGGACAGGAGAATTGGGAGGGAAAGAGGGAGTGGACTACAGCTGGGATACAAGTGAATGTATAAAATTATTTAAAAATTAAAAATATTAATATAAAAAATTTAAACAGAATTGCTTTACTAGTATGCTTCTCAAATGAGAGTAAATGTTTCCTAAAGCTGACTGAACGCAGGGAATTATCATTTACATATGTATAATATGATATGTAAATTGCATTATAATCTTACATTAAAATTTTAGTTCCACAAAAAAAACCAAAACCAAAACAAAACAAAAAACCTGGATTTAGTTGTTTTTTTTTTTCCATGTGAATCCTTACTAAACTTTTACCTGACACCTTTATAGTACATATTGTGCATCACTAAATTTTGATTATTAGGGTAGATTTTCTTTCTTGTGGTAATATAAACTTCACAGGGAATCTGTCTGTGGCTATGTAGCTCCCCAACCCCTTTTTGGATACCTGCTTGTCATAATCTACTTCCAGGCACATCACGGATAAAACGCCTTTTTTTTTTCTTTTAAATCTCTTGACTGATAAGCTCATTATCAACTAGAATCCTATCTCTGTAAGAAAATAATTTCTAGGTTATACAGAATGGTCCAAATTACACTGTCTTTCTGAATTACTGAAAGTTTCTCCACATTTGCCGTATTATAGACAAGAACAGCATCGCATGTCCACCCCAGGTCCTTTGAAAGACAGGCTCTCGCAGCTGAGCAGATAGGAAGAACTGATGATACTGGAAGTGTTCTCTGAGTGCGTGCACATACACAGCATCCCGAAAATAAATCAATGTTTTCCTTCCCTCCCTGCTGAGTTTCATTTCACAACACAGTCCTGCCATTATGAGCCCCTCCCCCCCAAATATACCTGTTCACTTTTTCATCTGTGAACAACATAACACTGAATTCAATTAAATTCCAAAATGGATACCTCAGAGTCTTCCCTAGAACTTTTAATATTTTGGCTTTAATATAAATTGATCCTTTGCTATTGAGTCAGTAACATAAAACCATGAAAAGGCTTTGAGCCTTATTAAAGTCACGGGCTGCTTAGCTGAACAGGGCATATTTGGGGACAAACACTGTAGGAAACATAGAATTGAATTAGAAAAGTCATTTATTTACAATAGACGGGGGACCCAGCGTGTGAGCCTGGCAGAAGATACCAGTATTTTATCTGTCTCACCTGCATCTACATCTGCAGGCTCTATAAAAGAGGCCATCTCCTGCCAGGCTGATTCTCAGGGGCGGTTCCTATTCCAGAAGGTCAGGGACATGGGAGCTCGAAGGCCCTTTCTGGCAGTGAGGAATTACTGGGTGTTCTTGTTTTTGCAAGATGCTGGGGAGATGGGCAGGGTGAGGGCTGTTGGTAGTACGATGCCAAGGTCATGAAGCTAGGGCAGAACTGCAAATAGCAAACATGACTTTTGGCATTCGGTCTGTTCATCTGACCAATGGACCCTGGAAACAGGTGCTGGAACCTTATGGAAAGCAATTAGAGCTCCCATCCAGACTACAGGCCCTTGCCAATGTCAAAAAAGAAGAAAGAAGAGATGAGGTTTCTTGCCTGGGGAATTTCCCACTGTGGTTCTCTCCTTTAATATTATGCCAGAAATGCATTCTGTGATGGAGTTCTGCCACCTGTAACATGTGTCACTTTGTCTTTGGGAAAAGCAGAGGTAACTAAGTGAAGTTACTTTTATTTATGCCATTTCATCTGTACAAGAACAACATTTATTAAGCATGGTCTGGGATTACACTTGATTTCCCTTCAGTTTTATTTTATTGTTTTGCATATGAGTCTCAGGGAAAATGATATGACTCTGGAGAGCAAATGATTTAAATGAAGCTGATGTTGCTTGAGTGTCAGGCGTTGCTAAGAGAGCAATCTCATTATTAGTTGTTATCATAGTTATTGCAACACCCAGCTTTCTGTAGACTAGACTTCAAAGAGCAGGTAGTTCCCACTCTAATCTGGCACAGAAGGGCAGACAGAACATGAGCTTTGGAATCCAGTTTCTCATTCCTACTAGCTGTATATCCAGGAGCATGCTCCTTCAACCATCAAAGCTTTAATTTATTTCTCTGTAGAGTAGAGCTTATAGCTTTGTTTGCTGAAGGCTTTAAATAAATTACTATGTCTAAAGAATCTGGCACAGTTTTTGGCACTCAGCAGGTGCACATTGTATGTTCAGTCCTATTTCGTATGCTTGTAGATACGTTTCCTCAGAGAGCTCCAAGATGAGACGTTGTCCAATAAACAGGAATTACAAATTAAACCAAACTAGGGGCAGCTTATTATATCTTTGCTGGTCTGATTTGAGCGAATGAACAGGGTAACTTTGGGGGATTCTTGGTGAAGTTCTACAAAGACGATCTAGTCAAGATGGCTAAAAAACCGACAATCTTAGTCATTTAATGTGAGCAACCTATTGCTATAATTTGAACATGAAAAATAAACTTTATTCTTTTTGAAGGCACACAAGGCATCTTGTCATCTTAGCGCTATGCAGATGGGCAATTCTAACACACTCATTCTATTTCCTAGTTAGCCTCCAGACTTGTCAATGGCTGCCAGCCTGTCACCCTATCCACTTTAAACAAGTTCTTGTCTAGTATCTGACATTTTCTCTTAACTTTCTTCTCTGATTCTTCTTACCTATGGCTTAGGTTTGAGTGGTTTTCTCTCCCTGAAATTCCTATCTTCAAGTCTAATCTAATGCTGCAATAATAAGAGATAAGGCCTTGTGGAAATGATAAGCCCTCATGAATGCCATTAGTGCTTTAATAAAAGAGGCCCAAGGGAGCAGAGAACACCCTTGTCTCTTCCTACACTGTACGGATGTAACAAGAAGACTGGGCCTATAAAGTAGAGAGTGAGCCTGTACCAGATGCAGCATCTGCTGGAGTTCTCTACCATAAGGAATGAATTTCTTTTATTTATAAATTGCTCTGTCTAAGGTATTTAGTTATATCAGCTGGAAAGCCTGAAAGAGACGTTTTCTGACCTTTTACTCTTTCTCAGCATTAATACTTGAGGCTACTTCTCCCAGTTAGGCCTGTCTGATTTCACAAGAAAAAATATTCATGTTGGAACAAAGCAATATAAGTAAAAAGTAGACCTCAATCAACCAACCAAACAACCAAGAGCTGGTTTGAGGGTATACTGCAAACTCAAGAGTAAAAGTTTTCAAGCGCAATGGAATGAGATCAAAGCAACCACATAGATTTTTGGGTGAATCAACTTCCTGAAGAACAGAAAGGCATAAGCTATAAGCTATAACTGAGGAGATGTGAATTTATTTCGGAGCTTCTCAAGGCTTCTTCTCCTGAAGATCATCTGGTTACCACACAGCTTTCAAACAGAATGCCCTCCTACTGCATATAGACAGACCTTGAATGTTGAGAGTGCAGTAATGGTCTACGTTCAATTCTCATGGAGATTTGAGCCCAACATAGGAAATCATGGAACTTAAACAAAAAAAAAATATATATATATATAAATGATAAGAGGAAAAGAAAGCTTTTAAAATGTGTTGTTATGTAAAATATTAAGTAATATGCAAAAGTCACCTCTTAGCTGCTAGATTTCAGTTCCTACTGTATCTCCCACAATACTGTAGCAATGTAAACTTGCTCGGCTGTAGACTCGCCGTTCTTGTCTTACTTATAGGATATGTCTAGTATCTCTATGTACCTGCTAGGCTCGGGCCAGAAGAATGCAGACGGTGAGGTTTGTGAAAGCTGGAGCACAACTTATCTTGGTATTTCACAAAGGATAAAGCAGACTTCGGTTCAGTTACCCCTGAAAGCCCGATTCTGAAGTTACTCAGAGCCTGACCTTTTCCCCATGATTTTTCAGATATGCAGCCTCTGATATTTATATAGAGCACACTTCTGCTGTGATCACAGCACAAAAGCAGGACGTGGGAGGGAAAGCACACAAGGTAGCTCTATTATTCTGGTTGCTCTTAATATTATATCTGTTAGTGTAAAGAAGTACTATTTTTGAATCATCCTAGATACCAAATTTACAGGAAATAAGTATCTGTGTCAAGGCCTTTACTGATTTCTTTCTGTAGCTTCCGTCTCTAGCATAGCTTCATCTTCAACCTACACAAGGATGGATGCTGCCCTGGGCACTGCGTCTCTCTTGCCCTCGGTCATGAGTGACTAAGTTGTTCTAGTTTGCTCCTTTGGATTCTAAACCTAGTCCTACTTGATGGTTGCCTTGTAATTTAGGCTCTCTTAAATGCATTTATGGGAAACAAATTCTGTCCATTTTTTTTTTAAGTCTCAACTTTGAGACTTAATATTTTTATGTTGTTTCTATATATCAGCTCCCGTACTCAAACTGCCTGCTCAGGTTCATTATCTGCCCAGACACGGGGAGCAGCCTCGTTAAAGGAAAACTCTATCCTGCTTCATCTTTATCATCTTCCAGCCATCTCACTGATCCAGATTCCTATGCCAATTGCCTTCTGAAACACTGAGCACTTTTGTTCTAGCATTCTGATATGCAGCTGCCTGCCCAGCTACCAAATTTAGTGCCCATCTTGGCTTCTCTGGGGCGGACACTCTCACAATGTTTGTTTCTTTCCTGAGAGACAAGTGAGAGTAAGAGTCATTTGGAACCATCCATGGAGAAGACCTAGATCCCTGCTCAGAGGAAGCCCATAGGCTGCTCAGTTTCCAAGTGGGTGCCCTAGTAAGGGAAGCAGGAGCTGTCTCTCAGATGAACTTGGTGGCTAGCTCTTTGATCACCTCCCCCTGGGTGCAGCCTTGCCAGGCCACAGAGGAAGATGATGCAGCCAGCCATGAGACCTGATAGGCTAGGGTCAGATGAAAAGGGAGGAGGTCCCCTCCTATCAGTGAACTAAGGAAGGAACATAGGGGGAGAAGAGGCGGGAAGGGTGGGACCCAGAGGAGATGAGGGAGGTGGCTACAGCTGGGATACAATGTGAGAAAAAAAAAGTCACTTGGAAGACTGCCAAATGAATGGTGAGCACCCAGCCATATCTCTTTCTGCCCTGGGTGTACTATTCTATCCAGCCTACATTAGCACCTGTCTGCTTGTCAGCAGTAATATAAAATTACCATTATCTCTCTACCATTTACACATTTTGATTTGGTAACTCGTCTTTCTAGGTATTGACCTAGTCTTGTGGTGTCTAGTTCCCCAAGTCTTTTTAAATAATGCATCACCGAATAGCTAGTGTTCTTAGTTTGAAATCTTTCCCCTGTTTGAGTTTTAACGGCTGGTGACTCAGGATAAAGCATACAGTGCTAAGCACTACCATTATTGGGAAAGTAGTGAGAAATGATTAAGACCAACACAATCTAGGCAAAAGCTTTATTTTACTTGCAAAATATTACTCTAGTGTAATTCCCCCCCCTTTTTTTTTTACAAAGTTTGCGGTGCCCAAGTTTTATTCTTCCAAAGGATGAACATAAAAGTATTTGTCTTGTTTGCCTCAGTGCTGATATTACTGACTTTTTTCCTTTTCTTTTCTTTTTTTGTCTTTTATGGTTCATCTAAATTCATAATAAATCTAGCATTGTTTGTCTTATTAATAACAATCCTGGCACTTAAAAAAGCTAAGCAAGAAGGAAGACCCTGGAAAAGATGATCAATCCTCACTCAGAAAGGCAAATGGGGTAGACATCGGAAGAGGGAGAAAACAGGGAACAGGACAGGAGCCTACAACAGACAGCCTTTGAAAGGCTCTACCCAGCAAGGTATCAAAACAGATGCTGAGACTCATAGTCAAACTTTGGGCAGCATGCAGGGAATCTCATGAAAGAAGTGGGAGATAGAAAGACCTGGAGGGGACAGGAGCTCCATGAGGAGAGCAACAGAACCAAAAAATCTGGGAACAGGGGTCTTTTCTGAGACTGATACTCCAACCAAGGAACATGAATGGAGATAATCTAGAACCCCTGCACAGATGTAGCCCATGGCAGCTCAGTCTCCAAGTGGGTACCCTAGTAATGGGAGCAGGGACTATCTCTGACATGAACTCAGTGGCTGGCTCATTGAGCACCTCCTCCAGATGGGGGAGCAGGCTTACCAGGTCACAGAGGAAGACAGTGCAGCTGGTCCTGATGAAACCTGATAGGCTAGGTCAGATGGAAGGGGAGGAGGACCTCCCCTATCAGTGGACTTGGGGAGGGGCATGGGAAGAGATGAGGGAGGTGGATGGGTTTGGGAGGAGATGAGGGAGGGCCTACAGCTGGGATACAAAGTGAATAAACTATAAATAAAATAAAAAAACCAAAAAACCCAATTCTGTCCTGATCATATGATTTTTTTCCTTAATTGATCTTTATAATAACCCAGTAAAGAGGAAAGAAACATTTTTATTACTCTCCACTGATAGTAGAGGAAATAGAATATTAGAAAAAAAATGTAAAATATAAGAATTTCACTGAATTTTCTCTTTTTCATTCCAAGCATCCATCAAGCCTTATTATTTCAGTCTGCTTGGGAGACAACTACATGAAGCCTTATTGCTAGGGATATGCAATGCTGTTTGAATGGTTCGTATAAATGTAAACATTTCAAGTATTTTATATTTTCTAAAAAATACAAAATTTGCATTGTCCCCATTTCAGTCTGTCCCTCTTTGAATTTAATATTTTTAAATTTTGAGAAAATTTAAAGCACAGATTCATTTGTAGTAGTTATAAACAGTATAGGAATCTCTCCATACTATCTAACTAGTTCCTTAAAATGGCAGCATCTTGTAAAACTCTAGTGCTAGAGCAAAGCCAGGATAATGACTTATAGTCAAAATGGAAAAGTTTCCTCAGCATGGGATCCTGCGTGTTATTCCTTTACCCCAACCAGATAAATCCACATCTCTTTCTTTAAACTGGAAACAACTGAGCTGATCTTCAATAGTTTTTTTCTTTTCTTTTCTTTTCAAAACGATTTCCCATGTGTGTATATTTTGGGTGTGTGTAGGGTGTTTGGGAGTCTTGCTACCTTCCCTAGGCTTACCTCCAACTGTTGAGAGAAAGTGATCAACAAACCTCAGCTCCCCAAAGGAATAGAGAATGCACACATGCCTCATAGTAGTCAGCCCTAATCTGTTCTTCATTTCCTTTGTCCTTTGAAGACTGTTAAATAAATAGAATTGCACAGCATGGAAATTTTAGTGTTGGCTAGATTTTTTTTCTCTTTTATTCAATGTACATCAGGAAGAATCATTCAGTTTACCACATATATCAGCCATCCACTTCTTAATAATGAATGGAATTCTGTTGCATAGATGTGTCACTGTAGATTCATTTATCGAAGGATAGTTAGGTTGTTTCTGCTCTTCAAAAATTACAAATAAGCCTTCACATACACTTGCATGTGAGTTTTTTCTGTGGGCACAACTCTCATTTTCTAGAATAAATATCTAAGAATACAATTGCTGGAACATACATTTATTTCTTGAGGTAAGGGCCAAACAGGTTTCCAGGGTGGCTACATCATTTTGCACTCACTTAAATAATGTACCAGTGATACAGTTTCACTACAGATCTGCCATCATTTGATATTGTGCCTTTTTTGAGTTGTGTTGATATCTATTGTTGCTCTCATTTACAATTCTTAAATCACTAGCGATGCTAAACATTTTTATGTCTACTTTATTTCAATGAAATCTGCTTTTCCTTGTCATTGAAATGTTCAAGTCATTTATTTTTCCAGTTTTCAGACCAGATTCTGATTGCACTTTACTATTGAATGTAGAATCCTTCGTATAGGTTAATATATTTTAGAGACTGATTCCAATTCACAGTTTCTCTCTGTCTATATCTTGTTTCTGATTCCTTTTTCTTTTTTACAAAATCCTTTGTAAGGCAGATTTTCTTTTTTTAAATTTTGATAAAATTTCCTTTATTAATTTTTCCCCCTGTGTAGATAATGCTTTTGGGATTAATGCTAAGAACTCTATGCCTGATCATATATCATGAAGACAGTTGTTTTAAACGGGTTATAGCTTTTCTTTCCACATCCAATTCTGTGATCCATTTTCATATAATGTGTCAGGCCTGCATCGTTTTGCCTGTTCTTCATATTACCTATGCATTTGAAACTGCTATTAACTCTTTAACATCACCCTAACTGGGCGGGGCAGAGACTTGCTACTTCAGCATGTGTAAGCAGTCCTGGATTCCCAGATGCATGACATTGACATTGGTGAATGTTCTACTAGCCAGAGGCTCTGACAGGCTCAGGTTGTCATGGAGTCTTCTCTTGTTTTACCTTAGCAGTGGTACTTTGATGTCTCCTAGCAGCCATGAGTGTCAAAGTCTAGGTTTCATACAGCCCCTTGCTGGCAGAGGTGAGCTGGTAGCCAGTTTATGATGTGCTGGTTGGCTGTGAGGTCGTGGTTACTATCTAAACATTCTGTTCCTCCTACACTGCCTCTTATTCTTCTGGCTGGAGAGAATAGGCATCCAACATGGCTTTTGTGTTTTGCCATCCATAGGCATTGTGAGACGGCTGTCTCCCCCAGTTCCAAGCCTTAGAACAACACGAGGTGCAGGTAACTCAGACTGCCCACCACATCCCAAAGTACCTACAGACCTTGATCATTTCTCCAACCAATACAGATTTCTTTTCTTTTCTTTTCTTTTTTTTGTGGTGTTATGTTTGCTATCTCATATGAAGAGTTTACAACTGTATTCCTCTGGAATAATAGAGATAAGGATGCCTGTTCTATCATAGGTGCATGGGTTTCACTCATTTCATTTTTTTAAGCAAAACTTGATGGTCTAGAATATATGCTGTGTTTATTTAGGCAAGCAAGCAAGCAAGCAGTATTATCAGACTATGCTCTTCAGAGCCCACAGAATAGGCTATAAGGAAGACACATGCTTGAATAAACTCTAGGATACTCATGTTGATGATGAAAAAAAAAAAAGAAGAAAAAAAAAAAACCAAGCAACTCTCATCTTCATAAGTTGTGAAATCTGCCCCCTAGTGGGGAAAGTATACGCTCTTTTCCTTTCACCCTTGATTTCATTGTCCTTAGACAGGTTTCTGTTACTTTTCTCTGTGCCACTGAGAAAAGTGTATTGATATCTCTAGCTTCCAGGGCTTGGTGATTATAGCACATCCCTTCTGACCTGCAGGCTTCTGCTTTGTCACACTACTGTATTTACTGAATGGCTCCAGGGGACAGCCTTGTGCTGAGTGCTTAGCCAAAGCCAGGGTACTCAGGCAACCTCAGCGTCCCCAGGGCAAGGACTGGGAGAGAGCCGAAGGGTACACAGGTGTTTCAGGTTTTAAAATCTCCCCCCTTCAACAAAGCTCTTTTGAAGCGTGATGTGAATACTGTATTCAGAAAAGAAAACTAAATAGCACACAAACTCGCCTTTCAATTGATGAGAAATGACTTTTTTTTTCGTATGAAAATAAAAACAGAGTGATACATAATTTATGTGGATTCTGCCACAAAGTGCCTGTATCTCAGAGAGGTTTTTGACAAGACAGGGATGGTGTAGTACAAGGCACAGACTTAGATTTGTTTCATGTTACACTAAGCCACAGCCATGTTTTGAGCTCTGTCCAGACTTCAAGAAGAGAATGTCCATGCAAACTAGAGTCCTAGTTAAGCACCCATGCATCAAAGAGAAGACCTATAGAGAGAACAAATGTAATTCACCCTAGGAAAGTATCTGAGAAAAACATGTCACTGGCCATTCAATAGAGATGATATTGACTCTCTCTCCCTCTCTCTCTCTCTCTGTGTGTGTGCGCGCGCATGCGTGTGTATGTGTGTGTACACAGCCAGAAGACAACATTGTGTGTTATTCCTTTAGAGCTGTCCACCTTGATTTTGAGACAGAGTCTTTGCAGGGCCTGTATGTAGCTCACCAAGTATGCAAGGGCAACTGGCCAGAGAGCCACAAGGATTCCCTTGTCTCCATCTGTTCCCACCTCCCTAATGCTGGAATTATAAGCATGTGCTGCCTGCTAGGCTTTTAAAGTTGTCTCTGGAGACTGAATCCTGAGCTCTCTCAAACCCTGAGACAAATGGCTGAGGTGCCTGTATAGCATATCAAAGCAGATCTGGCCCAGCATCCCTCAGTCCCTGCTTGTTACAGTGTATGGCCGATGTGTCCCACCCTAATCTCTCCAGCCCAAAGGCTGGGCTACCCTTTAACCAGCTTCCTTTCCCTATATAACTCAGCCATTTTGATTTTCTGGCCCTTTTGTCTCTTGTTTACCCTCCTGGCCTCTTTGTCTGGCTCTCCCCTCTCTCCTACCTTGTCTCCTCACTATGGCCAAGCTCATTCTGGTCATATTCACTATGGATTCTTCCAGATGTCCCTGCGTCTGGCTGTGCTCCCCCTTTTATCTGCAATAAATTCCTTTGCCATACCTAGGAGTAGTCATGTTCTTTCCTTTTCTTTCATCCACATACCACTGTTTTACTAAGTGTTTCAACAAGGTCTTTTGTTTTTAATAGAACCTGAATCTAGGGGTTCAGAGAGGAAGCTTCTTTTCTTCTCCCCATTCTTATTATACTTCTTTCTCTAACTTTAAGAGTTAGAAACACCTAAGAGAAACATACTTTTGACACACGCAGGCAGAAGTGGTCATTGCTACCTTCAGATCCATGTCAGATAAACCCAACCTATTGTGCCAAGAATAGTGAGAAGCCAAGCACATAGATTTCTGACAATTCTCCATGCTTGTGACTTTCTTGTAATTATGCTGCACTGCTGGGGAGACAGAATTCGAAACATTTTTATAACTGAAAGGACTGTGCCTTGAGTTAGACTCCAAAGATGGTAAGAGAATAATTGCTTTGAAAGGTACAGGGAGGAGTACTGAAAGAAGGTGGGGACTATTTGCTTCTTTTATTTACCTGGAAGGCAGAAGGCCAAGAAAAGCCAGAGTCTGCTGTGATATAGAAATGGACTGAAAGAGATGTCTTTTCAGCATTTCCATGCTGAGGGTTATATAAGCTACTGAAAAAACTGTGTGGCCTAGGATTGGCTACGCTACTGCCTTTCCACTGTCTTTGGTCTTATTTAACTGAGAATCAACAACCCCAGTAAAGTTTGACATTCCTAACTTGGCTAAGACAACTGCCTTGCTATCAAATATGCCTAACTCAGCTCTCTTATATTGGGCAATGTCTTGTTGATGACTGAAGTGATAAATTTAGAAGTGGAGAAATGAGATGGGGTTTCTATAGTGTCTGCCTGCTGACTTGTAAAAGGTTTTGCTGACTACAGAATTTTGCTGCTTGAAGAGACCTCAGAGATCAAGGAGGTCAACTCCTCTTTTTTTTTTGTAAGTGTGGGAAAAGAATCTCTGAGTCTTGAAGCAATGTAATTGAGATTCCCTAACAAATTAGTGACCAGGACAAATTGCGAATCTTGTCATTCCACTTTCATCTCCTTTCTTTTCCATCACTGTAGATAGAAAACTTCAACACATTTACTGCAGTCTTTTATATTAGTGTTTAGAAGGCTCTTCAAATGAAAAAAGATCTAACACTTAGAATATTAAGATTAAACTGGTCTATAAGCAAGGGTGGCCAACACATAGGTCACTAGAAATGTCTTATTGAAGACAACCCTGTTTTAAGTCATTCCCATTTGGCAGAATATGCATGAGGCTTTCTGAATAAATGAACCACATCAAGTAGAATGTTGAATCCTAGGGTAGAATATTAAAGTTTAAAATCTAAGACCAATCATCCAACAGTGAGGTCAATGTAACCAAACAAAGGAACTCATAGAAGATACTTGACTCTTTTGAAGATTTATCTCCAGCCTGCCTCTTCTCTTTGAAGTTTATGGTTTAAGCCAATAGATGGTGAATGGTGGAAGAATTTAGAATGAAGAAAGAGAGAAAGCAACAGGGTGTTATGTAGCCACAATATAAACTGAATCTGACACAATGGAATACAAAAGTCAATACATCTGTAATCTACAATAAGCAAGCAACCGTCCTTCCCAACTTTCACATTTCAGCTCTTCAATCTCAAGCGTAAGTTCCCATCACCCAACAGATATTATTTATCTTATATATAACACAATTCAAGATGACAAAGAACCAGTTAATCATTTAAAGTGTTGAGCTTTAAGATCTGCCAAATTAAGAAGAATCTTTTTATTGTAATCTATGTTTCATTTACACTGAAATTTTCATTCATCACTTACTTCATTGAAAATTCTGACTTTGTGTAGTGATACAATTTTATGAAAATACCTTTTGATTTCCCCCAAAGACTGAACTTTTGGCAGACCTCAGTCCAAAGTTAATAACCTGGGGTAAGATGATCAATCCTCAGTTGAAAAAGACAAATGGGAAGGGCACTGGAAGTAGGAAAGAACAAGAAATAGGACAGCAGTTTACCATAAGGGCCTCTGAAAGACTCTATCTAACAGAGTATCAAAGCAGATGCTGAAATTCATAACCAAACCTTGGGCAGAGGGCAGGGGATCATATGAAAGAAGGTGGAGTTAGTAAGACCTGGAGAGGACAAGGTTCCACAAGGACCAAATATATCTGGGCACAGGGATCTTTTCTGAGAATGATTCTCCAACCAAGGACCATGTATGGATATAACCTAGAATCCCTACTCAGATGTAGCCCATGGCAGCTCAGTATACAAGTGTGTTTCCCAGTAAGGGGAACAGGGACTGTCTCTGACATGAACTCAGTGGCTGACTCTTTGACCTACCCCCCTCCACCCTGAGGGAGGAGCAGCCTTGCTAGGCCACAGAGGAGAACATTGCAGCCATTCCTGATGAGACGTGATAAGCTAGGGTCAGATAGAAGGGGAGGAGGACCTCCCCTATCAGTGGACTCAGAGAGGGGCAAGGAGGAGAGGAGGGAGGAAGGGTGAGATTGGGAGGGAATAAAGGAGGGGGCTACAGCTGGGATACAAAGTAAATAAACTGTAATTAATATAAAAAATAAAAATGTAATTTAAAAATAATTCCCGTGGAGCTCATAAAAGACTATGTATTTAAAGCATACTGTGCACTTAGCTGGTGTAAGTTTCATCTCCTTTAAGAGAACAACCTAACAGACCTTCCTTGCCTTGGATTTCCCATGTAATCGCTTTTTACAACCTAATCGAATTTATAGCTTAATATTAAGTTATGTCCTCCTCCATGTCACTAACTCAACCTAATGTATGTGTATTTATGTTTGTATTGTGGTAACAATTTGTGGAAATCATCCAATAGGTTTTAAGAAACCTTAAAACAAATACGTGCCATAACTGTTGGAAGCAACATGAAATAAAATCCTTCACACACAGTCTGATCAGATAAGTGACAGAGACAGAACTGGTAGACACACCAGACAGACTACGGACAGACTGATAACTAACCAGACAGACAGAGAGAAAACACAGGTAGAGATGTGGAGAATTCATATGTGTGTTCATTCTTGGGAATCAATACACAAAGTCATGATGTACAAAAAAAATGTATCTGCCCATGAAGTTGGGGATGTTCAATGAAAGGATGAATGAAAATAAATCTGTGTAAAAGAAAAACAGATCACCAGTCAATCTAGAAGGAAGTGCTTTGCTTTCTTTCTTTAATGCAACACTGACACATTTTAAAGTTCTCAAAGGTTATCTTCAATTTTCTAACTGGCACACTTTGAAAACTAACTCTCCAGTGATTGTAAAACTATGAGAACTCAGAAGCAATTCTATTGTAAGAAAATGGTTATGTGTAATTTCCTTTGTTTCTTAGGACACTAATCTAATGAAGCACACTGATTCCATACTGAAGAAAGAAACTATATCAACAAAATTCTTGTCACTTGCCCAAAGTCAGAAATTACATCCAAGTCTGTCTAACTATTCTAAAAAAAAAACAGAATACACAATACATATGTGCCTTTATACTTCTGGAGACTTGAGGGGAATGGATGGAAAGAAGATGACAATGTTCTCTTACAGAAGGCAGCCTTGCTTTTCTCTGAATGAGATCTGCCATGTGTATATTAATAAAACTTGAAGTAAGCGACCAACAGTTTTGCAAAATACCGAGAAAAGGAACAAGGGCCTCTGCTAATGATTTCCTGAAACTTGCCTGGGGCCTGCAGCTAGAAAGAAGGAAATGATTGCATCCCAAGGCACAGAGTGACTTACTGCAGATGGTCCTGGTTATTTCCTAGACTGAGAAACTTATAAGAAGAATAAAATATTAAGGTGAGCATTGAAGGAGGGCATTAAAAAAGTACTCAATAGCCTTAGGCAGACTGTGGACACTTGCTTCCATACTTCTGACTTGCAACCAACTGCTGTTCCTTTTTTATTTTTTAAATCACTTCATGTGATTGTTTATTACTTGTCTTTGTTCCTACAGTGTTGCTGTCCCCAGAAGTGAATCCCAAGGATTGTTATTACCACCTCATCAGATTTTCCTGAAACTGCTAAAACGTATTTCCCTTTACAGTTTTCTATTCTCAAAAAAAAGGATAATCCATATATCTCCTTGTTTTGTACCATTTTAAAGGCCACTGTATTTTATGTACTTTGTTCCATGTTTATGCCAGTGCTCTCTTCTATAGTTTGGGCTTTATAAATCCAGGAAGTCAGTAAACTGAGGGCTTGGTCTTCAGCCTGTGGCACTTTTAGTAGGTGGTTAAATCTTTAGGAGATGGGACTGATGGTAGGAAATTATGTCATTAGGGATGTGATCCTAAAAAGAAGATATTGGGACTTCTGTTCTTTCCCCTTTCTCTGTGTTTCCCTGATAACAGAAGGTAGTAGCACTCTGGCTGCGCTCTCCTACCACGATATATGATATACCACCATGGCCCCCAAGTAACAGGACAAGGGACCATGGATCGAGGCAACGAGCCAAAATAAGCCTCTCCTTTCTACAAGCTTATTATTTCTGGTATTTTCACAACAATGCAAAGCTGATGAACACATTACTCATTGCATCATTCTTCCACACTAATGAATACTTTTTTCAAGTTCATCAAAACGACTAAATATATGAATGCTCACTTTGGAGAAAAATAGCACTCCCAGGAGAAAGAGAGATTAATTTGTTGACTCAGATACTTAAAATGGAACAAAATTTTATTCATTTTTTCCTACTTTCACAATTTGCCTAGGAAATTATAAAACACTGTTTACTTTATTAAATACAGTACATTAACCTGGTAAATATGCTAATGAATGAAAAACTGCTGCTTCAGCAACTTGCTTGAGTATAAAACTTTCTTCTGTTCATCAAATAGATTTTAATTATATATTATTATTTCTTAAAAGCAACCCTTGTTCCAAATGGAAATAATCTTCAGGATTGGAGTACTGCTCTGTGTGAATCACGGAGCTCTATTTGGGACTGCTGCTGGAGCTGCGGGCCGGGGTCAGGTTCAACTTGACATTTCTATCTGTTGACCTCTTTAGCTCACGAACTTTTAGGTCAGTGGTCACTGAGTCTTAGTAGTGGACAAGGACATTTTATTACTTGAGTGCCTCTGAGACCTCAGGTCTAGGGGTGGATTCTTAAATGGGGAGATTACTAGCTCATGCCTAGGATAAGATCATGCTATTCCCAGTAATTCAAAGGTTACAGATTATTCTTCTTGGCCATAGCAGAAAACAGCCTAGTGTAATCAAGTGCTAAAGATTTCACCCAGAGCGGAGAAATAGATGATGTTATCTGGCATGATATTAAAGGTTTTCAGTAAAAAACAAATCCAGATTCAATCATTCAAGCAAGACTATGAAATCATGATAACTTTTTAGATCAACCTGTTACGTTGTGAGGGAGAAGGGGCTTTTTATCTTCTCTCTCTGGCTGAGACTGCTGCCTGCTACACTCTCCATTGGCACATGAATGATGGGAGGTACAGAGACCAGCCCCACAGCCAGCTCAATTTTTTTCTGACAGCGGCTTTGGCAGAGGGATGATTAAGTGCTGTTCCCAAGTGACTGCTTTGCTCAAAGTAAATCCCTACATAGCTTCAGGTTTAAATTAGGTACAGGATGCTTAAAGGCGGAGTTTTGTCCTCATGTCTGTAATAGTCATACCTCAAATACCATGCTCCTAAATACCTCTACAAGACCATGGGCTGAGTTCAGCTGGCCAGAGTGGGTCATAGTTCCCATTTATGTAGTCATTTCTATGTGCTCATGACTGTGCTCTGCTCTTTACAATGCGCTGACTCAATGACTCTTGAACAGTTCAGTGAGATAGGGGCTAACTGATTGTCTGAGGCTGTACGATTGAATCATCCAGTCCTAGCTCTATCTACAGTGTCTGTGGAGATGCAGGGAGAGGGGGGTAGCCTGCTTATAGGAGAGGTGCTGCTGTCCCCCTTCTCCAGGACAGAACACTCCAGACTTGAAGAATTCTCCCCCTCCTTTTGTCCTACTGCATGGTGGCTTGTCAATAGGACATTCTAAATTTAGCATCCCAGGTTTAGAAATTAAATGCCAACACAACCCACTTGGTGTCTATGCACCTGGGCTTGTTTAGCCCCAAGGGAAGAGCTGCAGGTGACCTTTCTTTCTTGCACTTGCTAGATTTATAAGAACACAGTCTATGGTTAAGGCATCTCAGCCATACCAGCACAGAGAGAAAGGAACAATGTAATGCCCCACAACAGGCCCAGAGTTCTGGGGCAAATGTTATTTATCCCACTGTGATTCTATAGGGCTAAGTATGAATGTATGTGAGTGTATTTGTGGATGGGAGTGGATATGTGTTTGGGAGTGAACCATTTTCATTGGTTTTCTTGTTTATTTGTTCTTGTATCTGGATTTGATACAAATTATTGTGTTTCTCTTATCTTTTGTTTGCCATAGAAACTACCTTTTGCAAAAGGGCTGGTTGTGATATGCCCATAAGCTGGTATACTCTCTGGGAGAAGTAAAATCAGGTTTAAAATTTGAGTGTAAATATAATCATTTATTTCTAAAAAAGGAAATGTCTTTATATTTTTAAAGGATAATCTATCTATCTATCTATCTATGTATCTCTCTATCTATCTATATCATTTATGCATCTGTCTGTCCACAAATCTATGTACATGTACACAAACACACACACACACACAAACAAACACCACACTCACGTATCATCAATTTTGCATCAATCTAAAGAAAAATATTCTTGATAAATGCCAACCGCTTAAAAATTTATTTCCATGATCTTCTGCTCATATTTAAAAAGTCATCCTAAGAAAGAATAGCATATGATCTAAAGCACTGGTACTAGAGACTAACTGGATATATATCTCAGTTTTCAACATTTGCTCTCTGTGAGACCATGTGAAATACAGCTTTAACCTCAGGACATTTGTTTGTAAAATTAGATGCAGTGTAAGCTGTTTCTAGTATTAAGATGATGATCATCATCATGAGGTTAAAGAACATATGATATCACCCTCTTTCCAAACTTTAGTTCACAAACAATATTTTAACTACAAATGTGTTGCCTGGCACCTCTCTAGCAGAACTCCTTCTGGTATGACTGAAACTCTCTACCTCTTGAAAGCTACTTCCTAGTCCTTATTTCCACCATCCTTGGCAATATGAATTATATGTTTTATTTTTCTACGATTTAGACTACTTTAGATGCTTTCACATAAGTATTTGTCATTCTGTGGGTTATTTATTTTACTTAGAACAATGTCATCAGACATTTGTACCATAAGTAATACAATTTCATTTTTTATATGACATATAATATCTGCTACTTTTTATTTATTTGTTCATCAGTGTGCATTTTTGATATTTCTTCCTCCTGAATAACAGGAATAATATTACAAAAAACATAGCAGAATAGATATTTCTTAATGAGTCTGCTTTAAACTTTTCTAAAAGATATTCACAAGTAGGATTACTTGACTATACCATGGTTTTTTTTTTTAAAGTAAAGAACCTTTATATTGTGTTCCATATTGCTAAAACATTTTATTTTATTTACCCATAGTTTTGACTTATTCACATCCTTTCTGATATTGTTTTCTGTTTCTTTAGAATATGAAGATCATTTGTGTTTTCCTGAGGATTACTGATATTGCCCTTTTTCCCCCCATACACTTGGTAGCTCTTGTTATGCCTTCCTTAGAGAAATGTCTGTTCAATTCCCTTGGTCATTTTCTACCAGGTTATTTATATTTTGCTGTTGAGTTAAACACACTTAAATATGCTCAGACTAACTTTGTGACTTATTCTGAAAAATGTTACATGTGTCCTTCAGTAGAACATGTGGTACTCTGCTTCTGGTGGTTGGGAAGGCCTGTATTTGTAGCATGGTATTGCTCAAGTTGTCTCCCTGGATTGTCTTTCTATAATTAGAAGTAGGGTATAGAGATACCTTTCACTGTTATGTTGTAAATCCTTCCCTCTGCTTGTATTAACCACTACTTCACATATTCAGATGTTGTAATGTGATACTTGGTACCTTTGCATTTATAACTGTTATGTGTTGTTTCTACAGGACACTTTTGTCATCATGTGGTAGCCTCTCTATTTCTTGTGTTAAGATTTGTTTACATGGACTATCTCATTGAATCCTTTCATGGTTTTCAGCCCTGTGTCTTCATAGACATATTTCTAAGAGGATCTTTTGCAAGTAGCATATACTTGGGTCTTTTCACAGTTTGTGCTCATCTGACTCATATGTGTGGAGTGAGTTTTATCCAGTAACTTTTACAGAAATCATTGAGAGAAAAAACAATACTTTCTAACTGTTTTGTCCTGTAACTCTATTGCCTCCCTCTTTTTTGTTTCTTGTCTTCCTTTGAATTTTGTCAGTTTATAGTACAGGTTTTTTTCCCTCATTTTATTTTCATACTTTCTAGAAGTGTTTTCTTAGTAGCTACTATGGAGCTTACATAAACTATCTTATAATTATAACAATCTATTTTATGCTCATAACAATTTAACTTTAATTGCTTATAAAACCCAATACACTCTTATCTTTTCCACACATTTTATGTTATTAACAGCCCAAGTTATCTTGTGCATCAACTAACATATTTTATAATTATTTTTACATCTTTTTTTTTAAACTTTCATTCTAGAAAAAAAAGAAGTGATTTATGTACCAAGATTACAATGTTATACTATTTTGTATTTACCAAATTTGTTCTTTTACGGTGAGATTTGTATGTTCTTGTTTTTATTTAGTTCTTCATTTCAACTTGAGTGGTTCTGTTTAGCATCTCTTACAGGAACACAGTGATAAATACCATTGGTTTAAGCTAATATGGGTGGAGAATTATTTCTCTTTATTTTTTGAAGGGTAGCTTTGCTGGATATAATATTACAGTTTTAGATTGTCTTTCTGCCTGGAATGGCTTTTCCTTCCTTTCCTATCCAATGAATGAACTTCTTAGAATTCTAAATCAATTCTGAATGTCACTGTCATTGTTAGGAACCACAGAGGGGAAAACCCCCTTTTTAAAAAGCCATAGCCCCTTTTCTCATGTTTACAGCAGAACTCATAAAAAATACATTACAATAGTGTTAAGCACTGTGTGACTCCAAATTTCTCCAGGAGAGTAATTCTATCTGAATTGGCCTGTTTCTATTCACAGTGCCTGAGCTTGCTGATTATTGTCCAGCAAGGTGACCAGCTTAAAGTGCTCCATAAATGTTTATACATTGAATTACTGAGAGCCGCTCTGCTGCCTAATCTGAACATGAATTTCTAGGAACTAGATCCAAGAATGTATGCTAAAATTTTCTGTTGTTGTGTTTTCTTAATCTGGTTTGGTCTTGACTAGAATTTTTATCTGGAATGAAGTGGTAGGTTTCTATAACATCTGGGTAGCCTCACCTTAATGACCTTGGACTCTTGCAAGGCTGCTTTCTAATCTTTATTTGGTCCAAACTTCAAAGATGTGTGTGTGTACACACGTGCGCGTGCGAGCACTTACACACAGAATCACACATACACCGAGGCACACTGTTTTCTATTTTTCTACTTTTCTGATTCTCCTATATTCTTTTTACATGTGTCTTTCATTAAATTTGACAACTGCTCTAGGGCATGTCTCCTAGGCCTGTGGGAGTGCTGGGAGTACATATCCTGTCAGAGACGACAATTGGAAGAGACTTTACAGATTGCTAAAATGTTGCCTTCACAGTTACCAGGATAACTATCTAATAGTAAAGTATCTTATTACAGGCGTTTGGTCATTTAGAGATAACTAAGACTTTGCTTTGTAGATTTGTGTGGAAGGAAGTTTTGAGATAATTTCTCATTTAGGTTGACAATTCTTTATTTTTTTTGTTGTTGTTGTTTCAATGGGGAAATGAAATGCTTTAAAAACACATTAGAAAATATTAGCTAAGGTAAATGGATGTTAACTAGAAACTATTTTATTTTAGTCCTTAGTAATTAAATTGCTTATAAAATTGTAGCATACTACTAGAATTCTACCTGAGTGGTACACTGTGCTTAGATTCAGACTATCAGCAGGCTTTGTCTTGACCTTTTTCTCTTCATGTTTCTTCATCTTAGATAAAAAGCCCATAGGGCCATTGGGACATCATTTTTCATATCTATCTACCTTACAGCCTGTTAGTCTACACTCATAGTAGAGAGAAAAATCCCCAAAGTCCCTGACCAAATCATTCTTAGTCATCTCCTAACTCCTGTTCTGTGCTTCTTTTCTAGTCCGTTCTTTGGAAGGATAGTCATGGCCTGGGTCTGTCTATTCATTAGTCCTGAGAATAAGCAAACGATCCTGTATTTGTGGACATGTGTCTAGTGCTTGGACCCCTGGATTGAGTGACCATGTGTAGAAAGAGGAGAGCGATTAATATGAGTGAACGTCAAAATTCAGCTAGCAACACTACACTACATTCTGCTACCAATCTTGGATGTATCTGATAATTCTAAATTAAAACTTGGCTTCTATGCCCTTCTGATGATCGATTTTGCAAGTGAGAAGACAGAGTATTTTTGGCTTGATCTACAGCATATATATGTGTATATATTTGTATATATGTATATTTATTAATAGAACTTAGATCTCATTTTCACTTTTGTACAAAGGCTAACAAATGTTAGAAAAGGGCTCAGACTGCCATGGTAGGTAGTAAGTATTAATAAAAAGAGTGTTTTGCTACAATAATTGCAACATGTGTAGCCATAAAAGTATTTGGACATGATGGATCAGATCCATTCCAAGAAATTTTGGAGTGTAACTAATGTTAACTAACCTCAAAACACACTGGAAGTTCTTTTTAATTAAATGCTCAGTTACTGTTTCATTTCTCTAAAATTTCCATTTTGTTATAAGAGTAGAACTCCACTGATTTAGTGTTCAAGTTAATTGGGTCAATCAACATTTTTTTCTGAGTAGTATTTTTTTATGAATGGATAGAAGATATTGATGTGTCTAGTGCAGAAAAAAATAGGAAGATGATTGGCTAAATAAAGAGAATAGTTTTGTAAGATAAATCACTTTTATTACATTATTCTATCTGGGGAGAACTTTAGGTCCCAAAGGCAAAGAAAACTGAACAACATAGTGAATTTACATATAATACCATTTGCACAGATAATAGCAGAAAGAAATCACATTATATCCTTAGAATTCATTAGAAAGACGCAGTTGTTGTGGGTGTCTTTGTTAACTACTATCATTTTGTTTTGCTTGACAGAGAAATTGAGAGAGAGAGAGAGAGAGAGAGAGAGAGAGAGAGAGAGAGATCATGAAGGGTTGAGTCAGTAGAAAGGATCTTGAAGGATCTGAGAATGGGGAAATAATCTGGTAAATATATTCTATCAAACTTTTAAATAAAAAAATAAATTGGTTTAAAAATTTTAAGAAAGTAGTCTGAATTATCACATGAGATGTCAATGAGAGAGTGTGGAAAACAGATGTCCACAGATAAGAAGATGCTGTCTCCATTGTTGTAAAGGAAAATTTTGTTGTAGTATTTTAGGGGACTTAAGAAGGAGTGCAGAACTTGGAAGACATATGTGTAAGAATGAATATAGTAGACAAAGGTCAGATATCACAAAAGGACTGAATGAATTCATTAGACTAAGTGCTATTCACAGATACTTGAAGCATCAAGAGGGGTTAAGCTCTGTCTACTCTAGGACATAAAGGGCAAAGATCATAAAGGAAAAATGGTTTTGAACCAACATATGCTTAAATGAAGTTGTAGCACTGAAAGCTTTTTTATAGCTTCACAAGGACAGTGAAAATGGTTCCGAAACAGAACACAATCTGTTTACAAGCAGATCACTACTCCAGTGGTTCATATGCCTCAGTGAATGTCTCCTGAAGCTTTTAAGTAGACAAACTCCCCTGGCTGGCATTACTCAGGCATGGGGAGACTTGAGGTCTTTGGGGGTTCTGATGCTGCTTCTTAGAATGTTCTATAGGGATGCTCCCATAAATCAGGAGCTGAAAGTCCCACCTCTACTGTGAACACAAGTCTTAGCACATGCTGAAGGCACTTTAGTGTTTTGATAAAGGATCTTGGAATTATCTAGAACATAACTTTCCAGACTTTTGGAAGTTTTCCCCCCTCACTTAACGCACATCTCTTAATACCTTGCTCTATTTCCTGTCTCTTCTCCTTGACTTGCTTCCTTTCTCCTTTCTCTTATCCCTTATCAGAAATTCTGTGTACTCATCTGTCTGTTGGTCTCTTGGGAACTATAAATAGCCTCCACAACAGAGACTTCCTGTTATTTCCAACTACACACCCCGCTGAGGATGAAGCCTGGGAACTCATGAATGATCAGCACATGTTTGTTACATTAAGGAGCAGATCAATGTGTGAATAAAAGCTTGTTGGTTGAGTTATTTGAATGGCAGATTGGAGAGTTTCTACTCTGTTGCCCCACTTCATGGGAGAGATGCTCAAGCTCAGGCATGATTTTTTTTTTTAAGGAGGTTTTGGGAAAAATCACACAACATATAGAGGGTTGATTTCACATGTTTTTACCCAGCCAAAAAGATTAGGTAGGGGATGGTAAGAAGAAAATGAGGAGAGGGTTGGCATAAAAGACATCAGAATTCAAAAAGAGCTAGAAAGCAGTGGAGTGAAACAGCCTTCTGAGAGCAAGCTATGACAGTTGCTGTCTTGAAATATTCACCATGCTCTGAAATAACAGATGTGCTTCTTTGGGGATATCTACGTGAGCATTTGTAATCTGCTACTTTCTATCTCTTTATACACACACACACACACACACACACACACACACACACACACACACACATATTAGAGAAAACTTACATTTGTCTTCTCTTAAGTCTTTGGCTTCACCTGTCTCTACTATCTTTGCTCACCCTGTGTTAGCCACACTGAACTTACTGGTCCTTTTTAAGCACATCAGGCACGTGTCTACTGGCAGTAGCTCTAAGACGGCTGGGAAAAATACTCTTCCAGAAAGCCCCTTGCTTTTGTTGTTGTTGTTGTTCTGCTTCACTGCTTTTCTCAAATCACATCCTCTCAAAGATTCTGACTTTGATGAAAGGAAAAAGCAAAGGTAGGGTAGGGATAACAGAGGATAATAATGAATATGACAATAATTTATTCTACACATGTATAAGATTGTCAAAAATAACAAATTAAATAAAGCACAGCAAGCTGCTCTTTCTATATACTCGAGAAACTACAGTATTTGTTATGCTTTCCATTTCCCATGTAGTTGTTACTAGATTATATTCTTTTATATTGTGTTTATTGTATTAATTTATTGCTATCTGTTTTCCTGAAATATTTCTTCCAGTAGAATATTTATGGGCACACTGAAGATTTGTTTTTGTTTGAAATTGCATTCTCATGTCCAGAAAAGTACCTACTGTTTATAGCACATGCTCATCCAACATTCACTACACAACAACATGAATGAACACAAATTAAATACAGCCAGGGAAAATTCACGACATACTTTTGATTTCAATAAGAGATCTTCATGTCCTTTTGCCTCTTTTGCTTTCACATCCATTGATGTTTGCATCTCTTATTGAGCAACTAATTCAGTAAATGCTTAGTTAAAGCTCAGGGCAGGTAGAGCACTTCATTTGAGCTTTTGGAAGGTAGCTGAAGCAACATAAGACTCCCAAACAGCTTATGATGACATGTCTTCGAAAAGAGCACGATTTATATAAAAAAATGTTTTTCCAAACAAAATATATATGTGAGAAGTTATAGAGCCACAATTACTTAATAGAAATCAGGTATTGGCAGAAAAATAACTCTGAAATGTTTAGAGATTGACCGGATTTATTTAAACTGTGTGGAAATGGGAAGAGCTTGGTGGGAAGTGTGACAGAGTCATGAAAAGAATAAGTAGCCAGAAAGTAGATATCAAGGAAAGGAGTGATGGAAAGACCCAAATAAAATTACCCAAGAAACTTGATCCAAGTGTTTTCAGCCTACATTTGGTAGCCATAGGTCTTATATTATAGGACAATGAAGACAAATGGGCAGAATATAGGGCTTCTGAAAGAAAAATATTTAGCGTCTTCCACTTGAGTTTATTTTTTTTTTATTTTTTATTTATTTTTATCAGTTACATTTTATTAACTCTGTATCCCAGCCGTGTCCTGATCCCTCATTCCCTCCCAGTCCCTCCCTCATCTCCACCGTGCCCCTTTCCAAATCCACTGATAGGGGGGACCTCCTCCCCATTCATCTGATCCTGTTTTATCAGGTATCTTCAGGACTGGCTGCAAAGCCCTCCTCTGTGGCCTAACAGGACTGCTCCTCCCTTCGGGGGTGGGGAGACCAAAGAGCCAGTCATTGAGTTCCTGTTAGAAATAGTCCCTGTTCCCCTCACTTTGGGAAACCAATTGGTTGCTGAGCTACCACAGGCTACATCTGAGTGGAGGTTCTAGGTTATATCCATACATGGTCCTTGGTTGAATGTCAGTCTCAGAAAAGACCCTGTGCCCAGATATATTTGGTCCTTGTGGAGCTCCTATCCTTTCCCCATCAGACTAACTCCCCTTCTTTCTTATGTTTCCCTGTACTCTGCCAAAGGTTTGGTCATGAGTCTTTGCTTTGAAAACACTGCTAGTTAGAGTCTTTCAGATGCGCTCAGTAGACTCCTGTCATACATTCAATGCACATCCCATCTGTCTTTCTAAACGAGGATTGATCATCTTACCCCATGTCCGCTCAATTGATTATCTTTTTTAGGTGTATAGATTTCATTATGCTTATCATATCTTATAGGTCTATATAAGTGAGTATATCCCATGTTTGTCTTTCTCCTTCTGGGATATTTCACTCAGAATGATCTTTTCTAGATCCCACCATTTGCCTGCAAATTTCATGATTTCTTCCTTTTTGATTGCTGAGTAGTATTCCATTGTATAAAAATACCACAATTTCTGTACCCATTCCACCGTTGATGGACATCTGGGTTGTTTCCACGTTCTGGCTATTACAAATAGAGCTGCTATAAACATGGTTGAGCAAGTGTCCTTTTTGTGTACTTGAACAAACTTTGGGTATATACCTAGCAGTGGTATAGCTGGGTCTGGAGGAAGCACTATTCCTATTTGTCTTAGAAAGCGCCAGATAGCTTTCCAGAGTGGTTGTACCAGTTTACATTCCCACCAGCAGTGGAGGAGGGTTCCCCTTTCTCCATCCACTTGAGTTGTTAATGGTAGAGAAGAAGAGGAACACGGATTTACAGAGCAGAACATGTCATGATTGAAGACAGGTAATGTCTATTTTGTTTTATATTTGATATATTGTTTTATGGGTGAGTTTGAAAATATTTTTGTTTTACATATTTTTTATTTATTTTATTTCTTGCACTTCAGAATATTTGTGTGTGAATGAACTTGAATGTATTTACACCATGTATGGTGCGAGTGCCTACAGAGGCCAGAAGAGGGCATCAAATTCCCTGGAACTGAAGCTACAGACAGTTATATCTCACTCAGTGTGGGAGCTGGAGACCACACCATTCCTCTACAAGAGCATTAAGTGCATTAACCAATGAGCCATCTCTTTAAATCCAGTGTGTATATGTCGTGTGTGTGTGTGTGTGTGTGCGTGTGCACACATGTCTTACATACATAGTATATGTGTATATATATGCTTTCCATTTTATACATGTGATTATTACTTGATTCTATTGTTATATTGTATAAACATATACATGTGTATGTATGTACATTTTTACATACATATATATGCCTGCATACTATAAGAAGTTGAACACTGATAGTTTAAGTAGCTCTTAGATGTAATAACACCTTATGGGAGTTCTGGATGTTTCTTTTCCTTCTATCACTGTCTTGGAATTCTCTGTGATGTATCTGACTATTGACTATAAATAGATAAAGGGTGTCTTAGAGTCTACCAAGAAAATATATTAATCTACTAGTGGACCAAATAGAGAAATAAATATAACCGATTGGCCTAGAAATGAAGATTAAAAGCAGGACAGAGTACTCAAAAACAAAATAAAATTAAGCAGACAAACAAACACAGATCCTTAAATTCAAAGAACCAGCACGTATACTTCATGTACTTCAGGAGCCACAGGCTCTGTTAAGATGGGATATATATTTATACCTATATCTATCTATCTATCTGTCTGCCTGTCTGTCTGTCTGTCTATCTATCTATCTATCTATCTATCTATCTATCTATCTATCTATCTATCTATCTACCTATCTATGCTATGTGTAGGTGTTCAGAAAAACCTAAAGAGATCACACAGGACTCTACTGTGACATTGCCCCTATCCTGGATCCTCATGTAGGTGATACTGAAACAAACTGTATAATCTGCATAGAATAAAGTGAATTGAAAAATAAAGAATTTCCTCATTTAGTTTCATGGCTGTTCTGAAGAGCATAAACCTCTATATTTACCAAGCAAGCAGATAAAAATACACACAGAGCAGGGGGTAAAGGAGAGTCTATATAAGGTCAGGACAGAGTCAAGTATTTGCTTGTTCTGCAGAAGGTCATCCATTAATCAGCTGTGTCACATTAGACTAGTACATTTCTCCTGGTGAGTAGATTGTGAGAAACCCCTCCTTAAACGTGATGTAAAGTCCTTGATTGTTTACAAAATAATAATAATAATAATATAATGAAGGCAGAGAAAAGCTCTTCCTGAAGCATATAGAACTTGTTCTAATTAAATAACAACAACCTTTAGGAAACCTGAAAGGACATAACTCTACTTTCCATTCTGCACTCCATGAAGTTCTATCCTCTGTCTAAGTCTTCTGTGATTATGCACAGCCGTTTTCTCGTGGCC
This sequence comes from Meriones unguiculatus, assembly GCF_030254825.1. Lineage (NCBI taxonomy): Eukaryota > Metazoa > Chordata > Mammalia > Rodentia > Muridae > Meriones > Meriones unguiculatus. Next base: position 44,997,712 of record NC_083364.1, on the reverse strand, counting down.
ATCTAGGAACACCAGCATGCCAAGAAGGAAATGTCTAATAAGTAAATTATAAATAATTATAATTTGGAGCTGCTGGTTTACCTATGGTATTTTTCTGTATGTCTCATAAGATAGGTTAGATAGGTTATGTTAAATATAGAGACCTTTGATCATTTAGAGTTTAGAGCAGAGAAAGGCTAACTATATAACTAGTGGTTAGGGTGGAAATCTAATTAGTTTCGTCTACTTTACAGCTTGACATGCTGTTCTGTGTCTGGGAGTTGAAGTGATGCTTGCTCAGCATGTTGAAATAAGAAAATTATCTCGTTTTGTCAAAAGGATAGATCCAGGGGTTCAGTGGTTAAGAGCACTTCTGGATCTTTTTGAGGATGTGGGTTTCGTTCCCATCATCCTCATGTCAGCTACAATGCCTGTAACTCTACATCCAAGGCTCCCAAAGGCCGCTTCTGGCTAATGAAGAGTATTAGATGCACACAGTACACATGAACTTACCCAGGCATGCACAAACACATATAAAAATAATAAACTTTCAAAAGCATAGGTCTTCTGCTGAGAATCAGAATGTTGCTTTTTGGTATCATCTGAGTCTTTAAGACAAAAAAATAGGCAAAGCACCTAATAAGCATGTGACGTGAATTAGGCACAGTGTCAGGTGGGGTTTTTTTTGTTGTTGTTATTGTTGTCATTGTTTTGTTGTTGTTGTTTTTTAGACACAATTTCTCAGTGAAACAGAGTCCTGGTTCTCCTGGACTCACTTTGTAGACCAGGCTGGCCTCAAACTCACAGAGATCTGCCTGCCTTTGCCTCACGAGCACTGGGATTAAAAGTGTGTGTCACCACATAAGGCTCATCAAGTGCTCTATTATTTGAGCACATCTCTGACTGGGGATATTGTAAAGTCAGGAGTAATAGTGTGGCTACGATGTGGCTATTTTTCTATTGGGGGAGACATTTACTTTGTTGTCACTGTGTCCTAGCAAGTACATGGCTAAGTACCATCAGACTGATAAACAGTAAGTAAAAAAGGGAGAAAAGTGTGAAGGAAAAACTCAGTCCAAATGGGACTAGCATTCAACATCCTTACATCTCAACTTCAGTGAATTTAGAGTTTATAATCCAAGCATACCATGAGGATGTGTGAACCTTTAGGTCTGAACAGCTTTGAAGTGAAGCCAAGGACTTCCTTAGTGACCTACATGTTTGCTAATCTTGCATTTTCCACTTTAAGAGATGAGAGGGGATTAATGGAGACTTCTATCTTTGGAAATTTCTCCACCTAACATGGGCTGGTATCACAGGGCTTTGCCTTTGGCATCATTCATGAAGGTCACCAGGGCCTCTGTATCAGTACACATAAGATAAGAAACCTAGCTTAACACTTTTAATAGCATATCCTTTCAGGACTTGTGTGTGCTGTCATAGTTTATAAAAACAAGACAAATTCATAGGGATTGGATACAAAGAAAGAGTCTTAAATTGAAGTTAGTCCTAGATTTCTTAATGAATACTTTTGTTCTTGGAGGAAATGTGACAAGGTCATTGTTGACTGCAGGTAATGAGTAACCCAGTTAGGTGTTTATTCTAAATATATCACTGCCAGGATCACCCTAGGCAGCACCCTGCTTTCCCCTTCCACTTGGGATTCCCCACCAGATGGGGAGAGAGCTCATTACTACCCAGGAGGGGAGAATTGATGTTAACACCCACAGCAGCAGTTCAGTCAACCCTTCATTACTCTTTCTGCTGCCCAAACTCTCAGTAGCCTCTGGTGAAAACCTCCGCCATGGCACTCTGCAAATCCCAAGGCCCCTTACTAATGCTCCACTCTTCATGGAGGTCATGACTAAGCCGAGTAAGACTTTCTTTGGCTGTCCCCAGCTGAGTGACCTGCTTTCTCAGCAGCACGATTTCTCTAATGAGATTGTTTCACAAAAGGAAGAATGAAATCAGGTGTCAGGGGTTTGGATCAAAGTAGATCTGATGCTCTGAAGCACAAGGTCAGACTGCAGGTAAAAAAATGAGTCCTTGGACCACATAGGGTCCTGTTGAGAGCCATGCCACCTTTGCCATATCTCTTCATAACAACCCATCCTTAAAATTGTAAAAACCATGTCTTATGCAAATTATAGGATCAGCTTAAAGAATGATGGATGGAATATCTAGCATATTTGCATTTTTGAACACTTCAATTATTTTATGCTGTATGTTCCTGTATCAATTATTTTATACATATTCCCTAACATAGCCACAATATCACGGGGTAAATTATTACCACTCCAAGTTTATTAAGGAACTGAAGCTCAGAAATGTTGAGCAATTTGTCCCAAAATAGTGATAGCAAGTAGCACAATGGACACATTTCCCCAGTTTTGCCTCCAAAATACTAAACTTCAAACAAAGTCTTATCAAGTAATAGATACGTACTTCAGAGGTTACCATTTTAGAAACCATAAAGGCAAACAGAATAGTCTGTGACTTTAAGCTGTCTACAATATGATAGTTGAGACAGACATTGTGAAAAATTGTCACTTTGAAAACAGTGTTTATATGGGAAAAGTATTAATGAAACTCTGGTGGGAGTAGGGTAGATAATCCTTAGATAATGAAAACTATATAATATATAGTTCCTAATATATAATTCATAGATAACAAATAACTATAATTTATTATGTTATTTTAAACCTGATAACTTTTAAGAAAAAATATGGTTATTTCTATGTTATATATAATAAAATTGTCTCTCAAAATTGTGGAAGAATAGGGGAGAAAGTAAAGTATTTGGGCCTGGGGCTTCTGACCACATTTCTAATACTCTTAACTTTTCTATTATACTAATTGAGTAGCAGGGGAAAACTTGACAGACACAATGTCATTCCATTGGGCATGTGTGAATGCATTTTTTTTTCTATAAAAAGTTTTTCGGCAGGAAAGGGTGAAGGCTTATTTCAAGCAGTAGAAAAAACTTGTGCATCAAAAAAGATGTAGGTTTCACAAGATTCCCTGCATTCTGTCCAAAGTTTGGCTATGAGAGTCAGTATCTGCTTTGATACCCTGCTGGGTAGAGTCTTTCAGAAGCCCTCTGTGGTAGGCTCCTGCCTTGTTCCCTCTTTTTACCCTCTTCAGATGTCCATCCATTTGGCTTTCTGAGTGAGGATTGATCAACTTACCCAGGGCCCTCCTTCTTCCTTAGCTTCTTTAAGTGTACAGATTTTAGTATGTTTATCCTATATTATATGTCTACTATCTACTTATAAGTGAGTATATACCATGTGTGTCTTTCTGCTTCTGGGATACATCATTCAGGATGATCTTTTCTAGTGCCTACTATTTGCCTGCAAATTTCATGATTTTCTTGTATTTAAATGCTGAGCAGTATTACATTGTGTAAACTTACCACAATTTCTGTATCCATTCCTCAATTGAGGGACATCTGGGTTGTTTCCAGATTCTGGTTATTACAAATAAAGCTGCTATGAACATGTTTGAGCAAATGTCCTTGTTGTATACTTGAGCATCTTTTGGATATATGCCTAGGAGTGGTATAGTTTGTTCTTGAGGTAGCACTATTCCTAATGGAGGGAACAGAAGCTGCACAAGGAGAGGAACAGAACTAAAAATCTGGGCACAGGGGTCTTTTTTGAGACTGAAACTCCAGCCAAGGATAATGCATGGGCATAACCTAGAACCCCTGCACAGATATAGCCCATGGCAACTCAGTTTCCAAATGGGTTCCCTAATAATGGGAACAGGAATTGCTCTGACATGAACTCAGTGCCTGGCTCTTTGATCACCTCCCCCTGAGAGGGAAGCAGTCTTACCAGGCCACAGAGGAAGACAATGCAGACAGTGCTGGTGAGACCTGATAAGCTAGGGTCAGAGGGAAGGGGAAGAGGACCTCCCCTATCAGTGGACTTGGGGAGGGACATGGGAGTATATGAGGGAAGGAGTGTGGGATTGTGGGGAGATGAGGAAGGGGGGTACAGCTGGGATACAAAGTGAATAAACTATAATTAATAAAAAATAAATACATTTTAAAAAGGTGTAGGTTAGGGTAACAAGATGGTTTCTTGATGTCTCTCTCTTTCTGAGGACTAGGGAAGGGGGATAGAGGGAAAGAGGGAGTGAGGGTGAGACAGAGAGTAGATGAGAGAGGGGGCTACTATTGTGATATAAAATGAATAAATTATAAAAATATAAAAATGAGTCTTTCAGAGGCCCTCTGTGGTAGGCTCCTGTCCTGTTTCCTGTTTTCTCCTTCTTCCAATGTCCATCCTGTTTATCTTTCTGAGCAAGGATTGATCATTTTACTCAGGGTCCTCCTTCTTGCTTGGTTTCTTTAGGTGTGCAGATTTTTGTAGATTTATTCTATATTATATGTCTAATATCCACTTATAAATGAGTATAAACTGTGCGTGTCTTTCTGCTTCTGGGATACCTCACTCAGGATGATCTTTTCTAGATCCCACCATTTGCCTGCAAATTTCATGATTTCCTTGTTTTTAATTGCTGTGTAGTATTCCATTGTGTAAATGTACCACAATTTCTGTATCCATTCCTCTGTTGAGGGACATCTGGCTTGTTTTCAGGTTCTGGCTATTATGAATAAAGTTGGTATGAACATGGTTGAACCAAACTTTGGGCAGAATGCAGGGAATCTTATGAAAAAAGGGAAAGATAGTAAAACCTGGACAGGAGAGGAGCTCCAAAAGGAGAGCACAGTACCAAAATATCTGGGCACAGGGTTCTTTTCTAAGACTGATACTCCAACCAAGGACCATTCACAGAAATAACCTTGAACCCCTGCTCAGATGTAGCCCATGGAAGCTCAGTATCCAAGTGAGTTAGGTAATTGTAACAGGGACTGTCTCTGACATGAACTCAGTGGCTGGCCCTTTGACCATTTCCCCCTGAGGGGGAGCAGCCTTGTCAGGCCACAGAGTAGGACAATGCAGCCAGTCCTGATGATACCTGATAAACTAGGGTCAGATGGAAAAGGAGGGGGACCTTCCTTATCAGTGGACTTGGAGAGGGGCTTGGGAGGAGATGAGGGAGGCAAGGAGGGATTGGGAGGGAATGAAGGAGAGAGCTACAGCTGGGATACAAAGTCAATAAACTGTAATATAAAACATAAATATAAAAATGAATAACAAAATTAAAGCTAGATTTTGAAATCACTAAGCAGTCAGTTATGAACAGAGTAGAGAAAGCTCATTGCTAAAACTAAGATCTAAACAGTGATCACAGAGATTTCGTTTTGCTTTTTTAGTATAACTTATACATTAAAGATAAGAAAGCCAACATAATGGAGAGATTGTAAGCATAGTATGGTGTAGACAGCAGACCATTGCCAGATCGTCTAGAACTACCGGCCTCTGTCTTTCTCAGATCTGTTTCACGGCTTCATGTAATAGGAATACTCATTCAATTAAACATATATTCTAGGTTACCCCCCCAAAAAAACCCAAGAAAATAAAATGGGACCATGGAAATGGGGAAGGAGCAATAAACAGGGGAATAGCAGGGTATAAGTGATTTAAAGGGGGGCATAGAAAATAGGGGTGAGGCATTAATTAAAGAGGGGGGTCAAGACAGAAAGAAAAGGGGGATGGTAAGATAACAGTAAGGATGTCTGAAAAAGGCATAAGGAATCATTATTATCTATTGCCTAAAATTACATGTAGCACATAATGTCTATGTGTATGTATATTAATATATGGTCTAAAGGAAAATTTCCCATCTTGCAGATCATTTTCCTTTCAAGAGTCAAAGACTATCTAACGGAATTCTCAATCCCAGACATGAGAAGCCACCTTTTGAATTATTGGTCAGTGTAGGCCAAGAGACTCCCTAAATGTGCTAAGTTATTGCTGTTACTTCTGGTTGCCTCCTCGAGGCTGAAGATCAGTCCCTATTGTTAAAGATTCCATGTGCTTCAGACACAGAACCCAGAGTGTCTGAGCTGGACCTGACCTGAAAACCTATTTCTTGAGGACTTGCTCTCACAGTATCAGAGAAAGTAAGCGTCTAAGGGAGAGAAATAATCTGTAGTCTTTTACAGCGATGAAACCAAAGACCAGCATGGCACCTTCGGGATGCAATAATACATCGTACACGCATCTTGGCAGTAACCAAGAGCTCTCTAATTTGACTTAAGACTCACTCAACAGATTAAAATCATGCCTGGTACTGGATATCTAGCCAACTATACAGGGATAGTGAGGTCATAGGTCTTGAAGGAGAACCTACAATTAACACTTCATTAGACTAGCATAATTCCCAGTTGTATTCTGCATGTTTGTCCTTCTTCCCACAGATAGGTGCAGTTTCTCATTCCTCATCAGATTAAACCATTACAGAAGATTACACCCCACCAACATGCAGGGAATAGGTGGCCTAACCATTAGGCCCTAACTAATAGCCCTAACTATAGCCCCTAACTAATGCACCTACAATGTAACTTCTTCATCTGAAGCCAAGGAGCACTACAAAGGAGGAGCAGAAGGATTGTAAGAGCCAGAAGAACAGGAAATCACAGACAAGAGCTCCTTATTATCCAATACAGCGTGCTCAGTCCTGAATTCATACAAATAACAGTATATGGCCGAGAAGGTTATATTTACATATTTAGGAGCACACATGCAGAGATACATGTAAAACAACAACACGTTTTTAAGAAGGGCATGAAATTAAGTGAGAGAGCAATGGCAGTATATGGGAGGAGTTGGAGGGAGGAAAGGAAGTTGAATTATAAGTACATTTTATCTGGAAAATAATGTTTTCTAGTGAGACCTGATAGTTAACTTTCATAATCCAGAAATATGCTATTCAGGTTTGAGAGAGAGAGAGAAACAGAGAGACAGAGATGGAAAAAGAGAGACACAGAGACAGTGTGTGTGTGTGTGTGTGTGTGTGTGTGTGTGTGTGTGTGTGTGTTTTATAAAATATGCTAGGCTATCAATGGCCATATGACAGCGGAGAAACCAAGAACTTGGAACTGTTTAGTTCATGAGGCTGAGGTTTCCAGCAGTTTCAATCAGGCATAGATCTCCTGCAGGATTCTTGGAGAACTACTAGTTATTGGTCTATGTTGGAAGCCCGAAGAAGCTGGTTATGATATCAGGGAAGAAATTCAACAGAAACGAGATAGGTGAACTTGCCAGCAAGAGTGCCCAGGAATGTCCAGATGCTTGTATATTACTTGATTTCAAGTCCTGTCAAGTTGACAACCAAGATTAAGCATAACTGGTATTAACATTCTTACCCAGCTGTGAACTCCATTAATGACAAGACCAACTTCCTAAGCAAGATGCATGTCCGCCTATGTAATAATGGCATTATTGTTATAACGGAATTTAACTGCACTCTGAGTGAGTTTTTTTCTCTACATGGGAGACTCCATGCCTGGTGTTATGCACACGGTTAAAACCACATGTCAGTGGACATCATAGTCCCTAGGTAGGGAGTGAATAGTGTTTAGAAAAATGACACAGTATGAATCTTCCTTCTAAACATTTATGTTTTTGCTTATAGACAAATACTACTCTCCTAACCTTAATTAGAGAATTTTTTCTTCCCAGTGAACAGTGGTGAATGCAGAGACTCATGGCTGAACAAGATACTGAGAAGTAATGGCTGGGTGCACAGGCATAAACAAGGCACTTTACATCATCTTTTCTAAGGCTCAGAGAACATTTCAAACGAGGGAGGAGCATAAGCATGAGTTAATAAAACAATATTCTAGTAACTATCTTGAAAATCTTAACTATCTAACTTCAAAATATCCACCTAAAAAATTAAAGCATGCTTTCCAGATGGGTGTGGTACAGATGCCTGTAATCCCAGCACTTAAAAGCCTAGGGCACAAGGTGGCTGTCCTTCATGACTGTTATTTCTCAGACATTAGTTACAACACTAATGATGATGCTGATGATCAACAATTATTAGTGTTGAAGTCATAGAGGCAAGGAAAACCTAATTCAATTGAAGACATGAAACAGCAGCATGGGCAGATACTTTCTGAAGAGCAAGCACGTATTGGAGACAGGAGGTGACCTGTCTTCTAAAGGAGCGAGGTGAACCACAGTGAATCCTTTAGCCTTAGCTGATAATGACTTAAGTGTTTAGTCCTTTGAATGTATTCTTCAAAGTTTATGAGTCGGAAACAATATTCAAGATAATAGTGTTGCCAGGGAACATTGAGAGGTAACTAAGTCATGAGGGCCATGACATTGGGAATGGATAAATGCCATGATTGTTGGAACAGGCCCTTTATCATGAAAATGAATCTATTTTTTAAAATGAGTTTGATTCTTCCCTGTGTTTGTTTACACTCTCACCTTTTGACTTCTATTAAGCGATGATGCAACATAAGAGCCCTGTCAAAATTTTGGTCTTTTACTGTGGGCCTAGAATCCAGATCAGTATAAAATAAACTGCTTTTGATTACAGTCATTCTGTCATATGCTATTATAGCAACAGAAAATGGATATTGTAATTCCCCTCCGAAGAATCCTCTAAAGGCTCAGTTGAACAACTTGTCCCCCAGTTGGTAGCAATTTAGGAAGGTTGTGAGACCACTAGAATGTAGAGGCTCTCTGGAGACAGTGGGTTTCTGGAGGAAGGTCTTTGAGCTTGCTCAATTGACACAGCTTTCTATTCATGCTAAGCTTCCTGAGCGTGAACGCAATATGACCAGCCAATCTCTTGTTCCTGCCACAAGCCTTCCTTGCCTGCCTCCGTGTCTTCCTCACGATCAAAGACTACATCCGTCTGCTACCACTATCAAAGACTATAAGGAGCTCAAATAAACTCCTTTTCCTACTATTTGCCTTTGTCAGGTAATTTTATCATCTCAATGGGAAAGTGACTAAGGCAAAGGGGAAGAAAGAGATATAAAGTGGGTGATGTGCTGAGCAAAGAAAGAGGTAGTAGAGAAAGAAAATGTAGTGCAGAACTCATAAGGAGGGAGTGTTTTAAGTCTGGGATGGTGATACAAAGGTTCTTCCAAGGTAAGTTTAGAAACTGGTAGATAGGCAAATACAAACTACTGAGGGTTGTTCATAGGGAAGCAACAGCAGCAAAGGGCAAGGCCATTAGACTCAGACACTAGGGAGGTTCAGAAGACTGGCTGCAACTCTACATCTCTTGCTCAGGCAAGCAGTAATCGTAGTGTTTATACAAATCATGATGTAGATGAAGATATGCTACAGAAAAGGATCACCATGCTTTTTGAATGATAAAACGCAGGGTATAAAGAAGAAAATCAAGCTAAGGCTGGATGAGTAGCTTTATTAAGAATAACCAGTTTTTAGAGGAAAAAAGAGCTACCAGTCCTGCTGACACTGAGGTGCCTGGAAGACATCCACATAACAGGAAAAGTCAGCCTTGATTTCATCGTAGCCTGCTTTGTGCTATGGTGTATAGCGAAATCACTGGAACAAACACAAAGGGTATTGGCATTCTAGGGATAGACAGGGGAACCACTGTATACACACCTGTAGCAACAGGAAGAAAAGCTGTGTCAAAGCTGCATCAATTAGGTTGAGGGTGTTGGTAATCATCTATTGAGGAAATAGTAAGAAAATCTTGGAAAAAAGTCAACTTGAGGGATTAATATGTGGGTCAAAGAAGCAGAGGCAATGAACTTAACTGATTGCTTCCACAATGTTGGCACAGAAAAAAAAAGAATGTAAGGCGGAGCAATAAGAATGAAGAATTGAGCACCACTGAAGGAAGTCTTTCACTGTAGAAAACACAATTCTATCAACGTCTTTGGATATGACTTTTCAACTCAAAAACATATATATATTTACCTTAACACATATTTCTCTAAAATGTTTTCCTTGAATGTATGGCTCATACTGTTCTTTAAAAGTTATATTGCGCTCAATGAAGGTCATGTTCAGAACACACCATACCATACTTTATGTGAGCTCTTGAAGCGTGAGAAATTGAGTACCATATTGTGAAAGACAGAGACACTAGATGAGGTAATGGTTTGAGCAAGCAGACTATATGTTTTTACATTAAGTTGGGAAATTTTATTTTCTTTCCTGCCCACATTGCTTATGTTTGGCTCTAGTTCTGAAAGCGGACAGGTGTAGGTAATAGCTCTGGGTTTGTTGCTAATTATCTCTGAAGCGTGGGACAAACTATTTGATTTCTGTGGTTCTCAGTGATATGCTTTAAACAATAACCCTCCAGAATTGATAATCTCTTAGTCATGTCATAGCGAATGCTCTGATTTTGTTCCTGGCTTTAGATATATTTGGAGGAAGACTGTGAAAATACTGCATGGACGTGATTGGCAGGATTAGCATATTGGAAAGAGTTAAGAAAAAATTCAAGAATCATGTACTGGACTATTTATTTGGGGATTGGGGAAGGCATGGATGAGATCCATTTAAAACAAAGAGAGAGTGATAGTTTATGGCATTTTTTTGTGTATTATCTGGAAAAGATTATTGAATGAATACAAAATGGATAAAACTATTTTATGTGGTTATATTGTACTCCCAAACAGGAATTTTCTTTTTGTTTACTTTGGGAGGCATGAAGCTTCTTGTGCTCATAGATAGGCAGTAGGAGAACCTTCTTGGTTCCTCTAAATACACAGGGTTGTCTCTCAAAGGGGAGAGATATATAACCTGTTTTCTGCCCAGGAGGCTGAGAGAGGATGTGGTTAATAGCCTGGTGACCTTTGTGCCATCTGTGTGACCACACCAGACCCTCCCTAGACCCTTATCATGGGTTTGTTTTACTCAGCCAATCTGTAAAACCCATCTTTGTGGAAGATGTCACATGCACTTCACGAAGAGTTTTGATGTAGTCATGTCTTAAGCTTTGTTGTAGACATGGGGTTGAGTGCATTATCATCAGAAAAAAAATTCATCCCATTGTGCTCTGCTCAGACATGTCTAAAATAAGCTTCTCAGAGTCTGTTTCTCAAAATTTGAACTAACACCTTCATATAAGCATGACGATCGTTCTCTACTGGCCGTGGTGGTTGCAGACCCCCCCCCCATTACTGTAAGTATTCCAGCAGTAGTCCCAGTCAAAATGACAGGTGACTGACAGTCTTTAACTGTATGCTGCTTAGGGAGTGAGAAGACAGGAGGAAGGGGCAAAGGGAAGCTTATTTGATGCAGGTTGTTTTGCAGCGTGCTCCTTTTCAAGAGAGAAGAAATGATTGACTGTGATATTGAGGCACAACCTAGGGGGCAGATGGCCTATGGGAGTGCCTTCTTTGCCTTTAGAATGCAGTGGGATTATGAGCCACTTGAAGATTCAGTGGAAAGAACCACAGACAATAAGAAACTGTGGTCTTGCCACACGGTCCTCAAGGACAGTGGGCAGAAGGTCAGCAGGAAGTGCATATGCACATACTGGTAAAACAGAGTGGAAATTCACGTGTGGATGGATGTGATACTTTCTGTTGGGTTTTTCAGCTTCTCCACTGTCTCTAGAAAATGGCTCTCAAAGTCCTACTTTGTAGGAGTTGATTGGGTTGTTGCCACTTAATTGTTGATTTTTAGAGACATCTCTCTCTGTACCTATTGCATTTTCTATGAGAAGACACTCCCAACCCACCACAGCAGCATGTGGGTGTTATCTTCTTCGGGGGAGTAGGAAAGAGAGAGACAAAGATTTTTTTCAAATCATGACAATTTCAAGAAATAGCAAAATGCTTTAGTATGTGTAAAAGCTAGCAAGGTGTCATGGCACTTCTTGGCTGTAAATAGCACTCTTTCAGAACTGGGAACTTAATTTGAGGTGTCCTGCCAATCTTCTCCTCTTCTTCCCACTCCAAGCTGTAATACCTGTCCCAGGCAATCCTGTCACTGTGACTTTGTGCTCTGACCAAACTCTCACTACTTTGGTTTTAAATTGGATTTGAACTTGGGTCTCAATTCAATTCAGTTCAATTAACATTTGTTGAACACCCACAAGACCAGGTCTGTAACCTTCACTGTAAGTCACACTCAGACCTCTCTTAACCAGCAAACGGAGCTGGAAATCTGAGAAAAACCCTGATTTCCCTTCACACTTCCAGGACCTTTCAGTGTTTTGTTGCTTAAAACACCTTAAGATTGTGCTAGTGACTCAAGAATATTTGGTAGGTGGAAAGACCGAGAGACTGAGACTCACTTAGATATATATTTCATTTGGCAGAATGGGTCTTGCCAAAGTTTAGATATGTCATATTTAAACTGTGGGGTCACAAACAGTGTGAAAAATAATTTAGTTTGTTGTTACTGGTGTCTTGGAGATTTAAAATAAAGTGTATACTCAGAGCCTGTCATGCATTCGTTAGCTTTGGTTGCATTTTCCAGTTACTATTTGTTAATTATTTTGAGAGACTGGGTCTTGTAGGAAGAATCCTAAATCCACCTCACTGTGGTTAAATAGTCTGGCCTGAGTAATTGCTTCTACATGAGTCCTTTGCTTGTGAATGTATGTGAATGGTCCTCAGTCACATACTTGAAATGTTTAATACATTTGTCATTAATATATGATTCTTACAAGCAATGTGTTAGAGGAAGCTTCAACTGTGTTTTCAAATGCTTGTTTCAGTGTCTTGAGATCTGGTTACTTCCCTGCCACGGGCTTTGTTTGAATGTTGACTTATCTCCTGTAACCGTAAGGAGTGATCCCCAACTATCTCTGTCTGGTCAAAGATGCTGAAGCCTATGACTGAGCAGTAAAGAGGTAGGTGGGGTTTTTAGATTTCTGGACTTTGGATTCTAGAGACAGAGTAGAAGGAAGAAGGTAGAAGAGCAGCAGGAAGAGAGGAAACCAGGAAGAGAGGAGGAAGAGAAGTCAAGATGGGGATGAACACATGGCTGTAGGAACAGAATGGAGGAGCAGAAGTTGTCCTGGGCGTCATCAGATTGGCAAGTGATTTACCTTATGACAGTTTTAGGTGCTAGGATTAGGGTTGCTTAGAATCTGCCCAGTGTAGTGCTTATAGCTTAAAAATAAATCATAGTCTTTCTGTGTCAGTCATTGGGGAAGTAACTGGTTAAAGAAAACTGCTGTTGTAATAATTTCTTGAATTAATTAATATAGTAAGAATAATTCTTCTTTCTACACAATGAGATCATTAGATGTACAAAATGGCTTTGTTTTGTCTATTCAAGTATGCTTTAAACAGTTTTCTGCCTGGGACAATGGCTTCAGTAATACTTTTTACTATAACAATATTACTGAAAAATAATGATATTTTCCAGAGCATTGGCCAAAGAGACAAGAGACAGTGACTGACAAACTCCTTGACAGACACTAGGATGTGATGCAGAAGATGATCTTCGCTCTACTTTGGGAACTGATGATGACATTGCTTTCTTTCTTTCTTTCTTTCTTTCTTTCTTTCTTTCTTTCTTTCCTCCCTTCCTTCCTTCTTTTCATTTTTTTAACAATTTATTCATTTTATATCTTGATTGTAGCTCCCACCCACATCTCCTCCCCACATCTACTTCCTCTAGTCCACGAAAGGAGAGTCCTCCTCCCCTGCCATATGACCCTAGCTTATCAAGTCTCATAAGGACTTGCCTGGACCTTCTTCTGCTGTGGCATGACAAGGGGAAGGTGATCACAGAGCAGGCAACAGAGTTTATGACAGAGGCAGCCCCTGCTCTCATTACTCTGGGAACCACATGGAAACTGAGCTGCCTCTGGGCTTACATCTGAGTCGGAGGTCTAGGTCTTCTCCATGCATGGTCCTTGGTTGGTCTCTGCAGCCCCCACTGGATTCAGAGTTTTTAGTTTTGTTGGTGTCCTTGTGGAGTTCCTGTCCCCTCAGGGTCCTTCTATCCTCCCCTTCTTCCATAAAACTCACTGTGCTCTGGCCATAGTTTGGTGGTGAGTCACAGCATCTGCTTCGATCCCCTGTTGGGTGGAACCTTTCAGAAGCTATGGTAGGCTCCTGTCCTGTTCCCTCTCTTCCACTGCTTCTGGTGTCTGGTTGCTATTTCTAATAGTTGAGGAGAAAAGGAGAGACTTGGGTACTAGGGAAATTAGCAATCAAGACCTTAGGATCCAGACAGAAAATGTGGACTAGAACAAAAGTCATGCTCCAAATTATACTTTTTCAATCTGTTCATTAGAAATATATTCTGTGTCCTTAGCATGTTCTGAACCTAGCTCTAAATGTTGAGAACACATATTACTGAGTTTACAGCACAGCTACCACACTAAGATCAGGTAAATCAGGGAAATTCAGACTTCATGAAGGAGAGTTTGGGAAAATGTCCAAATTATGTCTGGGTGAGCACAGAATTTCAAGCTGAAGTTAGAGTCATCATTTGGTTAACTGCACAGACTGCATTCAATATTTCAGTTCATTTAGTTCCCCCCCCCCCCGCTGTCCTACAATAATGAATTATAACTAAATTAAGGATGCCATTAAAATACTACTTAGCTTTTCAGAATTTTTTAGATCATGAAAGTTTTATTTAACTTGAGAATGTATGATTCCTCTATCTATCATGTACTTATTTTTCCTTCTATTCATTTATCTTCTACTTATCTAATAATTTCTTTTACTTTTCTGTAAATAAAAGGGTTTTTTTTTTCAAGGAAAACCTACCATTTTATCTACTAACTCATTATTAGTGGCACCTACTAAAATTTATTGAAATTTTAAGCACAATTATTAAACATCAAAATTTACATATATTATTTTTAAAAATGAAATATGGCAGTATCAAAACATACTGTGTTTTTTATAGTTTTGAAATACTTAAACTCTTAATTAGTGGGTTTTTTTTGTTTTTTTGCTTTGGACATTGTTCCTTATCAAACACTCTTCCTTTGTTAAGATACATGTCCACAGCCAGGCACGGTCATGCATACCTGTAATCCCAACACTTAGGGAATCTCTTCTCAAAAGAAAGACCAAAGAAGAAAAAAAAAAAGATACATGTCCGCAATATTCTGAATGATATTGGCAGTATTGCATAGCTGCCCACTTATTCTGTGGTGAAATTGTTTGGCAGCTATGACATGGCTGTTTATTGGCACACATAGTTTTCACAGTGATGTTATTATTTATAATTATCATAAACTATACTATTTAGATTACTAAAATAAATGTGTAGAAATGGTTTCTATATAGATGACACCTATTCTTTGAAAATTTTCTCTAAGTGAAACACACTTAAAAAGTACCATTGTATTAAATATGGACAACTGTAAAAAAAAATAAAAGTAACTAAAAATAAAGAAAATATCGCATTTAATTAGCATACAAAGGTCTTTAGGTTTTCATCATACCTAAAAGACTCCCAGGCAAAAGAAAAAGAAATAAGATAATATATATGTGAATAGTTTGTAGGAGAAAGTGGCCCAGGACTCTAAGAAGAAAACCTAGACTCACAAAAATTACAGTTTCAAAATCAAGAACTGAGACTGAAGATACACACTTATTTATGCACACTGTAAAGCTGAAATGTTTGTGGGATATTTTAAAAAATAATTTCCGCAGTTGTACTAACTTCTTAATAATTAAGATTTTAGGTCTCCTGTTGCATTCTTTCTAGGAGTTTTCTGGTACTGAGTAGCTACCAAACGATTTGACACATCAAGGGTCTTGTTTTCCATAGAAGGCATGGTGAATAATTTTAAGCCGTGTTTTGGCTTACATAGCACGAGGATACTTTGATATAACTGAATTAGTCTTAAATAACACGGGTTTTAACTGCATAAAATTTTTAAAAAATAGTTCTTTTTTGTGAAATTCAATCACAAATGAAGACACGTCACATATAAAAATGCACATCTCATTAAGCATAGCTATGTCAATATAAAATCATTAGAGATGAATTTCTTTAGATAAATAATTGAAGTAATATAAAGCATCCAGAGTAAGTCAGGTGCAAGTCACTATCTAAACAGAAACGTGCCTGCTCCTATGTCTACATCTTTCTTAGGAGACACTGACTAGATCACTTTGGCACAATGGTTGATTTTCCTCAGATACTTTGTACCAAGAGATCAAGTAATCAGCCAACAGGCGCACATTATAACAACACAGAACTAAGTAGTTTTCATTCTGTCTCATTGACTTCCAGATACTTGGTCTGTAACCTGGGACATTTAGGAACTGAATTACAAAGGGAAGGCTCACTAAATGAATATAGCTTACAGGTGCCTGGTATTTGCTACAGGATTGTAAAGGATTAGAGGTCTTCCACAAATGATGAAGGTTCTCACATACAAGGCAGATGCAGCATTTATAGGCTTCCTATAAAGCCCCAATATTGTCTTCCTCATCATAAGAAATAACAGAAATTTGCTGGATGGTGGTGGTGAACGCCTTTAACCCCAGTACTCCAGCAGCAGAGGCAGGCAGATCTCTGAGTTCGAGGCCAGCCTGGTCTACAGAGTAAGTTTCAGGACAGCCAGGGCTACACAGAGAAACCCTGTCTCAAAAACAACAACAAACAAAAACAAAACAAAAAACAAAAACAAACAAATAAAAAACCAACCAACCAACCAACCAACAAAAACAGAAATTTAAAAGAAAGTGAAAAAGAATAAGGACGCCTTGACAAATCCTAGCACCTAGACTTACATCAAATGGCTTTCCTTCCTTTTGAAAACCATTTTTGTGTGTTACAACCCTACTAACTTAACAACTTTTTTTTCTTATTAAAAAAGAGAGAGAGAGAGAAAAAAATCATTACAGAAATCAATGCCAAAGGGCTACTATTTCTTTGTTACCTTCTAGGATATTTGTGGTGTCAGCTGTTATATGTAACCCATCTCATGTTTATTTTATATGGTAGAAAACAAGAGCTCAGCTCATTATTTCAAGTTTGAATATTCTGCAGATTAATTGATATTGTCCCTATTGTATATTCTTGTTGCTCTCATAAAAATCTGGTGAACCATGTATGAGAGGTTTGTTTCTGGATTCTTTGTTATGTTTCTTTGGTTTATATGTTTGTTCTTAATGTCACGATCACGTTGTTCTGATTTATCATATAGCTTGAAGGCAGAGACTGTGGCATCTTCAGGTTTGTTCTTTAGTTGGGACTAGTTTTGATACTTGGGTTCTGCTGAGGTGCCAGATACATTTTTTCAAATTATTTTTACTTTTACCTATAAATAAAAGCATAAATTTTGAATATATTAGTAGAACAACATATTGCTAACATGCATACATATGTATATACACATATATACAGTATGAGATTTAGGGGAGGTCAAACATATCTATTTCTTCAGACACTTGCTATCTCTTTCAGTGACAGCTTTCTGTTTCCATACATAAAAGGAAGGAAGCAATCAACAAACTCAAAGACGATTTATGAAAAGAAGAGAAAATACTTGCAAACCATGTGTATTATAATGAATTAAATGTTCAAATTATGTGACAACTTTATTACCCAATTACTTGCAAGAGCTAGCAAATAACCAGGTCAGAGAGTAAGCAATGGACTCAGTCATTTTCTGAAGAGAACTTTAAACATCCAAGAGGTATAAGAAAGCATGATCAATGTCACTAACCATCAGGAAAATGTAAATTAAGACGACAACACATGCTGGAGAGGTTGTGGAGAAAGAGGAACCCTCCTCCACTGCTGGTGGGAATGTAAATTGGTACAACCACTCTGGAAAGCTATCTGGCGCTTTCTAAGACAAATAGGAATAGTGCTTCCTCAAGACCCAGCTATACCACTGCTAGGTATATACCCAAAGTTTGTTCAAGTACACAAAAGGGATACTTGCTCAACCATGTTTATAGCAGCTCTATTTGTAATAGCCAGAACCTGGAAACAACCCAGATGTCCATCAATGGTGGAATGGGTACAGAAATTGTGGTATTTTTATACAATGGAATACTACTCAGCAATCAAAAAGGAGGAAATCATGAAATTTGCAGGCAAATGATGGGATCTAGAAAAGATCATTCTGAGTGAAATATCCCAGAAGGAGAAAGACAAACATGGGATATACTCACTTATATAGACCTATAAGATATGATAAACATAATGAAATCTATACACCTAAAAAAGATAATCAATAGAGCGGACATGGGGTAAGATGATCAATCCTCGTTTAGAAAGACAGATGGGATGTGCATTGACCGTATGACAGGAGTCTACTGAGCGCATCTGAAAGACTCTAGCTAGCAGTGTTTTCAAAGCAAAGACTCATGACCAAACCTTTGGCAGAGTACAGGGAATCATAAGAAAGAAGGGGAGTTAGTCTGATGGGGAAAGGATAGGAGCTCCACAAGGACCAAATATATCTGGGCACAGGGTCTTTTCTGAGACTGACATTCAACCAAGGACCATGTATGGATATAACCTAGAACTTCCGCTCAGATGTAGCCTGTGGTAGCTCAGTAACCAATTGGTTTCCCAAAGTGAGGGGAACAAGGACTATTTCTAACAGGATCTCAATGACTGGCTCTTTGGTCTCCCCACCCCCGAAGGGAGGAGCAGTCCTGTTAGGCCACAGAGGAGGGCTTTGCAGCCAGTCCTGAAGATACCTGATAAAACAGGATCAGATGAATGGGGAGGAGGTCCCCCCTATCAGTGGACTTGGAAAGGGGCACGGTGGAGATGAGGGAGGGAGGGAGGGAGGGACTAGGAGGGAATGAGAGATCGGGACACGGCTGGGATACAGAGTTAATAAAATGTAACTGATAAAAAAAATAATAATAAAATAAAAAAAGACTACAATAGACAAGGTCTGTTATGCAAATATCTGAAAACCTGTTTTTGTCTTATTGTGATTATTTTGTGATAACTTGATACACTTTCAATAAATTCTACTAAGATGAATACAAGAAAAAAACAGCTATTTGTCGACATGATACAAAATAAACTGTAAGAATATGCTCTGAAAAGACAGAAACAGAACGAAGCATTAAAGAAACAAAATGAAATGCTTTGCAAATAAATTTAGTGTCTCTTTTTGGCCCCATCACAAATGCTGTCTAGCTTCAGTATATCTTCATTACTTTCTCCTTTATATGATAACCAGAGTTTCAACACTTAAGGTCAGAATTCTATCAGTATTCAAAGGCAAAAGGCATCTACTTAAAAATTTTGTCATCGGACTGTGGCAGAGGGTGTGGGCATGGGCTCCAGGCCTCTGTGGTCTTTAAAATGCCAACCCAAGAGGCCAGAGTTGGTGTTGGGTATGTGTGTGTGTGTGTGGGGGAGGGTATCAGGGAAGCCAGGCACAGAGGGAAAAATAACTTTATCATCAAACAGATGGTGAGGATTAAGGCAGATTCTCCTCTATAAACTGATAATTGTCTCACACTTGGAAACAAACAATTGTGAGGTGGAGAATATGGACATGAACAAAAATAACAGAGAAGGAATTTCTTTCATTCTCTCATACACAAAATTGAACTTCTACTCATCCCTAAATGAGATATCTGTATTACTTTTTCAACCTCAAAGCTTAGGGACTGTGATGGAAGAGGATAAGGGAAGATTGTAAGAGCCAGAGGTCAGGAAGGGCTGGTGCCAAACAAGTGTATTCTGGACCTGACAGGAATGCTGCACTCAAAAACTCACAGTAGCTGTAGCTGTTTGTAGAAGACCTGCACAAGGTTAATCAAGTCAACCCTGTAGCCTGGAAAGCTATGCATGTTCAATGTCTTTTTGGGCAGGGAGACTCAGTTTTTTTATGGCTCCCAGTAGATCAACCCTAATTCAGTGGTATGGCTCTACATCCATGAATATTAAGGCAGCACAAATTTGAGGTTAGGGGTTAGGAAAACAAAAGAGGACTGAAAGTTAAGAGGTAAGGAGGTGAGGGTGGATAGGGGAGGATTTGGGGAATGTTCTCAAAATGAATTGTCTGAAGCCATCAAGGAAAAAAAATTAAAAAAAATTAAATAACCAAAATACAATGAAATGAAGACATTTGAACTGGCACATTTGTTTTTTCATTCACATCTTCACCTTTTGCCTCATATAATAATGAATGTGCATTTTTGCTTCTGTCATCTCAAGCTTTTAAGGTTTATTTTTATTTTATGTGTATTTGTGTATTGCCTGCACATACAACTGTCCACCAGCATGTACAGTACTTGCAGAGGTCAGAAGAGGGAACCAGATCCCCTGGTGCTGAAGTTGAAGATGGTTGTTGAGCTGCCTTGTGGGTGCTGGAAACTGAAACTGGGTCCTCCAGAGTAGCATTCCGTGCTCTTAACCACTGAGCTACCTCTCTGCCTCTGTCGTCTCAAGCTTTACTGCTCATGAAGAACCCTAACAGTGCTAACTTTCTGAAAATGCCTACCTCTCCACTTCTAGGACTGCTCTTTCAGTAGGTCTGTGATAAAGCCTATGAATATTTTTATAGCTTTCCAAAACTTTTCATATGAAGGCTCTCCTGAACATATTTTATAGACCACCTTAAGGAAACTGGGCAATGGCCTTTATTAAATATTTAGGCTTATGTTAAAGATCAAAATAGTGCCAGCCTTGGCAAGACATACCCGCACTCAGACCATTGACTCAGGAAAGTGAGTTGAAGGCCAGTCTGGGTCACAGATACTTTATCTAAATACTAACTAATAAAAAATAAAATTTGAATCACCTGAGCACCCACCATTTTAACATACTGCCTATATGTAACTGTGCCATCAGTGCTTTCTGAAATCACTTTCAGAGTTCATGAAAGGAGAAGAGCAAAGACTGAGCGATAGGTACAGTGAAAAAGAAAAGTGCTCAACAAACTGAGCATCAACAGTATGATTTAAGCAGAGCTGAGAGCAAGAAAAGACCATCTGCAGCTAAGGTTCAAGAGATGATCCATTTGAAACGGGAGCTGAAGGGTGAGTATTTGTGGGGTGGGGTTCCTAATGAGGAAGGTCAAAAGAACATGGGAAATGAGGCCTCACCTGCAGTGTGCAGGCAAGAAAGCTAGATCAAAGACCCCGAGTCTTGTCAAGGCTATTTGGAAAAGTTTTAAGAGGCCACCTAGGCTAAGAATCAGCTTGCAGGTGTCTTCCCGTTCTTTTCTGATCAAATTGTGATTTCTCTTCAGAATATTTGCTCTGGTGTGACTCTGCCTGGGTACCCACAGGTGGGACCTCTCCTAGGAATAGTGATATAGCGGTTCCTGTCTCTTTCGTGGAAAGCCAAAATGATCCTTTCCCTCTCAGCTAGAGATTCTGCTCTTCACTTAGAGAAGAAGTTGGATGCTGATTTTAGAGCTGTTCTCCATTCAGCTGACTCTGTGTTTTAGGATCAGTGACAGACAACCCAGCACATGACTGGAGAAATATCTGCTTTTAACTCCCTACAATCTTAACTTTCTGCAGCCCTTACACGAGGCATTTTCCTTATCTGATATGCGCGTGTGTGTCCTGAATAAGCTGTTCCCACTCTAACGGCTATCTGTTCTGAGACTGGAACCTGGAGACACAGATGGAGACCCAAATTCCCTGCTCCTTGCTTGCCCTCCTGCTGCCTCTGGAGAGCCTTTTGGTAGGATCTGGGGCTGAGGGTAGCTCTTAGAAGAGCTATTTCAGTCCTTGAACAAATCCTCAGGGAAACTTCCAACTGACTTCTATGCTTCTCTTCCTCCCTAAGGGAAAATAGGTTTCCTAGTAACCATTTTATTTCGGAGCAGATTGCCAGAAGGTGTCCCGATGGCTTATGTTCCAGGGGCTCCTTAAGAAAACTGTATATAACCAAACCCACAGATTTACAGTGCAGCATTAAAACAATCATTAATACAATTTTCCCACAGTACTTAATGAGGGTAGTGGCCAGTGGTAGTGATAAATTACTGATGTTATACTGCCATCAGGGGCCTTCTGAAATGGAAGTGACAGCAAGAAGTTTTGGAATCCTGCTACTCTCTTCTCAATAGGAACATCCTTGATTGTTCTGCTGTGGAGAAGGAGGGCTGAAGGTGAAGTATTAGCTTCCATTGAAAGTGAAAGCATATCGACCCCAGGCAATTAAAGACAATCTCTTTGGATGCCTGCATTGTTATCAATAACTTGACAGTTTTGCCTCTTTGAAATTCAGCCTTATGTTTAAAGTTGAAGCATGGGTAACTGTCAATTCAAAACTTAAAAGGTGACTTCATCAGTTGAGTATTGGGCTCCATTAGACTCCACCCTCTTAACAGTTTCATTGTTTGTGGTGGAAACAAACCAACAAAAAAATGTTAAATTTGAAAGCCTATCATTTCCAAAATGATATTAACTAGCTTGTTCAGAATTCTTAAGACTAAAGCAATGCATTCTAAAATATTCCAGTTATGAAATACAGTGTGTGTTTGTGTGTGTGTGTAATTATTATCTCCATTTTAAAAGTGAAGAACTTGAGACTCAGAGAGTTAAGGTATTGTTCAGGGTCACATATCTTGTAAGGTGAACTCAAAATTTGAATTCAGAACTTATCCACAATAAGAGCTCAGTCGCCATGGTATAACTTTTCTGTTTTCTGTGGTTTGCAGAAGTAGTTCATTTCTTTCCATTATCCATTTCCTCAGGGTATTTGTGCTATCTCAGTAGATTCCTGGGGGCATCCCCTATCTTCCCCAGATCTGCCAGGCAGAAGTGAATAGTGTTTCAAGACTGTTGTTTGTTTGTGTTTTTGTGTGGTTTTTTTTTTTTTGTTTGTTTGTTTTTGTTTTTTTTAAGACAAGATTTCTCTGTGTAGCCTTAGCTGTCCTAGACATGCTTTTTAGACCAGGCTGGCCTCAAACTCACAAAGACATGCCTGCCCCTGCCTCCCTGAGTGCTTGAATTATAGGCATGTGCCGTCATACCTGGCTTCAAGACTGATCTTAAATGTTATTTTTTCCCCTACTTTCCTCTTGTCAATATTTCTAGCAGAAATGGATCCTGCATTTTCTTGACTTTGAGTATTTTTGTTTTATATGAAAATATATTACTCCACATGAAAGCTATTTGCATTTTGCTGTTAGCACACTTGGAGTTGATGAAGAGCAATCCCATGTGCCTTTACCCATTTGTAAGCACTCTCAGTTTCCCCCTTGCAACACACATGATTCTTACATTATTTTGCATTCTCTACTTGATTACCCAGTATAAATTCTCAACTTGTGGTTTATGTAAATCCCTAAAAGACTTTATCAATACTTGCCATATGGTGGGCTTTCAGCAAACATCTATAAAATGCAATTTGCTGGAAATACTTCTGGATTAATCTGGGTCAGAGCTAAGAGTAAGAACTTGTCCAAATTAGGTATCCACATATGGGGAGCTCGGCTCTTGGGTCTCTGTCTCTCCCATTTGGAGGAATCCGGGTTGTGATATGAATTTCCAAGCTGTACAAAGCTTCCACTGTTATAAAGAGGTGGTGGATGACAAGCAGGAGAAAGTAAATTGCCAAAAATCACACAATGTTGAAGTCATAGAGCCACTGAACTGTGATTCAGATCACCTTCACACTGGTGTAATATTCTTCTTACTACATCATGCTGACACAAACAGAGCAACTGGTGACATTTAAAATATGTTGTCATCAATTTTTCTCTTCCTGGAATCCAACAAATTTCTCTTGTAATGTAACTGGAAACCTTAGAGCAAATCAGACCCCAACTTTAAGAAGTATAGCTACTTAGTAGGTTTTAAAAGCAGTTTCCAGGTTTTAATGTCCATCAACTCATAAATCAATAATAAAATATATATTTACCCAATGGAGTATTATTTTGCAATCAAGAAAATTGAAGTTATGAAATTTTTAGGTAAATGGATGAAGATAGAAAAAAAATAATTCTGGATGAGATAACCCAGACTCAGAAAGACAAACTTTGCATATTTTCATTCATTTGTGGATGTTAGCTTTGAATCTTCAGATACGTGCATTTCATTTGGAATAGCCATAAAGGGCAGAAAATAATAAGAGATGATGGGGACATTCAAGGGAGCAGAGACACGATAAAGTGGTATAAAGAGTTAAAGAGGGAACAATGAAACAGGAAGAGCTAAATTGGGTTAGGGGATAGGATTGCAGGAATAGAGGAGAGAATAGAGGGAGAAATTGCACTAAACACTTTTTGAAAATGTCATATGGAAATATACTACTATAGAAATGTCTTAAATATCTGCATATACAAGGGAGGGAGCTACAGCTGGGATACAAAGTGAATAAACTGTAATTAACATATAAACAAAATTTTAATTTAACAAAAAAGAGCTTACATGGAGTTACTCTATAACAAGAGAACAATGCTACTACTAATGCTCCTGCAGGACAACAAGTAGATAGCCCAGTGCTAAGGATGGGTTAGCTATTTGCAGCTGTTTGTCAGTGGTGTCCCATAGACCACACTCAGACATTACTGACTATTGCCATTGGTCTTGGTTACTCTCCAGAATGTGACACTGAAATGCTATATATGAAGATGCCACACACTTGATGCACAAAACATGGGGCAATTAAGCTAGCACTGATCTAAAAGCTTCATCCCTATCAGCAAGTTTTTGTAGGGCTGGAAGGTGCTACGCATACTACTGGAGGAGAAAGAATAATCACCAGTTGTGTCTAGCTGTGAACCTCATGAGGTACAATAACGACTGGCCTGGGAAGGACACGGCTACCGAAGCCATGGTGGTGTGAACCTCATAGAAATAACCAACAACATTCTGCTTTAACTCTCACTTCAAAAGATGAATCCCATCCCTGGCACCATTACTGGGCCAAGAACACGTGACTAGACAGACCATAAGTCCCAAATGATTACTCTGCTAACACAATCCCGGTGACTTGACTTTGTAGCCATATATTAAGGCAATATTTAGTACTCATCAGAGAATTTTCTTCTGGCAGTAGATGGCACTTAACGCCATCTACTGCTGGTCAGGATGTATCGAATAAGAGATTATGGAATGCTCAGCCTTAAACAAGACATTTGTATCATACCTTCTCCTTTCCAACGTAAGAAAATAATGTAAGAGCCATAGATGCTGAGTGACTAAAAGGAAACGATGTTTTCTAGACCCAGCAGGCCAGTTGAATTCACAGAGGTTGGGAGAGAATGTACAAAAACTCCATGGGCTCAGACCAGACAAAAAAATCCCAGCCCAGAGGGTAAAGATGGCCACAAAGAACCACTTCTACCTAGAGATCTGTTGAGAGATGAGAGGAAGAGGAAGTGTACTGGGAGAGGAAGTCAGTTTTCTTTAAGAGTGTGGCCCCCTACACACTCTTAAGAGTTGACCACCTTCCACTGGAAGCCACAAGTTCTACATGTACAAGGGTAGAACAAATTGTTCTTGATAGATTTAGAGCAAAAGAGGACACAAATTGGGGTGGTAGGAGAAAATAGTGGGTCTAGGAGAAGTTGGCAGAAGGACTGAATATGATCAAAGTATGCTGTGTGAAATTCTAAAAGAATGGATAAAAAAATGAGATAATAAAAGCATTTGCCATTTAATGGAGTTGTCGCTATCACAGTAGCTCTGCTCAAGCAGATGTCTCTCAATTATTCATAGGTGGATCATCAAAAGCAAATTTTATTTTGGGGGTTCTAATTGATATTATTGTATACCCAATTCAGTAAATCTTTGTTAAGGCAACTTTGATGTACTTATCTTCTGAAGTTTGAAAATACAGGTTTTAAGAAAAGATTGGGGCTGGAGAGATGGCTCAGAGGTAAAGAGCACTGTCTTCCAAAGGACCCAGGTTCAATTCTCAGCACCCACATGGCAGATCACCACTGTCTGTAACTTCAGAGATCTGACATCTTTAAACTAATGCACATAAAATAAAAGTAAATAAATTATTAAAAAAGGAAGAGATTGTTTTATTTTCAAACTCCTAAGCACAATTTAATGACCTTTGGTTGTCAATTCTAAATGTTTTTTTTTTCCTCAAAAAAGGTATATGAGGGGTTAACTAGCATAATTCAGCTGCCACAATGTACAAATACAAAAATATCATACTGCATAACATAGCTAAAAACAACTAAACATTTTTTTTAATTTGAAAAAACAAAACAAAACAAAAAAACGCTGTTGAAACTTTTTGTACAGAAAACAACTAGTACAGCTGTACTTGGATGGCCGCGTACAGTATGTGGCCAAGACTGAGAGAAAGCAGCAGTTCCAGCACCGGACCATGAGGGGTCACGATCATGGAATCTGAACAAAATTTTCCTGAAGGCATATGTCCATTTTCAAGATGCCAAGAAATATAGCAGCAAACAGCTGCTACAAGATTGAGAAAGCTAAGCAGAGATTACACTGGCCTCCCGCTAGGAAATGAGAATCAGAGCAGGCCCTGCGAACAAGCTTGGATACCTGGCACCTGAAATAAAGTTAAATTAAAAAAAAAATAAGAATAGAAGCAGCTATAGGATAAGGAAAAGAGATAATAATGCGTTCTTACCAATGTTTACACTTATGTTGGATACTGATACAGGAAACAATGCAATGTAAAGATAGATTTCTAGGTTGGTTATCAAAATATCAAATGATGCATTACTTTCAAAGAAATATTCTGTAAACACCGGAACACAAAGAAAACTTATTTAAAATAAATCAAAGTTATAGCATTCAAACATTAAGCCAAAGAGAGCTCACGTAGCTAAAATGGAATTAAAACCAAAGGAAGGCAGAGGTTATCAGAGGTAAAGAATATTCCACAACATTAGAAAAGCAATAACCAGAAGACATACGGTTCAGGAGTGGGATATACATCGTCACACAACCTCAAAATGTCTGAAGCAGAAATTGTCTCATTCAAAGGAGAAAGAGAAAAGTTGGAACTCATAATAGAATAATATATTTTTCAGTCATCGATAACATGATGCAAAAATAAATAAGGCTACAGAGGGTATAAACATTGAGTTGAATAGTGGCTTATCTGATCCACACAAAACACTATGCACAGCCACAGCATAAAGCATATTTTTTTTTTCTTCAAATGCATCCAGGGGATTCAGAGAAATTTACCACACATTGGACAGGAGTCAAAAAAAATCTTTGAAATATTGAAACACTTCATACAGTAAGCTTTGCGACCACAGTAAAAAATTAACTGAGGAATAAACAGACACTGAAAAGGTAGCTAGAAAAGTTTCAAATAATTTACACGAAGCAGCACTTATAAATAAGTATGAATCAAACTAAGAAAAAAAAAGCAAATCTGGTCTATATAAAATAATATAACAAAAATATAGGCAAAAAACTGAAAAAACATTGAAGTTCTTGTTGGAGTCCATTCATAAGGTTTTTCAAATGTCCGTTCTTTAATTTATGTGCCAGTGTATGCTTACATTAGTGTATATGCTCCATGTGCATATAGGTCCCCAGGAAGGTCAGAATAGTACCTAGAACTGGAGTGTCAGGTGGCCTGAGCAGCGACCTCTCTGGAAATAGTAAGTCTTCTTAACTGCTGAACCATCTCTTTGAAAACCCCGTTACACAATAGAATACTACTCAGTCATTAAATACAAAGACATTATGAAAATTTCAGGAAAATAGACGTAATTAGAAAACATCAACCTGAGTGAGGTAACACAGACCCAGAAAGACACACATGGAATGTATCCACTTATAGGTGGATATTAGCCATAAAATTCAGGATAACTGTGCTACAATCCAAAGACCCAAAGAATCTAAGTAACAGGGAATGACCAAGGGAGGATTCTTTATTTTATTTTATTATTTTTATTTTTAATTTTTATTAATTATATTTTTTATTTTGTATTATTAATTACAATTTTATTCACTTGTAGCTCCCCTATAGCTCCCTCCCTCCTCCCTTCCTAATCCCACACTCCCTCCCCAATCTCCACCCATGCCCCTCCCCCAGTCCACTGAGAGAGGAGGTCCTCCTCTCCTTCGCTCTGATCCTAGCCTATCAGGTCTCATCAGGAGTGGCTGCACTGTCTTCCTCTGTGGCCTGGTAAGGCCGCTTTCCCCTCAGGGGGAGGTGATCAAAGAACAGGACAATCAGTTCATGTCAGAGACAGTCCCTGTTCCCATTACTATGGAACCCACTTGGACACTGAACTGATATGGGCTACATCTGTGCAGGGGTTCTAGGTTATCTCCATGCATGGTCTTGATTGGAGTATGAGTCTCAGAAAAGACACCTTGGCCCAGATTATTTGGTTCTGTTGCTCTCCTTGTGGAGCTCCTGTCCTCTCCAGGAGGATTCTTGAATTCCTCTCAGAAGAAGAAATAAAACACGCATCGGAGGTGGATGTAGGGAGGGAATTGAGTAGAAGAGGGGACTAGGGGTGGGGATTAGGAGTAAGGAGAGCAGGGGAGAGAGGTCCAGGAGAGGGAACAAAAATCTAAGGTCTGTGTGTGTCAGGGGCATCTCTGGGACTTGCCAGAGACCTTAGATAGCATTGACCCTTGCTGAGTATCCTAGCAGCGGGAGATACGGAGCCTGAAGTGTTATCTCCTGTTGCCAGGCAAGATTTTCAGTGGAGGGATAAAGACATCAACCCACCCACAAAACCTTCAATCCTTTATAAAAGATGTGCAGAAAAAAAGATGGAGCAAAGACTGAGGGAACAGGCAGCCAAAGACTGGCCCTACTTGAGGCCCATCCAGTGAGAGGGAACCAGTCTTTTACACCATGGATGTTACTCTGCTATGCTTACAGACAGGAGCCTAGCATAGCTCCTCCAAGTGGCTACACTCAGCAGCTGATAGAAACAGATACAGAGGCCCACAGTCAAACATTAGACAGAACTTTAGGGGTCATATGGAAGAGCTGGTAAATGATTGAGGGAGCAGGAGGGGTCAAGGACTCTACAAGAAAACATACAGAGTCAACTAACCTGCGACCATAGGGGTTCACAGAGACTCAACCACCAACCAAAGCATATACATGGACTGGTCCTAGGTCCTCTTCACATATGTAGCAGATGAACAGCTTGGTCTTCATGTGGATCCCCCAGCAACTGCAGCAGGGGCCCTCTCTGACTCAAGGACCCTCTCTGACTCTGAGGCCTGCTTTTGGATCCCTTTCCCCTAGCTGGTCTGCCTTGTCTGGCCTCAGTGTGAAAGGGTGTTCCTAGTTCTACAGCAACTTAACATGCCATGGTGGGCTGGTACCCAGAGGAGAACTCCCTCTTCCCTGAGAAGAGAGGGGAGAATGGGAGTGGGTATGTGTGAGGGGGAGACTGGGAGGAGGGGAGGCTTCCATCAGGATGTAAAGTGAATAAATAAATAAATAATTTTTTAAAAGTTAAATTAAGAAAAAGAACCCCAATATATAGTTTTAAGTAAGTATGTATTTAAAAGTCTAGGATCAATGGTGTGACTTTCACTTCAAGACATTATAAAATATCAGTTATTAAAATACAAATAATAAAATGAAAAGTATACATACTATATAGAATATAAACCCTAATATCATTTCCATGAAAAGATTAAACACTAATAAAACAAAATACAATGGTAAACTCCATGTAATATAGTTAGCAAAAAGACACCCTTCATAAATTCTTTACATCAGGAATGAATGGTTATAAAATACTTTAGAATTTAGTGTCATTAACAATGCAGTAACTGAATATTGTAAACAACTTTTAGCAAATTAATTTAAATCCCAGATAAAAGTAAGCTATATTTTGGAAAAAAATTACCATAACTGGACAAGATGTGTCAAAACATTTAGATAAAATTAAACTAATATCTCTTTAAGAAACTTAAAACGTAATTAAAGTCTCCTTATGAAGTTTTAAGTATCCATTTATAAAAAGAATGGCTATCATTTCCAATAATATTGTGTAGAAATTCTCAGATAATGTGATAAGAAAGAAAAATCTAAAATGGTCATTAGTAGAAGATTGCATAAAGCTTTAAATGAAACACACACATAATACCCACTGAAAGATCGGGACACTAAATCATACATGTTATGTAATCCTATTTCTGGTAAAATAGTAACAAGCAAAGGCAGGATGCAGTCAGACATAACTATAATCCCACCCCTCAGAAAATTGGGGCAGTATGGTTGTTGTGAGCCTGGTCTATATAAGAAGTTCCAGGCCAGCATGGAACGCCATTTGATATGTGAACAAACTAACAACAAAATTGACCTGGCTGCCAACTAGAAGCTTTATCCTTATGGACTATCATTCATGGTGCTGAAAAGAGCTTTGTGTGCTACCAGAGGAGAAATGTAATCATTAGTATCATCCATCTACAAATCCTGCTATGTATGTCAGTGACCTGACAGCAAGATACTGGTGTATTGGTGGTACAAATGTTATAGGAGTACCCAACCACCTTTTGCTTGTATGTAAGGCCCACTCATGGAGTTTTGACACTGATAAAGTTGCTAAGAACCTGAGACATAAATAGGTCATCAGCTCATGATGGAAAATAATACTAGCATTCTGCTAAAGGAATATAAGTATAAAATAACTCCGAATGAGAATGATATATTTGATATATCCATAGATCAGTGCCTCATCCAGCATGAACAAGAGAGACTTCTTACAGTAGGTGATAAGTAATACAGAGGCCCACAACTGGACATGTGCAGAGATTGGGAGACTTTCGAGCACTGGGCCAAAGGGATACGTTTATCAAACCCCTTCTGTCAACAGCCAGAGCTCTGTGCAGATGAGGAGGCAGAAAGATTGTAAGAGCCAGAGGAGGTATATAACTCAAAGGAAACTGTACCTTTAGAAACAACAGGACAGACACACATAAGAACTCAAAGAGACTCTAAAAGCATAATTAAGGCTCAGATAAGTTCAAACCAGACAAAGTCCTAGCACAGAGAAGGGGAACTGGATACAACATCCCATCCCTTACTAAGAATCTACTTGCAATTGATACCTACTGAGATAGGGAAAAATCAGCTTTCTCTAATATAGTGACACCAGGTATATCAGTCACATTCCAGAGCAGGCCCATTCACAGGAATAGTTGACCAGTACAAGATGGACTCCATGTTTTTGCGTGCCTTTAAAAAACTTTTTTCTGTCTTACTTTTCTTTGTTTGTTTGTTCTTTGTTCATTTGTTTTTTGTTTGTTTGTTTTCTGAGAGATAAAAAAAAAACATGATGCTGGGTGGGGAGAGTAAAAACATATAAACAAAATATAAGGAAATCTTTAGTAAAGAAACAAAACCACAAAAACAAACAAACAAACAAACACAAACCACAAACAAGGAAAGAAACAAACACAAAATGGCAAGGTAAAACCCTAATTCTGGTGAGCAGTTCTACATGTGGCTACGTTAGAAGAGGTGATCCTGAGCATGAAGGAGTCATCTGGTTGTCTGACAATGTTTTATTTTCACTTTTTTGGTAATGACAAAATTTTAATGACAGAATTTTAGTTTTTAGAAAGTCAACAATATACATAGAATTAACGGTCTTTACTGTATGTACATATAAATTTTCATAAAATTATTGTTGAATTATTGCCTCTGACCCATACCTAATGAAGACCTAGACTCAAGTTGACTAGTTAACTGCTCTATGTGAGACAGTGGATACAGTGGAAAACTAGTATAAAAAATAAACTTCAAATGTATAAAAATAAACTTCAAATGTGTTTCTCTTATGGGGAACCATGTTGATTATATTTCTGTATTCTTGTCACATGATAGCTTATTCGGCTGCTCTCAGATGGGAATTGGCTATCAGGAAGGTCACTTTCAGGAGGACCCATTTGGAAGAGTCTTAATGGGCAAAACCAGAGAGCAACATTCTTTGGGTTTTAAGGTTAGAACTTCCAAGCTGTACAAAAAGGAGATGTTTATTTCACTCAGACATATGCATGTGAAATAGAGCTAATGTTGGAACTAGGTAGGCCAGCTCAAGATCTTGTAAATAAGATCTTTCCTTATCCTCTTAACATTCAGGTGCTCTAGTGGAAAAAATGTAAATTCCCAGATAAATCCATTGTAATATTGCAGAAACAGGTAATCAGCTGGTGATTCTTTTCATTTAGTCTCCACTCTGTTTCTACCTCCCTTCTTCCCTAGCTGTTCAAATAGTTCTGTTGTCCTTTCAGGTGGCATCGGGTGGAGTAGGGCTCAGATTGTGAAGTGGATAGATGGCAACAAGATAGGGAAATTCCAAAACCGAAAACATCAGCTTCAGAATTAGGAGAAATGACTGTAACATTAAAAAGTCATCACCGAATGTTTATTGTATACTATCTTTATGCAAGAATCCTTAATATTTAATGCAGCCTCACCAAGAATAATATACAAAAGGCCATTAGCTCCGTATTACAGTTACAAAAATTCCACTTTGCAGGACTGAAATAATGGGACTAGATCACAGAAATTGTTGTTAGTTGGTAGGTATGTTAGTTTTCTCTCACTCATTAAAACACCCAAGGAAATCAACTTCTAAAGAGGAAAGACTTAATTCGGCTCTTGGTTTCAAGTTTCATCTTTGGGTCTACTGAAGCAAAATGCCACAATAAGATATGTGTGGTAGAAGGTAGTACCCAGCTGCAAGTGGCTGGAAGCAGAGAGAAAACAGGGCTGGGAGCTCAATCTTCCCTTCTAGGGTATGCCCTGATGCCCTAGCTTTCTTCTTCTAGGTCTCACCTTTTAAAGGTTAGAGCGTCTCTCAATAGTGCCCAGGCTGATAACCATGCCTTCAGCATACAACCATGGCAGACATTCAAGCTCTGAACCATAGCAGTCGAATTGGGATTTGAACTTCCTTCAGGCTGTCAAGAGCCTCTTCTCAGCCAGTAGGGCTGGTCAGGGAGCATGTCTTCTGTGTTTGCATTCAGATCCCCTCCATTAATTGTTGCCCATTTATAAGTCATTCACAACCATTTGTTTTATGTAATTTGTGAAGAACTATTGCAAGCAGTATAACTGGTGGGTTTTGTTTTCCATTATGAATTATTGTTCTGAATAATTTGTACACTGCGGCCATGGATAGAATGAAATTAGACCAACTCCGAGTATCAAAACTCATTTGTCAAACAACAATAATTAGATGAAATTTCTTCCTATACACACACACGCACACGCACACACACACACACACACACACACACACACACACAGAAGTTTCTTTGGGAAAATACATTTCATATTTTCTCCCATATTCCCTTTCCTCATTTTATTCCTCATCAGAAAAACTTGGTCCACTATCTACTGAACGAAGTGCTGATATCAGGAGCAGCCATAAATATGAGGTAATGAGGCTAAAGGGATAAAGTTTAAGGAGACCTAGTAAAATACATAAGCTTCAGAACACTCAAATGTCCTACAAGTCATTGCAGAATTTCCCCACTCCATCCATCTAGGGACAGGGCTCTTTATTATACTCTGCTCAGTGCACACTGTCCTGCTTTCTACTTCTTTAGTCCTTCATTGCATTGTGGCCTTTGGTCCCCTTTACCCCTCCACCTGGAGTGCCATTGCCCAGTACTTTGCAGAGGTGGTTTGCAAACTCTTACCTTCTAGGTGTCCTGTCACATGTCTTCTTTTGGGAGAGACTATCCCTGACCTCCTGAGATAAAGCAAAGAGCCCCATGCCTTGCTTATATCTCATATCACCTTAGTTATTGTACTTCTGGTCAAATACAACAATCTAAGAATGTTTTGTTCCTTTTTGCTGTTGACTGTTTACTGTTTGCTGTATCTCCTAATCTCTCTTCCTTGAGGTCAAGCTGATGGGATCGTATTGACCTGCCTGCTTGTTTTGTATATAGGTACAGAGGTACTGGCCCAGGAAGCATGAGCAATCTGTTCTCAGTGTGAAGCAATATCTTTTGACTTGTTTTGTTTTGGTAAATGGAGAGATATATGGTGCAAAAGTATAGATCTCTGGATCATTCATCTTGGACCTGTTAGGTGATGCACAGAAATAGAGCTGATATGTACTAAAAGCCAAATTCCTTTGGTGTTGAGGCCAAATATATGTGAGAATGAAAGGGCAATATGTTTAAAACCAAACACAATTTTAAGATGATTGACAAATAAAACACATTCTTTTTCAGAAATCTTTCATTAAGTAGATACCTTTGCCATAGTCTTCAATCAACAAGGAAGATACTGGCCCAGATTTCTAAAATAGCTTCATAATTATTTCCTCTTCCCTACATCAATTCTTGTTGCCAGACTGGCTTCTGTTGATGCTGGACCCATGGCTGACTTTGAGTAAATTGTGCCAGGCCTTCTGTGTATGCCTGGCATCACACTTCTCCTTCTTAATGTTTTGATGCTTCCTCTTGTAACTTGGGTGCAAACTTTGACCTTGCAGCCAATCTCTACACTCTGAATAAGATTTTTCTGTTATTTTTTTTAAAAAATGTCTTTAAAATTATGATATCTTTATCCATGTTCTTGGCTCAGTCTTGATAATCTCTTTACTAAAATATCTTCATATAGCATGTTCGTATCTCACAGAATTCCACTGGCACCAAATTTATAAATTTCTTTACTAAAATGCATTAATCATATATTGTACAGAAATATTTTGCAAAGTTTAATGGCTACAAATAGATACAAATTTTGTATAATAATTGCTACCTGGACACCAAGATGTGTAAGAGACACAGATATTTAAACAAGGCACTGTGTTAATTACTAATGAGAAGAGAAGCTAGTCCACAGACAGGTACTCTCTCTCTCTCTCTTTCTGTATGTGTATGTTTGTGTCTGTGTATGTGTGTCTGTGCTCTCTTAGTTAAAACTTTCAGATAAAACACTATGTAGCTATTATCAGAGTCATAAGAAGGAATGAGAGCCGGTACTGGCTGTGGGCTTCATTTCAGTAGTTGTTACTCTTTGTTGTAGCTGTTAGGCCAGTCAGGGACTCATGAGCTTTGAACTGACAACAACTGTGGTCTTCTTCCCTCAGGTGTTTGGAGAATTAAATGACCGAGGTCTCTGAAGGCACTCATTAGGAGAGTATCGTATACTCTTCACAATTTTTAGAGCATGCTAGGAATGGCCCTCACAGTAGAGAACCTGACTAATGTATATGACAAGGCCCTGGGTTTTGATACCCAGATTTGCCCCCAAGCACAGAAAAAAAAGTTAAAGTTTTTATATAAAAGATAAGCAATCAAACTGAGGCATATCACAGGCTTGCTACAGTGTCCCCGTTCAACCTCAGGCTATCCACACCTACTGTTCTGTTTGATTAGAACGTTTAGGAAGCGCTCGAGGGCTCTGCCATGATCAGTTTCCAGTATTTTCCATGTGGCTGTGGTAAGAGGCTTACAATCAGACCAGAGGGAAGACTCAGCAAGAGGCTGGCGTTCTGTGACCAGTGGATAGGAGACCATTTCGTGCATAGAGTCCTGCTACTGAGTTTTTGGCTTTAAGATCTTCATCCCTTCAACCTTAATCTTCCTACAGGCTTCCTACTATTCTCCTGCTTCTAGGGACTTTGTACACATAAAATCTACATTTCTGGGTTTCTGTTTATTTGTTTGTTTTGAGGTAGGGTCTCCATGCATAGCTCAGGTCTGGAACTTGCTATGTAGACCAGCCAGACAGGTTTCAAACTCACAGAAAACCATCTGTCCCTCCCTCCCCAGTACTTCAAAGCTTACTTGTTTTTGGACAGCCCATTCTGAATATACCCCTAAAAGCCAGTTATCTTAGAACCCTGGTTCCATTTTTGAAGTTTTGGTTTAAAAAAAAAGGAAGACGATATTTTGTTATTTTTTTGAAAGGTATGTGTCCTATTCGGGTTAGTTTGGTTCTGTTGGATTTTATTTTACTGTTATTCTCTAGAAGCCTGTTTTTTGTTTGTTTGTTTGTTTGTTTTTGTTTTTTGTTTTGCTTTGTTTTGTTTTGTTTTGTTTTGTTTTGACAAGAGACAGGGAAACGGTGTGGATTCAGATGGGAGGGCAGGTGGGGAGGACTTTGGGGGAGGGAAACCATAATCAGAATATATCACACAAAAATCTTTTTTTTATAAAAGAAAAAAATAGAAAAAGTAAATCTTTGAAATAACAACAAAAAGACACAATTAAAGATTTCCTTTCAGAATAGATTTCAAAAATAGTATCTCCATTTGTAGCTACATCATCTTCATATAGAGTGTCATCATTTACTACCTTTATGTCACCTCTATGTTGTGTCCATAGCATTCTGCTTTCCTTGTAACAGAAGGGGCCTCTCCTGGCCTCTGAATGGGAGAGGCTTTCCAGGAATGCAGTAATAACCAATCTGAGCCTGTTATACTTTTGAAATAAGCATAGTTATATTTTATTTATTTATTAATATAGATATATATATTTGCACACATTTAAATTTACTTCATGGAGAATTTGAGGACAGATGAATATAATCTATGGTTGCAAAGTACTTTTCCTGATAATTTTCAACAGTGTAACACTGATACATCCAATCTTGATGAAGGTAATGATTATCTGTATGTAGCATGATGTTAATTTTAACAAACTTATGTTCAAGTTCAATCTTATAGAAAGGTAACAAGATAGCTATCTATAAGATAAGGACTACGTTCAGAGGCCATTTCTTAATGGCAGTTTAGGCCAGTATTTTTTTTTTTTTTTACCTCGTTGGTAGACACGTGGTTCCCCTCACTTTGCTCAGGTATTGTAAGCCTTAGGAAAGAAGTGAGAAAGAAATGAAGGGCAAACTGGGGTTGCTACAGCTTTCTTGGAGGTCAGCCAGCAAGCCAAGGGGAAGGACGGAATTAGAACTCACACCCCTCAATTTTCCAGGCTGCTGCTTAGCCCACTGAACCCCACTGCCTCTGACTCAGTGTATTAATAGAGGCTGTGGGACACAGATTGCTTGAACATATGGCAGAGAGGATGAGAAGATAATATTCTGTGGCAGATTCGTTTCTGCAGACGGGTGACTGCGAAGGCTGCTTTGCGGCACAGGATCCAGCAAGTGAAGCGTTAAACGCATTTTCTTATTTTTGTCTCCAAATGATGCAGCTTTTCCCCTTGAGTGAGATCAATTTCTGGACGTTCTTATTGTCAGGGGAAGCTGGTGGAAGTAAGGCCAGGAGTGCAGGCCTCCCCATAGGCTGTCCAGAGGAATAAATAAGGCCCACGCATAACACCCTGTGGAGTACCTGGAGGGGTGCCTAATGACTGGCCAGTTCCACTGCTTTAGCACACAACACCTGCGGCTGGAACAAGGACTCAGAAATTGGCTCCTGATCTAGACTCTCTGTGGTTCCTTAGCAATAAGGTATAACATGGTACACATTTAATATGCCCTAGTTACTTCTTTCATTGCTTTCACTAGATGCCACTAGGAATCAAGTCCAAGCTCATACGGTGCTCTGCCAGGGAAAATGTGAAGTTTACTCTCAGATTCTTTTTTTTTTTTTTTTTTTTGTAAGAAAGACGGCACACAGGGATTGTGAAGGAGGAAAAGGAAATCAGAGTATGTGAGACAGTGGTCACCATGCCCAAAGCGTAGGGGCTGGGAGTACAAGGTCTTTAGGTATGACTTAAGGTTAGGGCTTTCCAACCAAGGGGTGATGTAAGGTCCAGGGTCCCTTTTTGCTAGCTCAGGTTGTATATTTGACACTATAATAGACTTCACTGTAAGATATGTTTGGAAGATAGGGAGGTTTGTAACTAGAAGACAGCTTTAAAACCCTGATTTAAGAA
The DNA here is from genome assembly GCF_030254825.1 of Meriones unguiculatus. NCBI lineage: Eukaryota > Metazoa > Chordata > Mammalia > Rodentia > Muridae > Meriones > Meriones unguiculatus. The sequence goes on along the minus strand of NC_083364.1, from coordinate 44,960,184 downwards.
TGACCGGTTTCTACAAGAAAATGAAAAACTGCAGAACACGAGTGTAGGCTATGCGCAGAATAGAGCTTCCCATCTCATTCATCCCGTGACCAAGTGCCTGACGGGCCTTAGTTTACGCATCTCTGATGCAAAGTTAATAGTCGTGTCCACTCCCACGGGATTGTGATGAGGTCAAATCAGCTAACACAAGGAAACACTTTTCATCTGCATTGGTAGGCACTCAGTAAAAGGAGCTGCTGTTACGAAACTGTCAGTTCAATTATTGGCTACGATTATTAAATCTACTCTAAAAATTGTGTTTGGATTTCTATGGTATGACTCGCATCATGCTTTTGTGGCAAAGGAGAGGGTAGGGCAGACTAGACAGTCTTTCAGGGTATAACTGGCTCAAAATTCCAAACTTGGGTCTGGGGCCCATTTTATTATGAGAAAAAACTGAATCTCTCCTTCAGGTTCATATTTTAGAGGTCTAACCTTAGAATGTGACCTATTTTGGAATGTGTTATTTCAAGAGTAACAAAGTTAAGATGAAGTCAGGGTAGGCCCTCATTCAACATAACTGCTACCCTGATATGAGGGAATGTGGTCAGATGCTATAGAAGGAAAGAAAAGGTAAAGATGCCTGGAAAAGAAAATCACTTAGATGCAGAATGGAAAAGACTCAAGAAAATTTAACATCCAAATCAGTGGTGAAAATTTTCTGGATCTTTCTTTTGTCTTTCTTTCTTTCTTTCTTTCTTTCTTTCTTTCTTTCTTTCTTCTTGCTTTTTCTTTCTCTCTTTCTTCTTTATTTTTTCCCCAGCTTTTCAAAACAGGGTTTCTCTGTGTAGGCCTGGCTGTCCTGGAACTAGCTCTGTAGACTAGGCTAGTCTTGAACTCTGATATCCACCGCCTGCCTCTGCTTCCTGAGTGCTGGGATTAAAGGCGTGCATCACCACCACCCAACTACATTTTCTGTTCTTTAAGCACCCCAATCTGTGGTACGTTGCTATCACAGCGCTAGCAAAAGCCTGGAGAATTCACAATTTAGCTTAACAGCTTTTATTTATCCACTGGAACCGAAGCCTGGCATTGCCCTGGAATTCAAGTCACACGTCTCCCGCTTCATGCAATTCTTTGGCATTTGCTGAGATCTCTCAGGCAGGCCCCCAAATCGGTGCTTTTATTTTCTCAGCTGACACATTTCAGGCAGCAGTTCCTGGGTGCTGTCCCCGCTCCCCTCTTCTTGGAGAGGCTGTAATGGCATCTCTGGCATGCTGCTGGCATTATCATCGAGCTGCCCCTGCAGACTGTTATATTCTGCACCCCCAGGGGAGAAAAATAGAAGCTTATCAATCAGTTATTTATGATGCATAATAATATTACCTGCCAAAATACTTTCCCTGGAGTATTTTGATATCAACTGCTAAGGACAGGAAAATACAAATAAGACGGAAGGCTTTTTCTTTTTCTCTTTCTTTTTTTTTTTTTTAATCCTGTGCACCCCAAATGAAGGAGCTATCAATGAAAGCACCTCTATTAGCTGTCAGGTATTCAATGACTTTGATCAGCTGGTGTCAATTACCTGAGCTGGGTAATATCTCCCCAGCTGTGACCCTCCTACCAGGCCAAACTTGACTGCTCTGTGCAAGCCACATTAAACCTGTCTGCCATTCATCCCAGGGTCTTCTTTGCCACAGCAGCTTAACAAGACATGGGAGCCAGCATCACCTAGAGGCAAATACTGTTTTCTAGGGGCCAGAATGCTGAGAGGTGAGTGCGTGCGGTAGAGAAAAGCAAGATATAGGCCATTAAGCAACAGGACTTTCTCATAAGACCTTTCTATATTATCATTTCTATGCAGATGTGTTTTTCAGCCTGCTAAAGTCAAAAGAGGCAGCAGAAAATAAGAGGCAAAATCATCAAATCACCACCAACAGGCCACCCTCTTCCACCCTGGACAAACTGGAGTCCATGACCAATTCTCAGTTTTTGCTTTGCAACCCTGTAGGGTGGGCTTGAAGCTTCCTTAAAGAAATCGTGAAGCAAAACAAAGAAAGCATAAGTCGTGGTCTTACTTTTTGACTCTCAGAAAATTTTCAGCTGGAAGCAGATTCACGGTTTGAGTCACTACTGGCCTGGCTAATTAAGCCCTCACCCCCACCCTCATGCTGCCAATGGGGTGGGGCCTCAGTCCCTAGAAACAGGACCAGAAGAAACTGAGTAAGTGAACCCCCCAAAACAGTTCCCCTACAAATATCCTACACTAGAGAGGAGACCACTTTCTGAAGCTCACACAATCCCTCTCCGCTTTCCTGGCGGCTGGCTTTACAGATTGCTTAAGGACGGGCAGCTGTGGAGCTGGCTCTCTGGGAACAGACGCTGAACTTCCATTTGAAATGCCCCCCTCCTGCTGTTCTTAAGTAGCTCTGACAACAATAATAGGTGTTTATACCAAGAGAGTCCCTCAGCACCTTTATTAAATCCTTTCAAACACACTCTCCTGCCTCCACCCAGCAAAGATAATATGCTTTGTGACAAGCGCAGAGGGGACAACTGCACAGTTTCTCGGATGCTGGAACCACCTGTTGTCTAAAATAACTCCCTTCATTCACATCTAGACTCTGACAGATGCTCGGAAAAGACACTGGCCTGCAAAGTACTTTGGCTGAGCAAAATGGTGGCAATGTTTTTAAGAAGTCTTCTAAACTGGGCAAAAAGACCTTAATGATCAACTTGTTCAGGCACACAATTGACATTTGCGTTAGAATAGCAATCAAGTGGCCACTTCATCTTAGAGTGAAATCCTGAGATGCAAAATTATCTATTGATGCCTCCTGTAAAGTAGCTCTCATTTAGTACCATGTTTTTCCTTCATATGATAAATAAACCTTTTTTTTTCTAGTTCTATTTAACCTTCCTCTTTCTCTCAAAGCAGTGAGAATAACTGTGTTTTCTACAGACCATGCAAGGGTTAGGAGAGTAACATTTTCTTCCTGTTCTATTGTAACATTTGGGATAATTCTCTAATGTTTCAACATGGGATAGTGCAGCCAGCTCTGACCTTGGCATAAGAAGATCCAAGTCAGAATCCCAGCTTGGTCAATTACTACCTTGTAAATTGGGAGTCCCATCAATCTCAGGATCCACAAGTAAGATCGGAATAGGATTGTATTTCCCCAAGAGGCTTGTGGGAGAGTTGAAGAAGATGCTATATGTGAAAAGAATGTGTAAGTGGTAAATTGCCACACACACACACATAAATTGTTTACTCGCTTTTTAACTTTAGGGGTCCTCCTTGGAAAACTGTCTCAGAGTGGGTAGAGAAGAGAAAGGGGCAAGAGCACGGTAATTTAATTAGATCCACAGGACTTTGCCTTTGCGTGGTAGATGGGGCCCTCAGCCCTTCGGATTTCCGTCCGTTGATATGTGGTAACTTAATATGCAAACGACAGGCCTCAAAGGGCACACAGACTCCACATGTGCCAATTAATCAAAGGAAACAGACTCACCCTCTAATTCCACTAATTAGAGGATCATCCATAAGCTACTAGGTTTCTGCGTTACTGAGGTCTAATAAATTTGCAATAAATTATGAGTAATACAGTAGTCAGGGACTAAACTATTACCGAACAATAGGCTGGGAGGAGGGATCTGTTTATCTTACCAGGATTATTCTTTCTTTAATTTTCTTTTTATTTTCCATATTACAAACTTTGAACATGTTGATTGTAATTGAATGCTCTTCTTCCTAAAATTCATAAAGTATTATTGAAAGTCACCAAGGAAGACACACCACCAGATGGAAAGGCCACTGTGATCACAAAGAAGGACATCTGATGTATAAAATAGCAGTTCTGCTCAAATTACTCAGTTGATTTTGTGTGACTTTCTCCTGTACGACCAAATTTGACAAACTAGTTTTCAAATTTATTTTTAAGATGCAGAGGCCATGGGTAACTAAAAGTGCCTGATATAGAACAATACGATGTGAGCAAGTCTTGATTTATTTGCTTACAAGTCTACTTATAAATACTATCAAATACAGATAATACATAGGTTGACTTAGAAACAGTTAAGAAGTTCTAGAAAGAAATCTTGACATGTTGGAGATCTTCTATATGACAGAGCTGGCATTTCAGAGAAGTGGGTAAAGATCAAATTATATGGAGACTACTAGCTTTAGTTTTCCATGGAGAAACAAAGGGATTTGTAGTCATACCCCTACAATACAGAAAATATCAAGTCCTTTCCATTGAAATATATAAATGTGAGCCAGAAAAAGTACAAACTTTTAAGTTATGGGGATCTAGTAAAACCATGAGAAAAGGAAGAATTTCTTAAATATCACAATAACATGCATGAAGTTTAAATCACAATGAAAAAAACTAAACTAAATGAAAAACAAAACAAAACAAAACAGAATAACCCCCCTTTGTCCATTTTTGAGGTGGGTAGGCCATAAAGGCTGGGGTCATTGAACTCCAGGGCTTGAGGCCTACTTTTCCTGCAGCCTCCCCACCACTGTGAGTCTGGTTTACCTTGTTTACACTCAACCAACATTTTAAAACATAGAAAGCTAGGACAACACAGAGAAGACACTCTTCTGTTTTGCAACTTATATAACTAAGCAAAAATTTTGGATTCTTCTGGAAGAAACACAAAACTCTTAAAACCAGATGAAGGCAACACAAAAATGGGAATTCTACGTTATTGATATAAATTCAATTAGCTGGTTGTATATCTATATACTTAAGATGGCATACTATTTCACTTGGAAATTTTTGACAGAACTTCACACTTTTGATTATTTCAAGCTGGGCAGATGACCTAGTGGTAAAGTACTTGCTATGCAAAAACGAAGACCTGATTTTAGACCCCAGCATTCACATAAATGTTAAGCGTGGTGGTCCATGTCTGTAACCTCAGAAATGAGAGGCAGATAGGTGAGCCCAAGGGACCAGTTTAGCCAAAACATCAAGATCTATGGTTAGTGAGAGGCCCTGTGTCAAAAATAAAGGAGAGATGGCTCAGCTGGTAAGATCATAATGCTCTCACAGAAGACCTGATTTCAGTTCCCATCACCCACACTGGTGGCTTACAACGGTCTGCAACTCCAGCTTGAGGGGATCTGACACTATCTTCTGTACTTTGAGGGCTCCTGCATTCACATATGTGTATGCACACACAAACACAATTAAAAATGAAATACATCTTTTAAAAAATAGGGTGGAGAATGACCAGAAATGAACTCCGGTCTCCAGAGAAGAAAACATATACACACATGGACATACACGCTTAGGCAGAACACAGACATACACAAGATCTGTTTTTTTCAGGTGTTCAAGTGTTACAAGTGTTCAGAGATAAAATCCCGTTGTTCTTAGGTGTGTAAATCAGCACAAACTATTGCTAATCATTTGACAATATTTTTCATGCATCTTTTGCTAATTAATAATGGGTTCATGGCCAAATATAATAAAGATCATTTTCCCAGTTTCCTGTGCATCTAGAAATGGCCATTAAAGTTTGACCGAAAGATGTGTGTTAGTTTTATAGCAACTTGACACAAGCCAGAGTCATCTGGAAAGAGGGATCCGCAGTTGAAAGAATGCCTCCATTCCAGATTGGTCTGTTAGTAAGTCTATGGGGACAGTTTTCTTGATTAATGATTGGCTAGGGAGGATCCTACTGTAGGTGATGGCAACCCTGGGCAGGTGATTCTGGGTTGTGTAAGAAAGGAAGCTGAGGAGGTCATGGGAATTTAGTTCCTCCTTGTTCTCTACTTCAGTTCATGCCTCCAGATCCCTGTTTGAGCCTTCATTTTCCTCAATGAAAGATTATGACATGGCAATATAAGCCAAATAAACCCTTTTTTCATCCATGTTGCTTTTGGCTAGAATGACTTATCACAGCAATAGAAACTTAGCCAAGACAGAATGTAATAAAAACTGCTATATGTAAACCCTTTTAGAAGCACCTATGTGGCCACCTGAAAGGTAGCTAGACAAGCCAAGCCATTTGTGACCTTGAAGACAAAAGTTGTATGTAGTCATATAGAAAGAATGTGAGTCTCTGACAGAGTGGGGGGTGGCTATCTATTGTAGACTTCTTGAACTTGAAATAGATATATATAGCCATCCTTTTTAACACGAAAACTATTAAAACTCAGGCTGTGATGCTCACAGAGGCCTACACTAATCCCACCCAATACACCCTCATTAAGAAAATATTTCAAAAAGTTAGAACGATATTCTCCAACGCGTCAAATTTTTCTTCTGGTATATGATATATGTATGTACTAAAAGCGTTAATAATAACATAGTTCTAATGCCAAGTATTCAGAGTATCCTAAAAGTCCACAGGAAAAATAGCTTTCTTGCAATGCTCTTATTTCATAAATTACTATACTTGACCTCAATATTGAAAGAACTGATAAACATGACAGACTCCACAAACGTGCTGGATCAGTTTAAGGCCAGGAATCCTAAAAAATGTGTTGTTTGGAGATATATGCATATATGAAATTAATAAGTAATAGTAGCACAATACTAATCCTAAATTTGGGGATACTAACTGTAGTATAGAAATGGGGAGGGACTGTAATCAGGAAGGGCACAGTGTAAACTTCAAAGCGATCAGCAAGGCCGTTTTCCTAACGTAAATGCTATGGGTAGGGACAGTCATTTTCTTAATTTCATGCTTAACGCTCATGAATATTTTAGATATTATTTTGAATGTGTGAAAAATTTTACAATTATTTCAGGGAGAGAAAAAAAGAGAGAGAGAAGACAGGGTAAAGCAAGGCCTGGGAGTTGCTCTGTGAAGCAAATGCATCTCTGGGACATAGGAGCAGGAGTTTAACTCTGAAATTTATGCCTAAGCATAATTCATATGGCAGGGTATGTCTTTCTCTGATTCAAATATGTGAGTGATTTCCAAGAACTCAAAATGCAAATGGGCAAGGTGGCACATTACTACCGAGAGAGAGAGAGAGAGAGAGAGAGAGAGAGAGAGAGAGAGAGAGATTCTTCTGAAGCTCCTGCCTGTAAGCAGCAGCGGCACCGTTACTGCCTGCATCACTGCTCCTGCTTCACAACCATCTCTCTGTGGATGTACCAGACGCCCTATATCCTGACATTTAACTAGTAGTTTCCTATCATGCTCTGATTTTAATACAAAATGTCTACACGAGCTCTTGTCTGGTCGACTAACTTCCTCAACTGGTGGTTCTGTTTGGGTGGCTCTAGAAATTTTAAATGCAGCTAGAGACCAGAGGTTAAGTAACTGATCCCAGAGGGCATAGATTGAGCCTTCTGGAGCTGTGAGACAAGCAGCAACAAATCCCTTCATTTTTTAAGTTTTTCTGTAACCGTCAGAAAAGCTAATAAATATAAACCATTATCTCGGTCTTCAAGCATCCAGTGAGAAGAACATCATGTCAAACTTTTCTAAGATCTATCAGAACCAGGGCTTGGTGCTGTGACTGGACTAAACCTCTCTCACATAGGAAACCGCCGTCACTGCCTAGGTTCAAATGCAAACCTGTCTCTAAACTTCTCAAATTGTACTTCCTACTTACTTTGATGTTGGCCTCACTTCATATATGACTATTTAGACTGCTGTCCATTTAGTTGCAAGAATGGGTACCGTGGCTTTTTTGGAAGTAATGTTCATTGGGATGTTTTAAAAAGGCAACAGAAAAGAAAGAATAGAGCAAACAGATATGACTGTTGACTGACAATACTTCTGGGTGGATAGAAGATGGGGCACCGAGAAAAGATGTAGGGCACCCTGAAAAATTGAGGGCGAAATGATTGAAAAGACAAATTAAAACCAGGGAACTAGGCAGAAAGGAAATAAGTGTTTCATCTCTTGAAATGAGTTAGATAAATACAAAGAAAAGGTTGTGAAAGTAATTCGAAGTCCACCGAGCAAACACTATGGAAGACTGTTTCCTCCTCGTAAGGCCTTCATCCAGAACTCTTTAAGATCTCACCGTTTGGGCAGTTAATGTGACAGCAATGATAAACACTGCCTAGCAGGTATTTAATCGTTGGTGGGCTGTATGTACTCATAAGTTTGCCATGATAAAATCAAGTTCACACATTAATTGGAATGAACCCATTTGTTGGTCTACAGAAGCAAAGGCTTCACTAAGGTCAAAGGACCTTAGTATATTTGGAACATGCCTGCTAACAAGGTACTTTTAGGCCAGTTCTTGTTTTGAGTTCTGTATATATGAATATTTTAGCTGTGCATTTGAATGTATATATCACAGATATATGTAGGCATTTCCATGGGCTGTGAAAACACGGATCCTTAGGGTGGGAACATGACACTTTGTGCTCACAAAATTTCTTTAAAAATAGAGTATTTACCTACTTATTAAGGAAGATAATTTTGGTACTGTTGGTTATCAGGTAGTGGAGGTGGGAGAAATCTTTCTTCAAATTCAATGATGTAGGTGTGGTCACAAGACCTATTATCTATGTGCATTATGTATTTTTATGCTAAACTCTGTGCATTATAATTCATTTAATCCTTTTTATTTGAATGACATGTTATGAATGTTGAGGATAAGAGAGAGAAAGGAGACAGTACAGGGAACATTTCATTTAGCATGCCAGGCCTAGAAAATTCAAGTGCCTATTCAGATCAGTGGGAGTCAGGAGAATTAATCCTGTTGTGGGGAATTGATAATGGATATAAGGGTAGAGGGAAAGCTGTAGAACAGTGGAGCTGAAGCAACAAAACACTTTTTTACTCTTCTTTTGAAAAATTCAAAGTTGTCTTGATACAACTAATGAGGAATATAATATGATGAGAAATGTCTGTGAATGTTTTTGTTTATTTTCATTAAAACTGCACAATGAAAAGAGAGGTCAAAACAAGATGGCATGTTTATACATTAGTGGTGGGAATAACTATTGTTAGAACTTTATAACAAAGCTCTTAAACTGGGCGTAATGTTATCTTCAAAAGCTCTCAAGGGGAATACTTCCTTTTTTTTTGTTTTCAAGATACTCAAAGGATTCTGGCTTTTATATGAAAGCTAGTCCCCTTATTTCTGATGCACTTATTGACCTGGTACTACTGAAGCTGTGAAGCCACTTCTGACTTAAGTCTCTTTCTCCTAATAGCTGTTATTTCTTTTCTCCTCAACTTCAACGCTATGCTAGATAGTATCTTTTATTTCTCCTCTACCCTTTTGGTGATTCAAAGACTTCATTAACTAGGCTGCTAACTTTTTTTTTTTTCTCCACAGTTATTAACACTTTGGAGATTGCCATTATTGTTTTGTTTGTAATTAATCAATTTGATGGTAAAGTGTTTAAGAGTAAGTTTCACATATATGCTAAGTACTCACTAAGTATTCAGATGACAATAAATGCTGGCCAGGGTGTGGGGAAAGAGGAAATCTCACATTGCTATGGGAACTAAAACGGGTGTAGCCGTTATGGAGGTCAGGGTTAAAATTTCACAAACAAACAAATGGTACTGCCATATGACCCAGCTTTACCGCTTCTGTGTCTATGCCAGCACTCTAGGGCAGCACAACACAGAGATACTTGCATTATCTACACTTGTTGCACTGTTCACAATAGCTACAACATGCAGAAGAATGGATCAAGAAAATGTGGTACGTACATACAAGGGAGTTTTACTCAGCTGTGAAGAAAAAGTGAGTCATGATATTTGTGGGAAAATGAGTCTAACTTGCAATCATTTTATTAAGTAAAATATTAAGTGAGACTCAAAAGGTAAGTGTTGTATGCTTTTGCTCACGTGTAGACATTAGCTTGTGTGTGTGTGTGTGTGTGTGTGTGTGTGTGTGTGTGTGTAGGTTCTGAAAGGGATTCATGAGACTGGAAAAATACTTTTAGATAAGGGGAAGAAAGGAATAAACAGAATAATGGAATTCATTTGTCATAAAAGCAAGAGGGACAAGTTTGGGAGAAGAAGGCAACCAGCAGAAAGGAAATTGAGGGATAGAAAAGGACAGTAGAGAAAGGGGCTGAATAGGAACAAAGTAAAATCCTTATATATCTATAAAAATTCCATAGTGAAAGCTATTATTTCATGTTATTTGAACATAAAAATAAATTAATATTTTTCAATAAAGAGAAAAAAAAAGCATGATGGCACACACTTGTCATCCCAGCACTTGGGGAGGCAAAGGCTGGCAGATATCTGTGAGCTGGAGGCCAGCACAGTCTACAGAGTGAGTCCAGGACAGCTAAGATTACATAGAGAAACCCTGTGTCAAGAGGGAGAAAACCATATAGATGCTAGCAGTGTGTGTTGGTTTGAATAGATATGCCCCCATAGATATCAGGTGTTTGAATGCTTGGCCATAGAGAATGACACTCCTAGGACACTTGGCCTTATTAGAAGTGCTGTGGCCTTGTTAGAGGAAGTGTGTCATTGTGGAGGTGGAGCTCTGTAGTCTTAAATGCTCAAGCTATGCTCAGTATGAAACATATCCAGCCTCCTCCTTGCTGCCATGTTTCAAGACTGCTGTAGAACTCTCAGCTCCTTCTCCACACCATTTCTGCCTGGATGCTGCCATGCTCTCCACCGTGATGGTAATGGACTAAAGCTCTGAGACTGTAAGCCAGCCCCAAATTAATTTTTTTTTCTTTTATAAGAGTTGCCTTGGTCATGGTGTTTCTTCACAGTGGTAAAACCCTAACTAAGACACGGTGGTTTAGTAGGTATGGGGCTTCTTCTAACATGCATCCAATTTCTGTGTTCTGTGACTGGATTTGTGAAGGCATGCTTTCTGAAATATTCTTGGCTATATAACAATAAATATCATAAATTCCATGCATCCAGGAGATAGAGATGAATTAAGTAACTTCAAAAATATACATTTTTATTTCACTTAGGACACTAATCAAAAAGATCTCCCAGCAGCAGAGGAAATCTATGAATTGTGGCTGTCATTAATGGCTTAAGCTTCTCATTATCTGGACAAACATCAAAATTTCACTTCATGATTAAAATTACATTCACAAAGAAGATTCACAGAATTACCAAAAAAATCAAATTAACAACATTCAGCACTCCTAAAGAAATTGTGGATTAAGAGGGGGAAAAAAAAAGATAAAATTAAGTCAGACTACTTAGAGAACACACAGGAGTAGAACCATGTACCTTCGAAAGGAACAAAAATATAGAGCTGCCACTCAGGGAGAGTGCAGGGAGCCCGCAGAGCTAGAGCTGCCAGACTAACAAAGTAGTCCACCAGAGATACGGAATTTTGTTTTGTGAGTAACTTGTACTTAAATGAACAAACTAAACAAAAATACATGACATTTTTATTAGTGCCTAGTATGCCATTGTTTTTTGTTCCCCAATATTATGCCTTCCGTGAAGGCAGGGGTCAAGTTGTTTATTTGAAAGAACAATAACTTTTAAAGCATTTGGATTGAGCCAAAAAGAGCTGGCTTGGTTGTTTATAGCACATACACACAGATGCACACACACACGTAATTAAAAAATACATCTCTAAAAATGGATGAAGGTTTGAAACAATGACTTCGATACTGAACAAATATAGACAGCTATGCTATTTGTAGTAATTAACAACCCCCCCCCCACACACATCAGCATATTTACGGATAAAAGTTTGGAAACAGTAGATATGTAATAGGATAATTGAGAGGACTCGGCATGATAATGCCAGTTGCTCACTTTATTTTTAATTATATGTTATTGTCTCAATAACAGCCCTCAACTAAATACTCACAGAGAACAGTTCGAAGAGAGAGAGCATTGCTGGTGAGGAGGGCAGAATAAAAAAAAAATGAATTGAGACCGGCAGAAGGACATGCTACAGTCTGAATGCAGCATTAGATCTTTGGAAGAGAGAGAAGGGAGCTATGTCTGGAAATGTGGGACATCACCAGATGGTGGAGGGTGTTAAATGTTATTTTAAGGAGTTTGGATCTTATTCAATGGATAATAAAAAGCAATTAAACATTTTGGAGTAGTAGAATGACATGATTTAAATTGTACTTTAGGAAGATTAATTTGGCAGCAATCTATAAGGACAGATTAGGGATGAGAAGGGGTACATGTGGGAAGTTCTTCGAGGGGTATGGAGCTACATGTGAAGGAACAATGATGTCTTCAATTAGACTTGTAGTGAAGGTAAAAAGAATAATGATAAGTTCAAGTTTAACATATGTTTTGTAGGTAGATATGGTAAGATTTGGTAATGAAGGTTTTTAAGAGGCCTCAATGAAAGAAATAAAAGCTGTTTGAAGACTTTAAGACCTAGCCACCTTGAAGTGTTCTGAACCATAAGAGAGTTACCCAGTGAATCTGCTTGAGATATTTTATGTCTAAGATACACTCATGAGAGACATCAAGGGACTTTATGGCAAGATATGGTAAATATAGGTCTGGAACTAATGAGAAAGCTTTGTGTTAGCATTTTCTGATTTATGCTGAGGACTGAAGCAGAGGACTAAAGCAGAGCTCTGTGGAAACCTTGCAGTTTGAAAACAGAATCAACTGAAATCAGCCAGAGAATGGTGCTCTGTGACTACTCAGCTTCAATGAATCTGTAAAGGTAGAAGCCTAACGAATACAAAGATGTTCAAAGACCAGAGGAAGGATACTACAATGTGTATAGATAATGATTGAGATGGCTCATTCAGGAATAAACATCTTTGAAGTCACCATATTATCCTACTTCTCTCAAAACAGAGATTTCTAAACCAGTATTCTACATATTGACGTCTCAAAAGCCTTTTAACAGTTAAGTTCATTTCTTCCCAGTTATTCTTCTTCCTCTCTTCTCTTCCTTTCTTCTTTTCTATGATTACATTTCAAAAGTTGAAGTTGATTAGAGCACATTTCAGTGATTGCATTTATAAGGTAAGTAAACAGGCCAGATCAATGAACTTGAAAGGCATTTTTTATGCATGAATTCACCCCATCCATATTATTTCAAAAAGTGGTAGATATGATGACAGACCCAATGGGTCTTATTTCTGAATGCTCTTTGAAATGAAATCCTCAAGGACCCAGTTCTGAGAATTGAAGGATATAGATTTTGTTTTTATGGTAAGGAGATTCGCTTCCCCTTGGCTGGTCAGCGACACCAGGCCACAGGGGAAGAGGAGTTGCATAGTCTTGATATGACTTGATGAGCTGGGGTGGTTGAGGGGGCTCCCCTTTTCTGAGGAATAGGGGAGTGGGAGGGGGAAAAAGTGGAACCAGGAAGAGAGATGGGAGGGAGCTATGATCGGATTGTGAAGTGAATTAATTACTTAATTACTTTATAAATGTAGATTATAGTTAGGTCCTTCTCATAGCTATGTTCTTCAAGACAACTTTGGTGACCCATGTGTCTGTTATACATTAGTTTCTGGAAGAAATTATGATGGGTGTAAATAGTACTTTATCATTTGCAGGATTCATTAATATATCAGATTACTATTTGTTAATCATAATAATGACAGAAGGTAAACATAATCCCCGTATCCAGATAAGAAAATTTAAGCTCAGAGAGTGTGAGTGACTTGCAGGTCTTGATGAAGCTCTTTCAAATTATGACCCACTTTTCACATTATGATTCTGAACTATTCATTGGCACTTTGCTATAGAATTTGAAAACCAAAATGTGTTTAGGGAAGACATTTTCTCCCTTTTGTAATGAAGAAGAGAAATATAAGAAGCAAATGAAATCTGGACATCAAATTGTTAACTGAACAATTTATTTACACTATGTAAATACTTCATATCTTTTGGAGATAACTTCAAGGTGGTAAATACCCTATATTTCACAGATCAAAAGAAGTTACTAAAGACTGGATTAAAAGAGTAGCCTCAAAAGAAAAATTAAAGAAGAATAAAGTAGAGATGATGAAGAAAATAAAGATGATGATGATGAAAAAGGATCAAAGGGATGGGGAAGAGTAGGAGAAAGACGAAAATAGAAAATGAAAGAAGAGAGAGAGAGAGAAAGAGAGAGAGGAAGGGAGGAAGGAAGGAAGCTAAACAGGAAGGAAGGAAGGGTAGAATGGAGGGAAGAGAAGCATGAAGTGGAGGAAGGACAATGACAAAGAAAATTTTGGGCAGTCCTCACCTATGGCCTCACTTTGGTCTCGTTAATGGCGGCTTGAGCTGTGAGAAATTGAGGACCTCTGCAATACAGTATGACAGGAAGATCATTCTGATATTTTACAATTATTAATGAACTGATGATGACCAAATTTAATTGAAATCAAAGTATGTTGAAGTCTGCTATTTAAACAAATTGTCATAAAATGCGTTAGAAATTCATTGATTCAATCCCCACCCAGAAAGGCAAAGAGGATGGACATCAGAAGAAGGAGAAAACAGGGAACAGTACAGGAGCCTGCCACAGAGCCTCTGAAAGGCTCTGCCCTGCAGACTATCAAAGCAGATGTTGAGACTTATGGTCAACCTTTGGGCGGAGTGCAGGGAATCTTATGAAAGAAGTGGGAAATAGTAAGATCTGGAGAGGACAGGAGCTCCACAAGGAGAGCAACAGAACCAAAAAATTTGGACATGGGATCTTTCTTGAGACTCATACTTCAACCAAGGACCATGCATGGAGATAACCTTGAATCCTTGCACAGATGTAGCTCATAGCAGTTCAGTGTCCAAGTGGTTCTATAGTAATGGGAACAGGGACTGTCTCTGACATGAACTAATTGGCCTGCTCTTTGATCACCTCCCCCTGACAGGGGAGCAGCCTTACCAGGCCACAGAGGAAGACAATGCAGCCCTCCAGATGAGACCTAATAAGACTAGGATCAGAAGGAAGGAAAAGAAGACCTCCCCTATCAGTGGACTTGGGGAGGGGCATGCATGCAGAAGGGGGAGGAATGGAGAGGTTGGGAGGGGAGGGGAGGATGGAGGGAGCTACAGGGGTGATACAAAGTGAATAAATTGTAATTAATAAAAAATCAAAAAAACCACAACAACAACAAAAGAAATTTATTGATTGATGGAAAAGTAACACAATTGAGTTTTATTTACTGAAACCAGAGAGCAAAACATGAATAGGTGATGACTGGAAAGACAAAATGCGATCATTATCTTACGGCAGAAATAGGACACTTAAAACACAGGCAGATAACACAGAGATGGAGAGATGAGATGTGGCAAAGAAGGACTCAAACAGGAGAAAGGAATAAGAGGGAAAAAGAAGTCAGTGCTACTCGGACAACTTCATCCTTTCTAGGTGAAGTGTAGCTTGAATTCATGTACTTTGAAGAGTGGTTGGGAAGGTTAACTGTTCATGTCTAAAAGTTCTTACACAGCTGAAGGAGGGAAGAGGAAGTGAAGATAGATGGAATTTATAACTTTGGAAAAAAAAAAAAAAAACAAGTGTACCTGTCCTATCATAACCAATTTGAAATGGATACAGGTATCACCCAGCAGAAGTGGTCATTCAGTTGGTACTAGGGAATATGGCTGTAATGGCTCTGCAGATTCTGTAAAAGCACAGAGGGACCCAAGAATATTAAGTAGAAGTTAGGCAATGGTGGCTGTCTAGAGTGAGCTTCACAACCTGGTTTCTTCATATAACCTTGGAACATGCTTCCAGGAGAGACAGAATCAATCTCCTTCAAGCTCCCCCAAATAAAGTGGACAGTAGAGTTGCTTTCAATGGGAGGATTTCATGAACAATTATTCTGAATCACCATACATCTGGTTTCTCTAGATAGAGAA
Source organism: Meriones unguiculatus (assembly GCF_030254825.1). Classification (NCBI taxonomy): domain Eukaryota; kingdom Metazoa; phylum Chordata; class Mammalia; order Rodentia; family Muridae; genus Meriones; species Meriones unguiculatus. The sequence continues at coordinate 44,944,485 of NC_083364.1, read as the reverse complement.
CAGAAATAATTTCTCCTAACTATGGTGTATCTTTTGTCAATACAAATACCTCTTCTTAAATTAGGTGTTTAATAAACGTTAATGTATTAGAATGATTGAGGTTCTGCCATGAGGCTTATGGTTTTGCTGCTTAAAGTTGTCCTTTATCAGCTAACATACTTAATTTTACTATTTTCCTTATGTAGGCTGTTAAGTTAAATTTATGTACTCTTAGCTCTATTTTTTCACTTTCTTCCTTCAATCTGATTTAGGAACTGTGCTTTATTGATCAAAGAATGTATCAGAAGCCCCATTAGATTTTTAAAAGCTTACCAATGTTTTGGAGAGTTTGGGACATATGGGAAAATATTTTTGTTTGAATCCTTGACATCCCCAGGCACATTAAAAATGATCCCTTCATTTAAACTCTATTTTTTCTGTTTAGTTTCATAAAAGTGTAAAAGCAAATTATGAATTTCTCTATTAAATTTAGCTGTTGAAATCTTTTTTTTTTTTGATAGTTTAAAATTTTTCCACAGTTCTCAGAATGTCTAAAAAGCTAAAGATTTGAAAGACTGCTATTTTCTTCTGTGTAAAAGAAAAATAAGCCCTTGGTGATTTCTAGTTTGAAGTTTTCTTTTTCATTATTCTAAAATGAAAATAGTCTTAATTTCTAAGAACTCTGGGACTGTAGATAGCAGGACACATTTATATGTTTATTTTCACAGAGTCCCTTCAAATCTGTTTTTATAGAACCATTATGGAACACTTTGAAAATTGCAGGTTAGCTTTTACAGCTGTTGTCACCTTGTATAATTATTGAGATCTTTGGGTTATTATCTGTGCAGGGTCTTTTGATATTCAACCACTTCTGTTTTCCATTTAAAGGAGACCTTAGTCCTGTGACTTCAGAAAGGACAAACCCCCAGGTCCCAGTTGCCTCCCCTTTTATCCCCTAATCTAACTCATCTCACTCACCTCCTAAGGCCATGTAGCTTTTGCTGTTCTCTGTTGCATGAAGTGGCCTTTATGCTTCAGAAAATTTAAAGGTCATTTTCCTTTCTTTGAAATCTCACTACATTTTGTTACTTACAGTGTCAGTTCCAGTAAAAGCAAACAGAGAGGTGAATTGTTATTTCACTATGATAACCAGAGCTGTGAGGCGTTTGTCTGAGAGGATTTTTTTAACCTGAGGTCATAGTTCCTTGGTCCCAGGCTGAGCTCTCTTCTCATTTAAAGTCCATAAACTACAGCCCCACAACAGCATGGCGTTCCTGGTGTGCAATGAGTGTTGTGCCATAGAAACTGTTGTATTACGGAAAATGCATCTAAAAAGAAGCAAGCTCAAGGGCCAGATAGAATGCCAAGTAGACAGGCATTTTCGGGGTGTCCTGTCCTTCAAAACTGATGCTCAGAAAGATGGCAGAAAGTTACTGTCCACTGGAGATTCATAGTCTGATTCCTTCTGAAACAATTCATTAGACATTTATACAAAGTTGGACCTCTTGTAATAAAAGGGCAGTAGGCATTATTATAAATTCAATTATTTGGTTTGATTTTTGCTTTTTCCTATTATTGACCATGTGATCTTATAAAAATTTGTAAGTCTTCTAAAGCTACAAAATACATTTTGCAACCCTGTTAACCCTTCATATATATATTTTTTGTGGAACCCTATTAACCCTTCAAATTTTTGTGGAATTGCCTTCTATCCATTATTTTATGATCTTATTACATATCTCACTGCTTTCATCTATTTCACCTTTCATCCTGTTCTCTAATACCAGCAAGTTACTAGACATAGGTAATGAATACTGATTGGATAGTATGTACATGATATGAATTCTGATTGGCTAGTTGTCCAGAAGCAGGGAGGTCACTTAAATTGTGTTGTACCAGTCTTACTTACTCTTCCTGTTGCCGGGATAAAATACGCTGACAGAAACAATATAAGGGATGAAGGATTCATTTTGGCTCCTAGCTGAAGTGTGCTGCAGTGGAGATGTCGGGGTAGCAGAAGCTTGAAGCTGCTGGTCACGCTGCATCCACAGTTAGGCTTTCTCCACGAAGTCCAGGACCCAATACCCAGGGAAGGGTGTTGCCCAGGATGGTAGATCTCTCTACCTTAATTAACCTAATCATGCTAATTCTTCACAGGCACAGACACCAGAAGAGGCTGATCTAATATGAATACTCTCTCAGGTTTGCCTGGAGGCCTGTCTCCCAGATGACTCTAAAGTGTTGACAACATTAGCTACCATAGCGTCTTAGCCATTATTGTGCTCTGTCCTCTTACTTCTCCACCATGACAGACTATAACCCCAACCAGTGATTTCTGAGAGGCTCTGAGCAATGCCACTCACAAACAAAACCACATCTGCACATTCAAATTCTAACAAACATTACCCACCCCCTTCTTCTTCTTCCAGTGTTCAAGACAGAAATCATCTGTGTAAATTACCTTAGGCTTTCTCTGGTCCCTTTCTCAGCATGGCCTCACAAGAAAACTGTAGCATATGTGAAGTTCAGTTTCTATGTGGCTAGGCATGTACCGACCAGTGCTGATGACAGAGCCTTTGGCAACAAGAAAATTCAGCAAGTCCACTCTCTAATCATTCGTGCTAAGGGGAAAACAGGTTTTCATTAGAAACGAAAGATAACTTGGAGAACCAACATCTCCATATTTTATGCTCAAAGGAAGAGACGGCAAAGAGAGAAATAAATGTTTGCAGACAGGAAGTCAGGAAGGCAAGTGTAGGAAATAAGGATGCTGTGACTCCAGCTCAGGATCTCTATGAGAAGTTCCCGTGTCCTAGCATAGAGGCCGAACGCCCAGTCATCTGGATTTCTATTATTAGCCTAAAGTGATTGACACTTCATGTCATACGGCAGGGATTATTTACTTAAATAACTTATTTATTTTAAGTAAAAAGTGATGAAAATTTCCCAAGGTGCTCACATTTTTTTTTAACTGAGGCCACAGTCACCAATAAGATCCTGGATGTCCTCAGTGTCCGCTCCATCCTCCCTTTGGCTGGGTTCTCAGGCAAAGTCCCTTCTCATACTTCCTGTCCCTGTTTCTTGTGATCTCTCGGCAGTTCTTCCCCAATCCCCCGCCCACTCTGATCTTGTACAGCTTTGCCAAGACTCTTAAATTACCAGAAGTACTGATTGTATTTTTCCTTGCTATCTTTTATCTCCATCATTGTCAGAGCCAGATTCTTTTTCTTTTTAGGTGCCTGATATATATATATATATATATATATATATATATATAAAACTGTTAACTGCTTACTCTTTATCTGCCTGCCTCAGTCTGTGCTGGCTTCAGCCTCCACCATGAGCAGACCATTATCTGTTTTCTCTGTCAGTGTCAAGCAATCATTGCTCACAGACTTTTTTTTTTTTTAAACCCAGTTAGAAGGCAAAAGAATGAAGGGCTTGCCAAAGAGGTCAGTTGAGATTTTATATAAAAGAGATGCTATGCAAATTCAAACTTTTCTATATTCCACTCCTTCCTTAATGCCTCTACCAATGTAAAAATACTGTGTTTTTTTTTTTTAAAGAAGCCCAAATTAAAAGCTGCCTTTTTAGAGATGCCAAAAGGAAAATGTAGTGGCTCACTATAGGAAAATCCCAGCATCCATGTGGCATTTAGCAGTGTCGATGAAGAAATGAATGACTAAGTTATGAAGCACAATCCGATTTTGGGTTTTCTTCTCTGTAGTAATAAGCTTTCTGAGAGTCATAAGTGTAACCAATAACTAGTCACACTGAGTCCTGCCCACAAGGAACATTTTTCCATGAGAAAAAATTGGTACCCTACATCCACAGAAAGATACACAGGGAGAAAGACGAACCCATGAAAAGGCAGAACTTGGCAAGACCAGCCAATTATTAAATTATGAATGGCCCTGCAAATTTGGTTTTTCAGAGATAAGTACTGTACCAGAGAGGCAGAAACGTCTGACTTTGCATGTGTGCAAGGGCAAAGCCAGAACACGCTGTGTGTCTGCATAAGGCAGTGATGTTAAATGCAGGCAGTGGGAAGCTACGGATGGTGTTGAAATGGAAATGACATATGGCAAGGCTGTGTTATAGAACAATCACTTGACAGCAGTGTAAAAAACAGACTGGAGGAATGTCAGACAGGAGGTAGGAAGCCCAGCTAGGAGGCTCTTTCGAGAAGCAGAAGAGATAGAAAGCCATCAGGAGAATCTAAATAGTTCGAGGGATATTTACAGCACAAGCTTAGAGACATTTGGGCAGGGCAGCAAGTAAATGGGAAGAGTCTAGGATGAAGAAGGACAATTCTGGCTCGTGGGAAAGAGAATGCCTGCCTTTTAGAAACAATGAAAATTCAGAAGTAAAAGTAGGTATGAATGAGAAGTAGTTTTTCAGTTTGGGCATATTGAATGCAAATTTATTTGGAGAATTATAAGTGGAAAATTTTTTTCTTTCCTTCATTTCTTTTTGTAACTTTGGGAATTAAACCTAGGATACAGATATGAGCCAGATATTTGTTTAAATGAGAGCATCCAAGGAAAATAGTTACAATATGAAAGATCATTTACTTTTGTGTATCTTAAAATGGCTAAGCATTTATTAAGGTTCCTCACTAGATAAAAGAAGGTTAGGGAGATCTGTGGGCACAGCTGAAAGGAAGAAGGAGCCTTATTCCAGTACTTGGTATTCACTTATGCATTTAATAGATAGTTTTATATGATTCCCACCTAAAATTTAGTTAATTATGGAGCCCAGTTATAACACCTATGGTAGTGGGAAGTCATTTCTAGTGTAATTCCTCTGAGGAGTAAATAGTACTATGGGGAAGGGGACAGGACTTCTGAGGCATGATTTGCAAGGTGCTGTATGCATTGAAGTGGCGCCATGACTGAATGTGTAAGGTGTCTGTTCAGGCTCGGGGAGAAGGCATGCAGCTTCAGTAAAGTGAGCAGCATGAACGAACTGCAGAGACAGAAGAGCGTGCGGAGCTTTGAGTGAACATGGAAAGTGTTGAGAACAGGTTAATGTTGACTGAACTTAGAGCATACAGGATCCTAGAAGCAGCACTGAGGGAACAGCCTTTGTCATAAAGCGACAGCTGCCAGAAAGCTTTCATTCACTAATGATGCTCGTCACCTGGAAAGAGGACTGGTTCTAGATATCCTGAAAAGAGGAAATGTTTAGCAGAATTTAGGGCTTATCGTGACAGCTACCATTGGCTATCCCAGGTAACAAAACATCAGTAGCAGGAGCAGAATGCTGATGTAATTAACACTGTCCAAGAGGGCACTAGTCTAGGAGTCAGTTGATGCGCTACTGAAAGATTAGTAGCCATTTGAGAACTACATGCATTTCCATGACAGAAAGCAGAAACATACAGCTGGGTATTATTTAATGGTGAGATACATTCCTAGTTGTGAAGTCACTGTGAGAACATCAGAAAATACGTTCTAAGGCTGACAGATACGATAACACTAGAAAATACAACCTTAGGGGAACACTGTTCCAAATGCAGCCTTTCATTGACAGAAAATGGCTTCTGGTGCATGATCTTATTTGCTATATGTATCGCTAGAGTATTCCAAACCTTTCCTTTGTTCCTATAGGCGGCCTTTGTAACCAGTCTCAAAGATGGCTCCAGTAATGCTCTGTCCTGGTACTTACACTTTACAGTCATGTCGTGCTAGGTCTGTCATGGATGACCAAACAATATGTGGAAGAAATGGTGGCATATTGCTTTCAGTGTATGCTAGCTTAAGGCCTTCTACAGCATCTGGCTTTATGTGGTCCTCATGATTGTCCAGCAAGAGGTTTGTATACTGACCCTTATAACCCTGGCCCTCTTTTTCGTTTTGATTAGAGAAAGGCCCTGAACACGGTTTGCTGTGAGCAGCTGCATAGAAAGGCTCCTTTGTAGAAAAGCTTGAGATCCCCACCAACTACTACAACTACAGAATAAACTTGGAAGTACAGTCTCCAGCGACCATTAGTTCTGAGATAGTAGCTTCAGCTGTTCCATGGTAATCTCAGGAGGGCTCAGGCAAAGACTCACCCAGGTACCCTACTTCTGGACCCTCAGGTCACAGACGCTTAGAGGTAACACGTGCTCCTGGTTAAGCTGCTAATGTCTGGGTCAGTCTGTTGCTCAGCAATATGTAGCTAACTAATAGATGAGCACAGGAGAAGACTGACAAATTTGGGGTGAGAAATCCAAGTAAATGATGTCCACACATTTTGTGCTTCAAAAGGTATAAAAACCAACTGCTTCTGGATTCCAAATGGTAAGAGATGGGGTTTTAAACGACTAAGAGTGACAAATAATCAATAGAACCTGTTCATTAATTAAAGAACTCAGGGGAAAGACCATGTTATTGGTATGGGCTCACACAACAAGCATTAAGCTGGACGGAAAGGCAATGTAGGGTTTAGGAAGCAAAGGATGTAAAACACGCTGGAAAACAATTCCCCAAAGGAACACTGATTAGAGTCAATGGTACCTGTTCCTGATTACAAGCAAATGTATCAGCCTACTGAGACGCTGAGGAAATTAGATCACCAAATATTTTTGCCTCAACCTCAATCTAAGAATGTTTGGTAGAAAACACAAATTGTGAATTTTATCCAATTAAGGATTATATTATAAATTTTTGCATCCAATTACTTGGATCTAGAATTACAAGCAGTTGTGAGTTGCCCCATATGGGTCCTAGGAACCAAACTCAGGTCTCTGGAAGATTAGGAAGTACTTGCTGAGCCATCTCTATAGCACCTTGATATATATATTTTTAAATTCTGGACACCATTAAAAGAACAATGAAGCAAAGAAGTGTAGCTTCCAAGAGGAGCATATTTCCAAGTTCCCTCTTTAGATATGATATAGGAATGGTAGGTAAGTGTTAAGCCCTACTCCTCAGAGGGAAGATGGAAGAGCAACTCAGAGAAAAAAGTGAGCAAGAACATAAAATCAAAGGCAGACATCAATCATATATTACCATTTGATTAAAGGGGGCTTTTAAAATAGTAATCAGTGCAGACTCAGAATTGCTTGAAGCATGGGCCAGTTTGTACCACCCATGCATCCTGCTGGCCAGTGAAATAGTTTACTTAATAATTGAATTTATTCTCTAAAACTATTGTTAGATTTTCATAAGGTAAGAGATAGACAATTCCTTCTTTTGCCTCATTAATTATTGAATGGGTTGAAATTGTTACAATTGGCTTTCATGGGCAAAGGCTGGATATATATTGGGGTGACTGTGGAATCTGAAATGCATCCAGTTATTATGATTCTTCTTTTTGGAAGAAGGTGATGATAATCCATTAGGAAGAAAGTATGTGGTTCTCTGGAGGCCAAATGGATGACTCCAGCAGAGGAAGTGTTTTGTTTTTACAGTATTATCAGTCCACGTTCTTCCTGAGCAGAAGTAAGGAAGTTCATTGCTGAGCTTCCTCTGCCATGAGATCACACCGTAACAATGAGTTCTGTCTAATGTATTGTGAGTATAAATGGAGCTTTTCTTCCAGCTGAGGTAATTATAATAATGCCATCCCTGACCTTTCCCTCTTTCTTAACTCAGTGTGTTTTCAGACCTTGGAGCTACAAGGTGGAGAAGAGTGACACATTTAAGACTCTAACATGTGGTAGGGCTGCTTTCATTCTGGCAAGCAATAGTTGCTTCCCATTTTTATGAAATGATGTTTATGGTATTTTTCAAGGACTGTAACTCAGGATGATCTATCTTAGTACACATAACTCCCTTTTAATTTTCTTCTCTACCTTATACAGGAAAAGTAGAATTATCCACTATGCGAATAACACTGCTTGGGCCAATATCCAAAAGTGAAAGAAGGGGGTGGCAGTTTAGCTCCATAGGTGACAGCTTACACAGTAAGACCAAAACCTTGGATGTGGTCTTGGAGGAGCACCACCCCTCAAACCTTAGGAAACATTTAGGAGATAATATCTATCTATCTATCTATCTATCTATCTATCTATCTATCTATCTATCTATCTATCTATCTATCTATCTATCTGTATGTGAACATATATATTTCACCAATACATGACTTTCTTGGTTTATTGATATATCAATATATCTCCTTTTCAATTGTACATGGGTACAAGCTCTGGACCACCTCTTAAATAAAAGTTCTGATGTGGGGGCTTTTTGAATACTGTGTGTCACAGAAAAATATTAAAGTTGGAATTTCTTTCTGCAGAAATAGTATGGAATTTTTTAGCACCATTATTATATGCATAGGTATATTCCTCAAATTCTGTAAACTCTTCCAACCAGCCAGAACACTCACTTTCCTTCTAGTCTTCTCTGTACATGTGTGTTTTGAAATGAAAAGAGAACACCAACACCTGTATATATAGGACTTGTATAAAGCTAAATGTGCATTTTCTCTTTAATCACTCTCTGGCTGAAAGTCTATTTTGAAGTTTTCATTGTCATTTCTCTTCTGAAAATGAGTTAATTCATCTTATTCCAGAACTTTATATCTAAAATGAAACCAGATAGTTTTTATTCCTTAATTTTAATAATAAAATATTACATAAAAGTTTTCACTAATACACCTCCTACTATTACATAATTTGCTTTCTTCTGATCCATATATTTCACTTATGATTATGTAGTTTACCCTTTTTATATATGATATAAATATTAGTTAAGTGTACACTTTGCTCACATATTTTCCATAGTTCGAAAAAAAATAAAGTTTTTTCTTTCAAAACAGCTGAAAGAATGTCATAGCTATAGTAATATTGATATTAATTAATTATAGATGGATTTAGAATAAACCATTCTCTATTAGTCAGGATTCTCTAGAGGAACATAATTTATAGAACAAATATATATATATATGTATATATGTATGTATTTTATTAGAATGGCTTAGAGGCTGTGGTCCAGCTAGTTCACTAATGGCTGTCTACCAAAGGCAGCCCTAAGAATCCAGTAGTTATTGTTTCCATGAGGCTGGATGCCTCAGTTGTCTTCAGTTACTCTAGGATCTCGAAAAAGAAGAGTTTAATGCCAGTGAAAGAATGGACTTGCCAGCAAGATCAAAAGCCGGCAGGTAGAGTGAAAGCTTTCTTCTTCCATATCTTTTATATAGACTTACCAGAAGGTGTGGCCCAGGTTCAAGGTGGGCCTTCCTACCTCAACAGATCTGGACTACAGCCACCATTGTTACTACCATCTCATTGACGGCTGTTGGAGCTACCACCAGGGCATTAGCCATGAGTCATACTGGGCAGACTGCTCAGACCCTGAATAATCATTTAGCCAATGTAGCTCATGCCTTAGTTGTACATAAAGGAATTAATGCTCAACTAAAAGGAAGCTTGATGGTGTTCAATCAGAGGATTGACCTCTTGCAGGAGCAAATTGATACCCTATGGCAAATCGCTCAACCTGGCTGTCAATGAAAGTATGCTGGACTTTGTGTCACTAGCATACAACATGAGAATTTTTCCTGTGCTGCAAATCTGTCTAAACAATTGTCGAGCTATATTTTAGGTAATTGGACTGGAGAATTCGATACTACGATGGAGCAGCTGAGAGTGGCCATTGTCACAGTAAATTCTACCAGAGTGGACGCAGGACTAGCCACAGGATTATCAACATGGATTGCTGCAGCCATGAATCATCTGAAGGAATGGGCGGGCATGGGAGTGTTAGCAGGCCTTCTGGTGTTGGTCTCCTTGGTTTGCCTGTGGTATATATGCAAGATTAGAGTCTCACAACAGTGTGATGCAGCCATGATCATTCAGGCCTTTACAGCCATTGAAGCAGGACATTCTCCCCAAGCATGGTTGGATACCATAAAAAGCTAAAATGATACGCTCAGGATGCAAGGCTAAGCACTGCACTCAGGGTCAGCCGCTTTGGACCCAGAGAAGAGCATGTCTGATTGCATGCGGGTTGATGCCCCAGGTCCCGCCTCTGAGAAAAAGGTATCGGACGGGTCTGATGCTCTTTGGGTGGATGACACCTAAATGAACATCGGTACAAAGTCCCAATTTATTTCTAATATCAGAGATCAGACCTCTACTCTTGCCTGATGCGTCTAAAACAAAAAGGGGGAACTGTAGAGAGCTGCGGAATGCTATGCCTTAAAGATGGAGCTGGTTTCTGCCTTCCACCTTCCCGATGGTGAGTGCTCTCTGTCACGAACAACTCCACATTTGGCTAAGGCCGAGGATCTGGCTTGCTTCCATGTATGTGGACCTATCTGCATTGCCCCCGTGGCATGCCTGGGTTGGCTACCCAGAGGCTATTTAAGCTGTGGGCTGGCTTTCCCCGGGGTCCGAGGTTGTTCAATGTTCCTGAATAAACTGCATTGAAAAAAAAAAAAAGTGGGTATTTCTACTTCAAATGACTTAATTAGGAAAAAAAACAAAAACAAACAAACAAAAAACATCTTCCACCTTTGTACGAAGTTACTTGGGTTCTAGTTAATTCTAGTTGCAGTTGACTTGACAACCAAGAACAGCTATTGCAAGTCGATTCTTATCAAGATATTGCACAGTCATATCTCATCATACCATGCTTAATTTCCAAGTGAAAACAATAGTCGGGTGTTAATTATGTCCAATGTGATGTAGCTAGCTCACCTGCAATCACAAATGCATTAATAGTTAACCAGCTCCTAATAATGTATAACATGATATAACTATCCCTCATAAACCGCAAATGCATTATAAATTTTGGAATAGGTAGAATTGGTTTTTCAAAAATTAAATATGATAACCTCTGATTTCTTAATTGATGTCACATTATGTGACAGAAAAATCAAGGAAAGAAAAGACAGATATCTGTACAAAAACATTCTTAGCAAAATATGACAGAAATACTCATGCCAACTTTAATCCTCATTTTTGTAACAGGTTACCTAGCCTTAGATGAATGGTCTGTGCCTTTTGTCTTCCTGCCTGGGTCACATTATTATAGTTTCCCACTAACTTTTAATCACAGGTCATGGTAGCACTGAGACACCCTAATGTATCTCCTGCACTCCAGACGTAATCTTCCTTACCTCAATTGTGGAGAAGCCATCCAATTTCCCCATGGTAATCTGGATCAGTCACCCCTCCTAACAGTTATTTCTTTCTTTGCCTGTTTGCTTAAGAGCATCAGAAACCCAAAGTGGCCAGAGTGAATTCTGAGATTCTACTTCAATGATTCCATTGTTGTGTCTCCTGATAGGAGTGCTTCCCTTCTGGAACCCAAACTTCTAGGCCAACAGAACTTAAGGTAGTGGAAAGAAAGAAAAAAAATACTAGTGGGCTCCTGGGGCTGATAGTGAATGTAACTATTCATTCCCCCTTTCACCCTGTGATTCCTGGACCCATGAAGCATAGCTATGAGAGAAACTGTATCATGTATTGGATGCTGATTCAAAGCATACACTGCCTTCTGGAGAACCCTGCCCCAGCCTTCCAGGTTGCTGCCACCTAATCAGAACTGTAGTTGTTTCTTTAAAAGGCCATGCCCCCTTTCTGACAGGCCAGCCCTTTGTGATGGGTAACATGCTAATATCAGTGGATTCCATGATCATGCTTAATTTCCAAGTGAAAACAATAGTCGGGTGTTAATTATGTCCAATGTGATGTAGCTAGCTCACCTGCAATCACAAATGCATTAATAGTTAACCAGCTCCTAATAATGTATAACATGATATTCCCACTGTTACACTTCTTTGTCTGTGAAGTGAGTGTCTTGGTCAGAAGCAATACTGTGTGGAAGAACATTATAGTGGATAAGACATTCTGCAAATCCACATATTACAGTTTTGGCAAAAGCATTTCATGCAGGAAAGGCAAATCTATAACCTGAATAAGTATCTACTCCAAGAAGGATAAAGCATTGTCCATTCCACGGTGAAAGTGGTCCAATGTAGTCTACCTGCCACCAGGTCACTGGCAGGTCACCCTGGGAAATGGTGCAATACTGTGGGTTCAATGTTGGTCTCTGATGTTGGCAGATCTGGCACTCATCAGCTGCTGTAACTGGGTCAGGCTCAGTGAGTGGAAGTTCATGTTGTCAAGCTCATGAATAACCTCCATCTCTGCTACCAGGGCCATTTTGTTCATGGGTCCACGGGGCAAGGAAATGGATGGCTGAGGAAAGAGGCTGACTGTCCACAGAATGGTCATATCTATTTGATTACTCAACTTTTCCTGTGCTGAGGTCACCTTTTGACAATAATTTATATGGGACATGTGTATCTTCATATCTTTCCCCCATTTGGAAAGCTCTATCCACATACTTCCCCAGATGTCTCTCTCACCAAATTTCCAGTTGTCTTCTTTCCAAGTCCCCGACCATCCATCCAATCCATTGGCTACAGCCCATGAATCAGTGAATGACCACACATCTGGCCATTTTCTTCCAAACAAACTGTAGTACCATGTGTATTCCCCAAAGTTCTGCTCACTGTGAAGATTTCCCTTTGTTGGTGCCTTTCATGGTTGTCCCAGAAAGGGGTTATAATGATGCAGCTGTGAACTTCCAAGTGGTGCCTTAATAATGTGCAGAATCATGAGTAAACCAGGCCACAGTCTTCTTCAGTAAAGATTATAGAATGTACTACATGAGGCTAAAGGAACATGCTTGGCAGCAAACATTATTGTACCAGAAGGAGAAACATAGGTATCTGGGCAACTTCTTCATGTAGCTTGTTTGTACCTTTAGAACCTTCTCAGGCCCAATTATAACACTTCCATTTAACATCCCATTTTTCAGCATGGTGTGTCAGATAACACCCAGCTCATGGCAGATAATTCAGATGGCATGGTAACTTAGTGGTCCATTATCAAATTTTCAGTTTCCACTGAACCCCAGTTACAGTCCAACAGCTGACTCTTTTAGGAAGAGTAGCTGTCTGCAGATGATGGTAGAGCCTTGCTCCAAAATTCCAGAGGTCTCTTCTGTTATTAACCTGTAGTGGCCTGTCAAAGGCTCCAAACAGTATCCCCTTCTGCCACTTGCACCTCAAATACATCTGGTGTGTTAGATCATATGGTCCAAGTGGAGTGAATTTTGCACGACAGGCTAGACCTATGCAGACTCTTCTGTTACAGGCCCTGGTCAAAGCTAACAGATTTCTGAATATCCTGGTATGTGGGCTGGAGTAACCCAAGTAAGAGATGTGCTGTCTCCAGAATACAATTGGCGCACTAAAAGTCCTTCTTTCTTAGTGATGGACCAGGTGCAGTAACTTATCCTTTAGTTTCCAAAGAATAATCCACACCACTGGACTCAAGAATTTCACTGAAGAAGAAGGCCCTTGAAGTTTGGTTGGATTTATTTCTTATCCTCCGATGTGTATATGTATCTCTACTTCCAAAGTGGTTGCTACCTCTGCTCACTTGGTCCAATCAGCATAATGTCATAAATGTAGTAGACCAATGTGATAACTTGTAGAAGAGACAAATGATCAAGATCCCTTCAAACTAAGTTATGTCACAAGTTTGGAGTGTTACTATATCCTATACATAAAACTTGGCCTTGCCAACCTGAAAGCAAATTGATTTTGATGGTCCTTATGGACAGGATACCAAGTAAGGATACCACATCTGGTGCAGCAGCTGCAATTGGAGTTATTAATTGACTGTGGTTTTGATAGTCAACTGTCATTCTCCACAATCTATCTGTTCTCTGCACAGGCCAGACAGATAAGTTAAAGAAAGATGTAGTGGGAACCACCAAACCTGCATCTTCAAGCCCTTAATGGTGGTACTTATTTCTGCAGTTCCTCCAGGGATGAAATATTGTTTATTTACTATTTTTTCTGTGAGGGGCAACTGTAAAAGCTTCCTGTCAGCCTTTTCAACCATGATAGCCCTCACTCCACAGGGAACCAATGTGAGAATTCTGCCAACACACACACACACACACACAAACTCCAGTTATACATTCTGGAATTAGGGAAATAGCCACAGGATGAGTTCCAGGACCCACTAGACCTACTGCAAGTCACACATTAATAATCACTTGACCTCTATAAGCCCCTACTTTAGCTAGAGGCCCACATGTTGTTTGAAGTCCTGTGGAATCAGCATCAATTCAGAGCCAGTACTGAATAGACCCTAGAAAATCTGATTGTTTCCCCACCCCCCCCAGGGTACAGTTACTTCTGTAAAAGCTTTTAGGTCCCACTGGAGAAGAACTGGGGAAAGGCTAGCATTGAAAGTCTTAAATATTTTATCAAAGTCCTTCCTCAAGGAAACCTGGCCTTCCCTCTGTTCAAAGTGTTCTAGGTCTGCAATTGGCTCAAGTCTGGAAATTGCTTCAAAGGCAAGATTCTCTTTTGCCATGATCCGGACCAGCCTTCTTTCATTTGTGTGACAAATTTTTGGCTTACACAGATATGCAATAAGCTGCTTATATATTTCATGCCTGGAAAACCCCTGACTGATTAGCCAATACCAAGGGTCCTTATGAGTCATGACACCATAAAAACACCCTTCCCTGTTCTGGCCACTATGGGTCAGATCATTATGGGCATTGCTTTGCCTGTGCGGGCTATTAGCATAACTAAAATCATCTTGCCTTTGGTGAGTCAGTGCTGCCACTTGGTCGCTACTATTTTGGGGACCGATTAAAAATCATTCCTTTAATTTATCCAACTGAGCAGCATCAACTCCAACCCTAAGATTTGGTACAGGAAAAAGGGAGACAACAATGTTCTACAAATGTGGTGATGCCTTTCTCACCATTTTGCATTTTATGGAATTAGTAAAGGGCATGTCCTCTGGGTTGTCCCATTGTGGAGGATTAGGGTTTTTTAAATTTATTATCATTTATTACAATTTCTTAAATTTGTATACCTGCGATGGGCCCCTCCCTTGTCTCCTCCCAAATCTCACTCTCCCTCCCTTTTTTTCCCCTATGCCATTCCCCTAGTTTGCTGATAGGGGAGATCCTCCTTCCATTCTATTTGACCTTAGCCTATCAAGTCTCATCAGGACTGGTTGCATTGTTTTCCTCTGTGACCTGGCAAGGCTGCATCCCCCAGGGGGAGGTGATCAGAAAGGCTGCCATTGAGTTCATGCCAGAGAAAGCCCTGTTCTCCTTACTAGGGACCCCACATGGAGACTGACTCTAAGGGCTACATCTGAGTAGGGGTTTTAGGTCCTCTCCATACATTGTCTTTGGTTAGGGTATCATTCTTTTCAGGGCCCTCAGGACTCAGTATTTTTGGCTTTGTTGCTCTCTTTTTGGAGCTCCTATCCCCTCCAGGTTTTTCTATCTTCCCCTTCTTTCATAAAATTCCATGAATTCTACCCCAAGTTTGGCTATGGATATCACCCTTTGCTTCGATACCTCGATCAGTAGAGTCTTTCAGAGGCCATCTGTGGTAGGCTCCTGTCCTGTTCCCTGTCTTCTCCTGCTTCCAATGTCTATCGCATTTGCCCTTCTGAATGAGGATTGAGCATCTTCCCTAGGGAATTCCTTGTTGTTTACCTTCCTTATGACTGTAGATTTTAGCACATTTATCCTATATCATATGTCTAATAACCACTTATAAGTGAATATATACCATGTGTGTCTTTCTGCTTTTGGGATACCTCACCCAGGATTATCTTTTCTAGTTCCCACCATTTGCCTGCAAATTTCTTGATTTCCTTGTTTTTAATAGCTGAGTAGTATTCCATTGTGTAAATGTACCACAATTTCTGTATTGTGGGATTGAGGGGTATCTAGGTTGTTTTCAGATTCTGGCTATTATGAATGGAGGTGCTACAAATAACATTGAGCAAATGTCCTTTCTGTATACTTGGGCATATTTTGGATATTACTAGGCCTGGTATAGCTGGATATTGAGGTAGTACTATTGCTAATTTTCTGAGAAAGCACCAGACTGATTTCCAAAGTGGTTGTACAAGTTTACATTCCCACCATTAATGGAGGAGTGTTCCCCTTTCTCCACATCCTCTCCAGCATGGCTATGAAAGAAATTATACCCTTTACAATAGCCACAAATAACGTAAGTACTGTGGCGTGACTCTAACCAAGCAAGTGAAAGACCTGTATGAAAAAAACTTCAAGTCTTTGAAGAAAGAAATTGAAGAAGACATCAGAAAGTGGAAAGATTTCCCATGCTCATGTTTGGTAGGATTAACAAAGTTAAAATGACCATCGTTTCCAAAGCAATCTACAGATTCAATGCAATTCTCATCAAAATGCAAGCACAATTCTTTACAGAATTTCAAAGTACAATTGTCAGTTTCATATGGAATAACAAAAAGACCAGAATTACTAAAACAATCCTGTACAATAACAGATCTTCTGGACGTATCTCCATCCTTGACCCCAAGCTATGCTATAGAGCAACAGTAATAAAAACATCATGCTACTGGTATAGAAACAGAATGGTGGATCAATGGAATCGAATAGAAGACCTAGAAATAAACCCACATACCTACAGTTACTTGATTTTTGACAAAGAAGCCAAAACCATACAATGGAAAACAGGCAGCATCTTCAACAAATGGTGCTGGTCCAACTTGATGTCTACATGTAGAAAAATGCAAATAGATCCATATTTATCACCCTGCACAAAACTAAAGTCCAAGTGGATCAAAGACCTCAATATAAAACCAGACACACTAAATCAGCAGTAAAAGTGGGAAAAGAGCCTTGCCCTCATTGGCACAGGAGATAACTTCCTGAACAGAACACCAACAGCACAGGCTCTAAGATCAACAATCAATAAATGGGACCTCATAAAATTGAAATGCTTCTGTAAAGCAAAGGACACTGTCACCAGAACAAAGTGGTAGCCTACAGATTGGGAAAGTTTCTTCACCAACCCTGTATCTGACAGAGGGTTAATATCCAGAATATATAAAGAACTCAAGAAGTTAAACAGCAACAAATAAAGTAATCCAATTAAAAAATGGGGCACGGAGCTAAGCAGAGATTCTCAATGAGGAATACTGAATGGCAGAGAAACACTTAAAGAAATGCTCAACATCCTTAGTCATCAGGGAGGTGCAAATCAAAACTATGCTGAGATTTCACCTTACACCCATCATAATGGCTAAGATCAAAAACTCAAGTGATAACACATGCTGGAGGATTGGATTTTACACAGCATACCCATTCTAGCTTGCAACTTCTCTGAGCCTTAAAATCTCTTCACCAACACTAAAACAAGAGACATCAGGGATCTCCTATGACAAATGATTCAGCCAACCATTCAAACAAATGTTTGACACATTGTTAATTGTGCTAGCTTCCACATTAAACCTAGCATTTCCACGCTGTGTGCCCATATCAGTAAACTCGGCCTCATCTAGTTTTATGTTTCTTCCATCACTGTCTCACACCCTTAAAATTCATTCACACACATATTCCCCAGACTTCTGCTTGAATGAATTAGAAAACTAATCAATCTATTTGTAAACACCTATGTAGTATACCTCTCCTCATGGGCTATACATCCCCCCCCCCCCGCAGGAGCCTGTTGAGCCTTTAATCTGGTTACAGAATTAGAGGCAGCTATTGGTGGGCCATGAGGGACATCAGTGTTGCCTTGCCCGGCATCTCCTTCAGGAAAAGTCACTGCTGGTTTAGCAGGGCAATGAAGAATTAATATTCTCACTCAAAGGTGAAAAGGCACTATTTCAGATGGTGGGGTGTGAGTACATCTGCTGAGGATTGAGAGACTGCTTCCTCAGGGAAGATGAATATTGAGAATCTGAGGGTTCAAAGTTCTCAGCCTCAACAGGCTCCTCCCGCACATCTCCATCCCAGGTTACAGGATCCCATTCTTTATCAAGGAATGCCCTTACTTTAACCACTGACACCTGTCACGGCTGGGTTTTGAATTTTCTTTGTAATTTGGCCAAACTTATAATGATGGATTTGGTTTGACTTTCAGAGCAACTTGATCTCTGTGGCTGTGGGAGAGAGGGTTCTCTTCCAGGGCACAACTAGAAAACTTTAGACTGTTTATTCCATTTGGAGCATGTCAGTTTTATCACAGAATTTGTTGTTGCACTTCACTGTATTCTGAGATGCTTGAAGCTGGCTAATTTTATCACAGCACACTTTCTTTTCCTTTGTCAATTTATTCAGAAATGCTAGGAGCAACCAAACAGCACCATCATTTTTTTTCTTATTTTTCCACAAATTGTCAAAAGTTTTATACACAGAGTCACCAAATCTGTTGCCTCTGATCAAATGCATTTGTCTTCCTGTGTTTGTAAAACAGTTCACACAATGGACTTTTCAGTACTTTCCAATCTTCCAGGAGAGGTTTCAGTAACTGTTGGTGTTGGCAAATTGGAAAGCCTATCCCAGATACTTGAAAAATCCGTTCTTGCATTTCTATTGCTATAAACCTGCTTATGGTACCAAAACATATTAGTCAGGGGTATCTAGAGGAATTATATATGTAATTATATATACATATATATATATATATATATGTATGTATGTATATATGTGCGTGCCCGTGTGTGTAAATTATATATATTATATAAAGGGGATTTATTACACTGGGTTGCAGGATATGTCCCAGCTACTTCAACAATGGCTGTCTATCAATGGAAGCTTCAAGAATTCAGTAGCTGTTTTGTACATGAGGTTGGATGCCTCAGTTGGTCTTCGGTGTATGTCAGAACCCTAAAGAAGAAGGCTTTAATACTAGTGAAAGAATAGACTTGCCAGTGAAAGCAAGAGCAAGCACACAGAGTGAAAGTTTTCTTCTTCCATGTTCTTTATGTATGCTGCCACCAAAAGGTGTGGCCCAGACTAAAGATGACTCTTCCCCTTTTAAAATATCTGGATGAAAAGTGGATCTTCCTACTTCAAGTGGCTTAATTAAGAAAAAAGAAAAAAAAATCCCAGCTTGTCATGATGGCACATGTCTTTAGTCTCTGTACTTTGGAGGCAGAGACAGATGGATTCCTAGAAGTTTGAGGCCAGCATGGTCTACAAAGTGAGTACTGGGATATCCAAGGCAATTCCACAGGGAAATCATGTCTCAAAACAACAACAACAAAACCCAAAACAACCACCACCAGCAACCACAAAAATCTCCCCAAACAACAAGAAAATCAAACCAACAAATCCCTTACTTGTATACACAGTTACTTGGGTTTTAGTTAATCCCAAATGTAGTCAAGCTGACAGGTCAAGGATAGGCATCTCACCTTCAGACAGGGCATGCTCGTGGAATCTAGACATCTACAACATTAAACACATATTGATTCCTTAGTGTGTTTTCCCAATCACTGTCATTCTTATTGGTAAAAAATTATTGATTCATCTGGCCCATATTTTCTTTTAAACATCCTTACTTTTAGTTATAATTTTGTGTATATGTGTGAGTGTAGGGGTTGTATGCACACGGGAGTGTGGGTGCCTACAAAGTGAACAAGAGGATGACTGAGCCCATAGAGCTGGAGTTACAGGTGAGTCACCTAACCCAGGTCCTGGAGTGGAACTCAGATCACCTGCAAGCACAGTATGCACGCTTAGTCACTGAGCCCTCTCTTCTTCCCCTGACTTGTATTTTCTAAACTATGCATTAGCAACCAGTTTTGTAAATTTTTTTTAGAACTCTTCTCCATTATTTTCATCCACCTCATCAATATTTTCTCTTTGCTATGTTGTCATGATAGTGTTAAAATATACTTGGAGTAAATCAAAACCCACTCTTCAGAACGTGCTGACTCCCTTTGTTTTGCTGTTTCCCCTTCTCACCAGCAAAACAGTAGCTTTCCTCTAAACAGGAGCATGGCAATATAAAATATTGATACTTCAGTTCTTAAGGTGTTTTTGGTTTTTACATTTAATGGGTTTTTAAGGGATAAGAGTATAGTTCAAGATATGTGGTCAATGCATTGAAGAAAGTGAAGGAAAGTCACAAGGAGAGAAAAAAAGGAAAAAAAAAGGGGGCAGTGGAAAGCTTAAGTTCAATGTATAAAGCAGAGAAAATAGACACTATATTTCTGGTAATATTTTCTTTTCTCTTCCAGAGAAGCTATCGTTTGTATTCTTTTGTGGCACAGTCTAGAATTCTCAACCTATGGATTCCCAAACCTTTGGTAAAGTCTTTCTCTAAGAATATTTACATCATGATTCACAACAGTAGCAATGACAACAATTTTATGGCTGGGGGGTCACTATAAGATGAGGAACGGTATTAAAGGTCACCACATTAGAAAGGTTGAGAACCACTGCTCTATTCGATGCTCCTTTCTAAGAAGACATAAGTGATCGGGCAACTATTGGAATTAAATAGCTCCTTAGCTTGTACTAACAACAAAGCTTTACACTACAGACAAAGTTCGGCAGTGGACAATACATTAGTATGAGGTGGTGTTAGCTTTCAAAAGAATAAGTAAGGCTTCATTGAGTTCTTTGTCAATCTGCGGCAGCAGAAAAATATTCTATCAAGAAATGGGATGCATATGATCTGTGTCCTTTGTCTTGCTGAAGGATAAAAGAGGCGTGACTGTTATCTAGAGTTTCTTGCTGCAGCCTGATACATCTTTATTGTTGGTAGTCCAAGCATATTTTATAAGGTCTTTCAGTGTCTGTATTTCAAGGGAGGAACCATTGTCCTTTTGGCAAAGAACTTCATCTCCAGAGTTATTTTCTTCAGTCCTTAGATGATAAATAGACTGGACAGAAACAGCACATTTTATAGTCCTTTTAAGCTGTTATTTCAAGCCATGATAGACAAATCAAAAGAGCCCATTGGTGGTGGTGGCTTGACAAAGAGCAATTTAGAGTGACTCAGAATAAATCTACAATCCTCTCAGTACTGCTAGTGATCAAATGGAATGTCTCTTGTGCAGGGAGGGCTGCAATGTAAATGGAGAGAACACGAGGAGGAAGCTGACATTTAGGGGGAAGAGTCAGAGAGGCTCCTGAGCTGAGGATGTTCAGATGTTGAACATGAGAGACTCAGGTGATGAGCAAGTGAATCCAGGTCTTCACTAGCCTGCACTCCACTACAGTGAGTTGAGAAACATTCCCTCATTGATACCTCCTTGAAATGTAATCTAGTCAGTAAGACAGAAATCTCCCTGCACTTGAGTCTTATTTGTCGTAATTATGCATCTTTAGGGTTTCATAATGACCAATTTAATCACTTTGCTGTTTAGAGGGCTATAACATCCAATCATGATAATAGGTTTGATATTTGGTGGGAACCATTTAGGGCCCAAGAGCTCTTACTTTGAGCCTCTTGATGCTACTTCATCTTGACAGGCAGCTTCTGATTAGCACCCACTGCAAAACCTTTAGTAAAAGACTCATATCTTTCCAATAAACTCTGTGACCTAGTAGGAGGCATCGTAGCTCAATTGCAAGGTCAACATGGAAGAGAAATTTTCTTTAGAACGTGTCCTCTCCCCTTAGTCATCCACGCAACAGTCTGAGTGTGCCAATCAGCTCCTATTGCCTCAGGAATCCCAAATGCAGATAGGTTCTAATTGATTGCTGCCGGCGCACCAGCATGTCCAAAACTAGCTCTGCTATTTTCATTGAGTGATTCTGGGAAACTTTCCAGCTGTATCTACCTAAAACACCATTTTTCTATCATCAACTGTGTTGCCAATAGTTTGTCACACTGACATTATGAGGAACAATGAAAATCCCAGAGCATTCGTTTTCAAACTTTACTGTACAGAAGGATCCCAGGAAGGGTGTGCTTTTAAATGGAGATCCCTGGAGCTTATCCCCAAAGGCTCTTATTTATTATGTCGTGGGAGGAGCCTAAGAAATGGCATTTAACAAGCACCCAGTGATTATTACACAAGTAGTTCTGGATTACAATTGAGAATGCTGTATAAGTGCAATTACCGGTAGTTTGGTGACTGAATATAATGATGCCCTGGTAATCTATCTAAATGCATCGATAAATGGATTTCTTACTATTTCCTTTTTCTGCCTATGTCTCCATTTCCTATATATATAATCACTTTTAAAAGACAATGAAAGTTATAGAACATTTTGCATAACGTAATTTAACAATGGACTGAGGTTAGACTTTGGAATATTTTGCCATGGTCATGGCTCAGAATACAGTAGGTTGAGCAAGAGAACTCAGCTGAAATTCCATAGATAGTAAATGTTCTATTTTTTAAAAGTAAACTCTGTGAGCTGGCCATAGAAATAGCTTGAAATCATATATAGATAATATTATATATCATATATATATCATATAATATATATATAATGTATAGCATCTAATCACTTCCCCTAACCCAGACTTCTATAGCAGTAGAGTAAAAATCATAGTAAACTAAATGAAGTAAGAGTGCCATTTAAAGACAGTCAGGCTGTCACTCTGAAAGCAGTGCCATGAGACTGCATTGCAGATGGCTGTGTTTGGAGGCTGGTTCCTACCCAGCGATATTAAAGCAAGCTCAGAAATCGGGAGTCTGCCAGTGCCGTGCTTCAGCATGAAGCAGAACATCTGGAGCTGTCCACTTTGTCACACCCATGATTCTAAGCTGGGATTTCCCCCCTCACAAATATCCCGGTATGCTTTTCTGAAAGGTGGGTCACATGGACAACATGGCTGCAGGAACTGGTATTTTATTTGCCTCCAGCACAGTTTAAGAAGAAAACGTGCACCACACACAATCTTGTTATGCTGTGTTTTACGGAATAGTTTAGTTGAAGAACGTTATGTTTTGTTTCAGAGTAGATGTCCCTATTGTCAGCTCCAACTCTGCCCCACAGGCAGCCTCATGGGGCAGAGAGTGGCACAAATCAAGATGGTATACGAAGACTGTCTTTTTTTTTTTATCAGTTACATTTTATTAACTCTGTATCTCTGTATCCCAGCCGTGTCCGATCCCTCATTCCCTCCCAGTCCCTCCCTCCCTCCCTCATCTCCACCGTGCCCCTTTCCAAGTCCACTGATAGGGGGGACCTCCTCCCCATTCGTCTGATCCTGTTTTATCAGGTATCTTCAGGACTGGCTGCAAAGCCCTCCTCTGTGGCCTAACAGGACTGCTCCTCCCTTCGGGGGTGGGGAGACCAAAGAGCCAGTCATTGAGTTCCTGTTAGAAATAGTCCCTGTTCCCCTCACTTTGGGAAACCAATTGGTTACTGAGCTACCACAGGCTACATCTGAGTGGAGGTTCTAGGTTATATCCATACATGGTCCTTGGTTGAATGTCAGTCTCAGAAAAGACCCTGTGCCCAGATATATTTGGTCCTTGTGGAGCTCCTATCCTTTCCCCATCAGACTAACTCCCCTTCTTTCTTATGATTCCCTGTACTCTGCCAAAGGTTTGGTCATGAGTCTTTGCTTTGAAAACACTGCTAGTTAGAGTCTTTCAGATGTGCTCAGTAGACTCCTGTCATACGTTCAATGCACATCCCATCTGTCTGTCTAAATGAGGATTGATCATCTTACCCCATGTCCGCTCAATTGATTATCTTTTTTAGGTGTATAGATTTCATTATGTTTATCATATCTTATAGGTCTATATAAGTGAGTATATCCCATGTTTGTCTTTCTCCTTCTGGGATATTTCACTCAGAATGATCTTTTCTAGATCCCACCATTTGCCTGCAAATTTCATGATTTCCTCCTTTTTGATTGCTGAGTAGTATTCCATTGTATAAAAATACCACAATTTCTGTACCCATTCCACCGTTGATGGACATCTGGGTTGTTTCCAGGTTCTGGCTATTACAAATAGAGCTGCTATAAACATGGTTGAGCAAGTGTCCTTTTTGTGTACTTGAACAAACTTTGGGTATATACCTAGCAGTGGTATAGCTGGGTCTGGAGGAAGCACTATTCCTACAGGTAAAGAGGTAAGCTAAAGTGTGAAGATGAAGATCCTGACAACTGCAACCCTCTATGAGGTCAGATGAGTGTTTTGACCTTGTGGCTTTGTCCTAGTTGTTTCGGTGTCTGGAGATCATGTATGGGTTCCTACAAGTGAGCAGGATGATGCACTGCATATACAATTAAAGTTACTGCAAACTTGATAAGGCTGCTGACTATGTTAGATCACTTGAAATATCAGGGCAGTTTCCTAATATAATGTAGTCCAATGTAGAAGTATGATTCATTTAGCATTTTATTTTTTAAAAACGGATTTATTTTCTATACTGGTGTTCTTCTTCTTTTTAGAAACAAAGAGAGGATGGTGACAGAGTTTACAGAGATGATTAGTGGTAAGGGTAGGGTGTAGAGAAAATTTAAAACCAAACAGAAAATTTATCTTGAGATGGGTGATTAAAAAATTAATTGAAATGACAGCTTATGTGTGTATCTGTTGCTTTAATAAACACCATCTTAAAAGCAGTGGTCTCCTTCGGGCTCTGGCTTCCTGTTCTCCATAAGGACGTCAAGGGCTTCTCCTTTTCTCTGTCTGGCTGATGGTAGGTGTATGAGTGGTGGCAATTTCCCTTTGATTTGATTTGATAAAGGTTGATATTGCCCATAGTCATATCTGCAGGCTTCACTGAGTTACTTCTAAGTTAGGCGTAATTCTGTATTTCCATACACACAGTAAGAGGTTATTTACATTTATACAAGTCCTGTGACTATAAAGTACAGTGATTCTTGGGACAACATGAAGGTTGTCAGGAATAACTCCCCTAACGTTTCCCTTTTCCTCCTGTGTTCCGTAATGTAGTCCTGTGGTCAATCCCAATGTAAAATTCAACACATCCTCCTGAACATGTTTTTAGAAGAGTCCATTTTTGTTCTTCATTTTTACTGCTGTGTTATATGTACTGGTGGCTCTCTTCTCATCTATATTTAGTGAATCTGTGAGAATGAATTCAGTATTTCATAAGGGAAAAAAAAAATTCTTCGGCTTTTCTGTTTCCCCTTTCTAGTATCTGGAGAAGTCAAGATAATTTTAACATTTAATGATTAAGTCAATAAAATTCACATATTCCTCCTTTGATATTTGTTCAGAAAGTTCCCAGTCATGATGGTTCCTGTTAATTTGATTTTTTTACTTTTATGATTATTTCCCTTGTGTTCTTAAAAGGAATTCATTTTATTTCCCATAAAAATGAACATATTCTTTTTTGTCCTTTTCTTTGTAAATTAGGAGAGTTGGATGTGTGTTTCTTTAAAATAGAAACAACCTAATGTGGGGAAGAACAAATATCTGTATTATGTGTAAAGTAATAATGTTGTTCTTCTATCTTCGTAGGCCCACTCCTTTCTCTTTGGCTTAGCTGACAAATAAATTGGGACAGGAAGGGTGATTTATCTCGGCAAACATATGTTACACTGAAAAGAGTCGTGTTGTATAGCACCAGTGGTATTGTATAGCATCAGTGGTGTTGAACGCATAGCATCAATCTTAGGAAAAATAAAAACCTGTTTTGAGGTGATACAAGTTAACTGGTCAAAGCAAAGAGTTTTCTTAGGGTTGACTTTCAGACAAAGAAAATTTGACAGCTTTTTCCCAACATGCGTACATTGACCTTTGTACATAACCAGTGACAATGCAAAGTTGCAGTAATGGTGAAGGTGAGGAACCTGACTTCCTGGACAGGAAGATGACATTAGTTATCCAGATCGCCTCATCTCAGGGATAATAGATTCAGGGAAACAGGAAAAGGAGCCAGGTTTACAAGAAGAACAGGGATGGAATTTCTTGAGGCTCCTGTCTGTGAATTTGTGAGCAGTGACTAAAAGAGGAGCCTGGTAATGAACTATCTACCACCCTCAAAAACTAAGGAGTGAGACTAAAGAGGAGATATGATGAAACCCAGAAAAAGAGGAGATATGATAAAACTCAGATACCCACAGGGCATGCCAGCTCATGGCCATATAATTGTTTATTTGTAAGAGAAGTATTCTTTGCCTTTGTCATAGCTTTTCTCTTCTCCTAATATTTTCTTAGTCATTGTTTGTAACTTATGGTCATGCATCCATGAAATGAGCCAGAAATTATTAGAGTGCCTATGTCTATCTACAGAATGGTGGCCGCTTTTCAGGAGGAAGCAAGTCATTAGTGGAAATTCTTGGGTTGTTGGTGAGTAAGAGAAACATTTTCACTGTAGTGTCAATATAAAGTTCTCATTTTGAGAAGTGTGCTTTACACTAATATTCAAAAAGAAATTTGGCTAGAGACAAGAATTTACTACTAATTTCAGCAATTATCTTTGCATTCTTTTTTGCTTTTAATTTTTATTTTTTATATATTAATTATACTTTATTGATTTTCTATCCCAACTGTAGCCCCCTCCCCATTTCCCTCCAAATCCTACCCTCCCTCCCTCATCTCCTCCCTGCCCCTCTCTAAGTCCACTGATAGGGAAGGTCCTCCTCCCCTTCCATCTGACCCTGGCTTATCAGGTCTCATCAGGACTGGCTGCAATGTCCTCCTTTGTGGTCTAGCTAGGCTGCTCCTCCAATGGGGGATGCAGAGGTCAAAGAGCCAGCCACTGAGGTCATGTCAAAGACAGTCCCTCTTCCCCTTACTAGGGAACTCACTTGGATCCTGAGCTGCCATGTTCTACGTCTGATCAGGGGTTCTAGGTTATATCCATGCACGGTCCTTGGTTGGAGAAACAGTCTCATAGAAGATCCCTGTGCCCTGATATATGTGGTCCTTGTGGAGCTCCTGTCCTCTCCAGGTCTTACTAACTCCCCCTTCTTTCATATGATTCCCTGCACTCTGCCCAAGGTTTGGTTAGGAGTCTCAGCATCTGCTTTGATACACTGCTAGGTAGAGTCTTTCAGAGGCCCTCTATGATAGGCTCCTGTCCTGTTTCTTGTTTTCTCCTACTTCCAATGTCCATCCCATTTGTCTTTCTAAGTGAGGATTGATCATCTTACCTCAGGTCTTCCTTCTTGTTTAGCTTCTTTATGTGTACAGATTTTAGTATGTTTATCCTATTTTATAGGTCTAGTATCTACTTATGAGTGAGTATATACCACGTGTGTCTCTTGGCTTCTGGGATACCTCACTCAGTATGATCTTTTCTAGTTCCCACCATTTGCCTGCAAATTTCATGATTTCCTTGTTTTTAATAGCTGAATAGTATTCTATTGTGTAAATGCACCACAATTTCTGTATCCATTCTTCCGTTGAAAGGTTCTGGCTATTACAAATAAAGCTGCTATGAACATGGTTGCGCAAATGTCCTTTTTGTGTACTTGAGTATATTTTGGATTTATGCCTAGGAGTGGTATAGCTGGATCCTGAGGAAGTACTATGCCTAATTATCTGAGAAAGCGCCAGACTGATTTCCAAAGTGGTTGTACAAGCTTACATTCCCACCAGCAATGGAGGAGGATTCCCCTTTCTCCACAAACTCTACAGCATGTGTTGTCACTTGCTGTAAGTTTTTGATCTTAGCCATTCTGATGGATGTAAGGTGAAATCTCACGGGCGTTTTAATTTACATCTCCCTGATGGCTAAGGACATTGAACATTTCTTTAAGCATTTCTCTGCCATTCTACATTCCTCTACAGAGAATTCTCTGTTCAGCTCCGTACCCTATTTTTTAATTGGGTTACTTGATTTGTTGCTGTTTAACTTCTTTAGTTCTTTATATATTCTGGATATTAGCCCTCTGTCAGATATAGGGTTGGTGAAGATCCTTTCCCAGTCTGTAGGCTGTCGTTTTGTTCTGAAGACAGTGTCCTTTGCTTTACAGAAGCTTTTCAGTTTCATGAGGTCCCATTTATTGATTGTTGCTCTTGGAGCCTGTGCTGTTGGTATCTTTGCATACTAATAAGTCAGGACTGGGTTGGTGACAGGTGCTTGGCTGGGGGTTCTGGGGTGAGGTCTTACTAGAGAATAGTTTTATTTCACCTCCCTTCTGAATAGATATATCAGATTAAACATGGCTGTGGGTGTGTAGATGACTAGGAATGTCATATTGTCAGAAGCAAGTGCAAACAAGATTTTAGTAAAGCATTTTTAGAACCTTCCTTACACTGCATCTCTTCCATCTTTGCTCTTGCTAGTTAATGACTGTTAGTGTCTCCAACATAGGATTTGTTATAGACTTTTACAAAAACCTGTTTGTAAAGGTACAGAAATAAGGTTCGTAAAGAATTGTGTTGGAATTTTGATGGGAATTTCATTGAATCAGTAGATTGCTTTTGGTCAGATGGCCATTTATACTATGTTAATCCTACCAATCCATGAGCATAGGAGAGCTTTCTAAAACAATTCTGTATAATAAAAGAACTTGTATTACTTGTATTACCATTCTTAATTTCAAGCTGTACTACAATGCAATAGTAATAAAACTCTCATGGTATTGGCATAAAAGTAGACCGGTTGATCAATGGAATAAAATTGAAGACCTATAAATAAATTCACATACCTACAAACATCTCATTTTAGACAAAGAAACCAAAACCAAACAATGAAAAATAAAGGAAAAAAGAAAGCATCTTTAATAAATGGTGCTGGTCTAACTCGAGGTCTATATGTAGAATAATGCAAATGGAACCGTATTTATTGCCCTGCACAAAACTCAAGTCCAAGCAGATCAAAGCCTTCAACATAAAACCAAATACATTAAATCTAATAGAAGAGAAAGTGGGACATAGCCTTGAACTCATTGGTACAGGAGACAACTTTCTGAACAGAACATCAACAGCTCAGGCCCTAAGATCAACAATTAATAAATGGGACCATGAAACTGAAAATCTTTTGCAAGTAAAGGATATTGTCAAGAGGACAAAACAGCAGCCCACAGAATGGGGAAAGGTCTTCACCAGTCCTGCATCTGACAGAGGTCTAATATCCAAAACTATAAAGAACTCAAGAAATTAAACAGCACCAAAACATATACCTAATTAAATAATGTAGTACAGAGATAAACAGAGAATTCTCAGCAGAGCTATATCTAATGGCCAAGAAGCACATAAAAAAATGTTCAGCATCCATAGTCATCAGGGAAATTCAAATTAATGCAACTCTAAGTTTCCATCTTATAGCCATCAGAACGGCTAAGATCAAAGCTACCAATGATGGCACGTGCTGGTGAGGATGCGGAGAAAGGGGAACAAAACCCTCCTCCATTGTTGGTTGGAGTGCAGACTTGTACAACCACTGTAGATATCAATCTGGAGATTTTTCAGATAATTGGAAATAGCTCTACCTCAAGGCCCAGCTATACCATTCTTGGGCATATATCCAAAAGATGCTTTATCGTTCCACAAGGGCATTTGCTCAATTATGTTCATAGCAGCTTTATTCATAATAGCCAGAATCCGGAAACAAACTAGATGTCCCACAACTGAAGAGTGGATAAAGAAAATGTGGTTCATTTACACAATGGAATACTACTTGGCTATTAAAAACAAAGACATCATGCAATTTGCAAGCAAATAAAGAGAACTAGAAAATATCATCTTGAGTGAGGTCGTCCAGACCCAGAAAGACACGCATGTTATATATTCACTTATCAGTGGATATTAGCTATATAATACAAGATAACCATGTTACAGTCCATAGACCCAAAGAAGCTAAGCAACAAGGGCAGCCCAAGGGAGGATGCTTAAATCTCACTCATAAGAAGGAAATAAAATAGACATCAGAAATAGATGAAGGGAGAGAAATGGTTTGGAGAGGGGGTGGGGAGGAGAACAAAGGTAGGAATCAGGTGTAGGGAGAGCCAGATGGGGGTGGGAAGAAACTGGAGAGGGAAAAGAAATCAGTGGTGGGCATCTCTGGGACAGGGGAGGCCCCTGGGAGTTTATGAGGATGACCCTAGCTGAGACTCCTAGAAGCTTGGAGTAATGGAGCCTGAATGTTGCCACCTTCTATAGCCAGCTAGGATTTCCAGTGGAGGAAGGGGGATACCAGCCCACCTATAAAATCTTCAACCCAAAATTTGTCTTGCTTACAAGAAGTGTAGGGATAAAGATGGAGCAGAGACTGAGGGAATGGCTAACCAGTGACTCTACCAACTTGACACTCACCCCATGGGAGACAGCCAACCTCTGACACTATTAATGATACTCTGCTATCTATGCTTGCCTAGCACACCTGTCTTCTGAGAAGCTTCATCCCGCAGCTAATGGAAACAGATGTGGAGACCCACGTCCAAACAACAGACCAAGCTCAGAGAATGTTTTGGAAGACTAGGAGAAAGGATTGAGAGAGCCAGAGGGGTCCAGGACACCACAAGAAGATTGACAGAGTGAAGTAACCTGGGCCCATGAAGGCTCACAGAGACTGAACCACCAACCAAAGATTATGTATGTGCTGGACTTAGACATCCCACACATATGTAGCAGATATGCAGCTTGGTCAGCATATGTGTACCCTAACAATGGGAGTAGGAGTTGCTCTGACTCTGTTATCTGCCTCTGGATCCTTTTCCCTTAATTAGGCTGCCTTGTCTGGCCTCAGTGGGAGAGGATATGCTTAGTGCTGCTGTGACTTGAGATACCAGGATGAGCTGGCATCTTGGTAGCCTCCATTTTTCTAAGAAAGGGAGAGGGAGGAGAGGGAAAGAGGCATGGGAGTGGAATTGGGAGGAGAAGAGGGAAAGGGATGAGATCAGACAGTGAAGAGATAAATAGATAGATAGATAGATAGATAGATAGATAGATAGATAGATAGATAGATAGATAGATAGATAACGTAAGGAAACCAGACTGTTCAGTAGCCAGGGACATTGATTTTGGTTGTGTGTGTGCACACAATGACAGTGCACAATGCTATTGTTCGTGTCTATAACAGGTAATTAAAGATAAACATGAATAGACTTGTGTCTTCCAGACCTCACCTCCAGCTTCTTGTCCTGAGTGACAGCACTGACCCCAGGATTTCTTTTTCCTATTGCTCAATCTAGTGTACATCCTCTCCCAGGGCATTTAGATTCTAGTTTATTGCATTTTCCATGAATGAAGCTGTCCTGCCTGAGTAGAATTTGCTGCTGCTGATGTGAGAAACATTTCACACCACAGACCATTAGTACCTTTTCTAACTAAGAAGTCCTAGCAATAGGATGATTTATGCTTTTTCTTTAAAAACATGAATAATTTGCCTGTGAAAGCTTAGCTTGAGACACAATATATTGTTTCGAACCTTAGATAAACAAATACTTGGGATTAATTTACTAGGATGACCACTTAATTAGTTAAACTACCACCATAAAATATTTTTGAAATCAAAGCAACTTTTCTATGAAAGCCATATTAAAAAAATATGACATGGAACCTGTGATCTGAATTGTTGTAAAATGGATTCATAACTGACTGAAGTGACACAGCTGGAGAACAAGTTAAGGACTGAAGTGACATTGGGTTTCTGGAATAGACTATGATAACCAGATTTGCTTGTGATAATCAACTTACTCAGTTCCAATGACAGAAACACAGAACAACAATAATAATGATCACGCAAAAAATCTCTACAATATGTTAAGAATTGTTGATGGTAGAATAATATCTAAAGACAGGTTCTAGTTCTGAGCTAAAATGTGCAGGTAATCACCATTTTAAAATTCAAGATGGTTCCAGAGCATTGGTGCTTTGTTTGATCTGTTATAACAAGAATATCAAGATCCTTGTCTTAGTAGATGATTTCAACAATAAAGTAAATCTACTGAGACTGGATGGCACAAGGACAAATGTAACATCTTTCCCATATAGTGAAGAAAAGTTGTCAATTCAAGATGGAAATACATGGCTGTATAGCCTTTCTATGAAACCAATCTGAAGTTTTGGTTGACTGTGATTTCATAGCCACTGGCATGGCTTTGGGGGGAAAATTAAAATCCTTGTTAAACTCATTATTTGAAGTTAAATTCATATAATTTGTGCTTATCATTTATTAATTTCTCAATTTTATTACTATTTGCTCAGGAAAGGTCATTTACTGCCCTCCCAGCAAGCGCCCTTCAATTTTTTACAAAATGGAGGCCAAATCTATTCAATATCACCATGCAGATGGTTTGGGTAAGGCTGTAGGCAACCACAGTGTTCAGTGTCTAACATGGAGTCCTGCTGTAATCTGCAGATGTGTTGGCCTGCACCCTTACCTACCTATGTCCTGTGGAGATGCAGTAAGGTCACACCTGCTTCTAGGCCTCCCTCACTATCCCATTCTTTTTCCACAGAACCTAAAGCAAACCAGGATTCCTGGCCTTTCACACAGCAGGGCAGAAAGGAAGTGAGTATTCTGTCAAAAGCAATATCCAGGGTAAGGAATGAGTGCATGAGAGTCCCATGGGCTAGACGTGCCTTATCAAGCCTGGTGGGAAACCACACGCTGGAGTGTATAGAAATCACGAGAAAAAATGTATTAAAACATAGACTATTTCCACACTAAACACCATACCCAAGAGATTATGTTTCAGCAACTCTGAAGTCAGGAATAAAGTCCTACATTTAAACATGTGTAGTCCTGTGGATTCCATTGCTGTTCATCCATTTAATAATTAATTGAACATATATTAGAGTAGGAAATGCATCGTGGTCTCCCTTCTATAATATAGCAGTGTCACTAAAGGTGTGACTATAAATAAGATGGGCAAGGTACATTCCACCGTGGGATTATGGGAGATGCATTCTTCTGTAAGGTACAGATAAAAAGGTCATAAATTAGCACACAATAAACTTCCAAAGAGTGTCATTGCTGTAAGGAAATAAATCAGCACTGTGGGAGAGGAGTGTTAGAGCCTGAATGAAGGTGACCAGGGGCAGCTCTTTATTTTTATTTTTATTTTTTTTAGAATATTTAAACTGAGGCATTAATGATGAAAAGGAGATGTGTACATATGGGCTTGCATGGGTTGGTGTGTGTGTATTGAGTGGTTTGTGGCACATGTAACATCTAGCATAGAAAGCAAAGAAGATTCAGTAAGACTTAACATCCTGGAAGAAGGAGGGGCTTTGTGGTGTTGAATCAAGCAAAGCAGAACTGGGTAGCTACAGAAGAGCTTTCCTGCGGTGGGACTCGGGGTATTTTGAACTAGTGATGTTTGTGTGGTAAGGGTTTTCCAAGCACTTCAAGATTTCAACCATGTTCCTTTTCTCACCCCACCAGATCTTGTATGTACGCTCTAGTTATAACAGCCCCAAATATCTCTGGCCATTCAAAAATGACCCTTTTAGTGGAATATCATCCTTAGTTGGGAACCATTTAATTGTAGCAAAGGGAGAAAGACAATGATACAAGGAGTAGGAAAAAGCAGAGAGTAGATAAATTGCTTTGGTCTATAATAATCCCTGGTGCTTTCCCACTGAGGTTCTGGAAGCCATTACAGAGTATTTACTGGTTTCGGGGAGCACTATGGAATGTTTCTAAAAGGTTCTATGGCAAATGGGTACGGGACAGAGAGCATGGAAGGCAGGAGCTGGGATTCCTGTAGGTGGGTTACTGAAGCAGCCAAGAGTGTGGCGTTGTAGGATTAAAATATTTTTAGCAGCAATAATAATGATGATACAACAGATTCAGCAAACACAATGCAAGATGCCCTGACAAAACTTACCCATTCACTGAATGACACTATAGAAAACAAAGTTCCTGGGTGCTTTGAACTCAGAATATGACATGGATGGTCAGCATTGTCATCATCTTGGAGCATAGCCTTCCATCCCACATCCCCAGTGATACTGAGTCGGAATTCACACTTTTAGTAAGACATTCAGCTGTTTGCTCTGCATATAGAAGGTTAAGAAATACAAGCCCAATGCCTTAAAACCCAGCACTCAGAGACAGAGGCAGGTGAATCTATGAGTTCGAGGCCAGCCTGGTCTACAGAGCTAGTTCCAGTAAAAAAAAAAAAAAAAAAAAAAATAAAAAATAAAAAAAAAAAAAAAAGGCAGAGAGAGAGAGAGAGAGATACAAGCCTAGGTTGTATTCTGTTTTACATAGAACTGCATGTTTTTGGAGGAAGTGTGGTTTGTGTGAAGTCCTACAGATAATCAGGGACATAGTCAAAACTGGAACCTTCTTTCTCTTATTGTCGGATTCAGTTTCTTCTCCAACAGACTGTTCGCAAAGATAACAGGTTTCTCCTGTTAGAGTCCTTAATTACAGAGCTAGGGATTGCGACTTTGTCCTTTAATTCTCATAGGATAAGAAAAAGTCACCCTTCAAAAAATTAAAGATTGACATTCCTCCAGGGATGAAGAACAGAATACCCGTGGTATCAATTTAAAGCAAAGGTGCATTTAAAACCCAATTACCAGGCGCCATGGCTGCCTCACATAGGGCTGGCATCTTTTCTCAGCTCACTGTGTCAGCACTGAAACACAACACAAGTCCCTTCAACGGTGATGCCAGAATTAGGGTGTGGGAAATGGCGATGAGGCTTTGAGACCATCCCCTGCTCACAGGGCTGTTCAGAGACAGAAATCTTCCGGATCACAAGCAGCAGGAAGTGAAACGTGAACATTTTTACATGTTTTACTCTTTTCACCTCTTTGTAAGGAGAATTTGGGAAATGAAATGGAAGTGCACATCCACGCCTTTATTTTATCAGTCTCTTCGCTGGCTAGCTTAGACTTGCTGCTTTCTCACACCTCGGGGCTGTGGACCTTTTCATCAAATTCTCTTTGCCTTCACACCTAAAGCACAAAGTAGCTACTGTCCCCTTGGCAGCTCCTGTGGACCGCTGGTACACTATGCTTACCCCAATACATGGATCTCATCATCTCATAAACAAGAGAGGCTGATTTATGGACAAGTGTAGGGAGAAGGAAAGTGATTCAAACCTGCAAGGCTTTTTGGCAAGATTCGACACGCTCGCATCCACGGAAGTGTCAGGACAACCTGTCTTCTGAGAAGCCTGGAAGTAGTTTGGGGAACTGCTACTTCCAAAAGGTGTTCCTAATTCCTTGGCCTCGGCCAGATGAGAAATAAAACAGGTTAAGCCATTTGCTGATACGAGCCCAGTGGTCGGCAAGCAGAACCATCTCAGGCTCACACCAGAGGATGGAGCTGAATGCCTGTTCCAGGCTGGATGTGAAGTGGCTCCTCTCAGCAGGGGACTGGTCCCAGAAGCACACAGCTTCTGTCACTGCACAGCTGTTGCCTGCCATTAGCAGGTTCCTGACAGGAACATGTGGCGTTCCCTGTGCTTCTCAGCAAGGGGAGCTAAGTAGGTGTGTGTGTGTGTGTGTGTGTGTGTGTGTGTGAGAGAGAGAGAGAGAGAGAGAGAGAGAGAGAGAGAGAGAGAGATGAGAAGAGATAGAAAAGAATAAACATGATTCATCACAATGAATTCCAAACTCGTATATTCATGCAGAATAAAGAGAAGCAGGGGTGTATGGGGGGGTGTAGTGACGTTTCCAGTTTGGTGTTAGTCACTTTCTACCTCTGAACCTCATTTTCATTCTCTATCTGCAGAGAAGAATGATAATCTGTGACTTCTAGATTCCTTGGTCCCAGGCTCTAGATTACAAGGTCCCATGCTAAAAATGACATTGTGGGGACCACCTCACTCGGTTTTCACTACAGCTCCATGAGAGATGAACAGTCCCCAGTGCTTTTGCTTTCTCCACAAAGCAACTCAAGAGATGAGGGTTCAGAAAGATTTCCCATACCGCCTGCCAGGCAGTATACGGGTATGATGGGGGTGCAGGATTCAGGATTCTGTCCTAGTTTGTAGGACTCTGCAGTGATCCTGTATCTAGCACTTGACCTCATCCAGTGCTGACATTCTCTTTACCAAGGGCTTGGGTAGGTAGCCAAAGCGACACGCAGAAAAGCATATTGAAAGCTGCTGGTGAAGATACTGTCAACTGTTCAGTGCCTTCTTGATGCAGCCCTAGATTTATACCTATTACAACTGTGGTCCTCAAACTTCCCAAGGCTGTGACCCTTTAATACAGTTCCTTATGCTGCTGCTTCAGAACTATGATTTTGCGACTGTTATAAATCATAATATAAATACCTGATACATACACATGATATCTGATATACAGTCTCTGTTAAATGGTTGCTTGCTCTCCCCCTCCCATCCTCAGGGTTCGTGACCTACAGGTTGAACACCACTGTTTTACACCTTTACTAGGCTAAAGTTAAGGATGTGCTCACCAACTGATGCTAAAAACAAGAGCTAAGAGCTTACCTACCTAGGCCTGGTTTAGTCGAGGCCAGTGATAACGGGTTTCTCAGCTCAATATTTAGAAGTCTCATTTAACAGCAACCTAGAAACCTCCTTTATGCCGCTCATGCTTTCTTTCTCTGAAATTTCAAGGCAAATGCCTGAAGTGGGTAAATCTTAATTCTGAAGCAATTATGCAGCTTTCCCAAAGTTGTAGCTTGACAGACACAGCCACGGCAGCACACCCACAGTAGAAGTGATGATTTTTTTTTTTTTTTTTTTTACTGTACATCACCTGGAATTAACACTACTAGAGGTACTTCTGGCTACACTGGTAGGATGGTAATTGATGTTCCCCAAAATTGGCCCAAAGGCACTCCTTCCTGCGTGCATCTTGGATCATAAAAATCAAAGTATGAAAATTTTGAAAGGAATGAAATGAAAGGTTTTCTTGGTATATTTTTTCATTACATTTGACCACAATACAATGCTTTGAATATCCATCGTCAGTACTAAAATGTGCTGATGTCATTGATCAGCTCCATGTTATGCCCCATTATTCCCTTCAGAGACATGCTCAATAAACTTTTGTTTCCACCTAAAAAGCTCAAAGAGATTTTGCATAATTGGCTGGCTACGAACAACTCCAAGAAGTTCGTCAGAGCATTAGTTTTGTGTTGCTGTAACTGGTCATCATTATGTATGTATAATGGGTTATACTGAGAAGAGTTATTAACTTTCAACTCTACAGGTTATAAACAGTCTACAGGGCACTCTTGCTGGACTAAGATAAAAGGTCCGACCTCATTTTGAAGGCTTCAGGAAAGAGCCCGTTTCCTCATCCAGCTTCAGGGAGCTGCCAGCTGTCCTCAGTTTGCAGCCCCACCTCAGTAGAAGCTGTAAGGCTCTTTGTTGGAAAAACTCCTGTTTTTCATGTTCTGCCTTAATATGACTATCTTGTAGATGTCTGATGCGGATCTTCGTGATTTTTCTAAGCCTCATTCGCAGAATC
Source organism: Meriones unguiculatus (assembly GCF_030254825.1). NCBI lineage: Eukaryota > Metazoa > Chordata > Mammalia > Rodentia > Muridae > Meriones > Meriones unguiculatus. Next base: position 44,907,485 of record NC_083364.1, on the reverse strand, counting down.
TAGAATGACTTCTCCATCTAACGAATTTATAGACAAAATCTACTTCCCGTATGTGCAGAAATACTCACTGATCCTAGGAATTAGCTATAGACATCTCTGGGGGATCCCTTGCACAGTCCATCACATTCTCCTCACCAATAACTTTTTCATTGGAGTTCTCCATCTCTCTCTATTTTCTTTTTGACTTTGATAATTTTGAAACTATATCCACTTGGATATAGGGGATAAGGTGATGCCAACATATGAATTATGGAACTTCACGGGGTCAAAGAAATTATATGCATATGGAGTTCTACTTGTCTACCTCTGATTCTCACCTTGTTTCTGCTCAAAGGCTGCATGAAGTGGTAAGCCTGACAACCCAGAAGGACACTTTGTGGCTTGGTAGGACTTCTGCCCAAAGTGAGGCGTTGACAGACTCCTGTTTTTCAGAGGTTCAACTTAAAGATTGTGTAGAGTGTAGAGTAAGGGTATGAAAGGAAAGTAAATAATGGAGACTGTTCCCTCAGTTCCAGACATTGGAGAACTCAGAAGAAGGTTAGGCAGAAGAAGAGAGCCAGAGAGCCAGGATTAACAAAATGCTGGTGGCCATCTGACAGGTTTTTAAATGCGCTGATGTGGCCACCTTCCCAGACACACCAGGTTCCTTTACAGGCTCCTTATACACTGCTGAAGAAACAGGAGAGCAAGCATGAGAGAAAGGCTTGACTCAAGTTGTGCTGTGCAAGACAGCCTGCCCAAGGGGGGCAGGCTCCAGCTGTAAGGAGGAAACATCCAGATGGAAAGAAACTACCTTCAGGTTGAACCGAAGCAGAGCTGTTTCTCAGCTCTCGACAAATGTCCTCTCTGCCAGCTGTTTGCCTTCTACTCATTTTGTCAGCATGCACCTGTATTATGTTGAATTTTTTTTTTTTTTTTGTATCACATACTTTGGGGCTACACTTATGTTTCTACTTGAAAAATCATTAGGATTTAAATAGGACACCTGGCATACATAGTACGCAACACTCGAAGAAGCGAGGTCTGTCGATCGCTGTGTTCATGATTGGTGATGACAAAGACAAGTTCCCTTACAATGAAAGCCCTGAGGTGAAGGCCACGTCACCGTTAACAATGCTTAGTTTGGGTTCATCCACAGGCATGCCTTTTTTCAGACTAGTGCTGTTACACACAGAGCACACATTTTTTTTTCTTTTGGGAATTTTAATTCACCACTATCGGTATGAACTACATTTATTGAGCACCTACCAAAGTAGGTAAAATGGAACATGCTTCACGAACACTGTCTTTAATTCACTCAGCCATAATAAGAAGTCTTATATTGACCCTGTTAAGATTTCTACGTAATTTCTGCACACAATGATTGTCATATAAATAAAAGATAAGGGGGAGGGGTATTTAGACAATCAGTTGCAGAGACACAGAATTTATTGTTAGGAGAGGATAGAGGCAGAAACCTGAAGTAAGGCATCAGATGCTAAGAAAAACTAAGGAAAATCATGAGCCACCAAAACCTGCAAGAGGTTAGGAAGCAGTCTCTACTAGGACCCTCACTAGGACCCCTTAAACCCATTCTTCATAGAGTTCTGGTCTCTATGTCAGAGGCCTTCATAGTCTCTGGCCTTCAGAGACTACATAGTTTATTGTTTTGACCCATAAGCCGCTGGTAGTTTGTTTGCAAAAGTTCTACATCTCCTATACACAGGTTATTCTGATAGAAAAGATACCAAAATAACTTGATGAAAATTGTTATGAAAAACTATATGACTGATCACAGCATTTCAGTCTCAAGAAGCAGTTTTGTACTTTAGTTTCTCGTGTATCCAAACTGAGGAATCATAAGTTATTACAATATTTATTTTGAAAAATGAAAATGTCCATTTGGCATTTAGGATTTCAATATACTGTGCAGCATGGTCTCAAAGGGTTTTCCTTCAAGCTCAGGAATAGAATAAATACTTGGCATTACTGTGCTTTCAGGGTGAAAAACTTAAGCAATGCCAGCAAATATTGCATCATAGTTGAAGATTCATCATTCCTATGATTTGAGAAACACATTTTCATCAAATTCATGAAAATAATACCAAGTTCATATGTAATTTAAGTAGATGAATGCACATGTATGGAGTATATATTTATTTACCTATCTTTTTACCATTTATTATATATTTGTTTCTTTTTTTTTTTAATTTTGAGATGGGGCCTTACTATGTCTCTCTGACTGGACTGGAACTTTCGGGGATCTGCCCGCCTCTGCCTCCCAAATGCTGAAATTAAATGCTTTTGCCACTATACTTGGCTGTATATTTGTGTCTTTTAAAAGACCAACTAGAAGAAAAATGTACCTAGAGTGTAAACCGATGCATGATGCTTTTACTGTGTCCTTTATCAAACCCAGGGGTTAATCTTGGCATTGTTCTCTGGTCCTGATATGTGATTCATAGCTGGTTATTTATAGAACTCTAAGCTTGGGTTGGAGCTAAGTTATGAAATTTTTAGGAATGTTACTGGTGTAGTTGGCTTCTAGCTCCTACAGCAAATCAGGAATTATGGATCTACAGCACTTTGGATGGCGTAGCATTCCATCATGGCCATAGTAGTTGAAGGCAGTATGTTTTTTTTTTTCTTTTTCTTTTTTTCTTTTCATTTATTTTCTTTCTTTCTTTCCTTCTTTCTTTCTTTCTTCTTTTTGTTTATAACAGTAACAGTAACAATGGTTCTGTTGGTGATAGATACCACAGTGATGGTAGAGACCAGGTAGAGACATTTAGCTTGTCCAAATGTCACACAGGTTTCCCGTAGAAGAAAGAAACTCCAGAGAAAGGGAAGTAGGTCCTCAATGTTTCATATTGGGAATCTGTTTGAATTCTGAATGATTCCATATTACAAAACTGAGCCTAAAATAGATTTTCAGGATCTGATAAAAGACCTTTATTACTCCACCCCTATGAAGGTCAGGCCAGAAGCGAGATGCAGTATACCTACAGAGTGCCAGTGGTAGCAGCCCTTTATCACTCCCCCAGCACCAGTCATCCACTCTCACACAGCATGATAGAATAAGATTATGAGTATCCCTGCTGCCAGACATTTCCTTGGCAGAACCATGGCGTTGACTGGGAGCAGAGCGCAGTGAAGATTCACATACATTCTCAAAGGCTTAGCAACATTGCACACTGGCTCAGCGGAGCCTCAGAGCTACTCTGACACACAGCAGCTGAGTCAGCCTGCTGTGGGGAGCTTAGAATGCTGAAATGTTCCCCAGGGAATTATCTCCTCTTGCAGTAATCAGTAACAGCACTGCCAAGGGGAGAAGTTATGGCTATTTACACACATGCAAAACATATTTATTTTTTTTCCTTTTAGCTTTGGCCTTGGTATGTTGCAAGGATAATTCAATGTGCTTTGGGTTCCTTGAAATTATGGGGAAGTTATTCTTGATTAGCCTTATTGATAGGACAGCTGGACTTTGGGATGTCGACAAGAGATAGGGTGGTAAGTCTATTCCCATTTAGTTTCCTCATTAAGACTGATTACTCTGAGCTTAAGAGAAGATTCATCTCCAGAATATATTCAGTTTCAAGGAAACATGACTTTGTGAATCTGTGACCCCCAATCTCAGAGAGAGCCAGATGAGCAAGAATATAAAATGGTCACCCATGAAAGCAGATATCTGTCATTGACTGAATATTGTGCTCACAAAGGCCATGTGTTGAATCACTAATGCCCAGTGGGATAGCATTAAGAGGTAGGACCTTTAGTAGATGTGACCATGAGGGTAAGGACTTAGCGAAGGAATTATGGTCCTTTAAAAAGAGACATCACAGACTTTATTCTTTGTTTACTCTCTCCGCAGTTACAAAGTAGTCATGAGACTCTCAGAGAGCTGGCAGTCAACATCCACAAACCAGCAAAATTACATCTACCAAAATCCAAGTATGCTCACAACTGATCATGGATTTCTACTGGCAAACACTCTAGTGACTTTATTCTTAAATAAGTGGGCTTAGCGAATTTCTTTAAGTAGGTGGTTCACTGTAATTGGTATATGGAACTAAGCATAGTCACTACAATTAATTATTTTAACACAAAACTGAACTTGTTTATTTTTCCTTTTTTAAAAAATAAATATTTATGTAACAGTGCAACTCTACCTTCCCCCAGCTGACTCCCAAAGTTACCTGCTCAACTTTCCAAAGTACTTAAAGTGCCTGTGCATACTTCCCTGTCTACAGCAATTGACTTCAAAGTGACAGGTCTAAGTCCTCAAGTTCTTTGTCCCCAATGGAATGTCTTTTGTTACAAGATAAATTTGGCAATACATAATAGTCTTGAACAGGTTTCAAACAGGCTTCCTGTTTTAGGAGGTGAAAAAGCATGGAGTTCTTACAAAGTGTCTCTTGGATTGTTCTCTGAAATCTAAGTCACTGTCATTATTTTCTTACCTGGCTTTCTCTGCCAACTATTACAAACAGCTTAAAGCCTTAGTGACCAGAACACACACACACTCACACATACACACACACACATACACACACACACACAGAGGAAGAGAGAAAGTGAGAAAGAGAGAGAGAGAGAGAAAATGTTTTAAAAAGAATGATGTCATTCAAAGGCTGACATTTCAAGTTTTATTACTAGAATACCTTGAAGAATTAGATCTGATTTGCATTGATATTTGCACATTGAATTATTAAAAGATTTTTTTGTACTCTCTTTCCTTCATCAGATTTTAACACTTCAGTCTCAGTTTAGCAATGGTGTAACTTACCACGGCCATCCATGCTTTTGAATTGTTGACCAATTGAGAAAAATACCTAATTTGAATCTTGGCTGATGAGAAAGCAAGGTTAGTGTCACACAAAGAAGTGACAAAGATCTCCCGCACCCCTTTAGCAAACGAGGTTCTCACTACTTCTCAAAGACAAAGGTTGGCTTTCTTGGCATGTCTTTTGTGTGCAGTTTTGACCCCATCTGAGTTACCTATTGAAATTTCTCAGTTTTAGGAGGATGAATTATAGCTTTAGTGTACTGGGAGACTTGCAAATGAATCTGCCAAGAGGAATGATGAGGATTTCAGAAATGTGTGCACACTTTAAGTGATATGTTATTCTCAAACATCATTAGAATGTAGATAGAAGAAGACACAGTGGGAAATTCTGTACAGTGTTACTTCTAAACCTCCTCATCTAAGGTGATAGAAATCCAAATGGAAGAAATATGACAGTAAATTTACAGATCAAGTAGTTTTATACATGTATGTGTGTGTGTGTGTGTGTGTGTGTGTGTGTGTGTGTGTGTGCATACACACAGTGTCACTGAAACAGAAGAATCACAAAATGTTCCTATACTATCTCGGTGTATAGTGTGGACAGCTCATGACCCTGACTATATCAGAATGATGTATTGTCTTTAAAGGTAAGCAAAAGCTTATTGTGCATTGAATCACCTGGAGAGCTTGTTAATGGCCACATGGTTGGGCCCCATACCTAGAGTTTCTGATTTGGGTGAATCTGGAGTAAGGTCTAATACACATTTCTAACAAGTTCCTCCATGCTGCTGCTGGTGGCTGTCCTGTTAAGAATTCTGCTGTAGATACTGGGACTCTGGCTTCATTCCTTGATTCACCAACTGAGTGAATCAAGATTTTGAGGTCAGTTCTTCTTACTGTCTACCAGATGAGTACAGCGATTTAGGTCTATAATTTATTCCATAGCATCTACAGGGATGGTAACAACATGGAGTAGTTGAGTAATGATTTATCATTAATAAATCATCTTGATATGTATTAAAACACTTGTGACAACAGAAGAATCCTGAGAGGAGAACTGTTATTCATCTTTTGTAAATGACACACAGACCCTTTGAAGCTCTATCCTTCAGACCTAAAAGTAAATTGATGGAGAGCAGGGAGCTGGACCCGGCCTTTCAGAATTCAAATTCCATGCCTTCTCTACCACACCACTCTTCCTTTCAATCTTTTATATCTGTGGATAACTTTCCATTTTTCAGACTCCTTTCATATTCATGATCTCATTTGATCCCTTCAAGCACCAGTGTGGGGCGAACAGGCCACAGGTTATTGTCTACATTTCGCAGATAAAGCTATTATAAAAGATGATGAGAAAAGTGGCTACTGTCATTCAGACTGCATTTCCTCCTACAGTAGACTAAATTTTTTTTCCTGCATTATTTAACAGCAGTGTCTGATGTAGCAAGTAGAACATTGGAGGACAATGGTCCCAGGAACAAATACTACATAGCATAGTATCATACCCCACCAATCTTTCTTCTTCTTCTTCTTTTTTTTTTTTCAAGTAGTCATGAATTTGGAAGGAAAGGGGTTAAAGATCCAGTTGGGATGATTTTGGTAGGAAAGTGAGGACAGGTTGTTCATTTCTGCAGTTTGGATGCTAAGGAAATTTTTCTCTGAATTTAAACATTCCTTTCCTCTGGCTTTGCAAGAGGAAATTCAATCTACCTGGGGCTTTTGATGGGCTGCAGATTCAGAGCTAGGTGTTCAGTGCTAAGACCCAAGATTATTGCATTTCTCCAGAGCTCCTAAGTGATGTCAAGCCTAATGACCAGTGTCCAACTCTAACAGGCAGAAAGAATTCTAATTATCAAAACTACATTTCAAAATACTATCCTTCCAGCACCTTGGTTGAAACAAAAAGATGAAAAAGGGCTTTTTAAGAATATTAAGTTAACTGTATGTGTATTCTGAGACTTTTTAGGTATTCCTTTTACGAGTTAGTTATATACCCAGTACCCTGTTGCCTCTTTTGTCACAAGACTTTGAATGATGCTGGTGGAGCAGCTCTAACCTGCCCTGTGTTCGTCCTTTAGACACAGAAGTGCAGGCCTCAGCTCAGGTCCACTGCTCCTGAACCCATATTTTGATCATTTTCTCAAGATGTTTCCCCAAACTATTAAAGTTCCATACACTTTTCTTCCAGTGTTTCAGCACTCCTGTGTTTGAGATGAGTATCCTTGTCAACTGACCATCACAAGATTTGCAGGAACTTCACTTCCACGGGAGGAAGCTTCACTTCCGCAGGAACCTACATCTCACCAAGATATGACATAACACGGAGGAGGCAGTTCTTTTCTACTCTAGTTAATTGTGATCATAAGTTAGTGTGCGGCCTCGAAGCTTCCTCCATCCCACCCACAGAACAGTATAGTTCAATGGCGTGACAGTGCTGACGTCTTTGTTGGTAAAGGTAATGTCCTTTCTCAGGCATAAAAAGCTGAGGGAGAAATGTCTCAGGGCCAAAAGGTAAGAGAGGGTATGTATTTTAAGGATTGGTAGATACAGTGTAGCAAAACTACAGTGTAGGAAAGTTGTCTATAAATCTCAATTTTTTTGCAAGTTATAACACATAGTCTGAGGTTTCTCATAGAAAATAGTTCACTTATTCACCCAACAGGTATCTATTGAGTTCTTATTCCTGCTGAGCCTGATACCATAATGGGATGTTTGGACACAAAACTGTTTCCTTTCACAAGGAAAGCAAAGTGAAAAAGCGAACGTTTAAGACAATTACTGAATGTGATAATTGCTGAGAAATGAAACAACAATTACTGATCATAAGGTAGTGATAAATAATAATAAAAGGTAAGACACAAGAATGAATATTTCAGATCACCCTCTCCATGTGGTGTAAGTCACATCAGCATGGGTCTGTGTACATGGGTGACTCAGGGTAAGAAGAATGAGAGCAGAACCTAGGCAGATAACTTTCATAAAATTTTCAAAATCTTTAATTTCAGCAAGAAATTGGTGACCTATTAGTTTGAGTAGTTTATAATTCATGTATATTGTTTACTGTTCAATTTGTGTGTCCCCACTTGTGCTTTTGTTGTTGTGTCAAGTAGTGTCTTGAGAATAGATACACGGGTAACAGACAGCTTGCAAACTTTTCAAGATCTCACAAATGAGGTTTGGTGAGATGGCTTGTAAGTAAATACTCCTGCTACTGTGAGTTTGATCCCTAGAACTCCGGTGGAAAGAGAAACAACTCCTACAACAGTCCTCTGACTTCCACATGCGTGCCATAGCATGTGGACACATATCCCCACCCCTCCCCACACAAATAATTGTCGGCACACAGGCACACACACACACACACACACACACACACACACACACACACACACACACAGGATGTTAAAAAAAATCTTACAAACCAAAGAAAGATGTATAACCAAATGGATGAAATTTTATGAATTGCATGATTCTATGTTATTGGAGAAAGAGTCATGTTGAAATGTTTCCAGATTGTGCTGGTGAGAAGGTGATATGTGTGGAGTGAGCCCTCGTGTTTTAAGGAGGAAACTGAAGTCTGAACAAGGAATATTCTGAAATGTAAGGTGTATAAACCACTGCATAAATTTGAATGGTTTGAGATTCAGAGGTATGAGAATCAGTTGGATAAGGGCTTTAACGCCCTGCTAAGTGCTTTGAGCTTAATTCCAAAGGCCTTGGGATATTGGAAATCAAACAGGAATATTAGCTTTGCCATTTTATATTGAGAAATAGTAGTAGGGATTCTAATCAGAAAACTAATGAACACAGGTTAGAGAAAATATTGGTTGAACTGTACCGTGACAGTGACATGGGGAAAGATGAAAGAATTCAGTTACTAACAAAAATAATCAAAACAGTATGCAGAATTAATCCTTGCTGTGGCAACGGAAGAAAAAGGAGCTAGGATCACTTGCTTCCTTCTAGCTTATATAGTATTTACCTCGTTTTGAATATTTTAAAAAGATTACACTCTGCATTTAATATTTTAGGGTGGGGTGTGGGCAGGAAAATCAGAAAAACCTCATGGGATTCTGCTCTCTTCCATTATTCCTCTGTTATGTGGATCATATAGATGATTTCATGTCATCAGGCTTGAGAGCACACACCTTTACCCATTGAACCACATCACTGACCCTATGACCAACTCTTAACATTAATCTTCTGGCCCTTATGCTTCTGAATCCCATGGGCCTATGCTTGTTTTCTGGGTACTGAAAGTAAAGCATATGTAAGTATATGAATATACTGTGTTTATCTAGATCTGTCAATCATCTTTATCACTTAAGTAACTTTCTGTGTGTGCGTGTGTGTGTGTGTGTGTGTGTGTGTGTGTGTATGAGAGAGACCATGTATGCTATTATATAAAGAAATAATACATGTGATGGTATATTTATAAATAAGGGCCTAAAATTTGTCTCTTTAAAAATTTTTTTCCTGCCTTTTAAAAGACAGGAACAAAATACTAGAAAGGAAGATCAAATTGAGTATCTTCAGATTGGGGGTTTATGGGTGAAAAGTAGTGTGACCAGACTCTACTAATAGCATGGTCTCATGTAAAGATCTTCATCCAAACTCCTGCTGGCATTATCATGCCAGGTCCTTGGATGTGCTGTGTTGCATGCCTAAGATACTCTTTCTCCCTCTGTTTTCTCAGACAGGTATTATTCATTTATGAAATATCAGCATAATATCCCCTCAGGGCAGTTTTGCTGCCTCTGCAGATTTTGCTATATGGCCCTGTTTTATGGTCTTATTGAATGCCATAATTTTCTTTTACAATGTAGGAATCTAATTAAAGGGTTATTCATGCAATTATTAGTTTAATGCTCTGCTCTCCTGTTGAACTATAAGCTTCATTTGTTCGGGGACTATGTCTATGTTACACTTCAATGTGTCTTTTTTTACAGAGTGAGCACTCCAGAAATAATTCTAGCCAAGTGAACAATTTGCATGTGAGAGAGCAAAATGAATCTGAACACAATTCTGTATAAATGGGTGACACATTTGGAAAACAACATTCCAGTTAGACACTAAAAAAACATACAATAGTTTTTCTTATCTTGTTCTTTTAAAGGAAATATGAAAATATTAATTATAAATAATGCAAGGCATAAAAGAAAGCAATTTGCAGAACATGTTGTATTTATGTATCCTGCTTTGAGTTATCAGTGTAGAGTTATCAGGCTTTACCAGGAAAGTCCATTGATTTGACTTTTCTACATCCATAGGTTGCCACTGTCCATTGAGTGGACCTTTGTGTGAATCCATAGGAAAAAGCACAGAGACATAATAATAAAAAACTTAAACCAAGAGGTCAGACATATTCTTTGTGCAATATCATACTAACATAACATAGCATAGCATAGCATAGCATAGCATAGCATAGCATAGCATAGCATAGCATAACATAACATAACATAAGATTAACACAACATAACATAACATAACATAACCAACTAACTAACTAGCCAACATAACTAACATAACATCTCAAAAGATAAGATGAACAGCCCTCATTCAGAAAGGCAAACAGGATGGACATCTGAAGAGGCAGAAAACAGGGAACATGTGATGGTATATTTATAAATAAGGGGGTTTATGGGTGAGCCTACCACAGAGGGCCTTTGAAAGACTCTACCCAGCAAGGTATCAAAGTAGATGATGAGACTCATAGACAAACTTGGATAGAGTTCAGGGAATCTTATGAAGGAAGCGGGAGACAGAAAGACCTGGAGGGGACAGGAGCTCTACAAAGAGAGCAAAGAACCAAGACATCTGGGCACAGGGGTCTGTTCTGGGACTGATATTCTAACCAAGGACTGTACATGGAGATAAGCTAGAAACCCTGCAGAGATGTAGCCCATGACAAGCTCAGTATCCAAGTGGGTACCCTAGTAAGGAGAACAAGGACTGTCTTTGACATAAACTCAGTAGCTGGCTCTTTGATCACCTCCCCCTTTGGGGGAAGCAGCCTTACCAGGCCACATAGAAGACAGTGCAGCCAGTCCTGATGAGACCTGATAGGCTAGGGTCAGATGGAAGGGGAGGAGGACCTACACTATCAGTGGACTGGGGTTGGAGCATGGGAGGAGAAGAGGGAGAGAGGGTGGGGTTGGGAGGGAATGAGGGGAGGGGCTACAGCTAGGATAAAAAGTGAATAGTCTGTAATTAAAAAATAATAATATTAAAAAATAAAGATAAGATAAGATGATTGCTACCAGGAGCAGGTGCTTCTGGAGTTCGACTTAAAGTAATGACTTGAGTTTGACATTGTATTTTTTTTCAAAACCCATGTAGCAAAACATTTCTCAAGTAAAAATTCTATTCTCTCTGTTGGTCTCCCTTTGCTTCTGGCTGGTCAGGAAAATTACATAGTGCCTCCTGAGTTGATCTCAGCCTAAGGGGTGAAATCCTCAGTGTACTTCTTCAGTTTTCTGAGGTTGTGAAAACCTTTGCAGAATCAAAATGCACACTGGCTCTTTCTGCAAACTTGAGCACCTCTGACACCACATGAGGCACATTTGGGAGAAAGGTTTCCTTTCCCCACGACTGCCAGAAGAAAGATTCAGAAGCGAGGTCATTTGATGATGGAAGCAGCATTGCTCAAGAAGGGAGATCAAACATGTCATAGAAAATACATGTTCCAGTGCAGTAACTCCCAGGAATCACAGGCCTATGAGAGTCTAACTTAATTAACGGGAAAACTGGGTCACATTTAATAACCACATATGCGACACCCATTTTGATAATATGCAATAACTGAAAATGAGAACAATTTAAGAAATCCGCATATGAGACTGGTCTCTTCTTCAAGTGAGGTGTTTTGATTTTGAGTATATAGAAAGTTCATGATACTTGCAGGTTTCCCTCTTTAAAAACGTTTGCAGCATCCTCGGGGGTGGGGGAGGAAACCCTCAAGGATCAAAGAAAAGGAGAAACAAAATAACCTAACCGAAAAATTCAAACAAAATGACTGAATTGAGATAATATTCTTTTCTAAAAATCACACCATTCTTTTTCCTCCCTTCCTCCCTTTTCATGGCATCAAATGACAAGTAATCAGACATTTGTGATTCCCTGCATGGCATCTTCAGCTTTCAGGTCTCTGTGTCCCCTGTGGGGTCTAGTTAATCACAGGTACATTTCCTCTGGAAGGGAGTCCCGCTCTGTACTGTGAAAGGCACAGTTAATAATTGAACAAAGCTAGCTGGATCTTCCCCATCACGTTTGTAGGCAGCTCAGCTGTCATACAGGGGACAAGTCTCTTTCTCAGATGTCTCCAAGGACAGTGTCACTGGATTGGCTGAAAAGGTTATCCTTTTCCAAATTTTCAAAGAAACACACACACACACACACACACACACACACACACACACATACAAACACAATATTTTTTTTTTAAATAAAAAGTAGAGAAATCAAGTTCTCACTCTTGTCACTAAGAAGATGGTTTGGTCAGGTGTTTCTTTGGTTATGAAGGCCTTGTGTGAGAGACGAAAGAGCAAGCTTGGGAAGTGAGGTATGTCCATTGTAAGAGGAAGAGGGGTTTGATACTGAGTACGCAAATGCATCAAGGAGTTATTCTGAGTATAGGAGCATACAGTTTGAGTCAGAAAGAAAACCTGCACATGCAACTACGAAGAAGCGAAGAAGAAAACTGGCACCGAATACAGACACAACTCTATGGACTACTTGTGGGTTTGGCAAACCTTTGTGTCTCTGGCTATGGTCTTAGGAATATGTGTATACATTTTAATCTAAGGTGCAAAAATTTAACATATTTTGGGCTTTGTGAGCTAAGTAATTTTGTTGCTGTTACCAAAGCATGCTGTTTTTAGATCAAAGGCATCCATGTATGAAATGCAACTAATTCAGCGTGGCTGTTTCCACAAAACTTTATGTATCTGTACTTAAGTCTGAAGTTTATACATTTGTTTTGAATTCATAACTCAGAATTCCTTTGATTATTTGAAACTATTCAGGAATGTTATAATCACTGTTGTAGGCAGTGAGTATATGGGTAGGTCAGACAACATTTGGCCCACAGGCTATAATAAGCTGACCCCTGGTATTAACTATTGAGCATCTTTGTGAGTTCATCAATTTTTTGTAGTTGGTTTTGAAATCAGAGTTTTGAAAGCATATGAAATACTTACTGTCTTAACTATGCAAAACATCACTGGTCCTCTGTTCTTTGTTTCAATAGAGTCATCACAGAAACCACACTCTTCAGGGTTTAAGACAGATGTTTATCATCACATAGAAGTTTACTTGATTTAGTCATATAGGCCTAAATATGCCAACAAAGTAGCAAAGATCTTGACAATTTGATTCTTAGAATTTTTCTAAATCTAAGGACTAAAAGAAGAGTTTGGAGGATCCAGGGAACAATCTTATTTTCTTTCTGAAAATCATACTTACTCAAAATTACACAAAAGAAAGACTGTCTTTCTATTACTATGACTTCTTATTGATCATAGAATGACTATACATTCCTTCTTTTAATCCTACATTTTTCATTTTTTAATCTACCACTTGCTCTTTGAATGACATAAAGAGATTAATAAAATAGTTATGTAAATTTAAATTTAATTACAGAAGATGAGAGAAGTTAAAATAATGATATGAAAACAGGAGTGTGGTTTGGCTATGAATTTGAGACCATAAACTCCTAAGTGGAGTGCTTAAAATCAATGTTATTAATTCGTGATTTATATATAATAATTTATGTTCTTAACAGATTGCTCATAAATTGAGTGGTATATCTACTAACAGTCAATACAATGAAAGAATCATATAATTTATATAAGTTCTCTGGGTCTATTTTCAAGATACAAACCATTGCTTTGGAAAAGACAAATAGAGATATTGAAAGTAAAAAGGGTAAGTTTCTGAAAGAAGCCTATCAAAATAAAATTATGGAAGGATTTTAGTAACATTATAAGTTTTTAATAACATAACATTATGGTTTTACATGTCTTTGTGAAAATATTTACATACAAGATAAAATTTAAAACTCAATTGGCAGTAGGCAAAAACAACACTGTTATACTTGGGACTGGCTAGGTAGAGTAGATTGGGTATAATGTGAGTTTTCCAGGAAGAAAGTACTTTGAAGAATTAATTTATTTCTAGAAAAAGATGTACAAACTCTACGAGGCAATGTTTTAGATGACTATATGTGTGTTCTTGCCACATGAGGCATAAAATTAGTGTGAGAAAATGTGTTTGATACCGATACCCCCAAATAAGTACATCTTATGATGCTCTTACAGGTTATTAATAAATGATGGGATGCAAACAAATGTAAGGATGGAATTTGAATAACATTTTGTTAATAGAATAGAGGTTTCTAATAAGAATATTAGCCTGATCAGAAGAGCAGTTTACAAAGTGGACCCAAATTTCACGTGGAAATTAATTTGGACTATGAAGTCAAACGCAGTTTCCTGATTATCTTACCACAAAAATGAAGAACTATTTAGAACCACTGTAATCAAACACTAGCCTGGTCTCCCAGGACATGTTTCATTGTACATCAGTTCTCCATGTGTTCATTGATATTCATTTCAAAGCCAGTTACCTTGGAAATTGTATAAACATTCTATAGAAAAGTTATTAGAGACTATCAGACACATGCCAGTTAAAGATGAGGGTCTTTACTGAAATAAATGATTTTCTAAGAATAATCTATCTCTAGTTGACTTGGTAGATCTTTTTGGAATTAGCAAAGAGCAGATACTAGTACATAGAGATTGTTGTATTTGCATAGACATAGCTTTGCAGATAAGAAATCATAATTTGAAGAGGGGAGAATGCAACTAATTAATCCTGAATCATTTGGTAAAAATGCTTAAATATGTTCGTAAACCTCAAGGGACTGGGACTTGGTTAAGATGAAGGTAGTACAAAGGGGCAATGGAAAGGTGCAGAACACATTCTTGGGAAGTCATAGCATGAATTTCACTGAATTGGTGCCATTATCTGGATTCAGTGATAGACCCCCACAGCCTGTTTCCTGCCTGGCAACCATCACAGAGGCAGATGCCACGCCCAGAACTTAGGAATCAGAGATATTTTTGTTCCCATTTTCTTCACATGGTACTACCACAAGGAGGAACCTGCCTAGGAAACTGTGGTTGAAAATGACTTTAGAGGGTAGTGTAAAATGATTTATATAACAATTTTAAAGATATTCAACCACCAAAGTGCTGTATATTTTAGATATATAGTTTATTTTTATGCTTTATTTTTAAAATATGTTTTACTTGAAGTAAATGATATCACTTCTCCTCCTCCCAGTCCTTCCTTCAGCCCCTTCCATGACCCTTCCCTCAACTTGATAGCCTTTCTCTTTGTTATTGTTACATAGATTATATGTATCTAGATGATTTAATGTTCTTTTAGTTATCCCCTTGAGATTTAGCCTATTTTGAATGACAATTTTATGTATCACTATTTTTGCATAGGTTACATAGATGGATGATAGATACAAAGATGATAGATAGATAGATAGATAGATAGATAGATAGATAGATAGATAGATAAACATTACTACCATTAGCAAAGACTATGGGAACCCTAAACAACATTTATACTGCAGTTTTGTTTTGTTTTGTTTTTTAATTTCCATAAAAAGATGCACATTTGCTCTTTTGTTCCAGTAGAATCTTAAATATTGTGTGGCATCTTAGAACCCAGTGGCTTACCAGTTGGAGTAAGGTGTCTCCAGGTGATAACAGGTTCAGGGCGGCCATTGGCCATGCAGACCAGGGTTACATTGCTGCCCTCATTCACAGTGACATCCGAGGAGATGTTGGAGATCTTTGGTGGAACTGTAGACAGAAGGAAATGGGTTAAAATCATGCTAGTAGAATCAAACTGCAGCAGTGTTCTGTAAATGTGAAGTTGGTGCGTTCCAGACTCCACTGCCGAATGTGAAACTTCATGATAAGTAGCCAGAATACTAAATTCCTGCACTACCTATTTGCTCTCCGAATCTCTCTAGAGGTCCTACAACATCTATAAGGAGGAAATACCTCCCACCATGGCCATCTGAGTGTTACAGGAAGTACTTACAATGTGTACAGTGAAAATGCATTAGCTCTTTTCTGTTCAAGACAAATTAGACAATACACACATTCTTAACACTTCTACAATAAACTATCATCACTTGAATTTATTATTTCATTTATAACAAATACATCATACAACACCCAAATGCAAATAAAAGAACAATTGATATTTAATGTAAGATCCAATAAGACATGGCACCCACATATAAAATTTATAAGATAACCAATAAGATAGAAAGCTTCTACATATGCTATATATTACATATAGAATAAAAGTTAAATGATATAAACTAAATTAATAGGTACTGTGTTAAGTAAACATAAATTATAAACATACCGCAGCATTTTATTTTTAATACTACCATCAATAACACTGCTAACAACTGAATGATAGCTAATTTTAATTAAACATAGATCTACCATGATGCATAGTATACTTCAGAAATATCATTTCTTATAATAAAGATATGGTATTCTATGAAGGTTTTAGCTTCAGGTAAGAAACCAAGGCACAGATGAAAATAAGTGAAAGCAAAAAGAATTTGAAGCCCAGCAGACTCCACTCTTAAACACTTCTTGAACAGAATTTCATCTTCACAATCCAGTCAACCAGATGGCCGAAAATGACAGAAATTACTTTTTGGTGATGTGAAAAATGAGTCCCCAGAGGCAACCAGTACTGCCGCCTGGCTCCCTTCATTAGTGTTCAGGGTGGCGAACATTAGATCCCATTCTAGCAGGCTTCACTGGGGAGTGAGTTACCCACAAATTTCATCACACCAGCTACACACTGAATACAAATAGCCAGGATTAGGGTTGACTGCTACTCTCTTCTTTCCTTCCCTTTTTAAACTCTGCTGCCTCTGTGGAAGCCGTGAACGTATATTTCTGAGGGAGGAGGACAAGAAAATGTGAAGGAGCTCCATAATGAAAGAGTCTTGTTCCTTGTCACTTGTCCCACCATTACAGACATTGTGTTACTTCCCAGAAGGAACATTTTCTGCTTAAAGAAATGACTATCTGACAGTCTTGAGGAGACATCAATGGTACTTGGAGAAGCAGCACCGAAGTGATTCTGAGTACCGTGAAAAGGAAGCTGATGGAGAGCTCTTATGACCTTAGCATGCCTTGGACAATGACACGCTATAGAACCTCTGGATAGAAAGTGGTGATTTGGAATCAAACCCACTGGCAGTAGACTACAGTTGATTTCCACCTTTAGCAGTGTCTCTACAGTTTCTATTTCTCCAGTAGCTACTGGGGTGAAGGGTTATTTTCCTGAATTCATCCACTGACTTACAATATGTTCTCCCAGACACACAGGACAAGAACCTGGAAGGTCCTAACTGATTTATAAACAAGATTATGATAAGCAGAGAACAATAATGGCTATCAAAGGCAATCCCATCAAGAATGAAAGCTGGACTTACATCTCAGAGTCTCTACTTGCTTAATTGCCCTTTTGTTTAAAATGCATAGATTTTAATTTTCATCTGAGGAAGCCCAAGTTCTGAATGCCTCAAATATGATACAAACAATCAATGAGAGCACACAAATGATCAAAACGTAACTACTCTTAGCATCTCCTTAAGTAGCACAAGTTTGTAACAGGAAGCTCTGTAGCAGTTAAAGATCCCAGCTAAACTCCCAATCTAATTTACAATTGAATCGCAACAAAATGTAAGACATATATGTAAATGTTTTTCAACCAAATGTGGAGAATCCAATATGATATATGAAAGCCCACAAACTTAAAAATCAAGTGTCCATCATTAGGAGTATTAATGCCAGATAGTATTACTCATAATAAAATTACACACACACACACACACAAATATATGAAGCTATGTTAAGGACTTCACACTCGTCTTGATAGTTAAGCCACTTAAACAAAACTAAAAGGTACATTTAGACTAATTGACCAAGGTTATGTTCTAATCATGAAATCGTATTAACTCTCATGATTAAGGTGAGCCAACTCAGGTGTGGAATGCTAGGGATGGGGACATCCTTACATTTGTACTGAGCAGTGAGAAATGGATTATATTGTATTGCTGCATTATGCTTGCATTTGGGTCACTCCCTGTCAGCCTCCACTCATTGATTTTCCTACTTTATACCTGGAGTATCTGGAGCTCCCATAAGAATGTATATGTGATATAACATTTTATTCTCCAAAGAAATTTCTCTTACTGACTTTCCAACTCAACACCTCAGTTTCTTCAGGAATTGTAGGATGGATACTACATCATCACCACCCAACTTGCACATCAACTTTAAACATGATGTGCATTCTTGCATCAAACAAACAAACAAGCAAACAAACTAACCTCTCCAGTGAAGTTCTCCAGAACCCATGTTGTTTCTAGGTTTACTGGCAATTTTTATTGCAATGCTATTTTTTCCCTGAAGTATCAAATTTATTGCTCCCAATCTCTTTCTTCCAGAACTTTCAATTATTGGTTTCCAGAACAACAAACTCAATTGACTTTCTTCCTACACTTAGGGTCATATTAATTTGGGGGCTCATCTTATTCTTGTTTCTTATTGGCTAAGGACAAATAGAAGGGGAGGAAGACCTCATTTATCAATGGATTAGGGGAGGGACGTAGGGGGAAAAGAGAGACAGAGGGTGGGATTGGGAGGGGACAAAGGAGGGGGCACAGCTGGAATACAAATTGAATAAATTTTAATAAATGATAATAATAAAAAAGGCCTGTCTTTAAGGGTTTGGCTGTCTTCCTATTTATTCTGTCAGTTTGCCCATTTGAATGATCTTACCCATTTTTTAGCTTTAGAAGCTGCAGTCATACCATTGATGACCTCACATCAGAAGGGAAGTATCTTCAGCCCAGATTTCTTCTATCACTTTTACACCCACATTTCCGACTGATTGGTCCCTATATCCATTGCATGCCTCACAAATGTGTTATTAGTTCCATCTCTTTTCTCATGAAATACTTGTGTTTTATCGTCTTGGTGAATGTTGTCATTATGCAAAGAGATGCTTTTGTTTTGTTTTGTTTTGTTTATTTGTTTTTTGGCCTGGGCCATAATTTTAACATAAAAGAGATAACCAGGCAAAAACAAACAAACAAACAAATCCCTCAAATCATCTCTTTTGATAGTATGTTCTTTCATTGCTCCATATAGAATTGGCTCCATGTTCTAACTATCTCTGATCATTCAGCACCCTCTCTCCTTACTCCACTCAACTGTTTCAGACATCAACATTTTCCTCCTCTTCCCACTTTCTGCTCCTTTTCCTCCTCCTCCTCCTCTTCTTCATCATTTTATCCTCTTTTTCCTCTTCCTCTCCACACTCTCTTCCTCTTGTTTTCCTTTCTTTTGAGGGTGGGGGAGCTTGACTTATTGGGAATGAATTAAATCTGTTTCTGTTCTGCCTCCAGCCTTCTTTTCCCCATGTTCACCACCATACATTTTCTACAGTATAGCAAAAATTTGTAAACTATAAGTCAATATAATATCTTTTGATTAATATTGCCTTCAAGATTCAATTCCAGTTTCTTACTGTGTTTCAGAGTTCATTCTGATTATTTCTTGTTTATCTCCCCAGCTTCATTTTCTTTTCCCTTTGCATTGCATCTTCCAAAGTAGAATTAAGATATAAACAACTTGTAGTTCCTGGAATAGGCAACCTTTACAATCACACATTTAGCATTCTGGTATTTCTTCAGAGTGATCTTGTGTGTGTGTGTGTGTGTGTGTGTGTGTGTGTGCGTGTGTGTGTAGGTAGGTAGGTAGGCCATCTCCTGCTTAGGCTTCCACTGGTAAGCCTGTCTTCTGGCTTTTATTTTGAAATTCTTTTCTGCCATTCTCCACCTCCTTCTATACCTCTCAAGTCTGTGAAGTCCTGTAAGGTGAAGGACTGGTTCCCATGTTCTCACAGACCCAGTGAGAGCCATGACACTGCTTCTTCAACACAACACAAAATCATGAATTTTAGGTGACTGTCCCGGCAACTTTAGTCAATTTTAAGAGCTAGGTGGCAGGTTTTCTCTACCACTGAATCCTGATGCTGGGAATATGGTAGGTGCTCAAACAAACAAACAAACAAACAAAAAACAAAAAAACAAGAACTTCAATTCTACAGCCATTGTTCAGATTTAAACATGTCTCACTGTGTTTTGTTTGTTTGTTTGGTTGATTAGTTGGTTGTTGTTTATTTTCACCAAAAACCATATATCTATTTTTGTTTATCAAACTGTGGCTTTTAGCAGCATCTCTCTAGCTACCTCTCTAGTCA
Source organism: Meriones unguiculatus (assembly GCF_030254825.1). NCBI lineage: Eukaryota > Metazoa > Chordata > Mammalia > Rodentia > Muridae > Meriones > Meriones unguiculatus. The sequence continues at coordinate 44,887,333 of NC_083364.1, read as the reverse complement.
TCTATTTCACCACTAATGTTTTTGAACTGTTGGTTTTCATATTAGGAGGATTGTTTTACTTGTTTGAGTGGATCTCACTTTATCCTCTGCCTAAGACTCCCAGTGCTGAGGTTACACTGTGTACCACCATGCTTGGCTGACATTTTTGACATTTCATCATCATCATCATCACCATCAACAACAACAGAATTCTCCATAGCAGAACAGTGTGTATTGTCTGAACATAAAAAACAGAAGAACTTGATCTCTAATTTTCTTAGTTACAGATTTTCTAAGTTTTAAATTTCTCTGTGCATTTCTTTTCTCTTTTCTTTTGTTCTTTTTTTGGGAGGAATCATAAAGAGACCAAACTTTCTTAACAAGATGATTTACTAGTTTGTTCCTAAATTTCTGTAGAAGCTCATGAAATTTAAATTTAGAACATCACCAATAACATCAAGGTGGCAATTTGAAGGCTTCTTTTTATTTCCTCCTAAAAACTTTATAAAAGTTTTGGAAAATAAAATGTGTCATATTACTACTACTTCACATGTGGACAAAAGGAGATGCAATGGGTGAAAAAAAAAATCACATAGCTAATGAAAACAAACCAGCACCAATTGTTTGTGTATTTTCTAAAATGATTCTTCCTCTAGACTACATTTATTTTTATAAAAGTGATGAAATGTTGTGTTTTCACTTTCTCTTAATTCTAGGTAGGTAGGACTACCTAGGAAGTACAGTTTACATGATAAACTTATCTGTACTAGCAAATATAAACTAATTTTCAAAGTCACTGGAACATTGATTTATGCTCAATCCTTGAGTCATTCTACCAGTGTGAATGGTTTGTTTTCTTTGGGGGCCATTGCCTAGCAGCTCTTTTTCATATGATGTTAGTGAGATTTATTATCTTTTTCTACATGCAACACCATCAGCCATTTGTTTAATGTTTTCAACCTATTCAGTTTCAGTGATACCTGCAATTTGTCTGTATTATTTTGTTTTCTTAGTGACTAATGGGAGCTATTTAGATGGAAAGAAACTGACCTTTTAATATCTTGGTTCAATTTTCCCCAATTTATTTTCTGACTCTTAATTTTGTTTGTCATTATTTTTCTTTGCAGAAGTCTAACATTCCTTGACTTTATATGTATAATGTTTTCTTTATTGTCTCTTTTATTTTGTGTGTGTATGCACAATTCTTTTCCAAAATATGATGGTTAAATATTTATCACTAAATTTTTCTTTCCATTACTTATTTTTATACTGAAATCTTTAAAGAATCTGCAAATTTATATAGGGTATGATAAATAATAGCAGTTTCTTTTTTCCTTCAAATGTAGCTAATTTCCCCAATACCATTAGGTAAAAATTGTAAAATGCAGAAACAATCTTAATTTTCAGAGTTTTTCCGCAAAGTGCTGTAAACTTGCCAGCCTATTTTCTCTGGGAAGCATGTAACTCCAAACCTTATTCATCATGACAAATAATTTATTAAAACATTTTAAAACATGCCATTAATCTTTTGCATATCTTACAATGATGAACTCCTATAATGTACCCCATTAATATGAGATAATTTAAAAATAAGAACTATTTTCACTTGATGACATTTTTTATTGAGGTAGGTAGGTAGATAGGTAGATACATACATACTTAAATTCTTTGTTAAATCAACGTGGAATTTTTACTACTCAGTACAATGTTAATGATGGTTTTATGTAATGCTAATATTTGGTAAACTTAAATACACCCATTACTTTGGTTGTTCAATGAACCAGCACCAAGCAAGATTATTACATAATCAGGCTGTCACTGCCACCAGGTTTTTTATATAACTCCTCTTCTACCTCCTTGGACTATCAACTTTAGTGGGTCCAGAGCTGACATTTTTTTATTCTGTTAAGAAACTCATTCTCCTTCCGTTTTATGTTTTGTTTTGTTCAGTATCTCAGATGGACTTGGGTACTCAGGCTTGGGAACCCAGCTACTTCATAAGCTAAGAAAGGTGGACCATGTCCTCTATTGGCTACAGAGTTTAAAACCACCCCAGAACCCTGTTTTAAAATAAGAAGATGGCTGGGGTACAGCACAGTCCTGGACATCTGCCTCAAATGTGCAAGACTGGGATATTTCCCAGAACCTCTTTCTTCTGGTAATGCACGTTGGTTTTCTCTGGGGAGACCATTGCTCACATAGGAATTTCAGTCAGTTGACCCATTCTTCCTTGGCTGAACGGTGGACACATAACTTCTGGAACATCCAGATCTGTCTTCCTTGGAGTATTGTTCTCATTAGAGGAGACGTAATTGGTTTAAACTGTGGCAAACTATTAGTAGCTCAATCTGCTCCTCTCTGTATCTGTGACTTTTCCATGCCTATGTCTTCAAATGGTAGGTAGCACACATATTTCCATCTTTGGTCCTTGTCAGTGTGCTTGTGCTCCTGGGATGGTAAAATCTAGCTCACAAGAAGACTTGTAAAAGCTACCAGCACACCTGGACTCAATGGCACTTTTGACTTTGCCACTGCTATAAAGACAAGTTCAGCTGAGCCTCTTGGATACCAAAAGAAGGGAGCAGGTAGCTGAAAAAAATAGCTAAAAAAAGGCAGGGTCCTAATTAAACATGCTTTTCATATCATAGCAACAAACATCCCTTAAGCATAATTTCACTTCAAATACTGGGTGGGATATAATTATACTAAACATATTTGTTGTTTACCTGAACTTTAAATTTAATGGGTTAATGTATGTGTGTGTGTGTGTGTGTGTGTATGTATTTCACTAAATCTGATGAGGCAAGGAGCAGAGCCTCATAGTAAAATCCAACCTATGTGAGCCGAATGGCAAACACATGAAAAATAAAGGATAATGTTTGTTTCATGCTTCTGAATGTTGGGGTTGTTTTCTCAGCAGAAATAGTTAATACCCCACAGAAGGTCTGCCACCACTGCAAAAATATGAGTTTTCACTAGTTCCTGCAATTCTGGATCTCTAAAAACGCTTCACCTCTGCTTTCCAAGGTAAGGAGTTTCTGTCTTTTATTTATTCTGTCTTTTTATTTGAATCTGGCTTAATTTCCACATTCTGCCCATTAATCCCCGCCTTTTTTTAACAGCAAAGTAGCCAGTTTCCATTGCTTAAACCAGAGAATATTAGTTTTGCACAAGTAAAAGTAGTCATGAGGGGAAAATTTCAATAGTGGCATTTCCGTCAACATTGGTTCTTCAATGTCGGTAAATGTTGCTTTAAAATAACCCCAGGCTGATGTGATACCACCTAACCTACCTGTGAATGGCTTGATCCTCCCTTTCCCTCACCCTTGTGGGGTACCTAATAAACAGGATAATGGTCCAAAGGAAAACAAACAGTTCCAGAATAAGACCAACAGTGGTCAACTGGCCCATTTCCATAATCTCAAATAATTTGTTTTTATTATTTGTATGAAATACAAAATACTACGTTTTTGTTGTAGTTATAATTTTTGGTTTTTTTTTTTTTTTTTTTTTGGAACAGGGTCTCATGTATCTAGTGGTGGCCTCAAATCCAGTACATGCTTAGGAAGGTTACTTTGAACTCCTGATCCTCCTACCTACAGCTGGCTCTTTTTTTTTTTTTTTTTTTTTTTTTTTTTTTTTTTTTACATAGTGCTGAGGATTGAACTCAGAACGTTGGCACATACTAGGCAAGAGCTCTGCCACTGAGCTATATCTCCAACTCTCAATCCTTTCCCAATGGTATTGGTCTTATTAATTTCTGTAAATTCATAGTTAAGGAAAAGATACACACACACACACATTATTGTGAGATGTGGAGTAGTAAAATACATGCCAGTGAAGACTAAGGACCTGAGACAAGAGCATCATGAGTCCTACACCAGCTTGGTGATGTGGTAAGGCTCTTTCAAACCAAGCCAAACGAAAACAAAAGCAAAACATATTCTCAACTCCTTGATGCCTAAGTTTTTTTTAGGTACAGAGAGAGAGAGAGAGAGAGAGAGAGAGAGAGAGAGAGAGAAACTGTGTTATTTGTATAAGCAACTATAAAAGAATTGGGCCCAGAAGCATATGGGATGCTTGCTGAGTGGCATTTAACTTCAGTAATTATGATCCCAAGGGTCAACAACAAGAACACAAGTACACAAGCAATGCATCAATCCCATCTTGTGAAACATCCAACTTCCATCCAGCCTGGCACTTTGCTTCTGAAAATGCCACCGAAGTGTGTTTTGCGACATGGTGTAGGAGAGTTTTCAGAATGGATGACAGGATAGGAAAATCCAGCAAAATGTGTTCAACTGAGCACAGGGGAATCTCACCCCACCATGTTCTGAAACTAATTCACAGCACAGCAAACTCGTCTCTCTGCATTTGCTTTCGAATCCTCAAAAAAAAAAAAAAAAGATATTGTGTCATTTAATCTCTCTGAGACTCTCTGAGACTCTGTTTCCTTGTTTAGATATTGGGAGTAATGGACAATTTTGATACTGGGCAATATTACAGGATTAATAGTAGGGTCAAATGAAAGAATGACTGTGAACTAGACCTTTAAACTTAAAAAAAAAATCTCTGTATTGTTTTTATGTGCTAAAACAAACTAGTAAGGAAATGCTGGCTTAACTCTTTCAGGATTGCACGCTAAAATATTCATTTCGTGTTGGTGGAATTATAGTTATTTTTGTTGTTATTTTTTGTATGTGGTATATGATACTAGATCCTAATACTACCCAAAAGCATAAGTGATTGCTGTCATACATAATTAATGATTAATAGCAGCATGAGCAATAAATCACCCTAAAGGTAGGTATTGAGTTCTTCTCTACTCCTGAGCAGAACTGTGTCAATGTGTTCTGCCCTTTAGTCAATGTCTTTGCACTTTATGCCTATAATAAAATGAGTATGATGTGAACATTTATAACCACGAGCTAAATAAGCTTCACCAAGATATTTAGAAACAACTCGTGGCCTTCCAAGAAAAGTTCTCCAGTTAAAATTTTGTCACCATTGCATGTTTCTAATGGCCTTGGTAAAATATAGGTCTTCTTTAATTTGTTGCTGTAAAGAACAGATGTTGCCAGGTGTTATTTGAGTCCGTGAAGTGTTAGGTCTTGTACTAGAGCAAAACACTGACAGGGACAGTCTTCCACAGGTGTTCTCCATTCCCATTGAGCCCATTTATTAAACAGGAAACTTCATCCTCTGAAGTGGGCTTTGTAGGAACAAGATTTCAAATGCACACACACTTCATGGTCAACAACAACAACAACAAAAAGTTTGGAAGCTATAGGTTGTTCAAGGGTTGGGTTAAACAGTGTGTAGAAAAAGTTCATTGTAGCTATCAGTGCAGCTCTTTATGCATGCAATGTTCCAAAGAACAAAATGTGGGGAGATGATGTGGTCAGTTGGAGCAGCAGATATAAGATGTACATGCAAACCAAAAGAGTGCTAGGTACGGTACTAAATCATGCAGGTATGGGAGAATGTGGGAATGTCAGAAACCTGGAACGAGCCTGCACATAAAAATGATACATTCAGGATCACAAACAAGGCTCTGCGGATACAGGTAGATGCTGCCTAGTCTTCAGACCTGAGTTTGATCACCAGGACCGAAATGGGTCCTCCACAAGTTTCTCTCTGGCTCCCCACAGAAACATTATGGGACACATGTACCTCTCTACCACCACATAAATAAATAAAAACAGAGTAAGAAAAGTTTTGAATGATAGAAGCAAGTATCGTGTTGTTTGTATTATGCTGACCACAGCTCCCTTCCAAAACAACACAATTTCAAAGGAAAAAAAAATGATGATCAACTTCTTTTAATTGCAAGTTTGAAGAGAAGTTTCTGACCTAAAAGTTAGTGCCTGAAGCCTCCCTTACCACAGCCCTCTGAGATTTGGCTGACATTTTCCTGTACTGGCCAAAGGTTTGTATGCTCATAAGACTTACTCTCTGGAGTCTTTGAGAACTACTTTATCACATTTGTGAGTGGTCCTTGGAGTCCCTGGCACTATCGAGGGCTGCCAGATTTACAATACAATGTTCTTCAGAAACACAGACAGTTACTACCATCAGAAAAGACAGTTAATTTGAGTTAGACTGTTCTAAATGCCTCAAAGATAGTAGCCACTGGACAGAAAAATGTTATGCTGGCCACTGCTTCTGTACAACTCAGTGATGGATGCTTTCTTCTGATAATGTGAGTGCTATGGATAGTTGAATGCCCCAATTCTACTACATTAAGTCTATCCAAAAAGAAGGTAGATTAAGTGATAGTTTTTTTCTGTTTTTATTAAATGTTTAGAGTGACTCTGTGATCCAAATGTGTGGGCTGCTTTAAAAGAGGACAACGTTTTCAGCTACCAGCAGGGGCATTTATGACCAGCTGAGGCTGTCCATTATTGCTGCTTCAGCAATAGATATGCTCTCTGTGGGATGTCAAGTGGCTGGTTCTATAGACGGGTCATTGCCTTGCTAAATAAGTGCAAATGGAACCACTCTGACTCTGTTCACTGAGGCTTCATTTCCTTAGTAACTCAGCAGCTTCTTCAGCCACTAGTATTCCCAGATCCTTATTGCAGCTGTTTGCTATTTGTTTTTGTTAATCTGGATAAGCTTCCAGATGTTGATGGAAAGGAGGCAACTGCTATCTTCCCCTTATAGCTTCAAAATATCTTCTTAATTTCTCATACTTACAAAACAGGTTTTTGATTACGTCCAACCGGAGCAGATGGTTCTATTTGGCAGGTAGGAGAGTATGGAGCAGAGGGAGGCTCAAAAATATTAGGTTACCTCGGGTGGGTGACAAAAAGCAACTGGGTGAATTCCAGGCACTGGAAGTGAGCTGCACCCCAAGATTTTATCAAAGACAATAGAGATGGTCTTTCTCTATTTTAATATTCCAAAGGGTATGCTTTTATATATCGAGGGGGCTATTAGCTATAATTTTTTGAGTAGACAAAAATTCTGTTTCCATTACTTGCAACTACTAAAACCCACCTTACTGCTTTTGTTTAAGTTAGTCATTTTATTTACTTTTTTCTTTTTTTTAATTACACTTTATTCACTTTGTATCCCCCCATAAGCCCCTCCCTCCTCCCCTCCCGATCCCACCTTCCCACCCCCTTTTTCACGCATGCTCCTCCCCAAGTCCGCTGATAGGGGAGGTCCTCCTCTCCTTCCTTCTGATCCTAGTCTACTAGATCTCATCAGGAGTGGCTGCATTGTCATCTTCTGTGGCCTGGTAAGGCTGCTCCTCCCTCAGGGGGAGGTGATCAAAGAGCAGGCCAATCAGATTATGTCAGAGGCAGTCCCTCTTCGCATTACTATGTAACCCACTTGGACACTAAACTGCCATGGGCTATATCTGTGCAGGGGTTCTAGGTTATCTCCATGTATGGTGCTTGATTGGAGTATGAGTCTCTGGGAAAACCCCTGAGTTCAAATTTTCTGGTTCTGTTGTTCTCCTTGTGGAGTTCCTGTCCTCTCCAGATCTTACTATTTCCCACTTTTTACATAAGATTCTCTGCCCAACAGTTGGCCATAAGTCGCAGTGTCTGCTTTGATAGTCTGCAGGGCAGAGCCTTTCAGAGGCCCTCCGTGGCGGGTTTCTACCTTGTTTCCTGTTTTCTTCTTCTTCTCAGGTCTTTCCTCTTTGCCTTTTGGGATGGGGATTGAGCATTTTAGTCAGGGTCCTCTCTCTTGATTAGTTTCTTTAGAATTCTTAAGTAAGCCTTTAAACTTTATCTCTCAACTATGGCATAAGTATAGAGCTCACAAATTATTTCATGAAGAACCCAAATAATTTTTCTCTGCTGCATTATTGTTTCTTAAAAGTGAATGTAAGAAAATATTGCCTAGGCCTTACTATTATGAATATTTTAGCCATGAGAAGTTCAGTATGAATGAGAAGTTCTTGACATAAAAAGCAGAAAGGATTTTAAGGCCAAGAGAAATAATCAATAAATATCCAGAAGGCAGAAGTACAAGGGTTCGGATACAATATCATTCCCATTATGCTTAATGAAAACAAACAGCAATGCCACTTTGAGCATCTACAAAATGGAAAAAGATTGTGCTAGTCGTGGCCTTCATGAAGAGAAGTAAAATAGTAGGATTGTGATACAGAGCAGTCACATATTGGTGACTCTACAGAGCCAACAGGAAGTCATTAAGGAATTAATAATAGTTACTCTCACACTTTCAATATAGATTACTGTCATCTCATTTCAATTTTTTGGGGGGAGGGGAATCAGAAAAAAATGGGAGATAACGATGGGATTTGTACCAACCCCTTAAGCTTAGTAATTTCCTGCCTGTGTTACTAGGCTTAATTCTGTTTTCCTCCTTGCTTATGTTATATGATGTTCTTTTTGTGGAGAAAGAAGCTAGACTGTAATAAAAACCAACAAGGGGCGGGAATACAATGGCAGTTACAGAATTTGATTCCTACCACTTTTCAATGGCCCGGGAGGCAGAATATTTAGAAAAAGAAGGAAGTGGCTGGGCCATTTTAGAATTGTTTTCTTTACATCGTTCCTGTTTAAAGTTCTCCACAAGCTGTTTTTGACAGAACATGCAACATTCACATTGTTTTCTTCTAAACCAGCAGTTACCATAATGAACTAATTCATCCCAATTATAATTTTTCCAAAATTATTCCTGGTGGAAAAAAAATAAAGTAGTTGCTGCAAAGGTTAAATATAGCTACTGGAGGTAGACACTTTCTGCAGTTCTAAATAGGATGAAAAATTCCAGAGATGTAAATAACATTGGGAAGGGTCCGGGGTAAGGAAAGCAGCAAAAAGGAAAACATGGAATTGATAAATCTGGGTTAAAATTTCTCCCATGAGTCTTTGCTTACTTCAAGAATGAAAAAAGACATTTAGTAGTTGAAAAATGACAAGTAATAGTAATAATGTTGTTAACCATTAACAATAACACTGCTAGGTAATGTTGCATCATACAGTCTACAAAACAGTTGACAGTATTTGGCCTTATTTGGTTCCTACGTTCATTGGTTGGGTAACTGAGGCTTGGTGGGGTGTTGATTTTCAGGACCAATGTCAGAAAGCCAGATTGTATGGGAAAGCCTTGTGGAGAGCCTTGATATTTCAAACTGCATCATCACTAACACACGAGGTGCTACCTTATGGATTGAACTTAACAGAATCGGCAGAGATCAGAAAGTGTGGCTATGCGATCAGCCGTGTTGAGCACACGGGTAGAAATGCCAGCAGTTATTGAGAGCATATGAGGGGCTATTTTACTAAAGTTCTTCTTCTTTCTCCTGCTATGTTCAGTTCCAATACTATACAGTAAAGACTTTGGTTTTCTGGTTTTGAGGCACTTTTCTAAATACTGGTAATAATATTTATATCTATAGCCAGAAAAGTCTAAGCAATTTTCCAGGGCAAAATGGATCCTTTTACCCAAGCCTATTTGCTGCTAGCATCTAGTTTCCCTTCCCTGCTTGTCCATGATGAAGTATGATTTCTCCCCCCACCCCATCCTCTTTTTGAAACCCGAAAGCAGGGTATGGGGGTATGTGTGGAATTGAGCACACCATCACTGCTTCAACACACGAATATCAAACGGGGGGAGGGAGAGGTGACTCTCTCATTAATCTTGAGCTAAATGTAAAGTCTGACATGGAGGGGCCTGAGGCCCCACCTGTTTGTTCAGAGCCCTAGGTACCTTATAGAGAAAATGTCAAAGATTCCTCTCCTCGTGCTTCTGCACCCTGCCGTGATGTTTTATTCAACGTGCCACGTCCGTAGGAAACAAACACTGCCTATCAAAATCTTGCCCACCTGGCTCCCAGTCGCAGGCATAAGCACGCACAACACCTGTGTTTAGGAGAGTTGATAAATTCTCGCAAAAGGCAGTCTCTTGGTAACACGCTGTGGGGCCGGAGCACTCCGGCAAATGATTGGTGAGGCAGCGTGACCCTCTGCGACTGTGTTTGTATCCATCTCACTGCGCTGAGCTTATACAACATGATGTGTGCTCTGACCCCTCCAGCTAGAGGAGGTTTTAACATCTACTGGGACTCTGGGATCATGGTGGAAAAAGATTTGACTGTAGGAAAAGTAGGGGGTGGAGGACCCTGCAAACAGACGCCTCTGGGATAGGTCAGAATCAGCAGGCCTTCTGGGAAGGCTAGACTCTGTATTCGGGGCTGGCCCAGGGGTCGGCAGGGTAGTAGCCTTTCCCCCTTAGGTCTCAACAGGAACTCTGCAAAAAGTAGAGTTTATGTTTGTGGACTGAGACAGGGGAAGAGAGCCAGCTCATCGTCTGAGGCTTGTAAGAGGCATAGGGGACAGAAGCAAATCAGGAATCCAGGAAGGGAACCTTCTAGAAAGTCAAGCATTGGCGCAGCCGGCCCGTTTGTCTTCCTCATTTCATCTAACCAAAGACAACTGAGAATAAGACACCTTCATAAGCCACCAATTGAACAAGATACCTAGGCTGCAGCAGCTAGCAGGAGTCTTGTTGGTGGTGTTTGGTTTGGTTTTGTTTTTGTTTGTTCGTTTGTTTTTGATTCTAGCAGGTCCAGGTTGAGTGAAACCAAGCCTGAAGGCTGTCCAGATTTTTTTTTTCAGCCCATGTTCCGTTCTTCATAACCCATGAGGAAAGGGCAATCCATCTGAACAATACTCTATCTTCCCTTATTGTAGCCTCAGGAAGAGGCTACACCTCTTTAGAAAATACCAGGCTTGAGAGATGTGGCTGCTGAGAGCCTTTGACTTTCATGAGTCAAACTTCCCCATACTGGTAATACTGGCAACTATAGATGATTCCTAACCTGATGGGTCTTCCCATAGCCTGAAGGATAAGAGACAGAACAACTTTCTGAATCTTCAGCACCATATGTAAAATTATACAAGGGCTACTTGTGACTGCCTGGCTCTCCTGGCCTTTTTCTAATGCTTCCCCATATTAATCATATACCCATCACTTTCTCCTTGTGGTGAAATGCCCTAAATGACTCAACTTGAAACTAGACTTTTAGCTCTTTGCCCTAATGATTAGAGGCTGACAGAAAATAATAGCAGCCTTTCCCTCTGCCATGCAAAGGAAATGTATGCTCAGAGGAGCCAAGGCCTAGGTCTCAAAGACAAACTCCTCCAACATATTTAACGGATAAGCAGTGTTATCAAAGAAATGTTACTGTGTGCAATACTCAGTCAGCCCTTCTGTACCTTCACATGAGGTTTTATAACATGATGCTCTGCCTTATGCTGGCTTCTCTGACAGCTTTCAGAGTCAGAGCAGGTTTTAGCTATAAGCCAGCTGGTGCCATCAATTTAAGAGAAAACAGCTATGTAAGTGAGCAAGATTCTAATAAGTAAACCTAATTACAAAGCAGAGTAAATTATTATAAATATTGTTTAAAGCATCTTAAAACATTGTAAAAAAGTTAAAAAAAAAAAGAAAAACTGTCAAACAAACAGAAATATGCTGTGCTGATGACATTATTTGGGATCAGGACATCACATTTATAAATGTCATGTTTTATGTGACTATTCCTGACACCTGAATCCAGTATTCACACATTAAAAATTTTATATCCTCTCTCTTTCATTCAACCAGATATTAAAGTGACTCAAAATATATCATAGTTCATAGAGCCTCGTGGAGACGAGAGGAATGTTTCACTTGGACTAAACTTACAAGAACTTTGAAAAGCTCTACTGACATGGTAATAGGTGAGAGAAAGAACAGGGGTGAGAGAATAGAGATGCAGCATTTCCCATGGGTGCATATATTTTCCAGATGGAGTTCTATCTTCTCTCATTTAACAGCCTCTATTCAAATGCCTCACATTGTCTAAAGCAATGCATAAGGGAAGATAAACACATTAACATTTTATCCTTGGCTGCCAAACTCGCTGTCTGCTTGGACATTTCTTACATAGGTCTTGTTTGTTCTCTGTGAATTATGGACCCTGTCCTTTGGTCCATCTGCTTCCTGGAGGGATTAATGTGTGGGCTGCTAACTTTGAAGGCAAACACAATGGCATTCTCAATTTCTCATCTATTATGTGCTTGGGGGGCTGAAGCAAAGTCTCTTATACCTCAGGAATATCCATGTGCTTTGACATGCTTTCTACTCTCTTGGAATGAGGTTGAAGTCACAAAACAGTGTTGGGGAAAGTGAGGCACGTTGTGAAGGAAAGCTAACATTACTGTAGCTCTGTCCTAGCTGGTCATCGAACTATGGTTCATATATGTTCCTGGTGGCACAGCTGCTACACCATCCAGGGTTGGCTGGCCTAGCCTGGACTTCACAAGTCATGTAAGCTCAGCAGTATGTGCAATGGCAGCTACCAGTAATGGCTCTGACAGGAACATAATTAAAAAGCAAACTATACAACTTTTATGTAGAAGCACATTTGCCTGATAATTGAAGACTGGATTTGACGTTTCCTAAAGGTCCCAGATGTTTTGAGATAATGACTATTGTATCAAAACGCTCGCTCTTCATTCCTTGGAGATCTTAATTGGCAAGTTACTAATGACTACATAATTCACCTTCCAGTCTATCCATTTTTTAATGTTATGATAAATTATAGTTTCCAGCCATTATTGAGCATCATCTATAAGAGACATATGTATTTATAGCCTTTGCTCTAAGGACTGAAGATACAATTCAAAGAGACCTTGCTGTCTTGGCCTAATTCAGTGTGTCACTTTTGTCTTTGCTGTTTCTCACAAATTTCCCGCCCACACGGCTGTCCTGACTATCTGTCTTTCTTTTTAAGGACCTCGAAGGACCTATTTTCAGATCCTTGATCATGTAAGACAAGTATGCTAGAAATCTGACATTCTCATATTTGAGTTTAATAATTGCACATGTGATGTATGATATGAATGCAAGTTCTCTGCAAAACCCAGGCGAAGATAGTCTAAAATAATGTTATTTGAATTAGTAAGAAAGCATTTCTCATCAGGAGAGTCACAACCTATATTTGCACCTATGCAGATTATGAAACTGCATGAGATATTCCTAGAAATTGCCCAAGGGAACAGTTTACTGCGCATGCTCATTTTGTTCTCCCGTGTTCTAACCAAGTTCCTCTTCAGCTGAGCCAGTGAACACTGCAGCTGCTGGGGAAATAAAAAAAGAGTCTCACATTATATTTTTGGCTTTCCTTGGGTTCTTTTGTACCTGCAGGATTTTATTTCTCTGTCCCGTGTCCCCACTAGAAGAGGAGAACAGAGCCTCGGGAATTATTTAAGGAAAGTATGTTACATAATCAAAGCAACGCCTCAGGACCTCTGCACTGATCTTCCTTATGAAGGTTCAAAATTATACTTTACCAGAGCAAATAAGGTTTCTGCATGGTTTGAATGTATTCGGCTTTCCTGTAGTAAAATGATCCTACATGGAGCATTTTGCAGCTCTCCTTATTACATAGTCACTTCATAATAAAAAATCATAAAGGAAATTCACAGAATATATTTCTGTATTTATAGTATGGGAATTATTTTTAAGGCCAACTGGGGAACTTTTCTGGATAAGAGTAGGGGACTAACTGATAATGTGTGCTTCTGAATAGGAAATAAGACCTGACCCACATAAGCACAGGGCATCATGTATGGGAGCTGCATTTACCAATGAGGCACAAGAAAACCTAGATTTGAGCTTCTGATTCCTCTGACTTAGTAGGGCTGCTTTTCCTTTGCTCTCTCCATACCCCATGGTGTTTGTCTTTTAAAATTATACGATTAGTGGATGGCAATATTTTAGATTCTAGGGTAAATCATTTAGCGAAAGCACAATGATTAAATGCATGTAATAACACTTTGTAATTATTTATTGGGTTAGAATACAAAGTAAGACTTTATGAGCATGCTTTTATACATAGGTAAAAAAAAAATAGTTCGATTTTCTTCATATCCATCCACCATTGTCCTAACCCATGGACTCCTGACCTCTATTGCTGTCCCAACGTTGCTGGTCTCCTTTATCTATCCAGCCAGTTCTACTTCTGGTTTCATATGTCATTTATTCCATTACTCTCTATTTCATATTCTCCTGTAAGAATATAAACTACGGCTCAGAGTGGATGGCACTATACTCTCGGCGGAAAGTCCTGACTTAGAGTTCTTTGGATGTATATCTTGCAGTGGCAGAGCTGAGTGAAATGTTAGGTCTCTTTCAGTGTTTTGGGGCGCCGGTATACTGAATTCCACAGTGCCTGCACTGGTTTCCATTACTGCCAGCAGTCTGTAAGGGCTCCTTTTTTTTTTTTTTAAAATAGAAAAAGGCAGCCTATTCAACAAATTGTATTGGGAAAACTAGATACCCACATGTAGAAGATTGAATTAGATATTTTTCCTTCACAAAAAAAAAAAAAATTCAGAATGGATCAAAGTCCTTAATGTAAGACCTGAAACTTTAAAACTGCTAGAGGAAAACAAATGTAAAGATGTGTGAAAGGCCTATGAAAAAGAACGGCAGTGACATAAAATCTCAGGAACTACCAAATAGAATTGCAAATATTGAAAACCCCTACCTAAGCAACTGAAACAATCACCAGATTGAGAAGTTAGACTGGTAAAAATAATCTTTACCCAATGGGCTGGCTAGCCTTATGTCAACTTGACACACACAAATTAGATGAGACTAGTAAGAGGAAACCTTAATTGAGAAAATGTCCCCACAAGATCCAGCTGTAAGGCATATTCTTAATTAATGATCAATGGGAGATGGCCCAGTTCATTGTCAGTGATGCCATTCCTGGGCTGGTGGTCCTGGGTTCCGTAAGAAAGCAGGATGAACAAGCCATGTGGAGCAGGAAGCAGCACTTCTCAATGGCCTATGCATAGGCTCCTGCCTCAAGGTTCCTGCCCTATTTGAGTTCCTACCCTAGCTTCCTTTGACAATGAAAAGTAATATGGGTGTTGGTATAATGTTCTTTTAAAATGTATATGCTTTACCCTTGTTAATTCAAATGCTGATTTCCCCACCCCCAACTCTCTGGTTTCAATCTGGATATTGCATTGTGATACTAACTATAAGCATCCTGTCTCAACTCTTGTGTAAACAGGACACAAATAAAGGAACTAGATACAATGTTGTGCAATGGGAGGAGCCAGAGGACAGGAAAGAGGGGAGGAGCTAGAGAACAGGAAGGGACGAGAAGGAGGAGGAGCTCAAGGAGAGGAGAGCATGAGGAGAGCAGAGCCAGAGGAGAGAACTTGGAGGACTTGGAGCATGAACCAGACCTAAGATTTCACAAAAAGCAAGTATAATGTGGGAAATCTAAATGTTAGGAAACTGAGGGCTTGGAGGTTTAGGAGGGAGTAAATATTGCCCAGCATTGTGTCCTAGGTTAACTAAAAACCCAGTCTCTGTGTGGTGATTTGGTTATACAGCTGCTGAGGATTAACAGCAGCATTACTAAAAGATAAACCGGTAGTAAATATTAATAACCACTTACAACATATGGGAACAAAAGAAACTCCTTTCCAGCTTGCTTTTCGTCATTGTGTTTCATCACAGCAATAGAAACCCTAACTAAGATACCCACTATGAGCCGGATAGCAGACTAATCTATAGAATATATAAAGAACGGCAAAGATTAGATACTGTTACTCCAGATCACTTAATCACAAATGGGCCATTGAACTTGAACAGACCAGATGGCTCTTAACAGAAGAAAAACAAATGGACAATAAATTTCTAAAAAGTGTTTAGCATCCTTCGCCATTAGGGAAATGCAAATCAAACCTGCTTTGAAATCGTGTCTCACTCCTTTCAGAATAGCACTTCATCAGGGATATATGTTTTGGTAATGTTTTTCCAAAAGCACAAAAGAAAAAGAAAATTGTTATGATTGTGTGGCAATATGATTGACTTTTAAGTTGGGCTCATAGATTATATGACTTGATTGTATAGTTATATTTGGCCAAGTGTATGCCATAATAATAATTGGGGACTTAGCAACTAAGCACAGACACACACACACACACACACACACACACACACATAAAGAGAGAGAGAGAGAGACAGAAGGGGAGTGGGAGAGAAAGGTTCTGATATGATAAGCCTTTATCAAATTCCAGTGGCATACACTTAATCCATTAAGAAGAAAACTTTAGAAATTAGTCAACATCTCTATTTGAGCTGTGCCTCATAGTCCTGTGGTTGTTTGCTAATATATGCTCATAAGTATAAGAAGGATCTATCATAAAGACTGTGAGTGTGGTATATGTTCTGCATAAAGGAAAGACTTTGACATGCTTGAAGCAACCAGCCCATCTCCTGATACCTACAGTGTATAATTTAGTGGCTAGCCACTGGGATTTAGGCATGTTCTGGAATCCTGGATCCCTACTGTATTAGGCATTTATCTTCATTTTGAGGCAGGCAAGCATAGAGGTAGTTTTGCGTCCTTGGACTCTAGTAGGTTTGGGCTATACACATTCCTTTCCTAACAACGAGCCTAGGAGCCTAAGACCCTTTCCTGCCATGAGATGATTACATATTTCCCTTCAAGAAATGAAATAATCTGCCAGGGTCCATACAAAGCAAGACAAACTGTCCTCTCAGTGAACTGTTAGGGGAAGATCTTTATTTACCATCTTATGCTTCTGCATAACTGTGTGTGCATATGATTAAAATCAGATGCGTCATGGAAATGCACAGCAGAGAAAGGCTTATGTAACTCAAGGCTCTCAGTAATACTGGAGAAGTACATACACTGTGCCTTCTAGCAACCAACTCTTCCTTCTCCTGGACCCCACTGAAGGAAGCCCTAAGCAATAATCAGTGTCTGGATCAATTCTGGCTCAAGTGGTATGAGGCTCTTTCTCTTTCCTGCACTTTCTCTTTAAATAAAACTTTTGCTGTTTTGCTATTTGTGTTCGTTTTTTAAATTATTTAATCAAGACCATAAGAACCTACCCTCCCAATCTAGACAAGCCCCTGGTAACAAATAATTTGATTCTCTAATACTCAGTATGCAGAAATTAACTTCATTACATTTTAGAAGTATTAACCAAGATAGCCATGTTAAATCATTAACATGATGCCTGGTATATAAGAAGCGTTATCAAAGTTGTGAGTACCTTGTTACCATACCGCTGGATTAGGACTGTAAAAAAAAGGAAAATGTATATGTATATGTATATATATGTCCTCATTTGTTCCACAATATATACATATACATATATACATATATATGTAAGAATATTTATATATTTATTTATTTTGTGGAACAATATATATTATGGAACATTTGCGTATATATATATATATTTGTATACATACAAATGTTCCATTATATATATATATATATATATACAAATGTTCCATAATATATATTGTGGATATACACACACACACACACACATTCCATTCCATATATACACACACATATGAATCGGTGAATGCAAGAAGAGATCTCTTTGTAAATAAATGTTTGAGGGGTAAGAGGTCACCAGCTTTTATTAGCTTTAATTTTAGACACCTCTGGAGAGTAGCATGAAGCTTCTACATTGTATTTCCGTCTGCACTTGGGGAGTATGTTGAATGTTTTCTTCCCACTTGTGATTCATTCGTTCTCCTTTGAGCTGAGCCTATTTTTCCTTTTCTCAGATACATGCTAGAGTTGCTTAAGCACTTCTGCTTTTAATTGAAGGCTATTCACTGGGTTAGCCTAAAGACAGTGAAGCGAAGACAGAAAGGCAAGTGGAGGGTAAAGCAGAATGGAAGTGTTGCCTCCTGTCTCTCATTTTCTCCCTATCATAAGGCTAAAGACTGAGATCTTCTCTGACACTAGGCAACGGCTTCAGTTGAGTGGAAAATCACAATGAATAATTTTTCTTTTGTACAATTAAAATACTATCCTTACAGCAGCATTAGAATATTTTGTACAACTTTTACTTGAGGTTTTGAAGAGAGAGTTACATGTGATAGAGTTCCAAGGTCTTTCTTTCTTCCTTGACAGCCTTTGAAAGAACCTATATTTAAATGTAGAGAGGTGTCTTCTGAGAAGCACCAGCCATAAAGAATCAGAAGTCGGTGACCGGAAGCATCTTTGGGGACTGAGAAATGCAAACTATTGTGAAAGCTCAACAATGTTATGTGTTGGAATAACTAAATCTTTTGGAAATGATTAATATATATATATGTGTGTGTGTGTGTGTGTGTGTGTGTATATCTACATATATATGTATGCAAGCCTACATTTGTCATTTGGAATTCTTTTTATGGAGAGTTGTTTCTTCCTCCTGTATATCTAGTTAAAACAGTCATCTGATCATCATTCATTAGCAAATGCTTTTGCATATGGGAAAAAAAATTTATAGGGACTAAGACTTGGCTTTTCACATTTCATCCTTCAAAGGAGACCTTTTTCCAGAAGCTATTATTTTTTTTCTGGTGAGTAGGCCTAAATGCATTAATTCTCATCTGTGTCATGTGTTTATAGCATAAAAAGTTCTCTCTCTTGGTGGCTAGACTCCAGTTGCTACGTTTCCTGGAGGGGCCATGCACCATCTTGAAAAGCTGGCTCATTTCCAGTGACTCTGAGGTCTGGAGGAAGAGCTATGGCCCCTTCGAACTTTATTCTTCTTATGGATATTATTGTCTCAATTTGTTTTAACAGGAGTGGGAGAGAGTGGGAATAAAACGCATGCACAGAAGCCTCTATCTTCTAGTCCTGCTGGTTTGGGCATCACAAAAAGAGGCACAGGAAAACCTTTGAGAGTTTGGAGCATGCTGTGTGAGAGAGATAAAAGTAGAAACAGCAAATTGGCTGCAATGCGAATGGCAGGTGCATTTGTTCACTGGAGGCAAGTTGGCAATTTAGTTTTCAATGGCCAGCTTGTCTCTCTAAGGTTCACCTTTCAAAGTCTTCCCTAAAGCCCTCGACTTGCATTAGCAAAGTCCTGTCTCCTCTTGCATTCTTATACTCCAGGTAACAGCCACCTTTTCCCTGATTCTTTCTTTCTTTCTTTCTTTCTTTCTTTCTTTCTTTCTTTCTTTCTTTCTTTCTTTCTTTCTTTCTTTCTTTCTTTCTTTTCTTTCTTTTTCTTTCTTTCTTTCTTTTTCTTTCTTTCATTCTTTCTTTCTGAATTAAAAAAAAAATGTCCCAGTATTTTCATAAAGCAGCAAATGGAAAGCTTGCTAAGCAGTAGAATGACACCTCTAAAGAAAAAGATGTTGCTGTACATTTGTATGTATGAATGTATGTATGTATGTATGTATGTATGTATGTATGGCTTTTTTTCATCCATATAAACAGTTGAAAAGAAGGAAGTTCTTAGGTTAAAAAAAAAAAAGGTGACTCTGACCTCATACCAGCAATTTCTATAGATAGTACAGAATCCTCTCATCCCCCAACAACACACACTATCCTGATAAAGCTGAAAAGACACAGGTCAAAGAGGAAGAATTCAGCATGGAAAGACTGATGAGAGCAATCTGTCTTCATTGAAGGGAGATGGAGGGAGGTGATAGGTGTCCAACTTCCTGTCTCAGATAAGTAAGGAGAAATGACTGTTAGCAAGGCACAGCTCATCTGGACATAAAAGAAAGAAAAAGTCATTTCCTCTCTACATAAAATACTTGTAACCTTGAGATGCGTATTATCTTCTTGATCTACATGCCAAGCCTTATTTATTTTGGTTACCTAACATTCTTATCCTATGGTTGATTTTTTTCTTCTGTACTTCCATCATTATTAATAATCTTAATGATTACACAAAAGATGATGACATCCATCAATAAAATGATAGTGGTGCCTGTCTCAACATCTTTGTTATACACAAGGTTGATCACAACAGACTCTTTGTGTTCACTTCATTTTGGACACTAAAATGTCTAGCATGAAGTAGGAATATGTTTTGAAAGCCTATTCTAAGCAATAAGATGGCAAATTGATCTTGGGAGATGATCAAAGGAAGGGTGTGCAACACATAAGAGGTTTTTGAATTGCATAGTTCCTGGTTAATGATTGTCAATTTATCAAATACGTCCAAGGTTCAGTTAAAGATTGATGAAACACATCTGATCTCAGGGAATTCTCTCCTCCCATAGGAAATCAAAGGTTCCTGGGCTTAGGCAGATGAATATGATCAACAGTTAAAGTTCAGTCATTTTACAAAATAAACAACTGAATGTTTTTCTTTCCATTTTTAATTTTAATTCTAAATAATTACATTTTATTCACTTTGTATTCCCCCATGGTCCTCTCCTTCCTCCTCTCCCAAGCCCACCCTCCCTCCCCCTTCTCCACACATGCCCCTCCCCAAGTCCACTGATAAGGGAGGCCTTCCCCTTCCTTCTGATCCTAGTCTATCAGGTCTCATCAGGAGTAGCTACACTGTCTTCCTCTGTGTCCTGGTAAGGTTGCTCCCCCTTAACGGGGAGGTGATCAAAGAGCAGGCCAATCAGTTCATGTCAGAGACAGTCCCTGTTCCCATTACTATGGAACCCAGTTGGACACTGAACTGCCATGGGCAACATCTGTGCAGGAGTTCTAGTTTATCTCCATCAATGGTCTTTGGTTGGAGTATCAATCTCAGGAAAGAACCCTGTGCCCAGATTTTTTGGTTCTGTTGCTCTCCTTGTGGAGCTCCTGTCCTCTCCAGGTCTTATTATTTCCTACTTCTTTCATGAAATTCCCTGCACTCTGCCCAAAGGTTGGCCATAAGTCTCAGCATCTGCTTTGATACCCTGCACGGTAGAGCCTTTCAGAGGCCCTCTATGGCAGGCTCCTGTACTGTTCCCTGTTTTCTCTTTCTTCTGATGTTCACCCTCTTTGCCTTGCTGTATGGGGTTTAAGCATTTAGCCAGAGTCCTCCTTGATTAATTTCTTTAGGTGTATAGATTTTAGCAGGTGTATTCTATATTATATGTCTAATATACACTTATGAGTGAGTATATACCCTGTGTGTCTTTTGCTTCTGGGATACCTCACTTAAGATGATCTTTTCCAGTTCCCACCATTTACCAGACACACTAAACCTGTGAGAAGAAAAAGTGGAGAAGAACCTTGAACTCATTGGCACAGGAGACAACTTCCTGAACAGAACACCAACAGCACAGGTTCTAAGAGCAAGAATCAATAAATGGGACCTCATGAAATCGAAAAGCTTCTGTATAGCAAAGGACACTCTCTTTAGAACAAAATGATTGTCTATAGATTGGGAAAGGATCTTCACCAACCCTGTATCTGACAGAGGGCTAATATCCAGTATATATAAAGAACTCAAGAAGTTAAACAGCAACATATCAAATAATCCAATTTAAAAATGGGGCGCAGAACTAAACAGAGAATTCTCAACAGAGGAATATTGAATGGCCAAAAAACACTTAAAGAAATGCTCAACATCCTTAGTCATCAGGGAAATGCAAAAACGACCGAGATTTCACCTTACACCCATCAGAATGGCTGAGATCAAAAACTAAAGTGACAACACATGGTGGAGAGGTTGTGGAGAAAGGGGAACCCTCCTCCACTGCTGGTGAGAATGTAAACTTGTACAACCACTTTGGAAACAACTGAATTCTGACTGTCCTCCAAGATGGGGTTCCTTGTGGCTACTTGCTTGGCGGAGTGGGATAAAACTTAGGTATTTCAGTTTTGAAGTAACAATTGATAATGCAAGAGACGTAACATATTTTATAACACTGTGCAATAAATATGGCAGTAGAACCCAATGCTTGATAACCTCTTAGTATTCTGTAGACACAGTTTCTTAGGTGTCATCTTATTTCAATTCAACTGAAAAAAGCAAGGACCCCCCTCCACACACACACACACAGGTGTCACTAAAGTTATAAATACATATATAAACTTTTAAAAGAAATACTTCAATCTACATAACAACCTGTCTTGAACCTTTGTGAATATGCTGTCATTTTTCTCTGTGGTTATTGCTTTGGGATATGTATGCCTGATTAATATGTGCTTCTCTTCCTTACACAATTCCTCCTAACACAGGGTCCAACAAACTGCTACAGTACACAACCATGTACGTGTTTTACAATGTGCTTATGCTGAAGTTAATTGGACATTTTGTTTATGGATAATGTTAAATGATGAAGAAGACCTTTACTGAAAAGCCCACCTGCTGTTCGGAAGCATGAATGAACCTGTTCCATTGTTCCTTAGTCCCCACTGTGATAAGATGTGATGTGTATAAGACTATCTAACGCTTGCTGTGAAGTTGCTGTTTTGCACATGTTAATTCAGTTAATGATGCTAGGAGCTGTGTGTCATTAGTATATACAGTTTACACATGAGAAAATAGCTGAGGCTAGAGTCCTAGATTTCCTAAAATTCATCGGTCTTAATGCCCTTTGCAGTTAACTTCTATTTTATTTTTGTTTTTATTATTTAATTGTTTTTTTAATGAGAATTTTTTATGTGTACATTGTATTCACATCATTTTCATCTCTACCTCTTCTCCTAATGGACCCTAATTTCTGATATCTGCTTTAATTATTATCATCACACACACACACACAGCACTACTGAATAAAAGATCTTAGCAGTTTCCTTATCAACTAGGGAATTGCACATTTAAAGTACTCTGGGAGGACATCTTACTAGGGACAGATTATTAAGACCAAGGAAATAACTGACCACATATGCTGGGTCCCCTTTTCTTTATCAACATTTGCTAATGTCTTAAGAGCTCAGAATGAACTAACCTGGTGCCAGTGAGTTAGTTTAGGAGGTGAAGGCTTGATCACCTGTGATTCCCTCCTGTTTCCACATATAAAGAGAAATTACACTCCTACAAGTTTACCATTGACCTCTAAACATGTGTATTTGTACCACCATCCGTGCATACAGCATACATACATGTGAAACAAATTTTAACAAACAAACCAAAAGCTCTGAATATCTGGTTGCATGCTATCTTCTCTGAATGTGTCTCCTAAACAGGATGTTTGGTAACAAATGATGATAATGCTGAACAAGAAGGATGCTCTTTGTTTTTAATTTCCAAATTGTATTTATTGTTATTGCATGTGTGTATGATATCTGTGTTTGTGAGTGTGTACTCAAGCAGGCCTGCTTGCATGTATAAAGATCAGATAGCAACTTGGGAGCTGATTCTCTTTCTCTATTAAGTGTTATGCTTTTATTTACTAATCCATTTTGCTAGCGTGATGGGCAAATGCTATCAGTGAGAATTACATGAATGCTATGTTCCACTGCTAGAGGTTTCATATGATCAGGATTCAACCACATGTTTCTATCCATAATCGTATCAGAGAACTCATACCGTTTTACAGATTGTTTTAGGTCTTCTTAAACTTGTCAGTATTGACATTTGTCATTATATAATTCTTTGTTGCAAGTTGTTCTATCATTTGAAATCTACATGAAGTGAATTTTATTAGTATCCTCAAGGTGTGGACTACCAGAACTGTCCTTGTTCACAAATCACTGTGTTGATCAGTGCAGGAAGGACACTGTGATCTACCAGGCTCCAGGGAGATGGAAATGGCCTGACTTACGCTTTTTAAGCACAGCTGCAGCTCCCACAATAGAACTTTTGACCCTAAAGTCTAATTACTCATGTGTTTTTGGTCCAAGAATAAAATTAACTATTGAGTAAAGTTTTTAACAGCTCAAAATAGAATCTTCAACTCCTTCCTTGAAAAGTTGTTTTGAACAATTAAGCAGTAATGAAGAATAGTCTTACCTATTACCTTTACTTTAAAAAAAAATCTTATTAAAAATTTATCTCTTGGCCACTTGATTATTTTTGAAAAACAAAAAAACAGTCAATTACTTTAAAACTTTTCTAAGATACTGTTGTGTAACAGTGTCCTCCTAGATTGAAACATTATATCCTACAGGAAACTCCTTCAGCAGGAAGGTAAGCTATTCAAAATAGCTCAAGGAAGCCCCTTAAGGAGAAAGGTAAATAATTCAAAGTAGTATTAGGAAGTCCCTGAAGCTGAGTAGAATCACTAGGCCCCTCCCTGCCAGAGTAAGCATTAAAAGTAGTGTACTTCTCAGGTGGAAGGAAGCTGCACTGCAAAGAAAACTCTCGGAGGAGTAAAAACACAAAGAAAACTGAGAGCAGACCAGCTCTCTTGAAGAAGCAGAAACCAGCAGAACTACCTGAAAGAGGTTTAGACTAACTGAGGTACCTGTAAAGGACTCTTTTCAACTCGTCAAGCTGCCTCCAGGATGTGCAGTAGGCTCCAGGTTCCCAGCTTCGAGAGTCTCCACACATGCTGGGGTGTGCTTTGGGGATGCAGCTGTCTGAATCGTTTCCACTCCTGTAAGTAACCTCCTCACCCAGATTCACATAATAACCCCAAGTAAACTCATTGATTCACCATATTGGATTTTAGTGGTATTGTATTTTGGTCTGTTGTGGGTTCCCTATCTGGGGTGAGTAGACATGTGTACTGCATATCTGCAGGAAAAGTTTAGCATGCAACAGTTACAGGTTTGCAGACAAGGTGGTCAGGCAAGCTTTCTGTCTACCTTCCATCATGTAGAATGTGGCCTAGGAGGGAGGTCTCTGGAAGGAGCAGTCAGAATTATTATTTAAGTCAGTCAATGGCAAGAAACAGAAAGATTGCTTCTGAGGTCTCCTCTTGAAGAAGGAGCACTATCTGCCTGACTCAGAGCAGATGCCACCTTAGCACAAGGTGACAAAATTGCACTTTCTGGACATAGCAGCAACATCACAGTGTAAAGTGCTAGCCGACATAACTTACCAGGAACACTACAATGCCAACTCTCTGCTACATAAAGCAGACCTGCCAACAGCACTGGGCCTGTTGTGTTCAAAGGACTCTATGTGACTGGGAGGGAGATGGAAAACATCCATTCTTAATGTACTTCTGCTTATGTATGCAAAGCTTTCTAGGCTGGCTCTTCCTCCCTGAGCACTCTTTACCAGCATGAGGGAGAGGCAAAAAAATTACTCTCCTTTTAATGAAGGTATTAGCAAGAAAGAATGTGCAGGTAGATGGACAGACAGAATGCACTCAGGGAGAATGTTCTGGTTTGATTTCCTGCCAGTGTTGCATATGGAGAGAAATGCTGCTTTCCTTTCTGGATGGAGAGCAATGGGAATAATAGTATGTAAATTGATATGGGGAGAGTTTTGAAAGCTCAGCATTCCTTCTCCTTGCCCAGAGATTTCACCTCGCCTTATTAACTATTCTAACACCACTGCCTTTTTTTTTTGTTTGTGTAATTCTTGTTTCCTCCCATTTAGCACATAGAAAAAAAAAAAGCATTAGTAACACTCTTGATTTTAAATGAACCCTATTAATATTCGTCTTTGCAAGGGACTCTGGGATAATTTTGATAAATGTGGCCATGAAGCTGATCTGACAGAGCTGAGTGTGATGTTTGTGTGTTCATAGGGAACTGCTTCAAACCTAAAAGGGAGACAAGCTGATATGGGGAGCCTGACAGGTCTCTGTTTCTGACCTAGCTAGCAAACTAAAATGTAAGTGTGATTGTACTGAAGAAACCAAAGAAGCTAATGCAAACTAAACAAGCCAGCAATCATTAGGAAGATAAAACAAATCTCACTAGTTTGAGATTGGGAGCTTCTTCATGTATGACAATCATCAGCAGTCATAGTGCCAGTTGGCCAGATCTAGGAGGCTGCCCAGGAGGGTAATGGGAAAAAGCCTGGGCATGTAGGAGGGGGCTGAGTAGTTTCGCAGAGACACTTCCATCTTCTCGGGGTCTCCTATCTCCCCTTAGCCGTGAAAGTTGCCCCTGAAAGACTACATGCCTTACAGTAATGATTAAATTTCCAGGATGAAAAGAAGAAAGGGGTGGGAGGAGGCTGCCATTTCTAAAAAGGCTTTATTGTAAATGTCAGAAGCTCTTGAAAATAAGATCATTCCATATACATAGGTTGCCTGAGGTAGGCCTCATGAAGTGTTAGCTGTGAAATGGAATACATAAATAAGCAGTGAGGTATTGAAGGGCTGTGAGCAGCATAAAGACAGGTATTCCCAGGGTTCAAAAGCATCTTCCACCCTAAGCGAGATTAAACTCGAATACGGGCACACAAAATAAGAAAGAAACAGATTAACTTTTTACAGCTGTCTCTAAATATTGCTTTTTATTCTCTGTGGTATTCTTTTTATTAATTTCTATTATGAGTGTCAGACTTCATTGCAGAACAAGCATTCGTTTCTGCCACAGAGAGCTATGTAGAAACCACGGTGAGTTTCTTCGAGGAGGACGAAGCAGGAGACAAGAGGAAGGAGTGATGACTAGGGTCGTTTTCGGCAGTGTGGTGATAATTTGAGAATAAATGGAAAACTTGGGGCAAATATCAGAAAAAGAGCATCAAGTTATAGGAGACTCAGAATTTTTTCTTTTTGGATGAGAAAATGGACCTTTTTTTTATTCTATTTAATTACCACTTTGATATTTATGTTATTATAACTGCTTTGCACATAACGTTGAATGAGATTTACTTTGGTTTAAAGAACAACAGTTTTAGGGCAAAGAGTCAGGGTTAAGTTCAGGATTCACCAAGATTGGTGCAGCCTACTGTTTAGAATTACATGACTCACACTTGGGATGCTCCCCGCTCCTCCTGCTCACACTGCCTCTGACTTGAACTTTAAGAGATGGAAGATGAGGGTCAGATGGCTCTTTGCACGGGCTACAGTATGCTGCCGCCTCTCTCCAGCTAGGCAACTGCCTCTCCTTTGCCAAAATGTCATATGAAGCAACTTTATTAACACAGCTTCCCTTAGAATTTTCAGCACACACCAAGTGTATTTCTTGAAGCTGGCATGACCTTTATTCTTGACTCCCTTGCCTTTGTGGTGAGGCAGCCCTGCTGCTTCTAACTGGGTTGCTGGGCGTGCACCTGGTGGAGGCAGCTACATCTGTTGGTCCAATCATAACACATTAGGCACCAAGGTAGACTGCCTGGAAGTAGAGAGTATGGAGGAGCAAAACTCAGAATGGGCTATACAACCTCACCTTTGGAGAAAAAAAAAAAAAAGAAACAGAAAAATAAAGTGTAGCTCAAAGTGCCTATGGAGTAATTTTTCTTGTACTAATTGCTCTAATTGATTTGGACACCACAGCTAATTTTTGCTCAGGCATCTGTTAGCCCACATTAGTAGGTGTTGTTAGGTGGGGAGGCACTGATTAGCTGGGGAGCAGAGCTCAAAGGCCCCGGAGTCTGGAGCAGGTGAAGGCATGACAACGGACAGAGGCAGGCAGTGCCCAGCAGCATCAGAGGCAACTCTGGAAGGAAAGAGTAATGGCCAGGGGCCCGTAGCACTTGTGCATGGTTGCCTGAGTCTCTTTCTTGCACTTATCCAAAAAATAAATGTTTCTGGAGTTTACAGGGAGAGGAAATGAGGGTGATCCAGATAGCAACAGAGTTCACCCACACTTGAAATAAAGACAAACACCAGCCCCCTTTCTCCTCTTCCAATATCTCATTCCTTGCTCTACCATAGGCAACATGCAGCGGTGATTCTAGGGGCTCACTAACAAGAAAGCCAGGCAGTTGATCAAATGGCTGGTTAGGTCGGAGTTGCTCAAATCATCTCCCATTGCAAATGGCTGAGAAAAAAGCCCAGCTTTATTTATTCTTTCTTATGCAGCTATGCTCAGATATTTAACTGATGCCAGAATTCAGTTCTTGTCCTCCGGGACATGTTTTTCAGTTGAGCAAGTCAGAAAAATCATCTGATGCCCTCGAGGAAATCCACCATGAGCAAGTCTGTACTGACGACTATTCTCCCAGCGAATACATTGAGAAGATCGTGACCCTTTTGCAGAAGCTGAACAGTGCTATGCATTGTAAATGAGTTGGAGAAAGAAAAGGATGTGTATGCTTCCAAAACAGAAAATCCTGTATCCAGGCAAATGTTTCTATAGGAAAAGCAGACTTAATTTTCCATCATGGCTCCTAGCTTCCTTTATAAATTATGCTCCAGTCCTATCACTCCCCATCAAAAGCGCATAGCTACCCTAGCCAGCAGAGTGAAGTCGAATATCCTTATCACGGCATTCAAGGCCCATCGTTCTGTTCTCAACTGACTATTTGGGTCTGATGTCCTCTGTCGTCCCTCTGCCCTGTTTGAAACTGATTGTATGCTATGTCCTGAATGCCCAGGCATTGTGGTGCCCTGGGCTCCCTTCTTTTTGTCCTTTTTGCCTTGCCATAGAGATCTCCATTATCCTACAAAGCTTATCCCATATCTTTTCCTCTCCAAAACCCTTCATGTCCCAGGGTATCAGAGAGAGAGAGAGAGAGAGAGAGAGAGAGAGAGAGAGAGAGAGAGAGAGAGATTGCTCCTACCAAGGCAACTTTTTGTTAACATTCTGTGCCCCATTTTTCTTGCATCAGCCTCCATGAACACTGACTTATGTATTACATGGGTAAGTATTTAGGTGGCTCTGTATTTCCAAAATGTGATGTAAAACTTGGCATGAGGTAAACTCTTAATAAGATCTGTAGAAGGCTGAATTTATGAATGTTTTTTTGCCATAGAATACAAGCATCTTAATAGCCAATGATGAGGTGATTCACTGTTAGAAAACGGGACCAGTGACTGGACTTCCTAATGATTATGCTCCTTTCAGCCCTTTGGTACATCTGACAAATGCATACATCTTGAAATCTTTGTCACTTGTGCTCCTTCTTTATATAACTCGGCTTAGAGTCAATAAACACAGTGTGCTAGAATGTGACCAGTCTGCACAGGAAAAGATGCTTTGTGTAGTACAGTGAGCGCTCAGCTCTAGTGAATCATGTCTGAAGCTTTGCCAACTGTTAAATGAGAGTAAGGTCACAATTCATAATGCTTAAAGCACCACCTAAAGTATATCTCTGAATTGTGTGATTGAGTTGTAACTCATGAATTAGAACCATCAGAAGAAATAGAAAACAAACAAAGCCATGTAGACTGCATTATGAGTAAAGAGAACAAATGTGAATCTACTTATGAGCTATTTTTGAATTTCCATTGTCTTAATGAGAAGAGGGAAAAGTATCAAATCAAAGGCTTTTATTTAGCACCTAGTATATGTGACAAGTTTCATGTTATTATTTAGGAAGGCATTGTCTCCCTTCCCAGTTTAAGGTGGTAACTGAGGTGTAGCAAGACAACAAACCAGAATGAAATCTCAAGGCCACAACCCATTTTGTTATATGATAACTTTATGTTGATTTATCCATGGTGACATGAAGCAACATATAAGGCATAAAAGATACAGAAGTCGAATATAAACTGGGCCAATGTACTTCCGGAGAGGAGCGTGTGGCACACAGCACGGAGATGAACTATGTGCGGTCTATACTGAGCTTCCTTTGCTGAACACTGCACTCCAGAAACCAGCTTGGTACAGAATCCTTTCCAGCTTATTCAGAGGTAGCGATTAAGTGATAGTAGACCCCATGGTTGACTTATGGAAAACTGAAATGCCCTAGTCGAGTTTCGACCCAGGAGTGTCCTTCTGCCCCAACTTTAATAGAACTGACCAGGACTGCCTCTCTGCTTCTGCCTCATGGAATCAGAAGAGTGTGAGTGTATGGAATCTGGGAGCAGCTTTTGGCTGCCTAAATGACTGTCAGTAGAATTTATGGACAGTAAAAGTTGATTCAGGGACAGCCTATGGCAAATCTGTAAAGCAGACCATTCATCTTCAACAGCCTCTATATTCTCAGTTCTTCCTTTCTTCTCAGTGACCATCAGTCGGGAAGAAAAGTACCTAGATCCTTTGAAGAATTCAGAGAAAGTCACTGGGTAGCATCTACCACATGCCTTCTCCATCTTCACCCAACCATGTGCATTTACCTCGCACACTCTATTTCAAGGCCCAGCGATGCTGGGTTGTTGTCATGGAGGTTGCAGTCGGGTGGTTATATGACAAGGTGTTGCCACTGATGACCACTCAGCAAGTTGCTATCTTGACTTATTTGCTGTTGTTGAATGGATAAGAGAGGTCTTTGGCTGCCACATCACTCAGCTCATATCTTCTTGCATCATTTAACCATCTTTCTGAAGAGGAAAGTTCTAGGTACATAAAAGACTCCTGTACAACCGATTGTCAGCTTTCTAAAACTAGATAAATTCCAGATTTTGTTATTTGATGATGCCATTGCACATACGTTTTCACTGATTTCTGAAGGAAACATAGTACTGTTTTATATATGTATATGTATACATAAACAAATAATATATAACTTACATATGTTTTATTCAAATATATATATATATATATATATATATATAATTTGAACAAAAGCCAAATATCTAACTGATTTAGTCTATTTAACAGGGTAAAGGGGCTTTGCTTCTTTAAGGAAGGTAAAAGGTTATATGCAGCCCATGGGTTGGTTGGTTATTTGTTTGTTTGTTTGTTTGTTTATTCATTTACACATTTTGCTGAATGTCTTGCACAGTGCACCTATCTTCAGATCCTCCTGTGTTTGCCTTGAGAGGTTGCCCCTATGAATTCAGTGAGTGCCGGCTTGGCTTTACCTCTTGGCTTTCAGCTGAGGTCAGTTAGTTAAGAACACTGCTAAGACGTCTGGAGCGGCTAGAGTATAAACTCCAGGCTTGATTTCCTCTTTTTTCTACTCCACAGCCCCTCTCTGTACGTGCTGTGTTCGTCTTCCACAACCAGCTGCTGCCAGAGAAGGCCTACAAACAGCTTCTGTCTTCTCTGGCTGCTAGTAATTGCTCCCTCCCCTTACCTACTTCAGACCTGGAGGTATTAACAGCTTCTTCATGTTATTAGCCCCAGGACACCTCACTGTCCCCTGTGATTTTCTTTCCCACTGCTTCCTGTCCAAATGTTTTTTTTTATTCTATTAAATTCCTTTGAAATTATCCAATTTAAGTTTGCCATCTGTTTCCTGCAGGGACTCTGACTGGTAAAGCCCTATAACTCAGATTTACCTTTATTCTAAAGCCTAAATATGGTTTTTGAGGAAGTTAGAGAGAGAAAAAAAACCCACAACACTAAGTAGGAGGGTCTAAGATTAGTGACTCAGCCTAGAAAATGGTCAGGAAACTGCATGATCTTCCCATGCCAGAGACTAGCTGTTAGGATGTGGCTCACATTCTCCCACTAAAACAGACTTTCCAGCCAAGGTTTTAATAGCAAAATAAAAGGTTTGGAGTCAGCGTTCCTCTCCCCAGGCCAAGGGCATATTTCCCAGTTACTTCTAAATGACTTCTTTTTAAAAGATCCAAAATATGAGTTGCTGTGAAGTGCTGTATTCTTTCCAACAATCATAAAATTCATTTGTATCAGCAGCGTAATGAAATGACATCTTGTGAAAGATAAACTTGGTTCCTTGATTGCGTAGAGCCGGACTCACTAACATCCAGTATGACAATAAGCTTCTCGGGAACAATTCTAGAAACCAGAAAACTGTTAAAAAAAAAAAAAAGACAGAAAAGAAAAGAAACTAAGACGCAGCAAAAAGTAACTGGAATGGTGTCATCATGAAGGTTTCCTGGAGCCTTTCTCCACTAGTAGTGGCAGTAGCAGGCCAGGTCACCTTAAGGAGCCCCAATTTCCCCTCTGGAGTTACTGGAATCTGCAATTAGTAAAGAAAACCTTTAAAAAGTATAAGAAAAAAAGAAACTGTAGTGCTTGAATACCTGGCATGGCCAAGGGTTGTGAATCACCGAGGCCATCCTGGGAACAGCAAGGGGAGTGATGATGACCTCCCTTGTCGGGTTTTAGCCTCCTATATATTTGGCATGCAAAACGGGGCTTTCAAATAGCTTTCCAGCAGGTTCCATGTGACTTGTCACTGGACCCGGACAGGCAGCATAAAAGGGCTGATTAGTGAGGAGAGAGAAAGAGAGAGAGAACTCATCTCTCCCAAGATGACTTCCAAAAGCTGGTTCTTGAAGCATAAATCTCCCTTTGAAAGTACATAGCTAGCTGGAAAAGGCAGCAGAATTCCCCCAAGCAAATAGCTGAATTTTGCTTGGAAAGCCTTTTCTACATATTTTTTATTTGTTTTTGGTTGACCATCTTTAAGCTCCAACTTTTTTTTTTTGGTGGGGGGGGGTTACATCAGGAAGTAAGAAATCAAAGCCCTTCTATCCTCAGATATTATCACCCAGGTCCTCTTTCCGAGTGGCTTCAGTCAGAAAGACTCCTGCCCCCTCTTCATAGAAAACTTTGAGCAATGATTTCTTGACTGGCTCCAGCTGCCCAGGCAGTCACAGCAATGTCACTTCCAGTTTGGGAGGCCCCAGAAGAAGCCTTATTCGTGTTAGGAGGGCCAATAGTGGGTAGCAGGGTTGCTGGTTATCCTGCAATGTTCCCTTTGAAGAGTGGGAAAGTCAGGTCATTTCCTGTGAGGTGCCCTTTCTTTGGGGGAGATATAGGCAGAACAAACTGTTAAACCACCAACCCACTGTGCATCCACTGTGATTCTTTAAATGTTGAATGAAGTAAAGTGATGGGCTAGGATGAAAAAAAAAAAAAAAAAAGAAGCACATACAACCCAGCAAGATTTAGAAGACAGAGAGCCGACAGCCTGAAACTTAATCCTCCAGGGCAGGTCACTGATGGAGTCCTTCTGTGCTATATGGAGCAGGACAACAGGGAATGGGTCACACTCACACTGGCAGCATGTCATCAGAATTCTCCAAGCTTAAAGTCAAAGAAGGAGGAAGAGGAGAAGAAGAAAAGTAGAAGATACAGAAAGACACAGTAAAGTGGGCAGAAAGACAAATACCCCAAAGGGGGAAAATACATAAAAGAATGTAACCTGGACTAAACACATTACTTACTTAAAAAAAAATTCTTTCACATTAATTTCACAAATAAACATTTATCTTAAGCTTTATGGAAATAGCATATTCTCTATAAATAGGCCATTAAATTTCCTCCTACACATCTTACATAAAAATTCCCTGCCTTGCTTCATGTAGCTAGGTCTCCTTCAAGAAGACATCATCCCACTGAGGCCAAGAAGTTCAAAGTTAAAAAAAAAAAAAAGATAAGGCCTGAATGATCATGGCTGCATCACACTGTTGTGAGACTCTAATCTTGCATATATACCACAGGCAAACCAAGGAGACCAACACCAGAAGGCCTGCTAACACTCCCATGCCCACCCATTCCTTCAGATGATTCATGGCTGCAGCAATCCATGTTGATAATCCTGTGGCTAGTCCTGCGTCCACTCCGGTAGAATTTACTGTGACAATGGCCACTCTCAGCTGCTCCATCGTAGTATCGAATTCTCCAGTCCAATTACCTAAAATATAGCTCAACCCAAGCATGGTTGGATACCATAAAAAGCTAAAATGATACGCTCAGGATGCGAGGCTAAGCACTGCACTCAGGGTCAGCCGCTTTGGACCCAGAGAAGAGCATGTCTGATTGCATGCGGGTTGATGCCCCAGGTCCCGCCTCTGAGAAAAAGGTATCGGACGGGTCTGATGCTCTTTGGGTGGATGACACCTAAATGAACATCTGTACAAAGTCCCAATTTATTTCTAATATCAGAGATCAGACCTCTACTCTTGCCTGATGCGTCTAAAACAAAAAGGGGGAACTGTAGAGAGCTGCGGAATGCTATGCCTTAAAGATGGAGCTGGTTTCCGCCTTCCACCTTCCCGATGGTGAGTGCTCTCTGTCACGAACAACTCCACATTTGGCTAAGGCCGAGGATCTGGCTTGCTTCTATGTATGTGGACCTATCTGCATTGCCCCCGTGGCACGCCTAGGTTGGCTACCCAGAGGCTATTTAAGCTGTGGGCTGGCTTTCCCCGGGGTCCGAGGATTGTTCAATGTTCCTGAATAAACTGCATTGAAAAAAAAATAATAATAAAAAAAAAAAAAAAAAAAGATAGAACAAAACTACAAGATGTTCCCGTGTTTGTCCTCGGTTAAGAAGACACAGCTTGCTTACTAGCTGTGAGTTCCCAGGCATTTGGGTTCAATTACCCAGGAAACTTCTTTGGGAAAGGGCTTGTGCTGAAGCCTTCCAGGAGCAAATGAGTCGGTGTGATGCTGTTCAAGGTGCTCATGTGCTCCTAAACCGATTTCACATCTCATTGCTTAGCTGGATGAAATTGGATTGTGCATGCTCTCCAGTCACTTTAGCCTGGTGCTCAGAATCAGCCCTTTCGGAAGCACAGGTCAGTTTTATTGACAGATAACAGGAGAACACAGAAGTGAGGAGGCAGGAAGTGAAATTGAGGTAAAGCCTCTCTATTTACAAGTCAGCCCAGCTCCAACTTAGTGAACCGGAAAAAGAAGGTGCCCACTTTTAAGTGCGTGGCACCGCCAATCATCTGTCTCTTTGTCACCAAAAGTAGAAATTCTCAATTTACACCTGAAATATTGATCTCTGTTGTGTCGCGGGCTATATATTCCAGGGCTAGGTCTGAAGGCTTGGATGTTCAGGTCAGCTTCAATTCAGTCATGATTAGGGATCCAGGCTGAAGGCAGTGTGAGGACAAATATGTGATTATTCATGATTTGACTCTGTAATCTATACAGGTGAAGAAGACAACTGAAGCACAGCAAAATGAGCAATGCTGCGGGAATCAAACAACAAAGAGGCTTAAAGATGAGGGCCTTGTTCGTGGATGATGTAGGTAAAATCTCCCCAAGGGTATAGCATCATATTAAATTATAGGGGTGAGTGAGGTAGATACAGATATTCTACAGAAGTGTTGAAGAAGAAGTCCTAGGTTGAAAAAAAAACCTTGCACAAAAGTTCAAAGGTGGCGAAGTCATGATTTTTCAATGGTTAAGAGTCAGCCTGGGAGAAAATTGGTAAAAGTGAGCAAAGGTGGAGACTGTAGGAAAATATAGTGAGAGACAGAGTTAGAAAGCATCAGCAGGGAGCCATGGGGAAGTAAGTCAGTACATTTCCTTTTCTTTTTTTTCTCTACTATTTGCATTATTTTTTAATTTATATAAAAAAATAACCACAAATATGGTGGCTTAAAGCAGCAACACATATGCAATGAAAGTCCCTGAAGAGTTGAAGTTACAAACAGGCCTCTCCGAGTTAAAGTCTAGATGTTGACATGTCTGTGGTCCTTCCTGAGACTCTAGAAGAGAACTTGCTGCTCTCTCCCTGTGGTTTTGAGGTCCTGGCTATGTGTCACCTTCCACACGAGCATCAAACCTCTCTCATTTTCTGATACTCTGTTTTTTTATCCTACTTTTTCATTTTTGGATACTTATTAATAACCCTTACCACCTACCTGAAAACATACACCTTTTACATTATTTTCTATTTAACACTGAATAGAGATTTAATAACAAAACAAACATTTGAGGAAATTACTATCAAACACAGCAACTTAATTATGGTAGTTGGAGAAGCCCTGATGCCTGAGAAATTCCTCTTTTTAAGAACAGCTTTGTTTATTGACCCTTTACCAATACAGTAAGGTTGAAATTAAAAAAGAATGTCAAATCAGTCAAATATCAAAAAAGGTACAATGTGAAATCTTACTTTGGTATATGTAGCTGTACATATGTGTTTAATTTATGTTTGTGTAGAGTTATATTTTGGGTTTTATCTTCCTGGTATCATTTTAAAATAATTGTACTCTTCAGATTGGTCTGGCTATCATACAATGTAACCTCATCTAGTCATGTGATTCAAAGTAACGAATCTTCTCAAAGAAAGTACTTAATGAACAAACATGTGACTGAAACAGTCTTTGTTTTCAGTTGGCTGAAATAGCTGAGGAAAAGGATAAAGACTGAGGGAAAGAATGACTTTACATCTGAGATCACAAATACATGCCACCAAAGTGTCCAAGACCACATTCTCCACTATATGTAGACACTCTGACGGAGAATGAAGCGAACAGATAAAAAATCATGGACAAAAACCAGAGAGAAAAGAAATTATTATGATATCATTTGAAAGTCCAGCACAACAAGGGCTAAGATTAAACCATTGCTGTGTTTTACAATTGTGGGAGCTATGCTTTCCCTTTTTATTTAAACTATTATGAGCTATGCACTTACCACTTACTGACTTACTTTAAAAAATGAAAGATGTTGACTTGTGGTTGGAATTCCTTTTATTAGCACTAGTGTGTGTGTGTGTGTCCGTGTATATCCACAACAAATCTTAATATACATATAGATATACACGTATGAGATGATTTAATAGAATAGATCTGTAAGAGTATCTTGCCTCCATGGGCTGTACCTATGCCTTCTATGCCTGTGGTGGCAGAAGTATTGACATTTATTTTGGTGAACCTAAATTGGGTGGTGTGGTACAATGGGCAGAACAGTGTAATGGGAATTAAAGGGAACACAGTGGGCTAAAACAGCTATTACAAGAATGGTATAACTTTAATATCCTTCTAAGAGTGAGGGTAGCTCTACTTGAGGTGGAAGACAGGGGAAGTTTGAGTTCTAACTTTAATTCTGTCAAGAGATAGCTTCTTTTTTGATACTCAGTTTCCGCCTTTATAAGGTAAGGGGACAAGAATAGTGGTTTGCGCACTGAATATTCCTGAATGTTTCACGGAGGAACTTGAATACAAGTGGGGTTAAAATGCACACTGCCATGGTCCCCCTTGTCTCAGGATATCCCTGTCATATCTGAGCTTGGATGTCAGCTGTCAACTGAAAGATCCCTGTGGTACAAAATCTGGGGAAACATGTTTAAAGCACTGAGCTTTCGGATTTACAAGTTCCTTCGAGTTTTAAAAGATTGTGCAGTTAAATCTCAAAATTTTTATTTGGATTTAAGATAAATTTGAGAGAATGGCCATTCTCTGTGATTGCTATTAGATAATCCAAGCCTGTTGATGTCAGCTGAACAACTAGAACCTTTGTGATTCCAACGTACTTTGCATAAAACTGAAAAAAAAAAAGTAATTTGGGAGTTCAAGTTAGTTAATTAGATAATCTTTCTCAGAAAATTTAAGGGATGGAGTATATACATAGCAACTTATTCTCGGGGCAGAGAACATGTTGAAGATTCAGGACCTATCCTGGACACTAGAAAAACAATTAATGTAGAGTAATGTTCTTCACAATCCAACAAAATTTTCTTTAGTGTGTGCCTGCGTTCTTACCATCATTTCCAACAATGTCTTTGTTCCTGTGCTCTCCTAGAAAGCATGGAGGATACTTGTGACGTAAAAAGGGCCATGACATGTGCCCCGTTAAGAAGGGACACACACTTAAACATGACAACAGCAGCAAGCTGCAAATGGTGTTGTCCAAAGAAAAGCGGAGTTAGTTATCTAGAGACTGGTTGGCTGGCATTTTCAGTGATTTGAGTTTCACCCTAAAATCTAATTTTTCTTTTTGGTGAATAACAGAGGTGAATTACACTTTATCAGAGCCTTTTAAGCACACTGCAGAGATAAGCCGTCAAAGCCTTTGACTTACCCAACTTTCCAGCCATTCATAATTCTGAATGAATTAAAGCAAGAAAAATACAATTAGGAAAAGATGTGTTCTTTTAGCTCTGCTTCATTTGTAACCCTCTTGGTGGAGTGCTTATCAAATTCAAAGGGCTGTGAGAAAAGATATCTCTCGCCCCTGAGAATTGTAAAGATGACATAATTATCACCTTTGTTCTATTTTTCTGAGCTATCTCTTTGTCCTCCAGTGTTTCCCACACCAAACAGTGCAGCACCTGGGGAAAGTTGCAGCACTGTCCCCAAGAGAGGTCACTCTGGCCGGGCGGAGCTGGTGTCTGTGAGAACAGCAGTCTACACTGAACCTACTTAGACAAACTTAGAGGTCTTGTACGTGCAATTAGCTGAACGGAGGTAAATGAGGTCTTTTTAACGAGGTGTCCGTCAGCTCACTTGGCGGAATCTCAGCTTTAGGTATGGAAAATCACCCCAACCCTTGCTAATGAAATAACTCTTGCCCCCCATCCCCGGCATGTGGGTGCTTCTATAGCTCACCCACTGATCCACCTCAGCATACAGCCCTGCTGTAGCAACACTGGCGGCTTGCTACCACCACTTGAAGTTCTCCCAGAGCCTCCCAGCTACTGGCTGACGTTAGCCACTGCATGACTAAGGCTGTCCAGCAAATGTTTACCAGCAGAAAAAAAAGGCAAATACCCTCTTTTAGTTTCACTCTCTCTCTCCTGTTTTCCTGTTCTCCCTTCCTCCCTTACACCATGTTTAACACTCTTTCCTATCTTTCACCTTTGCCTCTCCCTTACTCCACCGGCATGAACACAGACTTGGTTTCCAAGACACCTGTAGTGATAGACAAACAAAAGAGTAAATCGTGGATTTTTCTCTTTGTTTCACTTAAAATCTATGTGTAGAGTCGGAAAAAAAAATGAATTTAAAGGAAAGTTAGGGAGGGGTGTATAGGAGAGTTTGGAGGACAGAAAGGGTAAGGAGAATTTTATAATTATAATATTATAATTATTTTTTTCCTCAAAAAAGAAATGGGAATGAAATTTAAAAATAAAATCCTATAGAGTGAACTTTTCTGGTTTAGTGCTAATAGTTTCAAAATCTAAACTATGGGCTTTTTTTAAAAAAAAAAGGAAGGAAGTTCTTAAAAAGGAAAATTTTAAAAAAATCACCACCAACAAATTCCTTTCCATTTTTTTTTAAAGGACAAGGTACATAATAGTGGTCTATAAGAGGGCTAATATCAAAAATATACAAAGAACTCAAGAAATTAAACACCAGCAAACCAAATAACCCAATTAAAAAATGGGGTACAGAGCTAAACAGAGAATTCTCATCAGAGGACTCTGTATGGCCAAGACACTTAAGGAAATGTTTAATAACTTAATGACTTTAATGACTTAAACACATAAATGACTTCCTTAGTTATCAGGGAAATGCAAATCAAAATGACCCTGAGATCCCACCTAACACTCCTCAGAATGGTTAAGACCAAAAACTCAAGAGATGGAGCATGCTGGTGAGGATGAGGAGCAAGGGGTACACTCCTTTATTGCTGATGCAAGTGAAAACTTGTACAAACGCTGAAAATCGACCTGGAAGTTTTCAGAAAATTGAGAGTAGATGTACCTCAAGACCCAGCTATAGCACTTCTGGACACATAGGCAAAAGACGTTCTCGTCAAACACGCATTTTCTTGCCAGATAAGTAATCTTATGCTAGTTTGATATTATTTGCATACTAAAAATGTGCATGACAGAATAACAGAAGCTGAAATAATGCATTTGTACCCAAACAGAAGCCAATCTTATTCAACTCTGGCATGCTCATAAAAATCTACACTGCAGTTGATCTGGCTCTCTGTTGCTTTGGTTCCTTCCATCCACACTCTGCATAGATTCCTCAGTAGTAGAGCAGACACTGCCCTTATATCAGTGGGAAATCTAGAAGACAAGAACGCTGCCTCAATTTGAATTCTTTACCTGCATCCACGTGAGACTCATTTCTTTGGCATAGGAAGGTGGAACTCAGTTCATCTTTTTGTTGTTGTTGTTATGTATGTAGCCACTAACTTATACTCAGTGAACAACTCAAAGCAAAGGCAGTCCCGATCTCCCCTCTTTTCTTTCTTCTTTTTCTCTTTAGAAGTAATACTCATTATATAAATGTAATTTATGCATTTCATGAAATTCAGCTCAGAAAGAGAGAGCACATTCTAATTTCACCAACGTAATTTATTGTCTAAATTATTTTTTAAACTTTTTAGAATCCGCATCTAATACATACCGTGGTAACCAATGAAACCTGTACTCATGATACCTTCTTTGGATATTAATAATTTAAATGTATTATTAAACTGGCTAACACATTGTACAGTAAAGAAACAAAACAAACATTCACAGAGACTAGAAATTGTTTTCTTGATACTCATAAACTCATCAGTGTATGAGTAGTTCTCCACACAGTGAAAAGATCATAGCATTAGGCAAGGAATCTATTCCAGAAGCATCAACTATTTTGAAACATAAAACTTAGTTTGAGTCCACAATCAATTTTTATATTGTTTGTGATCTCATTTTTTAATTTGTTATCATCAACTGTATGCTTAAACATTGTGTGTGTGCGCGCGTGGGCGTGCATGTGTGCTCTAGTTCAAACATGCTCATTCGTGTCTAAACACAGCCACCTTGAATTCAAAGAGTGAACTTTCCTGTCTAATTTAATCAAACACTGAATCTGGGTAACTGTTTATGGTGCATCAAGTCCAAAGATTTGACAAACCTCATTAAGCATTTACAACTGAAATTGCTGCACAGTTTCTAGTACTCCTCCTGAATTAGACAGTAAAATTCTTGAGGTACTTTAGAAATTAAGCTGTTGAAATATACTGCAGAAGTAAAACACATAAAATATAGCCTAGCTTTTTTTTTCCAAATTGTAAAATAAGACGCATTTTCATCCATGATGAAAGGCAAATTGATTCATGTTTTTAAAATATTGGCCCAATAATTGGACCAAGCAATACACCTTGTTGGAGGAGGTATATCACTTGGGGAGGGACTTGAGGTTCCAAGGACTAATGTGATTCCCTGTGATGTCTTTCTTCCTTGTGATTTTGGATGAAGATGTAAGCTCTCAGCTCTATTTTCTCTAGGCCATCATGGGCTCTAATCCCCTTAAACTATAAGCCACATGAAACATTTCCTTTCATAAGCTGCCTTGGCCATGGTATTGCTTTTATCACAGCAATAGAAAAAATAACTAAGGCATTATGTATTTAAAATTGTCAGCTCTCTAGTCATGGTAAAAATACAATGATTGTTAAGAATTACTGTCAAATAAATAGTAATTATCGAGTGGAAAATTAAAACACTACTGTCAAATTATGAAAAAAAATAATTTGCTTACATGTTGGCTTTCCTTCAAGTCATGTTTGTTGCAGAAAGAAAGAAAGAAAGGAAGGAAGGAATGAAAGAAGGAAGGAAGGAAGGAAGGAAGGAAGGAAGGAAGGAGAAAGTGTAGAAACAATTTCTTCAAAAGCCATGATGTTCTACCAACATTTTTGTGCAATAAACTGTTTTGCTCCCGATACAGTTTGAAACATCTTCAATCAAACATAATTTGCTTTTCTTTTTTTTCTGTGTTTTTTGGGGAAATTCTAGTTAGACATAATAAATGAGTTGTGAGGAAAGCAAAGGATTTGTGGGTCAGCCTCTGTTTGTTTGTTTTTGTATTTTGTTGTTAGGTCCTTAGTCTCAGAAGAAGAGGGCTCTAAAGGAAATCAGTGATAGACTAAAGCAACCTCATTAAAAATTCCTAATCTTATCCTATTTCATGCCATAAGCAAAAGGAGTTTCCTATATAAGGTAAGTGTGAAAACTTTGAAGCACTGCAAACAAATTTGTACTTTTTCCCCCTATCACAAGTTAGGTTGATTTTTCTTTGTGTGAAAGAAAAAAACAGTAGTGCAAAGTTCAGCTATCATCCACATCATTTTAAGAAGCAAAACAAACCAACAACAAAGAAACAAATTGAAAATAGTAGTATCTAATACTAACTATATGGCAGGCTATAGAGTATGGACTTCAGATTAGTTTCTCTATTCTAAACACACTAACAACTATAAGAGTATTGCTTTTGTCTGATTGCATGCGGGTTGATACCCCAGGTCCCGCCTCTGAGAAAAAGGTATCGGACGGGTCTGATGCTCTTTGGGTGGATGACACCTAAATGAACATCTGTACAAAGTCCCAATTTATTTCTAATATCAGAGATCAGACCTCTACTCTTGCCTGATGTGTCTAAAACAAAAAGGGGAAACTGTAGAGAGCTGTGGAATGCTGTGCCTTAAAGATGGAGCTGGTTTCCGCCTTCCACCTTCCTGATGGTGAGTGCTCTCTGTCACGAACAATTCCACATTTGGCTAAGGCTGAGGATCTGGCTTGCTTCCATGTATGTGGACCTATCTGCATTGCCCACGTGGCACGCCTGGGTTGGCTACCCAGAGGCTATTTAAGCTGTGGGCTGGCTTTCCCCAGGGTCAGATGATTGTTCAAGGTTCCTGAATAAACTGCATTGAAAAAAAAAAAGAGTATTGCTTTTATATGCTGTTTATGGAAAAGAAAACTTAATCACAAACCATGACATAATATACACTGAAGCACAATGCTAGTATGTGAGTCAGCTTGGAATATTATTCACGTAGTCTGACCTAAGGTCCTCAAGATATGATTTGCTATACATATGACCAGTTTTGTGATTATGAAGTGCTAAGTTTTGTGTGATACGAAATAGCAATTATATTTTTAACTTATGTGCAACAATACCATGTGAAAATTGTTCTATGTGATGGACATTTACCTCACCCTTAAAAATATGGTTCAATGAGGGCATTTTATCAGATATTACTTTGCAGACAGTGTCAAAAGATATCTTCTACAGACTTGTGCATAGTGCTCAGTTTTATATAAACAAAACAAAGGTGCCTAAGGTTCTTTGGCTAACTGATCATTCAGCCTAATGAGCAATAGGGTAAAAACAAAACAAAAAACAAAACAAAAATACCTAGATCTGGTCCCAAACCTTGTCACCTAAACTAAGAAATAGTTAATTGTACCTTTCTAGTAATGAGAATGATATATTGTTTGTGATGGTTGTAATTTCTTAAGAATAATGTTGAAAGGCTTGTTACTGATTTTTCATACTCCTCACTTTTGTTTTCAATATTACATCCAGTTTAACAATGGTTATTATTTGATATAAGTGTCTAGACAAAAATGCTTTCCTAATGAACTCTTCTTTGTAAATTGTTGGAACTATACATTCATTCATTGGGTTCTAGTTGGATAAATACAGTCTGGCCAGGGCCATTGCACTCACCCAGTACTCTAAGTACATACTTGATTTATGTTATCAGAGCAACTATCCATCCATTTCTGAAGTTTTAAAATTATACCATAGAGACCATAGTGTCTAACCACATGTCTCACAGGTATTCAGAACAGAAACCCAGGAAGTATTTTGTCAAAGCAGAATCTCCAGATGGCTATTTTCCTGACAACTCAAATTAACTATACCACAGGGAACTGTTTGCTATGCTTTATTTA
Organism: Meriones unguiculatus; assembly: GCF_030254825.1. NCBI lineage: Eukaryota > Metazoa > Chordata > Mammalia > Rodentia > Muridae > Meriones > Meriones unguiculatus. Next base: position 44,844,383 of record NC_083364.1, on the reverse strand, counting down.
TAATCCTCTGCGTCCAGGGAAGTAGCATGTTATTAACCATGCAAACAAACAAAAACTCTGGGATGAAGCATACCTGAGTTGCTATCATGTACTGGGCTGTATTACTTTTGTAAATATGGTTGAGGTATTTGTTCTCTGCCTCCATTGTTTTGTCTATGAAACGGATGATAATATTCACCCTAAAGGTTTTGTGCAAAGCTTTTATATAGCGAATATGTTCAATGTCTGGTACATATAAGAATTCTTTAGTCTGCTCAGTTTAAAATAATTCCGTAGACTGTGGTTTATAAAAAACAGAAACGTAACTGTCCCAGGTATGGAGCTGATGTGTCTGAACCCCCGGTTCTGGCGTGTGTGGTATCTGTTGAAAGCAGCTTCTTGGAACACAGTGCGTTAATTGTCTCTACATGTCTCTATGGGTATGAATAAGGAACTATCTAGGGCCTCTCTTATGGTGGCTCTCATTCCATTCTTGAGGACCCAGTTTGACTAACTTCCAAGGACCCCATCTCTAAGTGCTGAGGCACTGGGGACATGAATTTAGAGTGGCTCAAACACTCAGTCTATAGTAAGAGTCTCCAAACTGGGAGACGTTCCAGAGCACCATGGCAGAAGTGTGGCAAAACAACAAAACAAAACAAAACAAAACAAAACAAAAAAAAAAAACAAAACACACACACAAAAAAAAACAAGCAAACAAAAACAAAAACAAACCAGTTTCCTTTTAAATTCTTCACCATTCTTCAGCAGAAATTTAAATATTTTTTACCGGATTATTACAGGTTTAGCCTGTTGAAAAAATGCCATATTTGATTCCTTTACTAGAATTCTGTTCTGCTTAGCTTTATTTATGATAGCGCTCTTTTACAAAATGGCTTCTGAAAACTTTCTACTCTGGGGAGTAGAGGGATCATTCAGGTGTTAAGAGCACATTTCGTTCTTTTAGAGGACCTGGCTGGATTTCTGTGGCCAACATGATTCCCCCACAACCATCCATAACTCTCGTTGTAGGGGATCTGATGCTCTCTTCTGATGTCTGCAGGCATCCATCGTGTATACGACACTCATACATACATGAAACAAAATATTCATACACATAAAATAAATAAATCTTTGAAAAAGAAAAGAAAACATCCCAGTCTACATTATCTTTTTCACCAATCACCCTACCCATTATTTTCAAAGTTATCATCTTTAAGTCACTTCGTTGTGTGTAGTCTCACAGGGAATGGTCGCCTAGCTTCTCAATTGCCTCAAAAGTCCTTATATGACACACCTGCCTTAGCATTTCTCATTCTGGTCACCCACCTACCTCTCTGTTTTCCTGAGACTATTTTATTTCAACGTATTCATTGTTTATCAAATTCCTAATCCTTCAAAGTGCACCTTTTAAGGTCAGCCTCTTTATTTTCTGTTTTCCAAAAACTATGGCGTCTCAGCTGTCCCAGGATATCTGGGACACCACCTCTTAGAGTGAATCAGTGCAGCTGAGATTATCTCTTTGGTTTAGGAGAGCGATTTCTGCTTCCTCTCCTCAGACATCAGTGGTCTCTTCAATATGCCAACCACACAGTTCTCACTTTGAGCTTTAAACTGACTAACTCTGCTTCTTGTTTCTCTTTCTATCTTTTCGTGATGCCAAATTGCAGGATCCTGTGTCCACTCTAGAGAGAATACAATGTGTCTGCCACAAACGGTAGCCCATGCATATAGACCTTTCAAAAACATTATGGAAGTTGATGAAAATGGAGACAAAATGAGGCATTACTGGCTAACCTGCAAATCATACACACACACACACACACACACACACACACACACAGTCTACAATTTTCATTTTACCCATATCAGTTTTACTGTCCCATGCCCAGAGGCACTCAAGCAGCAAGCCTATACACACTGCTGCGAATGTAGACCTCATATGGCAGCCGAGGTATATAAATATGCAAATCAGAGATGTATACAGAAACAGCCTTCCAATCGGGAACACCAGCTGTCACAGGCAGCAAAATTACTCCAAGGACTTGGCATTGGTGAGTTGGCAAATACCCCCTGGTTATTGCTGCCCCATCAATCATGGGCCATTTGGCAGGGCAGCATTCTTGATCAGGCATTCTCTTCCTTTTAGCTCAGGGAAAGAACTTAAGGCAATGAAATAAGCTGAAATATAATTTGATCCAAGTATCTGATGCAGGGGGTTATTGATCATATCTAGATATAAAAATTCTTTATCTTTCCATTATTTGAAAGAAATCATACCACCTCCAAATAAAACAAAAGCATCAAGCTAATGTTTTGTCTGTCTTCACTAAAGAGTTGTTGGGAAAGATTCTGCTGAGATATGGCTGACATGCAATGTTCAGAACGTAGTAGTTTTTTTTTTTATTTTAATTTATTTTTTAAAAGACTCCTGAAGACCATCGATCCTTAAGTTATCATGTGTGAGAATGGAATAGAAATGGAATGGGGGGCAGGAGAAAGATAGGCTACCCTGATGTCTACTCCAACTCTGGTTTATCAGGTGAATGAATACGAATTTTGCTTCTTAACAATCAACAAAGGAGTGGTTTACAGGCATCAAGGCATTCTGAGAGAAGTAAATATGTCACTGATTTTAAATAGCAGTGTTATCCACGAGAGCAGATCAATGGAAGTTGCATAGGTTTTCAGATGCTTCGGGATATTAAGGAACAGTCCCATTTCCCCCCTCCATAAACCATTCCATCCAGAAGAGTAATTTAAAATAGGCTATAAATCATTATCAGCTCAGCAGCCAACCAGCACTCAGAGAAGTTCTGTCTCCCCTTCCCCCTCCGCATCCTCTTTTCCTCTTTCTTGGAACAATCTGCAGTGTGTTTGTTTCTCTCTAGCTCTTAGGTCTGCCTGCTACAGCTCTTCTCACTGGATATGTGCTAGAAAAATAATAAATTTTCTTTCGGATTTAATATAGAAAACTATAGCCAAGACTATACACAAATTGTCTTCAGGAAATTTAAAGTACTCAGTGATTATTAGTTTGATGATGCTCATTACATCCTTGAAAATGAGTTGATAATACTTACTGCTGTTTCAAAACATAGTCAACATGTATGGGTAGTTATAGGGATGTGCTCCATGCATACAATGCCAGAGACTTAAAAGAATCATGGTGCATAAATACTAAGCTTTTCAGCAACCATCTTTAAGGCATTTCAGGGGTGCTACCTGTTTTGTGAGCCATAGCACATAAAATATCAGTTCTCATGGATTACTAAGTATTTTGAGGGACTACATTTCACTTATCAACTGCGATGCCTTGTGTGTGCTAGTGTGTATTTAAGTGTGTTTGTGTGTGCCTGTATGTATACATGCTTGTATGTTAATGTGTGGCTCAGATTCTGGTGTATTTTCCTCCTATTCCACTTTCCTCCTACTCCTTTTTTAATTATTTTTTATATTAATTACAGTTGATTCACTTTGTATTCCAGCTGTAGCCCCCTCCCTCATTCCCTACCTCTCTCATCTCCTCCCATGCCCCTTCCCTAGTCCACTGATAGGGTAGGTCCTCCTCCCCTTTCATCTGACCCTAGCTTATCAGGTCTAATCAGGACTGGCTGCATTGTCTTCCTCTGTGGCTTGGCAAGGCTGCTCCCCCCTTCAGGAAGAGGTGGTCAAAGAGCCATCCACTTTGTTCATGTCAGAGACAGTCCTTCTTCCCCTTACTAGGGTACCCACTTGTAGACTGAGCTGCCATGGACTACATCTGAGCAGGGGTTTTAGGTTATATCCATGAATGGTCCTTGGTTGGAGTGTCAGTCTCACAAAAGACCCCTGTGCCCAGACTTTTTAGTTCTGTTGCTCTTCTTGTGGAGTTCCTGTCCTCTCCAGGTCTTACTATCTCCCCCTTCTTTTGTAAGATTCCCTGCACTCTGCCCAAAGTTTGGCTATGAGTCTCAACATCTGCTTTGATACACTGCTGCATAAAATCTTTCAAAGGCCCTCGGTGATAGTCTCTTGTCCTGTTTCCTGTTTTGTCCTTCTTCCATTGTCCATCCCATTTACCTTTCTGAGTGAGGATTGATCATCTTACCCAAGTCCTCCATCTTGCATAGCTTCTTTAGGTGTACAGATTTTGGTATGTTTATCCTATATAATATGTCTAGTATCCACTTATAAGTGAGTACATACTTTAAGTGTCTTTCTGCTTCTGGGATACCTCACTCAGAATGATTTTTTTTCCAGATCCCACCATTTGCCTGCAAATTTCATGATTTTCTTGTTTTTAACAGTTGAGCAGTATTCCACTGTGTGAATGTACCACAATTTCTATATCCTTTCCTCTGTTGAGCGACATCTGGGTTGTTTCCAGGCTATTACAAATAAAGCTGTTATGAACATGGTTGAGCAAATGTCCTTGTTGTGTACTTGAGTATATTTTGGTTATATGCCTATGAGTGGCATAGCTGGATCTTGAGGAAGTGCTATTCCAAATTGTCTGATAAAGCACCTGGTTGATTTCCAATGTGGTTGTACAAGTTTACATTCCCACCAGCAATGGCCTAGGGTTCCCTTTTCTTCACATCCTCTCCAGCATTTATTGTTGCTTGAGTTTTTGATCTTATCCATTCTGATAGGTGTAAGGTGAAATCTCAGGGTCGTTTTGATTTGCTTTTCCCTAATGACTAAGGACATTGAACATTTCTTTAAGTATTTCTCTGCCATTCTATATTCCTCCACTGAAAATTCTGTTTAGCTCTGTATTCCATTTTTAAATTGGATAACTTGATTTGTTGTTCTTTAACTTCTTTAGTTCTTTTTATATTCTGGATATTAGCTCTCTGTCAGATAAAGGGTTGGTGAAGATCCTTTTCCAGTCAGTAGGTTGTCATTTTGTTCTGATGACAGTGTCCTTTGCTTTACAGTTTTTCAGTTTCATGAAGAAACAAGCAATGAAACACCAACAACTCCACAATAACTCTAACATTTGAAGAAAAAAAAAGCTTTACGTCTCTGAAGAAAGAAAATGAAGAAGATATCAGGAGATGGAAAGATCTCCCATGCTCATGGATTGGTAGGATTGACATAGTGAAAAATGGCCATCCTGCCAAAAGCAATCTACAGATTTAATGCATTTCCCATCAAAATACCAACACATTTCTTTACAGACCTTGAAAGAACAATTCTCAACTTCATATGGAAAAACAAAAACAAACAAACAAACAAACAAAAAAACAGAATTGCTAAAATGATCCTCCCTGTACAACAACATATTGTCTAGAGGTATCTCCATCTCTGATCTCAAGCTGTACTACAGAACAATAGTAATAAAAACAGTATGGTACTGGCATATAAAGAGAATGGTAGATCAATGGAATCAAATAAGAGACCGAGAAATAAACTCATACACATATGGATACTTGATTTTTGACAAAGAAGCCAAAACCATTCAATGGAAAAAAGACAGCATCTTCAACAAACTGGTCTAACTGGATGTCTACATGTAGAACAATGCAAATAGATCCATATTTATCACCCTGCACAAACCTAAAGTTCAAGGAGATCAAAGACCTCAACATAAAACCAGACACACTAAATCGGTTAGAAGAAAAAGTGGGGAAAAGACTAGAAGTCATTGGCACAGGAGACAAATTTCTGACCAGAACGCCAACAGCACAGGCTCTAAGACCAACAATCATTAAATGGGACCTCCTCTTCTTCTTGTTGGTTTTGTTTGTTTGTTTGTTTGTTTTGTTTTTGAGACAGGGAATCCCTAGTTGTGCCAGAACTGGCTCTGCAAACCAGGCTGTCCTTGGACTAACTGGTATCTTCTTTCTGCCTAGACCTCCTGAATTCTGGGATTAAAGGAACGTGCCACCACTGCAAGGCCTGGTGTCCTCTGTTATCACTCTCCATCAAATTTTTTGAAACAGAGTGTGTGACTGAACCTGGACCTTACAGATTTCACAGTACTGATAGGTGAGCAAGATCCAGGAATCTGCCCCTCTCATCCCAGGTTGGAGGTTACAAGTGCTCATAACTGTGTCAGGCTTTTGCATATTAGGGACATTAGAGAATCAAAATCAGGTACCCATGCTTGCGCATGAAGCCTTCTACCTATTGAGCCATCTCCTCAGCATCAGTGACATGATTGCATTTAAAATATTGAAAATATTTTATATTGTTTGAGAAGTTCACACACACATACAGTTGTGTTTTGAACAAATCTATTTCCCAATCTCCTCACGTGTACTCCTCCCCTACCTCTTCCACTACTTGCTCCTCCACTCTCCGTGTGCTCTTGTCAAAAATCATTAAGTCCAGTTAGTGCTGCCTTGAGGTGCATGGGCATAGGACAATCTGCTGCACAGTTCTCAGCCTTTCTAGTGCTTAGACCCTTTAATACAGCTCCTTACCTGGTCGTGACCCCCAACCATAAAATTATTTCGTTTCTACTCCATAACTGCAAATTTGCTATGGTTATGAACTGTAAGGTAAATATTTGATATGCAACCCCCGGGCTGAGAAGTGTTGATCTACTGGCATGGGTACCCTCTTGGAGTCTGCACACCCGAAGAAAATTGACTATCCCTCTCACAAGAGCCAGTAACATCTCTTTAGAGTGTCAACTATCTTTGTAGTGCAAGGAAGGATGTAGTTTTAGACAAAAGCTTAAGTAAGGTGTGGTAGAGATACCACTTTACACAAAGCACGTCAGGTGATGTCTAAAATCCCAGTGAATTCTGTCTTTCCTTGTGTGTCTAATTTTACTTAAGACATAGCTCCAGTTCTGTCCAGTTTGCTTCAAATGAATTCTCTCACTCTTCTTAATGGAGGAATAATATTTTTCACTGTGCCCAAGACCACCATTTCTTTACCAACTCATCTGTGGATTATCACCTAGGCTGATTGATATTCCAGTTGTTGTAAGCAGTGCTGCAATAAACATGGACACGCAGGTATCTCTGTCATTCTGACCTCAATTCTTTTAGATATACACCCAGAAGGGGAATTGTTGTATCATATCGCATTTCTATTTTTAGCATTTTGAAAGGCCTCCGTACTGTTCTCCATAATGGCTGGTCTAATTTACATCCCCACCAACAGGGTATGTGGAAGAGTTTCTTTTTCTTTTTTTTTCTCTCTCTCTCTTTCTCTACATGGTCTCTCATTTGTGGAAGGTGAAATAAGTTTGTCTGAATGTAGATGATTTCTGGAGGTTAGGGAGTGTGTGGAGGAAAGGGGATTGGCCAAATGGAGGTTGCCTTGTATCACTGAATGCTTCGTGCATGTGTTGAAGCATCACTGGACTCATTAGTATGCACCATTAATGTGTGCTAATTAAAATCAAAACAGTTCATATAGAACACCAATGTTAGTCCCTGTGTCAAATCTTCAGTCAATTTTTATCACAGTTTGAATCCCCACACACTCTAGGAAAAAAAAAAAAAAAAAAGCAAATGGAAACAAACCCTTAGCATGCAGTTAAGATCTACATAGCTTGGCATCCTTGCCTTGTTCTCATCTGTCCTGTACCCATGTGCCTGTTCATTGCCAGGTCCTTTCCACACGTTCAAGCTCTGCCAGGCTCTTCTTTTTCACACTCCATGGCTAGCTAGCTCTATTTTCACACTTTCTGGGGGAAGCATTTCTTTATTTGGGATATGGTGTACGCACGTATGCAGAATGGAAAGTTGAAATAATACATTGGGGGTGGGGATCACGGAAAGTTGAGTTACTCTATCACTATGTGAGCATTCAAAAGATTCAAGACAAAGAATCCTGATGATCAGAGCGCTATTTCACAAATGCGTACGAGGCGTTCAGGAGAGTTCAGGATACAAAGAAGGCATAAGTAGACAGGAATGTTGCTTGCTGGGTAGGATGCATGCATAACCATATAACCTGAGTATGGTGCAGATCCTTATAATTCTAACACCCAAAAGGCGGAGGTAGGAAGAGCAGGGGTTCCAGGTTACTCTTAGCTACACAGGAAGTGTGAGGACAACCGGGGAATATGTGACACCTTGCTTTTCGTTTCCCATTTATTTGTTTGTTTAATGGCGTTGCAGTCTGATCTCAGCTCTGTCCCTCCTCTCCGCCTAGTCCTACCCTCACTCTACTTCCCCTCATCTCCCCCTCCTTCTCTCAGAGAAGGGGAAGCCTCCAATGAGTACCAACACATCCTGGCATCTCAAGTCACAAGTAAGGCCTGACAAAGCAGCATAGCTAAGGAAAAGGGATCCCAAAGCAGGCAACAGAGAGAGAGAGAGAGAGAGAGAGAGAGCCCCTACTCTTATTGCTAGGAGACACACATGTTGACCAGGCTTCAATCTGTTTATAAAATTGCAGCATGTGCATGCTCTTTGGTTGTTGGTTCAGTCTCTGTGAGCACCCATGGCCTGATGGCTCTGTAATTAAGAGGATTGCTTGCACTTCCAGAGGACTTGGGATCAATTTCTAGCACCCACATGGCAGATCATAACTGTCTATACTCCAGTTCCAAAGGATGTGGTGCCCTCAGAAAGACACACATGCAGGCAAAACACCAATGCACAGAAAAATACATAAATCTTTAAAAAGTTGACACCTTGCTTTAAAAAAGGAGTAAGGAAAAAAGCATAAGAAGACAATAACTTTTGATTTTAATCTGGGAAAAGCTAATGGAAGCATGAACTAGAAAATGTAAAGAAGCACCGTTTACAAAAATATGTTCACTGATTACAAGACAGATAGAAGAAATGGACAACTTAGTCTCCAAGTGGGGTCCCTAGTAAGGGGAGCAGGGACTTTCTCTGGCATGAACTCAGTAACAGGCTCTCTAATCACTACCCCGTTGGGGGCGGGGTGCAGCCTTGCCAGACCACAGAGGAAGACAATGCAACCAGTCCTCATGAGACCTGATAGGCTAGGGTCAAATAGAAGGGGAGGAGGATCTTCTCTATCAGTGGACTAGGGGAGGGGCATAGAGGGTGGAGGGTGGGGTTGGGAGGGATGATGGAGGGGTCCACAGCCAGGATACAACTTGAATAAATTGTAATAAATAATAATAATAAAAAGAAATTGAAAAAGAAATAACCCTGTTTTCAGGAAGATGTCATATCATTATTAGAAATAAAAATACAAGAGATAAAGAGATGCTTAAAAGCAAAAGTGACCTTTTGACTTGAGCCCAATAAATAATAAATTTGCTGACAGATGAAGCATGTTTATAAGGTAGTGTAGGATACCATTCTGAAAAACAGGGTCAAGGTTACTTAGCAATGGAGAGTGACAATCAAATACCAAATGTGATGATATCATCAGTGAACAAAATCTAGAAAGGAAATGTAGATGCTGAAGCTCATATACCTAAGCAGATGTCAGCTGACCTATTAGGAAAGGTGAAAGCAGTGTTGAAACAGGGAATTATTTCAGGGAACAAAGGTGAAAGATGGTGCCAGAAAAGGGGAGCTTTTTAATTGTGCTCAACGGGCTCAAAGAGAATGATTTAGAAGACAGGCTCATTAAAACAGGGAGGTGGTGAGAGATTGTCCAGGAGGAATATGAAAAAATAGAAAGCAAAGGATGTGGGAAGGACTAAGAAAAGTTGCTGTAGGCAACTGGACATCCTCAAGGGATGGATGAAGAGATCTACAGAAACCGAGAGGTTTTAACCAAGGTTGTCTTGACTAGAATACTCAATGACAGGCTACGGGGTCCTGTTTCCTTTCAATAGTTAATTGTGTTCGGATTAGAAAAGGAAAAGTATTGTTGGAATCACTCACGGGTAACAGGTAGTGAAGAAAAGCAGAATAACAACAGATAAACTTGAGCTTAGGTGTCAGGAAGGCCACTCTGTCTATAGTCTGTAGACAGGCAGATAAAGCCAACACATGATTAAGAGAGCATCCCTAATGTCCTGATTTAAAGTTCTGCATTCAGTAAAATTAGAAATTTTAATGTATTTTTGTGTGTGTGTGTTGGGGGGGGGTGGAGAGACAGGGGTTGCATTTTGGTTTTGCGGGACAGGGATTCTTTGTGTAGCCTTGGCTGTCCTGGACTCACTTTGAAGACCAGGCTGGCCTCGAACTCACAGAGATATACCTGCATCTGCCTACCCCATTGCTGGGATTACAGGCGTGCACTACCGTGCCCGGCTATGTGTTGATTTCTTATCCTGTAATTTTACTTGAGCTGAGACTGACAAAGTCCTAATGACATAGAACCTCTGTCTTTATTGCTCCTCCCCAAGGCTTTGGAGAGAGTATGAATGTGTGCATGCCCAGCATTATCTTGCTGTTCCTCCTTTGAAATGAAGCATGCTTTAATAACTTTAGGCCTTAATCACTAACTTAATCACGTTAGAACAGATGAGTTTGCATTTGTTTCCTCCAAGGGGGAAAAAAAAGTCCAATGACTATAATTGCTTCAGTGAGAGAAGGATGGACAACTGAAGAAGAAAAATAAACCAGATAGTAAAAGAGAAAAGAGCTAAAAAGAAATTTACCTTTGAAATTTTTTCTAAAAGTCTTTTCCTAAAAAAAAAAAAAAAAAAAAAAAAAAATCGTGGATTTATTGTTTGAACAGTTACATCAAGCTATTTTTGAGTTATAATATAAACATATTAGAAACTGGATGAAATGAAGTTCTACTTAGTAAGGACAGAATTCCAAAAGCCATTATATAAACATCGCTTTAGAATATTTATATATGAATGTATAAGATATGAGTAATTTCTGACCTGAGTGTGAAAAATGGAATTTACTAAGGTACTTTTAAAGAAACTGCTACTTTCCATATACGGAAAAACATTTCAATCATTTAATAAAATGTTTTCAAAATTGTGATTACTAATGAATGTTGAGCTCTGTAACTCAGAGCTTTTATTTGGAAGTAAATGAAACCTTACTGAGCATCTCAGCTCAGGTCACTGGGAAGGCCACAGGTAGAATTATGACAACTTCTCACAGGAGATAATGGGCCATGCTGATTTTGAAACTGAGATGCCATAGCTCTCAACACACCAACCGGGCCCTGGATCCACAGCAAAGCCTCTATGAAGAGACCATTCCTACACAAACTCATCATCATAAGTGCCACTGCTCAATTCAGTTCATTCTCTTTGGGTTTGTGTGTGTGGGGGGGGGAGGGTTTCCTGTAGATCATGTCAGTTAATAAATTTAGGAGCTGAATCTCAAATCTGCCCACTTTTGGAGGACAGCTACTTTATTTCAGATTTTAGATTGTGAGAATTTCTGTGTATCCCCACAATATTGACCAATGGGATCATTTCTAAACTTAAGGAATAGGTCTGGATAATAGGTATAGTTCATAATGACTATATTAAATGTATTTCTCAAAAATAACCCCAATGGCTTTCCTCAGTTTTTTATTGTGACTATTTAGAGCACCTTTCACAATTTTCTAGAAATATTTTTGATGGCCATATCAATGATGATATGTATAACAGTCCTGATTTGCATATCAGATGATTTTCTTTTTACACATTTGTGGAAGTGGAATTACTGGGTCAAGTGATAGAAATGTATTTTAAAGCTCTGATAGATGTGTCTGCATTACCCTAGGAAAGTTTCCACTAATTTACACTCTCAACAGGCAGATATAAATGTGTCACTTTCTCCACTGTCTTGCCATTTCTGTCTATGCTCATTTTGTTAACTCCTTCCTGGTGCTACTAGCTTCGGAAACATGTATTTATGCTGGCTTTGCATTTGTTTGATTATTGGTGAGATATGAATGACTTTCATTTTTGTGATATGTATGTGTTCTTTCAACAATTGAAAGTCTACGTTCTCCATACTTAGCTCTCAATTTTTGAGAAAGAACAAAATTAGTAAGTTGAATGACATCACATGCATTTTGTTCCCTATTTGTATTATCTCATTTTTTCCTTTCTTGATGTGATATATTTTATTCACATATTTACTTATAGTGGATTGTGTTTGAAAAACTGCTTTAATGAACTATGCTTTATATTTAATCCATTTTTTCTTTTATTCAGCAATTGGAAAAGCCTTATCTTTGCATATTTTATTATTATTACAATAATTCAGTTTTATGAAAAAGTCCTAAGATGAATGCAAAGAACTCCCATATACCTCAACTACATTCAGGTTTTATCAATTTCCTGTTCTTGTCTTTTTTTTTTTTTTTTTAGCCGAATGTCTATCACATCTTATATATGTGTCACACCCCTACAGTCTTTCAATTCTTGCTATAGAATGTGCTTCCCTGTGCTTAATTATTTTTGCTTAGACTTGCACTTTGTAGGCACCTTCAGAAAGTGAGGCTGTTTTCTGCTCATTGCCTCTTCTGGCACATGACACCGATTTATATCATTTTTGCTAGTGCTATCTTTGAACGCTTGATTAATATGGTATCAGCAGGTTTTCAGTTTTATTCTTTTATCCTTCTGCAGGTAACATTTTTGTGGGTAGGAATTCTGTAAAATTTTGTTCCTTTAGCATTCTCCTTCCAGTTTTAGAATTCTTGGTATTTTTGTGCCTGAATTAATTATTTCTGTAAGATCTTCGAAATGATATTTACCGCATTCCAACACTACTTTGGCATTTATTATTAGTCAGCATTCTAAGAGGATGATTTACGATCTTTACTAATTAACTGTCATCTAACTATCATCAGCATTGTAATATCTGAAATAATTTATTTTGATACTCAAATCATCTTATACTTGGCTGATGGAAGCCCCTTCAAGCTGCCATCTGTATGCTCGCACAGGCTTCATTATTCTTTTAGTACTTTCTTACTTTATTGTTCAAAAGGTGTTCCAGACTCATGCTGTTTCCCTGCCCCATCCTGATCAACGTTTTCTCTAAGCAACCCATGTTCTTTGTAGAGAAAATGATACTTTCATAGCAACATCTGGATTCCAGGTCCTAGGTAATGGTTTTTGGTAGCCTGGTGTTGAAGTTCCATTGTCTCTACCTCTTCATATCTATCTCAAATTCACAAGTAAGCACTAACTACTCCAGTTTCATTTTTTTTTTTCACTTCACTATTCTCCATGTTATATCTCTCTTTTCCCATAACTGGGTATCATTACACTTCTTTGTTCCTTTATTCATTTATTTCTCGTGAGCTTCTGACTAAACACGTTGAACTTATCACTAGGATAGTTTCTTACAGGTTCACTGGTGACCTCCAGTGATGCTGCCCCTCTTCAGAGCCTCCTCACTTGAATCAGCCTCCCCCTGATTCAAGCTGAACTGCTTTCTGACTATAGCATGGTCTGCTTCATAGATTATTTTACTAAAAAGAAAGAAATGAGCTGTACTGACTTTCGTATACTCAATTTGCCTTCCATTTAAGCAAACCTAAGACAAGAGCAATTTTAGAAACCTGTTCTATCATTGAAAACATCATTAAAAGAAACATTTCACACTTCAGATGCAAACAGGTTCAATGAAATCACTTTTATTTATTGATCTCACTTGCACATAAACAGTTTTAGTCTTTAGATATGGATATGTGAGTTCAAAATGTTGTCTACAACTTATTTAAGAGTACAGGTTTTATCTTTGGTTTTCAAGGAAACTTCTTTGTTCCTGTGAATAGTAAGTTTCCCTGCAGAGCTCACTCTGCCATGACCATTGTAACTTATTTTCTCTCATTTTCAAAGAGGGCAAATATAGTTTGGATCAGTGTGTAAGTATAAAATGTTTATTTAATTTAATGAGGAATAGGGGAGCTGCAGATAAATACAGGAGGCTTGAAGATAATAAATAAATATAAGCAGATGGAATTGATCTGTATAAAACTTATCATTTCTACAAGGGAAATATTGAATTTAAATGACATGGAATAATATTCCTCATTACTTCCTTTCCCCCTTTTTACTTCTCTCCTTCACATTGGCTGTTTGGCTGTTGACTTGAAAGGCAAATCTCTAACAGACAATTTTGAGCCTGATGTCTTAGGCCCTAGTGGTGTATTCCTTTAACCTTAGAGGCAGACACATCTTTGAATTTGAGGCCAGCCTGGTCTACAGAATGAGTTCCAGGACAGCTAGAACAATACAGAAAAAACCCTGTCTCTGAAATCAAAACAAAACAAAACAACAACAACAACAAATTAAATTAAAGAGCCAGGTGTGGCAACCCATACCTTTTATCCTAGCACTCATGGAGGCAGAGGCAAACAGATCACTGAATTGAGGCCAGCCTGGTCTACAAAGAAAGTCTAAGACAGCCAACGCTATGCCACGAAAGCCTGTCTCGAGAAACCAAAATAAGTAAGTAAATAAATAACAAAATTTAAATTTAAGAATAGGATACAAATGATCATACTGAATAATTCAGAATCCCAATGATCAATAAAATCAACCATGAAAGCAAATCAAACCAATAAAGACCTCAAAGTCTTATTTTATTAAAATTCTTTCAAAATCAGAAGAGCTAAAGGGTAAATGCAGTTACAGTTCAGGGGTGCAATTTATTTCAAACTGAGTAAGCCAGGGTCCTATGTTGACAAGATTATCAATGCAGCACAATGTTTACTAAGGAAGGGAAGAAGAATGGAAGGCAGGAGGAAGATGTAACAAAAGAAGACAGAAGAGACTGAGAGAGGGGGAAAATAGTGCCTTTTCAGAGCTCTGTAATGGGCTTTGTCATCAGGAAGGATGCTTCCAAGAACTACCTGTAAGACAGGGTTCTTAAAACTCAAAGCCTAGAAATGAGCCTCAGACTATTGCTCATAAAAAAAGCAATAAATTTAGGGTTTCTTTTGTAAGTTCATGTGAGGAGTCTATAATTAATGAGATAAAGGAAATGTGGCTTTTCATCAGCAGGGGTAGAAAATCAAACATTTTGGTCTTACAATGTGTTTCCCTCACAATATTTTTCTACAATCATTACTTTAATTGAGATAATTATGCAATAAACTTCCTGCCAACAATGTATACATTCCCACCTACCATGAGTTTTATTTCAATCAGTGACAAGAAAATTTCAGATTCTAATTTATACTAAAGCGAAATTTAATAATCTATTTTCAAAACACTTCAAAACTCAAACTGTTTTATTAATCATATCTGACTTTAGTGTTTTCATATCTCTTTATTTATTTTTAAATGTTAACTAAAATAGGATAGCATAAAAAGAGTAAAAGACTGAACATGGAAATAGCTACCCTGACATTGATAAAAATCTACAAATCATGTGAAGCAACGTATGTAAACTGAAAACCAAATGGTAGTTATAATTTATGGAGAATGGGTATTTGAAACTAACATTCAATTAAAAATGTTGTTGTCATTCTTTTTATCCAAATGCCCATGGAATATCTAAGCAAATGCCCCATTTTCAAGGGTACTGTTCTCATAGTTACACCTCAGCTCATCAATGTAATCAGGCTTAATTTTAGTTTTTCTTTTACAACCCTCTAGTACTTAATCTGCAAACTTTTACACATAAGTTGATGTGTCACACGGGAAAATGAACTGGCAGGAGGCAATAAATCCCTCCCATTGCTTAGAGCCACAGAATAGTAGTTCTTGTTTTGTGCGCATCTGAATGACTGACAATGATAATGAGCTTGCAGGTGTCGACTCTGATTTAATTGTTCTGGGTGTGCGTCTCGGGTGCCAGCACTTTGAAAATGTAGGAAACTGCAAGGCTGAGTTTACTACAGATTGTGCAGTGGCCATACCAGAGATGAACTATGTTGCCCTAGCGCAGGTGCTTCCACTGCCAGTATGTTTAGAAGACCAAGAAACCCCAGGAGAGTAACCTTCAGAGAAAAAGAAAATGTGTACATTAGTAGCAGATAGGACTTTATTTCATTAATATTTACTTCCTTATTTTATTGATATTAAAAAATGGTGTGTCCTTAATCTTTGAGCCTGGACTCAATAAAGTAGCAGGTACAAAAACCAAATATTAGGCTTTACATAGGGGTCCTTGCATTTATCAAGTAAAATGCATGTTTAAATTTGGGTAGCCTTGGCTTTCTCTGGGAGAATATATATTTGCAAATAATTGCAAGTGACCCTAGAGGTCAGTGCTGACTTGTGCCTTTGCTGAGGCATGACTTTATCCTGTGCCCATATAAGAAAGCTGTGTGTAGCTGTCACTTAAACAAAGATAGCTTATTGAACCACAAAGCATACTTTTTCAACACGGGTTATTTTGTACGTAATGGCCTTCATAAACTAATAAAAGTCTTCTCTGTGAGAAATAATCAAAAATGCTGAAGATATTGAAAAACCACTAGTATATTGGGAGTGTGTGAAAGTTAAACAAACAAATAAGTGGCTTCAAGAAAAAATAATGTATAAGAGGATAAAAGGTCATTATAAATACTAACATATATATAAAGGTGAAAATTTTGGAAGAGTAGGCCAGTGTATCACAGTCATTTCTTTGAAACATGAAAACAGATAGTCAGAGTGATAGACTGTCTCTCTAGGATGCTCTATAGAGGTGGCCTTCAAGGTTCTGGAAAGCCATGGCATCTATGTAACTTGGCATTGATTTGTGTGTCTCACATTCAAGATAACTCTTAATAATATTTGCAGACACAACCACCTAAAATCAGATGAGTGCGTGCAGCATCATTTCCTCCTTCTTTGGGTTCTCATATAATTATTAAAAGTCTCCACCCAACAGGTGGATCAAAGCAGATGCTGAGACTCACAGCCAAACTTTGGGCAGAGCACAGGGAATCTTATGGAAGAAGGGGAGGGGAATAGAAGGACACCAAGGGACCTACAAAGAGACCAACAAAGCTAAAAAATTCTGAGCCCAGGTGGTCCTACAGAGACTGATGTACCAACCAAGGACCATGCATGGAGAGGACCTAGACACCCTGCTCAGATGTAGCCCTTAGACAGCTCAGACTCCAAGTGAGCACTAGAGTAAGGGAAGCATGGGCTACCTCTGTCATGAACTTGGTTGCCTGCTCTTTGATCACTTGCCCCTGGCAATGTGCCTTTACCAGGCCACAGAGGAAGATGATCCAGGCAATCCTAATGAGACTTGATAAGCTTTGGGCAGATGGCAATAGTGGAGAACTCCCTCTTTCAGTGGACTAGGGGAAGGGGATGAGGGGAAGAGGGAGGGAGGGTGGAACGGAGAGGTGTTGAGGGAGCTTTACTCAGGATATATAACAAAAAAATTGTAAGAAAAATTTAAAATAAAAAAATAAAAAAAGACACTGACTCTATGTTGCTAGCCTACAATGAAAGTCCGAGAATCACTTGGGAACTTATAAATTCATTTCTCCAGACATTACTCAGATCTGCCAAACCAGAAATTACTGTTGAGTTTTCAAACAATCTAATAAATCTTCTAAGTGTCACTGCTGCAAACTGCATTTTTTTATTTTTAACTCAACCATTTCTACAACTGTAGGAAAGAAGGTAAAAGTGATGATCTTTCCAGGAAAGACCCTCAAATGCAAAGACTCTGAGCCTGCCCCAAATTAAGCAAACAATGGGTCAAAGCAACTATAACACTGAGAAGCAGAGGAGTGAGCTTAGATATAGAAATAGTGGAGAAGAAACACCAAAATGATCTCCTGCATTTTCTTCATCATCATAATCCCCAGCATCATCATCTCCATTTTCTATTGTGGAGAACGGATTTTCTCCAGATAACAAGCAAGATAGGAAACCATCTTATTTAACCCTGACAACAAATTCAGAACTGAAATCTCTAAATTTCATCTTTATTTTGCCTATGTCAAAACTGGGCCTTAACGAAATTAAGTGGCTTACTCCGAGGTTAATTCAAATAGGAGGAAGGAGCCTGAGAATTGGCTCTGGGAATGTGTAAATGCAGAACCCATCTTTTAACTCCCCGTTTTCAGTGTTATCACACCTTTGAGCTACAGGTGACCTCCCTTTTGGTAGAGGAAAAAAATAATAATCTATTGAATGACTAACTAACTTTGATGACACAGATGCTGGATCTGAAATGTTCAGAAATTCTTAGATTCTGAAGCTGGAGACTAAGAAAAGAAGAATCAATGATTGATAGGAGCAGAATATGGGTTTGTTTTTCCAGTCCTGGGGTTCAAACCCAGAGCCTTCATTCCAGCTCTTAGAAGACAAATCTTTGATGTGATGCAACACTATCTAATGTTCTGCTGCGGTACAATTAGAGGGCAAGTGGAGAGTGATAAAACCCTTGGGAAGGAAGACCTCAAAGGCTGGCATGCCTAGGATTCTCAAGGAATCCCACTCTGTGAGTCAGGCTCTAGGAAGAAACAGCGCCTCTTTCGCTTTTGTTAAGATACAAGATTTTTCTCTCCTTCTCTTTCAAGGTGATGCTATTAAGATGAAAATATGATAATATTTGGAACAAACATAAATGTGCCTCAAACTCAGTTAAGCTAAGGGGAAGCCTTGGGTTGCCTTTGCTGTTGACATTGCATTTAAGCTTTTGCTCATAATAAAGTTATCCATACCTACTTTAACTAGTATTTTCAAATTACCCAAGACAGTGAATAAACAGTACTTGCCCATTAACTGACTCTTTTTCCTTTTCTTAATACTAATTCGGACTTAATTTAATTCTTGTTCTAAAAGCATCTCATCATGATTTTAACTTAAGAGAACATGGACAAATGGGGGGGGGGACTTTGAAGATTTGGTGGTAAGGACTTAAGCCTAAATGTAAATATCTAAAGTAGTTATTCTTAAGGTCATGGCAAAAATATTTTAACCCAAAGGAAATGTTCTGAGATGAATTCCACTCAGTAGTTGTTTGTAACTTTACCACTTCACGGCTTCTGTAATGACACTGCATGGATAACTGGTATTAAATGACCTTGTTTCTTCATTTTGAAACCATGCCTTCTAATGTTCAGACTGTCAACCATATTTTGTTAACAGTTGAGGAGTAGAGGCAATACCTCTTTTTGTCTGTAAGAACTTTTCTCATGACAATGAAGTTAGCAAAGTACCAAAATTGTGTACTAATATCACAACTGAGCAAGTATTTTTTGAAGAATTATGTTTTATACAGAAATGCATACATAAAACCATGACAGGTTGTTACATAAATCTGTTCTGAGGATCCTTTAGTATAATATATATTAGTTTATTTGTCCCTATGTCACTGAATTAAGTGGAAACTACATTTTGAGACATTTGTGTATGTGTGTGTCTAACTGTCTTGTGTGTCTCTCTGTGAGTGACTACACTTTATAGGAGTAAGCAAAGTAACCAGTTGACATAGTTGCTCATAGCCAGATATTTTACCCATAAATGGGTTTTCTGAGATTTCTAACCCTAGTGTGTCTTGTTCTCTGGCTCAAGTACTCACCACTAATCTGCAAGAAAACATGATTATATATGGAATTTTGTAAATCATAGAAAAGCCTTTTCCAAAGAGTAAAATGAAGCTGTTAGCCATTTGCAAATGGACCACTATGGAAGTCACATGACTGAAGCACCCTTGTACCATGTGGACTTTGATACGTTTTCTCTTAGTTGCAGTTTATTAGTGAGAAGAGCAGGGAAGGCATTACTTTAAATGCTACAATTACCAATTACCACTTCCCTAACACATTTATAGTAGCTGCAGCCCAACTTTGCCACACCACTGACTGCATTTGGAAAATTGACAGGAACCCTAAGGCCATGCTTAATTTGCATAAAATTGTAAATCAAAAATACAGGAACACAATCTTAATATTTGTCAGTGCTTAGGTCTTTCCTGATAGATGGATGGAAAAGGCTGGAGACTTGACTTTGCCTGCAAAAAAATTGTGTAAGTAATCAGCTTTGTTTTCAAGGAAAGAGGATCCAAGACAGCCACAGTGTATGGGAATATATGTATGCTATTTAAGATTTTTAATGCTTTAAAGTCATGAGTCAGATGTGCCCTGGGAAACCCCAATCTAGAAACAAAATTTCCCTTATGACTTCACAGAGCCTGATCTTTAGACTGCCGTACAATAATTCATTAAATAAAGATACAAGCCACAAAGAAAGGCAACCAGGTGAGAAGGGATCAAAGCCCCTAGGAATTTTATTTTTCTAAAAATCTTTTACTAGCACATAAACAAAGAATTAATACTGATCTTTAGGGCCAGGGTAGGAAAAATGCTTTCTTAAATTCAGCAAAGCATCTTAATGAAATAAAAAGAACTTCCTGAGAATTTAAATATTGTGTACACTTATGTTAAGACAGCTGTCATTTTGCTGTATGTTTTCTTAATCAAAGCTAGAAAAAAATAAAAAAAGACATCACCAGCAGATTGGCACATGGTTCTTACTAGTTTTTTTTTTTCTTTTCAAATCAGTCATATAGAAAAAAATACATATAAACTAAAATACAATAATTTTTTTTTCAGAAATAACTTTGCAAATGCTTTGCACATCACAGCCACTCTCCATGGCTCACTTTGCTATCCCGCTTTTTTCTTACCTTGCACGATCAAGTAAACTTGGGAGGTCTTGGGCTCATGCTGTGTCTGAACTGAGCATGTGTAGGATCCCTCGTCATACACATCCACCTTCTGGATTCGGAGGCTGTATTCCAGAGAATGGCGTTTCTCCAGCTCAACCCGAGGATCCAGAGACCACTTGTCATGTCCAGCGAAGATGATGCCAGAGCGGTTCAACCAGGCCACTTTTGAGTTTTTGTCTTCTACCACACATCTACCAGAGCAGAATAATCCCGTTAGTGTCTCGCCATTTCTGTTTGATTTCATTCTCTGCATGACAGGACTCAACAAGGCCCATCAAGACAAATAATTACAGGCATCATAAATCATTGTCAAGATATTTCTGAGAGTGCCAAGTATTTCTACCGTTTCCTTTAAGAGCCAATCACCACCCGGTGTGTAAATATCATCATATTAGATTTGATTCAGCAACAAACAACTGGAAAGTGAGTCATACAACCCAGTAAAGTTAAATGATTATTTACCTCCCACTGGATTATTTTCTTCATGTTAAGGAAAAGATCATTCACACAAAATTCCATCTGCTTAGGTATTTTTGAGAATTGTTCAATTGATGCTGTGTCACTTTCACTGCATCTCAAACTGAGTTTATTCTTCCATAGGCATGACCTGAGAGTGATGCTTCATATTTATAAGAACTAGACTAGATCTCAAAGTTTGCTTGTGACCCCAAAGCACTTGACATACCCATGCCTTAGGTTCTGTCTGCTGAGAGTGACAGGCTTCTTGATGGTGAGTGAGTTTTCTATCAACATTTCTCATCATATTAAATAAAGCGATCTTTCTTTCATAGGAGATAAAGAAAACAGATTTATACTCCTAACTCAAAGAAGATAAATGCCAAAGGCTAGTATAAATGGCAAAATCTGTGTGTATTGAGTTGGAGGGAGGAGTGAGTCATGGAAAAATGCATTGTTTTCCTTGAATCTTATGTTTGAAAAGTTGGACTGGAAAAAAAAAACAAAAACACTTTCTCTATATATTCCTATGGCAAGATGTATGTCTGCCCTACAGGAAAAGGGACCCAAGTTCTGTTCACATCTGCATAGCCAGCTGCTCAACACTCAGCACCACAAGAAAAGGGCAGAAATTTCAAGGACCTTGACAGGAGAACAATTAAAATAACACATTCCCCTTTATTATTTTAGTCAAATAAAATACAAGTTTCCTCCAGGGTAGAAACAGACTGCTCATACTCGTGCATAGGGAGAAGACATTTGGAATCCATGGGCTGTTCACTTGGCTCTAGAAGCTAAACACATCTCTCATAGCAAGAAGAAGAGTTCAGTCTTTAGTATACCTTACCTACTGTGCAAAGCCCTTCCAGCCCGACTTCATTTAGGTAAACCATATTTTGTTTTTTTAAGAGTAAATATTTGACACCTTGGAGGCACAGGTCTTATTTTGGTTCTTTCCTTCCACAAACACAGCTCACTTTAAGTGCAAGGTGTTACTTTCATCCCCTGGGAAATTTTTCTTTGCCACACAGATACTACTGGGGATAATCACACATGTTTGGTAATTTATGGCTACTCTACAAGAAGCACGGCACATACTTCATGGACATGATTGCTACTTCCTTCCAGAGGTTGTTTTTCCTATTTCTTTGGCATCGCTTCTCTGCCCTGAGTAGTATCAAAAGCACTTTTCAATTAGTGTCATTTAGAATTAAATGATAGTCTACTGTCTGTTGTCTGCACCATTAATAGAATCATTGAATGTAGACATTGATTTTTGTCTTCATTTCTTTTGGAAAGGAGGAAAATGACCCTGTGTAAGTGTATTTTAAGTCTCCATAAGAATGTGCCTTGCATTTTATTATATATATCAAAACAGCAATAAGCAGACTTACTATATAGTAAGTATGTATTATATATTTACATATAATATAGTATATTATATAAATAAATATATATATACCTTATACGTAAGTAGGTATATATACTTATTTATATATACTATTTAAGTTTATATATATATATACTTACTTATATATAATATATGTACATATAGAGTTTATACACTATATAGTAAGTATGTAGAGAAGTACTCTAAATGTCCTTTAGTCCAGAAAATGTCTTTGATGTGTTATCATAATGGATAGATAAATTAAATATTGTTAGCCGGGTCACAATGGATACATCTACAATGAAACTTCTGCACATAAAGCTCTGAAGAGATGGCAGAAACATTATAAAAGCCAGAGGACCAGGACGTCTGCTATGAGATTGTGTCTCCTAGAAATGACAAGGATACTTGGACAATATGGCAGCCAAAACATAATACTGCAGCAATACTGCTTCCGAAACAGGATCTGAACAATGTCAATAGACATGCTAACACAGAAGGGGGGTATTTAACTGGGTCCCACACCGAAACAGAACTACTGATAGCTAATGACTGCTGAGAGAGGGCACATGAGCTTCTCCCAGAGATGAGCCTTTAACAGGGTATCCAGTACAGAGTGTCTGGTGCTGAATTTATCAACACACAGACCACACTAAAAGGACTCAGAGAGTTGTGTTCATGTATGTATGTATGTGTGACAGTAATCAAACAAATAAAAAAACTGTCAATTTGAAATGGAGTTGGAGGTTAAGAGGTGCAAAAAGGGGATGTTTGAGGGATTAGAGGGAAGAAAAGGAAGGGAGAATGTGATGGCATTATATTTTATTTTCAAATTTTTAATAAAAAAGTAAATGGCTACAAACCTGTTTATTTTATATATGTATGCCTTGCTTATCAATTTAATAAATACATTTTTGCATTATTCATCTGGATAGTTCCAAAGTAAACCTAGAATACAGTAGGCATTTTGGTAATGCTTTCCATGACAACTAGAACATTCATAAAGGCAGACAAAGGTCACGAGGGTGCTATGTTCCATAGCCCTAGCCAAGCCCTATAAAATCTGCAAATAAATTGGTCCAATTCTCTTATCAGCATAAGGTAGAAATGCTACGTCAGGTCTTTAGGATATTTTGGCATTTTGGCATATTTTTTGCTCCATGGAAAAGTTAAAAAAATCACACACATCATTATTCCAAATTATCTTCAGAAAGCATTCCAATCTATCTTACCTAAAGAAGCAGCTGATTATTTCAGCAGAACTGCCAGACTCATAAAAATGCACTGACTGCAGCAATGCATTATATGAAGCTTTGTCACGACAATCTACATAACATCTTACTTTTACTTTGGGCTTCATCCTTCTTTACTTTTCAAATTTATCTCCTGCTTGCAAACAAGTGAAAGGTATGTTAAAATCCTGTCACATATTTTACAAGCTCACATGATTATTTGAACACCAAACACCAGAGACCAAAATAGTGCTTTTATTTAAACAGAATTACTTTGCTAAATCTTTAGGGTTTCATTTTATGTTGTCAAAAGATCCCAAGTAAATGTGTTCTCTAAAGACTAGAAAATAATCTCTTTACAATGCAATGACAATTTTTTTCTAATGAAAAATGAGCAAATGCTATTCTAGAAATAATTCATTTTTTAATTTTAAAAATCTTGATCTAAGGTGATAACTAATTTACATTATATACTGTACATACACATAAGAAAAAGATGCTAAAAGCGCAAGTATTAATCTTAATTTGTATAATTCTATGTCTATTAAAGGAACACGTCACTGAGTAATAACATGCCACCTGTCTGTGCAGAAATGAGAATGCTGGTAGAAACGAATATCCATCACCTACTGATTGACAACAAGTATCATGGGTTTGCGTCAGAAACAAAGTTGGCTTAACTATGTGTTAGCCAGGAATGCAGAGTGAATTAGGGCTCTGGAACTGTACCATCATATTATGATTATGATGTATTAGTGACCTTTAAATGCTCTTTGCATACAGGACAACGCTGTGGTTCAGAATATACATGTAATGGCTTTATCTCCAAATCAGCCCAGATTAAAAGAGAACGCTTACAAAGTACCTCAAAAATTGGATCCTTTTATGCATTTCTCAACTTAGTAGAATGTTTTCTCAGTGAGCTCACAATATTGCAAGTAATTCTGAGATTGAAAAGGACAGTACCTTTAAAATGAATGAACAATGTAGTCAAGATAGAGAGAGATTTAGAGGTTGTTCTAACATGTTAGGTAGGATTTTTGTGGCTGAAAGCTGAAGGCCACAGGGAGGAGTCGAATGCTCCTTATCTAGGGAAACTTTTCAGTATCCAGTCCTTTCTTTTCCCTGGGTCCTACAGCATCCTTATGCTCAACATTGTATTCCAGTTATTTGAACCCATATGTTTACCTAAAGACAGTGACCTCATACTTCACTGAAGAGCCTCTGTGATGTAGCACAAAAGCACCATCTACTCAATGGACACTTTCAGAAGTGTGGAATAAATACTCTGAATTTAATTTACTACTTAACCTACTGTTAGGCCAACCATAAATCCTTATTTGTCATATAATATACCAAGAATATGTCACTGACTATTATTTAGTATGAAACAACTAAAATTATGCAAGGTAACATTTTTAAAAGCTGATGGATACAATATTAACAGAAATTGAATAGATGGCTTAGTATCTAAAGTCACTAGTGGGTCAAGCATGATAGCCTAAGTTCAATCCCCTGAAACTACATCTGTGAGGAAAGAAAAAACAAATTCCACAAAAGTACAGTGATATTTGTACACCTTACATCATACACATTGCAAATACACACATACTCTCTCTCTCTTTCTCTCTCTCAAAGAAACAAAGATAAAAATTATATTTTTTATTCTTCTATATTAGCTATTTTGTTGTTGTAATAAAATACCATGTAATAAAATACAATAATAAAAAAGTGACTTATGGAAGAAAGCATTTATTTTGCCTGTGAGTCCATATAGAGTCCATAATGTTATAGGAGGCATGACAACAGGTGCCTAAAGCAGGAAGCCGAAAGATTCCATTTCAACCACACTGCTGAGAGGATGAACTGGAATTGGGGGAGGTTATACATTCTCAAAGCCCACCACTAGTGACTCACACCTCCTTCGAGGCTTCACCTCCTAAACATCCCGTCACTTCCTCAAAATAGCCTGGGGACCAAGAGTTCACGCATTAGCCTACAGGAGATGTTGTTTCTTCAAGCCACCACAACTTGAATTGAAGGAAAGATCACTTATGGAAAAAACAATGTATTGTATGTAAACAACTAGGAAGAAAAACTATCAAAACAAGTCAATGCATTCATAAAACTCTAGAGCCCTGGGCCTCTGCAAACACTTTATGCTGGGTATATTAAGCACAGTGACATGAATGGGTACACTGACAATACATTTATATTGTGGAAAATTCATGTTTATACTTCTAAAACAATGAATGTAACTGGAAACAAAGGAAATGTTCAACCCAGTCTGCACTAACATATCAACAGTTTTACTGACAAAATGTAAATGATATACTTTAACCAGATTAAACTTAATTGGTACTGAGTGCATCATTACATTCTTAAAAAGTATTATTGGCTAAAAGCTTTCAATTCTGACATTTATATTTATCTAAGCATGGTTTTATGTGTTTTCTATTCCATATTGAAAGAGTATAATCTGGTATTTATTTAATTAAGGCAATGATAATAAATAAATGAATAAATTTAGTCTGTGGTCTGCTTATATGAATGCTTTTATCTTTCAACATTGGGAGGTCAAGTTACTGGATGGTTTGGAAAAGCTCTTTTGTTTCTTAAGAAATGATAGATGTGTGGTTTATAAGTAGATGCAGTTTGTGTCCAAAGCGGACACTGGTAACATATGGAGACAGTTTTTGTCACAACTGAGAAGGGATTCTTTACTGTTGATATCTTAAGGGGAGATACTTAAGTGTGTAGCTAAACATTCTTCAGTACACAGCATTAACCACACAAAAAAGGTAAGTCCAACAAAGAATGTTGAACAAGGCACAAGGCAAGGGTGATGATCCTGAATTAGGTTCAGATATCTAGGATTACAAGGTAAATATCTTTTGTGCAATGGCATTTCAAGTACTCACTATCAGAAAACTGTCCTAATGTTATGTGAAGTTTGTAAGAAAGACAATGCAATGAGAAAGAGTGATTCTTTGCTTATAAGTTAATAGTTATATTATCTTTTTAGAAAATAAGCAAAGGAGATTTAAAAATACCTGCAAGGCCATTTAGGTATGCCATTTACCCTGATCTGACCTTATACACTGTATACCTGCACTGATGTAACTTATGGCACCCTAGAAATACGTGACATTACTATGTGTCAACTGAAGGGAAATATATTAAAATAAGAATGGGGCATGCACTTGGAATGCTTTATTCATAGCTATATAATGATATAATATTGTACATCGTGTTGTTGATAGTGAAAGGAAACAGTCTAACTTGTCTTGTTTCTAGTTTATTTTCTGAGAAAAAAAAATGTCTTTGTAGTGTTCCAGTCTTATGTAAAATTGGATCAATAAGCAGCAGAATAAGTTAAAAAAACTTACTGAAAAATTTTGATTTGTGGAAAAAGTTTCCTATTTGTAATAGAAATACATGTTTTGAACTTTTATTAACATATGTTCATTGTTACACAGTAATGGCTTTCAAAAGGATACTTTCATACATAGTATGCTTTTATGAGATGTATCCCTAGTGCTTCCATGTTTTTCCCTTTCCCTTCCTGCAGCTCTCCTTTATTCTCACAGACAGATCACTTCTTTCATGGCACATATGTGTTATATTTGTCTTTCTGAACCCAGGTAACATCATTTAATATAACAATCTCCACTTGCATCCATTTTTCTTCCAACAACATAATTTCATTAATTTTTATGGCTGAAAAAAAAACTCCATTAATGTCTATATAGATATACCACTTTCTTTATCCATTCACCTATTGATAGATATCGATTTGCACTGATTCCATAACTTGCTGTTGCAATTGTACTCCAATAAACAGGATGTTCTTATTTGTATGTGATATATTGACTCAAAACCCTTCATATAAATGCCTGACTGTATATGATAGGGGACATCTTTTTAGATTCCTCCATATTCATAGTTATTTCCATACTAGGAAGACTAGTTTACATTCTTAATGGTATTGCATAAGAATTCCTTTGTTCTTCACCAGCAATTTATTTTATTACTCATTAAGAAGACACACACATATCATATATGTTGATAAAAAATGTGATTTAGAAAGAACTCTTAAAAAATTCTTTAAGAATTCTTTAAGAATTGTGTTGGCTCTTTATTTTGATGTTGTAACTTCAATTCTACAAATAAAACCCCTAATGAATCAGCAAAGCTGTCATAGAATCATTGCACTCTAGAAGGAAAGATAATTGGTCTGGAAGTGAGGCTATACATTACCAACATTAGAAATGTAGAATCAGGAAGATTTCAAGCAGAGGGTGGAATAAACTATCATGAAAATATCCCAGACTATTCTGATGCAGAAGTCCTTAGTCTAGTTTTACAATATTATTTTAAGAATAATGAATTCTGAGAACCATGTAAACACATTTTAAAAATATCCAGTTAGCTAACTACTAAATTCAAGAATTCATCATTATTAATCTTTTTTTTTGAGGTTTGTCATAGTTAGCTTTATTAGCACTTTATAACATTAGATTCAGAAATTAGGAAGGAACTCTGGGTTTGACTCTTGACCCTTAGCAGCCCTCACTGACCTTTACTATAAGAACATTGAGCTTGTCAGCTTCCTTGCTGCCAGATTTGCTTGGTGTTGGTGTTGGGAGTAGGGGTAGAGGTAGTAGTTCTTACTTAAATTGTACACATTAATGGCTTTTTTGCACATAATGCTATTACACAGTATCAAGTAAGCATATTTTCCCATGTACTATGAACCTAAAAACATCCACAAGATCCAAGTTATTGTACCTATTGTCAGGATTGGTATATTACAGTGGGTTGGACCTGAACTCCCAAATCTCTGAGATAAGCCTCTTACCCTCTAATGTTCTTACAACGTATTAATATCAAGAGAATTTCAAAGTTACCATATCATGATATTACAAGACTGAAAAAAATGGAATATGATTTTTTTTTTCTCTCTAATAGTGGGCAAAACAGAGGCTTGGAGAGTTAAATGATTCTTTAATCTGTAGGCTGACATTAAACATAGGAGCAGCTGGGGCTAGAGAGGTGGAGCTTATGTTTAAGGTCAGCCCACTGCTCTTGCAGAGGATCCTAGTTCGATTCCTAGTACCCACACTGGCAGGCTCACAACTGCTTGTAACTCGAGCTTTCTCCAGCACCTGCATTCCTCCACCCCCACACACTAAGAGTAAAAGGATGTGTTTAAAAAAAGCACAGCACCTGGCCAAAGCACCCCATATCATTGAAGAACACCAGTGTTACACTTTTGCAGCTTATTAGCAAATGAGCAATGGATTTAGAGTTCTCAGTGTGCTTTGAAATAGCCTAATCATTCTTATTCCAATATCCCTTTTTAATGTGAACTTTAAATATTTCCTTTGTCGCAACTCAATTGTTGAGCCTCAGGTTGATTTGCCTCATCCTCGTTCTCTGATACACAGCTTCATAAGAATGTTTCAGGGACTCTCTCTCTCTCTCTCTCTCTCTCTCTCTCTCTCTCTCTCTCTCTCTCGTGTGTGTGTGTGTGTGTGTGTGTGTGTGTGTGTTTTCCATGTCACCTCTGGTTAGCAATACTACCCTTAAAAACAATACAATTTAGGTTGAAAAAAATTAGAACGATACAGCAAGGCTATAATCTTAACAGCCTAAACTGAGGCTGTGCAACGCAGTGTGTCTTAGTTACCTTTCTGATGCTGAGATAAAGCACCAGGACCAAAGCAACTGATAGAAGAAAACATTTACTTGGGGCTTGTGGTTTCAGGGGTGTAAGAGCCCATTGCAATTATGAAGGGAAGCCTTGTAAAAGCACCAAGAATGGCAACAGGAACAGTTGAGAGCTCTCATCTGGACCGCCAGGTAGGAAGCAGGGAGGGCAAACTGCACAAGCCTTTAAGCTCCCAAGCCCCGCCCCCAGTGTTGTACTTCCTCCAGCAAGGCCACGCCTCCTAAGCTTCCCCACCTAGGGCTGCCAACTAAGAACCAAACATTCAAATGCTAGTGACTATGGTTGACCTCTCATTCAAACTCCCGCAGTGAAAAGGAATCTTTTTGAATGCGTGTGACTGGGTAGCTCAGGCATTAAATGTTTCACTAGTCTCTGTCCGGTCCAATGTGTTCTATAAATGGCAAACCCAAAATATTGCTTTCCTCCAGGACGGGCAGAATATACTACAACAGCAGCCGGCTCATGCTGTGGCTTGTGGTCTGCAGAGATCAGCTGGCACAGCTGGGGCTCCTCCTGGGTTAGACTGGGTTAGACGGGGCTTTTCCAGCGTGTTGTGTGTCTTGGGAAGTCCCATGGTGCATGAGCGAGGGCCCACACTTTCCCAGAAAGCAAGTGTCAGTTATGTCACCTAAGCAGGAAGGGTCTCCAAACCTTTCCTCTGGTTTGATCTACAGAGTCCCCATTCAGCTCCAAACAGTTTAGAGAACACAAAGGAAAAATTCAAACCTTGCTTTTGTTTTGATTCTCCCTACAGAGCTCTGTTCTCCAAAAAAAAAAAAAAAAAAAAAAAAAAAAGAACTTTCACCTAGGAGGATGAAAAAAAAAAAAATCGAAACTTCCTTAAGTTATACCTTTGAAAGACTAAAATTAGTCTTGGTATCTGCCTCTGATGTGTACTTAAAATCTTCATGCACTATGCAATTAAAAACAATTCCACAGCTATTTGAAGAAAATTCTGCTACCTTGTGAGTCATTACAAAATAAATATCAAAAATATGCTAAGTTCTAAAAGGGAAAATAATGAGGTCTATAGCATGTAGGCTTTACTCTTTATCTCCTTCCAGCAGTAAGGAGAGAGAAAAGTGCTTACAATAAATTATGAGGCACTTTGGATGAGCATTCTGATGTATGAGGCATGGCTGTACAGTCAGAAGACTATTCTCCATAAGTCTCACTTGAAAACCCAGCCCTTCACTTTATAGTCTTATCATATCCAGCATTATGCAAATGCTGCCATTGGAGCAGAACTGTATTATAATATGAGTCATCATTGCATTACATGCATTTAGATATAATTCAGATCAAATTGTGCCAAGACATGACAATTAATAGATACAGCATGCATGCCATTACGGAGTTAGCACATAGAAAATAAGTATGCAAATAAATGACTTAGGAACAAGACAACCTATCCAGGCTACAGATAGAAAAGAGCCCCTGTCTCTCCTTTGCCTTCACGGGTAGAGGTAGAGGTAAAAGAGATAAAAAAGTAAAGGCAGGAAATTTAAGGAGCCAAAGAAGTCTTTACTTTTAAAAAAATGTATTTTGTGGATGCAAGTGTGAAATAGGGGACTCTAGCTGCTGCAAACTGGTGGAGATATTATCAAACAGATCCATCACAGGTGAAAGGAATGTAGCGCTCCCCTCCCCCACCTGTCAGGAAGCAGATAGATCACTGACGAATGCATATAAATCACAAGGACACCTCTCACATGGAGAATAGTAATCGGAAGGATTTGTCTGACTTCCGTGTTGATTTTTCTATCACCTACTTTCTACTCCACCTCAACTTTTGCATTTCCTGTCTCTCCAAATTATTTTCCCCCCTCAGTATTATTTTGCAAAGGACAGTGATGTGAGAAGGTCTTCACCCTTGAGCAACAATCTGCTCTTTGTGTGTTTTTTTCCTCCTTTCATCATGTTTCCTCTTCCCAACATGCTTTTTTTTTTTCCCCTCACCTAAACCTTTTGCTGAAAGCTTGTCACTCCTGAACAGATCAACAAGCAGGTCATGAATGGAAGTTGGAGCCAGGTGATCAAAAGGAGCTTTAGAAGTTACTGAAAGAGTTGGGATGAAAGCAAGGATTGGTGTGAGTCTGAATAAAAGCCCATTTGAGAGGACCCTTGTAATGAACTCATCCTGCTTAAGTGGTGGAAGAATAGAAGCAACTCCAATGTTCAAGAGCATAAAACATTGACCCCGGTAGGCTGATGGAGGTGAGAGAGATTCCTGGTATCTGGATTGGAGAGGAAATCAGAGGCCACTGCCTCTTGTATTACATCCACCAAATCATCTAACTCTGAAATATCGGATCAGTCTGAGTTCAAGAGAGAGCTGTGGGTATACAAGGTGATGGTTCACAAAGAAGCCCTATGACTCAAAAGAACTACCTTGTAAGCCCATGGGTACTTATTTTCCCACTTCTGACTCTGTCCCTGGTCCATGCTGGCAGAAGGTCATCTTCTGTGCCAGTTGCTTTCTAATGAGGCTATTAAATAAGAAGACAGAAGCAAGTGTAGATTAGTCCAGCTTTGTTTGAAAACCTTGCTCTCTTTCTTATGGATCAACATCACTCTAGTCATCACTTCCTCTGGCACCAAGAACTCCATAGAAATCTAGTATGTTCTCAGCTGCATGAATTATGTTTGGTCAATTAATAATGCCCATTCTCCCTTGTGAGCAAGCCACATCTGTTTGGTTCTATGGAGACCAGTCTTAGAAGTGAAAGAATAAAGTCCTAGCATAATGCTGGCAACACTATTTGGCAAGACTGGAGCAGTGCAAGGTCAGAAGCAAGGCAGGACAGGTGTCCAACAACAGGATATCTGCGGTTGGGCACCTGGCCTTTGAGGGGAAACAGAAAGTCCCTGAGAAAAGCACTCTGGGTACCCGAGATAAGGGCCGGGTACGTGACTCTGCTCACAATCTGCCTTCCCGCCTTCCCTGTTCTGGGTACATGACTTAACTACGGCTTTGTTCAAACCACCCAATCAGACCCCTGTAACTATGCTTCTCGCTTCTGTAACCGCACTTCCTGCTCCCGAGCCCTATAAAAACCCGTCACCCCAACCGAGAGGCGAGCAAGTCCTCCGATAGGCTTGGTCGTTCCGGGTACCCGTGTATCAAAATAAACCTCTTGCGGCTTGCATCTGAAGGCTGGTCTCGCTGTTCCTTGGGAAGCGGGGTCTCCCCGTCTAGATAGGCTCTTGGGAGTCTTTCAGAAGGATCCACTATTTGTCAAATCCCATAGACTGAATTATCAACCCTATCTTAAGGCCCCAAATCTTTCCCCACACATCCTTAATTTTCTTGTTTCTCCTCCTGACCCTTCTCACATTTCTCAGTACCCAGTGTTGTCTCTTCTTTCTCTACCCACCTGCCTGATACTCTTGTCTCAGGACTGTACTTTTCTTCTCTTCAGGCCTCACGGGGTACCTTAATATTTTTAATATTTGTTTGTCTTTGTTAGTATTAGGGTTTTCACATCACTCTATAGGACTGGAATCTAAAACACTGCTATCAGCTGCTTCAAGTTGATATTTGAAGGAACCTCATTGTTAAACATCTGAGCTGAACCTTCTATTTTGCTTCCCACTCTTAAATCGGGGGCTTTCAGTTAACAGAGACATAATTCGTCTCTCATCCAAATTTCATAGGCATAGAGTTATTCTTGCTTCCTTGTTCTCTGCCATATCACTTACAGCATCAAATGCTATTTAATATTTTTGTTCCTAAAAATATTCTTCTTGCCATCATTCCTTTTAATATTGATGCGGCCCTTCCCATCCTTTCTAACACCACTCCAGATGGCATTTTAGCTTATGGCACACCATCTCCCCTCAGAGCTACAATATCTATCTTTTGTAAGAAAAAGACATGTGTAAGTTGGATCATAAAATCCTCTTGATTCAATATTTGCTAGCTTTTATTTTTCTTTACCTATTAAAGTTAAAATAACTCAGTAAAACATAAATCTGCCTGTCCCATTAGACTGAGAACTTGGCATTATATTCTGCCAGGATTTGTTCTTAATTCTTTTATTATTTATTTTAGGGTGAGTATTACATACATAAGTACTGTAATTGCATCTTTTCATTTCCCCCATTTCTTCTCTTCAACTTTTCCTGTGATGCTCCTAGATATTTCCCCTTAAATTCATGACCTCTACTTTTATGTTTATTTTTGTATGTACACACACACACACACACACACACGTCATCCAATTAGCATTGCCATTATCTGCATGGTTTTAAGGCTTGCCCTTAGGGTTAGAACTCACTTTATCCAGGTTCCAGTCCCAGGCTCCAGTCCCTGATTCCTCATTATGGTTGTTCATTTTCTGTTAGGCATTTGCTACATCCTTACACAAGTCCGGCTTATTATACAAAATCCATTTCAGAAGCTCTCTTCCTTGTGGGGCACCACCCCCTCCCTTAGCTGCTTCTTTCCAGCTTATGCTAGCATTTTCATTCTTTGAACCTTACTGTTTGTTTGCCTTTTATCATCATTTTAATGTGTTAAGACCATACCTATTCATTCCTTTGTATCTCTATTACCTGACAAAATGACTGCAAATGAAGTCACTGGATAATTATCCAGTGGACAAATAAACCAAGAATCTTTCACCTCTTATCTCACATTCCTACAGGTGCTCAATTCCTGATATAATCTTGAAAGTAGAAGAAAGGTACTATACCAGACGATTTTAAAGGTGGGTATACAGTGATGAGACATTCTAAAATCTAAGTTCCTATCTTACTTTTCTTTATATGCTGCTAGCATTTTTCTACTTACACTTGCTTCAAGAAAGAAAAACTGGTGATGCTTTTTCTATGGTGTGTAAACGGTATCTAGTAATAGTTACACTAAAATAAGTGAATACTTATTTATTTATTTATTGTGACTAGATCTCACTATATACCTCAGACTGGCTTCAAACTCATGATCCACTTGTTTCTATCCCTCAACTACTGGGAATGTTTTGGTATGTGGATACCCTGCCTAGCATCTAAAAGTACACTTTTGAAGATGTTAAAGTGATCAGTGGGAACGTTGGGATGCAGAGAATTGCTGAAAGAATAGCATAGAATGAAAACAGATGTTTGCAAACACACAAGTGCACGACCACAAGATAGGTAAACTTTACTGGAAACTCAATGCTTTTATTTTTGGTGTCTCTCATCATAACCGCTTCTTTTTAGGGATTCAAGAGAGCATGTTTTAACCCATACTTAGAAGTCACACAGAGAACTAAACACCTTCACGACACAACCAGGCTTTTGAATTTACAGGAGCTTTTTTTTTCCTATTTTCTATTTTAATTTTTATTAATTACACTTTATTCACTTTGTATCCTATTTACAGGAGCTTTAAGACTGGGTTGTAATCAATTTTACCCCTGCTCATCTCTGGTGAAGTAGGTTAATTTGGTCTCATACAACATATAAGATAATTCTTCCTCCACTTCATTTCACTGTGAAATTAGCAATTATTTTTTTCTTTCAAGATAATAACACAACCAAGAAAAAAGACAGTAAGGGTGATAAAAGGTGGATAGTATGGGGTTTTCTTTATTGATCCTTTCTTGTCCAGGAAGCCCATGTAATCGGGCATTCTACTCAATAGGAGGCCCTGTAGTTATTCAAATAAGACATCTTAGCATTCTAATATTGGTAATTTTGTCTTATTCATTTTTTTTAGCATCATAAGGCAATCTGAACTATCTGGATACCAATGTCTGAATCACATCAGGATTGACCAACAATTCTTAAATCCTAGAGTGAGATTACTTTATGAGTCAGCTTTACCAGGCTAATAACCAGTCCGCAGATATTTCATTGCAAATTATTACTGGGTGTGTCTGTGAGTATGTTTCCAGCGAGATGATCAAGTGAACTGGTAAACTGACTGAGGCAAATTGCAGTCTACAACACAGGTGGGCCTCATCCAATATGCCTACGGTCTCAGTGGAACTGAAAACTGAAAACAGAATTCTCTAGCTTTCTTTGAGCTGTACAAGAGACTGATTTTTGGCCTTTTAACTTGGATATTGGCCATCACTTGCTCTTTGACTTTTCTGGTCTTCAAGCCTTCAGAGTAGGTCTGCTGAAGTTCCAGCTTGCTGGCTATAGATGGTGAGGCTTCTAGGATTCCATGGTCATATGAATATGTGCCATGCCAGCGTGTATTTACAAAAGTAAAGATCCTTGTGAAATATTTCTTGCGTGTGTTGTGGTAGTTCTTGGATTTTTCAGCCAGGTGCAAAACTATCATGATGACATAGTCACATGTGCATCTCTTATTCTAATTCTTCAGGTACAAAAGCAAATTCCCTTGGGGGACCTTTCTTGGCTGCATTAATGTATGCATTATTAAACATCGTAGTAGCGGCCACTTGACAATAATCTTTACCCCTTTGGGCCTTCAACCGTTTTCAAAGAGCCCAGTACTCAAGCAGGAGAGATTACTTATCAAGCCTGCATGCCACTGCATGCCACACAGAAGAAGGCAGATGCCCGGGAATTCCCCAGACAGACACTCTGCCTGCAGATGGCTCAACCTTAGTTATATGTGTTATTAACCATCGGAAAACCTACACAGTCAGCACCATAGCAAAAGGTCATATTGCCGCATACGACAGTTGGTCATGTTGAGGTGCCTTCGGTGGATGTCACCACTAACAGATGGTTGAGCCTCAGTTGCATGCCTCCCTACACAAAACCAGCTATATCTTATTGTTCCCATCAAACTAATCTTTGGTTCTGTCATCTCTGGACTAAAGGAGTAATTCTATACAATTTCAAGTTAGTGGACCAATGACTTTAAGGGGATTGCTTGCAGATCTTGCAATGAGGTATTACTTACAGAAGCACGGCCAACCCCAAAGCAGCTGTACCATTGTGAAATTTCAGAGCATCACTGAGGAACAGCTCATGGAAGCTACACCATGGAGACACCTATGTTCTTGTTGAATGAAATAACTGCTGCTGTTTATCACGATATGTCCCAGTGATACCAACTCTTGGTTAGGATGGGCATAGTGACAGATACTTTTCATTTCAATACTCAGGAGGCAAATGCAGGCAGAGCTCTATGGATTTGAAACTAGCCTAGTCTATATCAGTTCCAGGTTAGCTATGGCTACATAGTGAGGCCCTGCTTAACAAACAAGAAAGAAATGAGCTAAGATTTATATCTTAGGAATATTAATATATAAAGCATTAGTCAAAATCAGAGTGTCTAAATTCTTGCTTGTATTAATTGTTATATTTAAGACCAAGATATACTTTAAAAGAAGGGAGAGATAGAAAGACAAGGAGGAGACAGAAACTCCAAAAGGAGACCAACAGAGAAAAAAAAAAAAGAGCCCTGGAGGCCCTGCGGAGACTGGTACCCCAACCAAGGACAATGCATGGAGAGGACATAAAACCCCTGCTCAAATGTAGTCAATAGACTCAGTATCCAAGTGGGGTACCTAGAAAGGGAAGCAGGGCCTTTCTCTGGCATGAACTTAGTGGCTGGCTCTCTGATTACCTCCTCCTATGGGTTGCAGCCTTGCCAGGCCACAGAGACCTGATAGGTTATGGTCAAATAGAAGGGGAGGAGGACCTCCCATATCAGTGGACTAGGGAAGGGGTATAGAGGAAGAAGAGGGAGGGAGGGTGCAATTGGAAGGAAAGGAGGGAGGGGGCCACAGCCGGGATATGAAGTGAATAAATTGTAATAAATGATAATAGTAAAAAAGGAAAAGTAAATCAATAAAAAATATTTAAACAGTGAAAAAAAGACTGATACAGTAACCGAATGTATATATCATATATAAGCTTTAGAAAATTTGTTTTAATTGTATGTTTATACATATACATGTATTCATATGAATGTGTGCACAAGTGTATTTAGGGGTCAGAGGCATCTGATCCTCTGGAGCTAGAGTTACAGTAGTTGTGAGTTAACATGCTGGAAACTGAACATAGGTTCTGTAAGAGAGGCAAGCACTCAACTGCTGAGCCATCTCTCCAGCATCCTGTCATATATTTTTCTTCATATTTTTTGTGTCACTCTTTCTGTTTATTATTTTATACGGTTCTTTGTTTTCAAGGCATGATCGGGATAAAAAAACGCTCCTTATGTGATTTTTTCTTTAGGTGTTTAGGCAATATACACCCCTCAATCTTTAAGAAGATTCCCCTCCTTGGAAAACCACATACCATGTCAGATGCTTCCTATTAAAAGTAAGTCTCTGTGAGACTACGCAGTGAAGCCAATGGCCCTAACTTCCTTGCTCTAGTGTATCCATGTAGGAGTGATCTGGGTGCTCAAAAATCCTGCAGTTAGGACAGAAAGACAACCTAATGGGTAAACATACTTACTTTGCAGTCCTAGCAATCTGAGTTTGATCCACAGAGACTACACACAGATGAGGTAGAGAAGCACACCCATAGAGTTGTCCTCTGACCTCTACAAATGCTCCAATGGAGCCCACATGCCCATACCTGTATCCTATGAGTGTGCATCCTATGAGTGTGCATACACACTCATACCACTCATACACACACACACACACACACACACACACACACACACACACACATATTCACACACATAGAGACAGTTGAAAACCCTGAAAGTATTCAATGAAATAGTATCTAAAAATAAAAGTACTTCCCAAACTACTCTTTCCCATGGACCAGTCTACTTCTGTATAACTTGATTCATGGAAGGTTACTGAGGATGAGAAAATCAGACTTGAGAAATTTGCCCTAGCAAGTCAGATCCGGTGCACAAGAAGTCAGAGAATACATTAGACATCATGGTTTCTGTATAGGAGCCCCAGTTAATTTCTTTTCACCACCACTGAATTCCACAGAGACCTCACCCCCACCCCAGAACGTAGCCTGATCACTGGCCAGAGAGTTTAGTCTCAAAGTTTCAAAACCTTTTGGCTGTTTTCACTTACTGATTTCTCCTAATTATCAGCTCTTAGCAACAAAATGGTCAGAGGAACATAAAGCAAGATCAAAAGATACATATTCAATGCAAAACAGCTCAGCCTGTAGCCCCAAGCAACAAATAGTGCAGAACAGTCTCTATTGTACAGTAAAGGATGTTTCTGCAAGGCTAATGTTGTTAGATGAAAATCTGCTTAAGGGGATGCTAAAAAAAAAAAAAAAAAAAAAAAAAAAAAAAAAAAATCCAGCCCAGTGAGCCAATAACAAGAGCAGAACACACATTCATTTTATGTTCTTCTCCACCGCTCACAGTCTTTGTCCATGTAGAGAAAATCTAATATTATGCCAAGATTCTCAGAGGAGATTAGCAACTTTTCATTAGATACTAACTCTTTCCATCATATTATTTTTTTTTCTCTTAAACACCAATTTTTAAATAACACAAAGGAGCTGAGCAGGACAAAGATGCAGAATTGAAAACAGCATTTTTATTCTAGTGTGACCCTGTGCCAGGTCACCCACAAGTGATCCCTCTGACATTTTACTAAATTGGGGGAATGGAATTAACTCTCTTACATTTTTTTTTCCCAAAATCTGTAGTGCTAGTATGTGTCTGTGCCAGAAATCTCAAAGTTCTCACAGCAATACTCTTCTCATGCAATGTAAGATGAAAAGGAAAGAAAAGAAAATATGTCCAGGTCATTCGTAACATATCTAGCATCCCTTTTCTGCTTGCTGTTCTCCTAAAATCTCCATCAAGCCACAGTTGGATCATGGCATCAGAGTGGGACCTGTGCAAGGGATGTGCCAGGTCCGCTCATAGCAGAAGCCAACATTATGAACAGGGCAGCAGGAGGCTTGGCCACCACAGCACAATGTATTGCAGAAGAGCCAGCGATAAACTAAAAGCCTTTTGAAAGTTTGACTGAGGTAGCTACTGCGATGGTGGCATTTTTAGGGCTGAGGAGGGGGGATTCTTAACCTCTAACTTAGGGGGGAAAAAAAAGGAGTTGGACCACAGCTGGTGATATGCAGTCCAGGATAAAGGAACAAGTATCAACAGCCAATCCTTTGAGAAGGTTCCAGCCACAGTGCAGCGTGATGCAAAGGACCAACTGTTAGAGAGAGCCCCCAGCCCCTGTGCCGTCTGTGCACTACCAGGCACCATCTCTGTTAATAGAAACAGTTTTGTAGTCATCTACAGAACACTGGCTCTGTCTGAACTGCTCTGTAGCCGCGCAGGCACTGTCGTTTAGAAGCGGGAGCACAGGTAACTAACTACTTTGCTTTGATCAATAGGAAGTTGTATTCCCACTGACAGATGCCTGGCAGGAGCTACCTCCTAATACATAAGGGTTTGTGGATTTCCACTGACACACAAATTAATTCTTCATTATCACCAGTGCCTTTATAATGTTTCAAAGGCTTGTTTAGAAATCACTTCGTAAGTACTAATTTCGAAATATCCCTACTTGAGGTCTCTCAAGCCTCTGCAGTGTGACAGCCTTTATATGTAACTTTCCCAGCTTTTTCTCTGGTTGTTTCTTCCTTCTTCCTCTGTTAACACGGTATTTTTGTCATCGGTCAAGATAAAAAAAAAAAAAAATAGTTCATTATATAGCATACATTTGAAGGCTGTTTCTTTTCTGTTTCATTAATCCTGCTAACCTATCAATTAATTCAGCTAATGACATTCACTCCCTATTCACTATCCTTCTGATAAGAGTTTCCTAAGGAGAGAGCCATATTGGTTGGCTGTTCTAAAATGTGTTTCCAGCAGGGTCACGGTAATTCCTCTAACGGACGCTGGCATAAAATCAAGGGGACTCTAGCTGCACGAGAACTAGTGGGCCTCAGTTTCCAGGCTGAGTTTTCAGGAGTTCCAGAGATGCGTTTTGGGGTTCAGGCAGCGCAAGGCAGCTCCCCGTCCAAGACCTGAGCGGTAATTGCTCAATGGGATTTATCTGGATATATGCCATGTGCTTTCGGTGAGGATAAGACTTAGCTGAATAACTGAACCAAGCTACCTCCTCACCTAGAAGGGTGGAGAGTCGTGGCAGAGATACTGGTGTTCATTTAAAAGCAAAGCAACAAAAGCCACTTGGGGTTAGAAGGGCCAAGCTTAGCACGGGGATTCCTCTTAGCGGTGTGGGTCTTAGAGATGAGACACAGCTGATCAGAACCAAGTACTCCTTCAATCGTAACATGCAGTTATGCCTAAACTGATGGATACCCAGGTAAGATGGCGGTTAAGATGAGAGAGAAGTTTTCAGCTAAGCTACACAGTCAGCACAAAGGGTAACTGTACTCGTCGTCCTTACACATAACCAGTTCACAATCCCTTCCCTTATAACCCAGAGGGGTGTGTAGATGATCAATGGGCTTCCTCATTACTGTAATAAGAAAACTAAAAAGGTACCGAGGAATCAGAGATGACTCAGTCTGAAGAAGCAGCTGCTTTAAAGCCTAGATGTTACAATCTGAATGCGCTAATAGATGGCTTTTCCGACCCATGGTTCAACCTTAACCTAAAGCTGCAGTTGCATTTGTAATGAGAAAGGCGGAGCCTGACAGAAGCCCGTAGGAAGACTTGGGAATCTCCTGAGAATTTGTAGTAATTAATCAAGGAAGGAATGAAAAGTTTGGTGTGGAAAGAGAACAATTAAGGAAACTAATGATCTGTCTCCTCGGGGAAGGTTCTCACAAATCCCTGGGTACCCATAGCTGAAATGACTTTTAGCCTCGGCTTATTAAATGAGTCTCAACATTACGGATGCACCTCTAAACTTTCCGTGGTTCTGACAGAGAATTTTCTTAAGTACCAGTGAGTTCAACCTTCTGCAATTCTAGAATCCAGATTTTTCCCCCCTAATACATTCAGATGAATAGAGAAAAAAATGCAGCGTCACATCACAGGCATGCCTCGGATTTTGCTATTGTACCACAACCCGATCAGCTATGATGTTTACTTTGGAGAAGAGTTCAGTGAAGTTTAAAAAAAAATCATGAAAATAAACGGTCCCTCCTAATATCCTAAGTAAGCTTACAATTTTCTATTGAGCCACCCTCACAACTATCCAGCATGTAAAGAAAGTAGGAGAGAAGACTATAAGGCAAAGATAAAAGAAACCCTGCATAGACTTATTCATCTACAGAGTATGTGTGTGAGAGAAAGATGGCAGAACAAATATTGGAGAGAATCAGACTTTAAAAAATCTGATATGAAATGCGGAGATCTCTAATACACACCAAGAATGTTTATAAAACAGAAGGATAGGAGAGCTCGCATTCAGAAATCAAGCTGCCTCACTTCACCTGGTCCAACCTTTCCTCTCACCCTCAACACGGGAATTTCACCACCCTTTGCTTCATGAGCATAAGATAACATTTGCTCGCCATTAAAAATTGAAAAAAAAAAACAAAACAAAACAAAAAACTATAGACAAACTCCGTAATGGTGTTAATAATGTTCATCTCTGCTGATTTTAATATTTTAATTTAAACCCATACTCACAGTCATACTTAATTTCTTTGAAATTATAGTGCCATTTAAATTCATATGGTTCTGAAATTTACTTTTAAAATGACAATATTTGAGTAATGTTATAATTATAGAATAATATGACTTTTCTCTTACCTATTTACCATTCATGCTTAAAGACATTCTCATAAAAATAGGAATTTAGAACAGTCCACACTTGTGTCTGTTTAATGCGCCATGGTGAGCTGGGCTTGGGTATCTACTTAAATTCAACCCTTAGCTGAGGAGTTCTCAGCTACCTCTCTCTTATCATGATTCTCAGGACTCATAACTGGCTCAAAAATAATCTTTTCTGCTGGGCTATTTTCCCAAGGTACACTTGTAACCTCAGTGTAAGGATTCAGAAGAGACGGAATTTGACAGGTAAGTGTAGCTAAAAGTTTACATTTCAGCACAGAACATAGCAGAAAGTCTCCAGCATCCTCACGTAGTAGGTGAACAAATCACTCAGACCCTTGCTCCAAGCCTCCCTGCCTTCCAGCTTCCTAGACACTGTCCCTTCCTTTCCTTTAAAGCATTGCCTAGTCCTGACCATTCTTCTTATTGCTGTGGCCTGGATAGTACCATTTGTATAACTGTCTGGTGCCCTTTGTTTTTTTACACGGGAACTGTGAGCTGGGAGCAATGCCCAGAACAGTCCAGGGCAGTGCCTTTGTAAGAAAGGAGAGAGAGGAGGAAATATTCATTCCTTTTGAGCAAGGGTTTGTTCGTTATATTATCTCTTATTTCATAAAATATATGCATTCAAGAAAAGCACTTTTTTTTCTAGTGCCTTAGGGACTACTATTAGAAAAGCAGAGGTCCTTGGGTATAATAAAATCCTGAGAAGTAATAAAATCAGACACTTAAAGAAAGCAATAGTACCACTTTTTACACTCCCATAGTTAGGAGAAATAGTAACTTTGCTTTTATAAAACACTAAAAATAATTTTCTCAACATTTATAATCTTGTGATACCCACCACATAAATCACACAATGAAAATTCTGAAAGTGGACCCCTTGGGTAGATTTTAGATGGTAATAGGCTTGTCTGCACTGTGGATCATTCCTCTGTGTGGGTCATAAAGTTGGGAGATTCGCATTTCTTGTCTATTCAGTTTAGTTATTATGTCAGCAGGATGCAGAGTCCCCTACGTTTTATTATGTTTTCATTTTATTTTATGCCACTGGGTTAACAGTCAAGTGTCTCGGCTCACAGTATCTACGATAACTTGCAAATGTAGATGCTTTTCAGTGGTATTTTATGAAGTGGAAGGAACTGTTTTGCTTATTATTCATCTCTTTGTAACTGTTTAGAGGTTCTGTAAGATTTGAAAAACACTTTATATGGAATTTTCTAATCCAGCTCAAACATAAAATGATGAAGTGTAAAGTGAATGTGCCTCGTATTTAGGGGCCTTGGTGGCTTCCTAGAACAAGCTAATACCTACAGACTGAATGCATTTATATAAAATTCCAGTATTTATTGGGTACAGTCACTCCAGGCCTCGCTGAAATACATTTATTGAGTTATGAGATTTCACTGTCATAATGACGTATGTAAGGGAAGTTCTCTGACAACCCCCTTTTCCAGAAGAGTGAGGTGAGTATACAGAGCAATCACACTGTTTCTCAGCACCCCCCTTACTGACTCTGGCTTCCATATTTTGACATATGCTCAGTGAGTTTCATTCATTCTCCTTTCTAGAGCTTTCAAAACTGTTTTATGCTCTTTCTCTCTGTTTTCCCCCATGCTTGCATACTTGAGAGGAAATGGGGACCTTTATATTGAAGTTTGGGTAAAGTATGTGGGGAACAAAATTCCGGATGTGTTTGAGCCTTAATTCTTTCAGAAAGTTTCTCAGGGTAACAGTCATCATGGCACACCAGAAACTCCACCTTCCTCATCCTTTACCTACCCCAGATACGCCTGAAAAGAGGAACTGGGGAGTGCTCATTGGGTTTCATACCAATAAAACTAGGAGGTTTGGTTAGAGCTCAAATAAAACTGCAAGTTTAATTTAAGTTTTTGTTCTGAACATTACAGTCAAGATCCACACCTCACCAATTATAAAATTTGTATTTTCAGCATTAAGAATGGAGTTATCATCTACTGCATCATGCATATCTGGGCTTTTCAAATTTGTTATGTGCATTCAAATATCTTGGAGACCTCTTAAAATGGAGGTTTTTATTCAGTAACTCTGGGTGGGGCCAAAGCTGTTGATAAGACTGAAAACTTTTACACTGAGGCTGTAGACACTGAACTGCTTAGTCATTGATTTATAGAACAATATCCTTTGGTATTGTAAAATGCCATTTTATATTGTATTTCTGTTTCAGTGATACTCTTTCCATAAAAAAATGTCAAAATTAGGTATGGATTACCAGAGATTAGAGCTGTTCCAGGGAAGGAAAGGGCTAAGTGTTCAAGCTAACTTATACATTAAGTAAAGGTGCAATGTTAGTGTTCAACCAACTATAAAAAAATTCACATATACGTATATGTGTGTATCCTTCTGTGTTGGTTTGAATGGGAATATGAGTATATGAGTATGAGTATAGGCTCATATACTTGAATTCTTGGTTTCTTTTTAGTGAAATTGTTTTGGGGACAATGCAGAGGCATGGCCTTGTTGAAGTAGGTGTTTGTTAGAAGCGGTCTGTCACTAGGAGTGGGTTTGAGGTTTTCTCAAAATTCCACACCAGCCCCAGTCTTTGCCTCTGTCTCTTCGCCATGGTCTCTTTCCTCTCCTCTTCTCTCTTCTCCTTTCCTCCCCTTCCCTTTCTTCCCCTTCTATCCCCACCACTCCTCTCCCCCCTCCCTTTCCTCTCTCATCAACGTCCAGATAAGATACAAGCTCTCAACTACTGCTACGCATGCCTGCATGATGTCACACTCCCCTCTGATTGTCATGGACTCACCCTCTGGAACTGTAAGCAAGCCCC
The DNA here is from genome assembly GCF_030254825.1 of Meriones unguiculatus. Classification (NCBI taxonomy): domain Eukaryota; kingdom Metazoa; phylum Chordata; class Mammalia; order Rodentia; family Muridae; genus Meriones; species Meriones unguiculatus. The sequence continues at coordinate 44,799,738 of NC_083364.1, read as the reverse complement.
CAGGTAAATGCTGCCTTTTATAAGTTGCTTAGGCCGTGATATATCTTCACAGCAATAGAAAAGTAACTAAGACAATTATTGTAGGACCTAGATCATACGTGTGTGTGTGTGTGTGTGTGTGTGTGTGTGTACATATCTATATAAACACTGGATCAGTTAAATTATCAAAACATGAAAAAATTAGTGAAAAATTTATCATGATGGTTTAATACATAGTAATTACTAATTATATCAAGTATATATTTTTATTTTATTGCCATTATGGCATTTAATGTTAAAGTACGAATTTATGAAAAATCTTGGAAATTACTAAAATGTAAAAATAATTTATATTTAAATAATTTTTATCATGTATTAATTGTGTCAAATAATAACTGTAATAATTTATATGTACATATAACATACTTTGATAATACCCACCCAACAGCAATTATCTCTTTTATTTCTACTTTCCCTTTACCAGCCTCTCTTTTCTTCCCTATGAGTCTTTTCACTCCAAGTTTCCACAGATTAGACTAAACATGTGATAATTGTTTGAGTCCCTTTTATTTTGTATAACACGGTCACCCCTAGTTCCATTCATTTTCTGCATTGTTCTGCTTTGTAGTTGAAAAAAAATAAGCTCATTGTGCATACATCACATATTTCTTTATTCACCCATTCATGTAATGATTAGACTAATTACATGACTGTGCTATTATGGATAATGCTACAGAAACCACCACTATGCAGCTATGTATATGGTGACTTATATTCTTTTGTGTAAGCACCTTGATGTAGTACATTTGAAGCAACAGGACTTAATTTTTTTCCTTCTTTCTCTCCTTCCTTTCTTCTTTCGTTCCTTCATTCCTTCCTTCCGAACGCACTGATTTCCATGGTGACTATGCTGATTAACATTCTTAACAATGTATAGTCCCCTTTTTTTCTGCATGCTCACTAACTTGTTTTATTTGTTTGTCAATTCATTTGTTTCCTTAATAACAGCCATTCTGACTGGAATGAGGTAGAATCTTAATCCCACTTCAATTCATATTTCTAGTTTGATCTATATTCTGTTAAGTCATAATATTGTCTATCTATCAGCTCTAAACAGAATGTCTCTATCAAATCCCTCCCCTCAGGCCTCAGGGAACCCCACAGAAGAGGAGGCAGAAAGAGCATAAGATGGAGAGGGGATGGAGGACCCCAAGAAAGCAAGGCCCTCTAGATGAACATGATGAAAACTTGTATTAATTCACAGACACACACCGAGGCAGCATGCTCAGGGCCTGCACAATCTGTAGGAAGTCCTCTGCACATATACCATGGCTTTTAATGGGATTTTTATGTTTTTATGGGATTCCTGAGGGTGTGAATGAGTAGGTTTCTGATTCTTGTTCCTTCTCTTGGGCCCTTTTCCTTCTGTTGGTTTATCTTGTCTGTATCCAATGTTAGTTTTTGCCTTATCATTTTATATTATTCTATTCTATTAAATTTTTGAAAGCCTGTTTGTTTTCTAAGGAGAGAGAGAGAAATGGAGGGGATGCTGATGGGGAAGGAGGTGACAAAAAACTGGAAGGAGTGGGGGAAGGGAAACCATAATCAGTATATATTATGTGAGAAAAAACCTAGTTTCAATGAAAGAGTAGAAAAAGATTATCTGTGTAGAAATGGCTGACTCAAAGACGTATTACATCATGATATGCATATATGTAAGCACTTATATAAACTATATACTGTTACTTATTCCAAACTTATTTAAGATGGCTTAACTATGCATGCAAATAATATTTATTAAAAGTGCAAAGAAACCAAGAAAATCATAAGATATAATGGAACAAATATTGAGATTAGTACACAAATTATACTGTATGATTTCTGCAGCCAATGGCAAAGATTTTATAAATACAGCTCTGAGCAGTCAGCACAGAGATAAAGGCATACTCATTTACATAAGTCACTCAGGCTAAAAAGACAATTTCTTTAGTTTACAAAAAGGAAGCCATACAATGTTCCATATGATGTTTTCAAGGACAATCTTACAGTAATAGTCTTATCAGGCAATTCAGATAATGTAAATTTATTCAGCCACAAATGTAGCTGCTGTTGATGGGGAGATAAAGAGACATACATTTTCTCAGAGAGCTCAAATTGCTCTGTATAGACATATGTTGCTAAAGAATTTCAAAGAAGATGGATTAAAACGGTAATACAAAGAATGTTGAGGGGGCCAAATGAGGAAGGAGTCATTCAGCCAGAAGAGAATTGGGCAGAAGGGACAAAGGTTGCATTCTGAAGTACGAAGTAAAATTGTGACTGATCAAGAATTCTCTGTACTGTCAGAAATAATGCTCATCTAAGTTTCAGTGTATTGTGCATTGTGGCTGGTAGGAGAAAAAGAAAATAAGAAAGAAAGAAAGAAAGAAAGAAAGAAAGAAAGAAAGAAAGAAAGAAAGAAAGAGAAAGAAAGAAAGAAAGAAAGAAAGAAAGAAAGAAAGAAAGAAAGAAAGAAAGAAAGAAAGAAAGAAAGAAAGAAAGAAAGAAAAAGGAGAAAGGTAGAGACAGAGGAAAGGAGGATTAGCAAGTTCTCGCAGAATCTGGGATAATATAAATAAGGGATGAAGATGAATCAGCTAAACAGGATGTCTCTATCAAAACCCTCCCCTCAGGGCTCAGGAAACACCACAGAAGAGGAGGAAGAAAGAGTAAGATTGAAAGCGGGTGTGGACACCAAGAAAACAAGATGAAATCCAGCAACACTGGAGTTGAGGGGTTCTTTCCTTACCATAGGCACCAGACTAGTGGTTCTCAACCTTCCTCACACTGGGACCCTTTAATACAGTTCCTTGTGTTGTGGTGACCCGCAACCATAAAATTATTTTCTTTGCTATTTCACAACTATAATTTTGCTACTTTCATGAACTGTAACGTAAACGACTGTGTTTTGCAATCCTCTTAGTGATCACTGTGAGTCATTCACTTCCCCAAAGGTTGAGAACCCCTGCAAGCAGAAAAACAAGCTTCAGATGCTGACTTGAGGAGAACCTACAGTTTAAAAATCACAGAAGCAGAGGTTCTAGGTTATCTCCATGCATGGTACTTGGTTGGAGTATGAGTCTCTGGGAAGACCCCTGTGTTCAAATTTTCTGGTTCTGTTGCTCTCCTTGTGGGGTTCCTGTCCTCTCCAGATCTTATTATTTCCCACTTCTTACATAAGATTCCATGCACTCTGCCCAACAGTTGACCATAAGTCTCAGTATCTGCTTTGATAGTCTGCAGGGCAGAGCCTTTCAGAGGCCCTCTGTGGCAGGTATCTAGGTTGTTTCCTGTTTTCTTCTTCTGATGTCCATCCTCTTTGCCTTTCAGGATGGGGACTGAACATTTTAGTCAGGGTCTTCTTTCTTAATTAGATATAGCCCAGGGCAGTTTAGTGTCCAAGTGGGTTACATAGTAATGGGAAGAGGGACTGCCTCTGACATAATCTGATTGGCCTGCTCTTTGATCACCTCCCCCTGAGGGGGGAGCAGCCTTACCAGGCTACAGAAGATGACAATACAGCCACTCCTGATGTGATCTGATAGACTAAGATCAGAAGGAAGGAGAGGAGGACCTCCTTTATCAGTTGACTTGGGGAGGGGCATGCGTGAAGAAGGGGGAGGGAGGGCGGGACTGGGAGGGGAGGAGGGAGGGGCTTATGGGGGGATACAAAGTGAATAAAATGTAATTAATAAAATAAAATAAAATTTAAAAAAAATCACAGAAGCCTAGCCCCAGGCTTTGGAGGGCAGCACACATGCTTTGCTTCCTAGATATCTTTGGCCATGTGACAATTCCTGTTTACAATCTGCATAGGAATAGCTCTATTGTACAGACATGTGCAAAGTGTGAACTTGTGCTCCTTTGTGAGTATCATGGAAACTTTCAAGTGTTTCTTTTGATTTTTTTTTTTTAATAAACCCTGCCTAAAACAGTGTTTAATGAATGAGTTAGGGTATCACCATAAATCAGGGTTGGGAGTCATTAAGATGTCCTTGCTCGTTCCCTCTAATTCTATGTTCCCCAAATGACCTTGTGACTATAGAATGCCTATAGTTTCAGATGAGTGTCAGACCTCCTGAACCCCATTTTCAGGACCCTAAGATAAGAACAATCCTCCAGGGCAATACACTGGCCTAGAGTTGGGGAGGTCATAATATCTTCAGTTTTCTGTATACTACTCATGTTTTATTTGTGTGCACTCTTGCTGTTACCTGAACTCTGTAGCATCTCAGTGGACCCTTTAGCCCAATAATGCTTACCTACTGCAAGACCTAAAGCTAGAATCTGAAATGCTGCAATGTGGTTTAGCCACAAAGTCTCGGTGCTCACAAAACAAGCATAGATCAATGTAGAAATAGTGGGACTTGCGATGACTGCATAACTTCCCCGATCTTCTGCAAACATCCAACCATGAACCTCTCAGGTCAAGAAAATGTGCTTATTCCTGAGCCGGCTCCTAGGGATGGATAGGTCATTTCATTAATCTATCTATCTATCTATCTATCTATCTATCTGTCTGTCTGTCTGTCTGTCTGTCTATATAATTTCGTCTTATCTAAACTGTTTTGAACAGTTTTCAATAGAAGTAATAGCTTGTATTCACATTCGGAAGAAAAACTTGGCAAAGGGTTTTTTGTTTGTTTTGTTTTCCATCTACTACAGAACTCTGTAGAACTTAAAAACTGCAGCTCACATTTAGTCAGATGTTACAGGCATGATGCTTTAGGCAGTGTAATTACCAACAAAATGCAGTGAAGCCTGTCATAAGGATGACAAAAATTGCAGCACAGACAGGTTAGGCAATTCATTTAAGATGACACAGCCAGCAAGCGTTAAAGCCAAAGCTGACAGACAAGCTCCGGAGTCCATACTACTCAGTACTTTGCTATGCTCCTTCCCAGAGACAATCTGAAAACAGGAGGAGGGCATCAAAATAGTAGAAACATGATAAATTTGGGTGTAACTAAGGAAAGAGGACAAATTAGTACTTCATTCAACGGAATACTACTCCATCATTGAAAGACAGATTGTAAAAGTACGTTTAGGTAAAATATTCAAAATATATTGCCAAATTAAAAAAAAAACACACAGATACACTCTAGTAAAACCCATTTATCCATACATACACACAGAATTATACACATACACACAAATAAAGGATATACATCTAAATGTTAATGATCCCAGTAATTATCAAGCCCTGTTTAAGTAGGTACTTTGCATTTATTTTCTCAGCACTCCTTTGATCTTTACACAGCTGCTTCCCTTTCTTTCCCAGATCTCAGTTTAAATGTCACCTTATCAAGAAGGTCTTTTCTGACCCCCTGTCTGAAATAGGCATCCAGTCACTCTTTTTATGTTCCTGTATGGTGCTTATCACACCTCAGTGCTTATAATCATCATCATTTATGAGTACATTTCATGGGTATTTTTAATTTCCTGTCATCTTCTTGGCAAGTGAGCTCACTGATTGTGTAGAATCTATCTGTCTGTCTTATGGTAATTCTCAGTTCCCAGGACAGAGCACTACATGGGCAACATGTAAATATTTATTAAGCAAAATTGGGTAAATGAGCTACATCTGTGCAAGGGTTCTAGGTTATCTCCATGCATGGTCCTTGTTTGGAGTATCAGTCTCACAAAAGATCCCTGTGCCCAGATTTTTTTTTGTTCTGTTGCTCTTGTTGTGGAGCTCCTGTCCCTTCCAAGTCTTTCTATCTCCTCTTCTTTCATAAGATTCCCTGCATTCTGCCCAAAGTTTGGCTATAAGTCTCAGCATATGTTTTGATACCCTGCTGGGTAGAGTGTTTCAAAGGCCCTCTATGATAGCCTCCTGTCCTGTTTCCTGTTTTCTCCCTCTCCCAATGTCTGTCCCATTTCCCTTTCTGAATGAAGATTGATCATCTTACCCAGGGTCCTCCTTCTTGATTAGTTTCCTTAGGTGTACAGATTTTAGTATGATTATCCTATATTATATGTCTAATATTCATTTATAAGTGATAACCTAGAACCCCTACACAGATGTAGCCCATGGCAGTTCGGTGTTCAAGAGGGTTCCCTAGTAATGAGAACAGGGACTGTTTCTGACATGAACTCATGGGCTTGCTCTTTGATCACATGAGGGGGGAGCAACCTTCTACAGAGGAAGACAATGCAGCGAGTCCTGATGAGACATCATAGACTAGGGTCAGATGGAAGGGGAGAAGGACCTCCTCATCATTATACTGGGGGACGGGCATAGGAGAAGAAGAGGGAGAAAGGGTGGGATTGGGAAGGAATGGGAGAGAGAGTTACAGCTCGGATACAAAGTGAATAAACTGTAATTAATAACAATAAAATAAAAATTAAAAAAACTGGGTAAATGAATGGTAAATGAATAGATATCTCTATTTTAGTTTTAAAACCGTGATCTCACAACAGTGAGCCTCAAGCACAAGCGAGCAAAGGGGACCAGGAGTTGTGCCTCTGCTCAACCCTCACATTTGTGTACTCCTGCAGTTAACTGAGCATGCAAGGCACAAGTCTAGGACAGCGGATACAGCATGGGAGAGAAGTGGGGTTGGGGTGGGAGGTGTCAGGATGGGGCAGTACTCTGTGACATCAGAAGGCTTTTTATAGTGGATTTGAGAGATTGTAACATACACAAGTGAAACAGAATGAAAGATCCACAAGAGGTGGTACCGAAGACACACAGACAAGAAATCAAACTTTCCCGAGATCCTTTCTGATCAAAAAAAGTCAAAACGGTACATTTTACTGTTGAAAGTTATAAATAAAAATTAACAAAAGTAATTCTGGCAGGAAAAAAAATAATTGGAAAACAGTGATAAATTGTCCTCTCCTCTGCCCTCTTACAGAGATTTATAGTCAGGGTAGAGGCAGCAGTCTTCTTTGGACACAGATGTTTAAGGCAAACCCTTTGCTGAACCTCATCCGCTCGTGTGGCACAGATGATCATTTCTTTTCCTGAGAGACACAACTTCCCTTTGTCTACATTCTGAATCTAACTCACACATTTAACAAAGCATGCCATAAGGAAATACAAGAGAAGCTTAATGTTCACCTTAAAAACCCTTCTAAACCGTTTTCAAGTATATATTGTATATTGAACACACACTCCTTCTTACACTTTTTACCCTCCTTCTTCATACCCCTCCTCCCTGTCATGAGTCCCCTTTCTGCAGCTACACAAGCTCCTCTGCAGCATATAAAACAGCTGGTTAAGACAACAGAGTATACAAATGGGTGAAAGTATTTTCAAGGCACACGTTTGATAGAATTAATGTCTAGATTGTATAAAGCAATCAAATTTTCAACTGTAAGAATGACTATATGGTTTAATGAAGTAGAAAGAATGTTCTAAAAAGGTGCAACACAAATGACAAAAAAAAAAACAACAGGGAAATGCTCAACTTCACTAGTATAAAAAAATGCAAACTATAACTGCATTGAGATTCCATCTTACTGTAGAAAGAATGTCAGTTATCATGAAAATAATACAACAAATGTTGTAGATATGGATAAAAGAAACTCTGAGACACTGATGAAAGAAACATAAACCAGTCCAGACAATACAGAAGTCAGTAGGGAAGTTACTGAAATCATTTAAAATCATAGATCTAATATATGAGCTGTACTACTCTGGAGCATTTATTCAATGGACACCTTCACAGCAATGTTTGTTGCAGTGAGGTTTTCAATGGTTCTGACATCACAGCCCTGGGCAAAGCTACATCCCCTAAGAAAGTTGATGTGGAAGAAAGAACTAAAGATGAAGAGTAATTGTTACCTCACTATGGGCTTTTATGGAAGCTCATCAAGCTTCCATTTCTACACCTCGTTTGCATCTGCAACGAAAGCCATTGAATCAAATGCGTCTCAGTTACCTTTTCTGTTGCTGTATAAAACACCAGGCAATTGATAAAATAAACCATTTTATTTGGCTTCCAGTTTCAAAGGTTTAGGGTCTATGATGGCAGAGTAAAAGCACAACTGAGAGGGAGAGAACAACCACAAGGAAGAAAAAGAGCCCTGGGAATCCCAAGGCCTTTTGAAACCTCAAAGGCTGCTCCTAGTGACACATCTCTCCTCTACAAGGCCACACCTCCTAACCTTTCCCAAACAGTTTTACAGGTATTCCAATATATGATGGTATGGGGAATATTCTTTTTATTATTTTTTTAATATTCGTTACAGTTTGTTAACTTTGTATCTGCTGTATCCCCCTCCCTCATTCCCTCCCAATCCCACCTTCCCTCCCTCATCTCCTCCCTGCCCCTTTCCAAGTACACTGATAGGGGAGGACCTCCTTCCCTTCCATCTGACCCTAGCTTATCAGGTATCTTCAGGACTGTCTGCAAAGTCCTCCTCTGTGGCCTAGCTGGACTGCTTCTCCCTCGAGGGGGGTGGGGGATGGGGAGGTAAAAGAGCCCACCATTGAGCTCATGACAGAAACAGTCCCTGTTCCTCTTATTAGGGTACCCAGTTGGATACTGAGCTACAATGGGCTACATCCAAGCAGAGGTTCTAGGTTATATCCATACATGGTCCTTGGTTGGAGAAACAGTCTCATAAAAGACCTCTGTGCCCAGATATATTTGGTCTCTGTGGAGTTCCTGCCTTCTCCATGTCATATTAACTCCCCCTTCTTTCTTATGATTTCCCTGCACTCTGCCAAAGGTTTGGTTATGAGTCTTAATATCTGCTTTGATACACTGCTAGGTAGAGTCTTTCAGAGGTCCTTTGTGGTGGGTTCCTGTCCTGTTACTTTTTTTCGCCTACATCCAATGTCGATCCCTTTCATCTTTCTAAGTGAGGATTGATCATCTTACCCTGGGTCCCCTTTCTTGTTTATCTTCTTTAGGTGTACAGATTTTAGTATGTTTATCCTATATTATATGTCTAATGTCCACTTATAAGTGAGTACATACTGGATGTGTCTTTCTCCTTCTGGGATACCTCACTCAGGATGATTGTTTCTAGGTCCCACTATTTGCCTACAAATTTCATGATTTCCTTGTTTTTTTTATTTTATTATTATTTTTTTATCAGTTACATTTTATTAACTCTGTATCCCAGCCGTGTCCCGATCCCTCATTCCCTCCCAGTCCCTCCCTCCCTCCCTCATCTCCACCGTGCCCCTTTCCAAGTCCACTGATAGGGGGGACCTCCTCCCCATTCATCTGATCCTGTTTTATCAGGTATCTTCAGGACTGGCTGCAAAGCCCTCCTCTGTGGCCTAACAGGACTGCTCCTCCCTTCAGGGGTGGGGAGACCAAAGAGCTAGTCATTGAGTTCCTCTTAGAAATAGACCTTGTTCCCCTCACTTTGGGAAACCAATTGGTTACTGAGCTACCACAGGCTACATCTGAGTGGAGGTTCTAGGTTATATCCATACATGGTCCTTGGTTGAATGTCAGTCTCAGAAAAGACCCTGTGCCCAGATATATTTGGTCCTTGTGGAGCTCCTATCCTTTCCCCATCAGACTAACCCCCCTTCTTTCTTATGATTTCCTGTACTCTGCCAAAGGTTTGGTCATGAGTCTTTGCTTTGAAAACACTGCTAGTTAGAGTCTTTCAGATGCGATAACACATGCTGGAGAGGTTGTGGATAAAGGGGAACCCTCCTCCACTGCTGGTGGGAATGTAAACTGGTACAACCACTCTGGAAAGCTATCTGGCACTTTCTAAGACAATTAGGAATAGTGCTTCCTCAAGACCCAGCTATACCACTGCTAGGTATATACCCAAAGTTCGTTCAAATACACAAAAGGGATACTTGCTCAACCATGTTTATAGCAGCTTTATTTGTAATAGCCAGAACCTGGAAACAACCCAGATGTCCATCAACGGAGGAATGGGTACAGAAATTGTGGTATTTTTACACAATGGAATACTACTCAGCAATCAAAAAGGAGGAAATCATGAAATTTGCAGGCAAATGGTGGGATCTAGAAAAGATCATTCTGAGTGAAATATCCCAGAAGGAGAAAGACAAACATGGGATATACTCACTTATATAGACCTATAAGATATGATAAACATAATGAAATCTATACACCTAAAAAAGATAATCAATTGAGCGGACATGGGGTAAGATGATCAATTCTCGTTTAGAAAGACAGATGGGATGTGCATTGAACGTATGACAGGAGTCTACTGAGCGCATCTGAAAGATTTCCTTGTTTTTAATTGCTGAGTAGTATTCAATCCATTGTGTAAAAGTACCACAATTTCTGTATTCATTCCTCAACTGAGGGACATCTGGGTTGTTTCCAGGTTCTGGCTATTACAAATAAAGCTGCTACAAGCATGGTTGAGCAAATGTCCTTGTTGTGTACTTGAGCATCTTTTGGATATATGCCTAGGAGTGGTATAGCTGGATCTTGAGAAATCACTATTCCTAATTGTCTGAGAAAGTGCCAGATTGATTTCCAAAGTGGTTGTATAAGTTTGCATTCTGGGGGATATTCTTATTCAAACAACCATACTCTACTACCTGCCACCAATAGATCATAGCTATATTGTAACACGAAATGTACTTAATCCAACTTAAAAATGTTCTATAGTCTTACATAATCTCAACATAGTCCATGTTTCAAAGTCTCTTCTGAGACTCAAGGCAATCTCTTAATTATAAACCCTCTTAAAGACAAAGCAAATTATGTATTACTTCCAACATACAGTGGCCAGTGAGGAATCGTTGGATTAAAGCAAGACTGAAATCCAGCAGTGCAAACTCTCAATGTTGTAGGTTCGGGTGTCTGATGTCAGAGTAATTATATGGCTACAACCTTCTGGATTTGCTGTCTGCAACATACTTCTCTCTCTTGAGCTGGTCCCATTCCATATTTGTAGCTCTCTTTCTCGTATGTCTCATGACATTTCTAAGATTTTGAAGTCTCCAACACGATCCAGCCTCACCCATGGTCTCGGTCTCTCGGGGCCTCCATGCAGGGAGTCCCCTGCCGCCCACCTGACTTCAGTGGCTCTCTTTAACCATGGGGATAGATTCTACAACCTTTTCCTCATGTAATGTTTATGTATTGAAAAGCCAGAACCATGCATATGATAATGCTAAGATTTTTTAATGAACCCTGGGCACCCTTGAATCATATGCAGAGCAGCTTTGAGTTTTTGTTGTTGTTGACTTTTAGGCACAGAAAATTCCATGGAGCTATCCATACATGCATACATACATGGATACATATTTGGGAAGCTTAGCTGGCTGGGTACTTGTCCTGGGAGACACCTTCCTTTATTTTTATTTCAGAATTGTCTTCTCTTTAATCATATTACATCTTTCCTCAAAATCTTTGCTCTTTAAATTTCATGATGATCTTTTTCAGTTTAAACTGTGTGTGTGTTTTACTTTTCTTTCTGTCTTACAGGCTCTGTTTTTGTTTTAGACTTGTATAAGCATGACTGCTAATAAATACCCAACAGAGTCAATATCAAGCTGTCTTGAAAGTTCATCTGCAAATGAAGTTAACCCATTACGTTTTAATTTAGCCTCAGGCTAATTGTTAGGACAAGGGCAGCCACATGCTTTGCCAAAATACCACAAGAATGGTCTTTAGCGCATTTGTTAATGTCATTCCCCCTCTGAAGCCTCTTGAGCTGTGCCTTCATAGCTCATAATGCTCTTAGCCCTACTGCCTTCCAAGATCCTAATAGGACTGCCCACTAAGCCCTGCTTTACAGTATTCAACTGCTTTCCTAGTCAAAGTCTGAAAGTTTGCTATATAACTCCAAAAAATCCAGCATGATCACGGGAATAGCATATTCCTTGGTACCAACTTCTATCTTAGTTATTTTTTTTTTCTCTTGCTGTTGTAAAACATCATAACCAAGGCAACTTATAAAACAAAGCATTTAATTTGGCTTACAGTTTCATAGGGTTGGAATGCAGGATGATGAGTGAGGGAACTTACATCTTCATTCATTCATTCCCCCCATTCTCTTGAGTTATGTTTTATTTAAATATATTAAAGTGTGAAAATTGAACCAAGAACCTTGTTCAAAACATAGGCAAGCACTCTAAAGCTATTGAATTATATTTTTAATTTAAACAAACTAATGTTCCCTGTTTTAAGTTTGTATTTATTCTAAGTCAGATATTGTTAAACATTAGAAGAAAAAAAATCACTGTCACTATTACATCAGTTGGCTCAACTTGCCAGTCCATTCCTTGTTGTAGTTTGTAGGGTTCACAGCTGTATAGAATTGTTTAGTATTTTCTTTCCCAGTAGCATAAATAGATCCTTCTAGCACTATGTCAGGTAGCCACTAAGGATGAATCTTTTCTGGTCTATATCAGCTTGACTTCTTCATGTGCTATGATTAATGTATACAGTGTCTTCCGTATAAGAGTCACCAGGTTCTAGAGGGTAATCAAGAGCAATGACAGTAGCCTGTATTGTCTGGGTAGTCTATGGCACAGTAACACAGGTGAAATATTGAAATATATATATATATATATATATATATATATATACACATATATGTGTGTGTACATACAGCATATGAATGTATGAATGTTTCAATAAAAACACAGATAACAAGTAAAATCTGGAAAAAAAACCACTATTTACTTTAAAGCTTTGTTAATACAGTAGATAGAAATTGAGTTTATACCCTCATCCTTGGAATGGACCCTAAAATCTTTGATTTCAGTACTGTGCAACAGTACTCTCAGTATTGAGTTGACCTAATTCACTGGGTTCCAGATAAAGTAAGATGTGATTTAGATAAACAAATTCCCTAGAAACATGCAAGAATACAGCTTTGGGATAGAATGTCCTATGCTTTCTTAACCACTAATACACAATTAGGTGAAAAAAAAAGTTTATTTGCTAAGAAATTTTGAGCATGAGGCTTTGGAGCAAGGTCTTCCTCACACTTTAATGAGTTGGACCTGCTAGGCATAAGTTCAACAAATATGAGGGTAATTTTGTATATCTAGTTAAAGCCAATGCATATGTGAATGTAATAGCAATTAATTAAAAAAAGAAGTCATGAATTTGAAAGAGAGAAAGGAGGATTTGCAGGGAGGACGTAATTATATTACAAAATTATATTACAATATCAAAAATAAGATAGAATAAAACAACTTTTTTGCATAGCAGAAACAACAGAGTCATTACCACTGTCTATTTACATACATATTTGTGAAATATATCCCTAAGTTGAATGGAAAAATATCTTCAAAATTTGTAAATCTTTAGTCATAGAATCTTTCTCAATTTGAACAGAAGTCCTACGGAACCAATATCTTCACAGAACCAAAAAACTCTTGTTTCTCACTCATGAAAACATCAGCATTTTTTGAAGACTTCTGACTTGTTCAAGACACAAGCTATGCCATCACATTAGGTTTTGAGTAATTCAGGCTTCGGGACATTATGTAATGTGTGATCTTTGTTTCATATTATGCAAAGCTTACCTGCATTAAATCATTTGAGAAAAACTAAATCTTAATATGTTTCCTTAGCATTTAAGAATTTTACATTCATTAAAGTATAAATAATTCTGGAGCTATTTTACAGGCTGATTTTACTACCCACCAAATTTATAAGAGTAAATTACAGTTGAGAACACAGTTCTGGCCATGAGAGATTGAAAAGAACAAGATAAAAATGCAAAGGTACAGAAAAACATGTTTTAGTACAATTTTATATTACGCAGATATGGGGATGATATCTAATTTATGTAATTGCATGTATGAAATTGTTTATAGCAGTCACTGCCCTTTGTAGGCATGAATATAGTCACACACATATAGTGGAAGGAAAAATAACAGGGTTAGAATTAGACTGATAAAAAATAATCATTTTATACATTAAAAGGGTAATTCTTTCCTTTTGGAACTCTACCCACTAATCTTACTTATCAGAGAGCCAACTGGTTTTTGTTCTGTGGCTGAAATATCAGATAGTGTTGTTTAGATGGATTAAAAACCTGGGATTTGGTAGAGAGAGGGTTAGGAAAGAATTCCCTCCTGGCTTCACTTCTGGGTCTTTCACTTCCTCTGGGTCAGCTTAATTCACCCCACTTTGTGTGACACCCCAGCCTCTGTTTTTGGTTGTAAGACAGTTGTGAACTCATTTTTATATCTAAAGTCAGCTCTAGGAGTCATCATTAAAGGAAATTTTAACAGGAAGATCATAAGAGATCAGCTATTATTAAGACATTGTTTTCTTACAACATCAACAAGGGGAGATCAAATTTGAGGATACTTATTTATTCACTAATTAATGAATTTATTTTTGGCTTTTCAAGACTGGGCTTCTCTGTATAGGCTTGGACATCCTGGTCTTGCTTTGTAGACCAGGCTGGCCTCAAACTCACAGTGATCTGCTTGCCTCTGCTTCCCCGACTGCTGGGATTATAGGCGTGTGCTATCCAGTTTATTAGCTTATTTGCTTTCATTTCCTCCAGTTCTCATAGCATTTCTCTGTATCACCTTTCCTTTTCTCTTAGGGGGTCTGCATTCATTTCTTATGATCCACCCTTCCTAGTTAAGAGTTCTCCTTCGTTTCTAGTTTTTTTCTGTTTCTTCTCCTTCTCCCCCTTCTCAACACCCTCCCAACCCTGTTCTTTGATGTCCCCCTACCAAACGGTGATAAGTAGTTTTCTACAGATCACCTGTTTTTGTTGTCCTATCTCAGCTGAAGAAAATAAAAGCAATGAGACAATGGAAGAACACCTTTATACATTAGTTGCCAATTTTGTTCTGTCCTCAGTTTGCAACTACTACCCACAATGGATAAACTAGGGCAGTTTAGTAAACAAATAGAGAAAAGACTTGGGTGGCTGTGTTTGATGGTGCTTGTTTGAATAGTTAAAAAAATAAAAAACAGAAAATTCTTACCACTACGAAGCAGAAATGACAGCTAGATTAGAGAATTAGAACCTATGATTCCAGCTGGACTCACTGACTTTTCACAGTAAACTGTCTACTCTCTTATAGAAAGGGATATGTAGGCATAGAGAAAGAGCCGGCATTTTGATCTGAATGTTGTGTCTTTTATTTCTATGCGGTAGCATTTCATAGCCTTTTGTAGGCAAGGATTCTTTTGCAGTTCAACCGTGAGACAAAAGCTACCTTTTTTTTTTTTTTTTTTAGGAGCTTACAGAAAGCTTTTCGGCTTTCAACTGTATTGATCCAAAGTTCTAAGCTTTTGTTTACAAGAAAAAAAAAATCAGGACAAAAATGTTGAGTTTCAAATATACGGTTTACACACCTAAAATTCAGACTTGTTCAACAATGTGTAAACTCAACCTGAGTCTGAGCAACTTACGTGTGAGACAGGGTCAATTGTGCCAGCCAAAGTGTAGCTAAGGTGGAGAGATTTGAAGGTATCTTACGCTCCTCTTTAAAAGAAAGCACTACCAAGATGGCATGCCACAACATGTTACCTGCCAAATGCCTTTTGGAAAGAGGGATTGATTCCTGAACCAATAGATGATAGAAAAATAGCACCATAAATTAGACTGTTTATTTATGTTTGTTTAACATTATAGCAAGAGTCAGATCCACAATTGGTACTTACAGATATGAATAGGAGTTTTATCATGTAAGGGATTAATAATCTCGCTGGAAGTGGGGATGAACTTATGCATATATTGCATGCGTATTTTATGTAGATGATTTTTTGTCCGGTTCCTAAATTGATGCTTTGCTCAAAAAGTTAAAGCATTTCTCAAAAACAGTTATCTAATTAGAATGATAGTTTTGGTTTGGATGCTAATCATTTATTTCTGTCAGTTTGTCAGATGTTTAGATTGATTGACCAATGGGCAAAGCCCAAATGATAGAGGATCCATTTTCCAAATGCATAGAGCATTATTAGACAATAAGTCTAGCTTACTGCATGAAAGTTCTTATTTGGACACTAAAAAAAAGTTTATATGCCAACTTACATGGTAGCTTGTCATTTTGAGAATTTTCAGTGGCAGGCATGTGCTCATCTTCATGGAGAGAAACAGAGCCTCTCCTTTCACAGCCTTTTGCATTGACGGGTGTCACATTAGACAAACGGTTAAGGGTTAAGATTCTACAAACACCCTTCTCCTCATGAGTCAAATGAAGGAATGCCCAATTGGTGGGAGGGAAGGCCAGAGAGAGAGCAGAGAACACACACATATCCAAATTCATACAATCAGGTTACGGTTACAAGTTTTTAATCATTTTCAAGAGATGTGCAAAGCCACAGGTACAGAAATACTCACATTTAAAAATAAAGGCTGAGAAAGAAAGCTCCTTTTAAATATACCTTCCCTTTCAGTGAGAACAAGTGTCTGTAGAAACACCAAATGCTGAGTCAGCAAATGTCTATGTCCCCCTTTTTTTGTTATTTATAGATTTTTTTTTTTTTTTTTTTTTTTTTTTTTTTTTTACAAAAACGTTGGCTCACAGGGCAAAGATGTGTGCAAGCTTTTGGTTTTCGGTTTTCGTGATGGAGATGTGTATTTTAAAGTGGAACATTTCCTTCATTTTTGCTTCTTAGACATTACAAAAATTAGTTTTAAGCAACACTCTAAAGCAGTTTAAAATCAGCTTTACGCATCACGCTGCTTGGCGCCTCTGATGTCTTCGGTGCTAGGTATCTCTTACGCTCTACACACCGTAGTTTTATCCCACTGTCCCAGCTGTGCTAACCAGGGTGACTCCGGTTTGGAGTTAGTCTCCTTTCAGTTTGAACCTCTGGTGAAGCTGGCTGCCATCATCCTTTCATTCATCCTACTAACATTTCAGGAAGATATTTTTTATTGAAAGGACTGGATTCTTTACTTTTAAAAATTATTTGTTGATACACTTTATATCCTGATTGCAGGCCCCCTTCCTCTCCTCCCAGTGCCCCCTCCCACAGCCTACGTCCTATTCTCCCCTCTTCTCCTCAGAGATGGGGGAGGTCCCCGTGGGCACCAACCAGCCCTGGCACATTCAGTCATTACAGAATTAGGGGCATCCTCTTCCACTGAGTCTAAACAGGACAGCCAGGTTAGGGGATGCAAAGCGAGGCATCAGAGTCAGAGAGAGCCCCCACTGGAATCAGAAATACAAGTATTTGAATTCTACTTCTAAGTACCTATGTGAAACTGCCCACATTCTCTAAACCCCTTCATTGTCTTCTTAGAAGAAATAAAGCTGGGTGTTAAAAAACAGATTGAATTTCATATCTAGTCAGTCAGGAACATGTTCTCTCACTGTTACGATCTTGCGACATGTCTTCATTCTGAAACATAAGGCCCCTTGCACATATGTAGAAGATGTGCAGTTTGATCTTCATGTGGCTCTCCCAACAACTGGTCGAAAAATAGCTTTTATTCTCCTGATTCAATTATTCTCTAAGAAGCTTACCTCCTCTGTTAACCTAGGCCTAGTCTTGCAAGCTCCTTCCTTCTGTACTCTCTAACCTAGGCCTAAAATGGTTACAGCCTCTGAGACTTACTGTTTAATAAGATCATCCTTTCTGGCTTTACTAAGCTCTGGGCTGGCTGGTTCAACTCAGCTGTTCTGTCTCAAACTTCTCTCCCAGCTAATTTATTCAGTCTGGCTTCTCCCTAGACCTCTGAATTGCCCTGCATGGCCTCAAACAAACTCAAGCAATCTGCTCTAATCCCCTGGCTCCTTCTCATTCTCTGGCTCATCCAGTCTTCAAACAACTAACCATTTCCCTCACTCAATGGTGTTCTTACAAATTGTAGAGCTTTTTCTCCTTTAACTCCTAGCGTGCAAAGACATCCTGCTTCCCAATCCATGGGTCACGTGTACCGAGCATCTCCTTTCCGAATCCACAGATCAAATGTGCATAGACATCCTCCTCTTCAATCAGCAGGTCACAGGTTGATTCCACTTGTCCATATTATATAATTCAGCCTCAGAACAAGTTCCCATGGCCAGGAATCAGCATTTGCAGTGCGGTGGGTATTGCATGATTTAATGATCAAAATAAGTTATTAAAAGTGAATTATCATTGCCACTAATCTTGTCTTCTCCATGGTTGGAATTGTATGACACACTTTTCCTGGCTGTTTCATATGTAAACACAGAAAAGAACCATACAACATCCCTTTCTCAGCCAGGACAGAGAGGTAACAGAACACAGCACAGAGTGCGATCTTTGCTTCTCCCTGTCATCTGACTTCTGCAAAGTAAAAGAACATTAAAACAGCATGTCACTGATATTTCTGCTATAGCCGTTCATACGTCATCTGACTTAACTAAAGACCTTCCAGCAATATGACAACATCCCTGGTATTTGTCAATTTTAAGTGTTCAGGCTACTGAAAAACAGGGTCAGGAGTTGACTGGATTTGGTAGGTTCACTGATGTACGTGGCATAGCAAAGAGCGGTAAAGCCACGTCACTGCACACTACGCTTATGTTGTGTTCCAGCCATCCTGGAAAACGCAAGAGGATGCAAATTCATGGATCTTAATATTTGACAGTGAGGGGTGTCGATGAAAACATATCCGGCAATATGCAGGAGAAGTGTGAGATAACAGACTCCACACACAATATAATTAGAGCCAGTGAACTTTCTTTAACATGCACAGCAGCCTGTGCAAAGCTCTTTGTAAATCATGCACACAAGAGCGGTGCTGCAGTGCACTCCATAGAACATCTTCAGGCTGAGGAACACAAATATGAGGGGTTCTGATTAAATATTTGCTCAGAAAATACCCTTTGATAATATACTGCCAATTCCCTACCTTAGGTAAATAGCATCCTCCTCTCCCAAGGTAAGTAAGTAGGTCTTTGCTATATTAGATTTTATTTACAAAAAAGGAACTCTGGTCACAAAACACACAGCACTATGTGAAGGGTTTGGCCCAGATTACTGCAAAGCATTGTCAGCGTGACCTTTGGCAGGGACCCAGTAGAAAAGCAATCTCCCCAAAGGAAAACAGCATCTCTTTCCCTTTAATCCTGTTAGCAGGATGTTGGTGAAATGGAGCTGGAGCCTGCTTCCAGCCGCCATACATAAGTTACATTCTTTTGCATGCTTCTTGGAAAGATGAATGTCAGGTGGGTATGTACACACAGGAGTGAACAAAATATTTCCATGGAAATGCTACTTATCTCAGCTGGATGCCCTTGTGATGTCTTCAACCCTCTTGGGATGAGTCATCTATTTCCAGAGGTCAGCTAGGAGGAACTGAAGTCTTTGAGAACGCACTAAACTATACATTGTTTGTTTCTCTGGAGGATGACTAGAGAGACTCCGTTACCAATCCGACTTTCTATATTCATTGTATTCTATATGCCAATTCCACAAACACCAGCTAAATATTCTTTTATAGCAGCGTCCAAACATAGAGACCACAGGCTTTCCCAAACATACAGGGAACATATTCAGCCGTTTCAAGGACAATGTTTTAAGGAGACAAGTGCTCTGGGTAGTTGTGCTGAAAACTGCTTTCTGGCCCATCTAATGGCTGCTCTACCTAGCTAAGTTTCTCTCTTCCTTCACTTTATATCTGCCACTGCTTTCCCGTATCCATCATTACTTTTCTTCTTTATGTATTCCCAGGGATCATTTGTAAGGTCACATGACTCATCAAGAGTCTCAGTGGACGGTAGTAGGCTGATAAAGGACATAGAATGCCAGGGCCAAGCTGGGAAACACATCAATGAAAGCTTGAGATGATAAAATATCATACATGCACATTGGATATGAAACCACAGACCAGAAATGGCGTCATTTTGAAGGCACGGTGAGACACACTGAAAGAGTCCTGTGATGTTTCTTCAGTTAGTGAGAATGTTAAAATGAAAATTGAATAGTCATCTCTTTGGTAATAATTTTGGGACTCAAAAGTAATTTGTATGAAGTCTTCAATGTTATTCTTGCTGTTCTTTCAAAGAATCTTATTAATATAATTTTAATGAATTACACAAAATAGTTTTATTTATAGTTAGAATTCTTCCCATATTAGCTGTAAAACATCATATGATGTTATACTTGCATATATACATTCTTTCCCTCTTCCTTCATGGTTTCCCTCTCTAAAATTCTTCAAATCCTCTCCTTCGTTAAATTCAATCATGTGTTCAATGTGTTACTCATTACTTGTCAGCCCTTTTGGATTCATTGGTCTATGTTAGCTGTGTCCCTTCTCACTCCCAGGCTTTTCGGACTGATAGCAATCACACCTTGACTGCAAGGATCAGTCCCAGAGCAAAGTGAAGCCATGCATGTTGTGTGTATTCAGAGACAGACAGAAAACCCAATCAGAAATAGTGAAGTAAATGCAGGATGATTTGAGCTTTTCATGACTTCTGAGAAAAGAATGCTTTTTTCTTCTCCCAAAGTGATCAAAATACCAGAATATGCACAGCCTGATGCTACAGCGGCTATCTCACAGGCTTACGTGATGTATAGGGGATATGTGTATATGAAGGATATCCAGGGATCCAGAGTCAATAGGAAAGCAATAAATGCAAATAAAGGTGTCACCTTCCCATTGAACATGCCCTGTCCACTGTATTCTTCACTAATATGAACCAATAAACTTCCTAATTTTCCAATAAAAAAAAGATGATTGCAATGGGCTCTAAACCAATATTCCTTGAGGTCTTTGAAGGTAAGCATCTTTAACCAGGGAACATATGCTTTCTCACAGGGCACTCACAGCTGTTGTAAGCCTCAGCCAGCACTGTTTAGGAAGAAGGTCTGTGATAAAGGCAATGTAATGTATTGGCTTGTTTTTACCTCCATGCTCAACATTATGATGGACTACTTAAAGTACAATGTGGTTGTTCATCTTTCCCTTAGAAAGAAAGGACTCTCAGGACCTCAACACAAATAAAAGACATGATCTTCCAGCACATGCTATCCTTCTCATGAACTACTTATGAACGAAAATCCTTCAATGTCAGGAGGTGAGAAAATGGGAGTCAGTGTGCATTTTTCTCTACAAATGTCCCTTTTGTTTATTTCCTTTTTGTTTTATCTTTCAAATCTTCTATGATCATTGAGTCCTTTCATTTCTGTTTAACTGTTTTATTACAACTTATCTGATATATATATTGCTTTGGCAAAGGCATCTTGGGGAGGAATGAGTTTAATTTCATCTTATAGCTTATAGTCCATCATGAAAAAAGACAGGGCAGGAACTCAAGGCAGAAACCTGGAGCCAGGAACTGAAGCAGAAGCCATGGAGGAACACTGCTCACTGGCTTGTTCAGCCTGATATCTGCTATCTTTCTTATAAAACCCAGAACTACGTGCCCAAGGGTAGTACTACCCACACTGGGCTGGACCCTGCCACATCAATCATTAATCAAGAAAATGTCCCAAAGGCTTTCCCATAGGCCAATATGATGAGCAGGTTTTCTCAATCGAGCTTTCTTCTTCCAGATGACCCAATCTTGTATCAAATGAAACTATCCAGAACATACTAAAACAAATTCAACAAACTATTGGTGTTTTAGAATGAGTTAGTGAGTGGTCACCACAACATGAGGAGCTGTATGAAAAGGTTGCAGCGTTAGGAAAGTTGAGAATCATTGTATTAGACTGAGCAGCTGGCTCAAACTCAATGAGACTGGTTCCTCATTCAAATTCAGGAAACTACACCTATCTATTAATTGAACAGCTGGCTCAAACTCAGTGAGACTGGTCCCTCATTCAAATTCAGGTAACCATGCCTACCTACTAATTGAGAATATGTTTAAAAAAAAAACAGCTAAAATTATTTTAGGGGTCCATTATATACTTTGATTAGAATAGTCACAAACCTATTTTCCATGGAATTTAGATTTTACTTTATAGCACTGTTAAAGGAACTCAGAGCCTGTTTCTAGCAAATGGTAAAGTCCAACACATGATATCCATGTGAACTTTCTGTCCAACTAGTGCATTCCTAACTAGTTCGTGATTCTTAGCAGTTTTTGAAAAATGCATGCAGAAACGGGGGGGTGGAACCGGGAGGAGAGGAGGGAGGGGCTTATGGGGGGATACAAATTAATAAAGTGTAATTAATAAAAGTTAAATTAATAATTTAAAAATTAAAAAAAAAATCAGGCTGAAATAACCCCATACCTACCAAGTCTGAACATCATCAAATGACTATATAATGTATTTACTATGGAATCCAAGTTCTTAACACCATCCATTAAATCTTTGCATGGTGTTGTCTCTGACTGATTCTTAAACATCATATTCTGTCAGCTACCAGACATGACACTCTTGCCATGTCTGCCAGTATGGGGCTACTGCCTCTCTCTGAGATTTGGCACAGCAGATCCCTTTGCTATAAAGGTTTGAAATCCACCCTATTTGCACCTCTTAGTTCAAACTATATCAGACACTTGTTTATCCATAATCACTCCGATATTGTCCAGTTTTAGTTCTTTTATCATTAGAAAACACAAGGTAGGCAGATCTTGTTCCTAAGATGATTGAACAGGGGACTTGTTGTCTCTGTTCTTCACTCCATCCTTAGGAATGCCAGGAGAGGCACTCAATAGATATCTGCTGAGTTAATGTATAAGCTCTATGAAATTAGTAATTTTCTGGGCATACCCTTTGATGTTTATTGCTAAAAATTGGCTTGCTTCTCAATAACTGTGTAAGAGTACTATTGATATACTGTTAATAGTTATGAGGCATTATAGCCATATGGAAAGCACTTAGCATATACATTACCAATGTAAATTTTACATTTGGTCTACATAACAACTTTGAGGGGTGATGTTTTTATGTTAATAACCATTTATAGCTTAGCGAACTAAAAATCATAGAAACTAAATTCATTATAACTGAGTTCTTTAGTGGCTGAGGGAGGATTCCAATCTAACCAAAGCTACAATCAATGTACTTAACCTGACAGGCTTCCCCATCTGCTTAACCTTTGATATCAGCCAGTCATATACATGCAGCTAGAAGTGAAAACTCATTAGCAATGATATCCTTACGAGAACAGTCATTGAGTGTGTATTGTACATAACACACTGTCTGTGCTAATTTTTCAAATCAGTGCAAAGATAGTGGTCTTTTGTTGTTCAGATAAGAAGTCTTAGCTCAGAGAAGGCGGGTGGAATTTGCCCCTAACTTGGTCTGACTTGGAGTTGAACTTTTTAATGACCGTGGATGGTATTTCCCTCACCCAGTGAATGATGGGATCACATGCCATGTCACAGATGACAGAAAGCAGCAGTCCGGGTCTCTGCTACAAGCTGGGTGCAGTCCTCCTGAAAGGCCAGTACATTCATTTTGGTCAAATGACAAACGTATTGTGTCTTTAACTATGGAAACCAGGAATCACTGTGCTGGCTGACCACCAACTCTCTGTCAAGAGAGGAAAAACAACCAGAAGCCCAGTCTTTTATTATTACATTAGCAGCACCTCCTTCATTTATTTTATAAGCAATAAACTGTGCTTGTCTGGTGTTTCATTTAGGAAGTTTCAAATGAGATTGAAGATAATGTATCCTATAATTTCTCATCCTTCCCTGTTCCACAGGCCCAGGCAGACTGATTTCAGGGTGAAATTTGCACTCTCTTGATTGATGAGACTAATAAAGTGCCTTTATTGTGATATAAATAGCCTTAAAAATGTCCTAGAGAGTCAATATTGGTGTTTGATGGCCTTACACAAGCAAGGTCCTTGTCTTGAGGAGCACTAAAGCTTAATGAGTTATGTTTTTTGAAAAAGTTTGTCATTGAATTTGGGTGCTGATTTGTGGGGTTACATGATGGCAAGAACTACATTAATGACACAGATAAAAAAAAACCCATTTTAGAACTACCCATTTCCTTCACACACCTAATAGATCAAAAATTTTTCGACCTCTGGACATGAAGTTCTGACAAGGGAATGGGGCATGTGGAGAACAATTTACAGTCTCTGGTCCAACCAGACCCATGAGCATTTCCTTACCCTCACTTTGGCTGTAGCAGAAGAGTAGAAATTCTTATTAGAAGGTAAGAGTTTGTTTTCAAGTGCGATAACCAAGTGTTAGAACTCCAATACTGAAAAGACTCTGGGTTAGATTGTGACTAAGGAGCTAAACTTATCACTTTTGAGTACTGAAAATGCCATAAATCAAAGGTCATGGCATCGTAGAAGCACAGCTGTTGTAGCACTTTGACTCTCTTCAACTTATGCCCTTGCAGTTCCAAAAGTTGCTATAATATCTTACTTTGCATTTATTTCTTTTCTCCTGACAACTTTTTTTCTTCAGTTTTATGTGGGTAATCTTTTTTCTGTTCACTTATCTGCTTTTGATGGTGTTTCCAATCTCTGTGTGTGCATGTATGTATGTATGTGTGTGTTTATGTGTGTATGTGTCTGCCTGTGTGTCTGTATATGTCCTTCCTATGCCTCTGTATTCACAGAAAGAGGACTAGAAGATTGTGTTTGAAGTAAAATCAGGGTTTTATGATCAAGAAACAGATTTACTTAGCTCGCAAGTTTCTTGGCATTTGTAATAAATGACTACAAACTTGGTTGTATAATCAACAGAATTTTCTCCAAAGATCTTGATGACAGAGATCCAAGATTAAAGTTATTGTCAAGGCTCTAAATGTCCTATGGAAGAACTTTTTACTATCTCTTCCAGATTCTAACAGTAGCTGATAACAGTTGGTGTTCCCTCAGTTCCTGATAGATGTGTTCCTCCAAAACCTGCCTGTTCTTTTCCTTGAATCCCACCCCCTTTCTTCTTCCTACTAATATTATTGTCTGTATCTTAAGGAAACTTGTATTTAGGCCCCTCCCTAATAAAAAAAGGATCTTTTCTTGAGATCCCTATGTTAATTATAGGAGAATCAAAATGTTTCTTGAAAAGGTTAAATTCTGCGAATCCAGGTAGTTCATTTCTTTTGGGGGAGGAGAGGGGAGTTGTTATCAAATCATTATACCTATTTATAGAAGTTCAATGTGATCAACTTAAATATATTGATGGTATTCTTTAAAAAAAAAGTATAGTGATACTGACATTATAACTATCAAAACTCAAGTATTCAGTTAGTTAGTTACAAAATGCTACATATGATAGGAATTATCCTTTCCAAATTAGTTACATTACATATGATATAAGAAGTCATTGAGAAATAGTCAAAATCATATTCTATGCTGAGAAAAAAATAAACACAAAGCAAGTTTAAAGTAGTCTTGGTGGCAGCCTTAGCTAATCAATTTATTGTAAAGTTATTGATTGATATTGCTAGAATGTGAATTAAAAGCCCAAATAAACATAAAATAGTCTATATTCCACCATTGCCCTTCATGCTAGGGATGATCAAGCTGACGTTATCCTAAATGAGAATGCCATTATCAATAATAATGGAAACCCACATAAGCAGGGGTCTACATTTTATTTTATTTTTTTGCCTGTTGCTGTGAATATAAATAAATCCTCTCAGCCCTTTTCAAATAAGGATCTTAAAGGAACCAAGATGAAAACTCAGAAAAAAAAATATTCTCAGAGCACGAGCTTTAGAAAACAGAGCCTGACCATTCTAATAAAGGAATTGGCTGTAGTGAGAAGTTCTTTGCACAGGAATTGCCCAGGGATCTTGTTAAAAAGCAGATTCACTGCAGTAGTTCAGTAGTAGGTCCTGAGATGCCATAACTTTAACAAGCCTTCAAGTGATGACAAGGACCACACTTTGAGTAGCAAAAGTGTAGAGGATCAGCAGGACTGGAAAATAATGATTAAGTCAGACAGGTTAAAGATTTCATGGCTTTTAGCTATTCAACATTCACTGAGCTCCTACCGTACCACTCGTAGCTGCAAATACAAACACAGGCATCCTCCAAGTTTCTCTCAGTCACTTGTGGATTTGTTACTGTTATAGTATTAAGCATCAATCTTCCATTTCAAACAGTATTTGGAAAATCGTCTTAATACCATGTTTTATAAATAGGAAAGAGTTAATATTTAAAAACAGGAAAAAAGTCATTCTGCATTTACTATTTTTTTTTTAATAAATGGATGGTACAGTGGAAACTCTCAGCAGGCAGAGGGCCATTCTTCTCCAGGATTCATTCTCTCACTGATGTCATTGCTGTTAAATTCTTGCTAGGATATAGGGGCCAACAATCAGAGCATCATCTTGATGTTCAATAGATGGAGTGATAGGCTAAGTTTGCTCATGAAAGGAAAGCAAAACACTCCCAAGAAACATATTTGATTTATAGAAAAATTTATAGGCTTATGTTATTTAATTTATTTAATATCATGCATTGCTATGGAAATTTTCTGGAATAATGACTTTAAGTGCTGAAATTTGACTTATTCCTTTACCCTCCTGTTTCTCCTCTCTCTCTTTCTTTTGCACCGCTTTTTCATCCTTCCCTCAATCATATTATTTCATTTAGGCTTGGGTTAAAAGTGAGAAATTCCAAGGCAGATGGTAGCCAAGATAATTTATTCATGATAGTTGCTGAGTCATTTTCAATGAGATTCTGCTGGAGACTGCGCTGATTATTATGACAGTGATCCAGATGTTTGCAGTTGCTAGAAAAGCATGTTAAATATTATATATATATATAATATACATTATTGGGAGACTCTTTAAAGTGCTGAGAACAATGAGTCTGTTATACTCCATTGAATTTGGATGATAGCAATGGCTTCCTGATGTTTTTCAGACCTGAAAATGAAAAGTATTTTGTTGTTGTTGTTGTTGTTGTTTTGAGCTAAAATTACTTTTCCACAGTAAATTATCACAAAAGAGCTACAATTATGTACCATGACAAGCAGGCTCGCTAAGATTAATTAAAAGTTTTAAAGAGGATCACCTCCAAACTTACTTGATCAGAAGCATATAAGACCACAAATTATCCAAGCTGGTACTAGACATAAATATTTACCAACTAATTAGAAGACTGAGGGTTCTGAGGACAGCACAGGTGAAGTCTTTATTTCATAAAACCAACAAAAATGGCTGTTAGTGCCACAACTAAATCTCAGAGCATAAAGACTAGGTCCTGTTTTCATAGTCTCAAGTGTATCTCTTCACTCCCAACGCAGGCTATATGCTGAGATGTTTGGATTTGCTATATCATCAATGATCAAATTAGTTAGCTGGTTGCCAAACAGATGTTGCAGGATTTAAATACACAACTGTCTCACTGAAGTGATTCATCACCACCATTGCACAGGCCTTTGTGTTTTTTTGCTGAAGGATATTAGAATCAATAAATTGCAGTGCATATGGGACCTATATTTAGACCCACAATGCTTCTCATGGTTCCTGTCTTGGAGAACGGAAAACACAGAGCAAGAGGCAACAAAAATGCATTCTGTTCCTCTAGTCCAGCCTTCTCTGACTCATTAAACTATGGATAGGGGCACATCATCTCTAAAGACAGTTTCTATGTGAATACAATATCTTGTCTGTAGTTTTTCTAATGTCCCTTTTCACAAAACAAAAGGGCACAATAGTAGCAGAGAGATGTTTTCATCAGTCTAAAATACCACCAAGATTTCTTGAAGTTCCTAACAGTTACAAGTGCATGTGAAGAAAAGAAAGAACATAATAAAATCTGTACACCTAAAGAAGCTAAGCAAGAAGAAGGACCCTGGGTAAGATGATCAATCCTCACTCAGAAAGGCAAACAGATGGACACAGGAAGAGGAAGAAAACAGGCAACAGGACAGGAGCCTAACACAGAGGGCCTCTGAAAGATTCTACCCAGCAGGGTATTAAAAGCAGAGGCTGAGACTCATAGCCAAACTTTGGGCAAAGTGCAGGGAATCTTATGAGAGAAGGAGGAGATAAAAGACCTGGAAGGGACAGGACAGGAGTTCCACAAGGAAAACGACAGAAACAAACAAACAAAAACTGAGCATAGGGATCTTTTCTGAGACTATTACTGCAACCAAGGACCATGTGTGGACATAACCTAGAACCGCTGCAAAGATGTAGCCCATTGCAGCTCAATCTCCAAGTGTGTTTCATAGTAAGGGGAACAGGGGCTGTCTCTAACTTGAACTCAGTGGCTGGCTCTTTGATCACCTCCCCCCAGGGGGAAGCAGCCTTACCAGGCCTTGGCGGAAGACAAATGAAGCCAGTCCTAATGAGACCTGATAGGCTAGGTTCAGAAGGAAGGGGAGGAGGACCTCCCCTATCAGTGGATTGGGGGAGGGGTATGGGCGGAGAAGAGAAAGGGAGGGGGCTACAGCTGGGACAAAGAATGAATAAAATGTAATTAATAAAAAAGAAGAAAAAAAGAAGAAAGAAAGAAAGGAAGGAAGAAAGAGAAAGGAAGGAAGGAAGAAAGGAAGAAAGAAGGAAAGGAAGGAAGAAGAAAGAGAGAAAGAAAGAAAGAAAAGGAAGGAAGGAAGGAAGGAAGAAAGAGAAAGAAAGAAAGAAAGAAAAGAAAGAAAGAAAGAAAGAAAGAAAGAAAGAAAGAAAGAAAGAAAGAAAGAAAGAAAGAAAGAAAGAAAGAAAGAAAGAAAGAAAGAGAAAAGACTGGGGGATGGGAGACAATGGGTCTGTGAACACCTGGTTGGAATTCTTGGAATGAGAATTGATCTTAAGTCAAAATCTTAAAATCTCGCGGGATAACCTAAAGAGCTTGTGCGGTTCTCCTCCTTAGCTACAATTGGTAAATAAATGTGTGCTCTTTAATCTCTTGGAAATTGATTCACCTGACAGACTTCAATCAACCGGAGGAAAAGCCACGTGCAATAACTCTAACTTACCACCAGGTGACAGTGTTTCTAAAATTAACCTGGTTCTACAAGACTGGCTTGTTTTTGTATCTGGGACCACATTTTCACAGAGAGGTGAAAGGACAATCATGTGATTGCTGTTAAACAGTAAATCAAGCGATTAGTTCAATTCCCTCCCATGATTACAATTATCCCAAAGTGATGAGATCACATTTAATCACGCTCTGAATTAGCAAGATTTACTCTGCAGACCATCATAAGAAAGTGCCTAAGCATTTTGTTAGAAACCCCTCTGAAATTCTGTATCAGAAATCAGTTCGAGGTGGAAACACAATAACTATTGTTATAAGATCACATCAAGAAGCAACTTTGATTGAAATCTTAGCAGAACTTAAGGACATACATTAAATAATACAGCTGGTATGAGGAGCTGAGACTCAGTCGCTGAAGTGCTCTCAAATTTAGTCAAGCTAAACGAGGAAGGGAAAGTGTTCAACTCTAGGGAAATTCTGGTTATTTTTAAAAAAGAGTTAGAAACCAAGGACATGGCAAAGAAAACAGGATCAGTGGTTTCTCCATAGGCTTTGGCTTTGATGGGTAAAAGGAAGTTACCAGGGCCTCGATGGAGCTGTCATGAGATGGCTTAAGTCCCATTCATTTCCATTCAAAGTATCTCATCTTTATTGACTGCCAAGGTGACAGATACTTTATTATATTATATGAAAAGCTATTTAGAGTCAGCAGCAGAGCTGAAATTCAGATCCCCTGATTATAATCAGAGCTGTTCCCATTACACACATTTCTACTCTGTTCTGTTACCTCTATATTGGGGCAGATGAAAGATAGATGCTTAGAAGAGGGTGAGGAGAAAGGTGCTAACACACACACACACACACACACACACACACACACACAGAGAGAGAGAGAGAGAGAGAGAGAGAGAGAGAGAGAGAAAGAAGAAAGTGAGCATTAGTAAATAAAGGTGACAGTGTCATTAAAGCCAGAAAAGGAAGTAACTTAGTCTCAGCCTTCTGTTTTCATTTCTCTCCCTCTCCCCCTCTTCTGTCACATCAGTTACTCTTCTTTACTATGGTACCTCAGATCACAAGTTGAAGAAAGGAGAGTTCTAGTACCACTGAATGACTGCAGCATCACAACCATGACACCTGGGAGTCATCCTATGATCATAGAGGTCAGTCTAGTTTATATGAGACCCTCAAGACCTCCATCACTGTGCTTCTTCTGTCCCTTTCTCCTGGACACAGTGCCTGAGACAATAAGATTTGCTTGTAAAAGATCTAGAGTTGCAGTGGCCTTTCTGAATTGTGCAGCCTGTAGGCAAGGGACACTTCACACTTTCTCACCTGTCCGTGCAAGTAGACTGTGCCAGGGGAAACGCGATAACTTGACAAGTGACTTATAACTTGACAATAGACTTATTGTTGAAAGTAATTTTCAGAGAAGGAATAAGTTGAAAGACAAAAGTCATGAATATTCTTAAGATCCAAGGGATGTGTACTTCATTCTGAAAGGAAGGGGCAGTCCTTTATAACACCCAATACTGTGACCTGCATATGCTTAGCAAGGCAAATCCCTTCACTGCTTTGGTAGAAGTGGCTGATTTAGTTTTGGAATTCAAATACTCAGAGCATCGATATTGACAATTATAGGAGTTCTTATATCCATTCCAAGAATCAAAACACTGCTGATCTCAGCATGAAGCTAACGATTTACTTTATATATATATTTATGCAAATCATAATTAGCATGCAATGAGTAAATACCATCCCAGAAAGGTTCTGCTCTGGCAGATTCAGAAACTAAAGTTGTAGACTTTAGGTTCACAAAAAGAACATTTTGCTGGGCCTTTGTTCTGACACTCCTGTCCTCTCTGTCACAGCCTAAATGACACCTGTCTATGCTATGTACCTCTGTGTTCTGGTAGATTGCTAGACTCCATGTTTATCATAGAGATGAGTTACTCCTCTCAGTATATATATATATATATATATATATATATATATATATATATATATAGTCAGACAAGGGTCACATTAAAAAGTGATATAATAGTAAACAAACAAAACAAAACCATCAGTTAAATGGCATCCAATTCAGATGTTTTGTTGTTGTTTTGTTTTATTTTTGGTCCCCCTTCAAGGGTCCTTTATTCAGTTTCCAAAGTCACTTTTTCAGGTACTGGGCCTGTCTCCCATGGCCCCCAAAGAAGGAATGCTTAGTCAGAACACACTGCCAAGATTAACCACCATGTCTTCAAGGAATACCAATAGTATCTGCTTATTTTTCACTCTAGCAGAATTCCATAATGCTGGACTGGCTTAGTACTGCTTGTCCCATGTCCGCATACAGCTGGTGTCTCCTGACCACAGCACCAGGCCAAAGGTAGGATATTCAGTCCTTGGTCTCTTGGTTAAAGGGTCTTTATGTGCATATGTGTATATATATATACATATATACATGTACATACACACACACACACATATGTATGTGCTAGAGATCTGCATTTTTATTGAATTCTGTCAGTTGTTCTTTTATCAAAGCAACTTGAAGGCAACACGACTTCTGGGCTGCAACATCATGATGAGCAGCCTATAATATCATGGCATGTCTTCTCCATCCCACCATTCATAAATTATCTCTGGAGAATAGTTAGCTGATGAGGCAATCATTTCATCTAGTTCCAAAATTTATCATTATATCATTATGGTCCATAAGGCCCATTTATTGCTTGTACACTGTGAATGGCATTTAAGCATGGAGACTAGAGAGCATGCTTACGCATCAAGTACATCAAGTAGTCCTTGTTTCTTCTTCAATACTCTGTGAACTCTGAGCAGGCATGGCTCTTACCTGAATATCTATCTATCTATCTATCTATCTATCTATCTATCTATCTATCTATCTATCTATCTATCAATGAGTATACATATATATATATCTGAATATATAAATAATTTCTCATTTGTCTAAAATAAATTTTGTCATTTTTTTTCTTATGCCAATTTTTAGGTGCATTGAAATAAAATTATGTATTTCACCTTCTTATAGTTTTAGCTTTTTACTTTGTTTTACTGGTTGCTCTTTTCTTATTTTTCAGGGTTATCTTTCTTTTCTGTTTTTTTTTTCTTTTTCTGTATCTTTTTTAGTTGATTAACAACTGCCTGGGTTTTTTATTTTATTAGCTTTTGAAAAGAACTGCCTTTGGACTTTGCTGGTCTTGTCTATAACTTCCTCATTCATTCTGTGAAGCTGATGAATTAACATGGTTCCTCCATGCACAACTTTCAGAATTTAATACGTAGCTCATCAATTTTCACTCCCACTCCCTTAAAGCATATATATTCATAAAACGTGGCAAAACTTTTTATAAAAATCACTTTAGCTGAATCTTAAGACATTCTGTGCATAGTGTTCTCTTGAAGTTCGAAATTACTGGGATGTGTGTTATAAACTCTTTCTGCTCTGCTGCATTATTTATTCAATAATATGCTTTCTAGCTACCTTGAATATCAGATTTGAAAATGGAGAAGTCACTGCATTGTTATCAGGGCTATGTTTGGTGCTTAGTATGTGCCCAGTCAGTATTTAACACATTTTTCATGCTTCAAATGAGTATGTTCATTTCTCAGTTTTTCTGTGTGGGGCTCCATGCATGGCCATTCTTCAGCTGGTGATGCCATTTTTAGTCTGTACATCATCAGTCTTTGTGCTTTTTCATAATAAAAGGATTAAGGAGATATATATTAAATACCCAACCATGTTTGCATTTGGCGATTATCTTTCGTTGTTTTGTTTTCAAATTTTTATACCACATTTAAGTGTTTGAAGAGTACCTATATCTTATCCATACGCTAAAATTCGCAAGTCTAGCAGAACTAATTTTGTGTGACAATAGTGTAGCTCGGTATGTAAGTAAAGGAAATAGTTATGGTGTCATAAGTTTGTAGTAGGATGTCGGTGTCTTTTATTCCATATTGCTGCTGATATGTCTTCTCCCCTTACACTGACAGTTCTTATTAAGTATTTTGTTCTTTTGGCTAGTTGCTTTTCGGTAATGATCTTTCCTTGCATATGCTTCAGCTTCAGCACCATGTAGTTTGCACGATCTTACTTTTACTGATCTGCATGGACTTCAGCTATTCCAGTGTGAAGACGTTCTTGTCTGTTATTCCTTAAAAATTTTATTTTTCTCTCTTTTTCCTCTTTTTTTAATTTAATTTAATTTTTTTGTTGTTGGGGTGGTGTTGAAACTCCTATTCAATTAGCTTTGGGATTCTTTGGTTTATGTTAGTCAAGATTCTCCATTGAAAAGAAGAAGATGGGGACAGGACATGTACAGATACACACACATACACACACACATGCACAAGCAGTGTGGGAGGTCAGGAGGTTCTTAGAACCTTGTTCACATTCATGATGGTCCTGTTAAGTGTGAAGTTTGCAGAACAGTCCACTAGATAGCAATTCCAATAAGAATTCAACCATTAGTCCAAAAGCAAACTAGAGGAAAAAGTAGAACTCCTTCATCTTTGGGCTAGTCAACTCCTTCAATTTTCTTCAGGCCTAGGAAGCCTTAAGAACCTAGGAGCCCCAAACATATCGTTGAAGGCAATTTGTCTTTGTAACATCTAGTGGTTTTGATGTTGATTATATCTGAAAAACATCTTAACACAGAATACTCACTTAATAAAGAAGTTGGATATAATAGCTTAGCCAAATTGACACCATAAAACCAACAATCATAAGTTCTGTCCATTGTGGAGATCATAAAATCAGCAGTCACAGGTTTTCTCTTTTATAACATATATAAAAATGCATTGAACTAGTAAGTAATGAACATTTAACACACAGCACATTGATTTTGTTTGCTGAATTCTGGCTGATCTTCTCATATATACATCTGAGTTCATTATTTCTACCTTCAACTTATTTTCTAAGTTATAATTTACTCTATGCGTTGCCTTTTTAAAATATGTTACCTTTTTATTTTAAGCAAATGTAATAACTAGTTTCTGAAACACCTTTTCTTTCATTGTCATTTGAATGTCTCTTGTGTCATCATAACCACCAAAATTAAATATTCTTATTGCTTGCTACATTGTCTCAGATTTTTTGCTATCAATTTAATTTGGTCTGCCTTTTGGTTCAAATTTTTACAAAGTAAATATTGTATTCCCCTGAGGTGTTATGATTATTTTTAACCTGCTTAAGCAGAGTAATTTTTATAGGCAGCAAACTGAATCCTAGCATTTCCACCCATGACTCTTCCTTCTTCCTGCTCTGGATCATCCTATGAAGCCCTCATTTATAAAAGAACCTGCAAAGGTTCTTTTTCTCTAAACTTCATCAGCTCTACCTTGTCATATCATGGCCTCAGCTCAACTTATTCTCAAAATTTGAGGGCCCTCCTAATTCTCTCACAAGAAGATTCAGGTTTTTTTTTCTTTAAAAAGTATTTTTCATACAATATATTTTATCATGTTTTTATCTCACTCGATTATTCTCAGAACCTCCTCTCACTACCCACTCAGCATTTTGTTCTCTGTCTCTCTCTCTTTCCCCTTCTCCTTCTTCCTGTCTCTGTGTCTCTGTCTCTGTGCTCTCTCTCTCTCTCTCTCTCTCACACACACACACAAACACACACACACTATCAACACCCATAAAACACAAAAGGAAAAAAGTCACTAAGGAAACAAAAATCCTGCTTCCCAAAAATGAACAAACAAATAAAGCCATGAAGTTTGCTTTGCGGTGTCAAACCACCTATGGACTTTTTTTCTGGAGTATCTGTGGTTGACATACCAAGTGAGACACCACTGGAGAAAACTTACTTTTCACTTGCTACCATGTATTAATTGCAAATAGCTTCTTGACTAAATGTGGGACTCTGTTGTCCATTTCTGCCTGTCAGTACCGGGACATCTTTTGATTTGAATCTGAGCAGGTCTTGTGTGTGTTGCCATAGTCATTGTGAGTTCCTATGTGCCTCACCCCTGTTGTGTCTGGAAGACACTGTTTTCTTGAGTTTACCCATAATTCCTGTCTCTTTCTTTTTTTTTCTTTTTTTTTTTATCAGTTACATTTTATTAACTCTGTATCCCAGCCGTGTCCCGATCCCTCATTCCCTCCCAATCCCTCCTTCCCTCCCTCATCTCCACCGTGCCCCTTTCCAAGTCCACTGATAGGGGGGACCTCCTCCCCATTCATCTGATCCTGTTTTATCAGGTATCTTCAGGACTGGCTTCAAAGCCCTCCTCTGTGGCCTAACAGGACTGCTCCTCCCTTCGGGGGTGGGGAGACCAAAGAGCCAGTCATTGAGTCCCTGTTAGTCCCTGTTCCCCTCACTTTGGGAAACCAATTGGTTACTGAGCTACCACAGGCTACATCTGAGTGGAGGTTCTAGGTTATATCCATACATGGTCCTTGGTTGAATGTCAGTCTCAGAAAAGACCCTGTGCCCAGATATATTTGGTCCTTGTGGAGCTCCTATCCTTTCCCCATCAGACTAACTCCCCTTCTTTCTTATGATTCCCTGTACTCTGCCAAAGGTTTGGTCATGAGTCTTTGCTTTGAAAACACTGCTAGTTAGAGTCTTTCAGATGCGCTCAGTAGACTCCTGTCATACGATCAATGCACATCCCATCTGGAAACAACCCAGATGTCCATCAACGGTGGAATGGGTACAGAAATTGTGGTATTTTTATACAATGGAATACTACTCAGCAATCAAAAAGGAGGAAATCATGAAATTTGCAGGCAAATGGTGGGATCTAGAAAAGATCATTCTGAGTGAAATATCCCAGAAGGAGAAAGACAAACATGGGATATACTCACTTATATAGACCTATAAGATATGGTAAACATAATGAAATCTATACACCTAAAAAAGATAATCAATTGAGCGGACATGGGGTAAGAATTCCTGTCTCTTTCAATCTTTCTGCTTCCTCTTCTGTATAGATCCCAGAGCCCTGAGCAGAAGGGCTTTCTGAATATATCCCTTTTAGGTCTGAGTTCTCCAAAGTGTCTTTCCCTCTCTGAACATCTCCTGGGTTTCTGCGTTAATGCCCATGTAGTGCAAGAAGAAGCCTTTCTTATGAGGATTGAGCAAGGCACTGATCTGAGTCCCAGCCCAGTCTAACCACTGGGGTAGAGAGTGGTAGAGAGTGGTTCTTCAGTGCCATAAAGGAGTGGAGATGGGCTAGCAGAAAAAAACCTAAATGGGCAGCATAGAAGAATGAGGGGACCCTGGTCCATTCTTTCTTTCTTTCTTTCTTTCTTTCTTTCTTTCTTTCTTTCTTTCTTTCTTTCTCTCTCCCTCCCTCTCTTTCATTTGATTTAGCCATTTAATTACTATAAAATAAGCCCAAGACTTAACTATTTGCATGGGTAAAATAGATTTAACAAGACTGGGAAACTACCCCCCACCACACACACACACACACACACACACACACACACACACACACTCCCAAGGGATTTTAAATTTTAGTTGAAATAAAATCTAGTATAAGTCAATAAACATTTGTTTTTCCTTTTGAAAGAAGTGGGTCCTTGAGCACAGAGAAGTTATGCTTTTATTGCTAATACCAATCTGGTATCTTAATTAGAACTTTGAATTGTATAAACATAAACAATGAAAAAGCTATTGATATAATAGTGTTTATTTCTCAGGACAATATAATCTGATGAGGCTAATGAAAGCAGTTTCCAGATACCAAAAATGTTGAACAATGGAAGATGGGATAGAATTTTTGTTTATGAGTCAATGAGCATGATCAGACACATTTAGTAAAAGTTATAGACAAGTATATTTTGTCCTGAAAGAAGACTTTTTGGGGCTGAAGGAATTGCTCAATGGTGAGGTGCAGTCATTGTTCTTGTAGAGGACATGAGTGTGATTCTCAGCATGCATATGGCAGGTCACAGACATGTGAGACTCCAGTTCCAGGGGTCTGACCTCTTCTGACCTCCATGGGCACCAGACAAAGATGATATACATGGACATCCATGTGAACAAAATGCTCATACATGTAAAATGAAATAATCTTTAAAAGAATAAAAATAAGGTGTTTTGTACATTTTTCATTGCAAAAACAATGGAGTTGCCTGTTCCTGGGATAATCAAACAGCTGAAACACTGCATATTTGAAGTGTTGTTGGCCTTATGTTCTATAAGGCCAATAGAGAAATGTTCACATATGATTCATCTTTCAGGCCTTGCCAAACAGGATTCTTGAATTTTATTGTTTATAAGGGGTAATATTTGATCATCTTACTCAATTTTAATATTAGGTATCTTGTTTTAAATTAAATATTAATATAATATTGTCAGGATATTGATGTGAGTGGAAAATGTGTCCACTCGATATATTTTTTGCAAGTACTTTAAAAACTCAAGTGACAATACATGCTGAAGAGGATGTGGAGAAAAGGGAACCCTCCTCCATTGTTGGTGGGAATGTAAACTTGTTCAACCACTTTGGAAATCAATCTGGCTCTTTCTCAGACAATTAAGAATCCTCAAGATCCAGCTATACCACTCTTAGGCATATAAACAAAATATGCTCAAGTACACAAGGACATCTGCTCAACCATGTTCATAACAGCTTCATTCATAATAGCCAGAACCTGGAAACAACCTAGATTTCCCCCAATGGAAGAATGGATACAGAAATTGTGGTATATTTATACAATGGAATACTACTCAGCAACTAAAAACAAGGAAATCATGAAATTTTTAGGCAAATGGTGGGATCTAGAACATTTTTTCTTTGTTTTGCCTGTGTGAAAATATGTGTTTGGGTGACATGCAGATGGGGATGTAGCCATATGTATGCTGAGAGCAGAGGTACACACAAGACTGGAAAAAATGTATATTCAGCTTAACTTTTTAAAATTTGTTTTATTAATATCATTTATTACAATTTATTTAATTTGTATCCCAGCTGTGGCTCCCTCCCTAGTCACCTCCCAATCCCACACTTCCTCCTTCTTCTTCCCCTACGCACCTCCCCTAGTCCACTGATAGAGGAGGTCCTCCTCCCCTTCCATCTGACCCTAGCCTATCAGGTCTCATCAGGACTGGCTTCATTGTCTTCCTCTGTGGTCTGGCAAGGCTGCACCCACCAGGAGGAGGTGATCAGAGAGCCTGCCACTGAGTTCATGCCAAAGAAAGCCCCTGCTCTCCTTACTAGGAAACCCACTTGGATACTGATTCTACAGGCTACATCTGAGCAGGGATAGTTATTTCTAATCTATTACCAATGGTATCATATTATCCAGAGCTGCTTCTTTTTTTTTTTAAGATTTAAAAAAGTTCTTTTATTTCTATAGGTTCTTTTTTATTTTTTAATTTAATTTTGTTTATATATTTATTTATTACAATTTATTCACTTTTATCTCAACTCTAGCCCCTCCCTTGTCTCCTCCCAGTACCATCTACCCTCCTACTTCTCCCCCTATGCCCTTCCTTAGTTCTCTGATAGGGCAGGTCCTTCTCCCCTTCTATCCGACCCTAGTTTATCAGGTCTCTTCAAGGCTCCTTTACCCATCAGTTAGGTATGTACATTAGAACTGCAGTTTCTGACCAGGGGCTTTAAACCAGTGCCCTTGGAACAAATATGCTGTTACTGTTGGAAGTTTTCTCCACTTCTTAACCACCCATTTTGAGCTTTAAGAAGAAAATTGCTTGAATCTGACATTTGTCTAAAATGATTTCTATACTATAAAATAAATTATAAAGTAATAAGTCACTATTAGCAAGCATCGCTGAAATAAAAAATTCATGCGATAATTATGTACAGCAGAACTATAGTCATATAAAAATATTTAAAAAATCACAATTACTTTTTCACAAACTTAGAACACTGGATACACTTGATTTTTCCAGTCAATGGCTTGGTAGTATGCACAGGAGCATGAGTTCAGTCTAAACTGTCTAAATTTCTTGAGGCTCTGAGACAAATTGCAATAATCATCATTTTCTCTTTTGACAATTTAGCAATTTCTTTCCAGATAATTTTCAGAAATTATTTGCAGGTTCAATCTTACGTGACGCGGTATTTGTTTCCTTACTCTTTAAAAAAAATTCTCATTCTCCCCATCTTAAGTAGTCTAACAAATTAATCTTGAATTTTCAAGCATATTGTATGGGTCCATATATTTTTTTAATAGTTTCTTAGGTATATTTCTCTTGGCCATGGATAACTGAATTCACAAAAGATAGAGATGTTTTCACTATTCTTATGTATTTTGCATCCAGAATATTTTTATTTGCCCCAGTAATCATTGCAAATTCAGAGAAAGGCATTT
Source organism: Meriones unguiculatus (assembly GCF_030254825.1). Lineage (NCBI taxonomy): Eukaryota > Metazoa > Chordata > Mammalia > Rodentia > Muridae > Meriones > Meriones unguiculatus. The sequence continues at coordinate 44,760,740 of NC_083364.1, read as the reverse complement.
CTAGCCCTTTCTTCTGTCTGGGTCTTCTTCATTTTTTATCTAACTAATTTGAGTGACTAGTCAATATATAACTTTGTATTCTTAGGGAAAAAAAAATCCAGAGCTTATCTAATTCTGGTTTTCAAATTTTCAAAATTTTATGAAGTATCCTGCTATTTTTAAGCACATTTATTTATTTTATCATATATAATTCTAGATTTCTTTTCTCTACATAACATGCATGCCTCCTTTACTTATTAAGGATAATATACAGTTGAAATCTTTCCTTTCTGTTTTTGTTTTTTTTTAAGCAGTAATAAAATTGTGTTTGATTCACTGAGTGTTTCACACAAATCATTCATGTCTTTTTGAGTGGAACAGAAAATCACATTTTCGGTAAATGTCAATGTTTTTGCATGTACATGTATATACAGTAAGCATATGTGTGTAAGTATGTTCACAAATATGTGGGACCATGTTTGTATGTAGGCGTGTGAGCGAATCACTACGCACTTGAAGTCCAGAGGATGTTGTTGAATAGCTTTGGTCTTTCTCTCTACCTTATCCTGTGAGCCAGGTTGATGCATTTGAACCCAGAACTCACCCTTTCAGTTTCTCAAACTAACCAATTTGCTCCGGAATTCCCCGTCTTTGCTGAACTCCAGACCCCTGCCTTTCCAGCCCTGTCTCCTATTAACTTTCTATGGATGGTGGCCACTAACAAAACGGTCAAGAGTGCTGATAGACAAAAAACAAAAAAAAAAAAACAACAACAACAACAAAAAAACTATGTTCTGTCTTCCTCGGTTGTGTATGCAAAATCCTACACGTTGCTACATTTGGTCATTGGTCATATTACCTCAGTGACTACATCCAACGTCCAACTCCAAATAAAAGGAGTTGTTTGGAGATACAAACCAGTGATCAGACAAACAGATACTGAGGGCTTGATAAACTTTAGTCAGTTTCTATCACTGTGGGATATTCTTCGGTATCTAAGTCCCAGCGAGCTAATGACACCAGAAGCAAACGGCAAGCCATCCAACATCATTGTTCCATTCAATCTCAAAGACGAAATTTACTCGCCTTTTAAAGAATGCATCTATCAGAGCAATTTAGCATGTGATTGGTAAACAGAGAGGGGTCTATTCCAGATTCAGAAAAAAAAGAAAAGAAAAAACCCGATTAACAGCATTGGACAATAGTTCCCTCTATGTTTCTAAAGAATGTACAGCGAACTACTGATTTTGGACAACTGCACCTACTCTGCTATCTGCGATCTCAGCAGTCAATAGAGAAAATGGCACAGCTATGAAAAGACTAGTTATAATGAGGGTCCCCCTGCCACGCTGGGGCACAGCCACGGAGCAAGCGATTACATAAGATCACCTATTCAGCCCTTACGGAGCTGTTGGTGGTGCGCTCAGCCCAGCCTTCCACTAGGCACCAATTACACGTACAGCTAGCAGTCTGGGTACTGTTTGTTGGTTTAGAGAGTGGGCCCGTGTGCGGGGCTGTGGCGAACACATCCCAGCGCGAGCCTCGTGATCTCTGTGTGCAGATTCCAGGAGATCCTTAGTCTGATTTTCAGAGGAAAGAAAAGAAGAGAAAACAGCAAGCGGAAAGGGAACTGGAAAGCAGAGTAGGTTAGGAGCGAGGCCCGCCTTCGGCCTTTGCTGTCCTTAACAGGAAATTACAACAAATCCAGAAGGCTTGCCCTGTGACTACAGAAGCATTTGTTCCCGGCCATTAAACCTGGCTTGCTCACCAGAAGGATTTTACAGTCCCTTTGACCACGCTGAAAATTTGAGGATGGAGATAATCCCTTCCCTTTCGCTCCTTTTTTTTTTTTTTTTTTTTTTTTTTTTGACTGAAAGAACATTTGAGAGATTGAAACTCGGGCAGAGGCCTAATGCACATTTTGCTCTCTTTCAATGGGTATTCAGCAGATTTCTGATCTACAAAGATTCTACTTAGTTGTTGCCTGTTTTCTGCTCTGGGGGAGGGGGCCTGAGCAGCTCAGCGTTATCTGAGAGGTGCCAGCTGTTGCTGTTGCAGAAGGCACTGGATGGGTCATTTATCTGAATATGCACTGTTCCTTGGCAAGATCTCAGGAGGGAGGCTTTGTTCTGATGGTGATGCACTTCTTTTCTGATGGGACTCTCGAATTGATGTCCTCAAGAAAAAGTTCTCTGAGTGACTGGAAGCATTTCCTCTGCATATACAGGCCTGAACAGCTGAGAGACGAGTGGACACAACCGAATCTCTCTCTCTATACATACATGAGCGTGTGTGTATGTGTTGTAATGGCAAATACCTTCCTACCTCTAGCATTGATTATTTATTAGGTAAGTAAAAAGCAACCGTGACATTTATTATCTTGATTGCAATTAACGTGGATAATTATTGGACTGATAAAGTACTGGAAATGTACAAGGCTGACTCAACAGTATGCAGACTTCATCAAAGCCATTTATTTAGTATGTTCTGATTAGCAAATGACACTCTTCTGACCTCATGAGTGTGTGAGAATTTCACACATTCGCTTTTCCCAGCAGGGGCCTGAGTTTACACATCGCTTTCATTTAAACTAACACAAGAAATCAAGGCTTCCAGTTTATTGAGGTAAACAACTCATTTTATTTTTTGCTTTAATTCCCAGTCTAAACAGATCTCTAATTCATAAAACAGTTAATCACTTTTTTCTGTAATAGATCCTAACCATTGTTAAATTCTTGACTTTAATGTTTGCACCTGTTGATTTAAACATCCCTGGACATTTGGTTCAACAAATCATTCTAGAGCTTCAGAGTAGAAAGGCAATGAGGAGTAGAACATGCTCAACCTAAATGAGCTTTTTAGACGAAACCCCTCAAACAGAAAATACATAGTAACAGAATGGAACTTGAAGATTGTGTTTCTATTACCAATAAATATTGGCTAAAGAATGTCTACAGATAGAGAAAGGGAGTTAAATACTTTCTGCACTAAGAGCCATGGAAAGGAGTTTGGTAATATGTGATGGACAATAACAGAACTCCGAAGTACTAGGAATAAGAAGGAACAAGATATACAGTTCTCTAGCTAAAGGGCTGGGAAATAGTACCCTCAGAGAGGCAAATTAAATTTGACCCAAGAATGGTTGAGTCAAGTTTCAAGGCAGAAAAGAAAAAATTTATAATGGAACACTGAAAACTCATTTGAGGATAAAATAAACTTGCTGAATAGTTAAAAATCTAAATTACAAAGTATATAAAGAAATGTAATTTTACTTTTCAGGCATATGAAAAGCAAACCACCTTGGGCCAGTAGCATACAGGCTAGTAGAATCCAACTGGATCTGTTTAAAAGATAGGGTGAGAATCTCAAGCATGAAAGGGGCTTAGCCGGTGCCTATTTTCTGCCTTTAAATACTGTTTCTAGAAAGACTTACCACAGACCATTTTCAGCCCTATGACTACCAAATCCTCTCTTACATTAAGCAAAGGTAGGCTTCAAGAATACAGAGCTGAAATTCAAAATCATTACCATAAAAACATTTTATAGTTTAGTGGGGTAGAATTTACATCACATTAGACCATCAATCAGCAGCTGCTGTAGTTACAAAGGAGCTGGGTTATTTATCTCCATATGAGTAGATGGGAGAGAAGAGCGGGCAGGAGTTTCCAGAGGTGTTTGAGCTGAGCAAAAGAAAAACTTGGTTTTCATAAATGTGTAGGAATTGATGACATTTCAGGATAACATTGTAATATATCTCGAGGCCTAGAGAGCTCAGAGAAATTGTTGTAGTAAGGGGACACACATTTTTCATTACAAAGCTAAACAGGGAAGCCTCCTAGCCTCTTTAAGTCTTCTTAAATACAGAAGTATTTATTATGCTCAATCTGTGTATTAACTCTCTTTCCCTGAAGTTGCTTCAATTGGAGAGGGGTGAGAACGAGGAAGAGATAAGTAAATTTGAGCTTTCTATGGAACACATAAGACTTGACATGTCCCAGAATTCCCCAGGAAAGATCAAACAATCAAGTGTCGGGGAAAAGGAAGGTCTCTCAACTTTCCATTATTATCATCAATTGAATGCAAGACAGAGAGCTGCATTTGCTTTCTCACACCACATGTGGCTTGCTATTTGCTACCAAATACGTGGGGAGGGCTGGATAGCTGCATCTTCTTTTATAAGTTAATCACTAAAAAATGGCCCATGACACTATCCAAATAACGTAAGCAATTAATTTATGGTGAATAAAATAATAAAAACTTAGTTATATTCTGCATTCAATATTTTCTTCTTTCCTTTCAGTTTATCTGACCTGTATGATATGACTTCAGGCCTATCCTGTACAATCTAGAACACCATTTCAATTAGTTCATTTTTCACCAAGCATTCAACCCTATCCTTTGATCTGGTCTAACACAGACACTTGGGCAAAAAGTTGTTTAACTTTGCAATGAATAGAATTCTAAATGCCTAGACATTTGGGCATTACTCTCATGTTCTAGACCCACAGCATACTTTGAAGAGCAGGAAGTACAATTTGAGAGCTTACTGGATACCAGACACCCTTCAAGATGATTTCTATGCATAAATAGTCCTTACACCTTATGGATTATCTGAAATTGCTACTCATTTTCAATATATATATATATATATGTATATATATATATATATATATTAACTGTTTTAAAGCTAAATAATGTGTTCAGAAATTCGTGTAGCTGATAACTGGTGGAGCTTGGACACATCTCCAGCAGTACACTGGCTTCACTCTAGTCTGTTTATCCTGGCACTAGATTGATTCAACCACTTTGCTATATTATGCTTCAGTTCTAATTCTACCAATTTGGAAAGGCTGTAGACAGAGTCATTGTATAGGCCTTTCATTGCGACTATGATCAACAAATATTTAATGTCTATGTCTCAGGCTTATTAGTTTTGGTTTCTGCATACACAGGGAGAATAATCATGGGTTTGATGGTCTTATGTGGTCGTTAAAACTGATGGAAGAGTAGGAGCTCATCAAGGTCAATATACTCATTGACAAACAAGAAAAGGAGTCACCAAAATAAAATTCATTTTATAAATTCATTTTATAAATTTTATATGCAACTTATCCAAAGCTACACATATGTCAGTCAAAAAGCAAAACTTAATAATATTGATAATTTTTAAATTGTCTTTTCTCTTTACAAAGCATCTGCATTAATAATGCATTAGTGAGTAGAAGCAAAAGTCTGAAGGAAAAAAAAATAATAATTATTCTGTCCACACCTAAACAAGGGTATGGGAATGAGATTTGCCTATCATGCCTGGGTGGTGGTCATTGACCATTACTTAATTAATTAGAATGAACAAAACAAAATGTCAAGGTATGGAACCAAGCTTTTGGAGTGCCATTTAAAAATCTTTGGAATTTGCCTTTTTGCTCTGCTCAAGTCCCTCCCAAGCTGAAGGCCCTCTGTTAACTTCCAGCCACTCTAACCCATCTTAGCGCTCCTCGCATCATGCCTACATGATTTAGCTAATGACTCCATCCAGCCATAAGAAAATGAGAGAGATTCCATTCTGAGGAGTTCAACACCGCAGGGGTTCCCCCGAATAATGGTTCTAAATTATGCCACATGCTATGGAGAGCTTGCTTTTTTCTCAGAAAAAGATGACTTATCAAACTGTGCTATCTCCACTAAATTGACTAGGCAGAAGAATGCAACAAGGATGAAAATAGCTTTGGTGCCAGAAAAGGACATGCACATCCCCAGGAGTGGTTCCAGTGGTTCCAGGAAAAAAAAAATTAGATCAACCTGGAATCCCCAATTGTCCAATTTCCCTGAACACTAGAGTGTATTTTCAACTTTAGTGCAGGAGAGTAAGCTCTTAGTTCGTGAGTTTTGCATCAACTTAAGGTTGTGTACAAACCTGGTGGTGGAGTTAATTCAGAATAATAGCACTTTTATAGGAGAGCAACTTAACAGAAAACAGCTTGTGCCATTGTATTATTTAAAGAAAGATCAGAAGTGGCTCTGTTTGATTATCTTCCACTATTTACATGGCACTGACGACTTGTTTCAGCAGCAAAAGAGCTTGTCATCTAAAAACTTCTTAATTTAGCCATATGAAATACTTTTAAGTATTAGTTTTAACTTTGTTTCTTAAAGCAAGCATAAATGACAATATCCACAACAGTTAGCAACTTACAGAAAACATTAGCTTATCTAATGATATCTGGTATGTTTGCTAAGTGAACAGGGAAAAGAAAGAATCTATGAGAAAAATAATTTAAGTTGTTATAAAACTTGGATTTAAAATATCATTAAACCTAACCAAGCAATTAGCACTCTACTGGATTAAGCATTGTGAGTCAATATTTACTTATAGACAAAAATAGTAAATTATCAAAAATACCTCAAGTAAAATAACTTGTAACAATAGGTTACAACATAAGCAGCTTATGAGTTTACTTGTGCCAGCATGCCTCACATGATACCTGTAACAAAAGGGATTAAAGGAGGTAGTGAGTTATTACAAGTTAGTCTTAATAAAGCAGTCTGCAAAAGCAAGGATTCAGAATGATGACAATGATGGGCTCTGTCAGGGTAACTGTCAATCACAACCCTGCACTGGCTTACCTTGAAGATTCAATCATGCCCGCTATGCTATGTGATACACTGTATCTTGTCTAATTAGAAATACATTTTAATAGCAATGATTGGAATATAAAAAAAATAATTCTTACCACAGAGGGCCTCTGAAAGTCTCTACTCAGCACTGTGTCAAAGTAGAGGCTTGAGACTCATAAACAAACTTTGGGCAGAATGCAGGGAATCTTAGGAAAGAAGGGGGAGAGGACGAGAGCTCCAAAAGGAGAGGAACAGAACCAAAATATCTGGGCACAGGGGTCTTCTCTGAAACTGATATTCCAACCAAGGACCATTCATTGATATGACCCAGAACCCCTGTGCAGATGTGGCTCATGGCAGCTCAGTCTCCAAGTGGGTACCCTAGTAAGGGGAACAGGGGCTGTCTCTGACATGAACTCAGTGGTTACCTCTTTGACCACCTCCCCCTAGTGGGGGAGCTACCTTGCCAGTCCACAGAGGAGGACAATGCAGCCAGTCCTGATGAGGCCTGATAGGCTAGGATCGGAAGGAAGGGGAGGAGGACCTCTTCTATCAGTGGACTTGGAGAGGGGCAAGGAGGAGATGAAGGAAGAGAGGGTGGGACTCAGAGGGGATGAGGGAGGGGGCTACAGATGGGATACAAAGTGATTAAACTGTAATCAATATCAAAAATAAAAAAATAATTAAAAATAATAATTCTTACTTTTTATTGTAAGCAAACTATTCATTGCTGAAATCAGTTGCATGATTTTTAGTACATATTTTCAACACCTGTTCTCCAACAATTTTAGTTAAACATATCCTATTAGAAGTCAGAGAGAATGTTTTCACTATTTAGACTTCTGATAGCTTCCCATTGATTGAGGTTAATGGAAATACTGAGATTCACAATATTTCCACTGTTCTGGGGTTTCAGTTGTTCTCCCATACTGCTTGTCCTCACTCAGAACTATTCTCAGCTCAAATAGGTTCACTTATTTTTAAACATACTTTATTGCCTCCTGCACAAGGGATTGGCATATATCTTTCCCCTTCCCTGTTCTTTTTACTTAGCTACCCACATCTTCAACACATTCTTCAAAGTACTAAAGTGCACCCCTATCAGAAATGCAAGACTGTCCTTAAGGAATGCGAAGGGGGACAAAAAGGAAGAAGAGCGCTTTGATTTCTGCTTACATTATCTGAACTTCAAAGTAGATCATGCTTTAGAAAATATTGAAATATCTTTAGTATGAGTATATGCACCTAATTTTTATACAAATATATGCATCATTAGCATCTGTTATACAGAAACGTTTGCAGGCCACTGCCTCCAATTTCAGCTTAACAGTACTTCTTTATAAACATCTGTCTTTATCAATCAGATGAAGACAAAAGCACGCTGTTGAACCTCAGAGTACTCTACAGTTCTGTGAGGCATTATGGAAGTTATAATCTTACATTTATGTCTGAAGCTCTTTGACTGACATATTCATAATCACTTGGCTCTCATGAGGACAGACACTGAAATGCTATTTTTATCACTCCTTTCCTCATAATGTCTAACAAGCTGCCTAACTTATAATAAATTCTTGATAAATATTTGATTACTATAGAAGTATATATGTGTGTATCTAATCTTTTGAAACACACACATATACAACTTAAGGTAAAAGCCTCTCTAAATGGAGACCTGCATATTTTCACCCAATAAACTCCTCATTTTTCCAGCTCCTCGTCCATTGACTGTTTGTTGACTATCTTTGTGTCATATGTCCTTTTGCTACAGCCTTGTCAGGACAGTGCTCAAGCATCAGCTGGGCCCATGATGCCCAAAGTACTTGCAAAACTGTTTGCTGTAAAACAGATTAAGAGGCCCTACTCAGCAAGCATTGAGCCAAGTCCTTCCCTGGTCGCTTCAGGAGCATGTGGCAGAGCTCCATAATGTGATGGATAACATATGAAGTGCAGAGGGCTGCCCATATGCTACTGCAATTTTCTAGTACAGGATGTGCTCTTTGGACTTAATAATAGTGATTTAGGACACTGGTGGAAATTCCTGTTCTCCTTAGGTCTCATTCAGAATCCTAAGGCAGGGGATGGCAAAGCTATAATCCCACACTGCAGGAAAGAACATTTAAGAAGGGGAAAGAGGCCTTCGTAACTGAGTTGTTTTTGAGCCGATCAGTTCAATGTGTAGAACCTGTCATGGAAAGGAACAGCTGTCATTGCTAAAATCTTGAAAGCTGAATAATAGAGTGTAGAAGCTGACAGAAAAAAAAAATGCTTTGAATTTGAGGTGGGGTTGGAGGAAGGGGTAGCGAGTATCCCTGTTTGAAACTCACTGACAAAAATCAGTAGTGAAGTTGTAAGAAGTACATTGGAGCTCCAGGAAGGCTGCCATTGTGATCAACAGTAACAAGGGGATCTGGGTGATGGGGCCAGTGTGCGTGTGATTACTTAGCAACAATATTGCTACCAAAGGTTACAAATTAAGGCCGGATTTAGTGATATAAAACAAATCACACACGGTGGTAAATTTCAAAGTGATATAAGCAAACTAGACTTTTTTGAATGGAAGACTAGTATGATTAACATGATAAAAAAAAAAGATTATCCTCAAAGCAAGCCACAATAAGGATGTAACCTAGGAAAAGGTTAAATTTATTTATTAATTAAATTTATTTATTTAATTAATAAATTAATTAAATTTAATATTAATTTAATTAATATTAAAATTAATATGTTTAATTTTCTCAAGCAGATAAATGTGCTGAGTGAAAGACCAACAGAAGTTGAATTTAGGCATCCCGAGAAGCCTTTAGGAGCAGCACTGAACCTGTGCCTAGAATAGATGCTCCAGATAGAAGGAACGCTAGGTAAAAAAAAAAAAAAAAAAGCAGGGTTCTCCAGTCTCTGGTGACTGCACAAGGCAGACTCATAGAAGGGGAAATGTCAATCACTGAGGGATCTCAATCACACCCAGAATAGTGATTTCTGAGTCTTTCTGTTTACCAGAATCACTTGGAAAACTCTCTATGCTCAGACACAAGAGCCAAGACAGTTCTGCCATAGGGCAAGTTGTGAAAGCACAGTGGTAACTGATCATTCTGTAGTATGAGGCAAATGTGTACAGGAAGGAGAAGTTGAGTTCCAAGTCTCTCTTCACCCCTGAAAGCATAAGCCTACCTTTCTTTATAACTTAGAGTGGCAATAATAGTAAAAGAACCAAAGGGCTTCACTGAAGATTTGAAGGGCTTCATGATTTATGAGATTTTTATGGGAAATTTTATTGATACATACAATCAACAGTGAAACCTATTTCCTCAGGTGCTCCTGGGTCATGTACTGTATTCCCTGTGGTTTGCTAACGTTGCTGCCACTCTGAACAAGGAGACATAAGAGTTCTTCCTAGTCACGTCAATCAAACCACAGAGTTGTTAAATAATAATTAGATTAATTCACACTCAAAACATGTCTGAGAAGATTAAAAAGGGAAAAAGAAATATAACAAAAGAGAAATGAACAAGGGAAGAACGGTCATAAGTAAAATACATGTGACCACAGTTTGGTGATTGGTGTGTGAATCAGTAATGGATGCAAACATGCTCTCTATGAGATATCCTCAAGCTTCATTGCACAAAAAAGAACATTTTAGAGATTTGTTATCATGCATATTTGAAGGCCACACCCCAGAGATTCCAATTTAGCAGGTCTCAAGTGAGGCCAGAAATCTGCATACTTACTTAACAAGAAGGACCAAATCTACAACTATAATGGGAAAATATATCTTCCCTGTTCTCTACAGCAGCACGTTCTGGGCCTACAGAAATGTTATGTATAGCTCTACTCAATATGGTAGTCACTAACCACGTTTGACTGTGGAGTTCTTGAAAAACAACACCTTCAAATGAGGATTTGAGTTAGCAATTTCATTTCATTTCAATTATTTTAAGCCTGAATTGTTACATATGGCTAATGGCTGTCATATTAAAGTGTTGACTGAAGACTATACTCTCGGGGTGGTGTGAAGGAGAAAGCCACTGTTTGCTTTTGGGCCGTTCCACTATAATGAAGAAAGAAGGGCTACTGTAGTAATCTCAATCAGAATAGCAGGAAATATTTTCTGCAGAATGTTTCCATTTAGTAAACAAACGCTGACTGCCAAGAACTCACAACAGAAGAAAATGAGTTTCCAAATTGTCTCATAGTTAGAGTTAGTGACAAAAAAAAATAATAATAATGTTCCTAAGGCAAAACACAAAAACATGGAGTGTCCATTCATCAAAAAGACATGACACAGCAGATTCTTTTCAGAACATAGTAGGATTCCCATGGTCAGAGAGAACAGGGATGTGAAGTCTTACTTCTGTTGGACCTGTTTGAGAACCATTTAGATGGCAAAAATAGAAAGTGAGCACACGCACAAAGACACTCATCTAGACAGACTAAATAGATGGAGATTGGCAGGAGAAGGTTGGGAATTGTGGATTTGGATAGAGGAGTGAGAGTGCATAACCATGTCAGAAAGGAAAATGAAGGGGAAGTAGGGCAGAAAAGAAAAACAAACGTTAATGGATCTGCCGCCTCCTTTGCCTGTAGAGACAAAGGTTCTCTCTGCACATTCGCATTAGCATTTTGGCATATGAAAATGAATTCAAGTGCAGTCTACAATAAATTACAGCTGTCCTAACTAACATCTTAGACAACCTCATGTGGCCGGTAATGAGTGGTCTTAGAGAATTGTTTTCGACATTCTATGGTTGGCTGTGCACATGTCTTGTGCATGGCTTGGTACTGGCGCTGCTCCATGACCTGTGCAGCTTGGAGCTGCCTATGTCCTGGGAGAACCTCCCCGGAACACCAGCGCTGGCTACAAAACAAGATGGGGGCATTCTGAAGCCAACAACTTTAAATCTTTCCCTGATGTTACGGAATAGAGCTGGATCAGTGGGCTCATAACCCTGTTCTTTAAAACTTACTTTGTAATCCGAGTTGTAAAACCATTCCTTATTTGGTGGTTCCATAAAGGGATCGTCTATGCAACATTCTTCAGCTTATAAACCTTTGTAAGCTCCAAGTTTTAGATTGGCACAATTTTCTTGATTAAAAAACGGGAGCGTGTATACCTGAAGTCTTATAAGATATCAGTGAGATATGTGGGATTAAAATCCTGGCTTTTCTAATGTCTAATCACAGGCACACTTGACAGTACCACACCACTCAAAATCTTAATGCCCTGTTTGTGGAGGACTTCTTAAGAGGGATTTACCAACTTAATTCAAAAGAAATAGAATGATTGGCATCTTCTGACTTCTGTGTGGCTACTTCTGCACATACAGCTTTATCTTTCTGCCTCTGCATGTGCACTCACAAGGGCATATCTATCATTCCTAGGCTGTAATTTTACTGGATGTGCCACCTTTGATAAAGCCACATGACCTCTTATTCTAATAGAAATTCAAGGCTTAGTGACTTGCTGGTACTCTCTGAACAGGATCAACTAGGACTGCTGTGGACCCCACATTTTTTCCTATCCCTAGGTTCTCTGGACTATTTAAAAGCAATAGATAACTAGTAGTTTTTGTGTCTCTGAAGAAAAAACTGTCGAAAACAGATGAATCTTTGAGAGGAAGGGCAGGAAAAATGAAAAGGTAAGGCCTAAAGACAATTAAACATGTATGTCTGGAAAGACTCACACACTTGGCATCCATGTTTCTGAGAACTAGACAGATTTATAGCTGAGGTTAAAGTTTGTTGGAGAGGGGTTCCAAGTTTTGTTTCATATTTCAAGATTGTACTTGCTAAAGCTGTTATATTTAGCTATATATTTTGAATGAGAGGTGTGCCAATATTTACAGGAAATTTAGGTAATTGTGTTTATGGCCCATACTTCTTAAATATCTATAATGTCTACTTACTGGAAATGTGGTCAATGGGTTGCATCTGGTTTCCAGAGTCAGGTTATGTAACACTCACTGATGCTCTGTCCTCATGGATGGAACAACAGAGTGTTCCTTCTGCTTTCAAAATTCTCATCTAGTCTCCTTTCCTTTGATCACCCGCTCCCTTCCACTCCCTCTCATTCATTCTTGCAAAGGATGGAGATACCATTGATGACCAATAACAAGCTTGAATATGAAGGTTCCCATGTGGAGAAGATATTTTTGTAAGTAATACCATCTTTCTTGAAATTGCTACAGGGGTCACTTATTCATCAACTGTACCCGGAACATCTCTTTGTGTCACACCTTTCTCCTCGCCACTTCTGAAACTTGAGTGAACTCAAAGAAGTTTATGTGCCCAAGGCAAGCCTGTTTCGGTGAGAGTGATAACCACACACACACACAAAAGGAATTGCGCCAAGAACACAGTGCCAGAGGACCACACGGCAGCCACAGCGGCCTGAGTGTCAGAGAATTCAACCCATCCTGTTACCTTTAAAAGCCTGATTTTTCTCTGGTCACTTTGTAAAAGATCCCATGTACGGTCATGTTCTTTGGAACGTAATATGCAAACTCTCACAGAATCTACCTTCTGTTCCATACATTGATCATGCAACGGTTCATTAAGGAACAACATCAACATCGGCATGTCATAGCAGGTGATGGTACACGTGTGAGACTCTGAACACATAGTAGGGAAACCAGGTCCAGCCTGCTTCTTCTCCCTCTGGCTAGGGCAGGTGCTAGTCTCAGCTGCTGGCCACGTTCATCTGCATTCACTCCTGGCCTCTCCCCAGCTAGAGCTCCGCTCAGCATTGCAGTTGTGCCCCATCATTACAGCTTGCACTCCTCGTGTTAAATCAATAGTTTATGACATGTACAAGGGAAAGCTGTAAATTTAATTTTGTCCCCTGCAGTGCAATTCCTATCTTGTTTTCTGGCAACATAATGAATGTGTTTGCCCTCCAGACCCCCCACCCAGTGGAGCAATTGAAGGATAAAGAAAGAAAATAGCAAAGCAGAATTAGATAGATGGATTAAAACTGGATTAATCAGAAGCTCAACTAAAGAAAGCCAGATGCCTTTTATATACATACGTTATTCTTCCAGAAATAGGCTAAAGAAGAGATGATAATTGAAAAAGGGGGTCTTTATAGGTGCTTAGCAAATTATGAGGCGTTTAGATAGGTTGTGTTTAATTTTAAAGGGAATATGAACATCACAGGCTGGTCTTGGTTTTCTGGTGTTATTATACCCCAGGAGTCTCATCTGCCGTCTTCCCTCCCCTTGCTCTTATATTATGAATATGCCAAGTTTTTGTCACTAGGAGCTTGCATTATTAATCCACGGAGTATCTTTTCCATGCCCTGAGCATGGCTGGCTTCTTTTCATTTTTTTGAGTGTTCAACTCCCTTTTTAACTGAACCAGCCTGTCTTTCCCCATAAATCTCTGTTATTTAAGTTCTTCAGCATCTATTATCACCTCAAGACATTTTGTGAGTATGTATTTGTATGTGTGGTCTATCTGTATACATATACATTTTCTTGTTTATTACTTATTATTCCCCATTGAAAGTTTGGTGAAGGCAGGAAGTCACCTTTAGACTCTGTCTGGCTCCATAGACTATCACATGTCATTGCTTAATGGCATGTTAAATGAGTGAATGAGAGAATGTTGTAGTGAGCTGGTACTAAACCCTCAGGGACAGACAAACAAACGAACATTCAGCAACCTATGCTGTTGGAAAAATATTCCAATTTATGTTGTCACAGCTGTTCTACACATAGAACTTGCTACACTCTAAGACCTTTTCTCAGCGTATGCATCCTGACATACTTTAACTCTTCAAATATTTAGGAATCAAGCACTGACATTATCTATACTTTGTAGATGAAGGAACAAAGGTATAATGACATTGAATAAATTTCCATGTTTACAAAATTAAAAATGTAGAACTATGTGACACTCTAGCTCCATCTAGCCTGTGCTCTCAGCAAACAGCCAATGGTGACACAACTCAGAGGACCGTCCATGAACAGCTGAAGATATTCAACAAAAATACACCCGTCAGCATGGCGAAGATCAAAAACTCAAGTGACAACACATGCTGGAGAGGATGTGGAGAAAGAGGAACCCTCCTCCACTGCTGGTGGGAATGTCAACTTTATAACCACTCTGGAAAGCAATCTGGTGCATTCTCAGACAATTAGGAATTGCGCTTCCTCAAGTTCTAGCTATACCACTCCTAGGCATATATTCAAAATATGCTCAAGTACACAATAAGCACATTTGCTCAACCATGTTTATAGCAGCTTTATTTGTAATATGCAGAAGCTGGAAACAACCAAGATGCTCCTCAACTGAGGAATGGATACAGAAATTGTGGTACATCTACACAATGGAATATTACTCAACAATAAAACACAAGGAAATAATGAAATTTGCAGGTAAATGGTAGGAACTGGAAAAGATTACCCTGAGTGAGGTATCCCAGAAGCAGAAAAACACAAGGGGTATATACTCACTCATAAGTGGATATTAGACATATAATATAGCACAAACATACTAAGATCTGTACACCTAAAGAATGTACTCAAGAAGGAGGACTCTGGTGAAAATGCTCAATCCCCATTCAAAAAGGCAAACAGTATGGACATCAGAAGAAGGAGAAAACAGGGAACAGGACAGGAGCCTACCACAGAGGGCCTCTGAAAAGCTCTACCTTACAGGGTATCAGAGCAGATGCTGAGACTTATGGCAAACCTTTAGGCAGAGTGCAGGGAAACTTATGAAAGAAGTGGAAATAGTAAGATCTGGAGAGGAAAGGAGCTCCACAAGGAGAGCAACAGAAGCCAAAAATCTGGGCACAGGGGTCTTTTCTGAGACTGATACTCCAACCAAGGACCATTCACGGATATAACCTAGAACCCCTGCACAGTTGTAGCCCATAGCAGTTCAGTGTCCAAGTGGGTTCCATAGTAATGAGAACAGGGAGGGACTGTCTCCAACATGAACTGATTGGCCTGTTCTTTGATCACCTCCCGCCATGTGGGGGGGACAGCATTACCAGGCCACAGAGGAAGACAATGCAGCCAGTCCTGATGAGACCTGATAGGCTAGGATCAGAAGGAAGGGGAGGAAGACCTCCCCTATCAGTGGACTGAGGGAGGGGGAGGGAGGGTGGGATTGGGAAGGCAGAAGGGAAGGAGCTACAGAAGGATACAAAGAGAGTAAATTGTAATTAATAAAAATTAAAATTAAAAAAGTAAGATCACAACTGTGCCCTCTGTGTGTGTGTGTGTGTGTGTGTGTGTGTGTGTGTGTGTGTGCGTGCATGCATGTGTGTGCACAAATCAACTGTGTAATTGTGCTGGACCCAGAGCTCTAAAAATTCCAGAGAAACAAACAGAGAAAACAAACAAACAAACGAAACTACCGATTATATTAGGAGTCCATCATCAGAGCTCTGTACCCTAAAGTTATTGAGTACAGAGCTTGGCAATTTTTTTTAAAGTTTCATTTATTTGTTTTTATTTCATGTGTATGAATGTTTGACTACGTGTATGTGTGCCAGAAGAGGCTTTTGGATTTCCTGGAACTGCATTTCCAGAAGGTTGTGATTCATGTGGGTGCTGTGAACCAAATAGTAGCCCTTTGCAAGAGTAGCAAATGTTCGTAACTGCTCAGCCAACACACTGTCCATGAGTACAGACATAGTTCTTCATAACTTATTTAGACTAAAATGTTATTAGGTGAATCTACTATTAAGAAGGAATAGAGAAACAAACAAACAAACAAACAAACCTGTGTGTCCATTTAAATATACGAAGGTAAACAGATGTGAGAAGAAACTAGGATCTCAAGAAGTGTGCAGTTTTCACTTTTGTCTGTACATCGATTTCCTCATCTAAACATTTATCCATCCATCGACAGTCTGCCTTGGGGCAACACTGTTGAGATGAAATTAGTAGATAATACACTCACTGGCCCAGGCAGATTCTGTGCATTGCTCCTATAGAAACGTACCCTGGCGTGTTCTGTACTTAGCATTCACTAGCCCTTATCTCTGCATAGGAAGTTTTTAGACAAGGTCAATTCCTAACAATGAGAGAGAGGCATCTATGAGTGAATGCAAAGGCCAAATACAGAGGAGAATACACACAGCCACCAGACAAGGAACATTAGGCTGTGGGTGGTGGATGAGTGAGAGGAAGGGAAACAAACATGAAGCTAGCAAATGGAAGCCTGGCAACTGAGGAGGTAAATATGCAAGGAGTAACAGTATTACCTCAGTCGCCCCAGGATGCTGAGACCACATTCCTAGGAGATGAAGGACTATCACCTGCATCCCTTTCAAAAGGTATTTCACATACCTTGTCTGCCATAATCTGTTCTGATTGCTCCTTTTTCAAAGAACTACAAAGAACTCCTGGAGCAGTTCATCACTGCCGTCTTTGTTTTGGAGGATATTCCCCAAAATCTTTTATTTTTTTTATTTTTGTTGGCCCATGAGTCTGCCAGGCATGAGGCAGTATTCCCAGAGGATCATCTCCCAGTGCCATGGTGGGAGGCAGAAATGTGGCTGCATTTCCTGAGAATCAAAGAGCCTTCATTTACATTTGAAACGAGGAGAGGGAAAAACACCATCATTTCATTGTCAGTTATGTTCCAATCAATCCACCCCCTCACCATCACTGCCAAGATGCCCTTTGGTAGAAATTCATTGCAGAGATAAGACGAAAAATTTTAATGAGATTATCTTGATGTTTACAACCTCTAAGAATGTTCCCCCTTCCCCCCCCAAAGTCTTGTGGAGAGAAAAAAACAAACAAACAAACATTTCCTTCTGCTGTTCTCTGCACAAATCTGATACTGGAGCATTGAAGGTACTGAATTCTTGCACCAAATTATTGCAATACCACTGGGCTTTGCACCATGTCCTTACTCCATGGTGTGTGTTGACAGGGGCAGGGCAGCTTCAGTGACCTGGGCATCTCCCTTGTGAATGTCTATGATTCCAACATTAGTGATTAATACTTAGGGGAGATAAAAGAGCCAGTGTATATTAGATAAGACATTAGTAGGTACAGTCTATCAATATAATTATGTCAAAGAAGATGGTGATCCATTAAGAAGTTTTACACACTTAAGGGTAACTGTACAATCTACTTGTTATTTTTTTATAAAAGTGGACAGAGTTTGAGAGCTCAGGGAGTGAAACTTTAAGCTAATTCACTGATTAAATAGTTTTATTTCTTATACTTATTGAGTATACGATTTAGAATAAGGATGGGCAAAAGAAAAAGAAAAAGGCACGGTACACTAAAACCTGAACTCACCATCATTCCCTAAACTATCTCTAGTGAATGTAGCCATGGAACTATAATACTAAAGACCTGTTTCATTTTTTCAGTTTGTATTCTGACCAGACAAGATAGGAGAGACAAAATTTGGCAAAGGCTGAACACTTGTGTTAAGCTAGAATAAGCATTAAAAGCATGTTTCCTTCCCTTCACATCCCCTTTTCCTCCCTCCTAGGATGAAAGATGGGTTAATGGACACCTCAGCGCTTATGACTATGCCCAGAAAGCATGGACCTTCATAATGCCAAGAGAACAATCCTCATTCCTGAAGAAGGCCATTGATGTTTACAAGGAAGGCCTTCCAAAAATTAAACTCATTTTTATAAGCTTCTCACAACCCCCAAACAACTCTTACTGCCTTAAAGCAGTTTCATTCTTTGTAGGACTAGTAGGATCACTGAAGTTTTCAGCCAAAAAGATTTAAAACAAATCTAATTTCTTTTTCTCCCCATGCAAATCATTGATTACTGACAGTGGGTTTTTGTAAAACTGCACTCATCTATTTTTAATACCAACCATCAGGGAAGTTTCAAAACAAATTATGTGAGTAGAAGAAAGGCTTGCTTCTCTTGTCTTGGGCTATGAACATTGACAATTCTACAGTAAAGCCCGACTCACAGTTACTGATGATTAAGGTGATTAAATCTCATCTATGAGAAACCACAGTCACAAGTCTGGCTCTCCTGGTAATTTTTAATTCACTTGTTCTGTCTGTGCATTTTGCCATAGTATTAAGATGTTGAAAACACTAAGAATTAGTAAAACAATACAACAGAAGCTGCTGTGTACTTAAACATAAGTATAACTAAGTAAAATTTAATTTAGAAAAATTTCCAGTCTGTATCAAAAACAAGAAAAAAATGGAGCAGAAATATAAAAATGCCAGCTCTAAATTGCCTTAATTTATATTGATCAGACTGTATCAACCAGATGTGGATCACATTTAATTGACCAGTGGGAGAAGCTACACATTTAGAAGAAAACTGTTGGGTTAAGTAGATACATGGGTCTGATCATGGCACTCCAATATTATTTCTCTTATGTTAGCAGCAGCACCTCATCACTTTCCCCACAAATGAATGTCAATTGGTGGAGCAGTAGATGAGCCTTGTCTGATGCTTTTATTCCTTATTTATGAGTTTGGATAAAAAAATAATTTTGTCAGCAAGTGCTAATATTACTATTATTATTGCGCATCTGCTTGTGACCCTTGATGTCAATGAAACAGGACTTTCATTTTCTTTCAGAGTCAACTCTGACCCACAGGATACCACCTCTCGGCTCCTCTATCCTTTAAGGAACCATTTCCTGTGGGTATCTAATAAGGAAAGGTGACAAAAAAAAAAAAAAAGGCACTATGTTAGATAGGACTATATGGAACAGTTAAAAGAGAAAGAAAAAAAATTCTATATATAATGGTTTTATCAGTGTTTACCCAGAGTTCAACACAGTACATGTAGTTCTTCAAAAGTTGGACTGATGGGTAAAGGATAGAAGCAATGGGAATGCACAAAAACTGATAATAACATTAACTATTTTACTACCCAGTCCCATTAGTTTTGACTTCTGCATAGCCAACAATGCAATGGAAATAAATTATTTTGTCACATTTTTTTTCTCAACTTTATTCAGCGAGTATCACTTGAAATGCTACAAGTCAGTTATGGGTCAAATGCTTAGGTGCAGGATTGTGGGTAATGAAGGCGTGTCTTACTTTCCATATAGTCATTAGAGCGGAATGTCAGTAAGTTCACAATCTTCCATAATTTGACAGATTAAGATTAAAAATATATACAGGAGAGTTGCTAAAAGTGAAATAGGTGTTTAGGAATTGTTACTACTTAAAGGCTTTCCAATTTTATTTCATTATCCAGTTAAAAGATTTGCTTCTTGGAATTGAGTAACCACTAATGTCTCCGACATCTCCTAGATGTAAAAATATCCACAGGAACTGAATATAAATGTATCTGAAATTTGTTACTGTGACTTCCCAAACAACTGACATCTTGTGTGTGTGTGTGTAACCTGAGGTAGAGAAAGAAAATGCAATAAGGATAAAGGCAACTTCAAGTCTAAGTGAAGGAGCGTTTGAAAGAATCTCATGAAGAAGCTAGCAATCCTGTGGAGAGGATCTGGGGCTCTGCAAGCACCTGGTTGCTCTCAGTGATTCTCTCAAGAAGGCCTTCTCCCAGAGTCATTAGTGTTACCAATGTCACATGTCATGATTCTGGCTTTGCTCAATAGACTCAGTAGAGATAGGATCAGTTTTCTCTTGTCAACACTATGGAGTGAAGTGTTTCTTGGCCCTCTTCTAGGCAGGAAACAGAATAAAGTTTCCACATCCACTGTGTCCACTGAGAAGCTGTGAAAGAAATGGTGGCAAGGACAGAAAAGAAGATAACTCAAAAACAAACAAACAAACAAACTAAAAAAACAGCAACAACAAAATTAAACAAAGTGTGAGAGTGCCCACAAATTTGTCATGTCTTGAGATTTCAATCTTAGGTGGCCTCAAATACCAGGTTAAGGCTCTTAGTTACATTATGAGACTTGACAGTTTAAGAATAAAGGCTAAGGTCAGAGGGAAGGGGAGGCGGACCTCCCCTATCAGTGGACTTAGGGAGGGGCATGGGAGGAGATGAAGGAGCAAGGGTAGGATTGGGAGGGGATGTGGGAGGGGGCTACCACTGAGATACAAAGTGAATAAACTGTAATTAATAATAAATAAATAGATTAAAGAAGAATATCTCATTATATAATCCTAGAAAAGAAACAAGGTTGGATAAAGAAAAGGCAATATGTAAATATTTGAAGAATAAAAGAAACCCAGAAAAACAGACAAAAACAAAGAGAGAGCCAGTTTGGCCATTTGTGCCACAAGATTGAATCTCTTGCAACAGAAGGAAATTGGAAAAAAAATATGCTATCTTTATGCTAATTGTTCATCCCAAACTTTAGTACATCACAGTATAATATACACCAAGGCCTGCTTCAGTGCATCAGCTTTCACTATTGATCTTGCAAATCACAAAAATATATTAGAAAAGCAACAGCTAGAATTGACAGCCCAGTGCCAAATATCTGCTGGTATGAGAAAGTGAAAGACTAGGTATTGCTGTTAAAATTTTGTTCCCACTGTTTGTGGTATCAGAGACAGGGCTGGTTAAGCTCAAGGAGAGACAACCCATTGATGGATACCCACCAACACATGCTAGAATAATTTGATGTATATTCTTGGACGAAAAGGTTTTTGAAATCCTAGAGAGCTGATTCTGTGGTTTGTAGAAGGTTTTCAAGACAGGTCCTTCAATTGAAAGAAGAGACACAGATTAACAGTGGATGTTATGTCTGTCAGAGTGGATGAAATCAAGAGAGACAAGTGTTCCAAGAGTCCTGTAGAAGGGTCGGGGGAAGGATAGAAGACATCAGAGAAGACAAGAACCCCATAAGAAGAACAACAGAGTCAACTAACTTAGATACAGAGCTTACAATGATCAAAGCACTAACCAAAGAGCATGTGTAGACTGAACGGAGGGCCCCCAACATATGTAACTGATGGGCAGCCTCATCTTCACATGGGGGACTAGGAAACGAAACTGGTGCTGTCTCTGACATGTACTCTGTTTTCTGCTTTCAGTCATTTCCCCCTAGAGAAGCTGACTTGGCTGGCTTCAGTGGATGAGGATGAGCTCAGTCCTGATGTGACTTGATGTGCTGCTGTGGGTTGGTTGGGGGGGGGCTTCCCTTTTTTGGGGACAAGGAAGGGTAGGACTGCAAGGAAAGAAGGGCGAGGACAATTGGGATGTAAAGTGAATAAATATATAAAGTTGATAGGGAAGGGGCGGAGGGAAAGGAAGCACAGAGCAGGGAGAGGGTGAGGGAGGGGAGAAAGAGATCGATGTCTTCTTTTTTTCTAGACTTCAACTGGGTATGACCTTCTGCTCCCTTACTGCCTTCCTCTTGTTATTGGACCACTTATCTTTCACCTCCTTTGAAAAAAACGCTCTGGGATTTTGATTAAATACCTTGGTCCTCACATTCTCACAATTTTTTTTTTTTTTTTTTTTTTGAGAAAAGGTTTAGCCTTGACTGTCCTGGGCTTGCTTTGTAGACCACACTGGCACTGGCCTTGAACTCACAGAGGTCTGCCTCCCTGAGTGCTGGGAATAAAAGCATGTGGCATCCTGCCTTGCCCCACTCCCATACTTTTCAACTCCAACAGTTTAAGTTCAAGACTTAGAACTTTTCCAAATCAGAAGATGCAAGATTTTTACATTGTCACAGGTGATAATCAAAGAAGTCTCATTTCCTTCCAAAGACCCTTTAGCTTTGGACACTTGAAAAACTTTTCATATTGTGACTCAAAAGTACGAGCTGTTTTTTCCTAAATAATCCAGGACAACCATAACAACCAACACTATTATCACTATTCATTATGATGCCTTGCTTTGATATGACATCTTTTATTTGGTATGAGCCAAAATATTTTACAAGCCATATCCTTAGATGTCACTTCATCCTAGAGGTAAAGAGCAATAGCTATTTAACATAGTCTTGGCCCCACTAAAATGTCACTAAAATCCCACAATTCTCCAAACTTCAAGAGAGACGTTATAATAGTAGTAGTTGTAATCATTTTTATTTCATTGAGCTCATTTTTCTTCCTCCTTGTGAACCACATGCATTAGCTAGCATAGAAAAACACTTCAGATTTACTACAAAGCACACAAAGAATTAGCCTCCACAGCTATAAGATATCGAGTTCAGTTGTATGACATACATACACTCCCAATTCCATGCCTAGAGTTACCAACAAGTAAGGTGTAACATCACAAGGTTTTTAAGGTATGACACTTGACTCTGTATTCCTGAACTGTTGTCACTTATGTGCAGCTGAAAGCAGTGCTTACTCAACCCATGTCATAAGCAGTGGTTCTCAAATCATAAACAATACCAGTGTCTTTTCAAAACCATCCTCTCACGACCTTATTTATCTAACATCAATTTCCATTTTTTGCTTTGAAGTTGACTGTGTGTTACTCTTCCCCACTTCTAACCTTATTTAAGAAAATCATTACCAGTTATTTTAATTAACATACAGCATAACAGATTTCATTATGCCATTTCACACATATTTTTTCTTACTTCTCTTCCTGTAATACCCTCCCTTGTCCTCCCCCACCACTAACCCCCTCCCTCCCACTCTTAGACCTTTTATGTTGAATATATTCTATTACCTTCTCTTTTTTTCCTTCTCCAATAATACTTTTCTAGTCCTCTCGAAGTACCCTCTCTACTTCATATTCTACAGCTACTTGTTCCTCATATATGTATATGTATATACATACATAAAAATTAAAAGTATGGACCAACATGAAAGAAAACATAGGTGTTTGTCTTTTTGAGTCTTATGTATTCCATTTAATATAATAACTTCCAGGTCCATTCTTTTTTGTAAAACTTAAGAGTTCATTTTATTTTGTAACTTAATAAAATATCACTCATGTGTCCAGCCCTTTCCAGGATCCATCCCCTAAATTTCTCCAACATCTCCTATTTTCAAATTCATAGCCTCTTTTTCTTTTATTGTTAATGTTATATTTAAAGGATAAATCAGTATACTTATGATCCTAGGAACAGAAAGCCATCATTTTCTACCCATAATGTACTTTAAGATAACATGGGTACTAAGAAAAACAAAAAAAAATATATAATAAAAATTTGAAAATCCCTTTGTAATTTAAAGCTAGTATCAGATTTCCATATGATTAAAACTATGATCTATATGACTTTGCTACTAAAAAATGTCTTAGAAGTTTTGCTGTTGTGAGTATTTTCACATTTAAAATCTTACTTTCAGGCCAAGTTTTATGAAGTAGAGAACAGAAAAGTTAACTAAAGTTATAAGGTTTGTTTATTTTTCTCAGGAAACATTTTATGAATCCCCATAAGATCCTATAGCTCTTGAGTCACGATTTCAAAATCATCATTCTAAGAGGGTCAATAAGTGTTACAGGTCTCAGGTGCAGTGTGCAGGATACGCTGTTTGGATTCTCATGTTGAGGCTTTGCATAAAACATTTACTAGAAAAAGAAAGAGTAAGCCCAAAGTTGTACATTTAAGGACTTTAAAAATGATTTAGAATAGCATGTATTTGGGTCCTATAGTGTACAAAGAACAGAAGGAAGGTCTAAGCCAAGGGAGAGTTATATGCCTCTGATGGAAGAGAATTTGGTCCATGAGGTTTACACATGAAGAGTTCTGAATTCTCCATCTGAGAAATCTCCCAGAAGGCAAGCATGAGACAGGCTTCTTAAAATTCAGTAAATCCAAAATATGTCTGGTCTTTCTCTATTGTAGCCAACAGGGTGTTTTTCTGCATCTTAAAATGTGTTGTACCATGGTATGAATGAGACATGAGAGAGCAAAAATATAAAACAAAATAAAAACAAGATCCCATAGAATTACCTAGAGATGAGAAGTATACAAACCTTCCAGAAAGTGTTTTTGTTTTGTTTTGTTTTATTTAATTATTTTTTTCAATGCAGTTTATTCAGGAACCTTGAACAATCATCTGACCCTGGGGAAAGCCAGCCCACAGCTTAAATAGCCTCTGGGTAGCCAACCCAGGTGTGCCACATGGGCAATGCAGATAGGTCCACATACATGGAAGCAAGCCAGATCCTCGGCCTTAGCCAAATGTGGAGTTGTTCGTGACAGAGAGCACTCACCATCGGGAAGGTGGAAGGCGGAAACCAGCTCCATCTTTAAGGCATAGCATTCCTCAGCTCTCTACAGTTCCCCCTTTTTGTTTTAGACGCATCAGGCAAGAGTAGAGGTCTGATCTCTGATATTAGAAATAAATTGGGACTTTGTACCGATGTTCATTTAGGTGTCATCCACCCAAAGAGCATCAGACCCGTCCGATACCTTTTTCTCAGAGGCGGGACCTGGGGCATCAACCCGCATGCAATCAGACATGCTCTTCTCTGGGTCGAAAGCGGATGACCCTGAGTGCAGTGCTTAGCCTCGCATCCTGAGCGTAACATTTTAGCTTTCTATGGTATCCAACCATGCTTGGGGAGAATGTCCTGCTTCAATGGCTGTAAAGGCCTGAATGATCATGGCTGCATCACACTGTTGTGAAACTCTAATCTTGCATATATACCACAGGCAAACCAAGGAGACCCACACCAGAAGGCCTGCTAACGCTCCCATGCCCGCCCATTCCTTCAGATGATTCATGGCTGCAGCAATCCATGTTGATAATCCTGTGGCTAGCATCTCATTGGCGGCTGTTGGCGCTACCACCGGGGCATTAGCCATGAGTCATACTGGGCAGACTGCTCAGACCCAGAATAATCATTTAGCCAATGTAGCTCATGCCTTAGTTGTACATAAAGGAATTAATGCTCAACTAAAAGGAAGCTTGATGGTGTTTAATCAGAGGATTGACCTTGTGCAGGAGCAAATTGATACCCTATGGCAAATCGCTCAACTTGGCTGTCAATGAAAATATGCTGGACTTTGAGTCACTAGCATATAACATGAGAATTTTTCCTGTGCTGCAAATCTGTCTAAACAATTGTCGAGCTATATTTTAGGTAATTGGACTGGAGAATTCGATACTACGATGGAGCAGCTGAGAGTGGCCATTGTCACAGTAAATTCTACCAGAGTGGACGCAGTTTTGTTTTGTTTTAAAATACAGTCATTTTAGGATGGATAGCAGAACAAGATTTCTAAAACTAGAATTCTCTAGATAAGACTGAAGTTAAAATATTAAAAGTTCTAATTTACTTAGTGAGTCCTTAATTAGTCACTGCTATATAATGGACAGTGCTCTAATTATTTGAAGAATAAGTTACTTAGTAAAATATTGGTTCATACACTTTTATAACTATGTTTGAGAATATATGGCAGATTGTGTTGAGTTCTGGCAGAGATATTGCAGTTAAACCAATGGCAGTCTTGAAGGTTGGAAGAAAAGTTTAGAGTTTGCATGAGAAACTTAGACAACACTGAATTCAAAAGAAATACATGATTTTTTCTTTGAGGGTGATCATTTTGATAGTCCTTTTTATATGCATGTGTATGTGTTTGTAGACATGTATAAGTGTTCAGGTGTGTTAAAATGTGCATTAAGTATGAACATTCTTATGAACAAATCTTCACATGCAAGCGGAGATGGAAGCAACTTAAAGCAGGCACAACAGATGGGCAATATAATTTAGGGCTAATCTTCTAGACCAGGGAAGTACTAGAAAAAGTAAATAAGACAGGGTGGATCAGAGAAAGGAAACTATAAGTGAAAAGGTGGGAAAAGAGATGAGGCAGGTAGGTGATAGAAGTGTCTCAGTTACTGTTTGATTCCTGTGAAGATAGGCTGTGATTAAGGCAAATTTTGAAAGGAGCCATTTAAAGAGGTCTTGCTGATAGTTTCAGAGGATTAGTCTATGACCCTCTCAGGGTGGAACATGGTGGCAGGTCAGAAGACATGGTAATGAAAAAGTAGCTAAGAGCTCACATTGATCTGCAAGTTGCAGAAAGGAAGTGTCACTTAAAAGCCCCACTAATACTCCTTGTCTGACAAGGCCACACCTCTTGATGCTTCCTAAAAAGCCCCACCTAATGGGAAACAAAAATTCAAGTACATGAGCCTTTTTGGAAACATTCTCGTTCAAACTACTACTGAAGATTTCATTAAGTGGGAAACACCTTTTTGTTACTTGGGAGCACAAGTCAAGCAAAAGCATTTTCTCATGAGTTTCTCTATCCTAACTTTCAAAATAGATATAAAAAGATAAATACACTTTAAGTTAGACAAATTGTAAGGTTTGATGTCACAACCTATAACTGCAGTTATTTAGAATGCTAAGGCCTGAGGACCATGAGTTCAAAGGCAGCTTTTGGTACAGGCTACCTAATGAAACCTTGACTCAAAAAAAAAAGTATAAGTCAGAGATACCTATTATTGAGATATAGCTCAATGCCAGAGCACGTGGCTGGCTCATGTAATGCCCTAGGTTTGAGGCCTAGAAGGCCTTTAATCACCTACTATATTATGAGATGTTCCTTCCCAGAACCTCTCTCTAAGAGGCATTGTGGTACAACATTTATTACTTAAGTCATGCTTGACACTTGAGGACAGACAGCGGGGACCTCTTATTTCCTGTCGAATGAGTCCAGAGCATGTCTCAGCTTAAATACATGCAGCAGGCCAATCAACGAGAGCTGGAAAGATGAACTTCCAGTGGAAGCCTTTTTTCTTCTGCTTATTCTGTTCCTTGCTCTTGCATTAATACCCCCCGCAGACCTTAAAACCTTTGCAGACACTCCTGGGAAAGGTTTTCAACCACCATTTCCTTAAATGAATCTTCTGCATAGCAAACAAATACATTAAGCCAAACACTTCTTCTCAGAAGCACTCCCCTATGGAAACTCTGCGCTCACAATCTGAGCATGCGAAGACATATTTGGGTGGAAGAAAGTGGTTAGAGAGAGAAATTTTGATTAGGTGAGCATGTTGGCAGCAAGAATTTTAATATAAGGAAAATATTATGAAGTCTTACTTAATCAATTACTATGAGAACATTTTTTTTTGTCTCCCAGGTGCTTTATTAATTTTCTTCATTTATGTAGAAGGCTTGTTCTTGGACAAAGAGGTAAAATCTATATTAGGAAACTAGTACTCATTGGCAATATTTTTGCAGTAATTTGATCTGCGGATGCCTGTTAAATTTCAGTCAATCTTAGCTTCAAATGTCTTATGATGAAAGGAACATCCTCAACCTTCAGGATATCTGAGGAGGTGTGCCCCATGATGATGTGTAAGGTGGTGCTATGTTTTGTTAAACACTAGGTGGCTGTGGCCCTGTCCTTAGGGAATTCAGGGGTTACTGGAGAATAGTCCTCATACAAATGAGAGCTCAGATGAACAAATGATTACAAGCATAGAGCAAGGACAGGCAAAATACAAGACCAGTGAAGGTATATTTCCAGATATTGAGTATAAAGATCTAGAGGTTTCAGTTTCTTCTCTAACATTTGCACATGATTATCATTTCCTCTTGAAAGCTGGGAAACTAAGGAGGCTGGAGAGATGTTTCAGTGGGTAAGTGCACCTCCTCTAGAGGTCCTGAGTTCAATCCACAGCAACCACATGGTGGCTCACAACCATCTGTGATAGGATCTGATGCTTGTTGCTGGCACGCAGCACGTGGGCACACACACACACCCAGAGAACTCATAAACTCATAGAAAAATACATAGATAATTAACTAAATAATTTTCAAGTTGGAAAATCTGTTGAACAGTTTAAAAACATATTGCAGTTAAGAAAAGAGCTCCTCCATACAAAATATTTCAGAAAAGGTAAAGAATAAGGGAAATAAATTTCAAGCTGCTTTTGGTTACAGATGAAAGATTTATTTCCATTTGACCTCAAAAATACAGGCAGTCAAAGAAACACCGACAAATAAGATGCTATCAACTTAAAATGCTCTTGTGCTACAAAGGAAAGAGTAACATAAACAGACAACCTATAGATGAAAGAAAACATCTGAAAAAGATTGACATCCAAAATATGTTTGGAACTCAAACAACTTGGTAGCAATAATGCAAATAAGTGAATAAAAATAGGCAAAGGTCTTGAATGAGAGTTATTAAAGGAAGGCACAGAAATGACTAAAAGATAAATGAAAAATTCTGAATATCACAAATCACCAAGGCAATGCCAGTGAAGACCACAAAAGGCTTTCGTATTACCCATATCCTGGCAGATATCATCTAAAATTACCAATGGTAACAAATATTAGAAAGAATAGGGGGCAAGAAAGCTTTGTACACTCTTGATAAAAATATGTTATTACTCAAATTATGGAAAGTTGCAAAAGATTCTTCAAGAAGTTAAGTTCTACCGCCTATGACTCCAGTATGCATTATGTTCAAACTCAGTAAAATTGGAGAAATTAATTTCAAATTGACCTGGAAACATCCTCCCTCTGGCTAGCTTTCTTTTTTTTATTTTATTAATTTCACTTTATTCATTTTGTTTACCCCCATAAGCCCCTCCCTCCTCCCCTCCCGATCCCACCCTCCCTCCCCTTTCTGCATGCATGCCACTCCCCAAGTCCACTGATAGGGGAGGTTCTCCTCTCCTTTCTGATCTTAGTCTATCAGTGCACATCAAAAGTGGTTGCATTGTCCTCTACTGTGGCCTGGTAAGGCTACTCCCCCCCCCCCAGGGGGAGGTGATCAAAGAGCAGGCCAATCAGATTATGTCAGAGGCAGTCCCTCTTCCCATTACTATGTAACCCCCTTGGACACTGAACTGCCAAGGGTTACATCTGTGCAGGGGTTCTAGGTTATCTCCATGAATAGTCCTTGGTTAGAGTATGAGTCTCTGGGAAGTTCCCTGTGTTCAAAATTTCTTGTTCTGTTGCTCTCCTTGTGGAGACCCTGTCCTCTCCAGCTCTTACTATTTTCCACTGCTTACATAAAATTCCATTCACTCTGCCCAACAGTTGCCCATCAGGCTCAGCATCTGCTTTGATAGTCTGTAAGGCAGAGGCTTTCAGAGGCCCTCTGCGGCAGGTTCCTAGGTTGTTTCCTGTTTTCTTCTTCTGGCTTTCAGAAACCCTCTGTGGTAGGTTCCTAGGTTGTTTCCTGTTTTCTTCTTCTTCTGATGTCCATCCTCTTTGCCTTTCCGGATGGGGATTGACCGTTTTAGTCTGGCTAGCTTTCATAGTGTCAGACGGTGCTATGCAGGATTTCAGGGTAGAAAAAAACCATGAATGGTTTTACTCAGGGCTGATCCTTGCACACTACAGTACCAACCTGTCAGGCAAGATGTGTGTGCTTGTGCAGTAATGGCACAAGTGCTATGGAGTATCTATTCTCTGGATGAATTTCAGGCCTGCTGAGCAGGTGGAAATTTTGCTCCTGGAACAATCTTGCCGTGGATCTGGAGGATACAGGCCCTAGGAGGGAATCTGCTGTTGTTATCTTAGTCAATGGTCATGTTGTCAAACTGCCATCTAAATGCCTGTTTACACCTACAGAGTGGGCTACTCTTGGCCTTGGTCAGAGGTGGTTCTTTTTGCAGTGGACAACAGTCAATGCAGAGATGCCTAACCGGTCAAACTGCTAGAATAAGAGATCAAATGCCCAGTACTATACAACAAACACATCTTTTCAATGCCTGCCCCCTCTTTCCAGGTCTCAAGGAACGTCTCAGAAGAGTTGGCAGAAAGATGGAAAAGCTGAAGAATGGGAAGGGAGTCTATGGAACTCAGTTTCCTGGACATGACATGGCTATTGCCCTTGTGATCTCACAGCTCCCATAGTTATTTACATAGGATCCAGCAAGCTTAAATACTAGCATAGACATTTCCTCAAGCCTTACGTCTTATGAGGGAACTATTGGCAGTTGATAGCTTCCCCGGGGAGGACAACTGTTTTTTGATGGTGTTCTAACTGGCAAGTTTCCCATACTACGGTGAATAGCCAGCTACAAACCCATTCACATATAAGTAAAATTAGAGTTTTCAGAAAAAAAAAAGAAAGGTCATGGAATCGGGAGGAAGACATGCTCCAAGGCATGGCAAGAAAGTTGGACACCATTAATGAGTTTGTAGATGAGATATTTCATTGAATACGTGTATGTATTTCCGGAGGATAAAGGAATATTATAATCTAAATAATTTTAAAATTAAACAAAATCTGTATGTCAAAAAGATTTGCAATCCTAGTTTAATATCCTCACTGTTCATTAAAACAAAGATGTGAAATTTACCTGACTCATAAATGGACAAGGACATATGATATAAATACTTAGAGGAATACTGTTTAGACATTAAGAAAATAAAATAAAATCTTGTCATTTTTGACAACATGGACCAGCCCAGGGACATTATGTTAAGTGAATAAGCTATAAACCCCAAAAGTATAATAACATGGTATTGCTGATATGTGAAATCCCAAAGATTGTTCTACAGAAGCCAACAGTAGAATGGTAGGTACAAGAGACTGTGGGATTTGGGGGAAGTAGACAGAGAGTAGGCTGCTGTCAGAACACCAAATTATACTTAGGATGAGTAAGTTAAAAATTTTATTCCATAGCATAATAACTACAGCTAGTGATGGTTTATTTTATCCTGAAAAAAAAATATATATATATACTAAGAAAGGGTTAGTAAGCGTTTTACACAATGACAAACAAGTGAGGAATTTATTCATTTGCTACATTTAACTATTCTACATGTATATATTTACCAGAAATATGGTACCCATGAAAATACATAATATTTATCTACTAGTTCCAAAATTAAAGGAAAAAAATAAAACCCTAGTGAAAATAATAAAGGATGAGAAAAGTTTACATGGATCATTTTATGATACATTAAGTTCCTCATCATCACAGTAGAGATATGAGCACATTTGGCAACCGATAGTTTTATGGGATAGTTATTTTGTACACATAAAAGCTACAGTTTTTCTGATTCATGTTTTTAATCTATAAATAATACAAACAACTAGCATAATTAAAGGCACAGCTTTGTAACTGCTATTATTATAAAATTCCTCTAAAATTTTGAAAAGAGAGTGATAGTTTCAGTATGACTATCAAGGCTGTTCATAAAATTTTCCAATTTACAGCTATTACATTGTGCCCCCAAATAGCTGCTTCCTCAAGACACACAAAGTACTGCAGATATACTTCATAGAAAGTGGCAAGATTTGCTCATACAAGTCACCACTTGAGCACTGTTAAGTATCCAGGGTAATACTCACAGAGTTTTGTATTCTAGGTGATTCTTCTAATAACTACATTTCCCAATATTTTATTTTTATTATTTTATTTAATGTTTGAAATTTTTCATATATGAACACTGTATGTACCTCATTAGCCCCACTTTGCCTCCTTCAAATTCCCCGATGTGTCCTTCCCTATTCCTTCTCAAGTGTCTCTTAGACTTTAGTTATCATTGTTGAACAGACATGTATGTGTGCATGTGTGTGTGTATATATATATATATATTTGTGAATACAATCTTCTGAGTCAATTTAATGTTCTGTGTGTGTGTGTGTCTGTGTGTGTGTGTGTGTGTGTGTGTGTGTGTGTGTGTGTGTGTAGAGCTGAATTTAGGACTGGATCACTTGTCGGCAGGCTAGTTCTTAGAACATTGATTTTCGCCTCTCAGCACCTGTTAATTATCTGTGGAGCTCCTTGTCTACAGATGGGGCTATGTGAGATTTGCCCTGTTCATGTAGGAGTGTCCACTGATGTTGCCATTTTTCATGTCTTGTCCTCACAAACAAACTGTTGAGATTTCAAGAGGGTAGCTTCCTCATCATCTATAGAGAATACAGTCTTGCAGCGAATGCCCTGGTCCTTGGTTCTTAGGAAGAACCAAGTCCTTGGTCTTGTAATTTTTTTTAATTTAACTTTTATTAATTACACTTTATTCATTTTGTATCTCCCCATAAGCCCCTGCCTCCTCCCCTTGCAGATCCCACCCTCCTTCCCCTTTCTGCATGCATGCCCCTCCCCAAATCCACTGATAGGGGAGGTCCTCTTCTCCTTCCTTCTGATCTTAGTCTATCAGTTCTCATCAGAAGTAGCTGCATTGTCATCTTCTGTGGCCTGGTAAGGCTGCTCCCCCGTCAGGGGGAAGTGATCAAAGAGCAGGCCAATCAGTTCATGTCAGAGACAGTCCCTATTCTCATTACCACGGAGGCCACTTGGATACTGAACTGCCATAGGCTACCTCTGTGCAGAAGTTCCAGGCCATCTGCATGAGTGGTCCTTGGCTGGAGTATCAGTCTCAGAAAAGACCCCTGTGCCCAGACTTTTAGGATCTGTTCCTGTCCTTGTAGAACACCTGTCCTATCCAGGTCTTATCATCTCCCACTTCTTTCATAAGATTCTCTGTACTCTGCCAAAAGCTTGCCTATGAGTCTCAACATCTACCTCGATACCCTGCAGCATAGAGCCTTTTACAGGCTCTCTGTGGTAGGCTCCTGTCCTGTTCCCTGTTTTATCCTTCCTCTGATATCTATCCTCTTTGGCTTTCTGAATGGGAATTGAGCATCTTAGCCAGAGTCCTGCTTCCTGATTAGCTTCCTTAGGTATACATATTTTAGTATGTTTGTCCTATATTATATGTCTAGTATCCACTTATGAGTGAGTAGGATTTGCTGAAGGAAGCAGAGGCAGGAAAATAATGAGTTTGAATTCCTTCTTACTGAGAGGAACTTAAGTCCAATTAGATAGTTGTGATTAACCTCATGATATCAGTGTCATTATTTTACATATTGAAATATCTTGCCTTTCCACTCATTGTTGTGGTTACAGTTGGTTATGATTATTGGTTGTTTTTCCCTTGGTAACTTGCATAAGTCCTGATACTATGAAGGCTTATCTGGAGTAGGCTTCCAGGGAAGTTCCAAATTGATTCCTCCAAGTCTTTTGTTCCAAGAATGTAGTGTCTTCAGAAATACAGTCTTACATCAATTTCTGATAGGCCAGAAACAGCCATGGCCACAGGCGATGTATTTTTAGACTCTTCTGTCCAATGACAACTCAACTATTGTCACCCTAAGTAATGCAACAATGTGTGTGTGTGTGAGTGTGTACATATACAGGCACACAGCTATAAATGAACATAATGTGAGCATATGACATTTGCAAATATACTACTTATTTCTCCCATTTTCCTCTCCCTCTATATTATTCCTTCTCTTTTCTTCCCAGCTTCCTCCCCTCTTGTTCTTCATGCTGCCTGTTGATGTAAACATCTTCTAATTACTCTGCTTTGTCAAGTTATAACTTATCAATAAAAAGCACTCAATGATAGGTCAAATGCCCTGGTATGAGCCATAATATGTAAGCATTTTTGACCCTTATTTTGCCTCAATTGTGCTATTGCTGTAACAAATACAGATCCCACGTCCATATGAACAGGATATTTGATACATAACCCCTAGTACTCAGCAGATGGATGCTGCTTCTCTGCTTTGAACACCTAAAAGCAAAACCAAACAAAACCAGCCTTACAGTACATGTAATGCCATATACTTTTTTTTCTAACGTTTATCATCTTGGCTGACAGTGTTACTAGCAAAAGCCAAAATCCTGCTTTAGGGTTTTGAACAAAAACCCTAAAGCAGATATGAGCAGTCCTTTTCTGAATTGTTGGCCCAGGATGTCCAAATGATTACCAAAACTTACAACTTATTGCAGTTGCCCTTGGTGGTATCTGAGAGGTGGAAGGTGAGTCCTTATTGCTGAAGACACCACATACTTCAGAAACAGAGCCCAGACCCCTGAGCTGGAACTGCCCTGAATCTCCCTCCCTGGTTACTAACTTCCATGGTACTGGAAGGCATCATGCAATTCTCCAAAGAAAGCAACCAAGAGTCCAAGCCATGGCACTTATAATTATTTTTTTTTAAATATCTGTTTCACAACTTCTTGAAAACTGATATCTTTGATGAGTTAGGATCCCAAAGACACTTGAGTTCCCCTAAGCGTGCCCTTCATTTGAGCATTAGAAATCTTTGCATGATGGAATTATTGGTGCAAGTGATGTGCATCTGTACAACTTATATGGCAGTGTGAAAACATGGAGACCCTCCAACTCAGCATCTATTGGCTCTTTGTCTTCCTAATACAGTAACAGGATATATTATTTTTATAATCTTGACAGTACACTAGAGAAAACTGCATATTCTGACATTCTAAAACATTCACATTCTAACACTTGACTTCCTAGACCATCAGTCCTCAACTGACAGAAGTGTATCTGGTTTCCTGAGAAAGGGATTTTAAAGTTTAGATTTATGATCCTACCACAGACTTTTTGAATAAAAACCTGTCTCATATATCTCATTCTTTGGGATCTAGGAACCTGTGTTTTTGTAAGTTCCCCCAGGTGACTGTGTTTCAATCTACAGATGATTGCATTTAGAAAGCACTGTTGTGGAGCAGTCCTGAAAGCAAATTTAGAGATGAAAAGATATGTTTTATTAAAAATGAATAGAACATGTTGTGTTTCAGCTTCACTGGGGATTACTAGCCCTGATCTGTTCAGGTAAGCCCCCAAAGTGCTTCGTTTGAAAAGTTATTTTAAATTAAAGGAACTAGAAATCAGCCTCCCATGGAAATAACTGAGTCTAAGACCATCCATGAAACCCAAGTAACAAACAATGCGCCCAATGCCGGTGCTGTGTAGCACTGCCCCACTTACTGTCCAGGCTCTCTTCCTAAAATATTCTCTGTGGGCAAGCAGAGGTTCCATTCTAGAAATTAAATATTTCATTCTTTCCATTATTAGAACGTTCCACTTTATTAAAGATGCTGGACTCTGATTGTGTTAGGCAAGCACAAATAATCAGATACTGAACAAAGCAGAAAGATACTAGCCTTCATGAAATGAAGTATCATCAAATAATATGCTGAGATCTTAGCGAAACGCTGATGAAGGATATTTGATTACAGTAGGTTGCTTTGTATGTGCGTGAAAAGGAGTAGAATAGATGTTCAAGCATGTTAGAAGAGCGGAGAAAATATTTCTCTTAGCTATCTTTCATCTATCTATGATCTATGTATGTATGTATGTATGTATGTGTATCATCTTTCTGGTTTTTACTTATTTGTTTTTAAATTTTGAAATGGGAACTTATCAGACTGTCCAAGTTAGCCTTAAACCCCCAGAGTCAAGTTATCCTCCTGCCCCGGCTCCCTGAGTGGCTAACATTATTATAAATAAGGGTCTCTGTTCCTGAATGCAACAGAATGAGAATAAAACAAGAGTGACGCGGCTTTCTTTGGCTGTTAGTTATCTCTTGTAGTAGAGATGCATGAGTTTCACAACAGACCTATTGGCCTATTGATGTTTAGCTTGTGTGCTAACAACAAATTGCTTTTCATGGGTTTATGTTTTACACTATGGACAGTGTAGTCTACTGATAATCCAGAAAGAACAGCTTCAGACTTTCCCATCACAGTGACCACTGTAGACAACAGGAAGAGATGTCTGTAAGCAGAACTCATCTGGTGAGGCCAAACTACAGATCTACCTATTAGTTTCTGCATATCTATAGATGCATAAACTGTGACATGTATTTCGATCAGTATTTCCTTTGAGCATCCAAATTATACTGAGGCAGCTTACTAGGCAATGGCCGTTGACATAGGAAACTACGCAACTTCTATGAATAGGATATCTAAGCTGAAACAATAAATTAAATGGTAGAAAGAGTCCATCTTTAAGGAGATGCCCCAAATTTAAGAGTGAAGAAGCAAAATATGGTTACATCACACATTTTTGGCAGCAAC
Organism: Meriones unguiculatus; assembly: GCF_030254825.1. Taxonomy (NCBI): domain Eukaryota; kingdom Metazoa; phylum Chordata; class Mammalia; order Rodentia; family Muridae; genus Meriones; species Meriones unguiculatus. Next base: position 44,724,515 of record NC_083364.1, on the reverse strand, counting down.
TTTTGGCAGAAAGTCTGTTCAGTTCAGATGACTACACGCTTAGTGTTTGGAAGCACAGCTTCAGGTTTTGTAACGTATATTTAGGTAAAATGATGAGTGACCTTGAAGAAAATGTTAGATTGTGGGAAGAGAGGAGAATATTTGAAAGAAAACTAAATACATGAAAAGGTGGGAGGGCAGAGAGCAGATTGGTGAGTGGGCACATACAGGGTCAGTAATGAAACAGACTTGAATCTGTGTGTCAGTCCCAAATTTCTGTTTGGGGATGTTAGAATCTAAGTTTCTTTCTTTTCCTTTTTCTTTTCTTTCTTTTTTTTTATGTGATATTGGTATACTGTCATCATTCAAATAACAAAAGATGGCAGCAACTATAGTATTTAATTGGCACCATCTTTATATTTTAGAGAACAGCCAGCATTTCTGCACAGATGACCTAGAAGGGATTGACGGAGACTACAGGGAAAACATCACCGTAATAAAAACAACCATAAGTAAAATAAATAGCGACATCTAGGGCACAGTTGATGCAGATCAAGTAAGGACACATCTCCAGTGGAGAGGAAAATGAGAAAAGGCCGGTTGTCGTGTCTGGGCTGATGAGACAACTGTCACCGAGGCCTGCAAATGACTCCTCCTCAGTATTGAGAATCGAGGTCTCTGAGTATTCTAGGCAATAACTCGACCTCTGATCTTCATCGATATTCATTTAGTGCGCGCGGGGGGGGGGGGGCGGGGTGGGATTCTGTATACAGTTTTAGGATGTGATTTTGGCAAAAAACAAACAAAAAACATGAAGCCAAGTCTGTTAGACATTATGAAACTTGGTTTTGTAGACACTGAAAGCTTCTTGTTTCTAAAAATTATTATCGTAATTATTATCATCAGGAGTAAGAGCAGCCACATTCATTGAATGTCTTTCAAGTGACTTAAACTTTACCAAAATATCTTACTACCATTTCTTCCAACTCACAGTTCAGAACACCAACTCACAAAAAAAAATTAATAAAGTGATAGATCTAATTAAATGGAAGGCAAATATATGTCCTCTGACAGATAACCACAAGATTTTCATTCTTGATACCTGTGCTAAACTGTATCACGTCTCAGCAGAAAGTAGAAAGGTGTTGTTTCAGGGTAGAAATACTATCACTATGCAGCTAGACAGAGTTAAAAAAAAAAATAAAAGAAAAGGAGCGGTCAATAATAATCCAGATACAAATTTGTGCCCTTTAAAAAATACCAAACATGGGACCAGCATGATGGTTCAGTGGGTAAAGGGAATTCGGGTCTTCATAGCAACAAAAGTGAAATCCTAAGCCAGAGAATCAAATGTGAGAGGCATGATAGTCAACATCTCACTAAAGTTTGAGGATCCGTATGTCTTTCTACTTCCCACTAAACAACTTCTTCAGACACACATACATATTGTTTTATGATGGTCATATATTTTAAACCTTCTACATTTATATCTAGAAGCACTACATATTTAAAATCTGCCACACAAAGTGGACACTTTAAATTCTGTCCAAAAACATCATGTTTTTTAAACTTCCTGAGGTGCCTCAAAATGCTTTGCAAGATTCCCTCTGAACAAGTGTACCGCTGGGCACAGTGACACACCACGCCTGTAATCCCAGCACTCGGGGAGGCAGAAGCATGTGGATTTCTGTGAATTCAAAGCCATCCTGTTTTACAAAGTGAGTCCAGGACAGCCAAAGCCACACAGAGAAACCATGTCTCAAAACAAAACAAAACAAAACAAAACAAAACAAAACAAACAAGCGAAAAAGCAAGCAGTGTACCGGATAAGTATGTCCATCATGGTTGGCTCCCTGCTCAACTTTCCTCTGCTCAAATGAGAGTGTCATGCTTTCCAGGGTGTGATTGGAAAGGCTTGTGCCCTTCTTGATATTATTATCTGCTTTCTGAAGCTCAAGTTTGTTCATGTAAACAGGAGCTGAACTACCCTCGTGTGTACTGTTCAGCTCCTCTGTTACTATCCAATGTACTGACACTCTACTGAAATCAAACTCGGTTACTAACCCTTGGAAACGATATTTAATAACTTCCTGGTACCCTTTAATACCCGTGCTGATCCCTTAAATTTGCTCACATTGGTTTTTGCCTGTCCCTTCACTAGCAGTGATAACTTGTTTTTGACTGCTTCCTCCATTTAGTCCCACTGAGCTCTTGGTCCATGGCCCAGAGAATGATGACAACACTGAGCAATTTGTATTGGTTCTCGCTTTTAGATTTTTTTTCTCCAACACTAAGAGCACAAGGCATAAACATTTGCATTTAGCCAGTCTTTTTGTGGTTGCCACCATTGTGTTTTCTTTCCTATTTTAACAATGATTTTTGTAATTAAAAATTAAAATATCGATCAGTCTCATTTTCCAGAGATTAAAAAAAATAGAATGTTTTAGATGCACTAATTTAGCATCAATAGAATCAAATCTAGTTCAAGACAGGGTCTCCTTAAGTTTCTCATATAAGCTGTTAACCTAGTTTTCAGCCCCAAAATGCCTCAACTTCTTCAGTACCTGAGCTGTGGGTAATATGGGCCTGGACTATCAGGCCAGTCTAGACTGTAGTAAATATGGAGGAATACTAAATAGTTTATAATAAATTATTCCCCTATAGCTGATGTACTGTTGCTTTTTAACCCAGAAGAGGTTTGTAAACTGTTATAGAATCCCCTCATTATTTATGCAGACATTATTGCCAATAAGCATGTGGGTGGCCAGTGGCTTTGGCATCTGTTATTTCAATTCTTTGAGTGTGACATTGCAGCTCTGATATTTATAATTTCCACAATAAAGGAAATCAGCGCTTACTTACCTCTGTTATTTTTTTTTTTTTATTTTCCTCCTAAACACACTGTCGATCAAAGGATTTCTTAAATTCACCACAGAATTTTGTCCCTTGATATGTGTGGCTTCAGTTGGATCCTGACAGACTGAACTCCCTCATTGAGAAGCATGGCCAGCAGTACATTTGAGAACCACTTATGAGTTCCTGCTGTTTGGAGACTTCCCAGGACTTTCACTTGGCTGGAGCTACACCGGGTTGACTAATATTTTTCCATCTTTCCAACAAAAGATCCCTTGACTCTGAGGTTTGTTTAGACAGTTTTGCTTTCCTTCCATCATTTTTTACTATGTGTCATTCTCAGAATATGTTTCTTCTGAATATCCAAGGACATATTTTAAATGTTCCCAGAATTTTTGTCATTTATTTAACTTCATATATTTTCCTTTTAATTTTTCCCAAGTCTCGTGTTTTGGCACAATTTCCTTTCCTGGAGTTCACTCTGTGAGTAAAAGATGTCCTCATTTCTTTCCTGCCCCCATCTTGTGAATTCTGTGACTTTATATTTTTTCTAACACATTTACAGGTAGCTCCCGTATCGACTGTGGTTTGAAGCCAAGGATTCCTTCCAGACATTTCCTCTTCACTTTAGTGCTAAACACCTGCTGTTGAACGTAGCCACTAGTCCTCTCTGCAAATTTCATTGCTTCTTTTTTTTTTCTCCTTATTTTGGTTTTTAGATACTTTATTCAGGGAAGACATTGTCCTTTAGTCACACAGATGCTCTGTGTTCTTTCATATTTCAATAGCAAGTCATTGCTCTGGAGAAGTGGTGTAAATTGTGTCCCCAAGGCCACATTTTGTCATGTGAACATTCACACACACACACACACACACACACACACACACACACACCCCACACACACAAGTAGAGGGATTTCTATGATCTCTGAGTTGTTCACTCTGTTTTCACTTATAGTCATCATATCCCAAGCTTTAAATCTCTTTTCTTCATGTTTATGTATTCTGCATGTTGTACAAATTTCACTCTATCTAGTGCCTTTCCTCCTTAATGCCACCTAGTTTTAAGAACAGCTATTTCAACCAATGCTTAACAGATGTTGAATGCTGTGCAGTGCTTTAAAGCATTCTAATTATCTGTTGTCATTGTTTAGCAGTAAATGAATGTTCAAGCGTTTTTATGCACTGTAGTGGCAGAAGAAGTGTTCTAAGAAACAATTACTTTCTAGTCATTTTTTATTTCCTACCAAATGCTATCACATACTGTTGAAATATGGGGGAGATGGGGTGAAGAAAAGAAAGAGAGGAAAAGAAGAGGAAGAAGAAGAAGAAGAAGAAGAAGAAGAAGAAGAAGAAGAAGAAGAAGAAGAAGAAGAAGAAGAAACTGTCTAGTTTCTCCTTTTAAAAAGGTAATGATTTTTCTCCTGGAAGGAAATCAAAGGCTGCATGAAATGTCTGCCCCTTTAAAAAATGGAAGCTGATTTTTTTAATGCCAGCCACTTTTATCCTTGTAGCTTAAAGGCAAGGAATGAATGAAATGTGAAAAACGAAGGACATGTGACAGCATCAAAGAAGCTAAGCAAAGCTAGGGAGTATATGTCTGGCTATGTCAGGCCAGGGTGGGCCTTTTTAGGTAGGCCATTAAGGCAATCTGGCTGCCAGATGAAGTCTTTATAAAAGGGTAAAAAAGATGTATAAAGTCTTTTTGATGTTTCAAAGAAACCTCCCTTTTATGCCCCCTCCCCTTTTACTCCATCATCCTGTCCTAGCCAATGCCATCTCACTTACCACAATCATCTGCAGAAATGTTTTATGTTTTAGGGCATTTGGATCTTGGCTTGATCTCTGTCTTGAGACACAGGACATTTTTACTTTCTGCTGTGAAATAAAATATGGGATATTGCTGGGTAGAGTTGGTAGAAGTCTCTAGGACATTTTGAGAAGCAGTGGTTAATCAGAGTAGAATTAATCAACTCCTATTTACCCAATCAAGATAAGGATTATTTCTTGAATAGACTTAATTACCTCACATTGGCACCATTAGGGCAACATGACAAATCCCTCATTTTATAATGAGGAGAGTAAGATTCAAGGACTCACAATTAGTTCAATGAAATTAGAGGTCTGCGATCCATTTTTCCACTTTGCTTCTTGCACTATATAATCTCTCCCTTTACTTACACAAGAACTAAATTACCATCTCCACTTATGCTTCCCTTTCCTTGTCATTTCAGCTCATCCCTCTGTCTGTAAAAAGTATTGAGCCAGCAGAGTGTGTCTTGGCTGCATGTATGTCAGAGTATATATATCAATGGCTTTGAACAGTATCGAATGATCTATAAGAGCACTTCTACTAGTGACAGATGAAGGGAAATAAGAAAAGCATGAGATGTAAGTAACAATGAATAGATCTTCTGGAATAACAGAACCCATAGCAGAGGGTTGATCATGTTTCTTTCTATGACATCTCTTCTGTTTATGTCTTTTCTCAGTTGCCTGTATGGTTTGTTGTTGTTTGTTTGTTTTGCCCTGTACGTCTATATCAATTGCTTTACCCACTTTACCTTTCCACTGTGCAGTTGGTATGGACGTAGTAAGAAGCTAGTTTGCTTGAGCATCTTAGTAGAATACAAAGCAAGTTAGGCTGCATGAACAGGAAGCCACAAATCTCTGGGACTCAAGCCCTAGCTGTCAGTGTCTGCCTCTGCAACTTCAAGTTGACTACAGATAGAGATACAGGCTCGCAGAATTAGAAATTATGATGATTCTAGAACCTGTGACTTTGAAATCACCTGTTTAAGGAAGTAGGGAAATAAAAGGGAACAAACAAAACATAACAAACAAACAAAACAAACAGGACCCTTTCTTTCCTCCTTTGCCTGGAATATACTTGCCATGGCTCTTTCTTCATTACAGTCATCTTTCTGTAGTTTAAAATGTTGGCAGTGCATTTTTCAACTTATCAAAACCTCCAGGGACACGACTGACTTATATTCCCCCCATTCCTTACCTTCAGTGAGAAAAACTTCCTTCGTGGGCATTACACATTCAACTGTCAAATTGCTTGCTCTAACTTGTCCACAGCATCTTTCCCTTCCTGGTACACAGTCCTTTCTAATGCCCACACAGAGAGTACATGGTAGCTAGCCAGATGATTTGACATAGTTCTCAAAGGCATACTCATAACTTGGCATTCATTTTCCCTGCAAATCACCATGACATAAAAAAAAAAAGTTTCTTGGCATTCCTTGCTGGCCTCAATCAAGGATAATAGCTTCATGTCCTTAACTGCCCCTCTCCTGGAGAGCTAGTGAGTAGGACTTCTTTGCCTCATTTTGCTGTGACTTTTTTTTTGTATGATGAAGAGCAGACATGGAAAAGCTCTTGAGTCCAAAGGACTGCCTACCTGTCAGGTTTATGCACTTCCTGGCAAACTCTCCAGGAACAATTAGATAGGGAACTATCATGAACATCTCAATTGATTAGCGGTCTAATATTATACACAACAACATATTTGGGGATGCTTAGAATCTGTGTGCTTTCAAGAAGCCCCAGGGGAGCCATTGCTCTGATAATTCTCAATGCTTTTCTTTCCTTGGCTTAAAACACCCCAGGGATTTAAACTGATTTTCACAGCAGCTGCCAAACCTTCTTTATCCACTGACTAAAATTCTGTTTCTAGTTTGTCTGTGGCCTGAAATACAGACTCTTTATTGGTTCCCAAGCTCTTTTTTTTTTAGCTCTGATAGATGCATATATTCCAACCATAACATATTAAGGTTATGTTGCAAATCTTCTTGGGAAACATGGGGTTACAAAATAGGAAAATGTGATGAGTTCACTAGTCAACAGGCAACTCCCTAGTGAGCTTCTAGTATATTCTATGTGTATGAATTAAACTGTAAATGGGAACAATGCCTTCTCTTTAGAGATTTCTATTCAAATGGAAAAAAATGTATATATTCAGCAGATGCTATAATAGAACAGTGAGTACAGGGTGCAAAGGGTATAAGGCACTGAAATTCTTGTAATATTTGAAGCTTAATTTTTTCCAGACTTGGATAACATTTTTTGAATTCCTCTTTTCATGGTCATTGATTAATTGTATATTTTATTCATTAATTCAATGACTGTTTCCAAGTGCTTATGCCTACCATGTGTCAATTTTATCTTAGCCGCAGGATATAGGAAATCACCACTAACAAAGCCTTTGGCTTCTATTCTAATTTCAAAATATGCAATAAGCAGAAAAACATAGTTAGAGATCAAGTACTGTGAACAAAACAGATGAGGATAATGCATAGCCAAAGCAAGGTGTATCTGTGAAGATGGCATTTTGGTGGAGGCCTAAATGAAGTAAGGTAACATGTAGCCCAAATGAAGAATTTTCCCAGCATACAGAGGAACAGAGGAATCATTTCCTAGATGAGAATATATTGTTATTTTAAGGATCTGCTGTGTAGACATAATCAAGCCTCTCAATTAGCCACAGTGGGAGTATTTACGCCATGGAAATTGGCAGAAGCTATAAGCTAAGGTTTCTTTCCTGAATCTGGATGGCATTCAGGAAATTGTGTCTGAGCAATGCCACACACCCCAGAGAAAAAGCTGTCTCTCAGGCCTCTAAAACCCAAGGTGCCTTAGTTCCAGAGAAGATCTTCAACAAAAAATAGAGAATGGAGAGTCACACAGCTTTCTGACTGCAGTGCCCAGGAACTTTAGAAGCTCTGTGGGCCTTGAGCAGGGTAGTGTACTTAAAGGACGTGCATTTTGGTACCAGATTTTTAATGCTATAAATTGTTTTGAAGAGAGTCCGGACCCTATTTTCTAATCTACGCAAAACTCCAGCTTCTGTTTGCTACTTTGTGTGCTGAATGTACTGTGAATACATGCTAAGTAAAGACAACCTGACCTATACAGACAGATAACAAAGAGAAAGAAGACAGAAAGCTGAAATAATTACAGACTTTGAAAATACTGAGGAATGTTTTTAAATAAAATATTTTAGTACAATGTGCAATATATTGTGATCATGATTACTCCATCCCCCAGCTTACCGCTCATCCACTCCGCCTCCACACCTTATTTTTCTCTCTAGAAAACAAGCAGGTGAAAAAAAAAAGAATCCTAAACAAACTAAAATAAAATAAAGAGCACAATACACACAGAAACAGAGAGACAGAGAGAGAGAGAGTCAGATAGACAGACAGAGACAGAGAGAGACTGTAGCAGTATGCATAGGGCCGGCACAGGTTCAAGCCAGAGAGGAGTCCCTGTACTGAGAGGTCAAGAAGACACAAGCTCCCACCCGAAACCCAAAAGCTATCTCTGAGTGACATCAACTTGGAAAGGAAAAATTAGTGTTCTCCAATGGAGGCTCACTGTGTACATTCACTTAAGGGCAGGCTCCATGCCCAGTGGCAGATGGCCAAAGCAAAATGAACTCGATATTTTTGTAGGCCTTTGGTCTCATATCGGTTTGTTTGCACGTGTTTTCTCTTATTGGTCCTTTTCTTGTTTATTGTGGGATATTCTTAATTTTCAATAAGTAGTATGAGAATAAGACAGCAATTTGATTTTGCCATATATATATATTTACATATATGTAATGTGTATGCATACACATGGGTGTGAAAATGTTTATCAAACAAATAGTTTTATCTGTCTATATAAAAGGTAATATAAAAAAAAACTAAGACAAAAAAACACGACATCAGAATGAGCCTTAGCAAAATACTGAAAAAAAAAATACATAGAGATATATAATGAATCCCTGTACTGGTAGTTTCTTATAAATCTGCTGATGATCTCCCCATTTCAACTCCAAGTTCTGGGATGGTACAACTGGCACACAAGAGGCTCAACTAGTATGTTTGATACTTCACTGTGAATCTATACATCTAGGGAAAGACAGATACACCTTCCTTTCCCCCCTTTTTATTGGAGGTGGCCCTGAGATAAAGCATTCAAGTTATAAGTAATTATACCCCGCTGAGCCAAGTGATGGAGTGTTAGCCTCTGAAGGACTTATCAAGCCCTGGAAATATAGCAGAAACACTCAAGACTTTTTATTATTATTTTCTCCAACACTAAGTTTCCCAGCTTGATCCCAGGGAGAGATAAACAAACAGTGTGTACCTGCTTTTCAATGGAAATAAACACGTCTGGCTCATTCACTCTTTACTGCACTCATTTCTTGTTTCCTAACTAGTGGGGTACAGTGAAAATGGAAGGCAGCATGGGCAGCAGACAACTCAAGAAAAGGAACGTTTTCCACTCCTCTGGGTGGAGGCTTGTAATAACGGGATTATATTATTTGGTTGACAGGAATTCTTAGAAGTTTAAAAAAGTCTTTCAAATAATGCCAAAAAAATGTACCAACCTGATATGAGATTGGCGGTATGTAAGTTTCATGTTCTCCTATCTGAGATAAGTTTTTGAAACAAACCAAACAAAGCAACAACAATAAAATAAAAAGACCTAAAATGCTGGTCCATGTAAGAATTAGATATATTTACTTAAAATGCAAGTCCAAAGCATCCATGCACAGAGACTGTTCCTTGTTTGAGACAGGACAAGAAAAATTTGCTACTGTGCCTGGTAACCTAAGTGCAATCTCAGGATGCACATGGTCGGAGGAGACTCTTTCAAATTGTCCTCTGACCTCCAGATGCCTGCTGTGGCATGTGAAGATATACATGTACACACACATACAAATAAATAATAAATAACAAGATAAAAAGTTTTGAAACATGAATTTGCAAGCAGCACAGGAGATGCTGATGAAGTGGACCAAGGGGTCTCTACTGAGAAACAGTGATAAGGGATCTGCAGAAGCAGGTTAGGGAGCCAGTCCATGAATGTCTGGTATTGAATGAAGCATTCATTGCACGAGTTGGTAGGATTGAACATGTTTCTTGGGATTCTCAGGTGAGAGTGGAGGGACTCTACTCATCATCTGGGTCTATGGCCTTTTTGTCAGTTCAGCAATGTAGCCTGGAAAACAGGAATCAAATTTGTTGATTTCCTGGCATGGATTCCTTAACTTTAGTCTGTTTTTGTTTTTGTTTTTGTTTTTTCTGCAATTAACCAATGACTTATGTTAAGATCTTAAAGTGAGCCATAGCAAGGAATAATAGAGTGGCTTCTCAGAAGTTCAGTTGATCTAGAACCTTACTGGGTAATACCAACTTGGTTTATAATGAAGTGGGGAAAAAAGTCAGCAAACAGAAGACTCATCAACACATCCACGTTCATTGTGGTACTATTCATGAGGGTCAGTTGCGCAATCGACCAACCTGAATGTCTATCTGCATATTAATCAAGAGGAGTCAAATATATACAATGAATATTATCCAGATGGATAATGTTGAACCTTGTCATTTGCAGTGAAATGGATGGAACCTGAGGATATATTTTTTAGGTAAGCAATGTAAGACATACCGGCATAATGAATATTGAATGTTATCACTCCTACCTGTAGATTAAAAAAGAAATGTTGACCAGGATGTAAATAGTGATTTACTAGAGGTAAGAGTAGTTTTTATAATGGGAGACTAGATTTGATCATTCCATATTGCATGTACATTTAGAAATACCACCCTAAAACATATTAATACTCACATTTAACTCATGTGAACAAAAATAAAATGAAAATAGGTTTTCTAACTCATTATCCTTTCTGAACATTAAAAATTTTATAATGATTGAATAATGAATGCTAATCATATAAAAATAACATCCCACAACTTTTTTTTTCATCCATATCCTTATTATTGGGGTCAATATATTTAACTTCAGTGTTACTTTCATATACATCATTAATCTAATGTTTGCTCACCAGCAAATCACATAGCAGCCAAAGGCCTCAGTTTCTCTATCATCTTTTTAAGAACAAAAATACCTACCTAAATTTAAGAACTATAAGCAAGAGAAATAACATGGCATGAGCAAATCTCAAAAGTACTTAAAAATCTATGATAGTAAGGTACTATTTTTCTTTTTTTGTAAAGAAAGCATTAGTGTGTCCTGGTGATTGTTAAATCCATGTGAGTACATGTCATTGTGCTGAAAATTAATACAGTGATTCAGGAGGCCGATGAGAGCTTACATTCAGGTTTTAATTGTTCCTCTTCCTGAGAGGTGGCTTGAGAATCACTTCATGTTGTATACAAGTGACATCAGAGTAAACACAAGGTTTGGAGAGAAGCTGAGCAAAAGCACGTTTACAAGATGATGAGCCAACAGCTCCACACCCCAACTCTCCATCTGCTTTGGTCCCTACATCTCTCTACCTGCTCAGCAAGCCAGCCTTTCCTTTTCTTTCTTTCTCATTGCCCAAGCATTTACTTTTTAAAAAATGTTTTCCTTCCTCCCACCATGTCTCATAAGGATGGAGGAATGAGATCGGTGAGTTTGGAAGAAGAGAAGTCCTATGAAAATATTATTGTTAAATGACAATGACACCTAGGAAAAGAAAGAAAATTGAAGAAAGTACTAGGAGACATGAGTCAACCACTGCAAGCGATTGGATCTTTTGTGAAGTCCTCTAGTTCATTTCTGCTGTGCTCCTTAGTGGTAGTCAGTGCTATACAATCCTCTCCTGGCTTCCAACGATTTTTCTTATGAAGCAATCAGGGTCCTGGAATCGATGATCTCTGAGGACTTTTTTCATCTCTGCAAGGCTGGTCATGAACAGGGAGCTGTCCAAGCTGGAGAGTACATTTCCCAGGAGACGGTCCTTTACTTGGTAAATGTAATTGGATTACACTGGTACCAGAGGTGTGTTTCAGCTCCCATTTAATTAGATAGCTTTCCTGTGCTACGCTAACCACTGCACCGGGATAGAGCAATCACATGACAGACGACAAGTTTGTTATGCAATTATAAATGAAGGACTAGGGTTGTCATGTTCTTTATTCGTATAGTGTTTCATTGTTTAGGAAGTGCTTTTGCACATACAAACTCATTAAGTCCTCCCTAAAACCGTAAGGTAAATAGACTAATTTGTTTCTCACATTTTTCAAATAAGAGCTCTGAATTTACAATTATTAGTTTTGTTCAAGGTTAAACAGAGACAGTAAGACAGTCTTCTGCTTCTCTGAAAAAAAAAAAAGTAAAATAAAATAGTTTCTGATTGCCTCAGTCTCTTCATTTGAAATTTGGGAAGCTTTTCGTTAAAGTTCTCGTCTGTAGAGTTACTTGGCACAACAGACATGACACATAAACCTCAGCACTGATTCCTGGTGGAGCTACTTATTAAATAATTTATTTTAGAAAAAAATATGGAAATAGTTTTTGATTGTTTGTTTGTTTGTTTTGTAATTTCTTAAATTCAAATGAAACTTTGCCAATTTAAAGACATGGTGGACCTGGTGACAAAAGAATATTTACAAACAAGCAAAAATTCAGTGTCTGCTTGTAAGCCAGCTACTCTACTAGACAGCAATTTCACTCAGCTGGGGTTTAGGAAGCAGAGGCCGTCTCTGGCATGAACTCAGTTGCCTGCTCTTTGATAACCTCCCTCTGGTGCGGTGGCCACAGAGAAAAAAAATCTAGTCCTGATGAGACCTAATAGGCTAGGGTTAGATAGTAGAGGAGGAGGACCTACCTTATCAGTGGACTAGAAGAGGGACATGGAGCAGGGAGGAAGGGAGGGAGGGTGAGACCAGGAAGAGATGAGGGAGGGGGCTACAACCAGAACATAAAGTGAATAATTTGTAATAAATAATAATAATACAGAAAATTTTTTTGAGAGTAAAAAAAAATATTGAAAACTGAAGCTGGAGAAAATGGAAAAGCTTGCTCTAGAATGTAGAAAAAGATACCCAACCCTTCTTACTCCTGCTCCCATAGTATCTAAGCAAACACAGTAATGAGGTGAATTTACCTTAGAAAAAGAATGAAATGCCACAGACATGGGACACTATGCAGCCCCATTCTCTTCGTTGTCCTGTTCAATCCCAGTCCTAAATTCCAGATTTAGGAATCATGCAAAATTGCTAAATCATGCAGTTTCAAGAAGAGGCTGACCTTTTGCAGCTAGAAACAGGGTTAAGTGGAAGAGATTATTCTAAAATTTATGGAGTTAAAACAAAGGGGGCAGATTTTAGTATGTTTATCCTGTCTTATAGGTCTAATATTCATTTATGAGGGAGTATATATGATGTGTGTCTTTATGCTTCTGGAATACCTCACTCAGGATGATCTTTTCTAGGACCCACCATTTGCCTGCAAATTTCATGATTTCCTTGTTTTTAATTGCTGAGTAGTATTCCATTATGTAAATGTACCACAATTTCTGTATCGATTCCTTCGTTGATGGACATCTGGGTTGTTTCCAGGTTCTGACTATTACAAATAAAGCTGCTACAAACATGGTTGAGCAAATGTTCTTGTTGTGTTCTTGAGCATATCTGTACACCTAAAGAAGCTAAATAAGAAGTTGGACCCGGGGTAAGAAGATCAATATTTACTTAGAAAGACAAATGGGATGGACATTGGAAGTAGGAGAAAACGAGAAGCAGCATAGTAGCCTATCATAGAGGGCTATTGAAAGACTCTACCTAGCAGTGTATGAAAGCAGATGCTGAGACTAATGGCCAAACTTTGGGTGCAGGCAATCATATGAAAGAAGAGGGAGTTAGTAAGACCTGGAGAGAACAGGACCAAATATATCTGGGCACAGGGGCTTGTCTGAGACTGATTCTCTGACTAGGGACCATGCATGGATATGACCTAGAATCCCTGCTCCGATATTGCTCATGGTAGCTCAGTATCCACGTGGCTTCCCTAGTAAGGGGAACAGGGACTGTTTATGGCATGAACTCTGTGGCTAGCTCTTTGACACCCCCCCAAGGGAGAAGCAGCCTAGCTAGGCCATAGAGGAGGACATTGCAGCCTATCTTGGTGAGACCTGATAAGCTAGGGTCAGATGGAAGGGGAGGAGGACCTCCCCTATCAGAGGACTTAGAAAGGGGCAGGGAGGGGATGAGGGAGAGGGGGTGGGATTGGGAGGTAATGAGGGCCGGTGCTACACCTGGGATACAAAGTAAATAAACTGTAATTAATATAAAAACTAAAAATTTAATGAACAAAGAATTTAACCACTAAAAATAACCAAACAAAGGGGACAGAGGAAAACTAGGTAATGCATGACATATTAGGCTCAAGTGGGAAAGGAAGAGATTTCAAAGAAGAGAAAGTAATATGCACTGGGAATGAATAGAAGGTCCAAATACCCTGGTCCCTCCCACGCTCTCTCCAGCTGAAGCTCGTCGATAGAGCAAAACTGGAGATGGCAAAATGTGAACGGGTAGACATGTGGCCTACAAGAAAAGGCAAAAAAAAAAAAAAGCCTAGCACAATTGAGGGCTGTGGAAAAGGAAAACATAGAAGAGCTATTTTTTTCCCCCACTTCCCTCTTGGATCCCAAAGTGCAGCACTAATGAAGGACATTCTTAAAGGGCCTCATCCTCTCCAGGCATTGCCTTAGATTTCAAAATGATTGTGATTATTTCTCAACATACAATTTGGGGGTGATGCAAAGGTTGTTGTGAAGGACACCGGAGGGGGTTTAGTTTTCAATATTAAAGTAACTTAGGGAAATCATGAAATAGTTCCGATTGGATATGCATTTCTGGCCCTTGACCCATTACTCTAAGGCCTGATTCCTTCCTCCCATTCCTTCCCACATCCGGCAGAGCAGACCGGAACGGGTTTCTCTCCCAGCTTCTCCACCACAAGCTGGATTCATTCAACAAGGAGCACCCCCTTAAGATTAGGCATTCAGAAATGGGCTAGTGGTTTTGGTGACTGTTTCTCTGATGATCACCGTCTCTGTCGTAGGAAGGTGACATGTTAGGTGGATTGTTTCCTGCTCCAACTTCCCTGTCCCCTCCCACACTCTCTCCTGCCGAAGCTCATCACTGAGCTGGCTCCATGCCCTCTGACAAGACTAGCTTCTTAAAATACCCTGTTTAATAAATTGTTTTTGTTTTTCCATTTCCTTTAAAATTCTGAGTGAGTTTTTACTTTTTTTTTTCAGGGCTTTTAGTATTTAAATCCGGTTAAGTATTTTTGGTTAAACATTTGTTACATTAATACTAATCAATATACCACAAATATAATTAGTAGCCAGTACATACAATCTACTGTCTCTAAATAGTTTTATTAAATTTCTTCCAAAATCGATGTGACAATACAGCAACATCTGCATATAATTTACCAAAATAGCTCCCGTCTAGAATATGAACAAGTTACTAAATAAATTCACAGGAAGATGGTTGAAATAATGTACCATCTTAGGTGCCTATTTATCTCTCAGAGAAGAGGGAACCTCTAAAATAAATCAATGAGCTTTGAAAAATACTCTGGGAGCAAGACATTTTAGAAAAATGGGTGGGTTTTCTATATGTTTGTTTGCTTATTGTTTTGAGAAAACATGAAATTGGATGGGGAACACTTTTAGGGTGAAGTATGGGGGGAGAATATGATCAAAAAGAAAGCTTGACAGTCTTAAGAAAAACTTCTGTGAAGCAGTGGTTCTCCAAGTAGTATTTATTGTGGATGTATTGTGTCAAAACCACTTGGGCTGCTCGTTAAAGTGGGGCTCATTTTTAAATCTAGATCTGCTTAATTACAGTCTCTTGGATGTTGTTTTCAAGACTGTTTTCTAAACACGCTCTATTATTTTATGTGCATCAAGTTTTGAGGGCCATTGTACTAAATAGGAACCTAGAACAACATCAGTCATTAGGAATAGTAGACCCAAGAAGTGTTTTAAGTTTGGAACATAACAGAACCAGAAAGATGAGTTCTCTCTCCGCAATCCCCAAAAAAGACATTCCAAGACTGCCAGGAATCTTCAGTAATGTTTTTTCATCTCAAGGGATGCTTGGTTTTGGTAAGATTCTGACTGAAATCACTAAGAATTGCTCAAGGGGAGCAATTTCAAAGCTTATATTGATAATACAAGATTTAAGCTTCATCATCTAGCAACTAGCCTCTGGTGAGTCCTCTGTAAATAGTATTAATTATCTCATTCATCTCTTTATATGCAGAATCTAACAGAATGCCTAATATATATTTATTGACAACAATTGACTTGATGAGAATTCTGCCAAACCCATCATTTCATGCAAATTTATCAGCAATCAGATGGAAACATTTGAGTACCCTGTTTCAAGTCAATCATGATAAGGAACATATTGATTTTATTTCTTTCCAATAAAGAATTAAACTATAATTTTTTTGTTTCAAGGGATATTTATTTGAGCTATTTGGAGTTTAGAAAAAAATTATTATTTTTTTTTATAAAAAGTATGTAGGGAGGAGGAGAGAGGAGAAAAACTCAGGAAAAAAAGTAGCAGGAAATGTTTTCTGTTGAGAGAACTGCCTTCAGTTCTTCACACATTTTCATATGTGCCATGAAAATGCTAAACTCCTGTTTATTGTGGATAAAGCTTGGTCTAACCTTGTTTCCTTTTCCGTTTTTGCTCCTTTCAGAAGCTTTCTCCTTCAACCACCCACTATGAGACACAGTCTTACTGAACATCCCATGTCCTCCTTTGAAAGTGCAGACTAGACTCTCCCTGGACAGAGTCCCGCTCTGGGTTTTCTGAAAACAGCCATTGCATTTCCCCTGCTCACACTCCGCTCTTGTCCTTGCCTTAGGGCCATACCATGTGAACTTTCCAAGTGGGCCATTAAAGGAAAAGAAAAACTGAAGCCAGACTAAGTGTGTCTTCTAAATATCAAATACTTTAGGGCAGCAATTTCTGATGAACTGGAGTCAAATGCCAGTCCTAAAGCAGAGTCACCTCCCTGCCCGACCCATACCCCACACCTCACCAAACATATCTACACTCAGTTCAGGATCCATCATCCACTCCCTGTTGCCACCCTTCTCTGTGTCCTCTGTCTTCTCTGGATAGGCTCAAGAGGGAGGCAAGAAAACTGCATAAATGCAGACTAGGCACAGAGTTTATAACTTTGTCCTTGTCACTTTTCCTTTGACACTTCTCACCTCTAAAACTCAAACAGAGCCAGCTGCTTCAAGATGCAGACAACATCATTTTTCTACAACTCTGGTGCCAGGCAATCATAGCTTACAAACTAGCCTGAAGTGTACAAACGCACCTTACTCAGCTGTATCAGATACGGTACAAGTCAGCAGACTCAGCATATTATGTTAGGGACTGCTGAGAGCTGTGCCAGTGCCAGGTCTAAGCCATCTTCCCAATCACACTCTCTGAGCAGGACAGCCGGCTTTTGTATCCCAATTGCTCATAAGTTTAATTCCTTTATTTTAATATCACACCAACTTTTTCAGACACTTTGCAAACGTGAGGGTTGCTTCTGTTTTTGGAAGAACACTGGGAAACTGGAAGCTGGAATGCCACCAGGATCAGTTTGCATCCTGTGTAGCTAGATAATCAATCAGGAGAACAAACCCACAGCAAACTACATCATACTAAGCATATGCACATACAAATACAGACTTATATGTCAATTAAATGGAGGCACGAAGGATAAATTTAATCTCTCCAGTCCAAATAGGGGAGAGTGGTTACTGCTCATAAGAAACATGTTGCAATTACACAGTGACACAAAGAAAAATGCTCTGTTGAGGTAAGCAGGAATCATCCAGGGTGGTTGAAGTATAGGGTAGAAATAAAGGAATTGAGGATAGACGCTGATTATAAAGAGGTTAATGCAAAGTTAAAAATGCACAGACCTCCTAAACAAGCATTTCAGTGAGACAAAGTTCATGAAGTACAAACACAGAATGCTTCTGTCCATTTGTGCCTGTGGAGACAGAAGAAACATAAAATAGATGTTATTTCCTTGGAAGGCAGCAACTCCATAATCTCCAGAAGGTGGTGACCAGGTTGAGAGGGAATAAGAATTTTAGACCACTGCGTGGCTTTAGGTGTCAGTGATTAAACAAGAGAATTTGCTACTAGTTAAGGCCAAGAAGCCTGATACAAATAACTTTTTAATAGAGGTGTTGCTTAGATATGTGGTTAGAGAAGA
This sequence comes from Meriones unguiculatus, assembly GCF_030254825.1. Taxonomy (NCBI): domain Eukaryota; kingdom Metazoa; phylum Chordata; class Mammalia; order Rodentia; family Muridae; genus Meriones; species Meriones unguiculatus. The sequence continues at coordinate 44,706,647 of NC_083364.1, read as the reverse complement.
AAATTGAGAGATTTTTGTACTAGGTTGTTAGACATCTTCCTGGAAGTTTTTATTAGAAAACTAGGGTTTCTATCAAAACCCTAGAAAAATTAGTGTGATATGTGGTTGTGAATTATCAGTCCATCTTCCTAAAGCTATGCGGCAAAAACAGGACTGAGTAGGAAGGAAGTTGACAAGAAAGCCTGGTCCTGTCTACTTTTAAGTCCTGCACTGTTAACTTTTTTTCAAACTCTTAAACTCAGCTCAGTTGTTACTTATTTCTGATGTCTTCTCTGAGTCTTAATCCTACCATCATGTTCTACCCTTATTTAATGACATTCCATTCACAGCAATATTTTATTTACCTACTATAGTATATCAATTCATTCACAATTATTTTATCTCAATACAAATAAATCATCTTTAAAAGCAGGGAGGGGATGTGTTTTATTAACCAAAGACAATTGTATGGACTCAAACACATTGCAGAGATGAGCTTGGTGATGCAACATCTAATTTTAGCACTTAGGAGGCTGAATCAGGAGGATGGCAATTACGTAGGTAGCCTAGAGGAAGGTCCTAGCCTATAAAAAGAAAAGAAATTACAGTTGTTAGCAAAGAGTGGAAGCTTAATGTGCATCTACTAGAATAAATAGTCTAGAAACATAATGGAAAAAAGAATCTGACAAGATTTATCATATGAAATGCTGTGCTCTACTTGAGCAGGATCAAAAGGAGGATTGTAGATTTGACAAATCATATTAAGCTGGCGATGGTTTAAAGACAATCATTTCAGAGGACCTGGGTGAGAACGTGTTCCCTTGGTGGATTTATGGATAGGACACAAGCTTACAAGAAGCACTGGCAACATTTAGGAAAATGTGGAAGATTAAAGTAGGCAGGATCCACACAGAGTGACTTGATAGAGGGAGCTTTATGTTCAACATTGGGACTTGCCTGTGAGGGAAATGGAAAAGTCTATGGAAGGAGGCAGGACCAAAAGCTATGGAGATAGAGAGTTAAGAACCAGGCTTCACACTGGTTAGGCTTATTCACAGTCCTACTTTCCATCATATACATGAACATGTACACACACAGCTACATGCTACACAATACACACAACATGCTACGTTCATGGCAGGTGTTTCCTCATCACATGTTCAAATAAGGATGAACACGAAATGCTAAGACAGGAGAGAAGATGGCTTTTACTACGAATACTCTACATTTCAGGCAGTATCAGTCATAAGATTGGGACCGGAGAATTAAACCTGCCAATCTACTGAAGGTGGTTTTTCAGTCATGTGCTTAAACTGAGGACACCATCATCCAAAGTACAGCAGTATATAGAATGAGGCCTTCCAAATTCAGAGGTCAGTGTGTCCTGTTAGGTTTCTTGATGATTGGGTATGTTTTAGAGGAAGGAAGCTGTGATCTTCTCATGCCCTGTGTAATTCAGTTTTATCACGGACAGAGCCTGACTTCTGGCCTTGCTTCCTTCTGGCTTTCAGACAATCAGCTCATAACCCCAAACAGAAGACAGCCAGCCCGAGCAGCCTCAACTGTTATTCCTCATGAAGTCACCCAGTCCTCTTTAAAATCCTGTCAGGGGAATTGATTCAGTGGCCTTCTGCAGCTGTGAATCCAACAGGTGAAAGCTACATCTTGTGAAAAGTGTTCGTTTATTCTAAATTTACCACCGGCTAATGCCGCATGGAGCGACCTCTTGTTCTCTGCAGCAACAGAGGAAAAGCTGAAGAAAGCTGCTGCAGCCCAGCTCAGGTAAGCCCAGTGCAACTGTGTTTTCTGGTTTCTTGTTCACTTCTATTTGTAGGTAAATAAGCATCCAAGCTCCTGTCTGGGAAATGCAGCCCAAACTCCCACTACCTTGTCAAACTCTTCAAGGGAAACATTATTGCCTTAATTGCTTAAGCCCAATTTGCATAATATGGAGTTCTGACAGCCACAAAAACAGGGATGCAAAAAGGAGATTAACAAGTGAGGTGCAAGCTCAGCCAGCCCTGTGCAGTTTGAAAATGAGAGCAGAGAAGAATTCATCGGATGGGTGGGTTTGCTGTTTCATCTGCTCTCAGGCCCTCCTCCCTGCCCTCCCTCTCTCCATCCCACCTTCAGGTTTGTTTGTTTTTCATTTGCATGCATTGGCTCCTGCTTGTGCCCTGACTACTAATTGCCATTCCTAGCACAGCTTCCTTCTGGGGCCCTGGCAGCTCAGGCAGCACCAGCCAGTAGAGATTTAAAAAAGCAGCCTTGGCTCTTTCCACAGAGTGCATCCAAACATTCAGGATGTTAGCGCTTCTCAGGAAGGCGGGGAGCTGTCTTGCTTGTCTTTGTGTTTTTAGTGTCTTTTCAAAAAAACCAAATTAATTTCTCTTTGGAGGAGTCATGGAGAGCCACCTCCTTTCTTCCTGTGATTCCCATCAGGACCTTCCTCTGTTTGGCTGCCAGGGGATCTCAAGGCATCCACACTGCAATGTGCCAGGGCCAGTCTCTTGCAACACTTCAGTGGTTGCCTGTCTATATACTGTAATACAGTGGTTCTCAGCCTGTGGGTCGCGACCTATCCAGGATTACATACCAGATAGTTACATTACAATTTGCAACATAGCAAAATTACAGTTATAGAGTAGCAATGAAATGATTTTATGCTTGGAGGTCACTACAACATGAGAAACTGTTTTGGAAGGTTGCAGCATTAGAAAGGTCGAGAGCCACTGCTTTAATAGACATCTGTAAAAGGATCTATTCCTGTAAAATTGAATCGTTTTTGCTAAAGCGCTTGTGTATGAGAGAGTGGTGTGTCAGTGCCTACCATCTTAGTGAGGAAAAGTGTCAACATCAAGTGATTCTTTTCTCCAACACATAGACCTATGCTCTCCTACATGAAGACTCTGAGGCCACTGACAGCTCAACTTCTTGTAGCCAAAAGGAGGCCAAAGCCTAGGTTGAAGGCTGGCTTTTGGTCTTTACTTAGCATAAAGGGCACTTTCTGTTCAATATTTAGAAAATACCCATAGCTGTATTCAGGGTTGCAGACTGGCAAGCTAACAAACTCACTTCCTCCCCCAGGGCTTTAACTTGTCCCAGGACACTTGTCATTCTGTGCTTACCCCAGAACCCAGCTCTTCACCTTACATCAGTTCATCCCGGACTGCTCTTAGCCCCCAAGCCAAGTCTGTCCACATGCCTGTGTATATTCAGTACTCACTGGAGACATGCCTATTTCAGAAGGCCTTCCTTAGGCTGCTCTACAGTCCCATGACTTTCTTCCTTCTATGAGTGTCCGAGCCTCCAGTCTGCGATAAATACCATGCAAGTTGTTCAAGAAAAATGACACGTTTTGACTGTTGCTGATATACACAAACACAACTGGGTTTTGTGCATCGATTTTTGTGCTCTCCTAAAATATTTTATAGGCTCTAATATTCTATACATCCTATAATTTAATGCAGAGCATCAGATGTTCTAAAAGTAATAAGAGCCTTCCATACTGCTCTGCACTCTTCAGGTGCTCTTTCTCTTTCCCATAACACTGCCTTGAGTCAGAGCTTTCAGTGAGACCTGAAGTGTTTTTGTCTCATTCCTCAGTGAAAGCTCCATTACTTGTCTTGCTATTTTTTTCCAGGTTTTCTTTTACAAGGTAAAGAAATTCCATTCAATCTTGATTTACAAAATGATTTTTTTTTACAAAATGATGTTTTAAAATAGTGAAGAGATATAACATTTTGTCGAATGTCTCAATTATATGTAAACATCTTCCCAAATGCTCTATTTTTAACATATTACTAATTTCAAATTTCCAGTGTGCCTTCTCATAGAGTTTTCCAATCTTTTTGACTATTATTTAAGCCAGTACGGCTGGTGTCTACTTAGCACACCTTGACTTCAGAATAGGTAAGTATGTTTATGTGTATGACAAGCAGGGTTCTGAAGAATGAAGATCAAGTTACAATAGAGACCAAAAATAGCAAACAGTGGTCTGTTAATGAACTTGATAAAGTTCCTTAGCTAGAATTGAAGACATGTGCCACTGTGCCCAGCCAACATTTGGGGACTAGAAAACAAGAGAAAAACAATTTACCTAGAAGAAAACTATTTAAAACAAACAATATCTACTTGTTTTTTTTTTTTTTTTTGGTGTGTGTGTGTGTGTAATGATGATGATAGTTTACAAATATAACTGGAAAATGGAGGAGGAGTAAACATGATTTGTATAGGTGGATGACCTAATGGGGTCAAAAATTGAATAATCAAAAGCAATAATCATAAAGGAAATCAAATCAATTTGTTTAAAAAACAGACAAACTTGTATCTTCACTACCATATCAATTAAATCATAAGACACAAAATATATCATTAACCTACTTGCCTACCAAGAGAAGAGTGGAGTTCTTTAAAGAGTGCCATATATACATAATAGAACACCTGTCAACCTTAAGGGGACCTAAATCAAGCAAAGACAGCAGCATCAGAGATACAAGAACTTCGTTTATTTTTTTTTTTAATTTTTCTGTCGTTTCAATGAAAAGAGTAAACCAGGGATCGCCATAAATTTAGAAAATGTAGTAAAAGTCCATAATAGAAAGAAGTTTGGAAATCTCTGAAATAGATTTACATGGGAGGAGTATGATCTCATACTTTACAGCATAGTAAGATATCAAGAGTGTACAACAACCAGATATTTTTTATATTAATTATAGTTTATTTACTTTGTATCCCAGCTGTAGCACCCTCCTTCATTCCCTCCCAAACCTACCCTTCTTCCCTCATCTCCTCCCATGCCCCTCTCCAAGTCCCCTGATAGGGGAGGTCCTCCTCCCCTTCCTTCTGACCCTAGCCTGTCAGGTCTCATCAGGACTGGCTCCATTATCTTCCTCTGTGGCCTGGTAAAGCTGCTCCCCCTTTAGGGGGAGGTGATCAAAGAGCCAGCCAGTTCATGTCAGAGAGAGTCCCTGTTCCCTTACTAGGAAATCCACTGAGCTGCCATGGGCTACATCTGTGCAGGGGTTCTAGGTTACCTCCATGCATTAGAGTATCCTTGGTTGGATTATCAGTCTCAGAAAAGACCCTGGGCCCAGAAATTTTGGTTCTGTTGCTCTCCTTGAGGAGCTCCAGTCCCCTCCAGGTCTTTCTATTCCTCCTTCTTTCATAAAATTCCTGCACTCTGCACAAAGTTTGGCTCTGACAGATATTTTTTTTTTTTAAGAACTAGAAAAAAAAAGAATTCAAAGCTTTTAAGCATAAAGATGGCTACATATTTAAGAAAAGGAAAATGATAATCGGTATGATTTGATCATGATGCTTTGTATACATCTATAACACCTGTATAATTATCACATTGTGTACCACATAACCATGCCATTATTACATACACATTAAAGAAGAGTATTATGGGTTCAGAACTCATATTACTTTAAAGATAGCTATGCCATTCTTTTGTCCTTATTTTTAGGAATAAATAAAATGTGAAGGATGCAGAACAACACAATGATAGCAGGAGACAGACTCCATAGGCTGAAATTGTCATTATTCTGATTGTGCCTCCTTACACATAACAGAAGTGAGAAGTCAGGTTACAATCAGCTTCTTTTGGCGATAAAGACTATGAAAAGAATGCTAAAGGAAGAGGCTTTTCCCCAATTCAGTGAAACAGGATTTTATTGCTTGACACAGTTTGTTGAGCAGCCATGAGGCAATTCACAGTCTAGTACTTCTGGAAAATAATGAACCATGTGTGCTGTGATATCAAATAAATGGAGTTGGAATTGAGAGAATGCTTATGATCAGCCAATTGGAAAAAAAGGCACAAAGTTCAGTCCTAAGTGCTAAATGAGTCAGGAGTGATGAGAGTTACCTTTCAGACACCTTGCAAAGATGCCACAGGTAGATGGTGTTTGTTTGTTTGTTTGTTTGTTTGTTTTTGCTTACGGTAGAGATCAAAATAAAAGAAAAACCCCAATTCTAAATGAAATCGAGATGGGATTAACTGAGAAAGGAGGCTGTGGAAGCTGGCATTCTTCTGATGGCATCCAATTTGCAATTTCACTTTCACCATTTACTCTATTAAGACAGAGATTTAATTTACAGAATCTTGTTTAGAGCCACAATAAAACTTCAAGGAAGCAACGGAAGTAAAATGAGCTTCAAAGATAGCCTTCCGGGTTGATTAGCTACTACAAATGCATATTTAAACATTTAATGACCATCTAACTAATGTTTAAAGCTCATAAGAATAGACATAAACACAGGTTTCTGACTTGCACGTCAGTGTAAGTGCTGGTTTCTTGCAGCATCCTTCAGTCCATGGGATGAGCACAAAGCTATTTCCACAGGTCAGATATTTGTACAGGGCACAGGGGATGGCAGGAAAGCAATTCCTTTACCTCCCTTCCTACTACACTGTGTTCTGTTACTGCAGGAAAAGTCCAACCTGCATAGAAAATGTGTGTACTGTTGGTCTTCTCATTAAAGATATGCCAGTCACATGGGAGTTTGGACTTTGTATGTTGTATAATTCTCTTCAGGGATTCTGAAGCCCCACTGTCCACTGGAAAGTCTCCACGTAGAAGACTTGTGGTAAATAGCTGGGAGTGAAATTGTTAGTCTGATGGCTGTTCTGTACTCAGTTGTGTGTGTGTGTGTGTGTGTGTAAACTTTATGTGGTTTTTCATAACAGCTCCATTATTTTGAACTGATCAGAGATATCACTGTTACCTAAGATGTAGAACTAAATAAAATACTCACCAATGGATGAAAGGATCAAGAAAATGGAATATATACAATGGAATATCAGCACTTAAAAGATTTACTTACTTATTCATGTATTTATTTATTGTGTGTGTGTGTGTGCGCACATATGAATGAAGGCACTTGCAAAGGCCAGAAGAGGGTATGAGATTTGCTGAATGGGAGTTACAGTTTTCTTGGGAACCATCCTAAGTGGATACCAGATATTTAACTCAGGATCCTTGAAAGAGCAGAGTGTGCTCTGCATTGATCAAGCATCTCTTCAGCTCCCTCATTAAGCTTTAAGAAAGAAAGAGATTCTACAATATGCAGAAACACGGATGGACATAGAGCACATTTTGATAAGTGAAAAATCCAGTCACACACACACACACACACACACACACACACACACACACAAACTTCAAGATTGCTCCGATGTGAGAAATTTAAAACAATCAAATTTATAGAATAAAAGAGGTGGAAAATGGTATCAAGGCTGGCAATAATGTGGAATGTGGAAGCTCTAACTAAGTGGCATGCAATTACACTTAAGCAAGATGAATAAGCTGTAGTTATTTGCTCTATCTCTATACTTAGATTAATGACATTTACACTTATAAGTTTGCTAAAAAGATTGTGTTCTTATCACTATATATATATATATATATATATATATATATATATATTTTTTTTTTTTTTTTGAAAAAGAAGATTGTGGGACATTGAAAGCCATAGAGTTCATACTGGAAAAGGGAGATAAAATTAATGATAAATTAAGGACAAAGATCATGAGCTTGTGAATCCATTCCTTAACTTTCCATGGAATTTAATAAGAAATTGTAAAATCACACTGTTTGCTAGAAAACATCATTACCAGCTAGTTTACGTCTGTATGCAGGGTCCTATTCAAATAGTTGATCACATTTCAAAATATGACAATAACTCAATTCCATCCCCAGGGAAAGGGGATCATTGACCCTTCTAAAAGAGCCTGTGTCTAGGTTGAAAAACCATGAGCCCAGTTACAACTTGTATTCTAAGGCCCTGGGTTTTCTATTTAGACTGTATGCTCTCCTGTAAAGAACAAGGTTGTGCTTTTAGAAAACGTGAAGGAGCCAGTGGGGAAGAAACAGCACAGTGTCACCCTTATGCAGTAGGAAGAGTAATTTAAAGAAGAGAGATACTGAATCTCAACAGACTGTGGCTAAATTTTAAAGTCCTAAAAGAATTAGAAGGTAATAAAACAACCAATCTCTCCAGAAAATATTAATAAAGTAAAAGTATAGAATGATTTTTTTTAGAATGACTCTCTGGGTCATCTTTATTTGTTTACTCATCTCTTCATTCAGTAAATGACAAAAGAAACAACCAAAACAAAAAAATACAAAAACCAAAAAACCTTGTCATATACTGGACTTTATAAAAGATTCATAGAAGTTGGATTGATGAAAACTAGGGGGCATTATTTTTGTTTTCAGGAAGCATATACAATTCATTTAGAAAAACAAATGAATACTAAAACAGCTACTGGACAAAGTACTGAGGCTTCTCCCTGGTTAACATGAGATATTCCCTAATATTTAGTCTTCCCTAAATTTGTAACAGATCTTAGTCCCTGTTCAATTGAAGAATACTATTTCTCAGTCATTGGTAGTCTAAATGAGTGCAAGCGATGGCCATTGCTCCAAGCTAGCTCCACAAGTACTGTGTGCCTGTTGCCCTGGTACCTTTCTCAGAGCTGGCTGCTCTAGGGGAGCAAAAGGGGAAAGGATCACTGTGATCCAGAGATGGAAACCATTGACCAAAGATCAAATGCGCTTTGATGAAGACTTCCTACATTTGAACATCACCCAAGAGAGAAATGGACTTCTGTTGCACTTCAGCCTCGTCTTTTATTCCTTGTTTTGAAGTGTTTTTTTCTCCCCCCAGGTACATTGTCACCAGCTCTCATCCTGAATTCTAACTCTACTGACCAGCAGTCCTGTGTGCTTAGAGATGTTTCCTAGAGTGGACTTTGAGGAAGCTGATGAGCAGGAACTAACCAAAGGATGGACAGAAATGTGCAGTAGTTATGATAAAAAATGGCTGGCAGGATAATTGATTATTGCAAAAAAAGGTTTGCTTTAACATCCACTGCCATCACAAGTTCCTGTGACAGCTAAAGGGAAGAAACAGGATATTTGTTTTCTCATTGTTTTAGCTGTTTAAGTCCATCTACAGCTGGCTCCAGATACAAGGTACTCCCTTCAAAACTGTACCACCAGTGACTTTCTTCTTTTGGCCCAGCACACTTTCATGTTTCCACTGTCTCTTGGATGTCATCACTTTATGAATCCAACAGTTAATTAGCCTACTGATTAAGTTAGAGTCCTCATGATTCAATCACTTCTCAGTAGCTGGGAAGCAGCTTTAAATATGTGAGTTGTTGAGGATACTTTATATCCAAGGCATAGCACAGATTACAAAGAAAGCAGTGGAGAGCAAAACTCACAGTTATTTAGCATTGTTAAGGTTTCCAGTGGTAGTAGGGTGTTGATTTTCTTCCTTCTGCATGAATATCACTTACAGCCTTTAGAATAAGTAAGCAGAGAGCAGTCGCTTCAAAAGGAGAATCACTCCTCCGTAAGGTACATGTTACTTCTTATGTCATTCAAGTGCTCAGCGGTCCTTCCTAAGATGAATTTGAAATCCACACCCATTGTATCTCTCCACTTTTCCAAGCTTTATTTATGAAAATGACAGAGAATTAAGATTCACTCTCCAACAATGTGGCATCTTTTATGCTTATGTTTATCATCCTTCCTTCAGCACTTTTAATTTTCAAATACATATCTTCAGGGTATTTGTAACCTCACCTCCTGCAACTTCCAGGCTCATCTCCATCTGGACCACTCTGGGTTAGATCTTGCTTCGTTTTGCTGAACCTGCTACTCTAGGCCTGTTTTGAAGACGGCAGAGTATAAGGGTGACATTCTGTGTCTTTTTTTTTTCCTCAGTAATGTGCATTGATAGTAAAACATAGATTCAAAATTAGTTCATTTATTATTATATTTTGGCCATACTGCTTTAGCATATAGAATCCATCACCCCTACACCTTTCAGAGAGTGATAACGTCACCCAGAATCCAGAAATAAAAAAATTGAAATTGCATAACATTATATATGAACTAAAGGTGAAGGTAGAGATACAAGAAACTGTTTAGAAAAAGTAGTGAGCAAGGCAATGGATTGGATATGAATAGTAAAAACGAAAAACACTTGACTGAAATAACTGTGTTTAAAACAGGAAATTTCAGAAGTGTGGGAGACGAGGTATTAGAAAGAGTGGAAATCATTTCAACTCTGTTGAAATATTCCCAGCTTGTTTCTGCTTTGCTTGATGGGAAGAGGAGAAAAATGACTTTGGAAATGGATAGTGCTTAGATGCGAAGTAGGACAGGAAGAAGGATGCTGGTTCTTATGTACTGTTCTCAGCCATGATGGAGGAAGAACAGATGGTTTGGTGGTTAAGATAAGCACTTAACGGGAGGCTGTTCTCATGCAAGGCTTGTTCCAAACACCCAAGTTTCTTGAATCTGCAATATGACATTGGAAATATCACAATCAGGAAGCTTTCAAATGAGATTTCTGGCACTTCCTGAGGCACTCGTAGTCTCCAAAGACTGTTTTAATTAAGACTCAGGAGATTAATTCTCACTGCTGGTGGCTGTTGTGGTATAAGCCCCGCACCTTCACCAAACAGATAAATTCATGCAAGTAACTGAGCCAAAACACTTTGATATCAAGTCCCAAGGATTTATGATTGTTTTCCTCACCAAGTCTTTAAAGCACAGAAGAATCGTGCTTGATAAAGCAAGAACTAACTGTTCACAAAATAAACTAAAGTGTTCACGTTATGAAAGGCTGACTGGCCATGTTTGATAAAGTAGATGTGTCCTCACATTCTAGCTTGCCTGGTTGACCTTGGCTCTGGTTTTTAGTTTCTGAGCTCCATTTAGATTTGTACACACACACACAGAAAACACACACACACACACAACCTTTTATTTATTTCTTAAAAATCCCTACTCTGATCTGCACAGACATGAAGCCATGTTCTCTGATTCTAGCACTTTACAGGCATGTAGACTGGACTTCAGTTTTCCTTTGTCTTGAAGACTTGTCATGTGCCAAGCATCATGGCAAACATTTCATGTTGTATTTGATTACTTATTTCATATGAAAGTATTATAAAGTTGGGGATACTTTTATTTATAACTGATATTGCCCCAAACGTCCAGATTGCTTGAAATCGGGCATTTCAAATCTGGTACTTTTGTTCCCAGCTTCTCTACCACATAGTCTACACCTGAAGAATTTCTGTTATAGGGTCTACAAAAGACCTCAACAGTTGCACCTACCTCAGGCTACAGCCTGAGTTCTTAACAGGGGGTTCTTCACAGGTTTTAGGAAAGCTCTTATTTCAACTCTAATCAGTGAAAGGATGGCAGTTTGTCTATTTTTTTTAACCTTTTCAAAATGAGAAGTCGCTACTAAGCAATCTGGCAATGTAAGATGAGGGCTGTAGGACAATGAGGTTCTTGTCTGGTCAGAAAGACGGGAGAGAGAGAGTGAGGATTCTTTCTTCCATGTGGTTCCATTCTAAGAATGGGAGCAACCCCAGACCCTAGGGAAGTCAAACAGATCCCAAGTATAATAATCATATCCAGTAAAGCAACCAACCCCTGAAGAAACGAACAGAAGTCAGATGTCAGTTGACTGCCCACAGATTACTACTGAACAGTGCTCCAGCAGGCTTTATCTGTTTGGTTGTTTTAGACTACACACCAAGTAGCTGTCTCCTGGTCATTTGCTACCAAAAGTAATGTAAAGTTTTGCTGTATGCTTCAAAATATCCCTCACTACTATTGAATCTTCCTTCTCAGTGGGGTATGATAGAAAATTGCCAAAACCCACTTTCTAGGGCTAGGCACCGAGGTCTATGTATTCCACTGGGACTCTCTCTGGCCAGGTTCTTCTCTTCTAAGTATGTGTTGTCTCCTCCCTGCTCATTTTTAGTGCCACTTAACCAGTCCTCAACTTTTCAACTCATTTGGAGGGTTTTACATTTTCTAGCAACCAAAATTCATGCTTCTGCCTTTGAACTCTATCATCAAACCAATCAAAACAGAAAAAAAAATCTCCCAATGATTTCAAGCTTTAAGTTATTGTGAGAGCAGGTAACAGGGCTTTTGACAAGTTCTCCCTCTATAGTGCATGATTGTTGGCTGTCTGTACAAGGTCGATGGAAGAGCTGTAGACCTTACTCTTTTTAACTGACAGTTCAGGCTCACTGCATTGTACCTCTCTTCAGCACTTCCTCTAGACCATGATTGCATTCTCATCCTGTGGTTTTGTTTATTTTAGATGCTTCATATCACCCCACATTTGCCTTTCTATAACTATTTTCATAACATCCTGTTTTCACGGTCCATCCATATTGCCTTATGTTGCAGAATTCATTCCTATGGCTGTATAGTATTCTATTTTTACCTATACATTTATTCATTATTTATTCCTCCATGGGTGGACAGTTAGGTATATTTCCATGTATCTTAGCTATTGTCATTACCACTAGAATGAATACAAAAAAATATAGAAATCTCTTTTTATCTAGATGTCAGAAAGTTTAGTTATTATGCAGAATTACACCGCCTGGATCATACAATTAGCAGTTTAAAATGTGCGGGAAACCTTTATAGTGATTTTTATTGTGGTCACATCTTTCTTTCTATTCACAGTGTTTAAAGTGTTTGAGGAACAAATCAAAAGCGAACAAGTGAAACTACATCAAATTAAGTAGCTTCTGCTCACCAAGAGAAACACTCACCAAAATAAAGTGTAGCCTATGAAAAGGGAGAAAGCTCTTGCATGCCATACATGATAGAGGTTATTCTCAAAGTACACAGGAACAAACAATTTGAAATAAAAACATAACACCCTGGTATTTAAAATGGCATATATATATATGTGTATATATATATATATATGTAATGGCATATGTATATATACTGGTTTTTCAAGGCAAGGTTTCTCCGTATGTAGTCCTGCTGTCCTGGAACTCACTCTGTAGACCAGGGTGGCCTCAAATTCTCAAGTTCTGAGATTAAAGGTGTGTGCCACCATGCCTAGCTGGCCTAAAAATTTAAAGGAGGGTGAGAATTTCTAAGGACCACTTGTCTCCAGAGAAATGTAAACCAAACCATGATGAGCTCATGGTTAGAGAGCTGTGACCCCATACTACAGGCAGCAAGAAGCCATGGGGATGTGAGGAGATGAGAACTATAATCATTTTAAGGAAGGGCCTTTTCAGTTTGCCTCATCATCTGCTTGTTTATAGATATGTTTACATATGGAAATGCATGTTTAAGCATGCATAATAGTACATGCATATTTACATAATATGTGACAGTATGCTGTGTATGTACACTATGCATATTCACGCAGAGAAATGATACTTCCAGAAGAACCGAAACTCCAAAGGAATAGTGACAAGTAGACGAGAGAACTAAGACTGAAACAGAAGCTGAGAGAGGAAAATGTGTAATGGAGGATAATTTATCAGCCATTGGAAAAGAGACTGTTGGGACTTGGGGGCCATTTTGTGTTGCCAAGCATTGAGGAGGTAGGCAGGGTGAGACGCTATTTCTCATTCCTGTTAGCTGTCCGGATTTGTTGTATTATGGAGCAGCCATTACAGATTCCCAAGCACCATACCTTTAGGAGTCTCAGGATTTGTATTTATCAAACTGGAACCAAGGAATGAGATAAGGGATTTGGGGGCCACTTATCTACTGCTGTAATCAAGCGGGATGGATGGAAAAACAATTCTGAAATAGTCAGAATAAGCAGCCATTCTGTGGTCAAAACAGCATTAAATGGGATTCGAGAAGCATGGCTCCAGTCCTGGATGCGAGGCTAAGAAAGGGGGAAATGATGAAAATAATCCAAATACTTTCAACACATGGGATACTTGTTTTGCTGCACTGCTTCATTTTATCACAGCACATCCCTGTACAAAAATGTAATCAACTCTACTATTTTATATGCAAGAAAATCATGACTCTGTAAGTAAACCCTCCCCTAGTCAAAAGACATGGTAAACTGAGGAGAGCAGGCTGTAGAACAAAACCCTAGGAATTCTACATTACAAGCTGCCCTGTCTTCCTATCTCACATCATCACTAGCTATGCAGATGGCTCAGTTGTTCCCCCTTTCCGTACTGCTACCTGTCTGTATGCAAGATGTAGTACACTGCTTACATTGCTAATTTCCAAACACAAATGCATACGTCCATGCTCATGCCTGTACGTTAGGTGGAACACTGCATGGATTACCCAGCTCTTTGATAAGTGAGATATGTAGCAGAGCTGTGCTTCCAACACTTCCTTGAAGGATCCAGTGTTTCACTGCCACTGTCACCATTCCGGCCCTGGAAGGATGTCCGGGAACACAACTTTACAGGAAACTGTTTGCAAACCACCATGTGTACCTGCCTATCATTGTGAGTGCTCTAAAGTCTAAAAAGCGTGGGTATTCATGCACACACACGTGTGTATGCATCAGGGGATGGGCATGATGTGCAGATGTGTGACAATAAACATTGCGAAAAGACTTCTTGGTTACAGCTCAATGCTGTGGTAACTCATTCAAAATGAAATTTACTTGGAACTTGGTCTCTAGGGTCTGTAAGGACAGGCTCTCCTCACTGAGATGACCACCATGACTTCCTATAAGAATTGCTTCTGTTTCCAAGACTCTAAAGATGTTGATGCAAACCCATTTCCCTGAGCCGTTGTCCTGACGTGACTCTAGCAGACTGTGCGATGTCAGGAATTATATTTCTTCTCTGGTCTTGGTTTCCCATTTGTCAAATCAGAGCAAACCTTGAGTCTTCTTTCAGGTTTGACATTCTGTAACATTACTTCTATGTTACAACTTCAAACAAGGAAAACAATTAGGTATTCTTCTATTTTCACAGTGTTGGCATCCTACGGCTGATAGTCACCTGCCATGGATGAAATTGCTTTTTAATAACTACTTATATGGTGCTCATTTCAAAAATTTAAGTTTTCCCTTCTAGACATGCATGTATTTTTATATCTGAGGTGGTAGGAAGAAGGCTTAAATGTAACTTTCCATCCTGATTTTGTTGGTTGCTCTTTTGGTCTGGGAGTGACATCTATAAGAAGAGCTATGCTTGAGAATTTTGTTCAGTGAAGAGGCAATGTATAGCAGGGTATGAAAAGGAAGGAACAGAAAGACCAGAGAACACCGCTTTCCAGAAGACAGACATAGGCGCGGGCTCAACAGAGGAACTGAACATCCTTCTTGCCTCTGATGCTTTTTTATCTCTCCCTTTATCTACAAATTTTAAAATAGTTCTTAAACATCTGTAAGTTTTCCATAAAAATCCTCTTTTTCAAACACGTCAACCACACGAAGGGTACAATATTCTTATTAGGGAGAGCAGGCACAACCCAGAGTGAACAAACTAAAGAAAGAATTAGCTTGAGGCCATTTTAGAGTTTTTTGCAAATAATCCAGTATAACAGATCCCAAGGTGAGTTGATGCTGTGAAAGTGTAGACCCTTTGGCTAAAAATAGTAGAAATTCCAAAATTAAAATGACTCTCCTTCCTATCCTAGCCAACTAAAGAAAGAATGGCATCTGTTTCCATACCTCATACTTAGTGAGCATACTTGTGGGAGAAGCTGTGTAATGCTATCCAAGGGTAATTTCAAATTATCTGCTATAATCAAGTTAAAAAACAATCTAAATATCCAAAAATAAGGGATTCATCTGATATGGCTGATCAAATCATCAAAAAAATGATGAATTCATTTAATATTAAAATAACAAAGAATACCAAAACAAAGGTGTTGAACATGTTTAGATTGCCATTTTCTGTATAAAAACCCACACTGCAACTTACGCTTTACTGCCTCAAATATATAAAAATGTGCGTTCGTGTAGATCAGGATTTGAAAGACATGAGAAAACAAAACACTGTTTTTATTAAAGTTATGATTCCAAGGATGGTTGTTTGCAGGACAATACTTAATGTTGACACTATAGTGTAATTGTTTGATGGTAAAAGGACCCAAGTTCCTTCATGGTACCCTGTTTGAATGTAAGTCATTGAGAACAGAAGTTCTTCTTAAGGTTGCTGTTGAATCCAGTCCCACAATGTAGCAGCCTGAAGCCTGGCCATTTGTGCATTTAAACTGGAGAGAAGATTGTATAACCTTTCAGAAAGTCTGGGTATTTCACATCTCTAATTCTTCCTCTAGGGGAATATTTTAAAGTAGCTCCTTTTCTGGTTTCATAAATTTTCATTTTCAAACTTTTGCCCTCAGTCTCTTTCTAATGAACTTTCTTTTGGGGGGAAAAAAGGAAAGAAGCCCTTCCTGAAGTTTCATGCTGTAGAAATACCTGTGGGTATGATTCCCCATGTGAGTATGTCAAATTTAATTAGATTGTGCTTTCTGTTACTTAATGACTCAACCAGGCTTACAAGTCCAAGATCATAACCTCCCTGGTAGGCTGCTGAGGTAGTTATTTCAAGGGACAACTATTCATGTTATCCAGTCATAATTATGTTACACTGTGCCCAGGAAATAATAAGAATAGTAAAGCTCACTTAATTAGACCCTTCACCCAAGGATCCACAAGCATTTTATAAAAGTTCTTCAGTCGGTCATTTGCCTCTGAGAAACAGGGGAATGGTGCAGAAGCCCAATTTCTGGGGACATCTTTCCTTTCAAAAGTGGCACAGAGTGGTCCTCACATCCTATGACAATTTTTCGGCTCATTGGCAGAGTCCAGTAGCATTTAATAGGGGAATGCAAGGCTAGGTAACACAGTAGGCAAATCCTATCGAAAACACTAAAAAAACAAAACAAAACAAAAAAACAGAAAAAAAAAAACAGATGAAGAGATGAAGGGACATGGTTTTAACTGTGTAAAAGTGTTCTTATTTTTGGAAAGTTGTGAAGTTTCTGGAAGCTGCAGTAGTCCATCCACTTTCTAGCTTGTTTTTGAGAGTTTAGAGTTCTCACATGCCTACGAACATAAAACCCAATGAAGGAACATATAAAACAATTGAGACCAGAGAAAATAATTCCTTAACCCGAAATAAGCCCAAAGGGACAGGCACACTTCTTACAAACCTGGAGCCATAATCTTTGAGCTCATGGACCTTGCAGTGGCACTTGTCAGGTCATGTTGCAATAACATCTCCTGCTTTATAATTATCCTTCCAATGGTGCATGCGCTCCCTCCCACTTGTGTGTGTGTGTGTGTATGTGTGTTTATTATTTTTTATTGGGAAAAATATTTAAGACTGTCTATATGAGGACAGCCTGGGCTTAAAGTGATTTCTAAGTCCAGTGGTTGGTATCAGGAAGACAGTGACTTCAGAGCAATGGTTAGCCAGCAAAGCAAGGCTGAGGTCAGGGTTACATTGGCATTAGCAAAGGCACTTAGGGTAGCACAGATGTGGAAGAGAAAATGTGCATTTTTTTCTACAGCCTTCTGAGCAACATGGATTTGCCACACTTTGGATTTTCATGTTTGCCTCTGAGACTGTTGCTTTAAGCCCTTTCCTGTGGTAATTTTTCATAAGGGCTCTGGGAAACTATTGCAGACCTAACATTAGATGGCACAAAGGAATGCTGGACTTACTCCCATTTGTGTTTGTTGTAAAAAAGATATTGAAACTTTGTAGGACATTTTTTTTTCCTTTGGTTTTTTTGAGACAAGATTTTTCTGTGTAGCCTTGGCTGTGCTTTGAAGATCAGGCTGACCTCGAACTCACAGAGATCTGCCTGCCTCTACCTCTACATGTGCTGGGATTACAGGCATGTGCCACTGTGCCCGGTTGTAGGAAATTTTTAATTATAGAAGTATTTACATTGTCTCCATCTTCTTTAGAATATATTATCCAAATTAGAGATTTTATGGCAAAACAATAATAATTGTTAAAAATGGAAATTAGATATTTGGATACTTAGTATAATATCTTACGCTAAAAGTTAAGAAAAATTAAATTCAAAAAATAAAGGTTGCCCTTATTTTACAATCTTTGATCCTCTTACTAAAATAACAATTAATCCTCCAAGAGGACACTTAATTGTACAAACCATCTTCCAGTGGTCAAAAGAAATGCTCTGACCTTTATAATTTGCCCTCATATGACTTGTGGCTGGTTAATGCAATCTTGTCACAAGAATATTCCATGAGCTTCTCTGTTGGGTTTTCAAAATCCATTTGAAAGCTCTTTGCCATGCCATCTCAAGCTTCTCTTCATCTCAGGTAAAATCATTGATTTACACTGTGACTGGTCAATAGATTTTTCAGTAATTTGGACTCTAATTCTCACCAAACTGGACAGTGGGATCTACAGAGCAGCAGCCATGCAGTCCGTACTTCAAACTTCAACCTACTTTTGTGGTCCTGGAAGCAGGTGTGAGGCTGTCTCACTCCCGAATCAGGATCAGGTTCTCAGGTGGCAGCTTGTTCCATCAGCTCCAAAATTAGCACGTTGTCTATGCCAGAGGGGGGCAAGATCAGTGTCTGATAAATTAGCATTTATTCTTCTTCTAACTAAACACTAGGCCAACAAGTGACATTTCTTTCTATTGCTTCTTAGTTCCCCTTTATTCTACTGATGGAACAGAACAATCGATGTTTTTTTTTTTTCTATGTCAGTAACAGGAGATTTTTTTTCTCACAATGTGGCTCTATAACTCTATATCTTTCCAGCCTGCAAAACCGACCTGTTCATCACTAGCATATCATTGTAGTACACAGAGGAATATGGAAACTAACATGTCTAAAGTCAATGGCAGTCGTTGTTAATGTGCCTTTATTTTATGAAATAAAATTTTATTTTATATTTGCAGAATTAAGCGTTAGTTTTATCTCTCCAAGAGTTCCTGTTTTATCTTTCAGTGTGTGAAGACCTGTCATAGAGGGTGTTCATACGAGGCATGGATGACACTCTTGTTTTGGGAGTTCCAGTTTGGATTACGAAGAGCCAGGTGCTCCAGGCTCACCTTCTCATCAACACTGAAAACTGCTAACCTACACTGTTACAGTCCTTCCTTCTCCCTCTGCTATGTAACACACTTAATAGTTAGGTACCTTGGTTTCAGCAGAGATATGCAACCAGAAGTTTATTCCATTTCTGTCACCATCACATAAGGAGATTAAAGCTCTCTACAGGGAGAGAGATTTGGGTTTTGCCCCGATAATACAAGTTTCTCCAAAAGCAACCCCAATTATAACTAAGTTCTGAGTTATTTGTTTATGGTTCATGAGGTGAGAAACGTGCTATCAATATTTTCAAGCACAGCCTAGCTGTGTGCTTACAAATTGTACTTACCAGCTTTCTTTATGCTGCTGTGTACAGACAGAGTGTCTCCTCATCTTTCTCACCACTTCTCGGAGATATTTTACCCAACCACTCCATCCTAGGAATATCATCCAACTACATTATTACCATAGAACTAATTGGAATATGAATGTATATATCCATGACCCAAATTTATTGCCCATTGTTTTCATTGCTATTAACCCAGAAGAGTACCAGAATCATTTCAGCTGGTTAAGAAATATTCATCAAATAATCAATATATCTGAAGTCTAGATTTACTTGGTCAAACTGACTTCTTATCTATATTTTTCAACTTAGCCTGTCTTTCTCTTATCCTTCTCTTTCATTGTACTCTCAAATTTCTCACTACATCTACTATCTCTCAAGCTCCTTTCACATTTTTCTCCCTTTTAATGCTGTATTGATTACCTTCATGGAAGACAGCTAGCATATAGAAGAGATATATCTATTTAGTATCAACAAACATCATGCATTTGACTAATACATAAATATCCCAGTAATACACTGGGATATTTCAGTGTATTACTTAATATCTGTTTGTACATAGTAAATTCTGGCTTATTTATTTTTTGGTTTGTGAAAAGACAGTGTAATCTAAGCCAAAGAAAAGAGATTTGAAAAACTGTAAGACTTGAAGGGGGAGAAAGAGAGAAAAAAAATCTTGTTAGGTTTCTATAAACTAATCAAAATAAATCTTCTTTATTGTATACACTTGATTGTTTTTCCTAAATTCAACAAAATCTTTCTCGAAGAGGAAGAGGTTGTAACATTATAAAAGACATGCCTTTGTGGAGTCTCCTGAAATTTTGCTCAATGTTAAGTTAATAATTTCAAAGCTACATAATCCATTGATTACTTTTCAAGGGGGTGTCAGTGTGGGAGTTAACTGAAAATGCACACTGTCATCATCAGTATCATTAGAATCAAGACAGGGCAGGATCTGGAATCCAAGAGACCAGGATTGTGTTTGAATTTCATCACTACTGGCCATTCCTCTTTAGGCAAGCATTCAAATGTTTGTATATTTTCCCTTATAGGCAAAATGATGGTATGTCTAATGAGAAGTCCAAATGGACTTGAACATTGATTAGTTTAATCAAGTAAGTATATAAGTGCTAAATAAATGATAACTATTATTTCTATAATCTTAGCCAGTATCACTATGCTCTTGACTTGATGGTAGCGATGGTGATGTTCTTATTAAATGTGAAAATGATTTAGCTAAAGAAGTAGGCCATTTCTAAATATTATTATGTGGAAAACATATCAAATAAATCAAATGTGGGTAACATCAAAAACTAGTTTGAACTTTTAAAGACGGATCAGCATTAATCCCCTATTGACTCATGAAGGAAGCTAGAGGCATTAGAGAGAGTAGGTGGTATATTCAATATTTCATCTAACATTTTCCCTAGGCTCTTTCAAGTGATAACTTGAGGACCTGTTGGGAAACATCCACTCTCCCACTTTCCCCTTGAGAATCAGTGAGCTCACATGGATGTGGAAAAGAAAGACAACAACAGTCTAATAGCATTAGACAAATTCCAATCTAAATAATTACCATATTCCATAAAAATTTAAATAAATTCAGCAATTAATTTTCTCTGATTGTTTTTCATTATGGTTTGTGAGCTTTTACTCATGGAAATTTCACAAAACAAAAGACACCAGGACTTCTCTTGCAAGTGTTGCTTTGGGGAGAATTGTAGTCTTATTCTACTAAATTAAGATATTCCAAAGAACAATGAACAGAAGCCTTTGCCTGTCTCTCAAAAGCCCGAAACAAGTGTGTAAGACAAATTTGCTTGTTTGGAGAAAACAGAAAAAAAAATCTAGAAGTCATAATGCATTTTGAAAATAAAAATCAAATTCAAATCGCTGCAAAAATCATGCTAACAGCTGAAATTTCCTGCTGATTTTACACTTTTAAATGTGCAGATACTCTGACTAGTGGGTATCACTAGGTTGAAACCCCAAAGATAAATACCTACAAGCAATTCCCAACTATAAAGCATCGATTCCTAAACTTTATGTATGATCAGATATTCGGAATCGATAACACAGTCTTTTATGTTTTTGTTTGTTTGTTTGTTTTCTCCAGACAGGGTTTCTTTTGTTAACAGTCCTGGAACTCTTTTTGCAGACCAGGCTAGCATCGAACTCACAGAGATTCACCTGGCTCTGCCTCCTGAGTGCTAGACTTAAAGGTGTGCAACACCATGTCTAACTGAACACATGGTCTTCTTAAGAATATCTTTATGAGCCACCATGTGGTTGCTCGGCATTGAACTCAGGACCTTAGGAAGAGCAGACAGTGCTCCTAACCTCTCCAGCCCTACCTTGGGTGGAGTTCAGAGGAGATAGTAAGACCTGGAGAGGACAGGAGCTCCAGAAGGACAGCAAAAGATCCAAAGAGTCTAGGCACAGGGGTCTTTTCTGAAACTGATACTCCAGTCAAGGACCACTTATGGAGATAACCTAGAACCCCTGAAGAGAGGTAGCCCATGGCAGTTCAGTGTCCAAGTGGGTGCCATAGTAATGGGAACAGGGACTGTCTCTGACATGAACTGATTGGCCTGTTCTTTGATCACCTCCCCCTGAACGGGGAGCAGCCTTACCAGGCCACAGAGGAAGATAATGTAGCCATTCCTGATGAGACTTGATAGACTAAGATCAGAAGGAAGGGGAGGAGGACCTCCCCCATCAGCAGACTTGGGGAGGGACATGGGTGAAGAAGGGGGAGAGAGGGTGGGACTGGGAAGGGATGAGGGAGGAAACTACAGGGGGGATAAAAAGTGAATAATCTGTAACTAAGAAAAATTAAAAACAAAAGAAAAAAGAATATCTTTATAATTTGTAGTTAATCTCTGGTCAAAACACAAATATTTTGTTTATGTAAATTATGTGACATATCTTATAAGAGTGCTCTTATATAAATCTCCCTTAAAAAGATTCATGTGTGGAAGACTTGGTTGCTAAAGTATTCAGAAATTGATTTGGGTTAAGTACAACATCGTAAATTTTCCAATTTCACCAGTATGTTTGTTTACTTGTTTCTTCATTGACAAATTCACAAATTTGTGCCATTGTTGGAAGAGAGAATGTACTTTCCAAGATAAAAGTAGTTGGAAGAAGTACATAAATAGGAACTTGTACTTGGCCCCTTATTATCTCCACTCCTTTGAGAAGAATTAAAGAATTTTGCTTCCCATGTGTTTCTCATTAGGATGTTTTGCCTCCACATGGATAGAATTAGGATATTTTGCCTTCCTATTTATAGTATCAGTAGTGATGGAACCAAGTTATCGCAGAGTTCTGAAACCAAGAGCCAAAATAAATCTTTTCAAGTTATTTTCTCTGGTATTTTGTCACAATAACAAACCCAAATACCACACACACACACACACACACACACACACACACACCACAGTATCGGAGAAGCAACTACTGTGATTAATGGAATGTGAATGTGTGCTTCACTTTGGATATGATTTTAGCAAGGATCAGAGATGGAGAAGAAAGCTAGAATACCCCTAAACGTTTATAAGCAAAGTAAGAGGCAATTTTGCTGTTTAGTCACAAGACAAGAATGTGCACGTGAGGCTTCAAGAAGAGTTGAAGAATCTATGGACTGATGATACCTATCTGGTAAAGAACTTGTCTACAGTTTGTCTATACCCTAAGACTTTGTGTGAAGCTATAAAGGTGACAGAGAGATTAATCTGGTAGAGGAAAAGCTAATTCAGTGTAACATTCATCTGTGACATTTCAGTTACCAGCTATTTTAGTTAGATTTACAGAGACAATCAGGAACAATGCCCATAAACATTCATTGTTGCTAGAAAAAGTGTTGAAACACATAATAATGTGCTTCCTCAAGAGATAGGCGTGATTAAAAAGAAGCCAAGTACTTGGCTCTGAAATAGCAGGAAACATCACACAGGGCATCTTGGCAATTGTCCTCTCTTTCACCCATCTAATGTTCAAGGTTACAAAGAAGTAAATTTATCTAAAAGACTTGGTTTTGAGAAGAGAACTTTGGGATAGCCCCCTTTCCCAGGATTGCCCAGGAAAGAACTTTATACCATGCTTAGATGCCCAGGCACTCAAGGACTGCATTGACCATGAATTTTGGGTTGTGTATTCTTCTTGAATTGTTGCCCAAATTTAGTGTCTTGCACCTGGGACTGTTTTTGGCAGTAGTGCAAAATTTAAGTGTGAGAATGAGGAAGCTTCCTCCCAGACTTAAAAGGAAGGCCTATGGTCAGTATCTCTGCAGGCGTGTCCTGAGATGTTGAAGCCAAAGCAGCAATGAAGATACCAAGATAGAGAGCCCAAGTGCAGAAGAAATCTGTGGGCATGAGAGACACTAGCTCAAGAGAGAATCCATGTGAGCTACAAGTTACAAAGCTACACTCCTCCCCAAATCCTTTGGAAGTCATACCATACCATCATTTGCTCTAGATGTAAGGTATGGAGCTATAGGATTTGATGCTTGTCCTCCTGTGTTTCAGTTTTGTTTAATTCACTCCTGCCTTACTCTTTTTTTCCATTATTGGAGAGAAAATGTTTATATTGTACCATTGGATCTTGATGAGTTTGGACTTTTGATGATACGAGTGAGACAATATCAGGTGTTTTATTCTGATTTTGAAATGTATCACCAAGGCCTGTGGATCTAACTGTCACTGCACAGTGGTGGCATTGTTTTAGATGTTCTGGGGTGTAGAAGGTTGAAGGTTTGTCACTGAAGATAGACTGCTGACAGTTAGTTACAGCCCAGCCCTGGTCCAGGTCCTACCTTCTGTTCCAGGTCCATTGTCATATAGTGAACAAACAAGCCATCATTAATCATCTTGCCAACACAGAGCCACATCACTATTACTTTTTGGCCCTAATGCTACCCTGTGAAAACATGAGCCCACATGAATATTTCCTTCTTTAAGTTGGTCTATCAGGTGTACTGTCATAAAAAGGAAAGAAATAACTAACATCAGTGTTTTTGACAAATCAACATGCACTCAGTAATAAAACTATGAAGTAGAATAAAGAACACTATTTTTTGTTTGTGTTTCCTATGTCAAAGGATCCATGAAAAACCTGAAAAGATCAGTGATGTGTGGCTGTGGTGCACATCAAAGACTCTAGAAATTATTAGCTCAATTTTTTTCCTTCCCTAAGTAACTTCAGGTTTATATGTGGTATAGTTTTATTTTTAAGGTTGCTTTAAAAGACCACAATGAACAACCATTTACTGACTCAAAAGTGTGGCAGGGAGAATACCTGAATTGGAGAGCGATGTAAGGGTTAAAGGAAGGAATAGTATAATTAAGTATATAAAAATGTTTAGATGGGGAGGAGGACCTCCCCTTTCAGTGGACTAGTAGAGGGGCATAAGGGAAGAAGAGGGAGGGAGGGTGGGATGAGGGAGGGGGCCACAGCAGGGATACAAATTGAATAAATTGTAATAAATGATAATAAATAAACAGTGCATTGAAAAAAAATGTTTAGATGCACAAGAGCGTCCTGGAGAAGAGTACTGAAAGACAGAGCAGTGACATTGTTTAAGATCATCTGGCAAAAAGAGTAAAGATATGTTGGAACAGAAACGGGGGGGCGGCTTGTTCTGAGCTTTCAAATATAATGTGGCAGAAATATTTCCTCCCTGCATTTTTATGGTCAAACATAAACTACAGTAACACAGATGCAGGCTTGGGCCATAGAGACTCTGTTGGAATGTCTCAAGTTCTTGCGTAAAGTGGTGTGTCAATGCCTGATTCATAGGCATACATTTTGGTTCTGAAGATACGCAAGGTTGGCCAATGTCAGGCCATGTGTGAAGATAGGCCAACGACAGTCATGGCTCTGCCCTGTTTCAGGTCCCACCTTCTCTTCCTGGCCCGTGATCACATAGTGAACAAGTCACTGTCTATAATCTTGCCAACACAGAGCCACATCACTATGGCCTTTCAGTCATAATGCTGAAAACATGAGCCAACATCAATATTTCATTCCGATATCAGACCATGTGTTTGTTTGTAGGCTCTGTGTCCAGAGACATTTTTTCTTAATTAGTACAGTAAAAACCTAATAGAAAAGAGGAATTAAGATATAGTAAAATATATATATATATATATATTTGATACCTCAGATATAAGGTAATGGTAAGCTATTGCAGCTGTTTTCACAGATTTTAAAACTTGTTGGACATTTTTGGTTTTTTGTCTGACTGTGGCCTCAGCAGGAAGTCCAGAGAGACTCTATGAATAACCTTTCCTCTCTAATGCAATAGTCCTGTCTCTAGTCCATCAGCTTTGTCACCTTCAATTAGACGGTGGCTCCGTCAGTGCGGGGACAGCCTTTATACTGAAACTACAGAAAGGTTTCTCGTTTGTGACTAAGTCTTTTCCAGCTGTTGAAACTTTCACCAATTGCTGCTTCAGCTCCTTGGAAAGCATGCGGCTTTCTGTGCCAATGCGTTTACTATACTAGTAATTAATGCCGTTAGCTTTGTAATTAAAAAAAAAACAAAACTTTTTGCCTTTATACTCAGGGTGATAATG
This sequence comes from Meriones unguiculatus, assembly GCF_030254825.1. Lineage (NCBI taxonomy): Eukaryota > Metazoa > Chordata > Mammalia > Rodentia > Muridae > Meriones > Meriones unguiculatus. The sequence goes on along the minus strand of NC_083364.1, from coordinate 44,680,919 downwards.
CTGCAAGTAAAAATTAATTAAAATGAGATGAATTGCCTTCAGTTAAAGGAAACAGAAAGTGAAAGGGAGGGGAGAGGGAGGAGGGACCTGAAGAAGAAGAATCTGGCCTTATTAAGGAACTAAACCAGGGGGTTGGGCTCTTGTTTCTTCTCTCTCTCTCTCTCTCTCTCTCTCTCTCTCTCTCTCTCTCTCTCTCTCTCTCTTTCTCTCTTTGTGTTATCATGCCTGTGTTAATGTAGACCCAAGTGAGCAGTTGTTGGAGACATACAGCAAAGAGACACTTTTCTTCCATTTTGCTACGGGTCAGTGTGAGGACCAAAAACAGCAACGCCCATGTTTGTTTAAGCCTCCCTTCAATTTCCATGTCCTAGTCTGCATGAGGTAATGAGCTGTGAAATTGGCTCTTATAGTGTTATTAATAAAATCGACCAAAAATTTTTGATAACCTGATTTCTCTACAAGGTCCTGAAAAATTTAATCACTGACCATGACAGAGCTTGAGTGAGATATTTGGACCCCCTGTTCCTTCCGGTCAAAAGCAGGAGCTTCAAGATGTAAGTTCATCACGTTGCATATTGAAGTTTCTGAAGTTAGACTCCATTTTCTACTGAAGGCTTCGTTAAATTTGTGTGTTACGATGACACCCTGCACTTTATAAAGGAACAGCAGTCAATCAACAGGAGGCTCAGAGACTCCTACTTTGCAGTTTAGGATTCATGTGATTTTTAAAGGGCACAGGAATAACAAAAGAAAACCAAAAAACAAACAAACAAAAAAAAACAACTATTGTTTCCGAAAGCAGATACATGCACTAGAAAAGCAAATGCTACATAGCACGAAACCACTTAGAAGTTAGCAGTTAGAGACTAACAAGTTTGGGGCTCAGGGGGGAAGGAGACTCCTATAACTCAGTTACTGGTCACAGAGGTGAAAACTACTTTTCGTAGGTGTATAACTGTATCATTTCTCAAGGACTCTTGTATCATAACAGTGTCTATCAAGCTCTTGTTTGCTCTTCTGTGGATTTCTGATCATAGAAAGCCCACCTTGTTAAGCCACGAGACTCAGATAGCCCTCCATTCCATTTTCAATCATTAAAGCATTCCAATAGCTGAAGGGGACGGGAACCATCCTACCTTTCACAGTTCAGAGTTAGAGATCCAGTCTTGGTGCATGAACTGAGCAAATCTGGAGAAATACATATCGAAGTAACAATTTTCTGTCTGGATTTGATTGTAGTAGAAAAAGAGAGGCGGAGGAGCTTCACATGATCTCTAAAAAGCTAAAATTAGCCTTTCAAATTCCACAGCTATTCCATATTTGGGGGGCCATTTCACTAGCATCACCAGGTAGCAGCTCTCCAAGAAGTCAGTAGTGAGTGTGACCATATGACGCCTCTCTTCTCCTTCTGTTCTAAATCCCACAGATTGCAAAATTAGATTCCCTAGATTTAACGACTAACTTGGCATTCTTTTCGAAAAACCATCTGCACAGCACTCCCTTCTTATCTGTGGCTTCACTTCCTCGGCTTTCAGTTACGAGTGGCCAACACGAGCACAATCCAGGCAACATACACCCCTCGCTTAGTAATCACCTAGGAGACCCCGAATTTATCAGGTGACTTGCAGATTTGTGAAGTTCCTCTTCAAGGCAACCTTATGTAGTTAGTAGTCTAATGCTACATTACAGGGCCTGCATTACACATGTATCTCATGTGGACATTGTAACTTATCATAACACACTACCAGACATTTTGACATTGTAATATTCAACTAACTTTTATTGTACTATGTTATCAAAATTCTGACCTTATTATGTTATCACAGGTATGTACAGGAGGAAACACACTACAACTAGAATTTTGTAGACAGGAGGTTTCAAGCACCATGGCACCTGCTGTGAGTAAAGAGAAAATGTTGTTCTAGTACTAGGGAAATTTGTAAAATGCCTCTCACTTAACAGATATAGACTCAAATCATCATTGTGTTACATACCCTCTCCAGATGAAGTCTATGGCAATCAGTCCAGCTCTGTAGAGCTGTCCACATGTCTTACAAAGACCTTACTCTGGCCATGTAGCACCTGTCACTTTCAAGGGAGGGAAATCAATCCTAGTTTTTGCTGGTTCAGTTTGGAAAACATTTGTTTTTCTTTTTCCCTTTTTTAAAGCCGTGGGGTAGATTTGCTGCCAGTGGCCTCATATTGGACAAGCACAAGTCTTACACAATTGGGTTAAATGAATCTAGATGGGTTTTGATGGATGTCGGATGTGCTTCTGAACAGTTGCTGAACTCAAAACTGGAGAGAAGCCCCTCCCAACTGGAAGTGTTCTTGGCTACTTGAGTGAGAAATTAGCAAGCAATAGAAATTAGTTTAACTGCCCCCAACATGTATACCTGATTTCTGGCTTTGTGCTCAGGGACAGCCATGCTTTGTAGCCCCGGCAAAGCTAAAGTATCCAGTCGATTCTTCCTCCTGTTGCCTTTAATCTTCCTCAGAAACTTATAGCAAAGGAAGATGTCATTAAGAAACATCTAAGAACTTGTAATGAACTGTGCAGCCACATTTTAATTAAGAAATGATGGACTAGATTGTACTTATCATATAGGAAAAGGCAGTCCTGAAGTAATGAAGCAGTGTGGAGAAAAACGAGCCAGAAAAAGAGTGATAGTAAATTACCAGGTGCAGGTGACTAGCACATATCCTGTGACCTCTATGAATTCTACTCTGCAGAACAATGTTAACAGCCACATGGTTTATTCGCTCCTGCTCTCCTCGCTCCAGAAGGCTGAACACCATGCTCTGTGAGCAGCAGAAAATATATTCCCACTGACTGGCTCAAAGACTTTCCCCTTAAAGGACTGCGCTTACAATCTGGTGCGGGCATGGAAGTGCTGACTGGCCTCTGGCATCCGCACAGCTCCTGGCTCACACAGTGGACTTGGCTGTTAGAAACAAAGATAATAACGGACACCTTGGAGTTGCCCAGCTAAGACACAGCACATCTGCACAAGCACTCTGCCTGCCATAGTTCAGTTCTCTTCTGTTGTGGGCATTGAATAGGAGCTTTTCTGGTGCCTTTATAAGTCTGTTCAAAGATCCCAAGGATTGGCGAATAAGGACTCATTCATTTTTCATTGTAACTCCTCTTGGGATATGAATGTTAGGAGAAAGAAGAAAGAATGAAAGAGCATTCAGAGAGAATAATTCATGAAGTGACCAAATGCTACCTATGAGATAAGAAGGAAAAAAAAAAAACTTGGCAAAACAGATCTGTGCTGAAGGACACAGGGAGCAACCCAGAGACTTCATTTATTCATTTGTTTAGCTCTTTATATATTGACTTTAATAAGAAATTCTGGAATCACCATTAGAAAATAATTTGTGTTTCAATTCAATTGCAAAGCTAGCATCATAGCTGACTTCAGTCGAATCCTTTAGAGAAGTCTAACTAGAAAAGAAAGAACTCTTCTCAAAGCACTGAGCCAAAAAACAGGGACTCCCCAGGTCATCAAAGCTAGCACTTCTTTCTCATCTGAGTTGTAGTTCTCTGCTATTTAAGATAAATACAAGTACCTGATTTCTTGATATTGAGGAAATTCTATTTTTTTAGTTGTTCTTTCCTCATCCCGAGAATGATCTTCCATTATTTTCAATTCTGAAGTGCAATGTATATTCCAACATTATGATTCATATGTTTTTTGAATTTTGGGAGGAAATAAAAGTTAGGATATTTTAATTATTATATACGTTGAGGGAATTTATAGTCCATAAGTAAAGGGTAAAAATGGTTCTAAGAAGATCCCCCCATGTGGGTGTGAGGTGTTACATTAGTTTCCACCACCAAACTTGGTTGGAAACAACAATAACGAAAAATTAATGTAGACTAATGCGTTCACACAACAAAGATTATGAGACACATTTGGAGATATGTCTTTCTACTCTACAGAATAGCCGAATGACACTCAAATAGGTCAACCTTCAAATTCATTCTTGGGCTTTTTGCTGAAGACTGTCCTTATTGACCTTAAAAATTACACAAGAAGAAGAAAACAGGAAACAACCTAGGAACCTTCTACAGAGAGCTTCTGAAAGCCTCTGCCCTACAGACTATCAGGGCAGATGCTGAGCCTGGTGGTCAACTGTTGGGCAGAGTGAATGGAGTTTTATGTAAGAAGTGGGAAATGGTAGGAGCTGGGGAGGACAGGGTCTCCACAAGGAGAGCAACAGAACAAGGAAATTTGAGCACAGGGAACTTCCCGGAGACTCATGCTCCGACCAGGGACTGTTCATGGAGATGACCTAGAACCCGTGCACAGATGTAGCCCATGGCAGTTCAGTGTCCAAGTGGGTTACATGGTAATGGGAAGAGGGACTGCCTCTGATGTGATCTGATTGGTCTGCTCTTTGATCGCCTCCCCCTGAGGGGGGAGCAGCCTTGCCAGGCCACAGTGGAGGACAGTGAAGCCACTTTTGATGTGAACTGATAGACTAGGATCAGAAAGGAGAGGAGAACCTCTCCTGTCAGTGGACTTGGGGAGTGGCATGCATGCAGAAAGGGGAGGGAGGTTGGGATCGGGAGGGGAGGAGGGAGGGGCTTATGGGGGGGATACAAAATGAATAAAGTGTAATTAATAAAAAAATAAAAAGAAATGACACATGAAGATTATATCTCTCAACAGAGGAATGGATAATGAAAATGTAGCACAAATATACAAAGAAGTTTGTTCAACTACAAGAAAAGGTAAAAATATGGCACTTGTAGTAAATGTGACTGGATCAGGAAATAATTATAGCTTCACTCAGACTCAGAGAGACAAACACTGCTATGTTCTATCTTCTATGCAAATCCTAGATATACTTCCAAGGAGAGTTTGGGAGGGGTAAAAGAAATTTGGAGGGAGTGGCATAGAGAAGATAAAACAGTATACAAGACACAAAAGTAGGGAGGGCATTATTAGGGGTAGAAGAGTATGAGTGGGACGGCAGCTGGAAAAAGAAGGGATCAAAGCAAGCTGTACAAACACTTGAAAATAAAACATTTTGCTTTGCGTATTAACAAAATCAAACAAAATAATTACTCAAGTAAGGAAAAGAATAATTGGTAGGAGAAGAGAAGGAAAGAGGGAAGGACGGAGGGAATGTGGAGAGTGAGGAAGGTCAATGCGGAATACATTAAGAGAAAAGCAAATGACTCTTAAATATATACCACATGTCACTTGATTCTTTCAGCCTAATTATAGTCTATTTCATGAAGTTATGATAATAATTACTGTTAATGGAAGCTCTCTTTTCTAAAAGGGATCAGAACAAGCTTTAATATAGCCAGACTGTACCAAAAAAAAAATCAAAAACAAAAAGCAAACAAACAAAAACCCGTATTCTAGCACCATTTCCATGACTTCTATATTGTTAGGTCTTCTTAAATAAAGACTGGAGTGTGAGTCTTGTATATATATTAAGATATACAGACAATACTCACACTCCAGTCTTATATACATATCTTAATATATATTAAGATATTAATATATATATTAAGATATATATATTTCTTTTTATTTTATGTACATGGATGTTTTGACTGTGTGTATGTCTGTGTGAGGGTGTCAGATCCCCTGGGACAGAAGTTACAGATAGTTGTAAGCTGCCATGTGGGTGCTGGGAATTGCACCCAGGTCCTCTTGAAGAGCAATTAATGCTCTTAACTGCTCATCCATCTCTAGCTCTTGTCTGTCTTGTCTTGTTTTAATCCATATCCCATGACAAAAATTAGACTAACAGGAGCCTTACTTTCAGATTCTGGATCTCATTTCTAAACTCCATGCTTCTATACATGTAGTGTGAACACATAGGTGAAAACAGGTAGAAAGTGCTCAGTCAGTGTTTTTGTGACTTATTTTACTAAGATAGGTAGTGTGTCTACACACAGTCTGTGTTTCTTTACTCTGTCTTGATGGTCCTCCAAAAGCCACAGGCAACATACAATGGGGGAAGCTTCTGTGCTAACTAGAAAAAATAAAGAATAAATTGCTTTCTTGTGAGATACTTTTAATCATTCTGTTTTTTTTATATACTTCATATTTCTAGAGGCATATTTTAGTCAGGATTTCATGTTTGAAAATACTTATTATTTTAAATAGACCGTGTGTTTTCCTTAAAATGCACAAATCCAAAATGATCCAATTTATCCTTGTCAGAAGATGAGTCAAGGGATTTATTTCTAGTCCAGTAATGTATAGTAAAAGGCTGAATTACCTTGTTTTCAATTTTACTGTTTTGCAATTCACGTTGCATATAAAAGGCAAGGATGCAGAAACAGGGACGGATTCCATAGGCTTATCATCCACCTGTGACCTTCATCTTGACCCTCACTCACCCACTACCTAGACTGACTTTTGAGATATAAAACCCAGGCTCATGCTCCAGACTGTGGACATCATAAAATGAGTAAAATGAAAGTTTTAGAGCAGTAGACACAAGACCTGCACACATTCAAACCAGGCAATACCACAGCAAGCAAACAGGGAAGTGCGTCCAAAGTCCCACCCCTAACTTAGAAGTTATTTGGACTTGAGTACTGCTGGGAGAAGGAAAATCCATTTTCTCCAATAAAATACCAAAGGGTATATCAACCACTCTCCAGGCAACACTCAGGGTCTGGAAGAGTTAGTCAACACAACTGAACTCTGTTTATTCTGTTTTTATTCTGTTTTGGTTGAATGGAGGCTTTTCTTTTTGTTCTCTCTTGTCTTTTATTTTTCGTGTGTATGCTTTTTTTTTGTTTTTAATGGAAAAAGGGGGAGAAAACAGAAATTTGGGTGAGTAGGGGGTATTTGGTACGAGTTGGGAAAGAGTAAAATATGATCAAAATATATTGTGTGAAAGAATTTATAAACTAAAAAAATATCTGTGAAGATGGGAAGGAGATGTGATGGGAATATTCTTGAGAAAATAAGAAGTGGGATATAATCAAGACGCTTGTATAAATGTATGAAGATTTTAAACTACAAATTGTAAAAATAAAAACGTGTTAGAAAAATTAAAATGATAGTGATTGAGGAAGATAACTCTGACCTCCACATGACACATGCAAATGCATACACATACAAAAAGACTTTCTCCAAGGCTAGAAGCCAAAAAGAAACATGACTGAACAAGTTATTGAATGTCATGTGATTCTGAAACAGTTTTAGATCTTTTGTATTACTTCAAAAATTCATTACTAAGAAAAATCCAGTGGTTTAAAGGTCTTCATCTTGAATAGAGAAAGTCATTCTGCATAGCTTAGGCTGTCCTTCCACTTGTATTTCTGCTCTCTCTCTCTCTCTCTCTCTTAAACGCTGAGATTATCAGATGTGTAACACCACACCTGGATTCAGATATGTGAACCTAATAAACTGAAAAAGTACTCAAAAATAGTCCTTTGAGCTAATTTTTGGATAATGGTACACTTGAATGGCCTTAGGTTCTTTATCTTTAAAGCAAAAACAAACAGACAGACAAAAGCCCTACACTACAAAAAATATGGGGCTGTGTTCTGCGAAGAGCAAAGCCTGTTGCAATGGTTCAAAACACCCACTTATATTCACGTTTCCGTACATTCACAGATACATGCATACATACACATGTATATACACAAGTAATGTATGGAAAATAAAATTGGATACATTGAGATAGCCTTTTGATTATAGTGTAAAAGACCTGTGCATAATCTGGTTACAGTTTACATCCCGTTATTTTAACATGCTAACAAATTACACTGTCTGCTCTACATTCTTCCTTACAGAGACTCAAACAAGACTAGCACTAAGAACAACACATACAAACTCTGTAAATTAGGCCTTCCTTTTATTTTAGTATGTATAGTTTTTTTGTTAAGTAATGGGAAAAGATAAGCATTAAAATCAATAGTAATGTGCGATGAATGCTTGCTTTGCTTTCTTTTTTTTTCTCTTCCTTCTCTTCTTTCCTTTAATTCATTTAGAACTTCACACGTGCATACTGTATTTATATCATTCTCCCCTTCCTTCCTTTTCTTACTTCTTTGTCCCTTCCATAATTTCTCAAGTGCATGTCCTCTTATGTAACTCATATATATATATATATATATATATACACACACACATATATATATACATATATGTATGTGTTTATAAATGCAACCTGATGAGAAAATTTAGTATTTCTTATACATTTTTAGGGTTGATGACTTAGAATTGGCTAGCCTATCATGTACATGTATGTTGAGACAACTGACTACCTCTCTTTCAGCAATCACTGGTTGTCTATAGTTTTTATTATAGGGTGAAGTCTCCAATTCATGTTATCATATCAATGTTGTTAAACTTTACTTCTCATTTTGGCAACCATATTTTTGAGATTTCCAGGGTACAGGTTTCCTTTCATATATACTAAATTGTCTTGAAGCCGATTTCCCAACCTAGTCCTTTGGTTCTTAGATTCCTCTGCCTCTGCCTCTGCTTCTGTAAGGTTTCCTGATTCATAACTGTAAGAGCTACATTATAGTTATATCAGCTGGGCACCTCACAGTCAATGTTCTCTGCATTTTGACCAGTTATGGTTTTCTTTAATGATCCTTGTCTGCTGTAAAAGGAAGGAGGTTCCCTTGGTGAAGGCTGAAAGCTAAGCTTATCTGTGGGTATAAAGTTAAGTATTTAGAGTGGAGTTAGACATTATGCTCGTTTAGTATAGTGGCACTAGTAGATTCTCTTCTATTGTCCCTGGCCTCACCAGCCAGTACCAGACATGAATTTTCTCCTACTGAGCAGGCCTTACAAACCTCTGTGCCAGACATAGGAAACCTTCTTTCAAATTGTTGCTCAGGGAAGCCTAAGAGAACCACTCATCCAGATAATCTAGACTATTGCCAATACCGCCGGTTGCCTCTCTGAAATTGAAGGTAAGATATCTTACATTTCAGATGGAGAACTTAGAGTGATCAAGCTGAAACTGACATGGCAACCTTCTCCCCAGGGACTAGCTCTTACAGTACCTGAAGGATCTATGCCAGTTGCTATTATCGAAAAGCTGTCAGTAGTCCTCCCCGGATGTAATACGTAGGAACGAAACCAAAGGCCAGCAGAGCAAGATATTTCCCAGTGTACACAGTGGCACTTAAATCCTGGAAGTAATCAACATCCATTTATTTCTTTCCTAAGTTGAATTTTTATGAGTGCACACAAGGGAATAAAGTTTGGAATGGGGCATTTCGTACTAAACAAATTAGGTGAACCTCATGTGACCCCAAAATATAGAGAGAATATGGTCTAGAATATCGCATTTCATCATTTCATTTTTCACAAGCATTTATTTGTGTCCCCCACAAATTTTAGTGGTAGGTTTAGCCATTTTGTATGTAAACAAACATCAAACAAACAAAACAAAAACACCCAACCAAAATCAACAAACAAACAAACACACAAAAACAAAACAGAAACTCCAAAACCCTTTGAGCTGGAGAGGACAGTAAGTGAACTGATAGCACATAGCTTGTTGATTAGAATGTAAACCAGGTTAAGCACCTACAAAAGTGTCCTAACCTGCATAGTTTAACATCCCCCTAAATAAATCAACCTACAGGATAAAGTCATTGCATTTCTGCAACCAGATTTCCAAAGGCAAGTGTAAACGCATCCCTCAAACAAGGCTTCTCAACCTTGCAAAGAACTATTAACTTTTGAGGCTGAATAATTTTTCATTGTGTGGGATAGTCTTATAAAATGCAAAACATCTCTATGTTTCTACTACCTACATGAGTACAACATCTAGCCATTCCTCAAGCAAGTAGTATGAACCACCACAGATGTCAATACAGACTTCCAACTATATGTCAGGGTCAGAGCCATGGCACATTGAGACTCTGTCATACAGGAATTAATGAATTTGCTATGACTGCTCCAGCACACAGTCCCAGTTTTATCACTTTTTATCACTAGCTTATATTTTTACCATCTTGATTCTTTCCTCCCAAGTGATTACTCACTCAAAGAGGCACCAGACATTTTAACTTTCCGTAGTTAATTAAAGCTTTCATCATCATTTTGATCCTGCTTGACAGTTTCTCAAAATGGTTGAGGTTCTAGAAAAGTACCAAACAGTGGTGATTTAATTTTTTTCTGACCTTTTAAAATATTCCTGCATAATTGAGAGTCACTGAAATATCCATCCTGACTCTAGCAGAAGGTTACTTATATGGGCCTACAACTAAGGAGAGAGCAGTTCCCTGAGTTACTTGCCTGGACCACCTGTCTTGCCACTCACTACTTGGCTACAATGTATCTGTGAAACTAGGAGCACAAAGAAAAGGAAGAAGCTTCATATCTGACATCTTTACAGAAAACAGCTTCTCAATGGGCATGGAGATGGAAGCAGAGCTCCTCACATATGGCCATGGGGATGGGGGCAGAACCTTTTACCCATGAGTGATATCAGTTCATTAACTCTATTGTCTGTGCCTAATGAGATGAGCCTGTGAGATTTGAATTTCTTGGCCTTGCTCTAATCTCAGTGAAGGAAATATAAACTTTCAAAGTGATCTCATCTGTTCTGACTTGAGCAGGAATGTACTCAATATAAAAGTGAAATGATGAAATGGCCACTTTTTTTTTTTAAGTCACAGTACTAAATATCCTTACCTGCAGTCTGACAGTCTGAGAAACAGACTGGGCCATGCTCTTTTGTTTCCCACACTCAAACACCACGAATCATCCATCCTCCATATCGTAATCATAGCATGTATGATGTTGTTTTGATGACTTTTGAGGTGTAAGTGGATCCAGCATAGTTCTCTCTATGTGGTTGGGTATGAATTTGTTTTTTGAAACTACAATCTGAGTTCTAATAAATCCTAAAATATCTTATCCACATTTTTTTTTCAAAAATAAAAATAAAATAAAATTAGTGATTTGAAAGATAACTACTGAAAATCATGAATCGTGTTTTAAACTATTTTTTTTTTTTGGCACAAGGTCTTGCTCAAATTATTGGCTAAATACAAGGTAATGCACAATATTATGGGATATTTTGTTTGATTTATTAAGCAACATAAGATGTGGTAACATTGTCTTATTTACTGTTCTATAGCTGTGTAGAGACGCCATGATAACCACAATTAAAAGAAAGTATTTAATTGGAGTCTTGATTTCGGTTTTAAAGGATTATTCCATTATCTTCATGGAGGGTAGTGTGGTAGGAGGCAGGAAAACACAGTGTGGAAAAGTACAAGAGAGTTTTACATACTGACTTCCAGGCCACTGATGGAGAGAAAGACTGGGCTTGGTATGAGCTTTTGAAACCTCAAAGCACACCCCTAGTGACACACCAACTCCAAGGTACCGCCTATTCTAACAAAGCCACACCTCCTAACCTTCCCAAAACAGTTCCATGCCATGGCGACTAACCTTATGTAGGCCTATGGGAGCCATTATTATTCAAATCACCACAGACAAACACAATTTTTTTTAATTTAATGGATAAGGCATAGGATAATTCTGTAGAAATGCAGAAGGGAACAACAAAACTTAATCTTCTCCTCATCCAGTTATGATGGAAGAGTAACATGCAATAATCACGAGTCACTTCTCTTAGATATAAAATAATTTTTTCTTGATACAATGTTCTACTATGTAGACCTAGTTGACCTGGAACTTTGCTGTGTTGATCATGTTATCCTCAAACCCACAGAAATATATCTTACTCTAGTTCCATGACTGGTAGGATTAATAGTTTGCATCACCATTCCCAGATAATACAATAGCTTTTTAACTATAAATTTTATTTTTCTTAAATATAGACTTTATTTTGCTTAATAATAAAATGTGCATGATACAAACTTTGGTTTAGACTACACTAAGGATGGTGTTGCTCTATTGGACACATCTTTTTGCCTTGCATAATATGTAGCAGCATTTGTTTGAACCTTTACATCAGTTCAATGTAAATATAATTTTTTCTGTGTCCCTTTTCTTGTGAGCATAGAGCATCATGTCTGCACTATCTTCACCAAGTGAGAACAGGTAGACTGTATTCCATGGTTCTTTGAATGAAGAAGTTTATGACATGGACGTTCAGAGGTGTTCTTCTGTTGACTATACTCTAGTTGTAATTGTTCCTCTATATTTTTTTGGTCTTTGTGATTGTGATGTGCAGACATTAAATTGTACATGAAACATTTAGCAGCATTCAATCAGAATTCTCTATGCTCCTATAAAATCTTTATCCATGATCAATATTTTCAGTTTATGTTGCTCAAGGTTACTATTAGGGACTATGTCCCTGAAAACACATCAGAAGTTCTGGAGAAGCAACCATCCTTTCCTTGCAAACTAGATAACACAAGCACTTGATTATCTAAAAATGGTACTTCTTGTATATGCTATTTATGTGATGAAAGTATAGCAGAAGATAATTTCTTCCAGAGCTTGCATAAAGACCTCTGTGAGAAAATTGTTCACTGGATTCCGATACATTGTAGAGATAAAACACAACCTTAGTAGGTAGAGCAGAGTTCAAAGGATCAAAAGTGCAATCTACCTTAGTAAGAGTCTAACAGGGACTCTTGTGTCATAACAGCAAGATGACCAAAAAAATGAAGAAACAAAGGTCATGCTAAAAATGGTTGCAGCCGTATACAATCAAATCACTGCACGGACTGTAACCAGTGTTCTCCCAAGGACAAGGCCATTAAGATGTTTGTCACTGGGAACATAGCACAGGACACTGCTGTCAGGGACATGCCCAATTATGTGCTCCCCAAACTCTATGTCAAGCTGCATTACGGCATGAGCTATGCCATTCACGGCGTGATAGTCAGGAATCAGTCTCGTGAAGCCAGGAAGGTCAGAGCACCCCCACCAAGATTTAGACCTCCACCAAAGCCCACGTAAAGAGGCAGCTTTGTAAAGACAGAAGAAAATAAAAACATTTTGAAAAAATAAAATAGACATTATACTTAAAAAATATTCTAAAAGGGGTCTGGTAAGTAAACATAATATATTATTGATGATGTAGAAACAAATACACGCCAGATAAGCAAACCAAAGTATTCATAGTACGTCTGATTGGAGGAATCTTACTCCTTTTTTTGCACCAGAGAATAAGCTCACTCGATGAGCATGAGATTATAATGAACCCAAAGGGGAAAAACAACAGCAGAGTCAGGAGAGCCAGTCCCTGATGCTACAGTGAGTAGTCTCAGCCTTGTGCCCATAAATATTTGAGCTTCAAGGCATCTGTGAAACTCAAGTTATTGTAATTAAAATATGGTTTTAAGCAAATATTTATTCTTCAGAAGTGAGAAGGCAGTGGTTTCATCAGATTCTTGGGCCGGGAGCATAAAGCAAATACTGTTAAGTATATTATGCGACGCCAAGAGAACAGGGAACTGTATGTCATCGTTCTAAAGCGCACCTTCTTGAAGCAATCTGCAGACGTAAACAGTTCTAGCTCCTTGGAGCGTGCACCTGGGTGGAGGGGTACATATGAAAGAATGTGCAGGAGAGTGGGCAATTCAGGGGCAGCACTGGGGCTCTTTCTCAAAGCCAGCCACATCTTTTTCAGGGTTCATGTTCTGACTAGTCTCCCCCTGATTTGAAACCTACCAAGTAAGTTAGGCTGGCCAGTAACACCCAAACATCTGCTTGTCTCTACTTCTCTAGCCATGGACATTACAAACTTGCAACACCATGCCTGCCTTTTTTGTTTTCATAATGTGGATTCTTGGGGTTGAAATTATGGTCTCAAGTTCACAAGACACATGCTTTACCAACAGAGAATCAGCTCTTTCCTCCCCTCTCATCTTTTCCTCTTCCTTCCAGCCCTCCACCCCTACCTTCCTCTCTCTCTCCCTTCCTCCCTTCTTTCTTTCCTCTGCAAAACCAAGACTTGGATTGAAGGCTTTGCTCATGTTCAGAAAACACTCCACCGTGTCCTCAGCCATATTTTATCCCTTTCTCCCAATTTTCTTCCCAGTTTCATTTGGCCTTCATTTATTATGTGATGAAAATCCCTTAGTGTATATTTTCTTTATATCAAAAAGCTTCTAGCTATTAATATAAATGAAGTTACAAACAACATCATTATGGGTCTAATTGCTATTCAAGTTTTTTATCCATATTAATAGGGGGCTTTTCTGGGCTTTGGGTGCATCTGCAATCAGCCAGTGCTAATCCCTGTGCATCCTCTGGTCCAGAGCCTCACAGAGAACTGTCCAAGTATGTGTTCCTAATGTTGCTATTGAAGAGGGGGTGTTTCCAGGGGCACCCGAGGAAGTTAGGGAGATAGCACTAGGCAAAGAACAGGAGAATGGCATCCCTTGCTTTGCATCATTACATATTACCTTTGATAACTTGTAGTCTTGGGAATTTTATGTGACCATTATAAAGTAGGCTTTCTCTTTAAACTCAGTGTAGCCACCTGCTGAAGTCTTCTATTCCTCACTCAAATACACAGACCGTATGTCTCTCCCCCCCCACACACACACCACATCAAATTTTGTTTGGCTTTTTATCTCTCTGTGGGAGATGGGGGCAGCATACTACCAAAAACAAAGCAAAACAAACAAAAAACAAACAAACAAACAAAAAAGAAACAAGAATAAAATTAAGAAGAAAAAAAATGTCAAGGAAAAGAAATATCCAAAAACCTATCACAGACCTAAGGGAAAAATCCAGGTCTCCACAGATGAGCGCTTTTAATTAGGAAGAGGGCTGAACAGCAAAAAGCTTATGCTAATAAGCAGGCTCTTTTAATCAGCTTATTAAAAAGAAACATTTTTAACAGCCAAAATAGTTTCAAAAAATGGTAATTATTAGAAAAGCATTAGAAGGTTGATGGTGGAGGAAGAAAAAGGCTGGGCATGAACTGAAATTAAAAAGCTTTCTGGACGCTGTCGGCAGGCCCAGTGCTCCTGAAGAAGGGCAGCTTCCTCGTGGCCATGCTTTGTGGCACTTTCATTTCTTCTTTCTCACAAAAGACTGAGTTCCTTTCCAGAACTCCCGCTTTCACATCATTCTTTCTTTCTGATTATTTTCCCTCCCATTTCTAACCTGTTCTTTCCAAACACCTTTTCTTCTTCCTGGTTTTTGTTTCAAGGCCTGGGCTCTGCTTCCGTTCCTGTGATAAATATGCTTCCCCTGTCTAGTGCTCTCTGTAGCCCAAACGTGTTCAACCTAGCTAACTTGAATTTTAAAGCGGTAAAAGAACATATCTTGTGGTTGGTTTCTAGGGAGGATTTCTAGTAGTTTCATTCCATCCTGCATCGTGGAAAAAATTCTTCCAAATGGTTATTGCATCCTGTCCCAATGTGGGTTAAAATAACAAGATCTAATACTAGGAAGTAAGCTCCGGGCATTACTGAGTTTGTCAAGGTTAGGAATTCTCTATGAGTCATAAAGACAAGATGAAATTAATGCAGGAACATGGTTAACAGGAAGGGGAAGAAGCCATGAAACCAACAAAATGATGCTAAGAAGATAACGGAAATAGCCCAACTGGAAGCAATTCCCCTCTCTAGTGGGAGACATCAAGGAAAGGGCACTGACTGAATCCATCAGCAAGGGGTGAAGCCTCAGTGGCCTATCCTAGACATCTGGAGCTTCAGAAGATACACAGCAGCTGCCCAAGACACTCCTACGTTCAAGAGAAAGAAGGAAGGCGTGCTATTTCTTCTGGCTGATTTTTCCAGTCTGCTTCAGAGTCACAGTGCCTTGCTCTCAGCAGGTCCAGCAACTGGTCAATAGAACAGGGAACCAGAGAACCAAACTCCTCTGGAGGTCAAACTCCTGCCACAAAGAGGAACAGTGACATAAAGGGATGGCGGGAGAGGGCCCAGCCACCCAGCTCCAGCCCCCAGAAGCTGTTTGGCACTGAAAGGGAGCCAAACCATGAAAACAAGATGGATACACATATGAACTCACAGGGACTCAGCTGCATGTGCAGGGCTTGCACGGGTCTGCACCAGGTCTGTACCCTAGAGCAGGAAGGAGAAATGGGCACATGCCTTCATCCCTAACCCAGAAGCAATTTCTAACTGATAACCACTTGCCAATGAAAATTTATTTTCCTCCAAGGGAGTCCCACTGGGGAAAGAAACTACTCTGAAGTGTAGGGCTCGTGCTCAGCAGTAGATGGCCAAAAGAAAACAAACTCAATGGTATAACTTTGGAGGTTCCTTGTCTTGTAATGTTATATAGGGCTCTCTCTTCCTCTCATCCCTCCTCTCAATTTTATCTCATTATTTTCATTTTATTTCAATTATATATTCTCTTTTACCTTACAGGTTTTTTGAGTATATATTATGACGTCCAGTGGGTCTCTGTTTCTAGTGCCCTTTCTTGAGATTTTTCGTTGTGTTTCAGTTCCAATGTGTTAGTTTTTGTTCATCGTATTATATTTTATTATTATCCCTTAGAAGCATGTTGGTTTTCTAATGAGGTACAAAAATGAGGGAAGATCTAGATGGGGAGGGATATAGGGAGAAACTGGAGTTGTTAACGGAGGGAAAAAATATAGTCAGAGTATATTATGTGGGAAAATCCGTTTTCAATAAAAGAAAAACAGAAAAAAAGAAAGGCTACTTTCTACTTGGCTTTCCTTTCACATCTGTCATGTTGTTACTCCACTATGGTTAATTAAATAGAAATACAACTTCTAACATGCAGCATCTCTATTTTTAATTTAATTTAATTTTATATATATATTTTTTTTTCAAGATTTGATTTCCTTGTATAGCCTATTCTGTCCTGGAGTTCTTTTTGTAAACCAGGCTGGCCTCGAACTTAGAGAGACCCACTTGCCTCAGCCTCCCATGTGCTGGGATCAAAGGCGTGAGGCGCCACACCTGGTTCTACTTTTAATTTTAAAAGGCACATTTAATCCAACAAATTTTACTGGAAGACCCACAATCATGCAATTTATGAAGAAGATTTGTACGCTTATCAGTTCCCCCTTTGCCTTAGTGAGAGCAGTCCAATTATATACATTCAAAACTGATCATCAATGGCCCTGGTAGAAAACTTGGAGCCTATAATCCACACAGTGCCATCAGCACCATTTATTATTCACACACTTATTTTTCTATCCTCTCTCTACTAGAAAATAAACTCCAAGAAAAGAAGGACTCAGTCTCATTTTCTGCTGACAGACACTGAGTATTTAATTAATAATTGGGGATAAATGAATAGTCAGGGACCCCTTACTGTTTTAGATATTAAATGCATTACCTAAGTTTTGCTGATCACCTTTTCTTATGAATATATATCCTGCACTCAGTTAAGGCTCCACACTCTTTCGCTTGCAATTCTTAGCATGCTTTTTCTTGGATTATTTTGAATGTTCTTAGGCTCCAGTCTCTTTCCCAATAAAGCACTTTTTATATTAACATCACCTCTATTAGACAGTTCAAGATGCCTCAGAAGAAATCAGCCCAAGCTATTCTATTATTTTATCATTTATTCTCCAAAACTGAATAAAATAATTTTTGTGTGTGTTAAGAGGTGAAGACTGTTTTACTGTGAGTATAGTCGGCCTGGTACTTCCTTAGGTATAAAACAACACTTAAGGTTATACAAGGCATTTTACCCATGAAAAACTCTATTGTTTCCTGGTTACCCAATGGGTGAAGTTAAATGCCTCAAGAATACAAAGTCTCTCAAAATGGCGATCCTAGTTTCCTCTTACCTTTTAATTTCTGCCATTTTTCTTCTATATTCTATTTCCAGGTCATATAACAGTTCTCAAATTTGTCCCAACCTACCAGAACTTTCCATGACCTTGATTCTTAGCGTGTACCACTCCATCTGCAAAACTGTTTTTCATTACATCACTGGAGAACTTATACTTTTTAAACTAAGCCTAATGTGCCCTTTGGTGACACATTTCCTATATTCCTATAATGAAATTGATTCTGTCTCCTGTGTTTGATTGTAATGCTACCATCTCTAATTCTTATATGTGTAAGCTCTGGCTCCCACTGGACTATCAACTTCCTTAGCGCATACCCTATCTATCACTGCATCTCTGTGGCCTAAAACCTGCATAAAACAGAATCTGTTGAATGAATGAAAAAAAAATGAATTAGATAATTCAAACATACTAGAGAGACGGTAGCAATTTTCCCATTTATAGTCCACTTTCTCAAAGGAAATCAAAATTGTGAGTATTGATTCTAAGGAAACAGAGACTAGAGGAAAGAATGAAAATAGAATATACTTCAAAAATGATGTACATAGTGAGTTATCTGGCCTTTTCCTTATGTCCCTTCTTCCATCGCCCCATGAGTCTTTAAATGCGGAGGAGCACAAAAGTAGGTCAAATGTAGGTGTCCTGCATTTCGGCTTCTTGAGTTGTCATGGAAAAAGCAAATCAAAGAATATGAGAATTAGAAAGAAACGCCAACAGTAATCTACTCCAAACTGCTCACTTGCCTATTAGGAAAGCCATACATTAAATAGGCCTGACTTGCCTGCAACCACACAGTGAACAAGTAGCAGAATATTAATTCAAGTTTTCTAAATAAATGCAGGCCAGTGCTCCTTTAGCACACCATAGTTCTATTTGACATTTTTGTTTGTTCCCCGACTTAAAACACATTCTTATTCTTTCTATTGATGTATTTCTTTCTACCTTTTCCAAATAGTCTATACATGCTTAAATGCAATTGTCTGATATATCACGGAGTCAGAACATTTGTGGCAAGGCACAGGGACATGAGTAGATATTAAAAATAGAGTCTCTATCTGTAAAATTCTGCTCAATTTAAAGTACGAAGAGCACAATAGTATTGCTTGTACCTAACAGGAGCCTACAACACTTAAATGCATGTAATTTAAAACCTCTATACCTTCCTTGCAGAACAATCTTATTTTCATTGTTATGTTTTAATGTGAATGACTATAGCAGGCAAATGCCAGTATTCACAGCCCTAGTCCTAGTTTGTCTGAGAAAATTATGCCAAGCGTGCAGTGCCATCTGGTCCTGTAGCGATGCCATCCTTTCATTTCTCAGCTCCGTGATAAACAACCCAACTGCACGTCATTCTCTGAGCTTCACAAGCACCTCGGGGCAAGAGAGGAGGGGATGTGTTCCCCCCATGCCACATCTAAAATGATGCATATGGCTGGGCGGGGATGAGAAAGGCAGTTCTTGAACATTTGGGCCAGTGATGAATGGGAAGGCAGCTCTAAGCACTCAAAACAACCACAGGACAGAAATATTTTCTCATAATTTGCAAATATCCTGGTAGGAGTGATTGTGGAGGAAAAAGACAAGAGACAGACACAGGCATGATGAGTCTCATCTTTCCTGATCGTGGTCATCTGCCCGTTAGTAAATGCTCAAAGGTGGACACTTGATTAGAAAATAAACGTGGAGTTACAGAAAAGAGCATGGGGTTAATAATTTATGCAGAGCTTAGGTCCCATTTTTCAGTGGGACATAAAAGTGAGTATTGATGAGAATGTAAGAAAGTTGAGAGAATTTTATGTCTGAGAGTAACCATTGTCTAATATTTAAATTGCTTCTTTTAATGTCCCTCTCTTTGTGTTGAGCTTGCTGTTTTTCAGACTGCCCGGGGCTTTTTCGGCGTCTCTCTGTTACACAATGTCTAAGTATTCGAATAAAGCAATTGTTATATAGCATCCATTTCATCACCTAGGACATTAACAAATAGACTGAAGAAATTTCAAGAATGATACTATATCAAAAAATATGTTACTGATACAACAGTGGAAATCTTACAAATGTGACAAGGAAGGATGCATTAAGATGTTTAGAGATATTTTGAGAAAACTGCAGAAGCAAGGTATATGATGTGTTAGAATTGAAATTGTTTGAACATTAGGATAAAATTTTGTGCATCCTGTGGGGAAAGAATTTCTGTGGGTGGAAAAAAATAAAAGAAAAATAACAGGGACAAAGTTGACTTGGAAGTGAGAGACCTTTTTTCAATTTGTACTAATAAAAATCAATCTCTAGTCTTTTACTCTTTAAAGTACATGTGCATTTTATAGTTAAACACAAATTATAGTAAAAACCTCCTATAGGGTGTTTTTGTGAGCTCACTAACCCATGTGAGGGAGTTGAGTATGACAGATTCCCTCACTCAAGTTGTGATGGAACATTCTCAGATTCTAGTGGCCTGTTTTCAGAATGTGCATTTGATCCCACACAAGCCAAGAAAAAAACCCAAGAGAGGAAGAGATACTAGTCACCTTAAGGGCTTGTTTTCAAGTAATTATTTGATCATCTGTTTGGTATTAATTACCAAATTCTGTACCTGGTCATGTATGGTGTGCTACAGAGACAACGATGAAGCTTATCGATGTCCTTCTCTTAGAAGTTCAAATATGAGCTGGAATAATTTACACACATGCAAACATTTCTTATGGGAGCAGCAAGGGAAGGTCTTCCTTCAGAGGAAACCTGCCAATGGCTCCAGAGAGATAACAGGATGTTAGGGGCCATAACCTTGAAGTATGGGTGGGGTTTCAGTGGCTAAGAAATGAAATGGGAACATTCCAAAAAGCAAGATATTTGGAGAAGAATCAGGGGGCAGAATAAACCTCTTGGTCCATAAACTCCATTTTTTACCTTGACTTACTGGAAAGGTGGACAAAGGGAACACACCTGAATTTTTTGTACTGACCAACCAACCTTGTCTACATGCCAACTATTTTTGGTCTCCAGATTTTCCCTGATGCACTAACGCTCCACTAGGGATCCTTGAACCAGAAGCAAGACCAAAGATGTCTGTGCATATATACAAGGGGCAGAACATTCACATGTCTTTGTGATCTTGTTTCTTCTTCAGTTTATTTATCAGACCACTACGATATCCATGTCATAAACTTGATAAGCTGAATAATATCCCACAATTTCAGGATCAACTATTTGTTTGTGCTCATGTATCTGACATTCTTTTACCTTGTTGTCCGTATGAGGAGACACACTTTCCACCTAATCCTCGAAGTCTGTTGCCCTATGGAACTAAAACATCCTTTAATGATCAGGCTTATGGGCACTGCATACCTAGGAGACTTCACCCAACAAAGAAATCACTAATGTATATCTTTGGTTTGTATTTAGTCAAGTCATGGGACAGTTATGACTCTATAGCATGGCCATATTGCTAAATCTCATTGGTATCACCAGCATCATCACACTCTCAACAACCTTTAGCACTAGAATGATTATTTATGATCATTATATATATATGTATGTAAAATCTTATTAAATTCTCTCATGATCCTAAGACTAGGCATTGCTATGAATAGCAACTTAAAAACAAGGGACCTGTGATCCAGAGATATAACATTCTTGCCCAGGGTCATGTAGCAGTTTAGTGGCAGTGCAGAGAAAACACCTAGATGGTCTTATAAATGTCAGGCCTTTGTTGTGCAGAATGCTGAGTTGAATAATATGGGATCAGATTCAGTAGCATGAATAGCAGAGTGCTTGGCAACAAACCCATGCTGTGAACTGTTTCAAGGTCACGTGTTGGCTGCCTGAGATACCATGTCAAATCCAGGGGGGGGCAAATATTTTATGGGGCTTTCTGTTTGCATTAAAAGGAAGGACTCTAATACTGACTATGCATTTGGTTACACTTCCCTTCTTACAGGTTTGTACCCTGTGTCCTGATTTAAGTTCACTTTTAATTTGCCCCTCCATACAAAATTACCTAACATACAATAATTTCCATGTAGAAATTAAGTATAAATCAATTACAAGAAGAGAGTAACTGTTTTTCACCTGTTCTTAAAGAATGAGGAGAGTAAAAAAAAAAGGAAGAAAAACGGAAAGGATAAAAGCTGGTGCTACATGGGAAACCAAAACAGGAGAAAAATCAACTTAGGTGGAAGAAAACGTTCAAAGAATGACTTGCTGGCTTATTTGTTTCTTGTGTGGGAAGCCACTAAAGGAACTGGAGGTTAACTGCATGGTAACCAGGTTTCCATGGGTTCAGTCACTTCTTTGCCCAGACATATTGACCCTTTATTAAGACATGAAGCTTCAAGCAACAGTTTTGCACCTGACAAAACACTTTCCTGCTGTTTACAACAGATTAGCTGAAATAATAAATGATTGGAATAAATTATTGTTAATTTAAGATAGAAACATCTGACTTGAACATCAATTTAGCTTATGATTTCTCTCTGATGAAATCCTCATCCAAATTCCATAAACACTGGCATCTGAATTGCAAATTCATCTAGAAAGATTCATTCTGATAGTTTGAGGTGGCCATGGTTAATACGAGGGAGAGGGCACATGTCAATACCAAGCAAATATCTCTAATAAAATACATCTAGCTAATATTTTAATATTTTTCCCTGTGAGGCTAGTTACACCGAAAATAGTGGATAGATTTATCATCAAAGGAAAGGTAACAAATGTAGGTATAGGCAAATACAAAAACTTTTAGGTGATGAATTATTCTACTTTCCATCACTATGAGAAAACAGATGATGGTTTATTGGTGGCTTGTGGTTCTTGAGGTCCAAGGCTGAGAAACTGCACTTTGGTGACCACACTCTCCCTGTGGGAGATTTGAGGGAGTATACAATGTCTTCACAAGGCAAGAGACAGGCCATGGGCTAATTCTCAAAAAGCTACCAGCATTTCAATTTGGCGGCAATAGTTCCAGTCTGACGACTCTATTTAATCCTAATCACCTTGCTGCAAGTATCTTGGCTCTAAACATTACGGTGGGATTAAATTTCCACCGTCTTATACTTTATAGTAGGAATGTGTCAATGGTTCTCAGACAACTCACACCAACTGGGATTTTGCTTTTTGCTCAGCATTGTAGAGGGAGGAACTCTTTCAAAGGCACCAAGTGAGGCAGAGCAAACTGTCCAAGCAGCAATGGATAATTGACACATTTTGTAGCAGCAGCTCTGGCAAGGAGTTTGTACTTCAGACTGAATAGCATTTAGAACAATCCCAGCATCCTAATTAAAGATTTCAACATTTGCAGTGATCTTAATTCAATCTTATAGGAACCTTGTTCCTTTATATGTGCCAAAATTCTGAGTCATATGCACATATCACACGTTTTCATTTCAATGGGTGATAAAGAGTGCTGTTTGTTAAGCCTCAAATCCTCAAAGCTGGGAAACTCATTCTGCTTTCCCTACATTTGACCAATAGTGACAAATCGCCAGCTGTAGGCAGCCCAAGCAGCCAATGTTTATTAAATGTCTCACTCAACCCCAAACCTCATGAATTGTTTAGCATACAAGAGAGACAAAAGGCCAGTATTTCTCCTTGTGTCAGCTCTGGTTAGGAACATCTCTGCTCTTCTTGCTGCTGGCTAGGAGTAACATTAACATTCATTGTTCTTAAACACATGGGGGCTTCGGGAGCCCTCTATACACAGCGGGTCTTGTGTCACATGCCTACAAATGCAAACCCAGTCCATGAGCACAAAGAGGCAAATGTGAGGACTACACCAATGGTACACACTTGGGGGAGGGGCAGGGAAGTTGTACCACCGGGCACCATCCAGATGTTCTAGAGAAGAACCCCAGTAAGCACACGCTAAGGTTAGGAAGTCAACTATGTGGACCTTTCGAATCATCACTTCAATCCAAACCTAAGGCAATCACTTTAGGTAGCCAGTGACCTGCAAGATGGATGCTGGTCCAGCCTTTGAAGTATACAAAGATTTCATGGTCATTTTCTTCTCATGATGACTTATGGGAAAAAAAATGAACAAACAAACAAATAAACAAAACAGAAGATACTTTATGAAGGTGGTGATGGTCCCTCATTTTGAACATCTCTGGAGATTTGTATAATCTTCTGTTTTCTTCTGATGCTAAGCAACTAATGGTTTTAGATGAGTTACCTGGGTGCTTCCAGAGAAGATAGATAAGCATTATAGAATAACTTGAAGAAAAGTTTACTGCAAGAAGTGTTCACTTAATTCAGAACTGTATTTCTATGGTGTGTTTTCAGCTGTCTCTACAAATGTCACCATAAACTTAATGTTAGGGGAATATTTTCCCTGCTTTACTGCAAGTGCTAGGGAGACTGTTCTAAGGTAATTGTCAAAAAAGGAGGGGCAGGCCAGGGGATGTGTGAGGCACAGGTCTAACTCAACAAAGAGAGAAGCTTGCTTTGTCTACATGTACTAACCAACTTAAGGAAAAGACCTCAAATATTGAATCAGTCTGTTCCTTTCGAGGAGTCTTTGATAAATATGACCTCAGGGCAAACTAGCAGTCACAAAGCTGGTGCAGCCTCAAAGAATTCCCAGAGCTGTGGAGCACAGCTTATGCCCCAGGTTCTCCTGACTCTTTCTGCATAAGGGGAGAACTAGGGGTCTCTTGAATACATATATTTTTTTTTAAAGGGAAGGAAGAAAAAATACATGTATTTTTTTCTCAAATGATATATTTTACAAATTGAAGAAATACAAAATCAAATACCTTTCACCATTTGTATGTCCAGCCACACAATGTGATTTACAGTAATCAGTTGTCAGCCATGGAAATACAGCAAAGGGCAGGTGGTATATCTCCATTTAGCAACACCCATTCCCAAATAAAGAGTTCTGCAGCAGTTGTAAACATCAGCTCAATTCTCTGGAGAAACATTTTTTTTTTCTAGAGAATTGCTTATATGTCATGCGTACTGCCTGGTTTTATTACTGTTATTTGTCTTTTATCTTTCAAACATTTTACAATGATAGTGGTTCTTAGCAACCCAAAGGAAGATTGCTTCTGCATTCAAAAATAGACCTAGACAATTAAGAATAAATGAAATTTAATAGTACTCTCTCAGTTGTTCACATAGGTGATGCTAGTTTGCAAGGGAGCCAAGCTAACTTCCTTTTTCATGCTTACAACTTCTCATTTGTATGTTTTACACTGGAAACTAGTAGTGGCTCTGCTTCAGCTATGCTAGAACCTTCAAAATAGGAAAAAAAAAAGGAAAGAAAACTGGAATATACTAAAACTTAGAAGTAGAGGATGATAACAGGAAAACCGTGGAGTGGTGCACATGATTCAAAAAGCCTTGTCAGAGTTAGGTCTTCTCAAGAGTCTGAAGAGATTTCCCACAGTCTTCAATGCTTTTCTACCAAGTGCACTTGTATTTTCAGACCTGTGCATTCTTTTTAAATACCACATGCTTTGTTACATTACTTCCTTTTCCAGCAATTTTACAATGGTCTTTGGTTTTATAAAGCCCAGCAACATTCACTGCACATTCAGCATGGAGAAACTTCCGTGTGCTAACCATCACAGTAATGCTTCTTCATATACCCTGAACATCTATGAAATAGTTCCCCAAGATGGGACCATGATGTATCAGAATATACACTGAATCACTTATATAACTCAACGTAGAGGAAGAAAAGCATTATTTGCCAATAAAAAAGCTTCTGCATCTGATTTATAATCTACAGTCTATTCATAAAATAGAGGTTAGCTCATAATTCGTGCATTCATTTGTATAACATGTGGATCTGTACTGAGTTTGCCACTCCCTACGTGGCTTTGAAGAACAAATAATAACTGTGACATAAAATGCAACCAAAACAAGAATGAAAAAATACTGTGGAAAACAGAGGAGAAGGGAGGAAAAAGAGGAGGGAATGAAAGAGAAGAAGAATAAGGATTGGGAGAAAGATGGATAGAAGATGGAAACAAAACAAAACAAAACAAAAAACAGGAAGACTCAGTCATGTTCATAACAGCTTTATTTGTAATAGCTAGAATCTGGAAACAACCCAGATGTCCTTCAACTGAGGAATGGATACAGAAATTGTGGTACATTTACACAATGGAATACTACTCAGCAATTAAAATCAAGGAAATCATAAAATTTACAGGCAAATGGTGGGAATTAGAAAAGATCATCCTGGGCAAGGTATCCCAGAAGGCCAAAGACACACATGGTATATATTCACTTATAAGTGGATATTAGACATATAATATAGGATAAATATACTAAAATCTGTACAGCTAATGAAGTTAAGCAAGAAGAAGGACCTTGGGTAAGATGATCAATTCTCACTCAGAAAGGCAAATGGGACAGACATAAGAAGAGGGAGAAAACAGGAAACAGGACAGGAGTCTATCATAGAGTGCCTCTGAAAGACTACTCAGCAAGGTATCAAAGCATATGCTGAGACTCAGCCAAACTTTGGAGAGAGTGCAGGGAATCTTATGAAATAAAAGGGAGACAGTAAGACATGGAGGAAACAGGAGCTTCACAAAGAGAGCAACAGAACCAAAAAATCTGGGCAAAGGGATCTTTTCTGCATCTGATACTCCAACCAAGGACTATGCATGGAGATAACATAGAACCCCTGCACAGATGTAGCCCAAGGCAGCTCAGTCTCCAAGTGGGTACCCTAGTAATGGGAACAGGGGCTGTCTCTGACACGAACTCAGTGGTTGGCTCTTTGATCACCTCCTCCTGATGAGGGAGCAGCCTTACTAGGCCACAGAGAAAGACAATGCAACCAGTCCTGATGAGACCTGATAGGCTAGGGTTAGAGGGAAAAGGAGGAGGACTTCCCCTTTTGGTGGACTTGGGAAGGGGCATGGGAGGAGATGAGGGAGTAGGTGGCATTGGGAGGGAATGAAGGAGGGGGCTACAGTTGGGATACAAAGTGAATGAACAGTAATTTATAAAAAATAAATTAATTAATTAAAAAATTTATCTAAAAATTCAGGAAGAGAAAAAGGAGAAGGCACCTGCACATTTTAAGATATTGATGACTTTTAGGATATTTCTGGTACATCACTCTCTCCTGAGTAACCAGAACCAATTCCTTTCTTAAGTAGAAAAGGCAGGCAAGCTTCTACCTGTGGCTTTAATCAAACTTTGACTACAATTTAATTAGTGGTTGGACCTTTGCTTTTGCTTTCTATTTCTCTCTCTCCCTGCCTCTCTCTCTCTCCCCCTCTTCCTATCTTTTTTCTTTTCTCTTTTTTTTTTGAAATATTTTTTTAATTTTTTTCTTCTCAATGTATTCATTACATATCCCAGGAATACCACCCTTACTCCCTTCCTTTCCCCCTGTATGCCTGTCCCCTAGTCCATTGACGCACCAGCAGTGACAGCAGGCAACCGAAGTGACTTTCGAGTGCTGTGATTAAGCAAGCCTCAGCAACCTAAAAACAACTTTCCTCTTTTCTCTTTTTATGGAAAATCCAAACATTGGCACTATTCCTCCAGAAATTTCCCAGAATTTGAAATAGCTCATGAATATGTGTGTGTGTGTGTGTGTGTGTGTGTATTTACAGTTATGCCTTCACAATATTACTTGTTATTAGGTTACTAGCAAGGATATTACTTTTTATAGTGTTTCTGGAATATGTTTCTTGACAGAAACTTAGTTTCCTAAACTAGAAGAATGATGTTGTGTAGGCATCAGAAAAACAGATTTTTCTTTGATCCTTCAGGCTTTGAGTGTCCTTCTGTCTACAATACTGCATGAGCTGTGAGACTGCACTTTTATTTCCATGTCATTTCTTAACATTTCTCTATTCTGGGTTTTTGGAAGAAAAGGCCTCCCCTCTTCTTGACATTTGTTTCAGTAACATGCTTATGTGCACACATGAAAATTACCAATGTAGAAAAACAATGCACACAATGAGTGCACCATTTACTAAAGAAAAAGTCTAAAAATATCATTATATTTTTAGTAAGTAAGTTAGGAAAAACGATATTGGCTAGAGGGATGCAAAGGTATGAGTGAAAGAGAGTAGCACATGATAGATGCTTTGAGCTTGAATTTAGTATTGCTCAGAGCAGGCACAGTGCAAAAGGCAATGAGCTAGACAGCTTGATGTGTGCCAGACATCTTTAACAGCCATTTTGAAACGTGTGTATTTATAGACAATGAGAATCATAAAATTTGCATATGGTCTTCTGACCACTTGAGCACTTAACTTTAACTAGAGAAGTGAAGTGGAAGTCAATTTAATCTTTTTCTCCCTCATTCTTTAATACTTTGAAGACATAATATTCCACCCACTGCTGCAATTTGCTTCCCTTAGTTAAATCCCCAAGGGCTATGCACTAGAAATCCTAAAACTAGATTCTGGAGAATGAGAGAAGGGGAAGAGTTGAGCCTCTGTGACAATTAGACCAGAAACTTTCTAGGAATCTAAATCAGCTTGGGCTTTAGGGGAAAAACTGTATTCTTCCAGGAGAGAGAAAGAAGGGGGGGGGGAGGTATTATTAACATAGCCCAGGAGCAAAACTGAGACTGAGGAGGAGGGGCCATTGTCTGAAAGTGTGATATGTTTACTTGATTTATGTTTTTAGGTGACACATTGAGTCATAATGGAAATAGTCAGACACCAATGGTTTGTTTCTATTTGACCATTTTCCTCTTTTCCCCCCACTTTTCCTTTTTTCTTGCTGGTCTTTCCCTGTTTATCCGATCTAATGCAATAAAATGCGTAATTAATTTCTAAACGCTTCCGTTGAGCAGTGCAATTTGTCAAGTCGAGTTGTTAATAGAATTAAGCTTTTTATCAGCGATTAGCAAAAGAAGGTAAAAAAAATTAATTACTGAATTGTATGCCTCCCTGGTTCAAAGCCAGGTTTTGGATTAAATGTTCGATAAAGGTTTTCTGACACGTTATAAAACATTTAGTAAAAGCTGCTTTCCCCAAGTGCATTTAAAATCCTGCCTCTGTGCAAAGCCAACCAGCAAAGCAAGAATATTGGGGAAGACCTTTGTGCACACCACCGTGGAAAAGCAGGATAGTGCTTTGACAAAGTACTGAGGAATTCTCTGGGTTTCTTTGCTCTGCCCAAGGGGAGACATGCTGACCTCACAGGTGTTTTACATCTTTAATTTTTAGTAGTGTGACTTGCAGCTTGAATGATGTGGAAAAATTGATGGCAGGGAATAACAGAATGGTGTGACGGTGGCATGATTAATACACTACATAATACAACTTAGGCTTAATTGTGTATTGCAAACCACAGAGGGTAGAACAGAAAGCATAGAAGGTAATGTCAAAGGCATACTCAAAATACTGAGTCCTCTCTTGATTTCTAGTGTGCTTGTCTAGTATCCTTGTCGGATGCTTTCTTCTCTTCTTTTCATTCCTGTGCATCCTTAGCATTTTGTAAAGGGGAATGATTTCATCTACTTCCTCCCATGACTTTCTCGACTTCAAGGAAGAAAAGAGAGAAAGGAGGGAAACAGGTCTGATTCTGATGATCACTGAGTCATTTTCATTAGAGGCAAAAGCCTCTTTTCCATGGCAGCAGGAAGGAAACTTCACAGTGTGTTTCCAGATGTTACACTTGGGAATAGCAAGCCTTGCCTGTTAATTACACTGGTCCTGAAGTATTTTGGCCTATTAGTTTCCAAATCTCTGTCAGGGATACCTCTGGGCAGGGCCCTGGGCAACATTTTAGTCTCATGTATTCTGTTTACCATAGTCTCATTAAGTCATGGAACCTCTGCTACATTTTAGCTACTCCACATAAAGTCAGTAAGTCCTTAAGTCAATATTACTTATTGCTAGTATCATTTTTCTTTACCTCTTTTCAGTAAATGTGGAAAGATACTTTGACTTTCATTAATGAGTCAGAATTTCGCATTGCCTCATTAAGTGTGAGTAATATCAATTAACACACTGAATTTAATAACCTGACGATTACAGGTAAAGTATAAATGACTGAAGCTGGTTCTCATTGGCCATAAGTTGTCACCCTATTTGCTTTTAATTGATTCTCTGATTCCAGGGTCCCCCCCCCCAGCATCTCATTCTCATAGGAGGATAAAGAATGAGTGAGTGATTCTGTGGTCTTCTCAACTAAAAGTAGCATGGCTCCCTTTGTACAAAATTAGTGAAAGAGTCTAAGAAGAACTGAATCTTCTCTCAAATTGTTTCTCAGCTCTCATTATAACTATGTTTTAACCATCTGTATCAGTCTTATTTGAATTTTTACTAGCTCTCAAGCTATCTTTAGTTATGTCAGCACCACCAACAACTCATTTAAATATTTAAATATGGAAACTTCTTCCACTTGGTATTTATTTTTAAGTTGGATAAACATAGTCAGCTGAACATATTAATAATCATCTGGGGAGAAAAAGATAAAATGCTTGCTGTCCAACCATGAGAATCTGAGTTCAAATCCCCAGTATGCATGAAAAAGCAAGATGTTGTGTACATTAATCTCGGTGCTAACACTATGAACAAGAACAAAAAAATATCATGGCCACACAACTTCTCTAAAGCAGAAAATTCCAGGGTCAGTTAGAACCTCATCTCCAAAAATAAGTTGTACAGTAATAGAAGAAGATACCAAAATTCATTATCTGGCTTTCATTCAAGTAGGTGCCTATAGCATATTCACACACATGCGTATCACACACAGACAGTTTTAAACTATTAGTAATGAGCTACTATATTTCAGGACTATCATCTTGAAGATTCAAAACAATGACTTCTAAGCATGGTTTATTTTAGATTAATTTTTTTTTCAATGCAGTTTATTCAGGAACCTTGAACAATCATCTGACCCTGGGGAAAGCCAGCCCACAGCTTAAATAGCCTCTGGGTAGCCAACCCCAGTGTGCCACGTAGAATTCTAGAAGAAGGTATACTTTCTGAAACCCATGTGTTATAATTGTGTATTATAATCAGAAGATATATATGGGGAGAGAAAATAATAATAATGACATTTTAAAAAAATCATATAGCAATCTACTCTTGTACAAGCATGTACACACACACACACATACACACACACACAAGTTTAAATCACTGGGAAATGCTGCCTCTACTGGACACCAGAAGATAACAAATAATAAGTCCAATGACAGGAATGGGTAACGTCTTTTGTATTTGTTAGCCAGAGAGGTCCCACAGACTCCCAAACATTACATATTATTGTCAGGGGTCTTGATTACCTTCCAGGACTTGACAGTAAGATAGTCTTGCTGATAACACCACACAGTGTTATCAGCAAGACTATCACACTGTGTTGATAACACAGTGGTGTTATCAAGAAAACATGAAGAATTCAAGCTGTTACTGACCTAGAAGCTTCATTCCTACTGCATAGCTTTCATAGTGCTGGTATGTTCTATAATCATTAACAGAAGATAAAGTGAATCCCCATTCTTACACAATTGTGTGCTTTTTGAACTACAACATTGGCCAACCCTACAAGCCATTCCCACTGGTGCATTAATGGCATGTATGTTACAGGAGAAACCAACCACTTTCTTATTAGATTTCTATACTGATCCACAATTTGAAAGTCATAGCTAGTCTTGTTATCAGGGTCAATAATCTGTGGCTAGATATATCATAAAATCTAGTTGAGGATCTACTATTATTAGTCTGTTAACTGGATATAAAATATCGACTGGCTTCTAATAACTCATCATTATACCCATAAATTAATGCAATGTCAACACTCATCAGAGTACCTTTCTTTTTTCCTTTTTTTTTTTTTCAGTAGACATCACTTAACAGAGAGACCCACATCCTCTTTAAGGTGTAAACAATAGCATACTGAAGAATTCACAGCCCTAAATGGGATGTCTGTATCATCCCCCCTTCCAAAGTTCAGGCATCATGGTTGAAGAAAGACACTAAATAACATAGATGGTAGATGATTACAAGAACAGAGTATTTCTTCTTTGACAAACAGGGCAGTTAACACATACGAATTCACATCAGTTGAGACTTCATTCACAAGACCTCCCAGTTCTCACTGCAGACAATATTTCAACATGAAAAGGGGGGTAAGAACCAGAGTTATGGCAGTTGATGGCTACTGAGAGAGGAAGAGTCGGTTGTTTTAAGGGTGTAGCCCCTGGCTGGTAGACCACCCTCCAGTGAAAGCTACACATTTATCAGTATATGGGTCAGACAAACAGTATTTATTATGAGTAAAAAGGACACCAAGGAGAATGGGCGGAAAAGTGAGGATGGATCTGGAAGGAGTTGGGAGATGGGGTAAACATGATCTAAATATCTTATATGGAATTTTCAAAGAACTCATAGAAACTTAGAGGCGCTGTGAGAAGTGAACTATATTTTTAATCTTTGATATGAGGATCGACAAGAAAGTTGTAAGAAAATATAAGCCCTGCGTTCTGAAGGTTAACACAACAGTTGGCTGATGCTAGAAAGAATTGTTGTTTGCCAGGTTAGCACACCTACCAAATCTGATCTCTTATAATGTGGGTAAGTGTAAATGGTCCACTCGTTAGAACAGAGTAGGAGGGTAAGAACTGAATTTCTCTATAAACTTGTACTCTCTCACACCCCACAAAACTCATGAAATTAGACAACAAACAGAAATGGACATTTTCCTTAACTAGTTTTCTTAGTTGTATTGATAATGAGATGTATTGGCATTTTTTGAACAGTTAGAGAATTTCTGCTAATTTGGGATTTGGTGAGACAGCCCAGCAAGTAAAAGCATAAAGGTGCCAGCTACCGAGACTAAGTACTCGAGTTCAATCACGGGGACCTACATGTGGAAGGAGAGTTATGACACTACAGGTTGTATTCTGACTTACATACATATTCTATGGCACATAAATGGTCACATGCATGCACCCACATACGTACACACATACTAATGCATGCAAGAACACACATATAAGGAAATGTAAAATAAAAAATAAACAGGTATTTTGATTTTTTACAAAAATCTCAAATGTAATTCATTCATTCATTCATTCTGTCCCAATTTCAACAAATTTTTGAATGCTGGAATATGGCTTGTTTCTTCCTAATTATTGTCTTCTTTGATAAATACCTATCAGTCCAATGGCCCCAGGATACCTTCCCACACATCTAGTAATTAGGACAACATAAATTTTGTCACATTGTTTATTTTCCCTACAATGAGCTAATGCCCATCGTATGTTAAAATACATGTATTAATAGAAAAGCTTGAAAAGCCATTCTTTCCTATTATATACCTGCCTCAATCAATTTACTAAAGCAATTTCATTTACATGACATTGGACCACGGTTAGCAGTTTAAAATACCACATGGAATATGGTTTGTGTATCCCAATATTGATCAGTCAATATTCATTCAGTGTCTTCATTTTGTTCCTATGATGAAGACTTTAGACTGGCTTACTTCTCAGTCCTGAGAGTCTTCATTAGTATGTGGTGGTGGTGACGGTGATACGACAGTTGAACCTGGACTCAGAGCCACAGACTCTAGACAAGCACTCTACCACTCAGCTGCTCAGCTACAAACCAAAGCCTGGCACTTCACCAAGGCTTAGACAATTGTTCCTTACAACAAAAAGTGTGCTTTGCTATTTTAAGTATAATGCTTTTGAGATAGGTTTTTCCCCCTTGCCTTTCAGAAAAGAAAGCTGGTATAATAACGATGTGCACATAACTGGTTAATTTAGAACATAAAACAACAACAACAACACACACACACACGTAGTACAGGCTCCATATGTAGTACTGTGGTGGATTTGCTTGTGATAACACATACCTTTTGCTGAGTGTACAGGTAATTATAGAGTTCTTTGGTAACAAACATTCTTAATAAAAACGGAAGTTCCAAGCTTCTGTGTTTTAGCTTCCAGCTATCATAATGAGCTTTAGCCTCTTAAGTACCATTACTACTCGTGTTCTCTCTGCTTCTTTTCCTAGAATTTCAACTTATTTTCACCCCCTACAGTGCAGCCTTAGTTTTCTTTATTTTATTTTTTTTTCTCATTTTTCTACTAGCAAATTCCTAGATATAAAACTTGATTTATAATTTTTCATTTTCAAGATTCAGTATGGTCTCTTTTTATATTTGTTTGTTGCCATGCATACGGGGTCAGCTCTCACATTTGCACTCAGGGAGATAGGTCTTAGGTGAACCTTGTTCTGAGAAAAATATGAGTAACCATCCCCCTTCTTCAAACATATTCTATAAGGATCCTTCTTAAACTCTGTAGCATACTTAACTTTCTAAAGGGCTTAAACAAATACATTCTCTCTCATTTGACATCTGTTGAGACCACCTAGTGATGGAGAGGACTTTTTAAGCTGTCAGTCTTCTCTCCTGTACAGCAATATATATATATATATATATATATATATACATATATATATAATGTATATATATATATATTAAACATATGATGACATGCATACATATTTTAAATGATGTACCTAAACAGTACTTTACCAGGCATATGATAATATATTATAGATATAAACTACAAAGAAATGAAAAAAAAAACATGGAAAATGCATGATCTAGGGACTCCCTTTGAAACCACATGACCTTGCAAATCACAGGCATTGTATGTGGCTATTCCCAGTAGTCATGGCCACCTGTGAGGCTCGGAGGTTGGACGGCCTCAAGGCAGGAGTGAGGTGGAACATTTTAATTGAATAGCTGACTCTTGTTACCTTTTTCTGACTTAAATGCTAAGAACATATGGAGGCTAACCAGAATAAAAACCTATCAGTCTCTATGGGTGTCTTGGAGACGGAGATGGGAGAACTTGGACCTAAGATGCAAAGTCCAAGGCATCATGTCATGTGGGACATTTGGAGGAAGCAGGGATTCCACCTCTTCTGGAGACATGTGATTAAAATTCCAGTAAAACAGGTTGTGTTTAATTAATTTTCATAAATCCTTTTTCAAATTATATTCTGTAAAGTATAACTCTATCCTACTATCTTCTGCCACATACTTTCTGGTATCTCTGCACTATAGATTGTTATTACTTTTTTGCCTTGTCTGTGTTCACAACTTTGTGACATGGCACTTGTAGACAGTGATTACCCATATCTCTTGCTTAGTTAGCACATATGGGAACTATGTGGGAACTAAAGCATAAAGGTATTTCATATCTTGAATCTTTCTGACCATCTCCCAAAGTTCTTTAATCATTTGTACTGTTGGCTTCATCTTTCCAGTTATGAGTGTGTTTCTAATCCTGGGGCACTCGGACCTAGAAAAGGAATGACAGCTAGTGGCCCACCTCTCTGTGCACTTAGAAGCTATAGGCTCTGGCATTCCTGTTTGGTGATAGCACATTTCTGGTTCTGAGGCCACTGCTCTTACCTGTTTTTATTATCTTAGCATCACATTGGATTATGAGCATGGTATTCTGCTGTGTGTAAAGCTGTCATTCAATGTCCCTTCCTTCATGACATCTTCTTATTTTCTCTCACTTTTTCTTAAAGATTTTGAATGTATTTTTTTTTCTAGCTTCACTTTGCTGAAACTTATTTGTGATCTGTACCAATTTCTATTTAGGAATGATTATTTATCTAGGAAATTGAGCAGTACTTGGTATGAAATATTTCTAATCATAATGTCCTGCAGAAAATTTGTAGAATTCCATTGTGCAAATGTATCACAATTTTTCTATCTATTCCTCCATTGAGGAACATCTGGGTTGTTTCCAGATTCTGGTTATTGTGAATAAAGCTGCTACAAATATGGTTGAGCAAATGTCTTTGTTTTATAATTGACCATATTACTACTCAGCTATTAAAAACAGGAAATCATGAAATTTTCATGCAAATTGTGGGAAAAGATCATCTTGAGTGAGGTAAATGAGAAGCAGAAAGACACATATGGTATATACTCACTCATAAGTGGTTATTAGACATATAATATAGGATAAACATACTAAAATCTGTACACCTAAAGAAGCTCAGTAAGAAGGAAGACCCTGGGTAAAATGTTCAATCCTTATTCAGAAAGGCAAACAGGATAGACATCAGAAGAGGGAAAAAACAGGGAGCAGGGAAGGAGCCTACCACAGAGGGCCTCTGAAAGACTCTACTCAGCAGGGTATCAAAGCAGATGCTGAGACTCATAGTTAAACTTTGGGCAGAGTTCAGGGAATCTTAGGAAAGAAGGAGGAGATTAAAGACCTGGAGGGGACAAGAGCTTCACAAGGAGAGCAACAAAACCAAAAATCTGGGCACAGGAGTCTTTTCTGAGACTGATACTCCAGCTAAGGACCATGCATAGAGATAACCTAGAACCTCTACACAGATGTAGCCCATGTCAGCTCAGTCTCCAAATGGGCTCCTTAGTAAAGGGAAGAGGGGCTGTTTCTGACATGAACTCAGTGGCTGGCTCTTTGATCACCTTCCCCTAAGAGGGGGGGGGCAGCCTTACCAGGCCACAGAGGAAGACATGGAGCCAGTCCTGATGAGACTTGATAGGCCAGGGTCAGATGGAAGGGGAGGAGGACCTCCCCTATCAGTGGACTTGGGGAGGACCATCAGAGGAACAGTTTTCCGTCAACAATTATTAAAATTGAACCACAAATACAGTGATCTTTCTTTATTTCACTAAACCTGTATACATTACAGTATATATGCTAGGTAGATAGATATGCACATACACACATATAACATCTAATGTATACAGGTTTAGTGAAATAAAAAAAAATACACAGACACACACACACAGAGACATCTTTATATTCTTATAGAAACCAGAAAATGTTTTAAAACTCTATGTAGTTGACTTATAACTACAAAGTAATGTAAGGATATAATAAATACTGAACTTTTTCTCTAATGAGTCTATTGTGTTCTACCCTTACCATTTTGTTTACTCTTTCTCTCACCTAAAGTCAGAAACAAGGGTTAATTTTATAAGCAAGAAATATTTCTTTAAAGCAAAAGAAATGACAGAATCTCTTCCATTACCTTTACAAACAGAATCAATAGTGGCCACCTGCTGTGCCTTTTGCAGTTATTGTCTTAGTTGTACTAAATCTGATAAATGATTTAAATGCTGAGGAAATATATGTAATAAAACTATATATCCCAGAGTTCAACCTTCTATGAGCTGCGAATTTTTAAGGATTTATGATACAAACACTGATGAATTTATCTCCTGAATGCAGGGTGCAGTCATGAATCCTCTCATAAATGCATCTTTCTGCATTGATGCTTTGCCCACTTTCTTTTACAAGATTTTCAGGCTCCTATCTAGGATTCTGAACCTTGGAACTGAAGGCACGTGACTCTCCATTCACCCGAGCCTCCACTGTAGGCACTGAGCAGATGGGAAGTGTGTTTGGGGTATATGCGAAATGTGCCCACTAAACTGTTTAGACTCATGCACCTGGAAGTCTACTATTGCAGAGCAAATAATGCAAAGACATTTCAGATCGTAACTCATTCCTTATGTTTTGATAGGAAAGCAGAGATTGAGTTCAAAAGGGTATCATGTGTTTCAGAGGACCAAGAGGGGAGGACAGGATATCTGAAAGGGAAGCTGAGATCATCAAAGTCACAGCAAGTACATAACAGCAACAGCAAAGTTCTCTGCTCTACGTTCCCTGTCCCTCATGAGGCAATGGCAAGAGTGAAGGCTTCAGATCCTTTGGGGGGGGGGAGGGACTGGTTTGGTGACTGCCAGGTGAGAAAGCTCAGTGATTCACTTTTTAAAAATAGGCTCTTAAAACAAAGGTTTTTAAAAGAAGAAATTCTGTGGGCTGGCTCTATCACTCTTCCATTCTAATTGGGAATGCTCTCTGCTCTGTCATGATCAAGGGGATACAGAGCAAGAAAATAAATATTAACAGAGGAACATTTCTTTAAATCACAAAGGACAAGCACAACAAGTATTGTATTTATTAATGCACATACCATAATGAAGCCCGTGCATTTCCAATTTTAGGAACAGATTAACCTACAAGATAACCTACTAAGATAAACATTCCTATAGCCACACATATTTGGGAGAAACAGCAACAACTGTGCATTGAGTAAAATGTTTAAATATTGTCTTCAATGGTACTAATATGAAGAATGTATCAAGATGATTACACCAGCTTTTATTCTTTTGTTTTTCATTAGAGGAAGAGTTTACTTTTTTAAAGTACAGCTATAAAATTCGACTTTCTATTTGTAAGACTTAAGTCAATACATGATTGTATCCATTACTATTAAGTGGGTCATAAAAATACACTTTATTTATTTATTTATTTTTGGTTCTTTTGGCTTCAAAGACAATACGGTGGTGTGGTTTTGAGGCAAGGACTTTGGCTAAAAATTATGCATTCATCATTAGCTTCTTTACGGAGAGGAAAAAGATGGACTCTGATCTACTTCTCAGGATGAGAACAGAAAGTGAGGCCAAGTTGACATGACCTCCATCCAGAAGAGTATGTCCTACTACCAGGCTGGCTGGCAATGAAACAAGTTTAAATAGCACCCTGCGTTTGGCCATTACCCCCTGCCTGCCCCTTTAAAAGTTGAAAGGAGGCATCACCTTTTAATACCAGGTGTTTGCTAATTCAGCAGAACACTGTTCAAGTATATAAGCTTAGCAGAATAAAGTGAAATATTCCAAGCTTATCCTGTTCTCTCTCTGGTCTCTTCCTAAGTCTGGATGAGAATCCTCAAAATTCACTTGTCCAGAGTAGGTAGATAAGAAAGATTTCCTCCATGTTCTTCTTTCAGATTATATATATATATTTTTTTGCTTTTTTAAAATTTTTATGTTCATGTGTATGTTTGAATGTATGGGAGCACACATGTTAGTGTATACATATGTCAATGACTACATAAGTTAGAGACCTGAGTTTGATGTCAGGATGTCTGATATCCTCCATTCCTTTTCTGCTTTAATTTTCTTTTTAAACTTCTTTTATTTTTGAGAATATAATTACATCATTTCCTCTTTCTTTTACTGCCTGCAAACCCTCCTGAGTATCCCTCCTGTTTCTTTCACAAATTTCTGGCCTCTTTGTTGTTGTTACTTGTTACATGTCTGTATCTATATTATATACATATAAATTCCTAAATGCATATATACACCCTGCTCCATCTTATGAGGGCTCAATCTTACACAAAAATCTACTTTATGTTTTTTAAGACACTGTTTCTTAATCAAGCACAGAACTCATCAATCCAGCTAATCTCTCTAGCCATCTCACCGAGGGTCCCCAGTCTCCTGCTTCAAAGGCTGGAAACACAGGAAGGCTGCTTCAGCCATCTCACATTTACATGGGATTTAGGGATCAGAAATCCAATCCCCTCTGTATTCTGGTACTTTCACGCTAAGTGCTTGAACCACTGAGCCAATTATCTATCTCACTTAGATTTATATTCTTAACATGGGCATTCTTTAGCTCCAAGTTAGAGAATTTGAATTGGATTGTCCCGAAAAATTAGGGGGAAAAAACCCCACATAGCTCACCATGCTAGATCAGACACCCTAGGACACTCACCAGAGCTGAAGGGGGTTGGTCAACATTTACTCTGTGTTATGAATGTCAAAAAGAAAACAGGGAAAGAACAGAGAGGTGAAGAAGAAAAGATGATGGCAAAGATGAGCAAACACGAGGCTCACCAGACCAACTCCATTTTCAACGTGTTCACTTTCTAGGCTTCTGTATAAAATCATTTCCTTTGCAATATTTTTACAAATTTGACAATAATTTTCTAACATTGTTTTGCTATAGGTTCTCTGTTGCCTCTCTGGGTATTGATTTTCAGTTGAAGGGGCTGGCTTGAGAATAGCTTCCCATTTTAAACAGATTTGTAAAGCTGTGTGCATCTTGCCAAGCATCAGCTTTGACTTGTCTGATGACAACTCCTATACCCTCCACAGTCATGTAAAACAAGTGATGCTGGGAATGCATTTCCGTTTGTTTGCTTTTTTGATTTTATCAAGAACTTTTCTAACTGTATAACCAGCATGTCTTATAAGTCAGCTTAATTGTGTCCCTATCTATCTGGAGTTCATGTAGAGGCTACAAGGTAATAACTCACCCCCACAAGACAGCCTCCTCTACCTACATGCCAATCCCAAGTCCTAGAATCTCCTTTAGATTTGACAGTTTGCTAGGATGGCTCAGGCAAGCTCTATACTTTCAGTGACCAGATTGCTCTGAAATAGGGTTTAATTCTGAAACAGCCAGAGGGAGGAGATGCAGGAGGCAATGTACAGAGAAGGAAAAGAAGTGTTCGAACAGTGTTTGGTTGCCCTTTGTAGACAACAAGGCCTTATATCCAGGCTCACAGGGCACCCCCCCCCCATTAACTGCAGGTGCTCGGAGATACCATGCCCTCTCCAGGTATCACACCGTCAGCTTCTCACCAGGTTTGCTAACCTCAACGCAGAAACTTTTCAGATCTCGAGTTTCGAGATGCTCTCCAGCCCCACCAGCGTATTCCCTGAGGTGAGTGTGCAGGGGGGAAAGTTCCCAACTGTTTAATCACGCAGTCTTTCTGGTCAGCTCTCACTGCTGGAAACTCTTAGAGAGCTGAGTCTCAAGTTATCTTCTTGACACAATCTTGGGTATAATCAAAAGGGCTCACGATGAGCCAATTTCCAGGAGATTCCAAAGATTTTAGCTCTCTTCCGAGGTTAGGGAGGACTGAGATCAAACATTTGTTTGGTGTGTTTGTGTGTGCGTGTCTGTGTGTGTGTGTGTATGTGTGTGTGTGTGTGTGTGTGCCTATAGAGGCCAGAGGAGAATATTGGATGTTGTTATTCAGAAGCTTCCCACCTTTTATGCTTGCTTTTTTTGTTCTTTTTTTTTTTTTTTTTTTTTTTTTTTAGACAGTGCGTCTCTCACTAGATGTAGCTCACCAACTAGTCTGGCTGTCTGGCTAGTGAGTCTCAGGTATCCGCATGTTTCTATTTCCACATTACTGAAATTATAAGCATGCTCTGCCACACCTATCTTTTCTATGTGGATTTTGGGAATTGAACTCATGCCCTCACACTAGCATTGCAAGTACTTTGCTGACTGTGCATTTACCCAGACTACAAATACCTTTCTTATTCCTTCACAACATGAAAGAGTACGTGCTAAAGAACTTCAAAATGGTCAACTGCTCTTCTGAGAAAGGTTCTTTTCCAGGAAGGTCAAGGTTGAAGTTTTTAAATGAGAAATTTGGCACTTGTTTGAAGTGGATA
Source organism: Meriones unguiculatus (assembly GCF_030254825.1). NCBI lineage: Eukaryota > Metazoa > Chordata > Mammalia > Rodentia > Muridae > Meriones > Meriones unguiculatus. The sequence continues at coordinate 44,640,008 of NC_083364.1, read as the reverse complement.
TGGTTTCTGAGAGAGCAGATGATTTGTCACTATCAGAGCTCAATATGGGACTGCATTTGGTGCTTTATGCCATAATAGGTTTACATCTGTCCTTTTGATGATGTAGTAACTTTTCAAAGCTGCATATAGGAAGCTCGTAGCCTGCCATCTGCTTCTCCATCATAAGAAACCTGATAGCCTATCCCCTGCCAGAAAATGTCTCGGCTTCATGTGCCCTGCTGCTCTGGCCATAGAAATCAAAATGTGTGTGCCAGGGTGATGGATTTCTTGAGAAGGGCAGTTTCTCCCTGAGAGCCATGCCTCATACTCAAGGCTGATGCTTGCACAGACAGCTGAGAAGAGACATGAGCCTTAATGTCCTATCTTCCTGGTCACTCTCTGAGGATTACAAGAGGTTTCCTGAAACGTTTCTGTGTCAAAATACCATGATCTGATTTGTGTTTAGTCAATTTATGAGGATGGCTATTTTCTTCTCCTGACCTTTATGACTTAAAATGACCCCATAACATAAATTATACACAATTGCAAAATATGAGGCAAAATGCCAAAAGGTATTTATTGGCTCTTCTTTGTCTTTTAGGGCTACATTTTAAAAAGCTGTTTTTCCTAAATAAGTACCAGTAAGAGCGGAAAGAAGAGGATTTGCTCCAACCCCCATTATTCCTTTTAACATAAACTCCTTTGTTTTCTCCTCTTCATAGTTTTTGACTATTTTGTCCCCAAGGTCATGATTACTTCAAACTTTATAGCTTCAACAATGTTCTTTTTTTTTTTCCTCTCTAGTTATCCCACATTTTTTCCACCTACAAGGTGAATCTACTGAGAATTACTACTTAATTACCACACCAAGGTGTGTGTGTGTGCAATGCTAATGAGGTATCAGAGAGCTAGCAGGCTTTGGTGACAAGACATAGGTTCATATCCCACCCTTTACTTGGTTGTAAATTTTCAGTTGACAGTTAATGATGATGAGATTGGAATTTATTAAGCTTCTTATGAGCAAAGAACTTGGAGAGAGGGCAGAAAGGCCAAGCAAGAGAATTACTCAGAGAAAGCATCACCTTAGCTGAAACCAAAAGACAAAAGAACAGAGAGTCTGTTTACAGGAAACCATCAGGTCAGAGTACACAGCAAAAAGGCGTTCAGTAGGGAACTTCCACGATTGTTTCTTTGAGGCCCAGTGATGGGAGACTGAGAGATTGGAAGCAAATTATTGATCAAGTATTTTTATGTATGCCACTCGCTAAATGTCAGCATATTAGTTTATAAGTCCTGCGAGACAGCCCTAAGACTGACATTTGATGCAGAATTAGGGTCAAGGTCACAAACACACACAAAGAATATGGGAAGGAAAGGAAGATGATGCATTAAAAAGAAGGAATATAGTTAAGACTATATGAAATATAGTTAAAAATATATAATACTTATGTCGCTGTATTCGTTGATAGAGAATAAACAGGAAGATGAGCAAGGAGCAAGGGGAAGGCAGCATGATGCTAACAATAACAGTCACTACATGTTTCTTTTCCATGCAGCAGACACTCACACTTGTTACTCAGCCTTCTAGTTGCTCTTAGTGGAGTCCTAGTCATAAAGGGAACTATAATAAAATTAATATGGGTTTCGATAACAAACTATTGGTTTGGGAAAGTAGCTCTTTGGCACAGCGCCTGCTGAGCATGAACAAGGCCCTCAGTTTAATCTCTAGCAAAGTAATAAACAAGCAAACACGAAGTGAAAAAAAAACTAAAACAAAGTGGTTAACAGTTAATTTGAATTGGGGAGTCAAAACTAAGTAATTGTGAACAAGAAGTGTGAACACTGTTTGTATTCCCTGAGCTGGAATGTAAGGAATGGGCGATTGTTATAGATTGTTTGAAGCAAGGCAATAATACCCATGGGCATGAACTTTAACGATCTACCACCCTCGGCTAAAACAGTAATGGAAACCAATGAAACTCAAATGATCTCCTCAAGCTGACACCATACACTTTGGTTCCTTTACTTAGTTTGTTAGTGATGCGTTTTGAAGCAATACAATGAGCACTGCATCGGATTTGGTGTTGCTCTCGCCAAATGTGTGTATATAACGTTTTCTGGTGTGCTTCCACTATGGTTCGCTGTAAGTCAGGAAGAAGTACATTCACTCTCTTCTTAAGCCTAATAAGAATTGACAGAAGATAGGGAATCTTTTGCTCATCAATGGAAGAAGGAAACTATGTCAAGTGTCTCTCTGTCACTCTAGGAATTCCTGGGAAGGGTAATAGTAGGAGAGTAGCCTCTCTGACAATGAACTACTCATTAGGCAAAGAATTTCTTTTTTTTCTTTCTTTTATAAAGATTTATGCTATTATTTTTTTTACTTAATTTCTCTCTGTTGCTCTCTCTCTCTCTCTCTCTCTCTCTCTCTCTCTCTCTCTGTCTGTCTGTCTTTCTCTCTGTGTGTGTGCCAGTAGGTGGAGGCTTGAAGTCGTGAGGTAGGAACTTAACTCTAATCCTCTGGAAGAGCACCGAGTGCTGTTAAGTGCTGAGCTACCTCTGCAGCCGGCCGCAGTAAACTCGGTTTTTCTATCCTCAGGCACATTTCAGTAAATAAACCTCTAAGCTTTGTAAATTGTGCTACACATCCTGTAATATGTGTCTAAAGCAAAGTCGTCTGTTATTTTTCCACACTACTTTTTTTGCTAGCAGGTGTGTGTGATCATTTCATATACATGTGTGTCCCCGGTGGTAGGTAAAAGACAATTGCTTCTTTTGACTCTTGTCGGTATTGGGAGAATCCTTCTGAGAAGCGTAATTGCCACAACATCTATGAATGGATCTCCTGTTTGGCCAACCAAATGGCCTTTTTCTTGATGTAATCTAACATTTAGTAAAATATAAATGAACAGTTTGATGGTTCTGTGTTTAGCGGCTCTGTGTATGTGCACTTGTGCTGTATGTGTGTTCACATGCATATGTGTGCAAGTACAAGGAGGCCAGAGAGCAGCATTGAATATATTCTTCAGGTTTTTTTTTTCTGCCTTATTTTCTGAGACATGTTTCTTAAAGAACCTGGTGCTTAGGGATTGGCTAGCCTGGCTGGTCAGCAAGCCCATGGGGATGGGTGGGAATGGCTGTCTCTACCTCCCTACTCTAAGGTGATAAATTGTATGCTACACCCAGCTTTTATAAGCTCACCATTTAGTGTTTTATACTTTCTTTTTCTTTTTTCTTTTTGAAATTTATTCATTATATATCCCAACTGAAGCCCCGTCCCTCAACTCTTCTCAGTCCCACCCTCCCTCTTTCCCCCATCTCCTTCCCCTAGTCCACTGAAAGGGGAATTCTCCTCTGTCATCTGCCTGGAGCTTATTAAGTCTGATCAGGACTGCCTGGATCCTCTTTCTCTGTGGCAGGGCACAGCTGCATCACCAGGGGCAAGTTATCAAAGAGTAGGCAATCAAGTTCACAACAAAGACAGCCCCTACTCCTCTTACTCAGGGACACACATGGAGACTGAGCTGCCATGAGCTACATCTGAGCAGGGGGTCTAGATCCTCTACATGCATGATCCTTGGTTGGTGCACCAGTCTCTGCAGGACCAACATTTATATTTTCTTTTTAACCTACATCTTTGGGGTGTTTGGGGGGTACAGAATCTAGAGGATCACAACACTTTTTTATTTTTATTTTTTTTAGATTATTGCAATTTACAGAGACATCAAGGAGAACTGCTGCTTTTTTGAAAACTGGGCATGAATAGAGTCAGTATCTATTGTATGTGCTTTCAGATTTCTAAAGGTCCTCTATTTTCCATTCAATATTTTCTATATTTTTGTCTTCACCTACAGTTTTAGAAGTTTGCATATTGGATTATATACCCCTCAATAAGGAGAAAGAATACAGTTGGTACAAAGGCAAGAATATTTATGGAGATTGGAAGTAGAAGGAATTTTTTTCTTAGAAACTTAATAATTGGGGAAGCAGAGAATCAATATAACACTAGTGGGTCCAGCAGCCATGACACTTCTGCTTCCTTATCTGCAAGAATTCAAATTGCTCCAACAGGACATACAGAAGCAGATCTCCGCCACTCCTTCCCCATTATGTGGTCCTTAAAAAGTTCAAGTCAGCCCTTTCCTCTTTCATCTTCACCTCTGTTCATCCTCATATTATCCAAAGCCTAGGGCCTTTTACTACGACTCTCCATAATGACTTCAAGATGAAATGATAGGGGGATAAGTATGATTTCAACTCCTGGATCAGATTTGAATGTTTCTATGTACAAACTGTGTGGTAATCAGCAAGATAGGAAAGAGCTGAAAACCCATCCTTCATTTATATCTTGCTGAAGTCAGGCTCTTTCTAAACGTTAAATACAATTTGCTGCACATATCACATTTGTTCACATTTGCAATCTATCCTTCTTTTGAAGGACTTAGAGAGACTCTCACACTTGGATTTTTGGTGCCGTATATATTACCGGTATATTATAGTGAATGATTCTTCCTCATGTTGGCAGGATCTCAGATGTATACTTCCGTATAAACTAGTGTGGGGTTTACCTCATTGTAGAGCAAACATATCAACAAGGTGATCATATAATGAATCATCCAAAGCAGAACACTCTCTAGAGAAGAAGTGCTATTAATTAGCCACTATTAATTACTGTAGTAAAACTCAGGTTCATTTCTGTCACACTTTAAGCCTAGGGACTTGTTCAAACATTGAACAAGTACACTTTACAACATGCAGTGGATTGTTTTCTGAACAATTGGAGTTAATGTCAGTTAAGTTGGTGCAATTAGGTCCAAGATAATGTATTCTGGGAAGTACCAGGGCACTGTAATTGCCTGACCCGACACAAATATGACTTGCTGAGGGGGCTTTAATCTTGAACGCATGTTGCAGGGTTCATGGAATCTTTCACCTGTGACTTTCATGCGGCTCCCTGTTTATTCCGGTCAAGCTGCAAACACAGAATGTCACTTGGCAACGTAATGTTAATGGCAAACCTAGCCAGCCCATATGCAACCAAACATCACCGTCAACTCAGTATATATAATGAGCAGTGAAAACATAAAAAATAAAATAAAATCAGGACAACTTTATAAATGCCTTCCAAGCTGCATTAGTCACAAGCTCTGAGACCTTAACATGGCTTGCCATGCTTACTTTTCTAGATTTTGATTACCTCCAACATAAAAATACAGGATTGGACCACTAATAACACACTTTCTTTTTGGGGTGTCTATTAGAGTTATTAAACAGTTAGAAATGTAGGGTAAAACTGTTCATATTAGATAATGAGGCTGCTATGATATTATGGTGGACGAGAAAGGAACTAACAGGAGACTTAAAACAAGGAAACATGGAATTCAGCATTCTTGATATAGTCCAGAGCTTAATTAAATATATGAAGTAACATGTTATTATGTATATGACATATTTTAAGTTTAAGATTAATCTCTACTGAAGAAATTAGCTGTGTGCTTTCCTCACTTTCCCTTAAGAACCTCACTTGTAATGGGGTTTCTAAAGAAAACAAATTCTGCTGGGTAGTTCCATATCCATGAACAGACAAACATCCCTGGTTCAGTGAATTGTAAGAAAAGGACAACCATGAACATGGGAAAGGGACTGGTCAAGGGGAAGAGGGGGATTAACAGTCACTTATGGGAAATAAGCGATGATGAAAATGAAAATAATCAGAATGTATTATACACACTATGAAAAACTTAAATGAGAATTTTAATTAAAAAAAAAAACACTGATAGAACCCTAAATAGTTTATATTCCCTCACTAGTTACTTTCAAACATTAAATTTCTTTGAGTGTAAACTAACAGCAACAACAAAAAAGCTGGTAGCTGGTATATCTCAGTAGCCACGTTGAGCTAGATGCTCCAGAGATCATGAAGGATACTGTACTCCAGTAGCAGAAGGGAGCAAATGTGAGCCCTTCCCATTAGAACCTAGTTGTTAGGCAGAACATACAAATGCAGCTCACCGAGGGATAATATGGCAAGTTGCTGATAGTTTGAAAGAGAAGCTGAAATTTCACCACTGTTCTATGGAAAGGTAATCCAATGACATGTAAATTTATTCTCCTGTCCTTCCTATTACTTTCATTTAAGGGCTTCTAGAGAAGGGCAGCTAGAAGTTAAATGTAGAGATTAGGAAGGTAATATTGAATGTTTATGAAGTCTATCTGACTTGAATGCAGAAAAATACAAGCTACCCTGCAATTGTGAAGGCAAACGATAAAATGAGGGATGAAATGGAGATTAGATTTTAGAAGAGCAAGCAAGAGGAGATGGATAGGAGAGTATAGAAATAGGAGGTGCAGAAACTCCTTATTTTTCCCAGCTTTTGCAAACATTGGTAACTAATTTATCTGTGTCTCACTAAAGAGATACCTATGACCATAAAAAACAAAAACAAAAACAAAAAACATAAATGAACCTGTTCTATGTGTACAGCCCTTCTGGTAAGTGAAGTATCTGTGGACTGATTTATCCAGGCTCCAGATCTCAAGCTGAGAGGAATAGTTCAGTACTTGGAGAAAGGCAAAAAAAGTAGGAACAACATTAACAAATGTCAATGATATTAGAAGACGGTTTATCATTGAACAAGATAGTTCTCATTGATAGATGATCTTGTAGATCTTTGTTCCCCAGTTATTCTCTGGTAACTGCTATAAGGCAGCAGTCATGAATAACTCAAGTTTGTCATATGGTGCTGACTGGATAATGAGTAAATACTATGTTTTTATAAATAATTGTTCTGGTTTCTTTTGGTTCCATAATTTTGAAAGAAAGGATTTAAACTACATCACTGTTTGTGGTTTTGTGGTCTTCTTGTTTCCTTCCATTTAATCTTTTTAAATCCAAAGTAGTAGGTAAAATTTTACATCTCCTGCAGAGGCCTTTATTTCTGAATAAATTGTACCTCCACACACATATTTAGGACATAAAAAATCAACTTTCTTTTCTTTTTATGAATTAATTCAATTTACATGTCTGTCAAAAGTGCCTCACTCTTCTCCCAGTCATCCCCTCCCTCCCGCATACCCTTTTCCCTATTCCTAAGTATAAGGGAGCTCCATTACCCAGACACTGCAGCTCATTTATCACATGTGAGAATCTGTCCTAAATCATGAAACTATAGTTTGCTATTCCGATTAAATACCTCAGATATGATATATAACCTTTTAAACCTTTTTCACAGGCATAATTAACCTTTTGAAATTAAGTAAATTGTTTCTAGGTATTTATGACATGCAAATATTTTCCCCTTGCACTCTATGACTTTGTCTGTTGTTAAGTGTCGTTGTTCATTGCTTGAGCACTAATTAAGTTTGTACCTTGTTGTCCAAAATGTTAATAACTTAATAACCTCAGGGAGAGACATGGACTCCTGAAAACCATATCGCTTGATCAAATGTGAGTTCACATGTGACCTGTTCTAGCAGCCAAACACATTGCTGTTATCAACTGTATCTCTAACTCACACCCCCTTGTACTCAACAGCACGGGAAAAACACTCATGGCTTCTTCCTCTAATTCTAGTTGTCAAATTGTTTGCTTTGTAATCTCTAAACATCATAGACACCATTATTTTCAACCAACTGGGGAAAATAAAAGTGAGAAAAGAGAGTGCACACTTGTTAATAAACTAGAAGACTACCCTAAAAGATAAAGTCTACATGTTGGTTCATAGTTTCAGTGAGCCATCTCTCTCTTTCTCTCTGTGTATGTGTGTATTTCTTGGACATTTTAGGATTTGTAGTTGCGATCTATTCTTTCTCCACGTCTCTCCAGAGGAAACTTGAAGACTCACTGCCTTGTATCTGTTGAAACTGTTTATCCTGGTCTCAAACACTCAACCAGGTAGTCACTAAGATTCCAAATGTTGCTTCTTTTCTTGCTCCTGATGGTCATTTCCCATGTTCCCTGTATCCTCAGAGTTGGGTTATTTGGAAGAAGACAGGTTTGTTTCACATTTGAAATTTTATTTTCAAAGTTATGTCTCCCCTTTTGGACTGACTTAGATCTTCTCAGCATCTCTGTACTTTGTACATGTGCCAGAACTTGGGAGATCTGTGGTTTGTCAGGATTTATATAACGGATGAATAAACAAATGATAGGAGCTCTCAAAAGCTGGCAATAAAAAAGGCACAGTACCTACAAAACTTACTTTTCTATTCAGTAAATGGAACCTGTTTAAAGCTGATACTATTTTGTGGCTTATTATTATTATTTTTACTTATTTTCAATTCCACTTTGTGACAAAATATGAATCTACACAAAACAAACCTTCTAAATTCATCGTGAAATTCCACTAAAGCATTTTGGTCAAATTTCTGAAGTCTACACTAGGTTCTGAGTGGATGTGTGTGCATCGCTCAGGCAACCTGATGGTACAACTTGTAGGAAGCTTAAAATGATGGCACAGAGACACAGAAGATGTTTGTTACTAGATGTCCTAAACATGGTTTCAAGGGAACGTTCTTTTGTTGCTGATGTTCTTTTAAATTATTTTCAAATCAAAACTGTTTGGCTTGAATGCAGTTTAAAAAAAATAGAATCAAGTAAAAGATAAGGGCTCGCTAGGAGGGGCTGCATGGGCACCTCAACCACAGTTTGCCCCCAGGTTGAGTGGGCCCACTATGGATCACACTTGTGAGCTATCTAAAAGAAATTGTCTGCTGTCATTTTCTAATCCAGTGGATTTAGATGCCCCCAAAGACAAGGACAGCCCATTCGGATGATCCAGGCTCCAGCACTAGTACATTAGGCAACATGCTAGAATTGCCTGGAGCTTCATCATCATCTGCTTCACAGGAATTGCTGTTTTGTCAACTGAAGAAAAAGTCTACATCACTGAAATATGAAGTTGGAGATCTAATCTGGGCAAAATTCAAGAGATGTCCATGTTGGCCCTGCAGGATTTGTTCTGATCCATTGATTAATACACACTCAAAAATGGAAAAGGTCCTACTCCTGTGATGGAAAAAGGTTCTCAGAGAAGAAGGAAGGGGCTGGAGAGGCAAAGGAAAATATGCAAGATGGTGCAAGTGATTGTGAAATTCCCAAGTTTGATGATAAAGATTTGGTGGAAGCCCTGGAGTGAGACGTTGTGTCCAGGAACCCCAGAATTCACTGCATTGGGCTCATATCATACCCGCTTTATATGGTAGCAGAGATTGAACTCAGAGCTTCATGCTTCCCAGACAACCCTCTATCTCCTCAACTACAACCTCTGCTACTGGGACCAAGAATTTCAATGTGATTCTGGAGGCAACACAACTCAGTCCCTTAAGTCAGTTACACAGCACCAATTTAAGCACTTCTGTAACCATTATCCAGAATAATGTGAATTCAAGTCATCTGAAGAATGTGTCTGTCTGCCCAAAGTGATGTAACTTCTTCCTATGTTAAGAGATGCCTCTCTGATTGCCCATCATCAGTCTGCTTTGCGGAGTTCTGCCTTCCTTGTGATGTGCTTTTCTAAGCCTTTGCTGAGTAGTGGGCCCAGGTGCTTGTCTCTGCTCTCCGCTCCCCGGAACTTTGTGCCCAATGCTCCCAGTTTCTCTGCAATGCCTCCCATGACCCTTAGGTTCTGAAAAGAAAAGGTTCCTTCCCTTGCAGATGACACTCGGGACAGTAGGACACTTGGAAAGACACACAGAACTGTGTTTGCAAGGAGCTTGCATTTATGCATGCATTCGTTCGCGCATGCACATGTGCCTCTGTGTTTTAGACAGGGTCTTATTTAGCCCAGCCTTAAAATTTGCTTTGTAGGCAAGTATAACCTTGACCTTGACTTCCTGATCTTCCTGCCTCTACCTCCCAAGAGATGGGCTGATACCATACCTGCTTAATGTGTTAGCAGGGATTGAACCCAGAGCTTCATGCTTCCTAGACAACCCTCTATCTCCTGAACTACATCCTCAGCTCCTGGGACCCAGAATTTCCATGTGAATCTGGGGCAACACAGCTCAGTCTCTAACACTTACTTAAGCTCCTGTATAGCCAGTATCCAGAATAATGTGAACTCAAGTCATCTGATGAATATGACGGTCTGCCCAAGGCAATGTGATTTCTTCTTATATTAAGAGATGCCTCTATGATTTGGGTATTTCATCTACATTTTATGGAACTGTTTGGGAACTATCAAGAGATGTGGTCTTGTCAGAGGAGGTGCTAGCTTTGAGACCCTGCCATTTCACCTATCCATGCTCTCCTCTCTCTCTCTCTCACTCTTTCTCTCTCTCTCTCTGTGTTTGTGTGTGTGCTATAGATCTGATGTGAGCTCTCAGCTGAAGTGCCACACCTGTCTGCCTGTTGCCATGCTTCCTGCCATGATGGTCATGGGTTCTCACTAACCCTCTGAAATCATGAGCTCCAAATAAATGCTTCTTTCTATAAGTTACCTTGGTCTTGGTGTGTTATCAAAGCAATAAAAGGTAACTAAGGTGAAAAAAGAAAAGAAAAAGATAAGGAATTTATCTTACATCCTGTAGTTTTCTCATCATTTACAAATTGAATGTATAAAACTCAGTTAATTCACAATACGCTGATAATCATGAAAAGTAAACTTTTATAATTCATAGGAATTATATCAAGTAGAGAAAACCAACAAATTGTTCTCAGGATATACACTCTCCTTCCATGACTTAAAATATTTGTTGGCTGTCTTAGAAATAATGGCACAGAGGAAATTTTTGTTTTCTTTCCTCCTTTAAAATGATATCTGAAATAAATATACATTGAATCTCGTATAGAAAAATTCCAATGTGGTGTTTATTGAGGGTAAGTTTATAGAAGAAATGTTATTTAACTAATTATTAAGCATGATAATTACATATGAAAATAAAAACCAAGCTTCCTATTTGTATTTTTCCAGCTCTTAAAAAATCCAATTTATTAAGCTTCATGGATCAATGCAGAAAAACCATCATGGCAGAGTAGCAATCTTTCCAGTCTTTTGGACATGGAATTGTGGAAAATAAAAATAAAAATCTGTTCCTGATGATAAGGAGTGGGTGAGTGAATTGTCATTGGCAACAATGAGACTGTCAGCCTTCCTTGTCTCCCACTCTCGGTATTTCCAATTCTTTTGTCCTTTCAATCTATGGCTTAATTCACAAATTAATTTTATTTTCATAATGGGAAAACTGATGGAAGATATTGTGAATGATAGAAACATTCTTTACTTACTGATAAAACAAACCAGTGGGTGATACACCAGGTGAAGTTATATAAAATTTCCAGTCTTGGACAGCTTTTGACAACATGCATGAGGCTCGAGAAGTCAACTTTAAAGAAGGATTTAATGATAGGAAGATGTTCAATGCCCTATTTTAACACTAAGGCTAATTGGTAGTATGGGTTCAACCAGTGCTTTGGACATCCTTAAACAAGTATTTCCTTTAAAATAAATCTATTCTATAGATGTTTTATCTTGAGGCTGCACACTGTAAGAAAAGAGAACTTATAAAGTGGAAAGTCAAATGCATATGCCTGCTTTGCTATGTTAAGGTCGAATGTACCTTCTGAAACCTTCAAAAGGACATGCCTTGAATAAAGATACTCTATGAAGGATTTGTCACTATATAGAGTGTAAATATTACCTAAAAAGTGTATGCATTTATCTGAAAGTATGTATACTACAAAAAAGGTAGAAAATGTTTACAAATAACAATAATAAACTATGTTAAAAGGATAGTCTTTGTAATAGGTATCTAAACTTTTGAAGGCTGACATCTCTAAAAGAATCCCATAAGAAACAAAATGAGAGTCTAGTCATGTGGAGCAGCTCAGTAGGACCACTCCTGGGTAGTCTTCTATAAGAGGCAGCAAGGGAAGATTACCTGCCACCAAGTGGCAAGATTACTTGCCAACGGTGACCAAGGAAGAGCTGCAGAATGAACAGGACTCTGTGTAGTGCCCCCATGTCTTCTAGGTTTACTGATAACCTGGTTATGTCCTATCTACCTACAGATTGGGGTACATGGATCAGATGAACCCAAGGTTATAGGAATCAACAAGAGGATTTGTAGTTTTATGCATCAATAGACACTTATAGAAGGATTAAGTACACTTCTATTTAATGTGGAATGATGACATAATAGGTCCTGATTTAAAAAGAAAAATATTACATCTGCAAATAGAATCATGCTCTAATAAACTAGAGTTGCATATGGTCGGTATGCATTAATATTAGCAGTTAGGAGCCAGGTCCTGACTCAGGCAGTACAATGAGCTTCTTGCGTATGTGGTGTTACTCAAGGCACAACATTTTCCCAGGCTGTTTTTGTCCTGTGACTTGTTAACATTCATTTTTTTAACACTATGTGTTACTTGCTCTTCTTGTTTCTTTACATCGGTAGAGAGTAGTCACCACCCATCCACTCACCTGAATATTTCAGAGGTGGAATGGTCACCTGGTATGAAGTCTGCAGCTGATTTTATGCAGATACAGCAGGTGTTGGCAGAGTCCTGGTGAACTCAGTCTGTTCATAGTCTCATCATTTGAAAAAAAAATTATGATTGTTGTTAAATGCATGACAATGTCCTATATTTTGTACATTTGCACAATACTGTTTTGTGATATGCATGATGTCACTGCAATACAATAATCACTGTAATCCTGTTTAATGTCATTTATCTGTATGAAATATTGTGCTGACAAAACTGCACATTTAGAGAGGGGGCTGAGAGCAATAATCCTATAATAAAAGTGGAGTGTATTAAAAACGGAAAGCACTATTACCACAGGTAAAATCCGTGGAGAGTGCTGAACATTTCTCTTATTTATAATTTAGTCCCAGCAGGACGACCCTTCTGTGTGCTGATTATCAGAGCAATTCTAGCTTTGGGGAGAAAAAAAAAGTCACAAACACACTCAAAAGCTGAAATAAGCTTTTCCTTTTGTGTGATTTGAGAGCTATTGTCAGTCTGTGGAACTCGGCAAATTATTCCATTTGAAAATAATTCAGCTTCTAGATTACACATTGTCTATGCTTCCTCTTCCTGCTCTCTACTAAGGACATTTAAATGAAACTATTAGATGATTTTTTTTAACATTTATTCTCCACCTGAAGTTATTATCCTCAATTCATGATATCATACTATCTTCAAAATAACCAAACAGGAATACTGATTCAGGTGGGGAAAATAAACAAGAAGAATAGAGGGAACTGTGAAACAGGATGAGGAGGAAAAGAGCGTTCTCTAGGGGTGCCTGGGCACAGTTATGGCTGTTTTCACCTCTAAGATGCAGATTTAACTTTACGTGGATTTGAATTAGCTACCAGTTCTTTCCATTATGAAGCTATAGTGGCAGTAGATAAAGAAAAGAGCCTTTTTTCAGTCGCGCAAATAACCAGCAAAATTTTGTTCTTTTGATGATCTGGTTATGAATACTTGAGTTGAATTAAATGAAAAGTTAAGATATGAAGCTGAATGTAAAGACTCACACCTGAAATCTCAGCATTTGGGAGAGTGAGTTAGCAGAATTGCAAGTTCAAGGCCAGCCTGGACTATATATTGAGATTCTCTCAAACAAACAAAACAAAACAACTCACATCAACATAATATATTTTGCTAGAGTTCAGACAATGTTCAAAGAACAAAAAATAAACTGGATGAAGTCTAAGTCATTTCATATTTTTCCACATCTTATTTAAAAGTGGCAACTTCAGGAGATGAAAAAGCAACAACAACAAAAATTCCTTGAGACCTGTGGCTGGCAGGATGGCTCAGCAGGTTAAGGTACTTGCCTCTATACCTGAAGACTTGAGAACAATCCTGATACCCCTCATGGTGAAAGGAGACAACTGACCTCATAGAAGCCATGGTGCGATGGTTCCCCAAATCCTCAATAGCCAAGATCAAGCTTAGTACAGAGATGTTCTACTCACCAGATGTTATTCTGCTGAATAGATAGTTGATAAACATAATTATATTAAATCAGAGCAGGTGTGTGTCAGATTGGATGCTTTCTTAATACCTTTATGCTAACTCATTGGCTTCGTGGAAAGTATGTGGTTCTTTTAGTAAGCTCTCACCAGCTGCAGTCACAGGGAGGGAAGACCATGATCAGTAATCAGCTAGTGTGTGTCTCTAAGACTGCATTCTACAAAAATTTCAACCAACTTTTATACCACTCTGCATTAGCAGAATGGAAGCTGTCCTTAGGGCTCTTGTTGCTTTTATGTGCCACCTGAACATACTATGGACACGTGTCACTGGAATGAATAAAGCATTCAAGAATCTTGTAATCTATAGATTTAAATTATATTGAATGTTATGTGTTCCTGGCAAGGAGAAATAGAGGCAGAAAAACAACAACAGAAAATGACAGAGCCTTCTGTCCCATCCTTCAACAATACATGTCACATTTCATCCCTTCTTAAGTCACATGTCAGTCCTTATCAGGCATAGAATATGTGCTTTCTAGAGGAGAAATTAGAATCACAGAGTGCACTAAAATAGACTGATCTCCTTCTCACTAAGAGGCCTGATTTCCACCTGCTGCTCTCACAGACAGTGGCTTCCCAGTCTACTTTTTCCCCTCACATCATGTCTTTAGTTTAGCTATAGCCTCTGAGTAAAACCAGTTATAGACTAGCAGGGACTCCTTTGTAATTGTCTGCTGCCAGCTTAAGATTCACTTCCATGATTGCTTTTGCAAGGCTCAGATCTTGGGAAGTGTTATAAATTTTTCATATTTTTATAAAGAATTATGTGCTTGCCTCAAGAAATGATATTCTTGGTTATTGTATTTTATTGCTTGTAATTATTGTAGAAATAAAATTATGCTCAATAATACTGTTATGTGTAGATTGCTGACTGCCGAGTCTATATTATCTACTGAATTTTGGGAATCTGTTTTTATATGGTACATGAACATTTAATTTAAAGTGGTAAGCATTTTCCCTAAATGGTTATTGGACTCCACTGTGAATGATTTCTGCACGTACTATGATAGATTAGCTGCACTTAAGCCATTTTCCAATGTCATCTGTGGCAATGAATGTGAGGAATGCATTCCAAACATTTACCACTACTTAAAGCCAATCCTGTTTAGGAAATAATCACTCAGAAATGTGAGTTTGAACCCATTACAAGGCCAGTGATACAGGTAATCCTTCATTATTAAGGACAGAAGCACTGGTGGCATCAAACCCCTGTGATTCTTACAGTTTTCTGACTAGAATCAGTTGTAAAACAGAGAACGGAAGGATAGGAAGTATAATGATGAGTATGACTGTGTGACAACATTTTAACTATGACACATTTCACCTAAATCCCTCTATGACAACCATGTCTAGGATACAGAGCAGTTATTCCCAATCAGAAAAAAAAATGTTGAGTTCTGGGAAATGGTGTATTTCAGTACCACATAGCCCAGAGGTGGACTTGATGAGAACCGGACCCTGGTACATAAGCCCGATTCCATGCCCTCTTTTCCATATGCAAGTGAGAAGGAGAGTCATTGTTAAGGACTCTGTGATCATAACTTTCAGTTAATATTCGCCACACTGTTCTCCTTTCGTGAAGGTACTTGGCTGTGTGTCAAGATTCAACTGGGAAGAGCCCCATTGTTAACATTGAGTTGCATGGTGATGGCCAGGCAGGTTTTCATGTGCTATGCCACTGGATGATGCTTAGGGTTGGAGTCTCCCTAACCAAACTTACATGAATGTGGGGGGTAAACATACTTGGAGACTGTGTTTCACTTACAGAACAACTCTAATGCAACCAACAGCATTTGGAATTGACAGGCTGTTGTCCACTGGCAATTTTGTTTTCTCTTCCCTCTTTCAAATTCTTTGTTTTCTAACCAGTGATCTTGACCTGTCATGATGGATTTAAATAGTGAACTGAAAGAGGGACATGATGGCTCCTGCAAACACTGGAAGCTCTGACATGAAGTCTACTGCAAACTCTGGAATCCCCATAACCTCTGGGGAAAATATCATTCTTTTCTTTTTTCTCTTCTTTTTTCTTTTCTTTTCTTTCCTTTCCTTTTCTTTTCTTTTCTTTATTTTTGGTTCCCAATAAAGTCTACATATAATGAGCAAAAGATGGGAAAAGTAGGGGAGGGAGGAAAGAGAGGGGAATAGAAAAGAAGAAAGAGGAAGAAAAGTAAGGAAGGGAAGAAAAGGGTTTCGATGGTTATGAAAGAAAAATCTGCACTTGGAACCTTAAAAGGCATATAGGCTTATAATCTATGGGATTTCTGAAAGAAGGGAAATATAGGAAATTAGACCCATGCTACTTTGTGGAGGAGAAACTTGAAGAGGTTTGAAGTGAGAAAAAAGGACATTAAAGGTGGCTGGAACCTGTATGAAACAGAGGTAGGAAGGGGCAATTTCTGTCTCTTTTATAACTCTTACACTCTGTTTTTCAAGTTTCACATGGGCTGACATCTTGCTGACTTCAAAGAGAAATCTTTATTAAGAAAGTTGGTGTGAAGAGCCATTACCTTAGTGTTGGTGACTATTGCCTATCTTATAATTAGATGAGGAAGAATGGCAGATATCATAACCGATAAATACAAACAGAAGACTTAAGCTTTATTTCTTTTATTTTAAGGATAGACACTGCAGTATGAGTGAGCATTAAAATATCATCTGAGAAAGAAAGCACAACAATGTTCCCTTACAAGAGCCTGAAGAGCTCCCTTCATGTTAATAAAAATAAAGACAAAATCATGTTGTGAAATATTAAGTGTTACACAATTAATAAAATATTAATCTTACTTCTGGTGTGCAAGTAATTACAAGATCCTCACTTTTCCTGTGGAAGAAATATTCTCTTAAATCACAAGCTTCTTGACATAGCTCTGGAGAGATGACTCAGACATTGTGGCTCTTTGAGAGAACCCATCTTGCTCCTACTACCCCTGTTGACTAATCCACAACCCTCCCAAACTCCAGTTCTACGGACTCTGACATCCTATTCTGGCCTCTGAGGGCATTGCACTCATGTGCACATGTCCATTAACCCCCTGCCTATGCATATATAGGTATTTAAAAATTTGAAAATATAAAATATTTTAGCAAGAGTCCTCCCTCTTGATTAGTTTCTTTAAGGTGTACAGATGTTAGTAGGTTTATCCTATATTATGTGTCTATATGAGTGAGTATATACCGTGTGCATCTTTCTGCTCCTGGGATAGCTCACTCAGGATGATTTTTTTTTTCCAGATTCCACCATTTACTTGCAAATTTCATGATTTCTTTGTTTTTTATTGCTGAGTAATATTCCATTGTGTAGATATACCACTATTTGTGCATCCATTCTTCAGTTGAGGGGCATCTGGGCTGTTTCCAGCTTCTGGCTATTACAAATAAGGCTGCTAAAAACATGATTGATCAAATGTCTTTACTGTGTATTTGAGACTCTTTTGGGTATATATCTAGGAGTGGTAGAGCTGAATCTTGAGGAAGCGCTATTCCTAGTTGTCTGAGAAAGCTCCAGATTGCTTTCCAGAGTGGTTGTAGAAGTTTACATTCCCACCAGCAGTGGAGAAGTGTTCCCCTTTCTCCACAACCTCTCCAGCATGTGTTGTCTTTTGAGTTTTTGATTTTAGCCATTCTGATGGGTGTAAGGTGAAATCTTAGGGTTGTTTTGATTTGCATTTTCCTGATGGCTAATGAGGTTGAGCATTTCTTTAAGTGTTTCTCTGTCATTTGATGTTCCTTTATTGAGAATTCTCTGTTTAGCTCTGTACTCCATTTTTTAATTGGATTAGTTGATTTCTTTGCTGTTTAACTTCTTTAGTTCTTTATATATACTGGATATTAGTCCTCTGTCAGATATAGGGTTGGTGAAGATCCTTTTCCAATCTGTAGGCTGTCGTTATCCAGAAAGGTAAAGACGATGGACATCAAAGAAGGAGAAAAGAGGGAACAAGTCAGGAGCCTGACACAGATGACCTCTGCAAGGCTCTGCCCTGCAGACTATCAATGCAGATACTGAGACTTATGGGCAACCTTTGTGCAGAGTTCAGGGAATCTTAGAAAGAATTGGGAAACAGAAAGATCTGGAGAGGACAGGAACTCCACAAGGAGAGCAACAGAACCAAAAAATATGAGCACAGGGGTCTTTCCTGAGACTGATACTCCAACCAAGTACCATGCATGGAGATAACCCAAGACCCTTGCACAGATATAGCCCATGGCAGTTCAGTATCCAAGTGGGTTCCATTGTAATAGGAACAGGGACTGTCTCTGACATGAACTGATTTGCTTGCTCTTTAATTACCTCCTCCTGAGGGGGAAGCAGGATTACCAGGCCACAGAAAAAGACAATGCAGACACTCTTGATGAGACCTAATTGACTAGGATCAGAAGGAAGGAAAAGAAGACCTCCCCTATCAGTGGACTTGGGGAGAGGCATGCATGCAGAGGGTGGAAGAAGGGAGGGATTGGGGCAGGAGGAGGGAGGGAACCACAAGGAGGGGGGGATACAAAGTGAATAAAGTATAATTAGTAAAGAATTTTTTAAAAAGGGAAAATAAATAAAAAAGAAGAAAATATAAAATAGTTTTGAAAGGCACCAAATGCTTCTTTTAGGCAGATGGGCTCTGGTGGAGTATTGCAATGACATATTTCCATGAACATAATCCTTTCCACACTTAACTTTGAAATTTTGGAGGAACATTAATTTGCCACATTGCCTATAATATCTTTGAGAGCTAGTCAATATACAATTTGTGCTTGTGTCTGGAGGGCTGCCTATCTGAAACAGAAGCATCCCTCTAGCCGTTAGCAGAATTCAAACTCCTCCCACATCAGTGTTATGACAGTTTGCTGCTCTTGTAGAGGGGACATTGGCTGAGCATTCATCCATGTGCTTCTGTCCCTTTGTTTATTTTCTATAGGAAATCAACATGCTCTTCACAAACCTCTTCACTATGTGTCAAAAGTGAAGGTAATTTCCATGTTCAGAAAATAAGCAGGGCAGATTAATTGATGTAGTGACAATGTGATTTGATGTTACTGGGAAGTGAAAGAAGATTCAGAGGAAGAGGTTAGAGATGCAGGTCAGGATACAAGTGCTCACATGGTTAGGAATTTCACAGCCTACCTGACAGAGTTAGCTGCTCAAAACAGCCTTTAGCTTAGAGGTATGAAAAACTAAAGTCAGCCCTTTCTAATAGTTCATATCAGTAATCCTAGGACTAAGGAGACAGGCAAAAGGATCAGGATGTCTGGACCAGTTGCTTAGCTGTATAACCAGCTAGGATTTTATGAGACAATTTCTAAAAAGAAAAAAAAATCTAATTAACAATTAACACAAAAATTCTTCTTTAAAGGCCAGTAAATCAACATCTGTTTGGTACTGTAACACTTCTTTCCCTTTCCCTTAATATGTTTGTATAACAACCTCAGCAAAACTATGTTATGAAATATAACTTTTACATGATGTAAGTATGATAGCATTGGGTGTTATCTATTTATTTATCTACCTCTTTGTCATCCACATATCATCTATTATCATATCAAAATCTAATTAAAGAATATACGAGCAGTTCCAGTAATACCAATAATATAAAGTCTTCCAATTTTCCTTCTCCTTTCCCCCTCAATCATCATCTTTTTTTTTCTATAGTTATAGCTAAGAATGTAGAAGGTCAGAAAGGAGAAGGAAGGAAGGATTACAAAAAAACAACAGAAAAGAATTTAGCTATTGAATAACAGCAATCAATTTTTGAATAATAATGATAATAGGAATGAGGAAAGAGAAGAAATACCAATGCCCCCTTTTCCCTGACTGAAGCAGACCTTAGCCTGGGCTAGAAGAGAAGACTTTGAAAAAAAAAAAAAAAAAAGAGAAAGCAATTAATTAACGAAGTGCTTACAGTTCACTCTTTAATCAAGTCTGTGCTTTGTGCTTACACTTCCCTTAATGGTGTGTATTACTTGAGAGTGGGTAGGTCAGGGATATAGGTGAGAGTTACTAGTCTAATGAGTAAACTTTAAAGAGATACTGGAAACAAAAATATTGTGAATAGTCTGTATAAAAATAATTAAAATACTATTGTTTGTAAAAAAAAAAAAGTAGAGGTTAAATGGAATGTTCTGGAAACTAGAAGTTTCTTCTGCCCTCTCTAGCATTTTGTTTTGCTTGACTTTTGTTATTTTTGCTCATTGGGATGCTCTCAAGTTAAGAGAGAGAGAGAGAGAGAGAGAGAGGGAGGGAGAGAGGGAGAGAGATTTTCTTTTTTTTTTTTCTTTTTGTAATTTAGAAACAGGAGGTCAAAAGAATGGGACAGGTACGCGAAAACATTTTCATCTGACAAGCTTTCCAAAATCGAGTTGGGAAAGGCAAGTGGAAAACTCACTGGAGGCACCACAGTTCTGGAGATTGGTTCTATCATGCTCTAAATTGCTTTTCTCTTTGCTATTTCGTCTTTTGCAGTTATCTTCTACCTGAGTTCTTTAATTCAAAGTTTTCTGTAATAATTTTTACTTTTAAAAACATGTACTGGGCTCTTCCTCACTTTTTCTTCTAACCGATTTAGTGTGCCTGGTTTTATGTTGAGGTCTTTGATCCACTTGGACTTTAGTTTTCTGCAGGGTGATAAATCTGGTTTTATTTTCATTTTTCAACATGTAGACATCCAGTTAGACCAGCACCATTTGTTGAAGATGCTGTCTTTTTTCCATTGTATGATTTTGGCTTCTTTGTCAAAAATCAAGTATCCGTAGGTGTATGGGTTTATTTCTGGGTCTTTTATTTGATTGGCACAGGAGACAACTTATTGAACAGAACAGCAACAGCACAGGCTCTAAAATCAACAATCAATAAATGGGACTTCATGAAACTGAAAAGCTTCTGTAAAGCAAAGGACACTGTCATTAGAAAGAAACAACAACCTACAGACCTGGAAATGATCTTTACCAACCCTATATCTGACAGAAGGCTAATATCCAGAATATATAGAGAACTCATGAAGTTAAAAAGCAACAAATCTCCTTGGTTAGGGTTACTCCGAGGAGGACAATACAGCCACTTTTGATGTGAACTGACAGACTAAGATCAGAAAGGAGAGGAGAACCTCCCCTATTAGTGGACTTGGGGAGTGGCATGTAAGCAGAGGGAGGAAGGAGGGTGGGATTGGGAGGGGAGGAGGGAGGGGCTTATGGGGGGATGCAGAATGAATAAAGTGTAATTGATGAAAAATTTAAGAAAAAAGGGAAAAAAATAATTTAAGAACCTTAAATGACTTTCAAAATTGGAGGAAAACATGGAGTTAGTCAATTGGCATGGAGCACGTCTCGCCCCTGGGGACAATGGTCTCCTGAACCTACTCAGACCTCGGACACCACCACTGCTAGTTCTAGAACTGACGCAGGATGTTCCAAGGAGGGGTTAAGGCTTCTCATAATATTTCCTATAAGCCCACACCTGTTTGTCTATATCCCCCATTTTTATTCATTATTAGCCAGATAGAGCCAAGTAATTGTGGTAATGATACTTGCTTTTTTGCCCAATGCTGGAATGCTAGTAAAGTTAGGTATGCCCTGGTTACTCGCATGCCTCACTGGGTGCCTATGCCCATTGATGCCCCTCACGCTATGACTCTCTTCAGACAGAAAAGGGATCTTGGAACTACAGCCACCATTGTTACTACCATCTCATTGACGGCTGTTGGAGCTACCACCAGGGCATTAGCCATGAGTCATACTGGGCAGACTGCTCAGACCCTGAATAATCATTTAGCCAATGTAGCTCATGCCTTAGTTGTACATAAAGGAATTAATGCTCAACTAAAAGGAAGCTTGATGGTGTTCAATCAGAGGATTGACCTCTTGCAGGAGCAAATTGATACCCTATGGCAAATCGCTCAACCTGGCTGTCAATGAAAGTATGCTGGACTTTGTGTCACTAGCATACAACATGAGAATTTTTCCTGTGCTGCAAATCTGTCTAAACAATTGTCGAGCTATATTTTAGGTAATTGGACTGGAGAATTCGATACTACGATGGAGCAGCTGAGAGTGGCCATTGTCACAGTAAATTCTACCGGAGTGGACGCAGGACTAGCCACAGGATTATCAACATGGATTGCTGCAGCCATGAATCATCTGAAGGAATGGGCGGGCATGGGAGTGTTAGCAGGCCTTCTGGTGTTGGTCTCCTTGGTTTGCCTGTGGTATATATGCAAGATTAGAGTCTCACAACAGTGTGATGCAGCCATGATCATTCAGGCCTTTACAGCCATTGAAGCAGGACATTCTCCCCAAGCATGGTTGGATACCATAAAAAGCTAAAATGATACGCTCAGGATGCGAGGCTAAGCACTGCACTCAGGGTCAGCCGCTTTGGGCCCAGAGAAGAGCATGTCTGATTGCATGCAGGTTGATGCCCCAGGTCCCGCCTCTGAGAAAAAGGTATCGGACAGGTCTGATGCTCTTTGGGTGGATGACACCTAAATGAACATCTGTACAAAGTCCCAATTTATTTCTAATATCAGAGATCAGACCTCTACTCTTGCCTGATGCGTCTAAAACAAAAAGGGGGAACTGTAGAGAGCTGCGGAATGCTATGCCTTAAAGATGGAGCTGGTTTCCGCCTTCCACCTTCCCGATGGTGAGTGCTCTCTGTCACGAACAACTCCACATTTGGCTAAGGCCGAGGATCTGGCTTGCTTCCATGTATGTGGACCTATCTGCATTGCCCCTGTGGCACGCCTGGGTTGGCTACCCAGAGGCTATTTAAGCTGTGGGCTGGCTTCCCCGGGGTCCGAGGATTGTTCAATGTTCCTGAATAAACTGCATTGAAAAAAAAAATAAAAAATAAAATAAAAAAAAAGCAACAAATCAAATGAGGTACAGAGCTAAACAGAGAATTCTCTTTAGAGGAATATAGAATGTGGGAGAAACACTTATGCTAAACTTCCTTAGTCATCAGGGAAATGCAAATCAAAACAACCCTGAGATTTCACATTATACCCATCAGAATGGCTAAGATAAAAATTCAAGCAACAATACATGCTAGATAGGATGTGGAGAAAGGGGAATCCTCCTCCATTGCTGGTGGAAATGTAAACTGGTACAACCACTTTGGAAATCACTCTGGCACATTCTCAGACAATTAGGAATAGCTCTTCATCAAGATTCAGCTATACCACTCTTAGGCTTATATCCAAAATACGCTCAAGTACACAACAAGGACATTTATTTGCTCAGCCATGTTCATAGCAGCTTTATTTGTAATATCAGCAATTAAAAACAAGGAAATCATGAAAATTTGCAGGCAAATGGTGGGATCTAGAAAAGATCATCCTGAGTGAGGTATCCCAGAAGCAGAAAGACACATATGGTATATACTCACTTATAAGTGGATATTAGACATATAAAATAGGATAAACATACTAAAATCTGTATACCTAAAGAAGCTAAGCAAGAAGGAAAATCCTGGGTAAGGTGATCAATTACCTTCCTACCCTCAGGAGGATAGGAGCTCCACAAGGAGAGCAACAGAACCAAAATATCTGGGCACAGGGGTTTTTCTGAGACTGATACTCCAACCAAGAACCATTCGTGGATATAACCTAGAAGCCCTGCTTAGAGGTAGCCCATGGCAGCTCCATGTCCAAGTGGGTACCCTAATAAGGATAACAAGGACTGTCTCTGATCTGAACTCAGCGGCTGGCTCTTTGACCACCACGTCCTGAGGGGGGAGCAACCTTGCCAGGCCATAGAAGAAGACAATGCAGTCAGTCCTGATGAGATCCGATAAACTAGGATCAGAGGGAAGTGGGGAAGACCTCCCCTATCAGTGGACTTGGAGATGGGCATAGGAGGAGATGAGGGAGAGTGGGAGTGGAAGGGAATGGAGGGGTTACAGCTATCATATAAAATGAATAAATTCTAATTAATATAAAAAACAAAAAAACATCCCCCCCCCAAAAAAAAGCATGTACTGTTCTCAAACATCTATCAGTATACTTTGAGTTTTGTTGTTGCTGTTTTTCTTTTAAGCAAATTTTTGAGAATGAAATTTTTACATTTGGGGGAAGTCAGGAGAATTTAGAAAGTGCTTTAGTGTGATTTTCATTCAATAATCTGAAGTTAAACATTACTATCTCCAAAGCTGTGACATTGCAGAAACTGAGGGGTGATTCTGAGAAATTCAAACTTGTCCCATCAGTAAGGGTCCTTATTCCATCCATGACTGCAGCTTGAGGAATTTGCACCTTAGTCTTAAGGAAGGAAGGAAGGACAGAAAGGAGAGAGGGAAGAAAGGAGGAAGGGAGGAAACAGGACAGGTAGACCAACAGGTAAGCAGGAGGGCTGGCAAGCCTCGGTAGTTAATGGTAGTTAACTTCCTGTCACCTTGATGTGCATATGACAGTAATCTTATCAGACCATCATTTCTATCTCAAGAAACCCCCAAGCAAAGAACTCAAAGGTTCTTTCTTCATCTAACTCCAAAGCAATCAATTCCACCTGAAATTAAAATGCTTGACTTAAAAAATGATCCATTATGTCAACAAGTTGTCTGATCTTCAGTACTGTTTGAGGAAATGTAAAGTAAGGTACAATTATGAAAGTAAAATAAACAACACAGATGAATAACCCATGTCAAATATGCTTATTGTAAAATATCTTGCTTAGTGAACCTCCCAGTAATCTAGTTGCTTCCTATGTCAGAATGTATAAAATAGACAACAAAGTTAAGAATCAACTTCTCCAGGCTGCAGTATAGCCTCTTTGCAGATGGAGTTTTGTGTTTGGCTGCCTGAGTAGTTTAGGGAACTTTTTTCAATGTCTTTATGGTCACTGAGAATCACATGATCTTACTCTATTTTCTTGCAGTGTTATTCCTTGGATTTCAAAGTCAGATTTCTCTCTGAAACCCATACTGAGTGCGTCAGCTGTGTCTTCTCCCTGGAATCCTTGGCCCCCAGACTTTTACATGACTCAGTCTCTCTTCCTTCAGGACTCTGCTCTCACATGACTTCCTGAGAAATGTGTGATTCTTTAAAATTTTTTTCACCTCTTTTTTTTGTTTCAATTGAAAGAAGATATGTTTATTTAAATTCCCAACATCACAATCCTAATCTTTCTTTATTCAACATTTTTTAAAAAAATATTTTTTATTTTTATTCATTATAGTTTATTCATTTTGCATCTACCTGTACCTCTCTCCCTCCTCCCCTCCCAATCCCATCCTCCTTCTTCCCCACCTTGTCCCTCTCCCAGTCCACTGATAAGGGAGGTTTTCCTTCCCTTCCCTCTGATCCTAGTCTATCAGGTCTCATCAGGAGTGGCTGCATTGTCTTCTTCTGTGACCTGGTAAGGCTGCTCCCACCTTGTGGGGAAGTGATCAAAGAGGAGGCCAATCAGTTCATGTCAGAGACAATCCCTGTCCCCATTACTATGGAACCCACTTCAACACTGAACTGCCATGGGCTACCTCCATGCAGGGGTTTTCCAGGCCATCTTCATGAGTGGTCCTTGGCTGGAGTATCGGTTTCAGAAAAGACCTCTATGCTCAGACTTTTTGGATCTCTTGTTGTCCTTGTAGAGCTCCAAGCAGGGAATCGTATGAAAGAAGTAGGAGATAGTAAGACCTGGAGAGGACAGGAGCTCCACAAGGACAACAAGAGATCCAAAAAAAAAAAAAAAAAAAAAAAAAAAAAAAACAAAAAATTTAAGTATAGGATACACATATTATAAAACACACCCTAACCTTTAGCCCATGTACTGCTTCAATTTTCCTTTTTGAAGCTACATAATGAGCCATATGTTAACATTTGTGATTGTCTCTTATCGCATGTAAGTATCATGAGATAGTGACTTTATTTTTGCACATGCATGACATTCTCTGCGTCCAGCATTGAGTCAAGCACACAGTAAATATTTAGGTAGCATCAGACAGTGACACCTAGCTATTATCACAACCCCTCTCCTCCTCTCACCCACCCCATTGGATACAAGCAGTAGCTTCATATCCATTAAAGAGAAAAAAAATCCAGTGCATTTTTGTGCATCTGTATACTGGGAGAAAAGGTAGGTTCTATGTCATCCCAGAGTAGCTACCTTAGGGGAAAGAGCCAGAAAGAAAAACAAAAACAAACAAACAAACAAAAAAAAAAAACTGCTCTTAAAGAGGAAAGGAAAGCAGGCTTCATCTCCAGGGTTTACACAAAAGAGGGCAAAACCTGTGGGGGAACCAGCATGGGTCTGAGGTGTGACCCAGAGGGCTTAGCTACACAAAGCTTCCTGTGGTTCTCATGGCCTAACTGAAATTGCAAGAGGAGAAGTCAGGCATTCCAGTCAAGGTCCTTTCCCTGTCCGAGGACACAGGAGCTCCGCAGTGGGCGTAGAACATTCCCTGCAACCCTGGCAGACATCCTATCTTGGGAATGACTTTCTTACTTAAGCCAAAGACCTTGAAATGGAGACCTCATGTATAAATATGTGCAAATGTTGAACTAAATTTATCCCATAAAATTTTTAGGAAACAACCTTGCCATGGATGCAAGCTGTTGAATATATTATCTGCTGGGGTTAACAGGGTTCCCCTCTGCAGAAATAAATAAATTAAGAGGAAGCACTGAAGGGTTCACTACTCCAGATTTGTCTTTAATAACATTCCATTAAAAATGACGGAAAGGCCCAGTGCTCGAAGTAATTCAGGCTCAGAGCGATGCTGTTCCCTTTCAGGCTCATGTCCTCGGATGAGGCTTCTGTGGTTTTAATCACTTCCTGTCCTCTAACTCATCATTCCCCCCAGCTTTTTCTCTCTGTCTCACTCTCTTTTTCTTTAATATTTTTGGTTTGTGTTCCCATCTATCAGACTATGGCTCATTTACCTTGATTAGCAGAGGAATTGGTAACACATTTTTCTGTTAAGACTGGTGATTTTTAAACATATGTAGAACAAAAGCTACATAAATCATCTGTACCACGTAAAAAACAGAAATTGGAATTAAAAATATGATATCAAGTTCAGCATCCAGCTAGATTAGATTAGCATAAGAACCTAATTTGAAACACCAATGCCAGTGGCTTCCCTGCCTCTTCAGATCCTGCCTCAGTATCACATCTATTACCAATGACATTGAAAAAACAAAACAAATAAACAAACAAGCAAAAAAAACCCAAGACAGTAATCGGCCCTGAAATGTTCATTAAAAAGTTGAAACCAGACATGACTCCCTCATCTAGGTCTATCTAGTCATCTGGGAGACTCCAGTCCATGATTTCTTCATTTGTTAGAGCTGCTCCAAGCATTTGATCAAGTCCCTGTCTTCTCATATGTGTTTCTTTAAAAGTGACTGTTTATGATCTGTGCACTGATGTATTTTAAAAAAATGAGTATGAGGTGTGTGTCACCCTCAGAGAGCTGTAGGTTCCTGTTTGCAATAACAGGGTAGTTTGAATGGTTCACATCAGGAGGTGAGGACAGCACCGCTTAGCATTCCACTGTGATCTTCTCACTGAAGGCTCTGACACCCTGAGCCTATAATATGAGCTGCACTCCCAAGTAGAAAGGTTTAGTTTATAATCCACACAAATCTCTCATTCTTTCTCTCTCTTTCTCTCCCTTTCCCTCCCTCCTTCCTTCCCTCTCTTCCTAACTCCCTCTCTCTCTCTCTCCCTCTCTCTCTCCCCCTCTCTCTCACCTCTCCCCGCACTCTTGATCCTGAGCATAATAATCAGCAGAGCATGCCCTCTTACAGTCACTCTGAGTTTCTCCAGCTTGGGGAAGGTCAGCTAGTGGTAAACTGTTTATTTCTTTGTGTATGTTCTCTGGCTGGCTCTCCAGCTTCATCGATTTCACACATTCCAAAGACAAAGAGGTAAAGACTTAAAATATTAAGCACACTGAAAGTAAGATCACCGTAAAAATAAACCTGGAATAAAAATGAATGTTGCATAAGGAATAAATTTTAGAGCATGACTTTCTTATCAGATGAAACAGGTAGAAACTGAAAGCTCTGGCCATTTATCTGACTGTAGCATTCTCCCTAGCAGCTTATCCCCATGCCCCATCTCCAGTGCTATCATTTCATGCTCCATCCTCTACCCCCACAGTGCAGATTTCTCTGTCTGCTCTTAGGGAGCTCTCAACCACTCAGTGTCGGTGGGCACCTTCCTTGGCTAAACAAACCTCAAAAAACTCGGACTTTATGTAATGCCAAATCTGCTGGCTTGGACTCAGGAAGCGTGATGCTTTCTCTCCCTGTCTAATAATTTTGACCTTGAAAGGGAGCAGACACTGACGCCTTCCTAAAAGAGAGACATAAACAAACAAACAACAACAACAAAAAATGTAGGATATAAAAGGAGCAAGCATATTTTTTTGTTGTTTTCTTTTGTTTTGTAATTTCAAAGGTCAGAAGTATGAGTATGAAGTCCTTTTAGTTTTTTGAGCTGTCTCTGTATGAGGGTAGAGGAGTTAAAAAGGGAGTTAAAAAAATCAAAAGAAGCCATGTTAGAGATGCTACACGCTCTCTTTGAAAAATTTCCACTCTTTCACACACACACACACACACACACACACACACACACACACACACACCTTCTTCTTATTATTCTGTTTTCTATTTTTCAAAGATATCTCACTGAAAGGACAGAAGGGAGGAGTCATCATTCAAAGTGGACCACACAGAACAGTTTTGGAAGAAATGGTCAGCTTTTCCTGTAGACAGTGACCATCCTCCAACCATGCCTATGACAAGCAGTGAGCAGATCGGCATGTTTGTTGTGTCATGTGGGGTCATTCTCCCTTAGCTGATCAGGAGACTTGCAGGAGGAAGGTGAATCACATTTTTAAATCTCCCTTGCAACTCTATGAAGCTGAGAACTTCCCTCTATGATGCTGATCTCAACTGCTCAATGTCAGGAAATTTTTTGTGATAAAAGTCTTAAAAACTAAGACTTTCAACGCGTCAATGTAATTAACCCGTATGCAATGGCGGCCCAAGGACCAGGTAACCTCCTAGAATACTGGGAGTTGTAGTACTTGAAAAATAAGAAAACCTCCTGGGGAAAGCATGGCGTCCTATGGGTTTGTCTTTGAAAGTCACTGCAAAATGTGTTTCAGAGTCACTCAGCTGAAAGCTCTAGGAAGGGGTCCTGACTAACGCCCATCTTAATATTTAATTAAAAGTTTGCTTCAATTTTGGGTCAAAACGGTGAAATTGTTTTTTCTCCAGTGAACCTCAGGATTAACACCAAGCTCTCTTACATGCAGCCCCTAAATTTTTTTCCCCAAGCTGCTCTGATCTCTCAGGTGCTCAGCATGGCAGGATCCATTTTCCTGGCATAAAGCAATGAGAAATTTCTCTTGCTCCCAAACCACCTGGTTGAATACAGTTCATGAGCGGAATACAGGACCTTCAACAACAGCTGCAGTCTTCCATTCAGTGTCCAAGTATTTGAACATGTCTTGACCAAGAAGACAAAAACAGTGAGCCAAGTCACTTGAGAATAAATGAAATGAAATGCAATTTTCTATGAAGACTAAACCATTTTACACACAGTAGAACCAGGTCTGTGCTTTCCCAGCTTAAAGTCCCTTGGGTTTATTAGGCTGGCTTGAGACAACTTACTTTAAAATACAGGGTATACTTAGAGATAGAAACAGAATATACAGTGCATAAGACTTATTTATCTGCTTTATAAGGCTCCAGGAGAGAAAAAAAAATGGTAGTGCTTAAAACCAACAGGTGAAGAACTAACACAAAAAAGAATATAGCAGTTTGTGAAAGGGAAGGAAACTCAAGCCTGTTATCGCCTTTTAATATGAATAAATGTTTCAAAATCGAAGGTAAGAGCTTTCATTGTCAAATATTTGAAAACTGCTACCTCTTATCTCTTTCCAGCTATCCA
Organism: Meriones unguiculatus; assembly: GCF_030254825.1. Taxonomy (NCBI): domain Eukaryota; kingdom Metazoa; phylum Chordata; class Mammalia; order Rodentia; family Muridae; genus Meriones; species Meriones unguiculatus. The sequence continues at coordinate 44,610,149 of NC_083364.1, read as the reverse complement.
TAGCATCTTAGAATATGGAAGCTACAGTCCTTCTTGCTTCAGGTAGAGATTATTTTTTTTCCAAGAAAACAGAGTATCCAGTAACATTTATGGGATAACCATCTGAAGATCTGTTTACTCTGTGATTGATTGCTCCTGCCTTTCTAGCATCCCTTTCTAACTGTATCTCCTGTAAGTGCACAAAAATCCTATTCAAGTCACAGTGGCTCAATAATAAAACTCGTATAAATGAAATATATCATCTTGTATAAATTCAGGACACATTCTGACACAAATATTAATTTATTGTCTCCAAGTCAAATCTCCTTTTATTAAATTTTAAATGAAAAAATTAAAAAAATATGACTAGAAAAGAACTCAACATAATTACCAGTTTGCTAAAATGAAGTTAAAATAACTCAGCTAACTTAAAAGAGAATCTGTGTTTGTTGTAATAAAAGTACTAGACAGAAGCTAAGTCTGGATCCAAGATAATATGTGGTAAAGGTCAGCTATATGAACCAGTTTTTCTTTCCCCTCTCTTCATCCTCTCTACCCCTGTCTCTTTATCTCTCTGCATCTGTCTCTGTCTATCTGTCTTCTCTGTATCTCTCTGTCATTCTGTGCCTATCTTTCTTTTTCATCCTCCTTTCCATAGCCTGCATGACTGTTTTTTTTATTTCTTAAGATAGATACAATGAGTAGCCATTATTATTGCTTAACAAGAGAATTAGAGCCTTTTTAATGTTTTCTGTATCCATTGATCTTACTGTCTATAATGTGTCTTTTGGGTTGTGAGTACAACTTCCTCTTTTAGTCAAAAATATTTCTATTCAAGCAACCTTAGTGACTTTCATGAGAAGAAATAGTAAAAGCATTTTAGCTCGTAACAGTCATTGTGTGTGCTATGTACATTGGCTCTTGAGGCAGTGAGACGGGAGGGGTATTAAGTTTTATTATTATACTACAAAAAGAATAGGCAGATGCTACAAAATTCCATCCAATATTCTCTTTGATCATACAAAATAATCTAAACATAAAATAATTTTCTACCTGCCCTTTGTGTCTCTTAATTCTCTGTGATGTCATCGATCCCATTTTGTGTTTTTGCACTTATCTAATTAGCAGTGGTTAGGGGAAGCCACTTCATTCTTCAAAAGTCTCATGTTGTTCTTCAGGACACATCTACATCCTAAGATTTCACTGAAGATGTCTCATATCTGGACTTTGAACTACTTCTCTTACTTCATGTAGTCCTTCTTTCCAACAAGAAGCCATTAGACTCAGCCCTGAAGAATAAAGAGGACATTCAAACCTCATCTCTATTTCTTTTTGGGTCCTTCTCAGTGCTGTGTGTTCGTGCTTCATTTTCTTACCCTAATCTTAGTTACTTAGTCATATGCCCAATCTAAACTACAAATCTGGCTAATTACTGTTGGTATATAGAGGAAAATGAATTGAAAATAGAATTTTAAAAAAAGCAGTGACCACCTCATATTTTTGGAGACAAAACTAGGTTTTTCACTACCCCAGAATTTGGTTTGGCCACACAGACAGACTACATTGAATTTGATCAAGAGTACTATCCTAGAAGTCATGGGCATTGAATGCAGATACAACATCTACAAATTCATCTTGGACATGACACTTAGAGTCCTTAGGTTTCAAAATCTTCATCTGCAAAACTAGTGTTTACCTAGATTATATCTAGAGCATACTTAACCTGCCGTGATGTGAAGCCATTATAGATGGCTCCACTTAATTTTGAGTTGGCTTCATGCGCGTGGTGCTGTCACCAGAATAAGGTTCAGAAATGACCCATGACCCTCTTTAGACCGGGAAGTTACATATATAACTATAAGCTCACTTAAGAGTGTAATGGTTTTCCTTCTAGTTGTCTTGATGGCCTGGGAGGTTCTCTTGCAAGCCAGTGACTTCATGCACTCATCATGGTGTTTGTAGATCTGAGGTATGGGAAACTATTTGCAGAGGGGCTTGTGATCTATACGCACTGAGTTAAAGACCTCTCTTCAGAAGTTGCGGAGATCTAGCTTTTTTGGGGGGAAGTTAGTCATTGATTACTCATACCTGAGGGCTCCTGGTAGAGCATACATTGTCACATAACATCTGCCAGGCTGTAAATCTAGACTTTTTCTCATCATCATTCTTCTTATTTTCTTCTTCATCCCTAGAAGTTTGAAAGTTTCAAGCTAACCACTCAGCTGTCATTTTCAAAGTGAATTCTGTAATGGGGACCCTAATCATCTATTTCTTAAATGGATAAATAAATTCATGGAGAAACTCATAGTTTATCAGCATTTTAAAACTGCCATTTCTGGGAGCATCATCCTTGTAAAGTGCCTATACTCACAAAAGATGTACAGGAGAAGGTATTTTTTTCTCCTTCTCTGCAGAGCAGAGAGTTAATTTAAAGTTTATCTTTGATAATCTTCCCTACTTGCTTTACTTATTTCATTTATTCAGTTTAGATGGAATGTACACTTTATAATTAAATACAAGTAGGAAATAATATCATACTGACAAAAGCTCCTAGTCTTCACAAGATATTAATAGGCAGTGCACCAAGTTGGTTCATCTTTAATCCTGGATCTCACTATGCAACAGCAGCTTATGAAAATGAAAATAAGATGATGTCAACCATAACTCCTAAAATTATGACTACAGGCCACAACCTGCACTTACATAGTGAAAATAAATCACCAGTACAGATAAAGACACGGCGTACATGAAAATGCCCTACCTCAGAAAGCAAGAAAAACAATCCTCACCAGGAGGAAGTAAGTCAGATCCTTCATCTCTGTCCTGCTACTGTTTAAACATGAGCTCTTGAGTAATGGACCCATGTGGTTTTCAGAGTTGTTCAAAGGTATCACTAGGGCAAAAACTTAGGAAGTACAGCTTAGAGTAAGTATTGGAGAAACCACGAGTGTCAATCATATGGGCCCATTTCCTTCAGCAGAAGGAAATGAATAATGCATAATCACCTGGAATGCTTGAGTGACATGTTCAAACAACCTGTGGTCCTATGCTAATTCTATTAGGCACAGAGTCTCCACCTGATACCCCCCAATACCCTGAACATTGTTTAGGCCCTAATCCTAAACTGTATTTTTCAGTAAATAGAACCCATCATTATGAAAGAGTTCCCCTATACTATGCATCCTCCACCAATAAAAATCTACCCTTATGCATATTACAAATCTCTCCTCTTTGGATCCTTGCCCTGAGCACTGTTTATCAGTCAATAGAGCTCACTGTTATTGTGAAGTTTCCACAGGTCCTTTGCTGCCCTTCCGGGGAGTTTTCATATTGCAGTGCCTAAAGATTTTCTGTGCTATTGTTATGTGCAAGCCTTTTCCCAAAGTGTTCCTGTGTTGAAATATGGATGAAAATTTAACCATGTCATTAAGCTTAGAAGTCTTGATCCAATCTGACTAACCAAGTCTGGCTTCCCTAAGTTTTCATTCTCAGCTCTTCATAGTTTGTTTCCTTGCTGACTGTGATACCCATGGAGATCCTACAACTAAAAGAAGCGTTAGAGTTTAGAATCTACAGCCGCTTTTACAAATGTAAGATTTTTGTCCCCATATCTTAACTTTCTTAGTTTTGATCCATACTATGAAACTGAATAGGGTATAATGAATCCACAGGTGATCTTGTTCCACACTTTCATTGTCCAAGGTAGACGACTAAGGTTCATGAGTTTAAATGGTTTGCTCATACGGTCTCTCTTCTGTCCCTGACACGATAAACATAAGGACAGAGCTCATAGTGACTTCAACATGCAGCAAGCCAAGGCTATTACAGCAGACTCTCTAAGTCTGATCCTACAGGAGGTTGGCTTCTTTCAGTCTCTTGTGTCCATTTAACAAAAAGAAACATGAAGTCTTCATTTCTTCTTTTGTGTTGTGAATATCACGGTAGAGGTCCTCATTTGCAGTATTATCACTTTCATAAACTCACCAACATTTTCTTCACAGTGTGCATTTTGACCTTTTCGTCTTATTTTGTGTGAAGCCAGAATACCTTCATTGGTACCTACTGTTCCTGGCTCTGTCGATAATCCTTCTTCCACTGTAACCCTTCTTCCAAAGGACTGACTTCTAACTGTAGCCACAACAAAGAAAGATGAAGTTGAAAGCTGTAACTAGTATCAACATGTGAATACGACTATTTTTTATTACAATGGAAGTTATCAGTAGTCCTAAAGATTATGTTCCAACATGAGCCCTTAACAAACTATGGTGATATACTATGATAATATCTTTTTACTTTCTTTGGTCATTAAATGGCACTTTAAGGTGAAAAACAAGTGAGAGAGACAGGAAGAAATAAGGGTTTATAGTTAGAATATAGGCTAAAAATATTATTTATGGCTCACAGAACAACAACAACAACGACAAAATGGGGCCAGACTAGCAATATAGCTCAGAGAGTCGAAAGCCTTACTGTGCTACTCTGATGAACTGAGTTACATCCCTAGAATTTGTGAAAGAAGAGAACTGTGGGCTGAAAGTTATAGTGAAATTCAAATGTTGATTTCTGTACCCCCATATCTGGTTGCAATACTCGTTCTGAAAATCTTTTTTTGTCTCAGTGTTATATAAATACTGCTAACCAATTGTCCCCTGATATGCCAATAAAGCAGCTTACAGCCAATCACTGAGCAGGACAGAGAATAGGGCTGTACTTCCTGCCAGCCAGGAAAAGAGGAGTTAGAAGAGGAAGTAGGGGACTCAGCCTGAGGAGAGGCTGATATAATCAGAAGAGCTGGAAAAGGGAAAACTAGAACAAAACGCGAGTGTTGCTGTGGTGTGCACTGGGAGGAAGCCAAATTAGCTTTGAGGGTTAAAGGGCAAACTGATAATGCCTCAGTTCTTGTGCTGCGAAGCTTATTAATAACATAGCAGAGTCTCAATTATTTATGTGATAGTGGGGATACAAGAGAAACCGAGAAACAAACACAATCTTATAAAATTAACTTTAACAGAGAACTTATTCACAAATGTCCTGTAACCTCCACATGGTTACACTGGCACACACTTCTAGTTCAGCACCTCTCTCTCCCTCTTCTACCCCTCTCGTTTCTCTCTCTCTCTCACAAAGAGAGAAATAATAACAAAATAAATTACAACGAAAATAGGACCTTTATATTTGTCTACAAATATTTAATATAAAATCGACTAGCAAGGAAACTGAGAAGAGCTTTATAGTCGGTTAGGTTGAAAAACAAAATAGCTCATCATCTAAAGAACAGAACTGTTATCCATTATAACAGAAAAAAAAGTGGATAACATTTCTGAAGTTCAGAGAACTGGAGGGCCACAAGGAGAGCAGCACAACCAAAAAATCTGGGCCCTGGGGTGTTTTCTGAAACTGATACTACAACTAAGTTCATATATCCGCTCATGTCTATAGAAGCATTATAGTGATACATACTGGGCTACTTTGAATAATAATTAAAACAGAATGTTGAAAATGAAAGGTGAAAATGTAAAGTGTTTGGAAGGAAATGTCCCATAATTCTTTCAGTGTTGTGCATTTGTTACTGTGAATACACAGTAGAAAACACACATAAGGTTTGAGCTAAATCACTTCAGTATATATAAGTTAGTAACTTCATGAGTGAAAAAATGAATGAGTTAATGAATGATTAAACACACGACAGAATTAATCTTTTGAATTTATACATTTTGCAAGCACACGTAACAAAGTGTGAGAGTCCAGACTGTGCGCTGAGAGTTGTGGTGCAGCTCCTAGGTGTCGAATGCTCTTTGCTATCAATCTACATAATTCATAATGGAACAGTCATATAAAAATGCCAACTAGTAATGGTTGAATTTCACAGAATCACTTGTTCAAGGAATAACATCAATTCTATGTAATTTTGGATCTTGATTTTTACTATAATTATTTCAAATGTTGATTGTTGAGTCTTACTACAGTTTACTAAAGCATTTGAATATCCTAGAATTCAGAAAGGATACGCCAAGAAATAATCATTTCTATTTCTGAAAAGTCATTTTATAGAAAATGAATAAAAAGCACATGAAAATCAATCTGTGGTAAAGAGAAATCCTTTAACAGACTTCGATAATAAAGAATAAGGATTTTTTTATTTTTTTAATTTTTGGTTACCATAGCGGCGGTGGTTTTAAATGCTATTCATACAGATTCAGCATTATAGTAATCAGTATTTCCTATTGTGCTTCAAGGTATTAAAAGCAACACACAATGTTACAATCTTAGATTGCCATTTAAATTTAAATATTAAGAAATGTTATGAACCAAAGGTTAATTTATATGTTCCTGTGGATAATATCTGATGTGCAATATTACAGGGGAAGCCATTCCCCATTAACATCAGATAACACAGGCAACCTGTGCTTGACTTTCAAGCCTGTAGTGATTGCGGAATAGGGAGGAGGGCCTCAGGGGGTGGAAAACTTCAGTTTGTCACCAGTGCAACTTGCAGCATTTACAGTGGTCACCGACTATATTCAGGGTTATTACATTTGCATAGGTCTCCCAAGACTCCATGCAATACTCCAATGGGAAAGAGGGCAGAAAAAAATAAACCAAAAGAACCAGCTCCATCTCCTGCCTTTAGGGCCATAAGGGTGACCTGTATAACAAAGAAAGCAGTTGTCGGGATGCTAGAATACCAAGAATGATAAAATAGGATATGAGGGCCAATGAGATGGATCAACAGGTCAAGACTGTTGCCAACAATCCTGGTGACTTAAATTGGAATCTACATTGTAGTAGGAGGGACTTGGTTTTCACAAGTGCAAGTTATCTGCTAACTCCATATGAGTATCATTGAACTCAGATATATATATATATATATATATATATATATATATATATATATATGACATAAAATCAAGACTTTATAGTTGATGGAAAAAGAAGAGTTGAGTAGAATTGATGTTGGTTATCTGTCCCTCTCAGAGAGTCATGCATCTGTCTAGCACTAACGATACTTATTTCTGAATAGAAGGGATATGGAGGGGATCCCCTTTCCCTGATTTCCCTTTTCTATCTGGAAGAACTTCCAGTGGAGTAACACCTTGGTGGTCGGACTCTGAGACTGTTATTTTCATACCAAGTGACATTTGCAGATACCTCTTACCCTACTGAAAGGAATGAAACTAATCTATTTGTTCTCATCTTGGAAAGCATAAAATTACAATTCTAGGTAAGCAAGCCATACTATTAACTTTCTAAACTGTGACTAGCCTCAAAGTTAAGACACAAGTAATGCAAGAAGATGGCGAGAGAAAGGGAACACACAAAAAGGGTGACTGTGTCCATTAGTTACAATTCTGAAGCTTCATCTCTATCAGTCATAAAGAAATCACCATCTCATCATATCAGGGGACAGACCTATCTACTGCATTTTATTTCCTAATTATATCAGCATTCAGGAGGATAACACAAGGATATTATGAAATGACCTTCTAAAGACCTAAAAGGAGGTATTTTTATGGACCTGGGTATAGAAATGAAACAATGTAGAAAGAAATGTACTGCACTCCCAAAGCTTCGTACCCAAGCTCTTCAAAGCCACGGCATTGTTTATTTCATTAGAATAGCACTTTAGGACACTTACATGCACATGTGCTTAAAGAGCTGTAGGTGCCAGTTGAACATGTAGTTTAGTTTAGAATAAAGCCTCCTTTCCTACTGCACTCACGGGACCAGTGTAGAAGGAAGTGCACTGCTAGGTCACTTAGCACACTGTGTCTGAGCATGAGTGTGGTCATCCTGTCCAAAGCACACATGAAAGAATCAGGTCAATTTATAAAGGGCCTAAAATGAACAGGTGTCGTGGTTGCTACCTTACATAACTTCCCATGAGGCTGTGGACTATTAAATGCAAACAATCTCATCTACAGTGAAGCAGACAAGAAAAAGACATACATTTTTTAAATTTAAATTTACCTCAAAGGGACTATTTTCCATGAAATCATCCTGAAAAAAAAACCCACCACACATGCAAATCTGAGATGAGGTGCCAGATAGTACAGAGTTTTCTTTGGCTGAACGGGAACTGTCTGGAGAGCTCCTCGGGTGTCAAGTATAATCAGAAATAAGAAGTTTTAATCAATCCATAAGCATCTGTGGAGGCTGCGTCCCTGAAGATGATTCTTTAGAAAGGGCATAGGAGAATTCATAGTTAAAGATGCTTTTGCTCTCCTAGGAATATCACTGGAGTCAAGCGCCCTATAAATCCTACAGGTAGTTACACCTCCCCAGTTCACTGCAAAACCACTGTCTACCACCTACCCAAACACACACACACACACACACACACACACACACACACACACACTTAGAGAATAAAAGTGACAGGCTCTAGATGAGTCTGGGGAAGACTTAAGCTGAAGAGTGTGTATCTTGAGTGCCTTCATGGGGTTATTTGGTTTTGGTTTTCTTTTTGCTTCTTTTTCTAGGAGTAGAAGGCACAGCAAGAAAGCTGCTGGGTTTCTGGACGTCACGCAGCATTCTCTTTTCCCATTTCCTACAAAGTTTACTAACAGAAAAGGAGGTTGTAAATAGATTTCTTGTAAATACAGTGAGGAGACTGAATGTCCCAACTAAATTGAAAGGAGGTCAAAAGAGACATGAAATATAGTGAATGAAAGATGCAGAGGAGAGACCTGCAAAAGCACAAGGCTAAAAAAAGATCAGAAAGAAAAAAGAAAATTATAAATCATCTAACAAGGGTAAGAAAAATCTTCAGAACATCATCTAGCTGCTGTAGTTGAAGATATCACTGGACTGGTCATTGAAATTTGTCTCGGTAATAAGTGAGAGCAAGGCCATTAGCAGGTATCAGTGTTAAGAAATAATTTGTGTCTGATAAAAAAACATCCAGCATGAAGATTTGAAGCAATAAATTGCATCTGATGCATGAAGATTTTATCTTTGTGTCTGTGGAATAAAGTGACAGTTTTCTCATACAGGTCCAAGGAGTCAATGTGATAATTTTCTATTTATTTACCTAAAATCTAAATGCTAATATTGGATCTGATCATAGATCATGCCGTATTTTGTGCATTTACCTTATCATTACCTTTAGGATTATTCTGAAAAAAAATTTACATGTATTGAGCAAAATCAATAGGTAAAAAGAAAGAAAACATAATATAATGTGAAGACACTGTGCAAATGGACAATAGTCAAGACTGTTCTCTGTGAAAATAGGTTTCTTTGCATACAAGAGTAAAATAGCTGAAGATTAACTCTTTCAGAGACATGCATCCTTTGCATCTTGAGAGGGGTGAGAAGCCCATTTCTGCTCTGCTTATGTTTCCCAATTTCAAATTATTTTCCATCAGTGATACTGCACTGAACAGCACCCTGTTCTCCTTCCAGCATCCACAGTACTCATAATAGTTTTATTCTTTCTTGGCCCACTCTCCTTTATCTTCCTTACGTGTGTCATGTCTGGCAGCAAATAATCTCCCAAACGCCTTGCTTCTTCAACAATGCTCTACAGAATGTTCATTCCTCTTTATCACCTACCTAGGTATCTATCTATAAATCCATCTAGCTATCCATTGTGCTTTTGTTGCAGACACAGATCCCTAAAATATAATAAAACTATTGACTTGCTATCTTTTGGAAGCTACTGCAGCCTTCTGTCTGATTCTTCTTTTCTGGTTCCAACAGAAATCCCTGCAGAGCCACTGGGCAGAAGGGAGGGATCCTCCTTCTGCTTCCCTCTCTGGTTGTCTGCCCAAAATCATGCCCAAATTTAGCAAATAAACCAAGGGCTTAAAACAAGAAGCTTTATATGTCTGTTTCCAACATGACTGAATACGTGTGTTACTTGTTAAAAAGTGAAAGAAAGAACTGAGGTTTAGATCACTTACCCCAGTTGCTGCCATTTTCTGGAGAATGGACACCAAATGCAGGGAGCACAAACACTCTTGGATATAGCTTTTTAGTAGAAAATGTTTATGTGTTGTGCACTCTCTCTAGTCTGTAAAAGTGCAGTTGTCAATTTGTGGAATTAAGAGAAAAATAACTCCATAAAATTACTTTCTTATCTGTCAATTGAAAGTTTGCTATATGAATTTTTAAGGACTAATTTCAAGGCAATTTCATTTTATCTTCTATTTTCTTCAATGTTGGGATGAAAGTAACCTTCAAGTCAGGCTTAATTAAGTCTTTTCAATGTTTAAATCCACCACAACCCATTGAGAGATAGCAGTTTATTTGTGATTGAGTTGGAGTTTTCTATGGCATGTTTTCACAGCAGTGAGACACTTTTCTGAGGTGTCATTTGACTTCCTCTCCCCTTGCCAGACAATATAAATTTTAAAGAGTAGTTGAACCTAAAAGACTGAGATATTAACTGTTTAATAATCTTTCTTCAGATTTGCAACTCTCAGAACATTTGGTGAACCACAGATCATATCAGAATGAACAATGTCCTTCCTTCCTCTTCCCATACTTCACCTCAGCTGTGGCAAGGCTTATCAGTAAAGGAATGTTCAAATAAGGACTTAGAGGAACAAACTCTAGGAGGTCAAGGTTGACTGTGTTGTTCTAGGAAAAAAAAATAAATAAAAGAAAAAGAAAAAGAAACAGAGGCACAGGACCCAGATATTGAAAATACCAATGGTATAGTCTTTCTGCTCAGTGTCTCCTAATCCCCCTTCCTTTTCCATAAAGTGATTTTAAGTACCTAAGTTTTACCCAAATGATCATTTTCAAAGAGTAGTTGCATTCTCTCTTCTCAGGGTGTTAGCCTTTGAATAAACTTGTTTTCTGTCCCACCAATTCTCTTCTCTTGATTATTGGCATCTGGGCAGTGAGCAGATGGACTGGGGTCCAATAACAGCAAGGAGCTATCTCTATTCCTGGAGCTTTCAGCATCAAGCAATGTCTACCCTTATATATAGATATCTTGCATTTACTTCAAGACTTTTGCAGAAAAAGGGTCTTGAACATGAGAAGAATGGAGCCAAAATTTTATTTTTAGTCTGTAAGAGAGATGTGGAAGCTGTGCTGTGAAAATAGCTCAGAGCAGACCTACTCAGGAACAGACCACAGGGACACCTTTGGTCATTAGCATCAAGCGATACTTCCCACTCAGTCTTCCCAGGAGATGGCCACCCATATGCTCTTGAACTGAGCACCAGGAGAAACAGAAACACAATGGCTGACTCCTAACGCGTCAGCTGAGGGTGAAGGAGGATTTCTCTGACATATAAAAAGGTCACTGATGTATAATGTGTGACAGGTAAAGCCAATAGGAGACAGCAGGCTACCTACTGAAAGTAGGACTGACAGAGAACAAATTCTCGGCAAACTTTCTGAAAGCACTGTCAAAGGACCCTGCAGAAACACAAAGGCCCTTGGTCATTCTTTCAATACCCTGTGGTTGAAGAGTCCATGTTGGCAGGTAGCTGCTATAAACTCAGAAATAGGTCACAGGAATTTGAACCTCACTCACTGTACAAATGATAAATAATGACAGTGTACCACTATTTGAACTGGTATTTAGTGTACATAAATGTTTTAAGTATGTATTCGCTTATGAGTTATTACTGTCTTCTGTTCCTCCAGGACTCAAAAATACTAGACTCCTGAGGCAGACCAGAGTTGAGCCCAGCCTAAAAGCAGGTATTTAGTGACACACATACGTTGCCCCTGTTGGTAGCTAGATGTGCTTGAAGCATGTAGATTTGGGAGTAGCCAACAGGTTAGGAGAGAAACAAGTGGTCTGTGGAAAAGCCCCATCTTGCCCACAGAGACAGTTCCATTAGTATACCTCCGGGAACCCAAGCCAGTAGGGAAATCAAGAGCTTGCTCTATCTTCAGCTACCAGTCAAGAAAGCACAGGGCATGACAGACCAGGAAAATGACCCACTTCTTGCCGACTCAGATGAAAAGGCTTCACTTAGGCCTAGGGAAAGTGTCTATAATAAGGTCATCCGTTAGCTGTGTCGCCCGAGACTCTCTCAGCAATTCTTCATTGCCCCCCCTTCCCACCTCCCACCCTGAAGCTAGCCATTAAGGCAGCGGGGACCAAGGAAAATGAAGCTGTTGGTCTCAGTAAATATTACTGAACTCTACAAGGAAAAGTAGCCCCATTATTTAGGCTCCTGTGTTCAAGGCACATTCTGATCGCATCCATTTAGCAGAGAGGTGAAAAAAGCAGGCAGGCTGGCTATACAATGACACTCACCCTCTATCCTCCTGCTTTGGCAAAGTCACCAGACAGGAGAAAAAAATAAGAAGAAAGAGAGAGGTTAGATACTTTTCCCCTAAGGCTTTGAACCTGGAGCACAGAGGACATGAGAAACAATTTAACTGCATGGAGGTCACTGAGGGCTCAGAATTTATGCTCTACTCTCTCACTCACTTGCTGAGTTATTTCAAAGTCCAGAGTTGATCTGCCTTTGTTTATCACTTAATTATTTCTGTGATATTCAAAAGATAAGAGGGCAAATATTATCTATAGAGATATGTGTACTTGGGAAAAAAATTCTTTTCAGGCTATCTGTATGTGACAAAGAAAAAAGCAAATAACTAAATATATTTTAATAATTATTTATAGCACCAATTATTTAGAGTATAAATATATACTAAAATGCCGGAACCTAATTTATTAAGCATATTTTTTACATACATGAAAAATTAACATCTGTAATAGCTAGAAATGGACAAATAAAGTTGATATCATCTGTAACTAGGATCACTTCAGTATAAATATATATTAAAAAATCAAGAGCATAAATATATAATAACAAACCATCCCTAACATGAATGACCCCTGAAGTAATTTTTTTCTAAAGCTGAAGGATGAATCATCAAACTAGTTATACATTGTACCTAAAAATATGATCCTCTGGCAACCAGACTTATTACTAGTGATAACTGATACAGAACTTAACCCAATATTCTACATTTCTAATTAAACAAACAAACAAAGGAATCAGAGTAGAACCAATAATAGAGAGTTAGCATACTCTTAACTTGCTAAAGCAAAATGGAGGGGATACTAGGTGATTATGGTAGTACCATTCTTACTGTGTTTTTTTATCCTTGAAAAGGGTATATAAAAGAATACACATATATATATGACTAATTTCCAAGATAACATCTTCTCAAACAGTTTCTTGAGAAATCTATTCATCCATTAGAGCATGGGAAGGAGATCCATGAAGAAATGCCCTGAGAGTCATATATCATATTGGGTAAGTGGATGGCTATGTAACTGGGCCCTGTTGCTCACACATTTGTTCATAAAACCATAAAATTAAGGTTTCAGAAGATAAATGAGAAGCTTAGAAAAAAAATATAAAATGGTGATTCATAAAGACAGAAGTTAGGAAATAAATGTCTTTGATGCAAAACGGTCATTCTGACGTTAGTAGGTGATCATTCCCCCTCCTTTTTACTGAAAAGCCTCCTAAACAAAAATAGTTGACACATGGGCAAAACACGGAAGCAGGGCCCTCCATCTAGGAAAAGCACTCGCCTTTCTTTTTGTGATAAAAACACAAATGGCCATATTATTTCAATCATATTTAGAGTTTCACTACTATAGTGAAGGATTATAAATCAAAATAATGCTAAAGGAAAATTAAAGATCAGACCTCATGATCAGGTGCAGGGGCGTGAGTCTATAACCCTAGCTCTGGGAGAAGGGAGAGAGGAGGATTCCAGGTACTTGCTGGCAGGCCAGCATAGCCAATCAGTTATCTGATGGTCCAGAGGCAAACCTTGTATCAAGAAAGAAGTTAGAGTGTGAGAGAAGACAGGCAAAGTAGAGCTCCATCCTCTATGTGCAGCTATGAGGCAGAGTGGGGTTATGAGTTGCTTTATGTATTTTATTTGTAAAACGCATAAAATGAAAAATGCTGTGAAGCATTTTTGCACGAATTTAATATTTTAGACAGTATGCTGTGTATCATCTATGTATGGTTTAGGGGAATTCAGCATTGTTGCAAATATTTATATAAAAGAAAAACACTCTACAATGGAATAAACAATAGTTTTGAAAAGCCAAGAACAAAAAAGCAAGCTGGCTGACTGCTTTTATGGTGCTGTGAAGGTGGAAGAAATCCAACCCCTTCCACTACACAAGGATTGGTGGACACCACAGCTCAGGTGCCACCTTTGTAACTGATACTGCTTAACATCTCCAAATATTAAATCAATACCCATTTAGTGCAGAGGCTGTGGCAACTTATCAATAAGGAAGAAAGTGTTCTGAAATGAAAGTCCTGATAATTATGACCCAATTTGTAGCAGAAAAGGTCCACTTGCTGCAGTTATTACCAGTGGCGTTCTAAAAATGTGTTCAGATTGTTTACTGCAGATCATTTTCAGAAAACTTTCCTTTCCAAATAAGCATGCCTAGGGTAGCCCTAGGCAACACTGTATATAAGTAACATTTTTCCCCCTGTGACTCACAGTCACTTTATGTACATGATTATTTCACCTGCTACCCTTTCTATTTCTTGGTTTTCAATCTTCATCATTCTATGCTCCTAAAATAATTTTCCATTTTTATTTATAATAGCAATCACTTCTGTAAACTCTTTCCCATACAGCCCAACTTATATAAAACCCACCCCATTCCGCTCACTTTTTAAAACATGAAAAACAGCACATTGAAGCTTATTGCGGTACCTGACACGCAGGAAATTCTTTTCTGAGACTGCTAAGGGAAGCCTTTTTTATTAAAAATATAAAGAGGTATTTTGTTTTGTCATAAGTGTTATGAGGTTTAAGCATGTTTGTTCTGGTAAAACATAATAACCATTCCAAGCTAGTCCTTATTTTTTTTCTAAATATTTTAAGACTATTCTTTAAACACGGAATGTGGTAAAAGAGCAGGAGCTAGTTTTGGAATAAAGAATATTTGGATTGATGGATTATCAGATGGAGAGTGAGAGTTCACATTTCTGTAACAGCAATCTAGCTGTGTCCCCATCATGAGGGACCTGTAAGCTTAGTCCTGTTTTTTTTTTTTTTTTTTTTTTTTTCGGCTTCTCAAGTAAACATGTTATTTTCATAATTCAAAGCACCTATGATGTTCAGCAAAACAACTTTGATTTTTTTTTTAAATCAGTGATGCTGTGTTCTGAAGCACAAGTGCCCTGTGATTATTATTATGTTTTACAGAATCTGTGCGTGCTGGTGAACACTGAGAAATGAGTGATCTAGAGGAACCTTCTTTATCTTACTCAAAGGCCTAGCTTCATTCTGAATGAAGGTACATAGTAGCCAAACTGTCAACTTGAATTATCCGAACTACAGAATCCATGCCTCCTACGGAAGATATTTGGAAGAAATTAAGATTCAGGAGAAATTGCCTGATGACACTAACATCTAGAAAATAAGTTAAAGATGGGACTCTTCTTGTTTATTTCACATTAAAACGGTGAAATAACAATGTAAGAAGATGGAGTAACTAAGTTCTAAAGAACATAATGTATGGCTATGAATATACTATTTTGTGGCATGTAGCTTTAACGTAAGTAATCTCAAGTGAATGTCTTTTTCTTTCCTTTTTCCTTTTTCTTTGTTGTCTTGTTTTTCAATGTCCGTTGTTTCTTTGAAGGGAACACATGAAAATGTTTAACTTCCCTTGAGTTTGAAGGCAAGTGAATTATTTTATGCTATAAGTATGTCTATTTTATAAGTAAAACTATCTGAAGATGTTAAGCAACATATCAGTGATTTGAGGGCATCTTGATCTTAATGTAGCCTAGAGTAAATACTTGTGACATACATGGAGAGATTATTTAAAAATGTGATGGTCAAGAACCATGCTAGCAAATAATCTGTGTGTGCTTCTTGGCACAGGTAGACTCAGAGCACAAAGAATTTAACAACTGGATGCACAGAACAATCTTTTAATGGTTTGTGATATCTGTGCTGTTACCCCTTACAAAAAGGGGAAGTCCAAGTGTGAACTATTACAATTATTGAAATAGCCAAAGGAATTGGGAGGACGACATAATTTAAGTGACATGTGACAAGGCAGGGTTAGTGCCAGTGGAGAAGTAGAAAGTGTGTATGTGGGTATGGAACCTTCCCACAGGGATCATGAAGAGCCCATAAGTGATTTTCATCCTCGTTAACTTGATACTGTTAATGTAATGATACATATGTTTACCTGTGCTAGCTCAACGTCATCTGCTTATTTGGGAGAATGTTCTATGCAGTTCAGCAAAGACATTGAGCTACTGCTTTTGTCTCTGTGCCACATTCTGGGATGATGAGATAAGCCGGACCCTGAAGAAATTAAGAGTTCCATGAACTCCCTCCATGAAGGAAACATAAAGGTAAAAAAGTAATCTGGTGTGCTTACAATCAGAGAATGGGGTAAGACATAAGAGAATCAGAGGAAGGTGGACATAATGATGGGGGACTTGAGATGAAAAAGGATAAAGATGGAGCAGAGATTGAGGGGATGACCAACCAATGACTGGACCAACTTGAGACCCGTCCCATGGAAGAGAGCTAACCCTTGACACTATTAATGATACTTGTTTAATGCTTGCAGACAGAAGCCTAGCATAACTGTCATCTGAGAAGCTTTGTGAAGCAACTGATGGAAACAGATACAGAAAATGAGAACCAAACAATAGGCAGAGGTCAGAAAGTTTTGGAGAAGAGTGGGAGGAAGGATTGAAGTAGCTGGAGGGGTCAAGGACACCACAAGAAGACCTACAGAGTAAACTAACCTGGTTCCATAGGGACTCAGAGACTGAACCACCAAACCAAGAGCATGCATGGGCTGGACTTAGGCTCCATATATATGTAACACATGTGCAGCTTGGTCATCATGTGGTTCCCTAACAATTGGAGCAGGGTCTGTCTCTGATTCTGTTGCCTGCTTTTGGATTTCTTTCCCCTAGCCTGGCAGCCTTGCCTCCCTTCAGTGGAAGAGGATGCTCTTAGTCCTGTTGCTTAGTCCTTGCTATGCCATGGTGGGTTGGTACCTCCATTCTCAGGGAAGGGTAAGAGAAAATGGGGAAGAAGGGGATATGAGGGTGGGATTGTAAGGAGTGGAGGTGGGGGCATTGATCAGGATGTAAAGTACATACATACATACATACATACATAAATGGGAAGTAAAAGAAAAAGAAAGCTCACAGATGAGAACCAGCAGGATGTTCAGGGACGTAGAAGCTGCTCTCCCAAAGGAAACCACAAAGACTGTGTTGGGGACATCATAACTCTCATGAGGAAATAAATGCACTGGATTGGTTGCAGTTCAAATGTAAGAGAAGGAGTGTCATAGTGGGAATGGGTGGCTGCAGAGAAGGAACCCAGAAGGGACACACTTTCTGGCATGACATTCAAAGATTCCTTTAAAGTTAAGGGGGAAAAAAGTCTTTAGGCAGATGAATGAGAAGAACTACCTTAGGGCAGTTTACTTAGCAGCAGTTGGGGGTGAATTCGACAGCCATATTATGATAGCCATAGCAACTACCGAAAACCTAAATTAAGGTGATTGGTTAATGCGTCCTCCATGGATACACATGTGATAATTGGTTGGGATGCTTAGCAATGTAGGGAAGGATGATTTACCAATTATTCTTCTTGATTGTGATAAAACACTTGAAAGGAACCATGTAAACGAGAGTTAGTTTGATTTAGGGTCTGAGGAGGTACATGGTGGAGAGGGTATGGTAGGTGTGTACTTTGAGGGTGTGGTAGCAGGAACAGCGCATATCTGGGAGTGCCAGGATGCAGAAGATGAGTAGGGCCAAAAGTGAAAGAGAAATGGAATGCTTTTCTCTATCTATTCTCCCATTTTGACCCATGTATTGTAATGTGTTGGTGCTGAAATGAAATCTTTCTAAACTTTCAATAAATGCACTATAAATTGGAAATGTTAAGAAAACTCTTTAATGCAACAGCCTTGGGGAGAGAGCAAGAAACCCACCATACACTTTCTGTGGATTTAAAACCTTGGACTGTAACCTCGTGTGTTTTTCTTATCCCATTTCATTTAATCTGAAATAAAACATTCCTGCAAACCCCTAATGTGAGACATTGTACCTGGAGTCAGAAAAGAATCTGATGAAAACACAAATGTATCATTTTTTTTTTGTATTTCTTTTGTATTAGTTCGTCTCCTTCAGGTTAAGCTAAGTGATTGTCTGTATTGCTAAAACATGATAAATATGAGAGAAAAAAGAGTGAGGGAAGCAGAGAGAGAGGAAAGAGCACATATTGTCATGAAATACAAATACTAAAAAACAATAGAACTAATACTTCATAATTATGCAAAAATATATTATTTGTTCATCACAATTTTGTGAGTATTTTCAAAATATCTTAATGAAACCTTTTCTAAAATGTATATCGAAGATTAATTTATTCAACCTAGTAACAATAGCAAAAGGAAACTAAAGTTAGTTTGAAATGTGAAGTACATACAAAACCCATCCTAACATGACAAAAATCTTTTAAGTTTTTCTGAACAATATTTTATACCTCTCTCATACACTGAATTTACTTCTTTAGAGCTTAATAATGACATATTTACTTTTCCTTCAGTTTTCCTTCTGCATGCCATATTCTTAAGCTTCCATTTCAGACTATCTCTGAAATGGAATAAAGTTTTATCATCTCTTTTAGAATAAAGTTTCTTACTTTATTTATTCAAGAGCCAAGTATGTAGAAAATTATAGTTGTTAGATTCTTAACTGGACCTGGAGGAAATGATGACACGTGAAAGCAGGTACAACTCTTGTCATCTAAAGTATTTTAATGATGGGCCAGCTGGATGGCTAAGTGGTTAAAGCACCTTTATGTAAGACCAGAGACCCTAGTTCCATTACTGGGACCCATATGAAGGCGAAAGAAAAGGACTAACCCTACAAAGTTGTTCTCAAACCTTTACACATTTTCATGACATACATGCACATTTCACGCATGTGCACGCTTATGCAATAACAACAATCACAACAACAACAACACACACTATTTTAAAGGATTTTATTTTGAAATGGGAGGGTTCAGTTTTCCTCCTCATCCACTCCATCAGGTGGTAGTTGATGAGTGATGAGTAAAAATGATGTCAGATTAAGACATTTGGAAATCAAGGAGTAGAGTCTGTCTTCTTTACAATGCTGGGGACCCTTGTTAACTGAGCTATTTAGGGAGTGTGAGGTAAGGTGGGTGGGCCTTGTGTGAATACATGTAAGCGAAATTCTGAAAATATACCCAGTGCTTCTAAAATTATGACTAAATAGAAGATGTTTAGTGGGAATACAGATGGGAGGGACTGAATGAAGGATTCTCTGCACTGGGACTTGGGGAGTCTGGTGCTTGTAATGGTGAATGAGAGCTCCCAAAGTTAGGTCTATAATCTTAGAGCCAGGCCAAGTTTAGAGGAAGAGGTATGCAGACAATTGTGCTGCCTAGGCTCCATAGCTATAAGGAAAAGAGATGAGCTGAAAAGAGAATTGTAAAACTGAAGTTCTAATATATAATAATAAGATCACCTCTTTCTGCCTGCCTCTTATCCTATTTTCTGAAAGCAGGCACATTTTGAGTGAAAACAGGTTTTATGTCCTGGCAATAAAGGGGTATAACTATAAAAATATATGTCATATCAGCAGGCATGTCTCTAAATAGAATGTTTTACCAAGTCTCCCAAGAGGCATCCACGGCCCTTTAAATTACAGGGTATATGAGCTTCCCTGCAGGGCAGCTTGAACTGCAACTCCTCCTCAATCCAAAATGGGAGTGGGAAGTGAACCTTTCAAAAATGAAGGGTGTGCATTCTTTGCTCTCAGCATTTCTAGGATTTTCCTTTAAAGTAGATATCAAACCCCAAGCACAGACAGAGATGGACAATTGGTATAGGTCAGTTGGTCAACTTTTAATTGTATTTATTTAAGGAAAAAATTTCTTTTTCATATTTTAACCTAAACCTTTCTATTTATTTCTTCCAAGTATGAGTTACAACAAAACAATAATAATAATAAAAAAAACTGGTGGGATTTTCTTAAATGAGCAAAACAATGCATATTGTTTCAGATGGGCAGATAATCTAAAGATTTTTTTTTCAATTTTGACTTGTAATAACATTTTCAGCTGATTTACTATCCAAATTAGACTATTCTTAGGTCAATATTACAACCAAATTGCAATCCTTCAGAATATATTACCTAGAAGCATAAAACTACCAAGGTCCCTTCAGAATGAACAAGCCTGGGTAGCTCAATATGTGAGTAATTCCCAGAGTGATCAATTTAAATAGAATGCAGTTAGTAAGTTAGTATGTGTTCCTGCCTACAATGGCTGCTGACAGCAACAGGGAAGTCTTGGGAAATTTCCCTCCTGGGCTTGTGAAGAAAATCCTGACCCACCAAAATAGACACTGTTAATCAAAAAGGTAAAAAGACACAAAAAAGAAGGAAAGAAAGAGAAAGAGGAAAAAGAAAATACAGCTAGAATATCCAGCCATAAAGGCTAAACACATTATTAATACATCAATAAAAAATGTGTTCTTGTACTATAAAAACAACACTTATGAAGAATTTTTAATGAGTTAAGAGACAGCTTTCAAAGCAGATGCTGAGACTCATAACCAAACTTTGGGCAGAGTTCAGGGAATATTAGGAAAGAAGGGGGAGAGAGTAAGACTGGGTGAGGACAGGAGCTCCACAAGGAGAGCAACAGAACCAAAAAAATCTGGGCATAGAGATGTTTTATGAGACTGATATTCCAACCAAGGACCATTCATGGATATAACTTAGAACCCCTGCAGGGATGTAGCCCATGACAACTCAGTCTTCAGTGGGTACCCTAGTAAGGGGAACAGGGACTGTCTCAGACATGAACTCAGTGGCTGACTCTTTGACAGCCTGCCTCTGAGGAGGGATTAGCCTTGCCAGGCCACAGAGGAGGACAGTGCAGCCAGTTCTGATGAGACCTGATAAGCTAGAGTCAGATGGAAGGGGAGGAGGACCTCCCCTATCAGTGGACTTGGAGAGGGGCATGGGAGAAGATGAGGAAGGCAGGGTGGGATTTAGGGAGGAGGCTACAGCTGGGATACAAAGTGAATAAACTGTAATTAATATAAAAATGAAAATTCAATGAAAAATAAGAAACAGGTTATGATATACCACACACAAAAAAAGTCACATTTTAAAGTTGACTCCATGATATTACCACTATATTCTTAAGAGTACAGCTGTCAGCATCTGGCTCTGAATATTTAAATAGTGACTATGTCAATTATTAGGTATTTGATTGAGAGAAAATGACTTCCCAGTTCAGAGCCCTCACGTCCCTTTTTGTGAGGCATATATTATGACATGTCAAATGCTGTTATCATAAGGAAGTATATTATATTATTAAATGCCTGAGACACAGTCAATACAGTAATAATATCATTTTTGTTTGTACTAAATAATATAAATCTGTTCACCCTGTTCCCTAAAAATCCTTCTCTCTTTAGAATTGAACTATGAACTCCAAGGGTTCCTCTGAGAGTCATGTGACACCTATGTAGGGTATGAAACATACCATTAGACAAATAGAAGCACCCCCTTTCTTTTGCTAATGTTAATGTGCTTCCTAATCATCCCATGCTATGAGATGATAAGCAGTGTCCATCTCCTCCTCCCCACAAGAACCTGCATCACATCTCCAGCTGATAACCACTTATAAATGAAAATTTAGTTTCATCCAAGGGGGTCTCACTGGAGAAACAAACCACTCTTAAGGGCAGGCCACATGCCCAGAACTGGATGGCCAACAAAAAATAAACTCACGGGCGTCTTGGGAGATGTCATAATGTGTCATGTGACATAATGTCGTCAGGCTCTTCCTTTTTTTTAAATTGTATCTTATTTTTATTTTATTAATATATTGTTTTATTTTCTCTCTTTCATCATACAAAACCTTTGTATAGATATGGTGGCTTCCAGCTTAGAATTTTTTATGGGATTCCTGAATGTGTGAACGTGTCTGTGACTTCTGTTAGGCTCTTTTCCTCCTGTGTGTTTTGTCCAATTCTGATCTGTTAGTTTTTGTTTTATCTTATTATAGTATATTTTATTTTATGATTATCCTATAGAAGCCAGTTTGTTTTCTAAGGAGAAAGAGAAAAGGCATGGATCCGGATGGGATGAACATAGGGAGGGACTGGGAGAAGTAGGGCAGAAACTGCATATATTATGTGAGATTAAAAAAATATTTTCAATAAAAGGAAAAAAAAAGAGTGCATTGCTATAAAACAGAGGTGGTACCTTGTTCCTCTAGAGCCATCACAGTCTAGCAAGTAGAGTATCCATGTGATATTAGTGAGTGAATAAACGAATGAAAGGATGGATGAGGGAGAAAATGCAAGCCGTGCTCCTTGACCGCAACAGGTAAGCAGAAATGATACAGCAAAGGCTTCTTTTCCCAGGAATTTCCACTGTTCTGGTCCAGTTCCTTGGCCTACAGGAAGAGTATTTTCAGCCTATATTTCATGACTTTAAATTCTTCAGATTCTTATTTTCTTTGTGTGGTTGTCTTTCTAAAAATGCAGTTCATGTCCTTACAGCTGGCACTCCGAAGCTTGAGTTTCTGTTGCTGACTCTATCTGTCTGACCTCAACAGTAACTTCCTTGCCTCTTGGAACAAGTAATGCCGGGCTAACAATACACATTCCACCTCCCTCTGCCTCACAAGATTATTTTAGACATCAAATTAGAGGATGTATGTGGGGGTGTTTTTAAAAGGCAGCATACAAATGCAAGATAGAATCATTCATTCTGCTTGTGAAGCTTTATTCACTCTGAAGTTTAGTAACAGACTCTGTTCAAATTTACAGTTGCCTATAATTCTTTGTCAAAAATTCAGGGCATCCCTTCCACTGTTCCCTTTTCCTTGTCATGCAGAAGATCTGTTGGAAAGATGGATATGTTGGAGATCGTTAGAGTTTCTCTGAGACACTCCAGAAAATGAGAGTGTGGTTCACATTAATATTTAAACATACAAACACTTTTCTTTGTTCTATTTATAAAACATCAATTAGCAATTACATTAAGATGCCCATACAATTCCAGTTTTCTTGACAGAAACTTTATCCAGTCTTATAGAGCTACAGCTAGGTCTAAGCTGCTTCAGATTACTAAGAAATGTTTGGTAAAGACATCAAAACTACTTTCTATCTCAGAACTTTCTGTTATAATACAAATCTCCAGTAACATACATGGATCAGTATAACCTACATTGTTGAGTATAGAATCCACTTACCACGTGTGGCTTTTTAGCATTTGAAATTTTAAAGTTTAACGTAATGTAGCCTACTTTAAACACATTTAAACAGCTACATTTGTAACCACTCACTGTATTTAACATGAGAATCTCCTCACTGTATTTGCCTCCTAAGCCAAATTAACACTCGGGAAAGAATGGTACCTTCTCATTTCATAATGTGAAAAAAAAAAAAAAAAAGAAAAGAAAACCTACAGTGACTCTGTCTAGCATGCCCAGTGTCTTTTTGCTATGTGAATAATACTGTGATCAAAAGACAATTAAGTTTAGAGGGCACAACATTAGATGGTGATTGGGTAATTCAAATGTTTAATAGCATCTAGCTGCAACAACCTGGCCAAAGGCATGTCCTGGTACTGCTAAACATTTTCCTAGGATATTGCTTTGGCAGGAATTGCTGTCTTTGCACTGGTGACTTTCTTTTGGGGGCCAAAACCATTCTAATTGTAACATCCTTACTTCTTTTGGCCCCCAAACTCATATGCGGTGTGTATTGGCAAAGAGAATACTTATATTCATCTCTTGGACTCTGCTCCTCCATAACTCTCAGTCTCAATACAGTTACCTTATATCAGCCAGAGAAATGATAAGAAGCTAAAGAATATTTATTTTAACAATTCTGATAAGGAATGAACTCAACCTGTCTGAAAGCAGCCATTTCTTCTTGCTCTCCAGACAATCCCTCAAGAGCATCTTAAGGTCAGACTGTAAATCATGTAAAATATCTTTATCTTTTCAGGACAGTTTTTTTAAAAAAAAAAAAAAACCTATACTATAATCAAGGACAAGAGAAGTCACAGTCTTTGCAATAGCAATACAAGTCTTTGGAATAGCAAAGAGGAGTAAAGCTTTTAGCTACTAAACTAATGATATTACTTTCAAAAACCCACAGCTCATTGGAGGGTCTCAGCCTCAGTCAAGATGAGTTTCTCTGTGTGCCAGTTTGGTACATGGATGATGTTGATACTCATAAAAATGGCAAGCTGACAATGAGACATGGACAACCTTTACCCACTCATCAGCTGTCCAGTTCTGAAATGCTCTGAGCTATTTTGATCCTTTAGGTTGTCTGTATATATAACTTTTCAGATGCAAGCCTTAAAGCTGTCTTACAAGATTACAGTCTTTCTAAAATTGGACTTTTATGTAATGATTCTGTATTTACTGAATTATGAAGTTTCTCAATTAAACAAAAATGCCTCCAGACAATTGGGTAGCTAATGAATAGTGCCCAAAGACCTGAAATTTGATGTTTTCACAAAGTTGAGGTCAATTGGTCCAACTTTGTTACTACTACATGGATTTGGGTGCAGACAAATAAAATGAGTTTTGCTTAGGCACTGTACAAATAGCTTCTAAGCAAAGTAGTGATGATTAGAGTAGTTAAATTATTTACAATAAACTGTTTTTCTTTTCCTGGGTAATCTAGATAACTACTATATCTAGTTATCTATATACTATGTAGATTATCTAGATACTAGGCAGCTAGATTATCAGAATGAAATACCTGGAAGGCTAGGAGATCAACTAATGTTATCAACTCACATATACATTAAAGCCTGAGATCCATTCTGACTAACTAGTCTTTAAGAACATTGTTTACAGAATTAATAAACATCATTCTAAAAAAAACCTGATATTTATTTTTAAATATGTAATTTCTAAAAGCAGTTTAACTTGGAAGTCATCTAGATAATTTCAAAAAAGTGCTCCCCAGCCCTTTTCTTCTCTGGTTGAAACCATCTAAGCCTTTACTATTTTTCTGTGCTCTGTAGAATTAACATCAGTTCTTGAAGTTGGCTGAACTTCAGAATCAATGGAGAATTACAAATTCCTTAAAACTATAGATTCCTTGGTCCCATTCCAGGGTTTCTTCTTACAGCCAGGGACTCTGTGGATTCCACGAACTCTCCTGAGTGTTTCTGATACAACATTTGAAAATCAATGTTCACAATACTCAATACCAATTTCACAAAATTAAGTAAGCTTTTTATACATTTAACTCCCTATCCACTAAAACTCAAGGAAGGGAAGATATTCAATTTTATACATTGTTTTCACTGTTCTGGCTTCATCTCTGTTTCGTGAACAATGATCTGCATGGATCCTTAGAAGCAGATGAGCAGACACATCTCAGTTTAAAATCTAGCCTTGCCACTACAAGCTACACGACCTGGAGGAGATTCTAAAACTTGTGGAAGCCGGTTGCACATATAATAGTGTAGCCTTCAAAGGTTTGTTATAAAATATAAATAAGTTGATGCACCAAGCAGACAGCCCAAAATACTGTGAGTTTTTGGCAAATCTTAACTCGTGTTTGCAGTAGAGGAGACAGTAGTGTTGACAGTAAAGGCATCAGCGTTGTTAGCTGTAGCCATCCCATGAATACTATTTTCTTCTTACTAAGGCAGACTTAAAACCATCAGTGTAACAACCTTTTTCAATAGTGCAGGAAAAATAAGGACATGAAAAATAATGAATGCCTGCATGAGGAAAAATTTCATTTGATTTCCATCCCAGAATAGCAACCTATTTCCAAATAGCAGAAAGCAACCGCTGCCATATATTAATCAATAATACTCTGTTTAGCTCCATTTGTAATTCATATCAATAAGCCTAAAAAAGTAACAGAGACCTATAGAGTTAAACTCTAGTGTGTCATCTTTAAGCTCCCCCTCTCCCACCCTCTCTTTCTCTCTCTCTCTTTTTTCTCTCTCTTTCAATGTATGTGTGTGTATGTGTGTGTGCCTCTTTTAAACCCTTTTAAAAACAAAAACATTAAAGTTCAGAATAAACACAGGCTGAGAATAGATAACAGGTAAGAAAACAAGTCAGACTTTAAAATGCTGTTTTAAAACGGTGGTTTGGGAATGCAAGTGTCTGTAGGGGCTTCTTGGATCTACGTAGAAATTGTGACATAAATCTGACCACCTGTACAGTTGAAAATCCAGTCTGAAAACCCCAAGTCAGCCACTATGCAGTGCTTATGATGTTTGTGGGTAGGAAGCTGTTCTCTACTTGATATCTTGCGCTATTTACTATTTCCCTTTTTGTATTTGTGGGTATCTATTTAAACTTGTCTTTTCTGATTTTCATTTTCAATTTTCAATAATTTTAACCTACTCCAAATTCTCACAAACATTTCCCACTTACATATCCTCCCAAAATAGTGGTATGACTAGCTGGCCCACTGAAACCTCTCTGAAAACCAACATTTATTGTAGGCAAACCATGGGGTGGATTGCTGAACTCCTTCAAATACCTGTATCGGTTGAACTGATTTTCAGGGTGATAATACTGGAAAGTGGTGTAACCTCAGCCAAGTGAGCTCAGCTGGGAGGTCTTTAGGTCATGGGTCAAGTCTTTGAAAGGAAATTGGAATCCTACATATTCTCTCTCTGTCTCTGTCTCTGTCTCTCTCTGTCTGTCTGTTGGCCTAACATGAGCTCTAGCTATAACACGCTATGGTTCATCACCATGGAACTGAATTACATGCCTGTGAATTCCATTTGAGTTGCCTCAGGGGCTCTGGAGAAACGACTCTGGTAAAGAGGATTAATGATCTTTCAGAGCACCTGAGCTTTATTCCCAGCGTGCACACGACTGCTCACAACAGTTTACAACTCTAGCTCCAGAGGATCTAATGCCCTCTTCTGGCCTCTCTCAGCACCAGACAGGCAGGTTGCATGCATCTGTGCCCACAGATCAACACACAGACAGCATACCACACACACACACACACACACACACACACATACACACTGGGTAAAACACTTGATTAAATGAATGTTAAAAATTATTTCAGATGTTTCATTGTAGCAGGAAGCTAACCAGATGGGAAGGAATCCACCACATTCCAACAATAAAATATTGCTAATGTTTATATTAAAGTATTGTCTAAAAACATATATAATGTATCATTAGAAATAGGTATTCTTTTATGTGTATATTGATTTGTGGACACACATCTCATTACAGGAAGAATATACTCCAATCATGGCATTAGTCCCAACAAACTTTACATTTAAAATATTATCTCCCATCTTATTTAGCAGCTATGGTCTTAGTCAAGGCTCACAGCTCAGTACAAGAAACAGGCCTGCTGGCCTTCAACTCTTTTGAAGAAAGGCTAATGGTGAGGATCCTATAGCTACCAATACCTTTGTGTTTGTTTGCAGTTGCTTTTGTCTTGTCTTTGTTGCTTTGTTTGTTTCTGATCGTATCACACGACTGCCTATCTCCACCTTCACCCATGGTGGTGGCCTGGTAAGTGCGGAACAGTGTATTTCCGTGACATTGTCACTCGTCCTTTAGTTAATCACCATCACTCTATAACACTCAGCAGTGCTGTGCTGGAGTCACATGAAACAAAGCGCTCCCTTCTGTTGATGAAACTTTGCTGTCTGTGGAGATATTTCAACCTGCTGCCTGGGTAATTACACGTGTAACTCACATTAGCAATACAGAGAGAGAGCTTGAGGTGGTGCACCCTGCTTGGCCACTGGGAGCCCTGCACTGATGTGATGGCCCCTTGAGACCATGGGTCACTGAGGTGGCAGCTGCAATAACCCTGTCCCATTCTGTCCTCTCAGTAATCATCTGGTGCTGCCCATGTGTTCCCTCCTTAAAGTGAGGGCAAGCACCTTCTGGCCCATGGGACCCAGGCACAGATTGAGCAGGATGTCACACGGCTTGTAAAAGTCAAGGTCGATTCACAGAACTCCTAAGACAAAGCATCATCAGAAAGGGAGGAAAAACAAGCATTTCCTAAAAGCTTAGCCCGTACCAAGTCCTCTGCAAGAGAGATGCACATGCCGCAAAACTCAGTTCTCACAATGAAGAGGTTGTTATTTTACATGTAAAGAAATAAAGTGCTGCCTGCTTGATTGTAATTGCTTACTAGTGTGTAGCTCACCTAGAATTAGAGATGGCATTTCCTCTTTTCTGATCTAATATTTTTGAGAACTCAGGCTCTGGCTTCCACATACAATTACTGAATGTGGATCATTATATTATCCTTGAGATCCCACTTTATAAAGTAGTTGTTCCAACATCACGGAATTATTAGGAGAGTGAATGTATTATCAATGTACAAACTTTTAATATAATGTCAGAAACGTGGTGAGAAGTTTACGGGAAGCTCCCAGTAGAGTTCATTGGCTAGTGGGAAATGTAGGTCCCAAACGACATAAATCATAACGTAGAATGTTAAATATTAAAACATGATTACAAGGAAGATGGGGTGGGAGCTCAGAGAAAGATAATGCCTAGTGCCCCTTCTCCTGTAAAACAGGATATAAGTCTACCTTAAAAGAAAGAAAAGTAAAATGTAAGAAGGTGTCTATGGAAACTGGCTGTAGCAGAATATAGTTGTGAAAAAGACGCACCAGGTAGTTTAAGGAGCCATTTTCCACTCTAAGCGCCCCTGCTTGTTTCTGGAAGCCCTCTGGGGCTGCTGAACTGAGTGTTAAGCTTGACCATTAGTCCTGCTGTTTTTAGAACTGTCAGCATTTATATAAAGCTGAACTCATCTAAAAATACCATGTATACCATCCATGAATAAATCACGTTTTTTCAAGAAAAAGGAAAGATGACCCTTGCAATTCTCAGAAATAAGGGTGGATTTTTGTTGTTATTTAACAAACAATGATGCCATTAACGTAATACAACTGGATAAAAATATAACTGATCCTTGAAGAGAATGACCCTTAGTTTCAAACTAGAATGCCCCTCGAGCCTATGGCTCTAATTTTCTAGGGTCCTCTCTAATGTTGTGCTATAAGGATCATTACCTATCTGCTAAACTGAATGACTTTCAATCTCCCTAAATAGACTTTTAGACATCTAGCTTCCAGAATTTTGTTTAATGTACCTCTCCATCTATATTGCTCATATTCATACCTCAATCTTTCTCTCCAAGATTCTCCCCACTAGGCCTCCAGTATGCCAGAATCCACCTATCCCTTCCTGAAGTCTCTTTAAGGAATGAAAGATTTCCTCAAATGGCCCAGTTTTTTCATTCACACTCTCTTTTCCCAAAACCCATTATTTCTATACTAATTATATTTTCTTAATTTATAGGGTGTGCAACAACTTCTTTAAGTAGATGAAGTGAATTGGCATATCAGTGTTGAGAAGTGGGAGTGGAGTCCTATGGAAGGGAAAGAGTGGCTAAGCACATCACTCTGTCAGTTTCGAATTTTTTGTGTGTGTGACAAGCATTACAGTTCTCCATTGGCAACAGAATGAAACATAGCCTTGCTTTTAAAGACTCTGTGCGCCAAGCAATGATGACACATACAGAGAACAACTTATAAATGTAAATCTGACATAATAGTATTTTGTGACATTTGCTGAATATTTGGTGTTCTAAGTACTATTTTAAGAGAGATCTTCATCTATCACGTACCTATTTATCTAGCCACTCATTGGTTTTCTCTCAATTATATCACTGTGTGGATTCTGTTGTTTTCTTCATTTAACAAGAAGAAGACAGAAACATAGACCCATTACTTTACTGGAAATTGATGAACACTGACTTCAAAATTGAGTTGCCAAATATACTGTCTTTAGTGCATGATAGACAAGTGAGGTTTGAAATTTCAACTGCAGCTTCAGAAATTGATCTCATTCACAGTGAAAGAAATGAGTTAGCTCAGATGAGAAACCAAGTGTTCAGAGCAGAGAATATCTGACAGCTTGGACATTTGTGGTTGGTCAAGGGAGATCCTGGTGATAGAGGATATGATTTCAACAAAACCAGTGTTAAGGGAAAAAAAAAAGAGCATTTGTATGAAAGACCTAATGATAAATCACTAGCAAGGAAACAAATCAACAAACAGACAAACAGAAAACAAGAACATCTGATGCAGAGCCTTGAATTTGCATTGAAGAGTTGAGTTGTAAAATCTCAAATATTCAGAATCCATCATAGGTCCTACTGATGCAAAACGATTCACCATCTACGATTACTGAAGGTTAGGATTTCAGATGGTATCACATAACCGTGTATTCTTCGCACAGTTCTGATCTTGGCATGCTTTTTAGGCTGTTTTGGGAGTCATTTATTATTCATGAAGATTCCCTACATGCTTTGCAAAGTACCTGGTAAAGAGTATGTGATAATAGATGGATGCTGAATGAATGTATATCTACAAAGAAAGTTGAGATAAAAATAAAATGGGGCAGTGTTTAAAAAGGCAAAGAAAACAATTGCTCTCATAAAATGTGGTGGCAAGTGTAGGACCTCATGCCACAAGTAAAAGAAAGGACAATGGAAACTGAGAGAAGGTCAGTCACGTTGGCCACAGGATGTTTGGGTCAAATTTAAGAGCACGACTGTGTTGATAAGTAACGGCCTATTGCATCTTGTACTATGCTAAGGTGACAAAAGACGGTGGTATGCACAGACTGTGCATTCTAATCTTAATCAGAAGCAGGGAAAGGGGTTCACATATAGTCAACTAGATGGAGAATCCATTCCTCCTAAGAGTTCAGTGGCCTCTGCATTTAACCTGTCAGTACAGATGTCTTCTGTAAAGTCAGAAATAAAACATTTGCTCTTATCTCTGATAGAGACAAAGGATGCCAAGTCCTGTGAGCCCTTTGGATAGCATCTACCACACTAATGGAAAAATCAGGATTTTAGTAGCAAATGTTATGGATTAGGCATGTAGAAATTAAATTATTCACCTGAAGATTCCATAGCAAGTCACAGATGCAGGCGCTTATGCTCTGTTGAGTCTCCACACCAGAAGAAAGCAGTCAGATGGTCTCTGAAGTTCTTCCAGGCTGACCTTCTCTGAGTCCACACAGTCTGTTTCCCCATTGCCATTCCTTACCCAAGAAGTGTTGTGCTTCTCCCAGGCCAACTGTCAGCCTGGCCTTTACTGACTACCCTTAGTTCTTAATTGCCTCCCAAAATGGCTTCTACTCAAATTTATAAGAAAAGTTAATCAGCAAAAAGTAATTAAACATAATGCAGTTAGTATTTAATGTATACATCTAATTAATGCCAATACCCACATGAAGGCAAAATTCATGAAAACAGAACTCTGTGAAACATGTTATATTCTTATAGTCTTGTGGGCTTCTTTAAATGCTGTCTCTGAAGGCATAGTATTTAGATGATAAGGATAATTAAATATTGTAAGAGTAGTGATCCATTTGACAAAGGGAATTAAAATTATGAATGATTTCAAATAGAAGCATGGACTCTAAACTTTAATCCTCTCTGCCTGATGCTGTCCATAAGAACCAGGATCAAAGAATGGGAAAAGAAAAAGAGAAGAATTTCAGAGAAATCCTTTTGCTGAGGCAAGGTGTTCTTGCACAGAATATGTTAGGGAGGCAATTAATGCAAATAGTAATTAGCCAGCAGAATTTAAGGGTCACAGACCACCTTTATTGAAATCAAAGCATTTGGTTTATATCACAGGAACACCGTCAGTTTACAGGAAATTCATATGCAAATTAAGCTAGAGTTACTGTGTTTCCCTATCTTTCTATATATAAAAAGGAAAACAGATTATAGCCTGATAATTTTCTGTAATGTGATCACTTTCACTAGCATCATCTCTGATTGCCCAGTTGGTAGAACCTGATGTAAAGCTGATTGTGTGATGCCATTTCCAACTCTACATGTAAAGTCACAGCCATTACAATTGATAGTCAGTATGATACTCAAACATTCAAGCCTGCATACCACGTAGAGGGTCTTGTAGCGAGCCAGTCAGAGTGATCAAAAAGAAAAAAAAAAGCTTTACAAAAATCAAATCGTTTTCCATTTAAATAAATATATTTAAAATAACACTGGCTGGAGAGTGTGTACATAAGAAATAAAAGGGATGTGTGTTCAATTCCTCATCTCCCTCTGGATCGGCACCCCTCTAAAGGTCAGCTCAGTAGCCTCGGGTTTAATTCCTTTCTTGCTGCTACTGTTCAGAGGTAAATGCTCGCTTTTTATTAAAAATCAAAAGCATGGGCTCTTGTAATCCTCTAGACTCAAAGTTGAGATTTTTTTTTTTTAATAAGAATGGAAAGTTTAGCTCAAAGCAATAGCAGCTAAAATTAGAGGGACATCAGCAGCTGCTCCTAGGGAAGATGGAAAACCAAACAATAGTTTGTTTTCTTTTTCTTTTTTCCCTTGAACTACAGTTTATGCAGTACTATTTTCTGCTTTAAATGTAAAGACTTTCCAAACATTTGCATGTGTCGACAAAACAATATGTGTGCAGAGCTTCAGCACATCCCCCAAAATGATGTTAGACATCAGTCTCCTAGGTAAATGTACAAGAGCACTGTTTCTGCATTTCTGGTCTTCCAGCTCTGGGAAATAATGGCAGTAATTAGCAGCTTCCTTGAGGCAATAATATGGAAGACCAGTTAAAGTTACCAGTGTTTCTTCTCTTCCTATACTCTGGGTTTACAACTTGCAAAGACCAGAAGTATTGCCTTGCCTCTCTAGTTCTGTTGCTCAGAAATAGTGATCAGAAAAGATGGGGAACCACACTTTGCTAGGCCTGTGTCACTTTTCTCACTTTGACTTGCTTCTCTCCAGTCTGTTGCTGCCTCATTCGTTATCTGTCCTCTTGAGATCGTTAAGTGTCATCCACTTCTTACACCCAGAGTCCTCCTGTCCACACAGTAGACGTGCTATCAAAGTCTCCAGCACAGCCTAAGTTGTTAATGAACTGAACACCTGGCCTAAGTCATATCACTCTCAACCTCATTCCTTTCTTGTCTGTCCTCATTTCCTCTTCAGCACTATAGCCTCATTGGTGAGTGTGTAGGGTATACATTATCCTGCTAGATAATATCCTCCTTTGGAGAAAAAGCTTTTCTGCACCAGACATCTTACCCATTTCCATTATCTTCTTTGTGGAGATGTCTAGGTAAAGGAGGTAGGTTAAGACAGAAATCCTTCAAAGAGAAGGGTCTTTTACTTCAAGACCTAAAGAATAATCATTATTGTTTGGAAGGAAATTAACCATAGTAGTGCTTTCTGTACGCTGACTGTTACCTTTCAGCTTTCAGGCTCTTTCTCACTTAATGTTCTCAACATCTAGGATAAAAGACCTATTAATGTTTTACTATTGGCAATGATTACTCAGCCTAGATGAAAGCATAATTACCAGAAAGTCCAAAGTTAAACCCTTTATGTTTCAGTGTTGTCTTTTTGAGTCAGTGCTTCAGGCTGAGCTCTTCTCTTCTCTCTCTCTGTCTCTGTCTCTTTGTCTTTCTGTCTCTGTCTCTGTCTCTGTCTCTCTCTCTCTATCTCTCACACACACGCTCACAAAATTTGTTCACTCTTTCTTTGGACCAAGAAACAAAATACATGGGTAGAGTCTGGGCTGGTGGTGAGATAAGATCTGGGATTTTGAGATTATTTTCAACTGTATTGTTTCTGCCCTAAGGTATGTTCTTCATAATTCATGTTTTTATGTACTATTTAGTAATGTGCAATTGATACATGAAATATTGTAGTGACACTAGAAAATTATTTCAGTAGGATACATTGTGAACGCAGTATTAGTTCAACGGAAGGCATGGTATTTACAGAATAATAAAAGAGATCTGTAGTTATATTATCCACTGGAGCAGAGCTATGTTGCAATGGTCTCAACCCATTCCGTTTATGACATAAGCTAATCAACAGAGAATATTTTCTCAGGGTCATGAGAATATTTTCCTTGGGCATACAAGTTGGGATAATTAGATACATTTAAGAGGTTTTACACCTTTCTTAGTAACGCCGTATAGTACCCATTCAGAACAGAATAAACTGTTGGTGACGTCTGGCATCGTGATTTTATGACCCAATATAAAAATACATCTTATTATATTATATCATTGAAATGGATATAAACTACCCCAGTGAGTCGTTATGTTTGAATAAGCCTTCCTCTTTTACATGAATTCACCCAGGAACATGAAAACATTTTTCCTTGATGCAATTTGGGCACTATCGGCAAGTTGTATGCATTCTGCTATTTAAAAAGAAAGTATCAGTGGGAGATGAATTCTCGTTGAAACATCACCCTCTTCTTATCACTATTCAAATATATTTGTTGTATGTTACACTTGCAGACAGGCTGGTTATCCAGGAAATGTATGCCTTATATTTGCACATGAAAATTTTTTAAATTTGACCAATGTGTTCACTTAAATTTTTTTAAAGTTTTATAAGTGAAAAGAGAAAACTTGAACTCTAAGATTAGACTAGTTTTTTAGCTACTATTAGGTCATACGTTTATTATCCAAACACTTCAGTATTTTTCTGTTCTTTTATCCTTCCATTCCATTCCTCTCTTTGCTAATTTGCTGTATTTCTCCTTGTCATTTCTTCTGTGGAAATGGTATTAAGTTAGCTAAGAGGATGATATACATACATACATACATATATATATATATACATACATATATATATATATATATCATGTTTTTTTGAGGAAGGATTTCTCTGTGTAGCCACTGGCTGCCTGACTGTCCTGGAACTCCCTCTGTAGACCAGGCTGGCCTTGAACTCATAGAGATCTGCCTGCATCTGCATCCCAGATGCTAGAATTAAAAGTGTGTGCCACCCCACCACCTG
This sequence comes from Meriones unguiculatus, assembly GCF_030254825.1. NCBI lineage: Eukaryota > Metazoa > Chordata > Mammalia > Rodentia > Muridae > Meriones > Meriones unguiculatus. The sequence goes on along the minus strand of NC_083364.1, from coordinate 44,575,285 downwards.
GCCTGTGCATTTTATATTTTTCCTAATCACAAACATAATCAGATTTATTAGTTGTGTGTACATGACATTAACCACCAATATTAGACTGAAAACATGAAAGGAAAGCTATTTTAATTGACAATCAGGTTAATGTGGATATTTAGTACTTAAGGAAGCTTTATGAGGAAAAAAAATAAGATCTGTTATATGGATATGCTTTCTAAAGCGTCCCTTTCTTTCTTTGTTTCTTCGCTTCTATCTTTGTTTCTTTCTTCTTTCACAGTGGAAGGGATTCTCAAATAGCATGTTAAAGTTCTACTGCTCCACTTTATCCCTTATTCTTGGCTTTGGACACAGGTCTCCTTAGGTATCCAAAACTGCCCTCCAGCTAAGGACGTAGCCTTGAACTCACAATCTTCTTGCCCCCGTTGCTTGAGTGCTGAAATCCCAGGTGTGAAATCCCACACGCAGTTTTCTATTGAATTTCATATTCTGTTTGTGCAAGGAAGAATTATTTCAGAGCAGATTGCAAGGAGAGCAATAATTAGTTAGTGTCCATCTGTCATTATTGTGACAGCTATTTTTCCATGAGTTGCCAATCCTGACTGTCCACATCTTTTTTTTTTTTTAATTCCAACTGGACTTTGGATTCTTTTTCTCTTCTGTTTTGGCAACTATCACCACCCCATCAGTTATTTATTTATTTTTTCTGTTGCTGAGACAAAATCCCATCTTTTTATCTTCAGCTTCACAGCTTTTTGTTAATCCCAGCTTTGTAGTTTTTGCTATTGTTCTCAAATTCGGTTTCTTATGACTTTTAATACTTAGTTCTCTGCATGATTCTGCTTCAAATTTCCTTTGGTGATGAAAACATTTTGTAGCAATATCTCCAGTAAATGTCCAGAGCGAATGCCCTTTGTCCGGGCTGTCATGTCATGTTAGTTATACCTGGGTGAGTTTATAGGTTGGGCTCTGTTCGGAGATGTTCACTCTAGTGTAGTATGATTGGAGTGAGAGTAGTCTGGACAGAAGGAGACTGAGGACCAAAGGCTCCTAATTGAGGTAATTCCTCAATAAAAGCTTGTAGAAGGAGGTTGGGACAAGTTTCCTAAAAATGATCTGCGAATGCTGTACATGCAGAAAATTGAAATAGCAACTAAACTATTATCAGTCAACTAAAGGAAGAAAGCAACTGCTTTTCCACCATTTCTAGTTTTCAAATAATCTAACCCACATATCTCTGTATCTAGATGAACACCTTTTAAAATAATTTATTCACTTCATATCCCAATTGTAGCCCATCCCTCGTCTCGTCTAGGTCCCACCCTTCTTCCCTCTTTATACCTATTGCCCTCCCCTAGTCCACTGAAACAGGGAGTGCTCCTCCCCTACCATCTGACCCTAGCCTACCAAGTCTCCTCGGGGTTGCTTGTATCCTCTTCCTCTATGGACTAGCAAGGCAGCACCCCTCCCATACACCCCTGCCAGACATTCCCTGTTCCCCTTAGTAGGGAACTCACTTGGAGACTGAGCTGTCTATGAACTACAACTGAGCAGTGGCTGTAGGTTGTTTCCATGCATGGTCCTTGGTTAATAATACCTGGGCCCAGATTTTTGGCATTGTTAGTCTCCGTGTGGAGCTCCTATCCTCTCTGAATCTCTCTATGCCCCCATAAGACTCCATGTGCTCTGCCCAAAGTTTGGCTGTGGGTCTTTGCATCTGCTTCTATTCCCTGCCAGGTGGAATCTTTCAGAGGACATCTGTAGTAAGCTTCCTTTCTGTTCTCTTTCTTCAACCGCTTCAGTTGTGTATCCTGTTTGCCTTTCTGAATGAAATTCAAACATCTTCCCTGGGGTCCTCTCTGTTGTTTAGTTTCTTTAGGTTGTAGATTTTAGTATGTTTATCCTTTATTATATGGCTAAAGCCACTTATAAGTGAGTATATACAATGCAAGTCTTTCTGCTTCTGGGTTACCTCACTCAGGATGATCTTTTCTAGATCCCACCATTTGCCTGCAAATTTCATGATTTCATTATTTTTAATAGCTGGGTAGTATTCCATTGTGTAAGTGTACCACAATTTTTGTATCCATTCCTTAGTTGGGGCAAATCTATGTTGTTTCCAGATTCTGGCTATTACAAATAAAGTTGCTATGAACATAACTGAGAAAATGAACATAGCTGAGAAAGATGTTTGATGAAACATATTTTGAATATATGCCCAGGAGTGGTATAAATGGGAGAGCTAATATCCAGAATATATAAAGAACTGAAGAAATTAAACACCAACAAACCAAATAATCCAATTAAAAATTTGGGTAGAGCTAAACAGAGAATTCTCAATAGAGAAATATTGAATGGCAGAAAAGCACTTAAAGAAATGCTCAAAGTCCCTTAGTCTTCTGGAAAATGCAAATCAAAATGACGCTGAGATTCCATCTTACATCTGTTAGAATGGCTAAGATCAAAAACTCAAGTGACAACACATGATGGCAAGGATATGGAAAAAGAGGAACCCTTGTCCATTGCTGGTGGGAGTGCAAAGTTGACCACTTTTGAAATAAATCTGGTGCTTTCTCAGAAAATTGGGAATAGTGATACTCGAAAAACCAGCTAGAAGTGGACTCTCTTACTCATTAGTGACTAGCCTCACTTATACCTTCTATTTGGGACTTAATTCTTGGCTTCATCTTTGTAGACCTGTGAAAGCATACTCTTCTCTCCTCCAAGATCTATGCAATCCTTGCCTCTAGATCTATGCTAACTCTTCCAGCAGGAATAGACTCAATAACGGACTGAGAATGAGGACATCAGAAATGTCCAAAATATATACTGTCATGTTCTCTCTTGTAAAGATCACTCCATTGCCTTTGTTCATAACTTTCTTTCAACTCATTGACTCTCTTTCCTGGTTGCTCATGAAGATGTAAGAAATGAAGTTACAAAGTGATCTAATCTGAATACTTTTTATAGAATTACTAAATGGCTATTGTGTTCAGACCTTGTTTCTTCCATTAGAACACAAACACGCTTCATTCACAGACTGAGTTTCACTAATGCATCTTTTTCTACTAGTAGAATCCTGTTTCCACAGAAGACAACTGAAGAATCTCTAATGTTCTGTGTTTTTTGTTATCTTTGTGCATTTTTATCTCCTTAGAAATGGCAGTGAGAAAGTAACACAATGAATGCTTATTGCTAAAGGTCCTTTTTTTGTTATATATTTTTTGTTTGTTTATTTTAAGACAAGGTCTTGCCATGTATCTTTGGCTAGCCTCAAGCTTATTAACCTACTGATCCTATTTTTTGATTGCTGAGATTATAGACTTAAGCCACTATACTTGACATTTTCTTCTGTTCATTATGAATAAAACAATCTTATTGCTAGCAGTGGGGCAAAAGTATTTATCAGGGAGGAAATAACAAATATGAGGACCTCATGATAGGTAATACAGTCCTTATTTTTTTTCCAAGTTCAGTATGTTCCTGATTATAACACAATGACATATATTGATTCTCATCTCTGAAACCATTTTACATAATTATATACAATATTCATTCAGTTGTATCACTAACAAGAACTGTTTGGGTACCTACCTCAGTTGGTTAACGGAGATTCAAAGTTTCACTGTCCTACTACTGAGCTATACATATCTAGGTAGCATGTGGTCAGTGAAAGTTTTTATGACCAGTCTAATAATCTGTTCAATAACGTTATACAAAACAATTGTAGAGAACAATTTTTCCCCCCGGATATTCTTTGGTATAGTGTCTTCAGGCTGTGTGTGGACAGCATTTTCCCATGAGGTGAGAGAAACTACTTTTCTCTTCAGAGTTTGTCTTCTCTAAGCTTCTAACCACAGTCAGTGAGCGTTAGCAATACCTATAACATTCAGCATCTTACAACTAACTACTTTCTCTTCAACTATCCCTTGAGTAACAAGCAGTTAAGATTGTCGAATCGTTTTTAGACCTTCCTGGATTTGGCTCAGACTATTAGCCCACTGAAGCCCTCCAGTGCCCTTCTTCCAAGGCTTTCTTGCCTGAAGAGTATTGCTTACCCTACTTGCTGACATTGGCCCAGGTGATAACTTTTGAACTCTTTATTTTGTGATACTTAGTCCTTTCTAGAAATTCTGACCTAGATACTACACAGACCACCGTGTTGTCACCTAGCTCAGCTGTTTAAACCATCTTGATCACAGAGTTCCCAATTCTCCCTTGCTTCTATCCTCTACTCTGCTCCTATCTCATCTGATTTTCTATCTTATAGATGTTCCAGTGATTACAAAGTGATGGCAAGGTATACAGGGAAAGTTATACATCCCTCTTAAAAGCTGATATCCTTTAATAACAACAAGGGCATCATGATCTTTCAAACCTTGAAATAAAGATACTTTTTTTTTTCTGGCAAGAGGTCAAATTCCAAATCTGAATGCCAATTATACATAACAAGGGCAAATAAAGGGTCTCATCCTCATAGCTTCACCTTCCTAATTTCACCTCTGGAATAGTTTTATTTTTCCCTCCGTTCTGTCTGTTTGCTGAATTCATAGCAGAGTATCTGCTAGAAATACAAAAACATTCACAGATGATAAGAATATTCTAATATTTTAGTTTATCCTATTTTCCATGCTTATAGTATTCTTATCTTCTTTTTGTTTCATCAAAACTTTATCTGCATCAATATTTTACCTTCTTGAGTTCCATTATTCTATGGTACGTTCATATCAAAGTTTAGGTTTATACTGTGACTTCAATACAGAAAAACCTGAAAATAGTAAGAACAAGAGGATTCTCGTCTAGATACCTGCTTCTGGTACTCTTTGAGGCACATTCTTTTTCCAGTTTATTTTAGCTTTAATTATGTATACCTCTGTTTATTTGTGTGTGGGTCTGTGCAAGTGGATGCAGGTACCTAAGGAGAGCAGAAGAGGGTATTGTAATCCCTGAAGCATGTGTTGCGGATGTTGTGAACCACACAACATGGCTGCTGGGAAGAAAACTCAGGTCTTCTCGCAGTAAGCTTCCTTAATTGCTAAGCCATCTCTGCAGCCACAATGCAAATTAAAGTCTCTTGAAAATATCTGTTCAACAGCCTAGTCAGACAAAGAATACACTGAAGGTTAGTGCTCATTCTCAGTGAGGGGTGGCCTATCAGCCTGCGGATTCCTAACATAGGCTTAAAATTTTCACTAAGAAATGACAATAATGTTATTTTTTTTTAGTGTGTTCACTAATGTATGGTGATTGAGAGGGAGGAGGAAGAAACTTTTTTTCTAAAAATTAAGACAAATTAATCTTATAAATGGTATAAGGAAAAGAGAATTCAGCATAAGTATGTCTGAAATGCCTTGAGGACAACAAGGAAGACTCAGGATTAATTGTTTCTGACCAAATTCTACCAGGTCCTCTTGGTTGTTTGATTTCTTTGTTCTAAGACAATGAGTTTCTTACTTCTCTTTCATTTCCACTTTCCTTGCCAGAGTTTTGTTCTCTCTAATGTTCCTTGGCTGAGAACCCAAGAATTGAAGCTCATATCACTACTTATGCCCCTTTCCTTTCATAAAGCTAGAAAAGGAAGAGTGTAATCCATCATCCAAAGGAAGTGATTTTCTCCCTGTAACCACTAGAGTCTTAAAGAGTTTCCAGGCAAAGATTGTTTGTCTTTAGTATCTTCTCTTTCTTTTTATTAAGAATCTAAGCGAAAGGAATATTCCCTGGGTCACAGAGATCTGTCTTACAAGCCTGAAATTGAAATCAAGGAATTAGATACAATTTTTCCCCTAATTAGTAGGCATACGACTGAATAGTAGAAAGGCAGATATAACAAATATGTACTTACTATGATTTCCAAATAGCATATTTTAACCCCAGCATACAAAGGAAACTCAAATCAGAGATTAGCATTGCAGATAATATATTTTGGCATTATCACATATGCCTAATGATTAGAATTGTCATGTAAAATAAGAATCCTTTGTTAACATTTAATATATTGAACAAAGGAGAATCAGTCACAATAAATAAAGATGGCTAAACACTAGTGAGTAGATTTGGAATGTGATAATGGCATATTTTTTACTGTTCTTTCAAGAAAAAGGCCCATCAGCTCATTACCACACCAATATAAAATCTGAAAGGGTAGCACTCTTTTACATAACCATTGCTTGGAAGAAAGATGACTGTCATTCATCAGATGTTCAGTTTTTATACTGTTATTAAGGTTCTCTCTCTCTTTTTTTTTCTTGAGTACTGTGACTATAGTTAGTGGAAGAGGGCTTGCTTCATGTGTGCAAAGTTCTATATTCATTTCACATTCCAGAAACAAAAGAGAAAGAGAGAGAGAGAGATTTTTATTTTAAAAATTAGAGTTAGGGAGATAGTTCAGACAGGAAAGTACTGGCTATATAAGCATGAGGACTTGACTTAGAGTTATAGAAAATACAGAAAAGCTGGCCCCAGATATGTGCACTTTTAATCCTGGCCACAGACACAGGAGGTTTGCTGGTCAGCCAACCTAGCTGAACTGGTACCCTCCAGATTCACTGGCAGACTCTGTCTCAAAAAATAATACGGAGAACAACTTAAAAAGGTATCAAGTGTTGATTTCTGTTTTAAACACACAAATGCACACATACATACACAAATACACATATACTCACCACATGTATAAAATTAAGGTATGTTGTCTAAACTTGAAAAAATGTGAAGTAAACATTTATTTATTTAACACAGAAACAACCTGCCATTATTTTACAGTATAAGACTCTTGCTTGATATGCATAGAAATAAAAACAAATGATTCTGGGTTTTCAAATCTTCAAGTGCAGAAATGCATTGTTAGCAAAAATAATTTAATAATTAAGGATAATGTAAAATGTCACGGTCCCTAATAATGCAACATAAGGAACTCTCAATTTAGTAAAACATATGAACCATGGGTTAGTTTTAAATAATATGCTAAATGTGTAGATCAAATTTAATTTCTTCTTATAAACCCATCTACTTAAGCAATAATTAGAAACATGTGTTGAGATTAATGAGCTTTGTGCTAAACTCTGAGTGTACATTTTTTAATTCAGTTCCCATTTCAGGCCACTGAACTTTATTCATCTCAAGCCCTCACGTTAGGGTTACAGAACTAAATCAGCCATGTAAAGCATTTCGCCACCAAGGTGAGACAGTAACACACAAATTAACAATAAAATGTGTTTTCAAACTTAGAATTTATTTTTATGAAAGTTGTTTAGTTTTGACTCTATCTCCCTCTGTCTCTGTCTTCTTTCTCTCTCTCTCTGTGTTATCTTAAAACCGATTCTCATCTAGCCCAGGATGGTTTAGGATTCACTCACTATAAAGCCAAAGATGACCTTGAACTTCTCCTTCCCCTGCCTCCCTCTGATGAGTCATGTGCCATGATTACAGTCATGTGCCAATGTAGCCAGTTTATTCATTTCTGGGTTCAGTCTCGGGGGCTTTCTTATGCTAAACAGGAACTTAACTAAATGACTCCACCTCCAGAGTCTGTAAAAACTGTCATACTAAATAAGCACAAATATTAAGAGTACTTGTATTGAACTGAAAGAAGTTTCAGACTTTACAACCTGACAAAGTAGTTAGCAAATACCAACCATTCCTGAGTAATTACTGCTTTCCATTTCTAGCTTCCTTAGAACCCTTCCAAGAACTTTAGCCTAAAGTGCAGTCACTCTCATGATCTTTGTAACATTGTGGTACATCACACCTAAGATTCCAAATGGCTGGAACACTAGGAACATCTACAGAATGTTTACATGCCTTGGCAGCAACTATATTGGCAACATGTGCCTTACATAAACATTTTGGATCTCTGGAGGTTTTTTGTTTTTGTTTTTGATATATATATATAACAATTGTACAGGAAGGCTTTGACTTTAAAATGTGGTTGATTTCAATATTAGCTGTTACTACAACAAGGATCCTTGTGGTAGCAAGCTATGCAGCCATTCCTGGCACTGACAATACACAACGGTAGAGCCCGAGTGGGCTGAAAAGATCCTTTCCTACAGATACAGGAACCTGTGGCTTGCAGGACTGTTGTCAGAGCTGTAGACAAGAAGATGGCCTTAGTATTGGCCCTACCTTCCTTGTTGAGCTAAAGAGAACTATAGGAGCTCTAAAAGGTCACTGCATATTTCTAATCTCTGCCTTTGTTTTTCCCTTGCCTCTTTTGTAAGGCCTGGAATTACAAACTGGAATACTAAAATACATAAGTATAGACACAGAAAAACAGAAGGCAAATACATTTGCCTAAAGAAAGGCAAAGGTTTGGAGAAAATCCCGAGAAAACCTTAAGTACATAGCTCATCACGATTCTTGACATGGGGACATTGCACAGCAATCATAAAGCCAAAAGCACTAGGTAAAAATAAGATGACCACCAACAAATGTCTGTAAACCCCAAGGAAGGCAGAGACTCTGATACTCAGACAGTCTGGATTGTATGGTTCAAATATCCACTTTTCAATAAAAACTAACCAATGGACACAGTGTAGAAGGAAACGGAGGGAAGTACATTCAAAAGGGAAAATATAAAAGCAGGAAAAATGTTCTCCAGGAAAGCTCAGAAAGCAAGGCTTCTAAATGAAGATAACAGAATATGTAAAAGCAAAGAAGAAAAGAAGAAAAGGAAGGCATGAAAAAACTTAGAAAAAATGTTGTAAATCAAGTAAAAAAATAACAAAAGAAAAATGTTGGACATCAAAGACACACACACACACACATACACATACACGGTGGTAACTTTGATGATATATATATATATATATATATATATATATATATATGTATGTATATGTTACCCAACAGGGAAAACCATGGTAAAAATCAAACAGTCAACTGATAATTTTTGGGTGTTCCCTTTGATTAGAAAGTTACACAGTCCCTGTGGCCTCTCCAGTTATTAGAGCAGTTTTATTATGATGAGCGTCGCATGAAGTCATTCACATTTTCCTCCATAGCAAAGTGTATTCTTACTGTATTTGCACTCTAGGTAGTTCTGTGCTTTAGAATTCTTGCTGACCTAATGACCAATGAATATAAAAGAAGATTCTAGCCATTTCACAAAGGTCAACCACTTAATACTATCTAGCCTCAAAAGATGCTCTTATTTCCCCTGGGCCTTGTTGTGGGGCAAGGTTGGAAAAAAGTTTGTGCGTATTGATAGAAACTTTTCATAGGCCCCTTTTCAGTTATCATCACACCAACAAGAGCAGGATGGGGAGAAGACGCCTTCAGCTTGAGTGTGAGTTGTTTATTGAATACCTTTTCATTTGGGCTGATTCAGTAGATGTGGTTGTTTTAGACATCTTTAATTTTTTTTTCTAAAGTCCCCAACCAATTCGGATGCTATTATACAAAAATTTTGCTTCTAAAGGCCTAGATCACTGGACTAGGTCTAAAAATCACTAAAGATAAAAGACAGGAAGAAGAAAATATTGCCTATGCGTTTCTGGACCTCTAACACCTTACCTTGGCCTATAAATGGTGAAACAGTAGCTTTCTCTGGTTTGGTCTTGTTATATTTACTCAAAAACAGTGAAATTCATTGAGATCATCTCTTGTTCAGACATAATGATTAGCTTCTGAGATTTAGGAGAACTCCTGGCCAGTGAGCACATTTCAATTTCCTGTCCTGTGGAAGGTACACCAGGGCCTCTCTTTTGAAGTGCATGTTAAACTCCTTGGCTTAAAATAACTTCCAAGAACCCTTGTAACCCTGAACCTACAGAAAGCTCTCCCAGTAAATTCCTCATCCTCAAATGTCTTCTTTCTTCCCAATTGCAAGGTTAGCAAACTGTCTTCCACTCTGTGTGTGCATGCCACACATCATCACACGACCTCGGATGGTGTTGAAATCTTTAACACAAAGACTGGAAACCAGGCAGAAAGAAGTATCCTTCCTCCTTGATGTTCAATTTAAGCAGCACCCACTTTTCTTTGGGGGAGACTGGTGGCTGCTGCAGCTCCAGAAAGAGTTGGTAGATCTTGCCAGGGCTCCTCTTGAGCTGTGACTGCCACCCTCCTCTGATCCTAAACCCGAGAATCATGCTGAAGGCAGCTGAGAAAGCTCTTTGAAGACGCTTCCTCTACTGTGGATCTGCGGCAGTGGCACCCTAAAGAGGCGGTTCTGTGAACACATCGAATTATAAATATGCAAATTGAATCACTGGGTGCTGCTGTCCCAAGCATTTATTGTGGAGTGATAATCAACCAACAGCTTTAAGCTGGAGTGCCCCCTGTTGTGAAAGCTTCAGCAGACTCTGCTCACAATCCTGTCATCCATTCCCGGTAAGATGCGGAAGGAATCTCTCAGGATTTCTTCTTCAAATGAAGAGGTGACATCTTGTAAAGTGGCAGGTACACCTTCTAGAAGTTTCCTAGGCAGACAGGTAAGAAGAACTGTCCTCACCACTAAGACACTTTAACATCGGAGCCAGTGAGTTTACTAGGCTAACTCTTGAGATCAGGTAGAAGGACCCATTTTAAAGTACAACCCAGTCCTAAGGACATGCTGAGGTGATGTGCACATTACCAAAACCTCGATAAAACTGCAGAGCCTGGGGCGATCCTTGTTCCTGAATAGGAACCCAGGACTGGTGGAATTTTTCTGCTCAGCAGATGACTTAACGCTATGGTTGAAAACAGGGAATGATCCAAACCCATTTAAACAAACAAAGAAACAACAAAACAAACAAACAGAAAACAACAAAGCAGCACGGAACAATCAGTCATCACAATCGCTATGAGTACTAGTAAGGATTGTACGCCACTGACTTATGAAGCTTTTGAGCCTATGTGAAAATTGCTCAACACTTTCCAATGGAGAAGTGGACTTTCATATCTCCTCCCTCTAAACGCGTGTTAAACAAAAGGATGGTTGACCAAGAGAGCACAAAGGGAGGAACAGCATATGATTCCCAAGGCTGAGTAATAAAAGAAAAAGTTTCTGCCTGATTCAGAAGGCACTTGCCTTCAGGGTCTTGAGTCACCCGGAAGTAGTCTGAGGATAGTGTACTTTACATCATCCGTACTTCAAACCTTCCGGCTGCGATCTACCTTCACTGCTGCGAGCAACAGGTAATATGAAAAGCCGTGCATTTAAGTGAGGGTGTCCACAGTTGGCACTAGTTGCTCCTCGTTGACACACTCCACACCCTCACTTTCCTCCCAGGTTCGAGTCTTCTTAGCAGCTGACTTCCTAGACAGTACAGAGCAGAAACAAGTTTCTGGCCTAGGGACTAGATCGTGATAAGATGGCTAATTTTACAGCTCTGCCTTGCGGGATAGATCATGCAGCATGGCCAGGAAGCCTTCGAGGCCCTGGTGTCTCCGCAAAGATTATAGAATAGGACAGTTCTGGCTTTGTTACTTAATTATTCCTGTCATTCAATTCAAGCCTGTTGATTTGGGGTAATTTAATGCTTTTATTTCAGAAACTGGTGTTTTAATATAAAAGAAACTAAAAAGTGTGTCTCAAGGTTATGGTGAAGATTGTAGGATGGAGTGGCTCAGAATGTACCTGTAACATACTGATAACTTCATTGCTATTTTCTTTGTTGTTATTGACACCATCCAGTGTGTGTGTGTGTGTGTGTGTGTGTGTGTGTGTGTGTGCATTTCCTAAACTATCTCAGTGGAAATCAAATCTGTGATACCTTATGCCTAGGAAAATCAATATAAAGCTTCCAGATCATGTCAAGTAAATCTCATGTTGGAAAACAAAACAAAACAAAAACTTGGAATCTGTATTTTTCCTTCTACAGAAGAATGCTTTATTTAAATATTTATTTCAGATAAGTGAACCCAACTTTCACTGAGATGAGGATTCTCTTCTAACAGTAAGACATTTATGTAATAGTAGTGTTGATGTGAAAAAAAATTAACACATTTTGATTGTAGCCATAATTCCTACATGTATATAAAATGTCAGTGACCATCTATCAAAGTGTTAGTCAATTCTCTACACAAACACAGATGCCAGGATCTATTATAATAAGTACTTTTATTGCTGAGTAAACCACAGGAGCCAGGCATCATTAGGCCAGGTCAATGTCCTCCAAATCCTTGTGCTCAGGCCCTCTAAGGTGACACTGCACAAACTCAACCAATAAGATAGATTCTGTAATTGTCTGTGACTCATTCAACTTAGGAGAGGGGCAAGTATTTCTGAAAAGCTCTACATGCGTCATTATCAGTCCCCCTGCATGAGAAGTTTATGTGATTACTTCCGTGGCATCTGGAGGCATGAGACAGCAAATGAGCCTTTCAGGCATCCAGATGGCCTTAGGTAACTAAGACAATGGCATTTAAGCACTTTCGACTGTGAGATTGCTTGAACAACACAAAGTCATGCTTAGGTAGAGTGAAATCTCTGTGAAAATATGTAAACATTAACAAACATTCAGATATACAGTAAGAAAGTGACTTGAATTAATTTGGATAATTAAAAGTAAAAAGGGGCAGTAGGGTATTCTTTCCATGTATGAAAATAGTACTGCAGCATCCTTTTGTTTTTCTAGGTAGTTGCCAGTGATGTTGGTTGGCAGGAACCACTGAAGCTCTGATGATGTCATTCAAATGGACCCAGAGAGTTTCATTGTTAGAATATGAGTTGAAAATAACAAAATGAGATTTGTTTTAAAAGTGAAAACCAATACATCCTGAGCAACATAACTCAATGAACAAGAGACTCCAGGAAAGAGCTCATGCTGGGAGAAGACTTGGAGCTGACAGTGGAGGACAAATTAAAATATCAATTTTCAATGTGAGCTGGCTATCAAAGGCGCTGATGTTATATTGAACCAAATGCAATGATCCATTATGTTGACACAGAGCAGAAGCACAGAGAGATGACTCTCTGTATTTTATTCTAGTTAAGCTAAAATACAGCATCAGGCCCCTAAATCTCAAAATTTGTTGATAAATTGGACAGAACACAGAGAATAGAGCTAAAATGAGAAAAGAAAGAGGATGGTGTATTTATGAAGAAAGATTAACAGAACTAAGTATGTATTGGCAAGGTTGGTGATGACAAATAGGGCCAAGGCAACACTAAGTCAAAAACTGCAGGGTATAATTTTCCTCTGAGGAAAAGGCTATATAAATATAACTAATAGCAACAGTCTGAAAATGCCACAAGAATGCATCTAATCGAGGACTGAATGGACTAGTGGATAGTTAGTGTTTAAATAACTTCCCAACTTCACCCATGCCAGGCATTAGTCACCATGTTGTTGTTGGAGAGAGCTGCGGGTATGACATAGAGAAAACTGAGCAGTTGGGAGTTGCTATGGCAACAATCAAATTTTGTTCACTATCAACTCACTGAACTTTTCTCTGTTCCCTCTTTCTTCAGTCTACATTTAATTTCTTCACTTCTCTTTTCAGAACGTGCACCGAATCTTTCATTTGATCATCTATGGCTAAGAATTCTGTAGTTCTGAGGTAAACAGGAGAGAAGGATGTGGAAGATTCAAATCAGTATATGAGGAGTGGTTTAATAAATTTCTCACACATATAAGAAGAATTATATATATATATATATATATATATATATATATATATATATGCATACACACATACATAGGTGTAGGCTTTAATCTCTCCAAAAAAGTCCTTGCTTGGTAGATGAGAAATATATTTTGATGTGGACCATTTCTATGGCCCTCGATTTACATCCCCTACACTTTCAGGTAGAAAAAAGGCTTATAGTTAGAAATGACTCTTGTACTACTTGGAGCTGCCCAAAATCTCCAACATATTCTTAGGGTCTGAATGGGATCAATTTAATAGATGTTTGGGGTTTTGCATTAAAAGCATGTGACATGCTTTACGACGTACAAAGCTTTGCAAGGGAAAATTTTTTATGCAGTTACAATGGACCAGGCCATGCTACAGCAGAAACATGGGTGTATGGGAAATATGACTTCCCAGCTCTCACATTCTATGACTCCGTAACTCAGTGACTGGAGGAGCATTTTCATGATTCAGGAGTCAATATTGATGGATTCTTTCCAAAGTGCACATGTGAAAAAGAAAGGGAAGCAGAGATGAAAAGTTGTCTGATAATGTGCTAAGTATTTATAATAAATACCAAGGAGACTCCATTTGGGACGAGAATAAGTGATGAAGTATGAAAGATCAGTAAGCAAAAAGGGCTAAGTCTTAAAAGAAAAGAAAACAAACAAACAAACCAAGAATGCAGGGAGCATTCGTCACTGCTCCCTGGAGTGGAAGGGAGCACAGATATGAAATCCCTGCACCTACTGGTGATGTATTTGGAAAGACAGGATATCTTGCTCAGGGGAATCTTTAAAGAGTCAGACATCTGCTATAGTGCAAACACAGTGAAACATAGGTCACTGAAGAGCCCCTAAGTTACAGGAAGGACAGGTTTGTGGCCCTGAAAATAGGCACTGGAAACACAGGAAAATCCGCACACTACATCTGCTTAGCAAAGGGACCAGTGGGGAATGGAAAAGCAGTATAATAATCACCAATGTCCACTTGTTATTTATATTCCAATAGTAAAGGAAATAGCTTCTTGGGTTTCAGGTAATTTCCTAATACACGTACTTTAATGGAAACAAGATACCCACCCGCGGCAGCTGGTTTAACCAAACGTGGTCAGTCAAATGCATCCTAGCGTGTATAAAAATGGCCTGTACTCCCAGCCATAGGCAGTCTTTATGACAGATACAGGTCACCACAGCCTTTACTGATAGTGGCTCTCTGTATTGATTATTAGTGGCCCAGCTTAAGAACTATTTTAACCATAGCTTATAAATTTCCTCAGCTGCAGAGAAGCACAGTCTGCATCAACATGACGTCGCCTGAAGACAGAATGCAGGCCTCTCAGAAGTGTGTGGGCACATGGAAGCATTCAGCACGCATGTGCTTCTGTCTGCACATGCTAGTATCTCTACTATCTTCCACCTGAACTTCTTCAAATTACCTTGGTGAATTGTAGTTATTAAATTATAGTATTTTGCAGAATCTGTGAATACTTTGGATTTAATTTTATTGAGGAATAAAAGAGAAGATAGATCACATATTTTTGACAAATTTTAAAGGAATAGTCATGAACGACAGAGGGACAAATTCACCTTGTGGCTACTCAAAGCAAGTAAAGAAAGCATTTGCTGGCTCCTTTGATAGCACGCTCTCATTCACAGCTGGGTAGCTATAACACATGATAGGCTATATGTTTTAGGTCTCAAGTGCAGGGCACATTTGTTCAAAAAGTCAAACTCAGCTCTCATTGCATATATTACATATATGCATATACACATATACTTACATATATAACATGTATACATATATATACATGTAACACTCATATATATGTAGATGTATTTCCTTTACTATTGGAATATAAATAACAAGTGGACATTGGTGATTATTATACTGCTTTTCCATTCCATACTGGTCCTTTTAGGCCAGGCCAGGCTAAGCAGATGTAGTGTGAGGATTTTCCTGTGTTTCCAGTGCCTATACATCTATACATATATAGATGTATTACATATATGTAATATACACAATAGAAAAATATAGCAAAAATTTACAAAAGTAAATAACAGAGAATTGCACTAGTTATTTATGGTTTGTAGAAGAAAGACAAAATAACTGTAACAAGCCGGGCAATAAAATAACTGATGATCAGCCAAAGAGGAGCAGAGAAAATGGGGTGTCCAGAACAATATTTCACCAGGAGTCCAGGAGGACATGCAAAGACATTCCTGGAATCCTCCAACAGGGCGAATTTCATGGCCTTCAAGTCCTACCTCACTTATGTGTTTACTAGCATGTCTCCTGGCCCTGGCTGCTTTCACTTTACCTTTTCTAGTTGTCACTTCTGGAAAACAGCTGGTGCCAACACCAAGAAGACACTTGAAGTCCTCAGTTCTAATTTTTACTCAAGGTCCACTACAACCATTTATCCAGATACAGCATGGGTGAAGGGTATCCTGTACATACTATGTGACCACAACAACCTAGAGATGCATCATCAGCCCTATGTCAAAGAAATTAGAAGATTAATATATACACAGTCTGTCACTCAGGTCAAAGCAAAATTTGCCTAACTCTTCCCAAGTAAGTTTCCTTACTTTCATTTTGGCCTGCAGGAATTCCTTCAGTTTAACTTCTTTTAGGTTTTGGCAAATAGGTTGTGATCTCTGTCCATGTTGGATTATGGGGCACATTTTATTTGTCTAACAAATATTTCAGAGATACACTTTTATAGTGTCTACTATATGAAGTACTGTGGATTAAGCAATAATCATGGTCTTTGCACTCATGGAAATTATCTGCCTGCTTTGCCTGATGAAGCAAGAGGATTTAAGGGCAAAAAGCAGCTAATCTATTTAAATACTGAGGCAGGTTGGCTTCTCGTGATTTATAAAAGAAAGTGTGTGGCTATTGAAAGGCTGAACCACATGTGAGATTTCCCCCTGACTATATCAGTTTTCACTGAGTCTGCTGTTACAGTATTTTTAAAAGGACAAAAGTGAGAAATCAGAATTCTGCATGGTTGTCTGCCCTTGAGAATCAGAGTCACCAGGAGAAATGAGAGGTTTGATGCCTGCTCCAGGGTTCAAGGCTTAGGGTTTGTCAATCTTTCTTTCTGAAAAGGAACAGAGACGTAACTACCGTATTTGCATGACAATCATAGGAATGGAATGTCTCCAGAGAGTCCAAGGAACTGCAAAGTGGATGGATATTTAGTTAGCATCACTAACAAAGCAGTTTTCACAATCTCATTGATTTACATAATTTTCAGTTGTTCTTATGATTTCCAAATATTGCTATGATGTTTTCCAGAATGTCTGTTCCTGTTGTGTTCTGTGCATCTGTGATTTAGTAATCCAAGGCATTTTTAAAAATTGTGTTAATATCTAGCTCAGAGAGACCAAGTGTTTTCTAAAATTAGGCTCATCATTGTCAGTTGTGGGTTCAGTTACTAAACTTAGAGAATTGTCATGCCGGTATGAGAAAAACAATGAACCTAGAATTAATCATTGGCCTCTTGTTTAAGACACTCAGCACCCTAAATGGCCAGCTCCCACATACAACAGCCAATAGAAATCAAGCTACAACCATCCCTGCAGCAACTCAAAGCATTCTCTGTCTCTCTTTCTCCCTGCCTCTGTCTGTTTCTCTGTGTCTCTGTCTCTTTATGTGTGTGTTTCTGTTTCTGAATCTCTGTCCCTATCTACCTCTGTCTTTCTCTGTTTCACTGTCTTTCTCTGTGTCTCAGTCAGTGCCTCTGTGTCTCTCTGTCTCTACCTCTTTATGTTTCACTGCCTTTCTGTTTCTTTGTCTCTGTCTCTGTCTGTGTCTCTCTTGTCTGTCTCTCTTTCAGAGAGTAATGAGACTATCTATTTGGTTGCTTCACATCCCGTAATTCCCGTGACTGAATTACATGGTGTGTAACTTCCTACCTCCTCATGAAAAGATTAAAAGTCACATATTTTCTTTTGTTCTGGAGAGTTCCTGAAACTCCTTCGCTCACCTTCATCCTGTCCATAATGACTATCATACTTGCTTTTGCTGAACCACATCTTAAAGATTTAAAGGGAGGACTCTCCTTTTTTAGGCCCCATTCATTGTCTCTGATACAATATACTGACCCTTTTTATGCTTTCTGACCTCAAGGTCTGATCATGGCTCCCTGGGTGACAATCCCCACTTTCCTAATAAAGCTGATTCCTGAAGGGCAATTTGGTGTCAACCCCTTTTCCAGTTCCCCACAACAACCATATTTCTAAAACCCAGAGTGTTAGTTTCCTGTTGAAAGACTACATTTCCCAGATTACCTTGCAGACTGTATAAAAGCTGTTTTGGACCCTATAAGGGACCACATCCCATTTTCCCCTGTAGTCATTTTGGCCATCTGCACACTTGGGTGACAGCATGCCCTCTCACTATGAATAAACATGGTCCTGCCTAAAGTTATATTAAGCATTTCTTTCTTTCCGCAATTTGTCTCTCTACAATGCACTTTAAATAATCTTACACAGAAACAAGCAGAAAACTGGATTGCTTGTCACCAGTGTAACATGACTGTGAATGCCATGCCTGAAGAACAGGCATACATGGTGAGTGGGCTGGTCCCCAATTAAAGGAAGAATTCATTTTTGAATGAGATGAGAAAAAAATCAAAATATATTCTACTAATTATAAGACCTAGCTATAAATTATTAAAATGGATACACTCTGCCTAAAAAGATTAGTTTTTTCCTACTCAATCAAAAGTTATGAAAAATACAATTGCTTTGACAGCAAATAACCGTATTTCCACAGATAAGCATGTCAAGAAGACAGATGTTCCTTTACATTGTTAGATGTGCCTGTTAATGAGATTTTTAAAGTTTTATATATACACATATACCCAATGAGTTCTGTTTTACTACCTTAAGTTGAGATCATAAGATTGAGTTCTTAAAGTCTAGTTTTACCAGATTCCAGAGTGGCTTACTGGAGAATTGGAGAATTTGTGAGCCTGTGGGACTAATTCATAACATTATTTCTCCAATTCTGTCTCATTTATGACTGGTGTATGTATGACATTGAGCCCTCAAGCTTTTGAGTTGAAGATGACAAAGCAGGTATATTTGTTGTTACATGTCATGCAAGTTACATGTCATGTCAAAGTCCTCCAGGTTCATTCACTCAACATTCACATGACTGATAAAACAGTGTGATAAAATATGGTCAAGCAATTTCAGGGCAATTCTAAGCCTTGTCATTGGCTAAAAGCAAAAACTAATAATAACTAGCTAACTAACTAAATAAATAAATAAATAAAAGACCTTGTTTCTGTTTTTTTCTGAAGAACAGAAATGACAGAAGGGAGTTTTGGTTCCTCATCCGGTTTCGCATTATCTCTGTTGTCCTAAATAAGCATTCCTGCCTAGGAGATATACCCAAGGACTTGATCAAAACTGAAAGGAGGTACTTGGACAATTTGTGTTTTGACCAATTGGACCAACCAGTTCATCTCTCATCTTATGCCTCAACACAGTTTCTGGGATAAGGTCTATAAAAGGCCATCAGATGAGTAGTTGCATAATATCCTGCTTCCCAGGACCAACTCCTTCTGTACAGGAGCTCTGCCTTCTTTCTTTAGAGTTCTCTTCTCTAAATCTGTAATGCAACCTCTTTCTAAACACATCCTTCCACTGTTGGTGAACTTTATTATTGAATTAAGACCCAGAAGCTGACTTCATAAGCTCTGTGTGACTGAGAACATCCCAGTGGTATCCTATCTCTCAAGTTGAAGCCCACTGGAGGTAGGAAGGAAAGCCTTTGTCAGGCTCAGTGACTCATTAGGTTCCTCTGAGTATCACTTCTAATTCCTCACATAGGCTCTTTGAATGATGCCTCTTTGCCTTTCGTTTAACACCTTTAAGTTCACATGTTCATTTACATACAAAGAAAGGTGAACTAATATAACTCATCTCTCTACCCTTAACATCAGTTTCTGGAGTTTATAAATAAATCACAGTGATTTATTTATGTTCTGAAAAAATGTCAAGTGAAACCCTTACCTTATGGTGAAATGATGACACATTCAACTAATTTGGACAAAAGCAGAGGTGAGTGGGCACTGAGAGAAGAATTCAGAGATGTCCATGTTCTGACATACTTACAGCTACATTCTGAACTCAGAAGTGCTGGCAGTTTTAAGCATACAAAGTAAAAAGAAAAGTCATAACAGTAATAGCCTTTGCATCTATTAACCATCTGTACAATGGTCTTTGGTGATGATGTCAGCCTTTTGCTTCGGTAGAGACCATGGCTCTTCTTCCCTGTTCTACTACATAACATGAAGAAGAATTTTCACAGATGGTAGGTTAGTTAAGTAACTGCTTTGGAAAACAAATATTGGTTCTTTTCAGACTTATGGGCAAATTAATTTCGGTCTCATTTACCATGGTCAGGCAGCAACTTAATGTGTGCATGGAGAATTGAGAATTGATGCCTAATGCCTGAAGGATGTTACCACTTGAATCAGGAGGACTTTCACAGTTATTCTACTCTTTTTTCAGTCTGGTTCAGAGTCATTCTCTCCCCTCCCCTCTTTCATTCTATTCTTTAAATAATTTCATATTTACTTGATTTCATGGTTTATGAAAGCACTGGCCGCTCTCCAGGGGATCCAGGTTCAACTAGCTCCTACATGGTAGCTCAGAACTGCTTGAATTTCCAATTCCAGGGGATTAGTCCTTTTCTGGCCTCTCTTTACATCAGGCACCCATGTGGAGAATAAACACACATGCAGGCAAAATACCCATGCACATAAAAGTTAAAGTTAAAAATGAAAATACTTTGCAGAATAAAATTTGACCATTATCCTAAAACGTTTGAAGAAATGAACGATATTTATGTTTTTCTGACTAAGAGTACATGTTTGTATATTTTATATAAACATGAAGAACTGAAGAAAAAAACATAGATCAAACTACTCTGCGTATTAAATGAAATCATTTTAGAGAGCTTAGAGACTGTGGGGTAGAGCTGTAAAGCTATACATAGTATCCTCATGCATACTATGTATACATGAGGATACATAGTTCATAGTTACTAAAATACTTAAGAAAACTAGTACAAACAAGAAACAAGCAAATAAAGGTTTGCAAATAACCAAAGTCAGGATGGCTTTGTGCCATGGCACACAACAAATGCTCAATAAATGCTGGTGCTGCTGAATTCTGAGGGTTTCTTTTTTACCAGGAAGCACCTGTGTTGGTATAATGTTCTTGTGGTATGTATACAATTTACCCTTGTTCATTTAAATGCTGAGTTCTCAACCCCACTGCCTAGTTTCAATCCGGACATTGCATTGTAATTAAGCATCACATGTTTCAAGTTTGTGTAAACATGCCACCATTTGTTCTCTATATTGCCAATAAACAACTAGCCCCAATCTTGAGCAATGGAAAAAATAGGGTGGGACATCTTGGTCTGGAGCGGGATGAAGAGGAAGGAAGTAGGAGGAGAGGAGAGGAGGAGAATCAGCAGGAGAGGTCTTGGAACCACATGGAGAAATGAACCGGATCTAAGATATCATTGAAAACAAGCATAATGGATGAATCTGAATGTTAGGAAACAACACAGGCTTGGAGGTTTATGACAAAGTAGCTGTTGCCCAGCATTGTGCTCTAGGTTAATTAAATAAATCCTAGTCTCTATGTGGTGATTTGGTTATACAGCTGTTTTAGAATAACTGCTGCTTAACTAAAAGATATATCAATAATAAATATTAGCATTCAACAACACACCTGCCTGAGATAGACCAGGCAATGGAAACCCACACAGATGAAAATATCAGTAAAAGACAAACACTAATTGTTGGCACTCTATACAACAATCTATGTCAGAGGCTTCATTAGAAAACAATCTCAGTGTGAAGGGGAAGAAATTTGCTCTTATTGCTCTGAAGAATGCTTGAGGGCTTTTTGAAAAATTCACATCAAAGGAGAGGTCTGGGAGGTTTGAAATGGGAAAGAGGGATAGAGAAAAATGTGGTCTGGCATCCCTGAAGTGAGAGCCGTGCACCCATCCCCTCTTCCCTCAGTACTAATGACTTGTTAGAAGTTTAACTTTGTTTTCTTCCTAGACACTGCCTTTTAGTGGAGATACAGGTAAACACAGAAATGATCAAAAGCTAGACATCTGAGGATAGGAGAAACAGAATGAGGACACATCAGTTCCTGAATAATGGAGAGATGGCTTCAGCACCTGCCAGGGGAATAGACACGGCAGGCCAAGGCTATGGTAGCAAAAGGATTGGAAAGAAGTTTCCAGAGTCAGCAGAATCGCACACATACTGCTCCAACCTTAGCTATCACACTAAACGCAATTATGCATCTTCCTTGCAAACAAACCCAAAGTCAACCTGCCTGCACTAGACAGATGTATGCCAATCATTACAGAACTATGTTACTAGAGACCACAGAACAAGCACTAATGGCAAAATAATTAAATAAGCAAAACCATCGCCCCAGGAGCTGATATGTGTTCAGCTGATTTACTATTGATAGGCAAAGATGTTTCTCCTCTCCAGTAGTACATTGGTTTCTGTGGCTCACACATACTTTGAGAGAATGCTTATTGAATCTTGAAATGATCCAAGAACTTCATGGGAATGTTTAACCAGAAGCCCAGCAGGATTTTTAACTAACTCCTTTATTTAACTATCATAAGGGCAGTAACATGTGAAAATCGTCCTCTCTTGTAACAGAGTGAGGAAAATATTCATCATCTCTAAGCGTTCAAAGACTGTCCAATAATCCTTCAGACACTGTGACATGACTCTTCCTCAGCTGTGTAGACTGGTTACAAGATTCATCATTTTGTTTTCTCATTTGTGTTAGAAAAAGAAGCACATAGCAACACTAAGTGTTGGAACTGAAACTTCTACTTATCCTAGAAACTTGCTCTTACTTCTATGACATCCTGGTATTAAGGTAAATATACAAAACACTGGGGAGCTTTAAGATATACAAATCATTTTGTTACTATGTGAACAAGATTAGTATGTGGTTAGCACATCTTGAGAGCAGAGATCAGGGACCTTGTGTATGCATACAATGAAAGAGCTGTATTAAAGGAGGCAGGTATCACAGATCAGAGTTAGCATGGGCAAGAGCCAGCACCCTCCCAACCTGGAGAAAAGTGCAGAGAAACTGAAGAGTAGAAAAAGGAGTTGTAAGCAGAAGTGGAAGGAGAGGAGGAGCAGACCAACCCTGTTTACAAGGCATGTCTGCTCTGGATGACACTGATGATGGGCCATTAAATTAATCTCTTCTGAAATTCAGAGCTCTAATATGGAAACAGTTTCTGTTAGAGGTGCCAGAGTATGGGCTGTGCCTTGAAGTTAAACATTCGGATAACTGGAAGTGATGTCTTTCATCTCTAAAGCATTTTCATTTTAAGGTTCTCCTACAGTAAATTATAAACTTTATCAACTCATGTTTAATCACAAGCATGGATTGTTTTACTGCCTTCTCTCATAACAACTTTCTTAGTATCTGTCTAATGGCATTTGTCATAAAATGATGGCCTCAATCTGGAAAGTGCAAATGTCTGAGATGTTAGAGTCTGCCTTTTGTCATTAGCTCCTGTACACCAATAGTGGCTTATTTTTTCATGCTTTGGAATTTTATACCCAGTCTGGATTAGATGCCAAATATAGTTCCGTTCCTGCTACAATGATCTAGTTATGCTGAGCACCTCAGTATTCTCTATTCTTGTGTTCCAAAATGAGTTCAGAATGACAGTGATCAGCTATGGTTTGACCTGTGGCTAATCAGGGTGGTACACCCAAGCTAAAATATAGGGATCACAGGACAGAGGCAGCTGCAGGCAAACCAAGAGGAAATGAGGGTTAATAATGCTGCATGCCTAGGAATGTTATTAAGTGATGAAAAGGGTTCAGTGACCTAACTGAGAAAATTCAGACAAAGATGAATTATATTCATCTACTCTTTCAGTAAATTATTCAAAATGATCAATTAACTCTGGCTAGTTCTATGAACGGGACTCATCATTTGAAATATATAATTACGATACTTGACAATATTTAATTGAGCATCTTTCCATGGCATCATTGCTTAACTGCTTTGTGTGCAGAAGTTTGATTTCTTAGCGGGACTCTCCTCTCCTTGAAGCCAGAGATCATGTGTTCTCACCTAGTGGATTTCCTCAGACATCCCCACTTATCCCACTCCTTGAGAGGAAGACATTAATTGAATCATTACAAATACATCTTTAAAATTCAACTGAACTCAGTGGTAGAGCTAGAGAAGGCTTAGGAAGGAGACAAAGAGTATAAGGTGGCTATAGGGAAACCATGTAAGCTGTCATGTAATCTTTTTCTATTCCACTCTGCAGTTGACCATAGGTCTTCCTTTTATACATGTTCACATATTAGCTTATTCATCCAAACACAAAACTGTACATTAGTACATGCATGATGGGATATAATCAATTGAATGTATCATATTAATGATACATTAATGGTATTAAGGAATGCTCATGAAAAACACTGTAGGACTTGTAAGACTTCTCGACTGCATACTCACTAATTCTTTTAAAAGGTTTATTCTAAGCCTGGTTCTGAAAAAAGTAAGTTGGTACTCAGAACCTCCATAACACTTCACACAACCCAAGCTTGAAACATTTATTGCCAAAGGTTTTCTTCGCTTGCCTCAGCCAGGAAGGCTGGATGCTACTGAAATAGTTGTCCTGCCTTTCCTCTGAGTCTTGCTCTTAACTGATTGCCCTGGCCCTTCCATGCCTTGGGTCCACACCCCTTATTCTTTTCTGGATGCATCATGCCTGGATTAAAGTCCTCAGCAGACACTTCCAAAGTCATCAGACACTTCCACCTAGACACCAGATCTTGCTCATTTGGGCTGTCTCCAACACATAACTATCTTCTTAGCAATATGCTGATAGCTACACCAAGCCATCCAACCTTGGCTGTCTCCCATGCTGTTTGAGGCAAGCATGGCAATTACGAAACACTGTCATGTGTTCCACAAGCCACTCCAGTGGCAATGAGGGAGATTTAAAATTGCCTTGTTCATAGGATCATAAAAATTTCAAAAATCATAAATTTAGGATTGAAGATATATTTTGAGTTTAAAGCTGGCTTTTTTTACAATTATAATCTTTATTTTGTTTTTTTTTATTTTTAATTACACTTTATTTACTTTGTATCCCCCCTCTAGTTCACTCCCTCCTCCCCTCCCAACCCCTCCCTCCCTTCCCCTTCTCCACACATGCCCCTCCCCAAGTCCACTGGTAGGGGAGAGTTTCTTTTTCTTCCTTCTGATCCTAGTCTGTTATGTCTTACCAGGAGGGACTGCATTGTCTTCCTCTGTGGCCTGGTAAGGCTGCTCCCCCCTCAGGGGGAAGTGATCAAAGAGCAGGTCAATCTATTCATGTCAGAAGCAGTCCCTGTTCCCATTACTATGGAACCCACTTGGACACTGAGCTGCCATGGGCTACATCTGTGCAGGGGTTCTAAGTTATCTCCATGCATGGTACTTGGCTGAAGTATGAGCCTCAGGAAAGACCCCTGCACTCAAATTTTTTGGTTCTGTTGCTCTCCTTGTGGACCTCCTGTCCTCTCCAGATCTTACTATTATTTCCCACTTCTTTCCCAAGATTCCATGCATTCTGTCCAAAGTTTGGCCATAAGTCTCAACATCTGCTTTGATAGTCTGCAGGGCAGAGCCTTTCAGTGGCCCTCTGTGGGAGGCTCCTAACTTGTTTCCTGTTTTCTTCTTCTTCTGATGTCCATCCTCTTTGCCTTTCAGGATGGGGATTGAGCATTTTAGCCAGAGTCCTCCTGCTTGATTAGTTTCATCAGGTGTTCAGATTTTAGAATAGCCAAGATCAAAAACTCAAGTGACAACACATGCTGGAGAGGCTGTAGAGAAAGGGGAACCCTCCTTCACTGCTGGTGGGAATGTAAACTTGTACAACCACTCTGGAAATCAATCTGGCACTTTCTTAGACAACTAGGAATAGCGCTTCCTCAAGATCCAGCTATACTACTCCTAGGCATCTATCGAAAAGAGGCTTAAGTACACAATAAGGACATTTGCTCAACCATGTTTGTAGCAGCTTCATTTGTAATAGCCAGAAGCTGGAAACAACCCAGATGCCCCTCACCTGAAGAATGGATACAGAAATTGTGGTACAGCTACACAATGGAATATTAGTCAGCAATGAAAAACAAGGAAATCATGAAAATTGCAGGTAAATGGTGGGATCTGGGAAGGATCATCCTGAGTGAGCTGTCCCAGAAGTGGAAAGACACACATGGTATATACTCACTCATATAGATGTATAATATAGGATAAACCTACTAAAACTGGCTTTTGGGCTGCTTGTAAATGCATTGTGTTGTGGTTGGCTTTTGCCATAAGCTCACCCCTCTCCCCAAAATAAACCTATATGCTTCCCTCCTCTTCAAGATCTTTTCGTTTGTTTGTTTGTTTTGCCTGTCTTTTTGCTTTGTTTTGCTTTTTGAGTTAGAGTTTCATGTCCCAGGATGTGTTAAAATACTGCTTGTAAGTGGAGGATCATATTGAAGTACTTATTGGATTGCTTTTAACTGGGCTGAGATTTCAGGTATTTGTCACCACCCCCGTTTATGTTGTGCTGGGGATGGAAGCCAGGACTTTATGCATGTCAGACCAGTAAGCTAGAGACTGAATTAAATGGCCAGGCCTTACCCTGTACATTTTCAAATATAGATATAGAACTAAAATAGATGTTAGGGATGTCATGATCAATAGCATAGTAATTCCAGAAAGAAAAATTTGGAGGAAATAATTAATTTGGGGTGTGGGTAGAAAAATTGGTATGTGCTTCTATTCGTCTGTCTGTCTATTTCATTCATTATATTGCCTTGGAGAAAGAAGGGAGTCAGGATAGATAACAAGCATGTCAATATGAACGACTGATTCTCTGGTATGGCAAACTGATAATGTTTGTTTCTTATACAATAAAACAATTATCTATGATAATGATTCAGTTAAGCATCTGATTCGATTAAGCATGGAATCTATAAAATAAAATCACTACATAAAATTCAGTCTTCCACATAAATATTTGTTATTTTTACGTACATAAACATTTTGAAACCGGGAATTTGGGTAGTATCTGCAATAAGAAAAAGCCAGCAGGCAGATTTATATAGTTTGCTTTGTATTTTCATTTAAGATAATTTGGTTCTTTTTCACTTTTATTTTTACTTTTTAACATTACAATGAGTATAATTTCAGTTGAACAATGACCCTCATGTCAAAGATGCCAAAAACAGAAAGCATTTTGACATCAAGCATAATTGGCTGAAATTTACATTTATGTGGTATATGACAACTTAACGTTGCCCTAAATAATTAATCTATTCATCAGTCCAGCATTCCAAGTAATTAGAAATTACAACTATATAAAATATTTCTTTTAATTTTTTTTGTTGGAAATCAATATTAGATCTAGTAAAACCTGAGGCTCACACAATTGCCCAGTAAACAGAGGTATTTGCTACTGAGTCTGAAGACCTGAGTTCAATTCCAAGAATTCACATGGCAGAAGGAGGGAATCCACTCTAGCAAGCTGTCTAATCTCCACACATTCCACACATGCACTTTGAAATGTACGCACACAAACACACACGTGTGCACACATGCACCTATGTGTCTGAATACACAAACGTGTTGTGTTTGAACACACAAATACGTGTATGAAAACACAAAGAAAGGAAGAAAGGGAAAAAAAAGCAAGAAAAGAAGGAAGGATGGAAGATGTTAATTAAAAATAAACCTCATAAAGTCATTTCATTTTATAGTACATTTACCAAACTACTGCTTAAGATCAGCAAGTGTAACTATCCATACAATATGTCTTAGAATTAGTGCTAATAACTATCATTCCACAGTAGAAGAATAGTTTGATTTATTAATCTCTGTTTAATTAAATAAAACCCAGTGTTGTAGTTATTGGCAAATAATTTGTTATGACACATGCCCTGAAAAGTAAATTACTAAAATTTTTGACACACATCAATCTTTTGTGAAATATTTGAAGACTTCCTTGAATCATTATGTTCATTATCAAAACAAAACAAAGCAAAACAGGTATCGTGAAGAGATAGGTCCAAATACCAACAACTGGTGGAATGTTTAAAAATATTATGCATGTTTAAAAATAATAAAGAAGATAATCCCAAACCATGCGTGTGCTAACCTCATCTCAGAGTGATGAACCTTTATGCAGCTCAAGAGGTCAAATTACTACATTGAGACCAATTGTCTTCTTCTAATATAAAACAAATATAAGTAAATAATAAATTTTGAGAAGATAATCTATAAAGAATTTTTGTTTCGTTATTTCTTTATTTGTGAGGAATTATTCTTCATAGAAAGGAACAGAAAATTTCTACCTGGGTTCAGATAAAAAAAAATACTATAACTCACTGCTTTTGTAATATAAGATAGGGAATCGTGAATTAATAAGTATGGAAGCATTAAAGAGCTGGATAAGCCTGAGGCAGGCAAAACATCAGGAAGTTCAGGAGCATGGAAACAGGAACTTTAGAACATTTACTGAAGGCCCTTTCTGAGATTACCTGAGTTCCAGCCATTTGCAAGGGAATGATCCAGATTCAACCTGCTTGGAAAGAGTTGTTTAATCTAATTTCCCTAATCAGGAATTGGGAGGTGTGTGTGTGCGCGCGCGCGCGCGTGTGTGTTTGTGTGTGTGTTGAGGGACTTCCTTGTTGGTAGTATGAATGGCAGCGAGTAGACCATAAGAGCTGATATTCCCTAAAGGAAAACCCACTTGTTCTTTCAAGGAATGAGAGAAAGAAATTGAACAAAGAAAGACATGAGACTTGTCTTAAAATGGATAGCCACATAGCCAAGAACACCTTCATAGCTCATCTTGGGCTTAATGGACTTCAAAACAACCAAAGAAAACGAGATACAGAGTTAGGTGAGAATGGGGGCAGATCTGTGAATATATGAGCAGAGAAGAAATGACTATAAACAAAACACATTGATGTTTTCAGATAATTAATACAATATTTTAAAAATACAACACAGCACATGAATTCCAGAAAAGAGAACCCAGTTTTCTCCATCGTTGGCATTTGCTGGACTGAAGAAATCACCTCACAAAACACAAGAAGTTGTCAGATAACAATGACCCATATATCTTGGGGTTCTGGGCGTTGACCTTAACTTATAAGAGTGTATGAGATGGACTGGCATGGATGCCAACTTTCCTCACATTTCCTAGGAAGGGAAGCTTTAACTTTTCAAGTTACAGCTGATAACATAATTTTAAAAACACCCGGAGCTCATTAGATGTCCTAATTATTAGAATTGAATAAATTTGTCAGTTGAAATGCTTTCTTAACAGATGTCAGTGGTATATTAGATGAAAGATATTCTACTGCCAAACATAACTGAATCTGTATAAAAAATGCCTGAGTTAAAGTCCTTGTGAAGGTAATGGCAGGCCAATCTTTAATGAAACTTTACAAATAGTGATTTTTACAAATAAGAGTGGCCTGTGTGTTGGTGCATACCTGTTATCCCAGCACTCAAGGAGGCAGAGGCAGACAGATCTCTGTGAGTTCGAAGCCAGCCTGGTTTACAAAGCAAGTCCAGGACAACCAAAGCTACACAGAGAAACCCTGTCCTGAAAAACCCAAAACCAGAACAAAGCAAAAAAAAAAACAAAAAACAAAAAACAACAATAACAACAACAAAAAACAAAAATAGTAGTTGAAAAGTAAATACAGATAGCACATTTAGTCAGTACTTTTCTCTATTAAAAGTATTTTGGATCAATATTTGATGAAAATAATTATTTCTTACATAGACATTTGATTGTGTTTAAAGATCAGGTTATGTGAATTTTATGTCTATACCACATATAAAATTTCTTGGATATTTTTATCATACTAAAATAAAGGAGGGGAAATATTCTTTCCCTGAAAGAAACCCTGATCTATTTTTGGCTTTCTAAATGTTATTACTATAAAAAATCACATTGAAAAATTCGTATTAAAGTTACTGAAAATAGAAGCTATGACAGACGTTACTTTGGAGATGAGCCGTTTTGTAGACTGAGATAAATCTGTACTATATGTAAACATATTTACCGAGCTATAGAGAGTCCATGCTAAGCAAGTACTTTATTACAAAGCTACATCCCCATTCCTATGTGCACAGTACATGTTAATTAACTAAGCAACCCATTAATTGCTGTGGAAAGATTATTTTCACATCAATTAACAGGTACTAAAAACACAACTTTTGTGTGCAATACATACTTGAAAGATGATGAACTATTTCAGATGGTTAGCATGGGGTGTAGATTGCCCTCACTTCTCACAGCCCTTCAGAGGCCCTATCTGTACATCACTATCACCCCGGTAAAACAGACCAGGTGTCAGAAGCCTGGCTGCCAGGTGCAAATGCTACCGCTCTATGCCAAGAAGCAACATTCTGAGGAACTGACGCTTGCTGCTTGCTATCCTGGACAATTGAGGTAAACATTTTCCTGTTTGTTTTCCTAGTGAGGTGGAAATGGAGAGGCTAGATTGCCCAAGGCCAACCTCTGACTTCCATCATAAGTGTCTCTTTCTAAGACTCAATCTGTTTCCATGATGTTGAAGACGACAAACAAGTGGTAGGAGCCAGTAAGAGTTGCTGTTCTTTTCAGCCACAGTTGGAGTCTCTTGAAAGTGATTAGATTACCACACTCTGTTCCTGTAAATGACCGTCCATCTTTGCCTCGAGCAATAGAACTGATGCTCAGAATCATCGTTCTGCTTATTTTTCTAAGTGAATAAAAGGTGTCTCGAGCAACAAAGAACACTTCAAAGAATCAAAGAACTCCTGGTTTACGGGTCCCAGTGGAGATATGGAGGAAGTATGTGAGAAGTAGGCATTTCCTCATTTACTCCTTTAGAAAAGCACCTGGGCCAGGGAGCAGGGACTCTGTTCCTAAGAGTCTCTGTTGTCCTTCCACAGTTATGGCTTGTACAGAGGATATTTCTAGGTGCAAGCGCACAAACAGATAAAAAAGACCTATGATTTCACCACTTTCCTAAAATGTCCTTATCAATGACAGAAAGACACAGACAAACCAGTTTCCACCTTGTCTTGCTGAGCATCTTCCTTGTCGTCTGCACTGCATAGCATTTGCAAAAATATTACTGGGTGGGGGGGGGGGAGGAATGGGTTTATTTGGTTAGAGTGCCCAAACTCAACAGCTGTTTTATCTGGTGCCTGAAACATTCACTTCTTGTGTTTCACCTAAAACTGTCCAATTGGCACATTACACTCGCCTGAACGGGTGAACAGCCCGCTCAAGAGCAATTGATCAGATTAGTGCTAAGATAATGAAATTCTTTCATTGGAAGTATTAAGATAACAGACTAGACAGCGAACAGAAATGTCACGGATTTGTTGAATTCATGCATATGAAGACTTCCGTTTAGAGAAATCACATTCACAATCCTCTTCGAAACCCTGTTATTATACTTTGTGGGAGCTGGATCAGGACACATGCATTTGTATACAAACATGCATACTCATGCACATGCCCACCCCCACGGCCCCCACCCCCAATGAATTATATTGCTGTTTCCTCATGTCCCACTGAGTGTACTTCTTTCTCACCTTGATTGTCTCAGCCTCAGTAGGGTGTGCTGCTTTCTTTGCTCTACGTTCATTCTTTTCTTCTCCTTTTCTTTCGCTTTCCAGAAAATCCTCACCCTGCTAGTCAGAGTAATTGTTCAAGGCTTCTCTTATCATGGTCTCCCCACACACTCCTTTCAAGTCTAACGGCTGTGACTAGGTGCCATCCCCGAAAGTGCTGGTCTGCAAGCACAAATGAGCATTCCTTTAACCTCAGGACATGAGTGGCAGGTGGGTGAGTGGGAACAAAATTGCTTCTGCTAAATGTCGGTGGGTGGAAAATGTTAGCTGCCTGATGGTTTTTTTTTAAACGCTGTAATAATATTTCTCATTTAATTAATAGTGTGAGAAGAACACCGGTACGGCTCAGAGGGATGCCCACAGAGAACCTACACAGCCGCGGTGCACAGAGGAGGTGAATGTTCTCTTACAGGGGAAAACTGGGCTAAAATACAGCGAATTCACACTACAGATAAACTTGCACTGAGGACTACAAAAGAGGCCATTGCCGAAAGGAGGACAGAAGATATCCAGACTCTTCAATAGGCCCTCCCAAAATGACATTGCCACTATAAATGTAACCCACTTGTAACTCTGTGCATGTGTGATTTTTGAAACACTGACAGAATGAATGAGAATTTATTAGTAAATCACTATTGCAAATGAGGACTGTCTAGAATTCTGGAGAAAGGAAAGGCCTAGTCTAAGAAAACAGAACTTGGGTTTGTTTAGGAAAACAGTCACAGTGCTGCACCGGGTAGGTTGTGGTTGCAGAAACATGGATGTGAATTGATTTGGAAAGCTTCCTTGGAAAGCCGGTGGGTTGAAAGGAGTTGCATTGGGCAAGTGGGCTTCCCAGCCTTAGACTAGAGAAGAGTCTTTCTGTAGCCACTTTGGACAAATGTTTTGATGGGAATTGCCCTTTCCCAGTGTGAGAGGATGATGAGTTGCTGATTGACTGGATGTTGCATTGAGAGGCTAAGTGACACGAAATGATTTCACAGCAACAACAAAACAGACCTAGGCTTAGTTATAAGTTTTCTGTCCTTCAAAAACAGGCAGCATTGAAAACAAAAACAAAACAAAACAAAAAATAAAACCCAGCTACCACAGCAACAAAAGAGCTTAAGATAGGAATTTGAGCTCCCTAGAAATGAAGCTTATTTATTTAGCATGTGACTACATAAGCACATTATATCTCAGGCACATCTCAACCCCAAATGTTTATTTTTTATTTGCACAAATGAGTTTGGTAAACATTATTATTGAACATGTAAGAGGGACTTTGTGCCATATGAAACACACATGTAAATTCTCAGTCAAGAACAAATCTTACGGTCTAAAATATGGATGTGTAACCGAAAGAAATAGGTTTTTACATGCATTTTAATGAACAGAGGTTATGACTAGCTTCTCCACAGACATAAAAACAAAACAAATGTTTGTGTGTGTGTGTGTGTGTGTGTGTGTGTGTGTGTGTGTGTGTGAGTGTGTGTGTGTATGAGTGTGTGTGGGATATGGGCAGCAGGGTTGTGGTATGAATGCTTTAAGCTTAGAGATGTGAATAAAATAATGACAAATAAGGTATAGTCTCTATCTACAAAGACATTACAAGCTACTTCATGAGGCCAAATAATGCAGCAAATGGTTTCGATAAGGGACAAATTGATACATATTGTGTAGTAAGAAGAAAAAAAATAATATTTATAATAGTGGCTGAAATTTGAGCCATGCTGCTAATACCGGCAAGAAAAGCGTTGCTCTTGCTTTCTGTTTGTGAAAGCCTAGTAGGTCAAATTAAAAGAAGCAAGTATAAGATCTAGAATGTAGAAAAAATATTGGAAAGCCTTCTAGAACTGCTAGAGAAAAGGTATGAGATTTAGGAAGTGACACATGGATCTGGAGAAAGGAGGAAGGGAAAAGCATCTGAGAGACACCAATGAACGATAAGTGGGGTCTGAGGTGGGAGGGACCTTTCAAATGATTTGAGTTGCTTTCATCAAATCCATGTGTTAAACTCTCATTCCTTATTCATACTTGGAAGGAAAGGCTTAATTTCTTTTCTAAGTTTTTAAAATTAGTATAAGGTCTTTAAAATTTAATGAAACCAGAACAAGGCCTAAAACTGGGTCCCAATCCAACAAGGCTGGTGTCTTTATCAGAAAATGGACACACAGAAGAGGGTACATAGACACAGAGCGTCCCCACCGCCAATGACAACAGGAAGTGGTCACGTGGAGCCAGACAAGCTGGGAGATCTGGGGAAACCTGAGTGCTGCTGGCACCTCCACTGTCGACTTCAGAATCTCCCGGTAATGAGAAAATATTTTTTTCTTCAATTTCCCCAATC
This sequence comes from Meriones unguiculatus, assembly GCF_030254825.1. Classification (NCBI taxonomy): domain Eukaryota; kingdom Metazoa; phylum Chordata; class Mammalia; order Rodentia; family Muridae; genus Meriones; species Meriones unguiculatus. Next base: position 44,541,673 of record NC_083364.1, on the reverse strand, counting down.
TATGGTACTTTCTTATGGTAACCCTAGAAACGAACACACCTAACTGGCCATGTAAAACACTGGTTTTGGTTTCTCTAATATAAATATACTCATATATAAATATCTAATATGAATAGATATTTTCCTAATATATATTATACACTTATATACAATATGTGTACATATAAATGTATCTCTCTACTTATATACACCTTTGATATCATCAAACCTTTATAAACTCTGCTCATATCATTAATGTGTCTGGGAGGTGAAAATATGTTAAAAAGAAACACATACACAAAGCAGAGAAATGTTTGATTTATTTGAAGAGTGTAAATGCCTAATTTGCTTATAGGAAACTGAGTGAGAAATCATCATATTAAGTAAATTCACTGGACTTAGAATGGTTAAGTATAACATATTCTACTCATATACACAATTTAGGAAAATGATAAGCATGGAAGTGATAAAGGGTTATAAAGAGGAGGATATGAAAACATATTGTATGGCTAGGTACAGTGATCTAAATAAAAGAATTTGGAAGGCTCATATAGTCAAAGTTGTCTTCTTTAACTATGTAGCTATTTCAAGGCCAAACTATGTTACTGAGATCTTTTTAAAAATAAGTTGATGAAAAGGGGACTAGAGTATAGATATGGACATAAATATGATCCAAAAGCTTTTACAGAGAGGAACAAAAATGTTACAGTGGAGTCTATTATTTTATATGACTTTGTATGTTGTTCCTTAATTAAAATAGTTTATTAAGAACATATTATAAAAGTTATCAAAACAGTCATAAGATTCTTAGAAAAGGGTGTCTTAGTTAGGGTTTTATTGCTATGGAGAGACACCGTGACCACAGTAACTCATATAAAGGAAAATATTTAATTGGGGGTGGCTTACAGTTTCAGAGGTTTAGTTTATTATTATCATGGCAAGAAACATGGCATCATGAAGGCAGACATGACGCTGGAGCTTCTGTGAATTCTACATCTTGATCTGCAGGCAGCAGAAAGAGACTGCCTCACTAGGCATAGCTTGAGCATGCCTCAAGGCCCACCATAGTGACATTTCATCCAACAAGGACACACGTCCTAATAGTGCCACTGGCTATGGGCCAACCATTCAAACACATAAGTCTGTGGAGGTCAGTCCTATTCAAAGCACCACGAGATAAAGAAAGGAGACACAGAAATCTCATCCTCCATCAGATTAACAACTGCAGTGGAAACACCTGTCTCTCTGATTAAGCCTGAACTCTGAATCTATAGAGGCTTACAGTAGCAAATGGAAAGTTTGGCAATTCAACAGTGGCTAATTTTCTTCAATTTCACTACTTATAGAGTAGAAGTAAACTCTAACCTCTTGGCATGCTACTGTCCCCATGTTACTGGCACACAGGCAGTGAGGAGCCACTGGCTTGAGTAATTAAAACTTCACAAAGAATTAATATCCAGGAAAGAGAAAATCTAAAATTAAAAAAAAACAACAACAACAGTAACAAATCAAAATAAAGGCCTTGCATAGAAATTTCTGTAGCAGTGTGGGAGTACCTGATAAGCTCATGAAACTATATAAGATCACAATGGTAAAGTAAAAGGGATCAAAAACTTCAATAAGATACCACTTACAGTTATGATTGTGGCTACTATTGATAAAAAGAAAAGAAAAATTGTTGGTGAGGATATGACAAGCTGAAACTACTTTGTGGGTTTTAAAATGATACAGCTATTGTGGAAAATAATGTAATTCATCAAAATTTAAAACAGAATTACCATATGAACCAGCAATCCCATTTCCAGATACATACTCAAAATGAATTGAAAGTGCAGTTTCACGTTCAAGCTGCATTACTTACAATAGTTAAAGTGTGGAGGCAACCCAAGTGCTAATGGACAGATGAAGATGTATATGATAAACATAAATTAAGATACCTATAAAGATAATAGTATTATGCTTTAAGACAGAAGGTAATTCTGATATATGCTATAGAAATTAACTACTCAAAGAAAAACAGAGTACATGGTCCACTTGTATTAACTAGTTATGGTCCTCATTGAGACAGAAATAGTAAAATAGTTTCTAGGAGCTAAAATTAGAGGGAAGGAAGAAAGTAAAGCTACCATTTAATTGATAATGTCTTTATCTTTTGGGAACGTCAAAGACTGATGGAGATCAACAGCGGTGATGGTCATGCAAGACATGAATACAATACAAGCAACTATACAATTATAATGGTCTAAATTGAAACTTAATGTTTTCGGCATTTTACTACAAGAAGAAATAAGACAAAAAAAAAAAAAAAAAAAAAACCTCTCTCACTCCAACCTTCTTCAGTTATCATCCTAGATATTTTCTGAAGCATTGATGAAGATTCCAAGTGTCTTCCATCTCACAAAACTGGGATTGAATTATGTTCTTTTTAAATTAAGAAACAAGAAATTAATCAGATTATGAATACTAGGAGACTTAGGATTATCAAAAATTCTAAAATGAGATTCTGTACTCAATGTTGAGGTTCCATGAGATAGTTGACTCCTGGGGTCACTTCTCATCTATCATTGCAACAGAGGGGAATGTTTTAGGTTGAATAGAGCAATATGGTGAAAGACAATATCCATGGGTTTCATAATACTCACTCTGGTGATACAAACACAAAGTCTGTTTTATTAAAATGACCTCTCCCATGTCCTCCATTTAATGTCCAGTTCAGTATTATAACATTAGTATCCTACGTGAAAGGAAATGTCATCTATACAGTGTTCAAATTACACGGCTACAAAGGTCAGAAGTAAAGAGATTAAACTGGAATTCATTTACAATCGCTTTTTAGAGAAAAATGATTAATGCTTTTCAGGACACTGGCCATTTCTCTATTCTGCTCATGATATCAGTGTTTCCATGGTCATTTTCAATAAACTCATATTCAATTGTGTTGCTCTGAAGAAGCTGGAGTTTTCATTATCATGTATTAATTGTGCACAGTGAATTTGAACATATTTTTACCAAATTATTTTTATCTATTTCTCCTAGTCTCAATCCCTTTCCTATGCTCTAATGGTCCTTCTCATACTGTTTCCCCTATCCTCTCTCATTTTCTAAACATGAGAGAAGATGCAGATACTTGTCTAAAAAATCCTTATTATCATGCTTAGTTCAAATCTTTTTCTTTTCCTGAAAACAGATGACTGGCTTTTTTTTCTTTTTATTATTATTATTATTATTAAATACACTTTATTCATTTTGTATCCCCCCATAAGCCCCTCCCTCCTCCCCTCCTGATCCCACCCTACCTCCCCTTTCTGCATGCATGCTCCTCCCCACGTCCACTGATAGGGGAGGTCCTCCTCTTCTTCCTTCTGATCTTAGTCTATCAGATCACATCAGGAATGGCTGCATTGTCTTCTTCTGTGGCCTGGTAAGGCTGCTCCCCCCTCAGGGGGAGGTGATCAAAGAGCAGGCCAATCAGTTTATGTCAGAAGCAGTTCCTCTTCCCATCACTATGTAAGCCATTTGGACACTAAACTGCCATGGGCTACATCTGTGCAGGGGTTCTAGGTTATCTCCATGAATAGTCCTTGGTTGGAAGCTTTTGTCCAAGAAACTGTGGTTATATTGTACTGAAGAGAATGTATACATTTTTGAATGGGATACTCAGTGTCTAACCTCAAGTTAACCATAGAGGTGAAATGAAAGTCTGGTTACTTATAGTTTATCTAAAATTTTATGGTTTCTTTTGCTCAATTAACCCCTATTTTCATGGAATTTCACTTAAAAAACACAACAGAAAATGACCAACAAATCCTTATTAAAATCACTCACTTTGGGAGGGGAATTGTAAAAACTGCTATAACTGTTAACATATCATTTTGTTCTCATTCAGATTATGAAATCATCCTGCAAATTTTTTGATAAGCTTCTTAACTGATTCTACCATCAAGAACCAGAAGGTAACAAACGGAATACAAAACCCTGACTTTCTACCTGCAGAGCTCCTGACAATGAGAGATCTATGTTGAATGTGCTCCCAAGTAGGTAAGCAAGAATCCAATCAAGTTCCAACATGTCTCCTCAGTGCTACACAACCCCTTTAATCCTCTTGCCTTGGTTCCCACTTCAGAAAGTGGTTGACTGTCTTTGGTAAATGTGCTATCAACTTCACAGAGCTGGCATTGTTAAGAGTGGGGAAATGTGTGTGTCTTACTTTGAAAGGCGCATGATGGTTTTCAAGCTCTGGCCACTCTGTATTCTTTGTCTATTATCATTATTATGATCATCATCGTGGTCATGAAATTACTTACAGAAAAAAAAAAGTGATGTCATATTAACCGCCAGATAGAAAGAGTAGTCTACACTGGGTTGCTGGCTGAACGTTTGTGTTGTATTGGCTGTTGAAAAAGTATTTTTTTCTAAGTCATCCTTCTTAGGAATAGGCAACTTAAAACTCATAAAGTGAATAAAAGATAAATAAATGAATTAATTTAAAAACAAAGAAAAAAAGACTCTGTTAGCTGTTTGTTGGCTTATTTGATGAGACAATGACTTCTGTGGCCTAGGCTAGTGTCAAGTTTGTTAACTCCCTATCTCAACCTCCCTATGATAGCATCAGCTTGTATCTTCACAGCAGGCTTAGAATGCTTTTGAAGCAAATATTTGTTTTTATTTATTAAATGTATGAAATAAATAGGAGATGAGAAAAGGAAAAACAAAACTCTAGTTTCACTGACTAATGCAAACTCACTTCTAAAGTATATTTTATATCTAAGATATTTTTAACCCCTGAATAATTTTGGTATCACTTATACTGTTTTTATGCCATATTATATATGCAATGCTACAACCATTGTTTTCTTTTTTTAATCAACAGTATTGATAAAGAATAATAAATCTTGTTTTAATCTATGCTATAGATTACATTTTGTTTCTGATAATATGTATGTATCAATTGAGCATCATAAAATCCATCCTGAATTTAAACTTTGAAAAGAAATGACATAATCAGTAAGCTTATTTTGAATAATTCTAGATTATTACATTATAATTAGATTCACTTTAACATTTTCAAGACTAAGTCCTAAAACATTTCTATGTACCAGAGTCTCTTTTATGTAAAAATACTTCACAAATTTAGATTTTTATATGAGCTGCTTATCATTTATGACAACTTTCTTTGTAAGATAATAATTATTGTGCATATTTTTACTATGTATATAATTAACTTTTATACTTTTATTTGACTTCAAGAATGCAGTAAGTTCATTAATATTCAGGGAATTTTGTTACTAATATAACATGATTGACTCCTCAGAACTTTAAAATAATTAGTTAGAATAATACCTGCCAAAAAATACTCAGAATGTAATCTATTTGCAAGTTGGAAAGGTGCAGTATATAAATGTTGTGAATCTTAGTTCCTTATAAGGAATAATCTTTGAATTCTGAGAATTACAACTCTAATAACTTAAAACACCCACTGGATGAATTCATTTTAAAAACTTATGATGAGGTTTTTAAAAATCTAATTATCCATTTTTGAAATACAAAACTCTCCAAATTTTATTTTTTATGAAATATATATGGAAAGAGGGTATTTTTATTGTAATCACAATATATTTCATCTTCTCATGCCCCATTAATATGTGAGAAAATATTTCAAAAGCTAAAAGCCAAACCAAACAGACAAATAATTGTAACTTTTACATCGGGAATGATAGTAAGGTGAAGCCTTATCTCTGGAATCTCATAACACTTTAAGAAAGTAGAGTGTAGTATTTGCCTTGATAGTATTTTGAGCTCACCCAAAGAAAATCTATTTCTGCACATTAGCTGCTATGTCCTTAAGCATTTTTGCTTAGTTTAGTTTTTACATATACCAAGAGTATTATTTTAAATAGCTGGCTACCTCTAGGTTAGGTATTTTTACCGATGCCAAAACAAAACCCAAAGAAAGCTAATGAAAGAGAACATATTTCCAAGATACCCCTATGGGGTCAATTAGCGCCTATAAATATTTATATCTCCTGTCACTTAATGCCAAGTTAATCTTTCTAACACTTTTAATTTTACAAATCAGTTTCTTGTCAAGAAGTTTTCCACAGGTTTTAAGTAAAATATATTCTTTAACTATGTTAAGTACATCATCAACAGATTTTGCCTTGCCTATTGGTATGTCTATGAAATAAGAATAAAAATACCAATTTTTATTTAATTTCATTCTCATTATTCTGGTTAAATATTATTTCCATTACTCATACAACTTTCGTATTTAACTCATTTCTTAACAAAGTATTATATTTTCTTCTCAGTCATTAGTACACTCAATTTCAGTTTTTTTTTTTATACAAGCTACTCAGTTAAATTGCTAAAACAGCACGTGTCCCATTTAGAGAATAAGAGCTCGAAGAGGATCAAATTAATTGGAAGACATACCTACAGCTAGGGACTCAGTTTTGTATACTAATATGGCAACATCATGCCTGAAGAATCCACAGTTCTATCATTTTACACACTTAACAGACCATAGCTATATGTATGCTACTATGACTCTGAAGATGTGAACTAGAGGGTTGGGAAGGTTGAATTTAGAAAGACTGTCTCAATCTTCCTACTGTCTCATGGGCTGAAAGCCAGGTAGCTCTCCAGTATTCTCCATAAACCTCCAGGCTGTGCAGTGTTGGCCAGATGTCCACAAAAACTCTAACATTCATGGCTGCGGTTCCTTTGGCAGGCATAGCTCCAGGCTGATGGTCAGGGTAATGGATTACTCCTGATGTTTACATAGTATCTCCACTCCCCCCAAGTCACATATAGTTGAGTTATCATTGCAGTGATGACAATAACTTTGGATAATATTGACAACCCACATAGGCAGTGGCATCTCTCGAAATACATGTACAGGTGCAGAACTGACTGATTCCAGTAGTGTGCTGCTTGATCCCTGAGGAGAAATGAGATAACATTTTTCTTTCTCAAAGATTTTATGCATGTGCTAAGTGTGTTACTGTACTCAACACTCATAAGGTTGAAACAGGAGAAACACAAGTCCAAGGGCGACCTGAGCTACATAGTTAGACCCTATCGCAAACAAAGTAAAAACACACAAATGAACAAACAAACTAACCACCCCCCCCAAAAAAAAACATTTTTGTAATGTAAAAAGTAAACAAAACAAAACAAAACAAACAAAAAAAATTTGTAATGGAAGAATAACTGAGTTTATAAATTTTAGCATATTTGAGACTCCATAAGTAACTATCTCACATATTACCTTTAGTCTTGACAAAAATGAGTAATAAATAAACTTAGTCATTATACATGTATATACTGCAACATGCTTTTCATTGAATTATTTATGTTTTATGTGTTGTCAATAAATTATGTGTTAAAGAACTCTAAGGTGTTCTAAGCCAGGAGGTGAGCTTACTTACACTGTTTTGAGATTCAAGGACATATGTAGAATGGTCATAAGAGTTGAGCTAAACAGAAATATTTTTTTTTCTATATAATAAACCAGTGGATGCAGAAGAAATACAGATTTCATCTGACACAGATAAAATATGGCATAATAAACAACAACAACAACAACAGTAATAAAGATAGTTTTTAAAATGTGGCAAACTCAATGCATGAATCCACAGAATATTCTAATATAAAAACAAGTGTGGAAGGGAAAGATGGAAACAGATATATTATCATAAATTCTAGGTTTCCCTCAGACTTATTACCTGTCCAGTATCTCTTATTTAACTGTCTACTGTTATAGACATATTGTCTTATTGTTGATCAAGAGTAACTGAAGCCATGCAATATGAAACAGAAAATAAGGGGAACTATGGAAGTAGGCGCTTACTCTTCATTTTCACTTATATGGAAAGAGATGCTAATTTTATTTCCCCCCAAAAGTAAATTAACTTCATCTTTGTTTGCAGTCTTTAGTTTTCATCAAATCTGAATGAATGATTCAAAATACATTTTGGATTTGGTAAATTGATGTTTGGTAAACTTTGCTTTAAAAATTTAAAACATGTGAAAGAACGATCTTAAGGGGAAAGATAGTATAAAAAGGTGTTGTTCCTGGAATTCCCCTTCGCCTATACATTAGTTTTTCTTTGCTTCCCATCCACAATGAAGGTATCACTATTATTGCTCAGGTTTTCCCACACAACAAATGGTGATTTAAAGAAAAGCATTCGATCTCCTTCTTAGGTGGTACATTGATCCCAAACACTGCAATGATCACTTAGTATTAAGTGATTATATAGAAGACATTTTCTGCAAGAATGGCCACATTAAGAAAAAAAAAAGTTTGGAAGGGCTTGTGTTACATTGTCTTCTATCTGAAACTACTTGCCACTTTCTAAGGACTCTGAAGACTGTCTTCCTGTCCTAACTCTTAGCTGCCATTATCATTAAAAGATTGTAGGTACCTTCCTTGGTTGTTCCTGCATGCTGTATGTACCATGTCTTTATAAAAAGATATCACAATAATATACATACATAAATATACATACATACATACATACATACATACATAATATACATACATAAAGGTAAAAGGATGTTTTGAACTTAAACTTGGAGCACACATGTAAGAAAAAAATGCAGAATTTCATTATTTTCAAGCAAAGAGTGCACTGTAGCTTATCCAGGTCTTTTAATTCTATAATAAATAAGAGAGACCACCAGGGGCCGAATTGCTATATTAGAACTGGGGACGAGTTCCCACCCCACTTTCTCAAGGTTACCTTTAAAATGAAATGATGTCCAAAACAGAGAAGACATGACATGTGCTTGAAAACAAGGAAGGGAAAGAGAAATGAAGAATGTAAGGACATACAGTGTAGTGTGCAATTGACATGTCTCATCGTCAGTGTGGGGGGAAATAGAAGAGAGCCGTGGGTATCAAATTGGCAGAGCATGTTCCTGTTCACCGATACCAGGATTATCCCAGTGAACTATAGCCAGATAGCCATGACAGTAATTAGCTCTAGTACTTTGACAGATCATTATGAGCACATTAGCAGGGCATTAGTGAGAATTACCCATGTTTCACACATCGATTAGATGCCATGGTTAGATCATTACTCTATTGGTAGCCAATAGCAGTATTCTAACCAGCACTTTTTTTTTTTTTCCTTCAGATGAGCTCTATACCTGTTAACCTCAGGCGAAACCACGTCAAGTGATCTTGTTAAACTAAGTAAGGTAAAAACACATTTCACATCATCTGGAAGGAATTCATTAATCAGGTAAGAGAATCGCTTGGCTCATCTCTGCTCCACAACGCACACTATCTGCCATCCCCCTCTGGTTACAGTAGCACGTCTAGTAGTATTTTGGTGAAAGGACCACAGCCGTATCCTGCAGATTATTCACAGCTGCTTCCTATTCTCTTCCCTCACAAGTCAACTCAGGGTGATGTTCCCTCTCACATCATTGCCATCACTCTGAGAAACATTGTTACATTTCATTCACAGTAACCTACAGTTTCTTGGCTTATAGAACCACCAGCTCAATTTGTTTGTAAAGCATCACCACCTAAGGAATCCCAAAGTCATACCCCAACCCAACTGGCACAGAAATTTTAAGAGCGTTACTGGGGCATCTATTTGTCTCAAGCTCACAGGTGAGCCTGATGCCTGATGGGGTTGGTAATGTTACAGTCTCAAATATGTATTTTTGGCTCATTAACATACAGCAGAGTGAGGTGGTCTACAAAGAGTGGGTAACACGGCAGTTTGATTATGCTCAATATTGATGACAGGTCAGATGGTGCATTGTTCTCACTACATGTGAACAATCTAAAAATCCTAAGCAGAGAAAAGGTAACTGAGGGGGTGGTTTGTGGTTTCTTTTTTTTTCTTCGTTTCTTACATATCCCCACCTGTCCACCCACAAAAGAAAACAGAAATGGTTTTCAACTACTTATTTTAGGGGGTGTAATTCTTTCGTACTGTTTTATGCATGATTATATTTTCCTAATCTAATGAAGTCCAGAATAAACCCTCAGGGCTAAACTCTACCATTCTTTTTCACGTGTTTATTTCCAAAAGGCATATATCAAAATACCACCATCTAGAATATGTGAAATGAATTATTTAGGTGATTTTAAGACTAGCAGGGGTGTGTGTGTAAGTCAAAACCCAGCTCCTTTTATTGCCACAGAAAATTCAAGAAAGAATAAAGAAAAAGTCAAAACCAAGGAGACGAAAGGTATTGAGAAATGCCATGTTTATATAACTTTGCAAAGGGTCTAAAATTGAAATAAGCAACACATATTTGGTGAAGACATCTCCGCTTTATGTATCCCATTTCAACAGTCCTCATATTAAAAAGTTGCTGGGATTCCTTTTCATTTACTTCAAGCTTCAAAGTGATATTAATCTGAGTCAACTCAATAGAAAACAGACTAAAGTGTACACAAACTGATGCTACCGGTGTAAGGTGGAACCTTGGCTCTCAGGATTTTATTTATTTATTTTTTATCATTACCACTACTTGAGAACACTCATAAAAGTGTAAGAAATATAGTAAATGTTACTTCACCAGGGCGAAATTGAGTCTCAAGCCAAAGGAAGTTGCTGTATGGGGAACTTTTAGGTTATCCAGCTCTGCAGGAATGCTCCCACTCTCTGCCTACCTCTGCAAATTTAAAGACTCATAAAAGTTTCGGACAATGTCTCTCATGATAGTCAAAGACACTTGTAAGTCTCTCTGCATTTTATGATATGCTTAATATTGCTGCTGTCTATTTTTAATAAACAAAATGTGTAGTTTTATTGTGGAAACGAGGTGGAAGAAGTATTTTTACAATTAATGAATTACTTGTGTCCAGTTTATTGTAATGTGTTATATAAAAAATAAGAAATAAGGGATTATTTTGGTGGTTTTCTAAATATATGTAAGTTGAAGCTGTTGAAACTGTGTCAAATTAGGCTAGGAATAATGATAATGATGTAGCTACTACTACAAATAGATAACATTTTTTCAACAACTTAACTTGAGCCAGAGATTATACTTGTGGCCTTTCTTGTATTATCTTATTGAAATCACAAAAGAGCTTGGGGAGGATATCGTTATTATCTACCTCATTTTATAGATGAGAAGACACGTTTGGACAAAGAGCCAAGATCACATGGTAATGAAACCAATGCAGGCAGATTTATAACCCATATAATTTTGAAAACTCTAAGCTTAGAGTAAAAAGCAAGTGCCAATAACACAGTAGTTATGTGGCAGAGAGGTTAGGTTCATGGAATGTGGCTCAAAAGAGGAGGGAGAGATTATGAGGGGAATGATGAGGAACATCAAGAATGTTTGAAAAATCCAAGTGGAAATTACTATTTTTTTAAGATCCTAAACATTCTCTCTCTTCCTTTCTCTTTTTCTCTCTTTCTGTCTGCCTGCATCTCCCTCTCTTTCTCTCTCTCTCATACACAGACATGTCAGACATGCATGTATAAAAACACACATAAATACTCATAAAACAAAACAGTAAAAGTTTGTATAAAATTATTACTTTTTCTAATAGATATTACATTCAAATGCAGAACAAATTTTCCTGAACTGCAGTTCTGACTTTAACAGGTAAAAATATCTTCAGAGTCTATATTATACTATTGTAGCTAGGCAGTCAAAATACCCCATCCTATTGTCTACTAATTATTGTGTATTTCCAGAACATTCACATCGCACAAAGTATCCTTCCATGTAGTGTCCCTTTCCATACAGCAACCTCTTCCAGTTAATGTGATCGAGAAAATCTTAACCTGGGAAGTGGTGTTGAAAATGCCTCTTGAAGACTAAGTGGAATTTAGACAGTTCCAGCTTGGGACTCTGGGGAAGAAGAGGCAAGCACCAAGACCAAAAGACATGGACCAAGACAGAGGAAAACTAAAGTTTGTTCAGGACAAAACACTTAAGTGATATATAGACTGGAGAAGGAAAACAGCTCATAGACATTTAGAAAAGGAAGTTGCAATAACATGATGGAGAATGTAAACATCAGACTAAGGAGTCTTGCTTTCCTTTGTAAGTTTGTCTAGTCAATGATTTCTAACAACAAAGTATTGACAAAGGAAGCATTTGGCACAAAAATAACAAGAGCATGGCGGACAGAATGGATGGAGCCTAAAAAGTTGGAAACAGTGACTAAAGGAGTAGAATATAGACAGGATATGATTAAAGTGGGTCACACTAATATAGAATCATTGCAGTTGTGTAGCTAATTAGATATTCATGTTTCTAAGCTTAGATAAGTACATGTTTGTTGATAAACCACTCCATAACTAGACTCCAAAGTTCCATTATAGATACCTCCTACATAATAGGAGAATGGTCTTTAAATACAAGCTAGATTGGGTTCTAATACCAAGGCAATATAAAGAGTGGTGAAAGTTGAATTTAAACACACAAAAACTGAAATAATCCTATCAGTAAGTGGACTAATGAATGGAGTAGACAGCTTTTAAAAGAAGAAATAAAAATTGCCAATAAATATCTGAAAGGTGTTCAATATCCTTAACTGTCAGAGAAATGCAAATTAAAACTGCTTTGGGAGTCTATCTCATCTAAGTCAGAATGACTATAATGAAGAAAACTAATGTGGCATGTTTACTCTCAAGTGGAGAAGGTGTGTGTTTGCTTGTTTGTGTGTGTGTCTGTGTGTGTGTCTCTGTGTATCACCAAATTAGGAAGAGGAAGTTATAGTTTGATTTCTATTTCTGTGATAAAGACTATGACCAAACAACTTATGGGTACATTATTTTATCTTACAGCTTTTATAGTCCATCATGAAAGGAAGTCAAGGTAGGAATTCAAGTCAGTACAGGAACCTGAAAACAGAAACTGAAGCAGAGACCATTCAGAAATGAGGCTCACTGACTTGCTTTCCATGGCTTGTTTAGTTTGCTTTCTTTAAAAACCCAGGTTCACCAGCCCAATCATAGGAAGGCCCATGGTAGCTTGGGCCTTCCAACACTAATCATTAATCAAGAAAATGCCTTAGAAATTTTACTACAAGCAATATATTGGAGATATTATTATTATTATTATTATTATTATTATTATTATTATTTATAGTTTATTAAATTTGTATCCTGTCTGTGGTCCCCTCCTTTATCCCCTCCCAATCTCAACCTTTTGCCCTCTTCTCCCCCTAGTCTACTGATAGGGAAGGTCATCCTTCCCATCTATCTGATCCTGGGTGAGACATTTTCTTAATTGGGTCAATCTCTTCAAAGATGGCCTTGGATTGGGTCATTTTGAAACATTACAAAACAAAGCACCTCCAAAACAAAGTATAAATGCTAATGACAGGGGAGGAAGTGATCTTTAGATAAATAACAATAGAATAATAATACATGTAAAATAGGAAAGAACAGAAAATTACGGACGGGAAGAATACAAACCAACTGAGGGTATACATGGAGGAGAGAAGTGGGGAAACCATTGAGCAGGAACAAAACAAAAAGAAACATATTCATGACAATGCTATGATGAAACCCATTATTTTCATGCTAACTTAAATCATTGAATAAAAACAAACTCCTTCCAATGTATTGTTAGTTGTAGTCTTACAATACATCTCCTCTTCTACTGAAATTCGATAGCCTTCAACTCAATCTCCTTCAACTCCCTCACACGAAACCATATTAGCCCCTGATAACTATGCTCATTACTTGTATATGATCAAAGATTTAGACTTTACATGAGTGAGATTGTGCAGTAGACTCTTATGCTTAGACAATTTTTGCTTATTATTCTCCATGTTCATTTAGACTGCCACAACAGCATTTTCCTCTCTCTCTGTCTCTGCCCCTGCCCCCAGCAAGTATGTGAATGCACGAATGTGTGAATGTGCTTATGCAAAGTTTATGAATGTGGATGTGGAAGCTAGAAGTCATGGCATATCAAGTTTCAGTAAGGCTAGGCACCGCCTCTCATATTAAGGCTAGCTAGGGAAATCCAGCATGGGGAAAAGGGTCCATAAAACCCTGTAGAAGAGTCAGAGACAACCGTGCTACCCCTCTTTGGAGTCCCATAAGAACAAGCTACACAAATGTAATGTATATGGAGAGGATCTGGTCACACTTATGCAGGCTCTCTGGTTTTTGGTTCAGTCTCTGTGAGCCCCTACATGCCTTTTTTTTTTTTATTTTTATTTTTTTTGCCAGTCATGTTTGGAATCTCTTACTGGGCTCTGGGATTTGCTGACTCATTTAGGCTGACTGGGCAGTAAACATCAGGGATATACCTCTCTCTACTTCCCAGTACTAGGATTACCAGCATGTGATATCATGCTGGCTTTTGTACATGAGTCCTGGGTTCAAATCAGGTCCTCTTCTTTGCATGGTAAGCACTTTACCAACAGATCCATGTCCTCAGAGCTTCCTAACTTTGTTTTTTTTTTCATAGATGAATGAAAAAGAGTTCTATATATAAAATATAAAAAAAAATTCAACAGCGAGGAGTCTTTTGCTAATCCCTGTGGAAAATATAGAGAGCAAGGTTTTAAATATGTGAGCATCTAAATGAGAAGGTAAACAACACTGGGATTTCCCAATGGAAATACAAAAATAACCCAGAAACTGAGATTGAATACTGACACATTATATATAGCTAAAAATGTAGATAGAGAAACAGATACAGACTTGATGTGTCTGGGAGTCATTTGTACTTTCAGAATTTGAAATGAAAATAGAGAGTAAAAACAGACATAGGGCAAAACCTCCACTTGATTGGTGGGGGAAGACTAATATCCTCCATTGGATTTGTAAGGGACATAGGGTAGGGACATAGGGTATTGTAGACAAAGGAATAGATGTGATGAGTGGCTGCAGTAATGACACAAAAACTGCTGGAGTTTGGAGAAAAATACTGAATCCGTCTAGCTAAGAAATTTGGACTTCATTGAAACGATGTATACATTGACTCAATTTTTCAAGATTTTAGGAGACCTTGTGGGTAATTCACCTGAGAGGAAAAGTAAAGAAAGAGATACTGAGTGCTTCCATACAGCTCTGGATACTCAACGACTATTTGCCTTTTCATAGCCCCAAACAATTAGCACCCATAGCTTTGTCTATTTATCAAAGGCAGTGCTCTGCCCTTGGCTGGTTCTAAGTAAAGGATTTTCTACTTTCATAAATCTTTTTTTTAAAGGTGTGTTCTGAGACATACACACACCTCACTAGATGTCAACAGATGTAGATTGTGAAAATATATCTTTACCTTTCTTCTAAAGTGGTTACTCAATAACAGGGAAGAATTATAATTTTCACTGTATTATTTCTGTCTCTACTCCCGAATAAAGAAAGCAAAGGAATTACAAATTCGAATTCTTCCTTTGAAGATGATGCTAAACTAATCTGCCAAAAGACAGCTATAGCTACTTTTACTGTCCATGGCATAAATTGTGACCATAGTTCTATACATTCTGGGCACAAAAAAATTAAAGTAAATCAAGGAAGGCTTCAGGATAGTGATAGTAGTGATAGTTATGGTGACTCCTCCTCCTCCTCCTCCTTTTCCTCCTTTCCTCCTCCTCCTCTTACTCCATTTTCTCTTTCTCCTCCTTATTCATCTTTTTCTTCTTCCTCCTTTTCCTCCTCCATTCTTCTTCCTCCTTCTATTCCTTTCTTCCTTTTTTGCTTGTTTCAAAAAGATGAGTCAACAGAAGGCATGTTAGGATAAAGTAGGAGAGCAACCCAGGAGTCATACCTGTATATTTCTGGTAGAGAAGTACTAAACAAAAGCAAAAGAAAGAGGAAAGAGACCCAGGTTTCTCACTGCAGATGTTGCATTTGTGTCTTGGAGGGATATGAAAGAAGGTTTTTAGCAGTCAGACAGGATGCTGAAATTTCTACCCTAACCTTGGCCAAGAAAATCTGCTTTTAACTGGAGGCAAATGTAATCCATTCTATGAACAGATGGTATAGAGGAAAAAATGCAAACATAGGCTCTCTAGCGTCTTTTTCCAAATCCAGCCAATTTCCAGCTGTGGTAGGATAGCAAAGGTATGGCACAGATTCTTGTTAGGATGATAGGCTAATAAACAGAACCCTGTCTGGCCAGAGTGCCACTAGCTATACTGTGGCTGGATAAATAAATATTGCTTTCACTTTTATATGATATATCTTTTAAGTCTCTCAGATTACCTACACATTCTCCTTGCAAAACAGATCTCTTTACCTTGTCCAAATTATCTATATCTATATCTATATCTATATATATATATATTTCCTCTGGTGATAACAAAATGCTATGGTAATTATGCATTTCTTGTTTCTTTCTTGCATTGAACTACTTGAAAGCCAGAAACTACATTGCTAAATTTGGTCCCATGAATTACTAATGCATGGCAGGATTACAGAAAAAGACTTAAAAGGAGGAAATCCATTTCTGGACAGAAATCAAGGGGAAAACACACATTTGAGTCGAGTGCCTGTGAGCTGTCCACTGGTAGCTAATGTCAGCTTTGAACCTAATATTAATATGTTTTCTGTATTGTATTCTCTAATGACTCCTCAGCATAGACCATGCTGTCAATAAAACTATTACTAATTATGGGATATTTTATTAAAATATTAATATTTTTGAATGTATAGAACTTTCTACATTTCCCAGGACCTTAAATTTAATTACCTCAAAAGGACTCTAAGAAAAAAGAAAAATAAAATCAATGCATTTCCTACACATTGTTTTAAAATACACGCTTAATTTATATTCAGCAACATTCACTGAAACTGAATGGTTTGAGTGTTTTAGGTTTTCCAACATACATAAAATTCTAGATGTCATAACCAAGCAAGGAACGACACAAATAAAATTTTACAGGCAATGGAAACCATTTTCTGTTAGAGACTGGAGATTTTATCATTTTGCAATGAAATGCCACCATATTGTTTTGGTGCAGTTTGGGAAGACCTCACACAGAAAGGAAGACATGAGTTGAGTCTTCAAGTATTGAACAAGTTTGTCAGTTAGTTAAAAGAAAGGGGGCATATACAAACACGCTAGAAAAACATTAACATGCAAAATGGAAGAAAAAGTTAAGTGTATAGTATATTGGACAAACAAGTAGCTTTGTAAAGACAGAAGCAGATGAGGAATGGACAATGGAAGCAAGCAGTGCTAAGATAAGATTATAAATAATCTTATATATACATATGTAATCTTATATATCATATATATATGACATAAAGTAGGGAGTGCTATACCTCTGAAATATATCTGTATATCTTCTATTCAGATGCTCTAAGATCTATTATGTTCTCTGTTGACATCCCAGCGATGCTCAAATTTAGCTCTTGCTCTTGTATGGTTCCATAGTTCATAGTCTGCTAAATTCCATTGCTTAAAATTTGGAGTTCACAATGAGCTCTGGATTTATTCTACCCTTGAAACATCTCTGTGGTACTGAGCCAAAATTATACAGAGTAGAGTTTTGCATTGCACAGACTCTCACTTGGGTTTCTTCCTTTTCTCTATTTATTTTTCTATCCAACCACTGGTTTTTCTAAAATGATTCTTCATAAATCACAATGGCATGATTCATCATTTTGGAGCTATAATTTTGGGGGTGTCCAGGTCAAGATATTATTTCAACTTATATTTGTGAGCTATTAAAGTGAGTCTGTAGAGGTAATGTTTTATTTATAGAGAAAATATAAAGCTCAGATGAAATGGACTGTTTCTAATTAGCTTTTGGTATATTGCAATGCTGGTGGCATTAAGAATAGATGAGATTATACATCTGTACATTTGTGTGAGGCAGTGAGGAAGGGAGGCTCCTGCTTATCATTTGCATTTGTCTACTGCCTCATGAATGCATCCTGGTTTCCAACTGATTATATTGTGGCAGACAGATTCCTGAATCTGGCCTTCCTTAGTGCTTAATACTCCATTCACGTATGTAAGGCACCTGTTCTGCAAATGTCTTTGTTTTCTTTTCATATTTCCCTTTCTGTTGTGAAAGTTTATTTTAACCTTACATACATCAGGTCAAAGGAAAATCAAGTAATGGAAACCTTGTTATATTGACAAACATCCAGATTCAGTTTGTGCCAGCAGCACCCTGACTCTTTTAATGTGATTGCAAGTGAGAAATCTTACTCAAACAAGCAAGACAACAGAATGATTATTTTTATATGAGTACATAGCAATAGCCATGGCTATCACATTAAGAGCATCATACGTTGTGGTCATTTAGGCCTCAAGAACTTGCCCTATGGCCTGCTTATTATCAGCCCAGAATGTGAAAACTTCTGGGAATACATGACTAGTCCAAACAAACCCTCAATAATGTTGTGGTCTAAAAAGTTATACCTTGTACCTCAACCCTTATCACATAATTGCTTCCGCACAGCACATGCTAGGCAGCTGTGATTTTGACTCATTATAGCATGACTCAGAGCAGCCCCCTGATTATGCTCACTTTCTAATTACCAGGAGTGGACATTTTTAGACAGGAAAAAAAAAAAAAAAAACAGACATTGGGATTTTTGATTCTTAGTATCAAGTGACTTTTTGTTTTGGCCATGACTTTATTCCTCCCAGTTCCCCACACCAGCATCCCCAGTGTATTAAACTAATGTGTTCTTATTTGCAAAGCCATTACAAGAGGACACAATCTCTCAGTAAGTTTTAATATGTAATCTTCCCTCTTAATTCTTTATTCATCCCTTGACCATTAGCTTTTATCAAAGCAGTGTGTGCTGGCATAAAAGTCACATTTACACACCGAACAATAGCTTAGTAAAAAGACCTCAGTTCCACTTATCTTCAAATATGAGAACCAGGCACCATCTTTCTACCAGGCAGGAAATTTCACTTCTACAGTTTCTTTCCTCTTCATAATCAACATTTCCCTTCATTTCTATTCCTTTTGCTACCTTCTTTTTCCTATTTTTCCTTCACTGCCCACCATACATCAAATTCAGTGGCTTGTGTATTTACTTCCTTTACCAAAAATAAAGCAAGAACTTCAAAGAGACATGAATGATCTTTCCTGGCTTAATAATTAAAGATGAATCCACCACAAAGCTCACTCTGCCATCTCCAGTGCTTGTATTAGATCAGAACTGGCATTTGTAGCCCCAGAAGAAATATATCAGAGTAGTTCTCACCCTGAAAATGCATGGCACAGAGCCCAGCTCTTCCCTCGAATCAGCATGTTATGAAAGGGTCTATTTCAAAGTAAGTGTAGCAGGAATATGGGAAGTAAGGATTTGATAATGTTTGATAATTCACAATTTAACAACCAAAGGAAGATGGCTTATTATTAAATGCAAATAAAACGAAATGAAGTCCGGCTGTCTGGGTGCAGATAGAAATTACACAAAGCCCATAAGCCACTCTAGAGATCTTAACTACTAGACAGAGCTAGGGCTCTGGGAGCTGCCAGCTAGCACAAATCCCTTCTTTGAAGAGGCTTGCACCCTGCATTATCTCTAGAGAAAGACTCAGATTATACAGTCTGCTTGGAAAACCAAGGTATGCCTAGGAACAGGGGAAGTACAGCCACTTCATGGAAGAGGAACATGTTTTGATTTTTAAAGTATTTTCAAGCTCTTTACTTGCTATTGTTGCTTTCACCTTCTGGAAGATGATTTTTGCAGGAAAATGGCTTATTTGCTCATAGGGTTGACAGGCAGCTTGGTTAGAGTAAAAGGCCATATGCTGCTTATCTAAATCAATAACATGAATATGACTGCTTCATAGTACTCAAAAGCACAAACTGAAGGGCATCATCATAACTTAATATTCAAGGTAGTTTCTACTTTTACTATACCTACTGTTATTTGAAAAGAGCAAAAGCATCTCAAGCCATATTAAACTCATTTTTTTCTTTATTCATTAGGCTATACGGTACAATGCCCAAGTATCAAGGTTGTGTTTGCAAAGTCATGTGCAATTTGTAGTCATTTACTTAAATCTACACATTAAATATGTTTTCCACTAACTAAATACTTGCTGGCGACATCTACAAATATAATTCTTGTTTCGCCTTGTGAACATCTGTGGTCTAATGTGGAGTTTCAGTATATGCACTGTTAGACAGATAAGAAGATCCAGCCTGGTTTTTAAGACTTTTATGTTGTTCTCACTCAACATCTTTCAAGCTTTGAATTTCTCGCTCCTTCGTCACTACTCAAATGTAATACCTGCTTCAGGAAATGCCACATCAAATTCTGTCTTCTCTATGGGTTCTTCAGTGTGCAGCACTTTTTATGTTGTAGTCCATCTGATTTCCTAATCATTTATTCTGGCACTAACATGCTTTGTAGAAATGACTGTCTTTGTTACTTTGACAAACACTTAACAATACCTCTTACGAGATTCCATATGTTTATCATATACATCCACTGGAGTACACATTTTTGGGAAAGAAGAGAAAATGGAATACTTTCTCAGTCATAAAAGCTCTGGCATTTTTTTCAACTGATCTCAATCCTTAGTTTCTAAACATATTTATCTATTGGTCTTCTCAACATCTTCTTAAGTCTAACAGAAATATCAAACTTCCTAAACACAAAAACTGACCCTCAATCTTTGTCTCTTATACCTGCTTATTAATTTTTCTATCTCCATTATAAGGAGCCCCAACACTGGAGTCACTCAAGTCAACATAGCTGCGTTTATCTTTCTTCCATACTCAGTGCCTCATTCATAAAGAAATAATGTCATCTATATCATCAAAATAAATCTAGATATGATCATTTCCTCCAGCAACAGCAGTGTAAACTGATACCAGTTTTCCCAAGCTGTAGTCAGTCAGCATTAATTGCTCTTTATTTCAGATTAAGTGTAAAAATCTTAGCAGGGTATTATTCTTAACACACCTATAAATCTCTGTAGACTTCATTCTATTCAGTCTTTGACCTTCTCTTCTCCTTCCTTCATCACTTTCTTTACTCTGTGCCATATTGGACATCTTGATGATCTTTGAATTTTTCAGGCAAGCCCTTGGCTTTTCAATTTCACTTGGTATTTCTTCTATCTGGAATTTATCTAAAATGCAGGTATTTTTTTTATCTCCCTCCCTCCTCTTGTCTACACACACACACACACACACACACACACACACACACACATATGCACACACACACACACCTTTGATAACTTTCTCCCTTTCTATAACTAATTGCTTATTCTTTCTATGCTTGTGTTGTGGGTTTGACTCTCTGTAGGATGTAAATTTTGAGGACAAGTAGTTGAGCGTGTCTTGTTCACTAATGCAGTGCCCATTGTTATACTATCACAGGCAAGAAATGGCTGCAAACCCATTGTTTCTATAATTGCACAAATGATAGGAAGAAAATATATTCTTTCTAAAATTCTTGCTGAGTTCAGTTGACGATGAATAATAAAAGTATATTTATCCTATTTCTTTAGTAGTTGTATGTGTCCCCATGATAAGAATGCCAGGATCAAGGCCAACTTACCAATCAATTATCTATATAACTCTAGAGAAAGCCTAAAATCCTTCCATAGACGCACATCTAAAAACTTACGATGTTATTCCCTTTCTACTTGAATTCTTTATACAGTGTTTTGAAACTTTTCCTCAGGTTGACTTCTGTGTAAATATTCAACTTCCAAGCCAGAACTAAACATTTCCCACACAGTTTCATATATCCAATGGTATATTTATGATATCAGATTTTAAAATAATATTATTTCTCTAGTGGAGAAAAACAAGAAAAGAATTGTAAACTGTAAATATAGAAGATTATAATACAGCTTTATAGTGATACAATGCTATTATCTTGAGATCCACAATCCCCCACATGTAATATAGCTTAGTCCATAATACCTACATAATAAATGTTCACTGAATAAGATATGTTAAAATGCATTTCTAAATGACTACTAAGGAAGGTAGAAATGAAGAAAAGAAGATCTTATGAGATGGTTGTGGGTGGTACAAACAGTCTCTCTTCTTGCTAAGTCTTCAGACATTAGAGGTGGTGAAGCTTACTACCTATCAAAATACTTGCAAAGTATTTTATCAAATTTTAACAAAATTGTGTTATGGGTTGGTCTGATGCTTTTATTTTGAGCCTAATTACTGGCCCTCAACATCTGGTTACTGCCCACGTACAACTATCCTTGTTGTGTAAACCTATCTAAGATATTATTCCTTCTTGGTTAATAAAAAAAATAAAATAAAATAGGCCTGTGCCTGGGCAGAACAGAAGGAGATAGGTGTGGCTAAAGGTTCTGGGAAAATAGAATCATTCAAAAAACACAGACAAATGGAAAGAGGAGAGGAAGGAGGACCCCAAAATGGATTATGTTGAAAGGCACCACATGGGCTAGGTGAAAGGACTCCAAGAATGGTGTGAATGAGTGGACAGGATGAAATATACAAGCACGTACTTGGGATTACGTATAGTCCAGTTAGGAATGGATAAAGCTGATGGCTTGGGATGGAGCTAGAAGATATGAGACAGTGTAGGTGAAATATCTGCCCAACCCAAGGTAAATAAGACAATTACAAAATTGATCCAGTGTCTGTTCCTTATTGACTATGATAGTGGGTTAAGTAATACAGCTGTAATAATTATAGTATTAATAATAAGCATACTAGCCCAATATCATCAAATTTACGGTAACAATATGGACTCATTATTTGAAAAAAATTATAAAAAAATAAAGGGTCTCTGTGTGTGTTCGTGTGTTTGTGTGTGTAAAAGAAGGAGATTGTCCTTAAATTGTTTGATAAATTCTTGAATTATAAATTCCTAAGCTACATGGAAAAGTCATGAATGGAATAGAAATGTTGGAAGAATTTTAGGACTCTCTGCTGAAGAGAAATAAAGTTTTAAGCTTGTAGCTTATTGATAGGGCATGTATTTAATATGTGTTGTGTCCTGAGTTAAATGATAACCCAGAAATAAAGGTAGAAACTAGAAAATATCTTTAATTTAGAGATTATTCAAATTTTGACTACCATGTCAGTACAAAGAAATAATCTAGGACTGAGGGTAAATAGTGAGTAGGAGAGGAAGGTGAAGGTATTTAGAAATATGAAAAATAAGAGGTGTTAGGTGAAATTGGGTAAAGCTCACTGTAGAGAGCATCATTTGAAAGACAGTGTAATTCTACCAAGTTATTGGTGTAGATCACAGAAGTACAGTGGCAGAAGTGAGCAATGCTGAAGATTTCAGTTCAGGACTGGTAGATACTGATGTCTTTAAACAGGGGGAGGAGTTCAAAAGCAGGTTTTGGTAAAAACACTGTGTGAAAAGTTTATCTTCCTAATCTCTAAGATTGAATTTCAATGATTTGTGAAAGCATGGAATGAATTCGTTTTGATTCAACAGTTTACACACCATTGAGCAAAACCCACTAACCAGCAAGACACCATTCTGTGGATTCCCAGTGCTGACATCTCACTGAACATCTATAACCACATAGACACACCCAAACTCATGTATAAAATATTGAGAGCTTTGAAGACTGATAAATGAGCATGTTCCCTGGGTTTGATGATCAGATGCCAAGAAAGGAATGAGAAGAGCATCAGAAACCCACAAAATTTTAAACAAATTCTGTACTTGGCGTAAATTCTTTTCCTTTGCCTTATCTCTCATTAATCTATAGACAAAGATGAAAATGTTCCACAAATTTCAAAACAATTCCTGAACACTTTTTGTTAGGTGGCTGATTCCTTTTGCTGTTGCTTTGTAATGCCAGGGCATCATTTCCAAGCAATAGTTTCCTTCTTTCTAAGAGCTTCAGCCCAGTAGATGTGACAGTATGTCAACCACTGACCTTTGCGAACAAGAAACTGACGTGTCTTCCATGGTCAGTTCACCCACATCAACATTTCCATCTACTTCTAATCTTACCTCAATCAGTCACTATTCTTTTTGTTTCTTTGCTCTTCTAATTGCATGCATTTTTTTAATTCCAATTTTATATATTTCTTAATTATTATTTTTAATATTATTTTATTTTTGCTGACATTGCCTATTCAGATGTGTTAGTTGGATCCTTCTACATATAGTAGCCCATCCCATTCCTCTGATAACAGCTCTTGCCAGGTAATATCCACCAATTAGATAGTGATGTCATTGTGCCTTAGGTCTGGATTT
Organism: Meriones unguiculatus; assembly: GCF_030254825.1. Taxonomy (NCBI): domain Eukaryota; kingdom Metazoa; phylum Chordata; class Mammalia; order Rodentia; family Muridae; genus Meriones; species Meriones unguiculatus. The sequence continues at coordinate 44,517,587 of NC_083364.1, read as the reverse complement.
TTCTGATGGAACTTGACTTTTAGAACTTCTAGAGCATATACAGGATGCAGAGTTGCAATAAACTGCTGGCACTGCTCATTTGGTATCCATGTGCACCTTGCCCCATAATGGCATGTGAAAGATTCCACTGGAAACACAGTTCAGCTGATAGAGCATTTGTCTAGCATGCCCTGGGCCATGGGATTAATCCCCTCACCACATAAAATGAGGTATAATTGTGCCCACATACAATTTCAACACTCAAAAGATGCAAGCAGGGATCAGAAACCCAAAGATAAATTCACACACATTCTTACTTTATGGCCAGCATGGAATATATGAGGCCCTGTCTCAAAAACAATGGTAATTCTGAAACACAGTGGGGATTAATCCATTAAGTTAAACTGATTAAGTAACATTTGCCATCAGTGTTGTACCTTTCGTATGGATTGTTTATATATATATATATATATATATATATATATATATATAATTTATTAAATTGTCTAAATCTGTCTGGGCTACAGTTGATGATCTTTATGTAATCATAGGCATGATCTTCCCATGTGTGTGTTTTGACTACCTAGAAGTATATCTGAGGCATAATAGGTAATTGATAATTGTCTGTAATAATAAGAATTAAATCACTTGCTACTTTCATGAGCCATCTGAGTTCACGTATCCCTGTTTAATATAGCAACCCAAAATAGAAAACTCAACTCTGTCATTTCTTAATAATATACTTTACTATGCCATTGCAGAAATATTTGGTGACTCATACCTGAAATACACTGTTCATAGCCGATACAGTGCTTCAGACAATAAGTACGGGTTTTGATTTTTATTTCACATGCCAGAATTAGAAACCAAATTTAGGCTAATATATCTAAATATCGAACAAGCATTAGGAAGCCTTTTCATCACTCCACTTTCAGTTTTATTATGATAAATAATTCCTCTGTATTTGAGGAAGATCTCGACTCTTCCTGAGAACTGTCGTGCAAGAAAGCTGCTGGCTGAGAATAGGCCAACTTTGATGTGGAAGCAAGGCATGTACACAATTACTTACACCACTCATTAAAAAAAAAAAAAAAGAATGGCTCAAATTAATATAGCAGTGAAAGTCAGCAAGAATATTTTACAGTATAAACAAAAATATCCCCAGATCTTAGTTCAAGCAAAAAATAAAAGACAATGTTGGTGATGAATACAATCACAATTATAAGTGCATTTTAGTTTACTAACAATTACTTCATTGTTTTCACATCAAGCCAAAATCCATGTGTGAGTAATAATGTAGATTACATTTTTAGTCACATGTGTGTATATTATGAGATTATACATGTCTAAATATATATGCTTAATAGAGTGAATTGATCTATCCACTGTTTGGGCCAGTGTCAGCTTTTGGATAAGCATATTGTGCATATCCCTGGACATTATAAAATCTTATGGGGGGGGGGTTGGGGATTCAGCTCAGTGGTAGAGTACTTGCCTAGCCCTGAGTTCGGTCCTCAGCTCTGGAAAAAAAAGTACAAAATAACAAAAAGACCAAACAACAACAACAACAACAACAACAACAAAAAAAAACCAACAAGGTAAATAAAATCTTATGGGGAATGTGCCTCTTCTCAGAATTTCTTTTATATATCTTGTACTCAATTATGACCAAGTAGACACATGTGTACTTTACCTGTACAGTAAGTACACCTTTACACATTTTATGTGATGGAATACACTGTTGCCTTTGGGATAGATTTTTTTTTTCCTAATTCTCCTGTTTCAGAAACCCCAAGTTTCAGTACTTGAGTGCCAGTCACCATGTCCCGTCCTTCTGATCAGATTAATTAACCCAGAGAGTATAGCACATTTAAGCTAACATAACACATTTCTTTTAAGATACAATGAGAAAACAATTTACTGTCAAGTGGGTTTGGAGAGAGAAAGGGAAGATCATTAGTAATTGTGCTGCATCAAGCAACTTGTAGGCATTGTTTTGGATAATAAACAGAGAGTGTGGACACAGACTATGAACCTCCAGGTTTCACTGCATCCCAGTGTTGATTTTAATGACAACCTTAAAGAGGATCATTTTATGTCTTCTTAATGTAGCATCTGTTGGGTTTCAAGAGCCATCTTAACTATGAAGGAAAGGCAATCTTCAATTACTTATTTAAGACAAATAAGTTGTGAAATATGGTGGTAAAGGTTTCTCCAAAGTTTCAAAATTATTAATATGACTAATAATTCAGGGGCTACTCCTCCTCTTGTTGGCCTTTATATTGCATTCTAGCTTTCTCTTATATTTTAAATTGTGATTTTTTTGCTTCATGTCAAAACCGTGTTCATCAGGCTTCTTAGGGAAGTGTGAGTTGTCCTTAGAGAACACATTTTGGTAAACTTAAGATAAAATTTTTTCAGTTTCTTCTTGAATAAATAATAGATGAATGTAATACAGCATTTTCTTCCTCTAATGAGTTTCTTATGTAATGTAATGACAAAAATGGGTAGGGAAAAATATAATTCCTACAACAATGGGTGAATTTTTATTTAAAAATATCTAATACCCCCAAATATTCATACTGCACATATTAATATTGTGCATAGTTGAATACTTAGGAAACCATCACAGAAACAACCAGTCTTAATAGAAGTATTGAGACACATTTGAGAAGTGAGGCATTTCATTAAAGGGACAGAAGCTTAACAAAATTATAGTGACTTAAGATATTTAACAGAAGGGAATTCCTGGAGGATGGATGCCACTGCCATCTTCTCTCGAGCCACATCGTAACAACAGAGGAAATGAAGTGGGTTAATTCTGGTAGTGGAAATAAAAAAAAAATAAAAATAAATAAAACAAAACAAACACAAATTTCAAGCTTCCATTCCCAGTCAGCGAACAGTGCGTTAGGTCTGCGGAGAAGAGGTTAAACGATTGCAGGCGATGAAAACTGATGTTTAGTTCTGGAAAAAAAATGACTACAAATGCATTTAGAGAGCTAGATAGGATACCACACCTGCTCACTGAACACGTAAATGGAGGCCAAATAATCTGGGATCTTTTTTTGCTTCATTTCCAAGCCATTTAAAAAGTCCATTTATAAGTCTGAATCAGCCCACACTTAGAGCACACATTAATCAAGCCCAGATTAGTACAAATATATGATTTAAATAATTCTGTATGCTCTCAAATATTTATGGACAGAAATAATATGACATTATTATTTTATGTATTTTCAGGGTTGATACAGTAAGTGTCTTGCATAAGTAATTAATAAAAAGAAAGTCATAACATTCAAAGTTTTGCTTAGAATCTTTTGCAAGAAAAAAAATAAGATGGTTAGAGGTTGTGGTACAGACTTTTAGTCTTAGGAGGCAGAAGCAGGAAGATCTTCTGAGTTTGAGGCCAGTCTGATCTACATATGGAGTTTCAGGCCAGGAATACATAGTGAGACCACCTCACCCTGGAAAAAGGAATTAAAAACAAAACAAAAAAAAAAGGTTGTTTGAAGGAAAATTCTTTTCCTCAAATTCTAATCAAACTTAAAGAAAAAAATTAATGGTGAGATAATTCAATTCACCATTTGTAATGTTCTTGTAGACAATCAACAGCAAGAATGAATATGAATATTCTATTTGTTCCATGATTATATTGGTTGCAAATTTCAGATTCAGCTGTACATATAAAATTGAGGTTAAGTATCTAGTCTCTAGTGGTAATCTAGTAGTAAATGCAGGAATTATTTCTATTTTCAAAGCCTCAGAAAATGTTTCCGTCTGCTTTGGGAAATTCTAACACTCTGAAAGTATGCGCTGATGTTACTAGATGTAAGTTCTTGGAGTCAGCTGTCACCGTGAACGCCTTGAATCATGTTTCTAACTCCTTGCTGATGCTTTTCATTGTAGCCAAAGTAGAGTGAATGCGTGGAAAACATAAAACTAACAGAAAAAAAAAATGTGTGAATGGATAAGTACAGGTTGTGGGGTTGCATGTGCCAGATCAATAGGTGGATGGAAGGGGGTCAGTTACTAATCATTGGTCAATTAATTAAGAGTAGTTCTTCAGAAGACAAACTCTCACTAAGATCACAATGACAATAATGTTCAAAATTAGCAACTACCTCTTATCTCTTCAGAGGAAAAAAAATAACTTAATTCAGTAAACTGGATGATTTTTTTTTCTCTTTTGCTAGTTTCAGTCAGAATTCATGAATCCATGAAAAGAAAGAAAACAGTGCATGTTGGAGCAGATAACAAAAGCCATGCTCAAAATATACTGAAAATAACAGGCCATATTTTTCTAGAACTTTTTTTTTGATTTGTGTATTCTTCAAAGTTATTCAAATGGGTGTCAATTTTGTTTCTCTTCCTCTAATTTTCTAGAGCCTGGTGCAGGTGTAATAACTGTGATTCAGGACTTCAGATATAGTAACATTGTGCAAAACAATGAGATTTTTTTTAAAGAAGTGAATCAATAGGAAGTAGGAATAGAAAGAACACAAAAATCATTAAATTCAGAGGCTAAGGGTTTGTATTCAAGCTGACATATGTACCAGATAGGCAGTCTCAAAGCAATGCATTTGGTTCCTAGAGGTAGGTAGCTGAGCAAAACACAAAGAACAATCATGGTTGAATGGTACCATCTACAAATATTTCTGTGACTGGGAAGCTGGAGTAATTTAACACTCTTAACAATAAGGCTGTCTGGGATGCACTTTGGGGGTGTCTGACATCCTATTATGTTACACTATCGAAACTGTGGGAATTGTGAATGCTATGCCATTACCATTTACACAGATAAGCTACTGAATTATTTGTATGGGGAATATGAGCCACTTACTTATCTTGCCGATAAGGAGAAGAGACAGGTGGGGAGTGTCTGGGAGACAGACAGTTGTGGGGACTTCTCTGTCTGGCTTGCAAAAGTGCCACTCTCTGAGAGGCTGTGATTGACTGACGCGCTGATAGTAACAGCACGTCTGCGGTATGAAATGTTTCCAATATGATAAATAGCTGGAGCTGCACCCTGACTTTAAATGAACAATAAGTAAACAACATGTAAATGATAGGAAACTAAATTAAAGATGAAAGGGAGAACGTTAATGACTTTCACGTATATTTAAATTTGTAAAGCTTATTAGAGGTCCTAGAGATTAATCCTCTTTTTTAAATTTAATTTTTCCTATTCTTGATCAGAGTTAATATACAATGGGGAAGAAAGTCTTAGGCTACAGCTCAATGGTAAGAATGCTTGCTTAATATATGCAAGGGCCTGGGTTTGATCTTCAGTACTGAGGGAAAGAAAGAGGAAGAGGAGAGAGAAGCAGAAGGAGAAAGGAGGAATCATTCTGATCTCGTGGGAAGAATGTGTATATGTACTATAGCTAGATTAAAAAGGCACTAGGTGATACTACACGAACAAGAAGCAAGCAGACTGAGTTTAGCAGAGGAGAGTGAGTGTAGAATTTTACTTGGTTTTGGGACAAGGACTTTCTCTGCTCAACATAACTTCAACATCTACCTTTCCTTACTCTCTTTTAGCTCTGGCTGAACTCTGGAAATCTACATCTGCCAGCAAATGAAGAGGTCAACAAACAACAAGTTATCCCAAGTCCTTTCCTGTTTGAGTGCTTACTTATCCAAGCTTTAGAAAGCTCTCTATACATTTGTGTGAAATGGTACATGTTATAAACACCAATGATGAGTAGTGATATCCAAGAACAACCTTTGTGACATTTTGAAAATGATACTATGATAATGGGCTAAAAATTACAATGTGAGTGGCTGGGGAGATGGTTCATTGGTAAAGAGTACTGATTGCTCTTCCAAATGGCCCCTGATTGATTCACAGCACCCATACTGTGTGGCTTGCAAGTGTTTATAACTCCAGTTCCAGTGCATCTGAAGCCCTCTTCTGCGTGCTAAAGGAAGTTTGTGAACATGATGCACATGCAAGAAAAAGATCCATCCATATAAAATAAAATATTCAATTAACATAAGATTACTATATAAATCATGACCAGTAGCTGACAAGTGGCACCCCAAAGTTGTTAGCAGAGTTAAAATTATTGGAGACAGGGCTCTTTTTAAGGAGGGTTAATATTGTGAATCCTTTCATAATAGCTTCCCTGTTAATTATATTTCTCTGAAACTCCTCCCCGATTCTGTTATGTATATATTGCCTCCTGATATCCACTCTTTAATTAATATTTGAATTAAATAAGCATACACTATCCTACTTCTCTTTGCATTATTCTTTCATTCTCTGATTAAGACCAGGATAGAAATGATCATTATGCCATTATTGTAATGAAGAGAATGACAAATCATGGAACCTGTGTTTCTTCTCAAAGGGCCCTGCACTCCTCTGTTTATTTCTATGAACTTTCATAATGATAAAATGTGCACCAGTGAAAATAGAGAATGACAAGAGTGTTGGTAAAGATTACCAAACAGGAAGGAGAAAAATACGTAATTTTTAAATAAATTTTTAAAAAGATGAATCTAAAAAGACACAGAAAGGCAAAATGCAATGAAAGAAATCACAAAGAAAGGGGGAAGAAAGTGAAAAAGACAGTGATGGTTCTTTTTAGTAAGTCTTAGCCACCTGTTTCTGATTCTCAAAGCATCTGTTGTGAGAGTGTGAAGGAAATTTAGGTTTTTGCCTTTACTAATTAAATTTTTTTCTATTTAAATTTCACTCTCTTTAAGAAGACCAATATAAAAAGCTAACACAGTTAGCCAACCTTGTCTATCTTAAAGAGAACAGTCCATCACCCACTCACATATTCTCCTATTTATCTTCTATCTACTTGTCTATAGCAGTACTAGTGAGTCATTTATATGTGTCTTTCCAATCACACATATGTCAAATACCAACGTGAAACAGAAACAAGGGGGTGTTTAAAAGTCTCAAATAAAGCAGGAATAGATTTCTCTTGGATAGAGAAATGTAAAAATAATGATGAGTCAAGTGTAAATGATATTGTCAATATCATTTATTGTAAATCTTCAATCACATTGATTCTCCATACCAGCAAGCCATTGAAGAAACACTCTGTCACACTCACTACCCTAGTACATACACCACAAGATGATATCAGCTGTTTTCCTTCATTTTTAGCAGATGCTCATATCAGGATAAAGGTTTAAAAATAAGCTAAGGATTTGTGCAAAAATAAATATTGACTTATTGAGACAGGCTGGAGGATTCTTAGTCTCCAGGCACTTTTGTTTTTTTTTTTTTCCCAGAGCACAGTGGTTCTCAACCTTCCTAATGCTTTAACCCTTTAATACAGTTCCTCATGTTGGGGTGATGCCCCAGCCACAAAAATTATTTTCATTGCTACTTCATGACTGCAGCTTTGCTACTGTTATGAATTAAGATGTAAACCTCTGATATGTGACCACTATGAATCAACCATTCAACCTTCAAAAGATTGAGACCCACAGGTTGAGAACCACTGCCATAGCACTTTTCTATGGCTGAGACTCAAGGTTTTAAGGCATAATTTACCCCATCAAATAACGTGATGAAGTTGCATGCTAGAGCTTGTAAACTGGACTAGGTGTTGAATTGAGGTCCGAGGCTCTCCATCCAGTGTCAGCTGATGGGTTTGTTTTTACCTTCATAACCAACAATTACTTCATCAAGAATGGTAACTGAGAGACTTCCAGAATGTGAGCTGTGAACGAGCACAATTAGATCAAAACTTCCTTCTCTTTCTTGCCATTTTAAAATAGGCTACTAAGCGTGCTGTGATAGATAAAAATAAAGTAAAAAATATAGTCAAATTTTGAATCATGCTTCCTAAGGAATAGTTCTTGAGATAGTAATGGTACAAACTATTGTCACAGTATTGCCTATAAAATAATTGACTGTAAAACATTGGCTCTGGGAAAAATATGTTCTCACAGAAAATTTTCACAGAACAAGTGACAGAACACCTGCCTAGCACCATAAGACCGTGAACCCAGTTCTTACCCTGAAGAGAAAAAAAAAAAAATTAACATTTTATTTATTTATATGAACCCATATTTAAGTTTTTATAAAACGAAAAAATATTACTTAAAATTGGAGACATGATTCAAAGTTACAATTGTAAATAATGAATGTTACCAGAAGTTAATAAATGGACAAATGACCCATTTATCAACACTTTGTGTTATTCTACAAATATAACAGGAGTATTTTCCTCAGGAGAAATTCACCAAAATAAAGTTTATATGAAATTTCCAATGTGTAACTGCTGACAATGAAATCTGAATGGAGAAAGATATGCAGTAAATTTCTGCTTCAGGCATTTTGTTTTGGAAGACAGCAGAAGGTATTAAGTTTTGCAGCACAGGAACTTAATCACACACAAATGGCTAGTACAGGCTCCATTTATGTTCAGTGCAATGAGAAACGTCTAGTCTTGACTGAAGGCACAGTCAAAATAAGTCATAGAATACTAGTAGTCATCATGCATAATTTTACTGATCACATTGGCTCAGAGACATTAGAGAGATTGATCAGCATTTTACTGTTGGTTATAGTGGTCGAGGCTTCGAGCATTTTTGACATATCAAGACTATAACTACGTAAAAGCCTAATAACGAGCTCTTTAGAAATGAGTTAGCCTACTGATTCACAGATATGCAAGGCCTAGAAAGCACAAATCCTGCTTTAGTTATACATAGAACAATGCTTTTCACCCTTCTTAATGCTGCCACACTTTAATACAGTTCCTCATGTTGTGGTGACCCCCAGCAATAAAATTGCTTTCATTGGTATTTTATTACTGTGGTTTTGCCAGTTGTGAATCATAATGTAAATATTTGATTTGAAGACGGCCTTAGTCAACCCTTGTAACAAATTTATTAAACCTCTCCCACCGAAGGGGGTTACAACCCACAGCTTGAGAACCACTGACATAGAGCCTTTCTCCTTAAGAAGTTCTCATTACAAATAAAACTGCTACACACATGGTTGAGCAAATGTCCTTGTTTTATACTCAAACGTATTTTGGATATATGCCTAGGAGTGGTATAGCTGGATCTTGAGGTAGCGTTATTTCTAATTGTCTGAGAATGTGCCAGGTTGATTTTCAAAGTGGTTCCCCTTTCTCCACATCCTCTCCAGCATGTATTGTCACATGAGTATTTTTTATCTTAGCAATTTTTATAGGTATAAGGTGAAATCTCAGGGTTATTTTGATTTGCATTTCCATGATGGCTAAAGATGTTGAGCATTGCTTGAAGTGTTTCTCTGCCATTCAATATTCCTCTATTGAGAATTCTGTTTAGCTCTGTACTCCATTTTTAATTGGATTACTTGATTTGTTGCTGTTTAACTTCTTGAGTTCTTTATATCATTTTCTCAACCATATTTATAGCAGCTTTATTCATAGCCAAAATCTGGAAACAACCCAGATGTCCCTCAGTTGAGGAGTAGATACAGAAATTGTGGTACATTTACACAATGGAATACTACTCAGCAATTAAAAACAAAGAAATCATGAAATTTGCAGGCAAATGGTGGGATCTAGAAAAGATCATCCTGAGTAAGGTATCCCAGAAGCAGAAAGACATGCATGGTATATACTCACTTATAAGTGGATATTAGACATATAAAATAGGATACTCATACTAAAATATGTACACTTAAAGAAGCTAAACAAGAAGGAGGACCTTAGGTAAAGATGCTCAATCCTCATTCAGAAAGGCAAACAGGATGGACATCAGAAAAAGGAGAAAACAAGCAACAAGACAGGAACATACCACAGAGGGCTTCAGAAAGACTCTACCCAGCAGGGTATCAAAGCAGATGATGAGACTCATAGTCAAACTTTGGGCATTGTGCAGGGAATCTTATGAAAGAAGGGGAGATAGAAAGATCTAGAGCTCTACAAGGAGAGCAATAATTCTTGGCCCAGGGGTCTTTTCTGAGTCTGATACTCCAACCAAGAACCATTCATGGAGATAACCTAAAACCATTGCCCAGATGTAGCCCATGGCACCTCAATTTCCATGTGGGTTCCCAGTAATAGAAACAGGGACTGTCTCTGACATGAACTTAGTAGCTGGTTCTTTGATAACTTCCCCCTCAGAGGGGAACAGCTTTACCAGGCCACACAAGAAGACAATGAAGCCATTCCTGATGAGACCTGATAGGCTAGGGTCAAGGGAAGGGGAGGAGGACTTTCCCTATCTCCCCTATCAGTGGATTCAGGAAGGGGAATGGGAGGAGAAGAGGAAGGGAGAGTGTGATTGAGAGGGGACAAGAGAGGGGGGCTACAGCTGGGATACAAAGAGAATAAATTTTGATAAAAAAATAATTAGAAAAAAAAAAGGAAAAGAAAAGTTCTCTTTAAACCCATGGTCTAGGGCCTACCTGAATGGAATGTAACCAGTAGACACTCACACAGTGCTGATTCACCACGCAAAAAGTAGAAAAAAAAAAAAAAAAAAAAAGATTTGTCCTACAGCATTTCCTTTCCCATCTGCACAGGTTTCTGGCTACCTGAGAGGGATGTTGGAAGCACAAATGAGTTTTTATAGTTTAAACTGTTGTAGTCTCTTGGAGGAGAATGCTTTTAAATACAAAGTGCTCAACTATCCACTGGCACTCTTATGAGACACGGGGAAAGCTTAATAACCAGCTGTTTGCAGAAGCGCTTTCTCTCCGGGTCCCTCAGGCACAATGCAAGTCGGGTGTGGACAAAACATAGCTTTCAGGACAAATTTGGGGCAGTGCTTAGTCGGAATGACATCGGCGGCCTTCCTCTTTACTGCTAAGTGACATCTCAGGGAGATGAAACATCTCTTTATGTAAAGCCTTTTTTTTTTTTTTTTCCTGAGCATCACTATGAAGCTGAGATCTGTAGATTTCACTCATCACCCCTCCCTTTAAAAGATAAAAGTAAAAATAACCTATTCAGCTGTATACTGGATACATACCTATGGAAATCTGCCCTGGTGACCCGAGGCAGTAGGGAGAGCTGGTGGGGTCAGCCCCCTCTACACTTCCTATAGAAACAGAACGAGTGTGGACTGCAGAGGTGAGCAATAGATCCACTGTGGTGCCGCTGACACCTATAAGCGGGCTCTGATGCATTTCTCCTGCCATTATCTAATAACTCTGTAGCAATGCGTAAATACTGGGAGACACAACGGAAAATGAGGTAAGTAGAGACGAGCTGTGCTTATTTGGGTAATAATTAATTACTCAGAATTTTTAACAGTGGGACATTAACTGCTTGCCCTTTTAAATGGTAATAAATAGCAGACATATGTCTAATTAAGGAACTGTAAATGCTTTGGAGAAGCTGAATGGGAGCAGAAAGATGCTTATTTATGGAGCCATAGTAAAGAGAAATTGAGACTCATTGGAGCATGTGAAGACTGCTCTGTTGTGTAAACAGGTATCTCAGATTCTTAACTCCCAGTTTCTCGGACAGGGCGTTTCTCACATAAGCTTTGACAGGATGAGGGACTCAGAGTCCTTAAGTGGTTTTGGTTTTTTGTTTTTGTTTTGTTTTGTTTTGTTCTGTATAGCTTCTTAGTGGGCCTCAGGGAATCACTTGCCTGAGTTGGCATTAGTAATAATTTTCATCACTTTAAGATCACATCTGCTGCTTTTGCTTAATGCTGTGTAGTACGTAAATCATGACTCTAAGTCATGGGATTCTAAGCCTTCTCAATAGGCAATTGTACTGAATAAGAAGAACAGATTTGGGCTGGAGAGATGGTTCAGTGGTTAAGAGCACTGTCTTGCTCTTCCTGAGTTCAATTCTCAGCAACCACATGGTGGCTCACAGCTATCTATAATGCAATCTGTTGCCTTCTTCTGGAGTGCAGGCATACATGCAGATAGAGCACTCTCTCTCTCTCTCTCTCTCCCTCTCTGTATATGTGTGTATAAATAAATAAATATTTAAAAAAGAACAGAGTTTCCATAATACCATTGATTTTTGCACTTTGTTAACAGGCATAGTTAACTAATGAAAAGACAAGACTACCAACTGGCCAAAGGACACAACATTAATGAAAAAACCCCAAGTCAAATCATTCCAGTGGACTCTAGTTTAGTTGAAGGGCACTGTACTGCAGGATTGATGTTATAAGAAGTTCTTTGATCCTTCCTCTAATATCTGCTGGAATCCATTCAGAAAGTAACTGCTCATTCAAAAAAGAATCTTTGAAGAATACCCATATACTTCACATTCTTTGCTTTCTTCTATTTCTAGGTTCAATTTTGAAACAGTTCTGAATTGCTTATCCTTACCTAAACTTTTCACAACAGAATTCAAGTCACAGAAAATGAAATACAATCAGTCAAATATATATTGGCTATCTGTCATTTGCCCCATCTGAAGAATGTTGCATCAACTTACATTCATCCCCTATCTTTTCTCTTCACTCCAGATTGGTCACCTTCTAGGAGAGATAAGTGTCTTCGATTCTCCCAGGTTCTGGTCTAGTTTGTGCTTTCTGAGCATGAACAGTAAACATGTTCCTCAGAGAAGTTTACCTCCTATAAGACAAGTCTATTCTTCCAAGATAGAGATGGCCACTTGGAAGGTCACAGTGGTACAAAGGTTATTATTATAATAAAATCTTCTCCCTGGGAGCTATGTCATGAGTTCTCCCATGGAGAGGCATCACTGGAGTGCAGAGCTACCTTAGTGTTTCATACGTGATTGCATTACCCTATACCAGAAATGGAGATAAATGTCATGAAGAGGGAATCCCAGGAATCCATTAAGTTAAAATCACCCTGTCTCTAGGTAGACCATTGGGGGATTTCCTTGGCTCAGCCTGCCTAAAAATCTTTGTGGTTATCTTGTCCTTATAAGGCAAAGTCCATCAAAAGTTGTCAATGTTTCTTTTACTGATGACATTTGCTATATTTCTTGCAACTCACCAGAGCCCTCTTCCTCTGCTATTGGTAATTATTTTGAGAAACCAGGGACCTACATTAAAACGAGATAGTTTTGTAATGAAATCATATGCTTTCTAGCAATCAAGAATTGAACAAGTTCTTAGTTGTAGACACCTACAAATGTTGTTAATAACATTGCAATTTGGGCTTGGGTGAAAAGAATCATAAGAACAATCCAAAGCATAGCACAATTCATAGTTTAATGTCAGTATTTAACAATATTATGGTGTATCAACTATGCACACATCACAGGAAATGGCACACACATTAGAATACAAGTCTTTTGTTGTTGTTGTTGTTTTCTAATAGAATAGAATGCAGAAACTCACTATATACTATGAAGATAGGAGCAAAAATTCACTCCATCAACTTAGTGTGCATATACGCATTTTACCAGACAGGACAAATTAAAGAAACTAAATACTAGTTTGGTATTTAGTTTAGAACTGAGATGGTTCACTGTCCACCCTTGACTGTAGCACTGATTCTCCTAAACCATGATTCATTAGACCATCCACATGAGTTCCTTCTGAACTTAGTAGTTGGGTCAATTACAGAGCTCTGCCCAGCACAAGTCAAAAACATTGCTAATATTTGAGCAAAGTCAGAACCATTGCTCCAATGTTTCAGTAAGTGTGTCTATGCCATTAAAGTTGCAAAATATTAAAAAAAGAAAAAAAATATGATGACCTGAAATTAGCTCTGATATTTGAGAAAGAAGCCTTTTTAGTTCTATTATGTGTATATATATGCATATTATATATTAGAAATGCATAATATAATACTGTTGTAGTTCATTAAAGGAAATTAGGTTCTCCTATTTGATAAAGTAGCAAAATATCATTGAAAAACAAGGAAACAAAAAAAAATGAAACACATCCATGTATATTGTGTACTTACTATAGGCAAGGTCCTGTTCTTTGCTTATATCTTACAAAATATTTCTACTAGACACCAAATGCTTTCCGTGTATGAGTAAGTGTCTGTCTGTCTGTCTCTGTATGTGTCTGTCCTGTTCGTGGCCTGCTGTGAAGAATGGAAAAGGTTGATCTGATTACGAATGACCCGAATAGTTAGTGAACCAAGTGGTCTGTCACCACATCAAGGCCATTATGCTTTAAACTGGATGAGCACCCGCACTTGCGTGAACATTCCCTCGGTTCCTGTGCCCACATAATGAACAGAATTCTCTGAGCTGAAGGATATTGGTACAGAGTTTTCACAAAAAAGGGCTCAGCTATCAATTTTAATATAGGAAATCCTAGAGAAATGTTGAAATGAAATAATACCCAGCAGAAGAAGAATTTTCTAAAAAACTGCCTGCTGAGCCAGTGGAAAGGACAGGGAAGCTAGAATGGTCTCTGCTGACCTCAAAGCAAGTATTCTAGAAGAAAGGACACTGCTTTTTGAACTCAGCCCTTCTTCCTTTATGTGCTATACATGTCTCATTGCAGTTAATCAAGCCAAATCAGGCAGGAATGGAAGAGTGCAAGGAAGAACTGTGGTACGAAGTACACACAAAGGACTGGAGAGCATTCAGTCTAAGAACACTTACTCTTGGGGCCGGAAAAATGGTTCAGTGGTTACAATCACTGTTTGCTCTCTTGGAGGATCTGGTTCCAATTCCCAGAACCCACATGGCAGCTCACAGCTATTTGTAACTCCACTTCTTGGTGATCAAACATCTTTGGATCCAACATTCTGGCATTCATACATAGAGCCATACATCCAGACCCATAAATAAAAAAAACCCTAAATAAATAAATAAATATATATATATATAGATAGATAAATAAATATATAAATAAATAAAAATAAAATTTAAAAATATTTCATACGTTATTTTAAAGAAGGACACACCATCTTAAATAGAACGTTGGACTATTAGATCTCAATACAGAAGTTTAATTTAAGGGGATGAATTTTGTATCTCACCTTGGGATGACTCACTGTTAGAAGAAGGACATAGTTGGGAGGAAAAAAAAAACAGGAAGGAGACCAAGGGAAACAAATGTCCAGGAAAATATTCATTTTGTCCCCAAGCCCTGTTATTCTTAGTATCTGGTTTCTGAAAATGTTTTCTCCTTCTGTCCTATGAGGTTCACAGTTCCTAGGCATATCACTGCCCTTCCCAGCATGTGCCCTCTGTTCATTCTTTCCTCCCTCCCTCCCTCCATCTTCCGATACGCATTGAAAACGTAGATCTGACCTCAAATGTCTTACTTTTCTTAGACTTGAAGCAGACAGAGCAATCCTGCCACCTTGGGCTCCTCTCATCTCAGAGGGGATCATATTTTGGCTAAAACTCAACTCCCTCACAAAAAAGGCTAGCTGGATCCCTTTCATGTGTCTTGAGGTGACAGAGGGGATTAGAGTCTGGGAGAAATCAAGCTACTGTCATTGAATCATTTTCTGTTGGGTAACAGAATTTCAGTGAGCATTATGATAAGGCCACTGTGCGACACGGTGTAAGCACTGCCATTTAACATAAAATATGACCAAGAAGGCACAGCTGCCCATTTCTTATTCTCTGATTTCTCCTAGGCTTCTCTCTTTCCTTTGGACTCTGTATCTGTACTTGCTCCCAAGGCTGATCAAACACTAACAATTATAACATATCCCCCCACCTCAGCACATCTCATTCCTCCACTCCCGCCTCCAGCTTCTTCTGGCAGTGAGCTGACCACAGCAAAGGTGTTCTTTGGTCATAGCCCAGCTAGGTACTTCCCCCAAGCTGTACATCTTCTCCTTGGAAGATTCTGTTTATTGTCCCTTGCAACTCTTTGCCCTAGAATGAAAACCACTTTTCTGCTAAATTCGGAGATGTTTATAGATTCTAGGATCAGAACACCCTCTCTATTCAGTCTTTTGTAAGTCCTTCCTGTGAAGGCTTCTCTGTATCAGAGTGTGGAGATCTATTTTAGTACTTATAATCATTTTATAGGTGAAGATGACACGGAGAAAATTGTGGGTCTTTGATTTTGAGAGACAAAGAATTTTTCTTGCCTAAGGTGGGATTTAACTCAGGAGTTAGCATATCTTATGCCCATGGTCACACTTCTCGTCAGAGACTGGAAGTTCAAATTTAAGGAATGAAATTTATAGAAAATAAGATTTTAGAAAGGACTATATTATATAGTTGTAGATTGTAACCTATAAGAAACAAACAAACAAACAAAGAAAAACAAAATCAATCAATCAATCAAACAAACAAACCAAAGACCGAGATCTTATATAACAGGACTGAGTTACATCCCCAAATGGACCACCATCCAGATGCCAGTCTAGGGACTTTATAAAACTGGTGGCAGAAAGTAGGGTGAGGCATTGGGAGGGAGATTGCTCCTGAAATAAGCTAACCACTGAGTGTGCAGGCGCCTCTGAATTTTGGGGAAGCCCTCAAGCATGGCTCTCAGACAGAGTACTAATTTATGTGATGAGGCATACCAAGAACCGAGGCCTCCCTTTCGGCCTCCTTGACCAATGGCTAGGGTAAAACCAAAGACATTTTGGATTAAATATTTCTGGCATATTTGGCATTTGGCAAGAGCAGAACAATAGACATAACCAGAGACAGTTTAAGCTTTTTACTAAGAAAACAAACAAACAAACAAACAAACAAAACTGTTTAGATCTGGTGTCTCCTACCTTAAAGCTGCTTGAACAGTCTATCTCCTGCTCTCATCAAAGAGATGAAAAAGCCCAAGGCTGAAATCTTATCAAGTTGTAGATAGCAGAGATGTGTAGCTAGATTATGAAGAATATTCTCTGGACGAGTTAAGTGTGCCCTGGTTCACAGTATTGTTAAGAAAGTGACAGAGACATGCTGAACCCATGAAAATTGGGCAGCAGTAGAATTAAATCTGCTCTCACATAGATCCACTGGACTCTAGTTTTGCGAGCAAGACATGAGTTCCTTCATGCCTTTGGCTATGCCTAACAGGGTGCTCAGGAGCAGAAGGAATTGTTGTCTTTGGTTCATGGGATAGCTTCTTGATTTTGTTGTGCTATCCTGGAGAGCAGGCAGATCCTCATGTTAGGCACATAGATGACTATTGCAGACTGAATGATGTAAGTATTTGGAATGTCCTGCAGATAATATATAAACTCAAGGTAACATAATAAATAATAATAGTGTCTTGCTCTTCCTGCTGCACTGGAATGCTGCTGAGGATGAATTAACATAGGCCCTGGCAGAGAATGCAAATGAAAGAACTCTGAGATATTTCAACAGAGCTTTGGGCAAAGGACTAAGGGTGAAGCTGCCAGGGGCAAGACAGGTGATAGAGTTGGGGACTGGGGTGAAAGGATCAGGGCTGGTGCAAATGTATTCTGTAAATTTTACAAATTTTAAAGTAAAATGTTTACTCTGCTCAGAGATTTCCCTTACAGCAATGACATTCACAAAGATCTCCCTGTGCGTTCTTGCAATTCTAACATAGAACTCATACATCAATTTGAAGCAGAGTTATAATTCTTATGGGTTTTATTTCCATAGATTTAAAACTTTATTCTTCAAAACTGAGGGACTGTGGGAAATGGTTTTGAGCCATTTATCTTCAATTTGCATTATTGAAGTATATGATTTTTACAAACACTAATTGAGGGGCTGGAGTGATGGCTTAGCAGTTAAGAGCACTTGCTGCTCTTGTGAAGGATCATGGTTAATTATCTGTTCTTCACGTCTGGCACCACATAACTTTCTGTAACTCTAGTTCCAGAGAATCTGACCCCCTTTTCTGTTCTGCTTCGGCACCAGGTACTCACATAGTACACATTCATGAAGGCATACACCCCTACACATAAAGTAAAACAAATACTACACAAACTTCTCTGTGTGACCAGGTAAACTACATTCAAGCTGTCTCTCTCCTACAGGCATTTTATTCCAAGACTGAAAAAATAATATGGCATTCATATTCATTGGCATGGTAGTATGGGTAACATACCAACACTAAATACAGAGCTTCAAGGAAGCAACAGTAAAGGGTTGGAGTAACCAGAAAAGTGAGAGCAGCAGTTTGTAAAAACGAGTTTCAGAAGTTAAATAGGGCTGATAAATCCATGGAGTCAGCAAGGGGCTGGATGTATCAAGGAGGGTTATGGTGAACCTTCTTTTTTTTCCTTTAGCTCATACTACCTGTCACCTTTCCTAAGAATGGCCTCCTCTTGCCCCTTTTGTGACTAATTAACCATCCTTTAAGGGACAATACTTAATGTATCCTTCACATGTAACTTTGCTCCTGTCTTCCCTCATGGTCTATTATGGAGTACATCCCATAGCTACATAGTGAGATTCATCACTGCCCCCGTGCTACACAAAGGAGGAAAGCATGATTTGTGGGCAGGTACCTACCATTTGCTCTTATTGTAGCCTCAGCATGCGCACACTCTTCCACAGAATAAAAGAGAGAAGGAAAGACTTTAGAAGAGAAAAGTAAGGAGTAGGGAGGGAGAAAGGGAGAAAGGGAGGAAATGATGGAGGGAGGGAGAGGATCAGGAACAAAGCTGAGGACTCTTTTTTTTCCCCTTCCCTCACACATTTGTTTTCTTTTGTCACTTTTTAAGTATCTGATTTGCTCTAAGCCCATATTTTCCCCATCACACACACACAAATGTACAGCTCTTAGTTCTTACAGCTCAAGAGGTATTTGTGTATGTGCACACATGCATGTATATACTAGTGGGTTGGCTCAACCAAAAAAAAAAAAAAAAAACTCAGAGGAAAGACATCTTTATTCTAAGCATCATAAACTAAGCTCAGAATACAGCTCTCTAGTACAGCAGATTTTAAAGTAGAAGTAGGCAAGCTGTGTTTTAATTTCCTCCTCATCAGAAGGAAGGAATTGTATTGCACATTTAAGAGAGCTGCTCCCCTGGGCCAGTCCCAGCCATGCAGAAAGCCATTTGGGATGGGGCCAAGGACTTGGGTTGTCCCTGCTAGAGAATGGCTAACCAGAGTGAGCAGAGAGATTAATCAATCCAAGACAACATCTGTCAGGATATTGAGTTTGGCTCTTGTTATCAGCTGCCTGCACTTCAGGGACTGTGTAATATTCAATTTGATTATCTTTCACCTGCAAAGAGTAAGTTTCTCTCTTTGCTTAAAAATCACTGGCACTAGCCGAAGAGAAATCGATCTGCTGGAGAAAATGCTGACAAGAAAAAGCAAACCAGAAATAGGACAAGAGGATGAGAGAGTTTGGCTTCCACCCTGGCCCTTTTCTTCAGATCAACTGGCTTGGTTTCTTCCTCCTTAGAGGACATGGGTCTCTTTGTTTCTCTTGTCAGTCTTGATTATGGTAAATGAATAATGACAGGAGACAGCACAACTCTTCCGTCTTTCTTTGAGATTCCATTAGTCAGGAAACAAAACGGGGGAAGGGTTGCTCTATGTCTCTAAGCGCTAGTCTTCAGGTCCTACCGAATTTCCTGTTGGAAGGGTCACAAAAAAGGGCTTTATAAACTCGAGAGGAAGACAGATGTTGCATGCAAGAAAAACAAGGGCAAAGGTGCAAGGGTCTAAGGACCTGAACTGCCTTGAGTTATTTCTGCTACAACTTGAGACGTTGAGAATCCTTCAATAATTTGTTTCAAAAGTTTGTGTATTCTTTCCATTTCTGTCTTTGTTTCTCATTCTCTGTATTATCTGATTTTTATGTGGGTATTTTCTACATAACCATAGGACTGATAATGTATATTTTCACGTCATTCATGTTTATTTTATAGTATCCCTCTTCATTCTTACATTTTGTCATGCTTACCAGTCCAGCAGATAATACTTAGGTACTTGCTGAAGTCTGCAAGCTGGAAACTTCACTAGATCTTTTAATAAAACTTAAATTTGAGTCTAAAAACACAACTCATCACTTCTCCCTTGCTACATATACCCTTTTCTTAATTCTTAATTAACAGAATGCTTGAAACTTCACTAGAATCTTCACTTAACTTAGGTGTGTTGCAATTTCTTAGCTGTCTCTCCAGAATTTTTTTCATGTCTCTTTCATTCACTTTCAGCACCACACTCATTGCTTTAAATTCATGTCGACAAACATGTAGGACTGCACACATCCTTTCTGTGGTGGCCCTGATTCCAGCTTTTCTTGACCTTCAAACTGTACCACTAGCTATCACTGTATCTCTTTGGGGTTTTGAGCCATAGTGAGCTGATAAAATTAGATCCAGACACCAAAACTTAAGTGTTCAAGATATCGCACAATTAATTCAGCTCTGCTCTTCAGATCCAGTTTAGTTTTCTTTGTAGTCTTTATACCTGTCAAGGTAGTCTCTATTAAAAAAAAAATCACCTTGAACTTTCCCAGATGTGTTACTTCGCTGATTTTCAAGGGCTTACTGTGTCAACCGTACCAATTCACCACTCCTTCCCTGAATTCCCACATACACATTCTATAAACCCTCCCCACCATCTGTCCTTCCTGGTAACCACTATGAGCAAACTCTCGCTATATTGCTGAAGACTCCATATTGATAATTCTTTGTTCGAAAGGACTTCCTTTTCTTTCTCATTCTGATTAGTTAACTCAGCGTATTCTCCAAAATGCATCCTACCCCTTCTATTGTAGCTTTTGCATCTGATGATGAGCGAATGGGATAATAAAGCCCCTATTGTCAAGATTTTTGTCTGTTCTCTCCAATTTTGAACAAAGTTAACTCAACTCTTTGTCAAGAATATTTGTATGGCACAGATCACTGAACTTTTTCCTATTATAATACAAAAAATATGTCTTTTAGAATTCCACAAATATTTATTCAGTAAACCAATTTTGATTTGGCTGTAAGTAGTAGTAATGAAATAATTTAATGTGTTTCTATAAAATCCATAGTAGGTTGGAGAGATTTTTCTTTTAATCTTAGTTTTAAATTCACTTAAATTTCTGTTCTACAAAGAGAAAAATTCAGAGTGCTCTTGGCTTTATGTTTAAAGTATGGTACTCCAAGCCCAGGAGAAAAGAGACATAAAGCAGAGTGCATCATAGCTTAAGGTGTGAGGAAAGGAAACCAAAAACCACTAATTTTGGAGTAAAGCAATAATCTTTATGAGATAAAAATCTGAAAAAGGAATAAGACAGACTAATGGAAACCTTATATATAAACTGGATTAGTAGAGATGAAATGTATTGGTGTAAATTAGAGCTGCCCACGATGGCAAAAATAAATTATTATTATTATTATTATTATTATTATTATTATTATTATTATTAGTGGTGGTGGTGGTATCTAACCTGAGAAGGGATGTTTCTTAGTATTCACTCACTTTTGTTAGCCATTTAGAAAGTAGAGCAAGGTAGTAATGTATGTATAATAGCATCTTTAATGAAAATAACTTACATATCAGATTTTTCCACTTAGAAATTCTATTTGTTGACTTTTTCCACATAATTTGAATAAATTTCTCTATACCTATTCTCACTAATTAGCTCAGCATCTAACATATCTTACTTTAAAGGTCTTGAAAGCAGTTTGTAACAAAAGGGGCTTCGTATCTATCCTCACGTAGTCAAAATGATCTATACTCAGTATATTCTTGATAAAGTGACCATGATTTTTATATCTTTCAAAAGCATAGAAGTTACTAGAATGCAGACTATAAAGCACATCAATAATGGCTGGCCTGAACAAATCAGTGGCTTCAGTTTTCATGGACCATTGTTTTCTCTTGAAATGAAGTAATTTAAGAGTAAGGGAACTATGAAGGATGCCAAATAAATTCTGTAAGGAAATAATGTCTTTTCAGCAAATGGTAGTGGATTAACTTGATATTCACACTGAAAACAAAGGAGTTCACAACACACCTTACACCATATGCAGGAAATAATCAAAAGTGGATCATAGGTCTAAATGTAGAAGCTAATGCTCATATATATAATAGATATTTATTACAATATTACAAAATTGTTGGCTTATATATAATAGATATATATATATAGTTTAATTCATGACAAGAACTTTTATAACTCTTCAATAGGATATAGTAAATTTCATGATATTAAAATTGTTGGGCTGAGAATGTAACACAGTTGGTAGGGAGCTTGCCTCAGAAGCATGGGGCCTTGGGCCAATTTCCAGCACTGCACACTAGCTGGTTGTCTATACTATTAGCACATGAGAAGTAAAAAGAGGAATATCAGTAATTAGCTACCTAAAGTTTAAGGGCACCCTTGGCCAGAAATCCTGTCTCAAAAAGTAAATGAATAACTTTAAAAATTAAAAGCTTTTACATCATAAAAACAAACAATAGAAGAAATACGCAATAAATTGTCTAATACTGTTTTGTTTTGGACTTTTTGTTTGTCTAATGGGTCTTTTGCTTTTATGTTATGATTTCTGATTTTGTGTTTTTATGGGCTTTTGTGTGCTTTTTCTCCTCCTCTTCCCTGTCCTCTTTCTCTTCTTCTTCTTCTGTTATATTTTTGTTTGTTTGTTTTTCTTGGATTGTTTGTTGGGTGGTAGGGAGGTAGGGAGGACCTGGAAGGAACTGGAGGAAAGGGAACTGTGAGGTATATTATGAAAAATACAATAAAAAATTAAAAATCCTACACAATAATGTTTAAAGTCTATAGGAAGCATATATTAAGATTTCTCAAAATTCAACAAGAGACCAACATCTTAATTAAAATAGACAAAATATACAAACAACATCTAAATTAATAGGATACAAGGCCAATAGGTATAGAAAAAGATAGTTAACATTAAGAATTATATAAGGATAAATTAAAACCAAATGATATACATATTTAACAGCTACAGCAACACAATAGACAGCAATCAGTATTGACAAAGGTATGGAGAAATTGGAAAGGCTGTTTATTGATATTTTAGAAAATAATAGGGTAGTATAGTAAAGAGTAGAAATGAATTCATGGAATAATTCAAAAATTTCAATGCATAATATCTACTGAAAATAATCTTTATATTCAAACATGACCTTAAATGTTCATGGCATCTTGCTTCATGACAACCATAAAGTAGATAATGTCCAAATGTTCAAAAACTGCTGAACATAATATGAAATATTTATAAAATGGAGTATTTTTCAGTCATAAAAGGACCCATACTGCTGATGGATACTACAGTATGGGTGGACCTGAAAAACATTATCCTAAATGGAAGAACCCAGATGCTAAACACGACACAGTTTATGACTCCATTTATTGTACAAAACGTCTAGAAAAACAAATACATTAAAGATAGATTTATGGTTATTTAGGGTATTGGCTGGAAATGAAGTTTGACTAAAACGGGCTTGAGGAGTATCTGTGGAATGGTAGATATGTCTAAAATTAGGATGTCATGATGGCTCTAAATGCTGTACTTACTAATATCATTAATATGAGTATTTTCATTGGGTGAGTCTAATTGTATATGCTATGCCTTATTATAGCTGTCGGATTGAAAGGGAAAACTGATATTCAGCTTGTATATACAACTTTTAGTTTTCAGTATACTAGCACTCCTTAGGAACCTAGATACTTTACAGCTTTCCCACCCTCTATCTTATTTATTTCAAGTGCTATCACTTACTGCAGGCTCTAACTATTTTATTTACGTATTGACATACTTGTATATTGCCTTTCTCCTCAGCTGCCATGTGAGCCTCATGAGAGTAGTTACTTAATTTCTCTCATTTAACATTTTATTCCCACAACTCAGCGCACCACAAAAACTTATTTAACAGTCATTTGTCAAACACGTGATTAAATGAATGAAGGAATGAACAGATAAGTGGCTGAGAAAAATAGATGAGTCATATTCACTAGGAAAATTAGGTTCAGGTGGTTGCAGAAGCAACAGAACATAACCTTGTATTTTGACAGATGGGGTGGGGGAGGAAGAGCTACAAAAGAGAGATGCGGTGTTTTCTCTTGATCAGGAAAGTGGAATCCCTTCCCCTGATCAGGCATCAGAGGCAGCTATTCCCAGAGAGGGTAAGTTGCCAGAACTGAACACAGCCAACTTCCACCTCTCATTTTCTTTAACCATCCCATTAACAAAGTTGTTTTCTCTAGGGTCTAGATCCAATTAAGAGCAAGGGCAGCAGAGGGGAGAACACTGAGTGAAGCAATGGGAAAGACGTTTGCACACATTCCTCTAGGGGATACAGAAAGCTTTATTGGCATTCCTGCCCCTCCTCCTTGCCCCAACCTCCCCCCCCCCACCTCTGAAACTTCTTTGCAGAAGGCATCGGGACAAAGAAGCACCCAGCATTCAGCTCAGGAACAGAAAATAAATACACTGGGAATACTCCATGGGCCCTGGCTGAATACAAAGCAGTAATTCAGCAGACAAACTGCAGCCTCAATGAGAACAGAAAGCCTGCACTGAAGAGGGGGCTAGGAATGGGGAGGGAGATATGGAGCAGAGAAGGGAGGGAGAGGGAATCTTCATTGCCTTACAATCCTTCCCTTCTGTGAGCTATCCCATGGTAAGTCTTTAAGCACAGTAGAAGATGAAAGAAGAACAGGGAGGGGAGTGTGGATTCCTCAACAACCTGCACAATGGGAAGAACAAGAGTATAGTAAAATCAAAAGCAAATCCACCCATCGTTGTAGAAAATTTGAGGCAAGGATGAAGTAACAGGTGTGTCAGGGGTAGCAATGCCAGTCACCCCAGCATGCCAGGGAAGGATAGAGGATGCAAAGTTTGAAGCCAGCCTCTACTATATTGACAGATCTTGTTTCAATAAATTGAAAACAGGCAAGGGAACGAACAGGGAGTAGAAATACACGTCTAAAAAGGGGAAAGGGAGATAAACAAAAATAAATAAATAAAGCAAACTCTTCTTGGTTCAGAATGAATCAAGGAGTGTTTCCTTCATACCCCTTGGCCCTGTGACTTCAATTATTGTGTTAAAAAGGCTGGCCTTTTTTCCATTGTATGTGGAAGGGATAATGGGCATGTCTCCCTTTGCTTCAGAACCAGGGTCTAGTGAGAACTAATTAGGCAATGGATGTGACATCCTTTAGAACTTTAGAGTGTTAGATAAACACCATGAATTTTGAAGTGGTTGTACATTGTTGGTTCTGAATAAACATTAAATCACACGATCAAGTTTTGAGGCTGAGGGAGCATGCGAACAGTTTACAGTTCTTTAGGGAACTGTTTTACATTTATTCCAGCATTTTTAAGCTAATGACAAAACCTTACTCATTTTCCATAGGTCTGTTTTCAAGTTATTCATGGGTAAGAAAACAACAACAACAAAAACCAAACAAACAAAAACCCAAAGCAAAACACCAAAACAAACCCCCAAATCAGAAAACCAAAACAACAACAAAAACTAAATTAATAAAAAATAAAATCAGAGAGAGCTTTTACTAATGGTAGCCAGATGCTTTGTAATCAATGAGATTCATAAGATAGCAAACGCTATAGTGGAACATGGATAAAGAGTGAACTTCAAATAATTCCAGGGCAGAAATCATACAGGGTATTTCTAGGTTTCATGTAGAGAGCCTCAGCAGAGGACAAGAGAGGAGATAGCATGGATTAAATACCTCTTTCACCCAATAAAATCTACAGAACCTAGTATGTCAAATGCTCTACCAGGAGGCTTGGAAGGCCCAGCTTTTCATCTTTTTGATTGATAGAGCGCTGAATGCTGCAAATAATGCTGGGCGCCAAGTTAATACTTTATGTATTTAGAAAATTTTAGGGAGTGAGCCATTTTATAATTTCATCTCTCTGGTATGTAGGCTTCTCTTTTTCCTTCCTTTCAACTAGATTAAATACTGTAGATCACAGCTTTATTAATAGGAAAGGATGTATCTCCATTAGTGTTGAAAATGTCATCTGCAAGAGGCCAACTCCACTGATGAAGGGAAGAAAAGTATTTTGCCAAGTCAAATAAATCTCTTAGGGGAATAGGGTTGGGCGTTGAGACCTGGTGGTCACTTTCGATGTCTGAGTCAGAGCTTTTTCCAAGTCATCAACTCTCATGAAAATCATTTCAAAAGAACCATTTTCCTTGGATATGTTCTTTGCAACTACTGGCTATTCCATCCCTTGCTTACTGTTGATAAGAGGAAAAGAGGGATGCTGTTATCATTCCGTATTTGGAGCACATATGATCTAAAGTGAAATCAAGACAGTGAAAACAGGACTTCTCTGAATGGGGTCAGTAGTAGCTCATGGACCACAGAAATATCATCTATGTTCCTCAAAGTTTTATTCACTCTTTTTCAAAATGCAGACTATGCCATCTGTATGCTGGGTCAAGTACATCAATTCAAATATTAACCAAGAGGTTTCTCAAGCAAACCATTTCTGCGGTCTCCAGTCTTTCTTAACGCTGTCATATAAAGGGTTTGAAATGTAGAAAAGGAAATAGTCAAGACCCATCAGCTACCAGCAACATTCAGGCACAAAGTTGCTGGAAGTGGACAAGTAAACAAATAAGCAATCAGAGGAGGAAATGATCAACCAAGGATGAAATTATGGATTTTCCAGGTGAGTAAGATTGAGGAATGAAAGAATGCAAGGCAAACCACACATCTTGTAGGAAAACAAAACCTTCTACATGGGCATGGGGTAAGAGGAAATAAACCAACAAAAGAAAGAGATAATAAAGTCAGGAACTATTCTAGAGACTGGAGCAGAAAAATACCTGAGCCCAGCCTAGGAACTCAAGATCAACATCCCAAGATCCGACATCTAGAAGAAAGAATGAATACCTGACAAAGATACTCTAGGACTTGTGTCTGTGTAGAAATTGAGAATGATGTGACATTAAATTTGAAGTCACTTTCAGATTATTAGACAAGATAAAGAATTATTGAAATGCTATGTTTGAAAGGAAAAAAAAATTAAACAATTCCAAATCTAAATAGCTAGACTCCTACCCTCATTTTCCCCACTGCATATTGCCTACACTCAGTCCAGACTCTATTACAAACTCAGAAAAGAACACATGGAAAGACAGAGATGAGTAACACTGTCATGCACTGATAAGGATTTGGAATAGAGTGATAGCATTGGGAATAAAAAAGCTCCATTACTTTGAGATACTTCATTAAATTTACCAACTATGAAGAAAAATACAAGCAAAATAATAGTAGTAATAAAGCCATAAGAGCCCTGTGGCACAGCCGGGTAAGCAAAATCGAAGTGTGGCTACAGCCGCGACTATCTGTGTTTTCTTTGTCCTGAATTCTGGCCTCATCACCTTCCAGTTCCTGGCTCTGCGGCAGCTGTGTTGTCCATCACGCAGGAAGGCTGCATTTCTTGCTGAGGGATTATGAAGCCCAAGAAGCTACAGTACAAGGGGTGTAATGATTAGTACTAATCTGCCTTGAAGTCAAGAAGTGTGCCAAAGAGCTTGCAAAACCAAAGTCTCCTGGGATGACAATAATAACAGAAGAACTGAAATTGTTTCCTGGTTTATTGAGCTCTCCTCTTAGTGCCATGCCTGCTTTTCTAGTCTCTCAGTGCCACCCCCATGATTCACTGCATCCTCAAGACGCAGCTCTTTCATTAAAAAAGCCCGTAGTAGCACATCAACCTACAGCATTTTCTCAGCAGCAATCTGAGACACAATTAGGAATATACTACTTTTGTACGTAGATTTTGGGTTGTACACATTCCTTCGGGGCCTACAACAGCATGGGTCCTTTTTGGAGTGAAATGTACACAGTATGGAGTCCTTCTTTACAAACGTGAATTGGTAAGTTAAAAATTAAAGATATATAGACAAAGCTTTGAAATGACCCATGCCAGTAAAAACTCATAACACTTAAGGTTAAAATTACAAAGTGTTGGGAATTTATTTAATAACTACGGGTTTTAGGTCTAGACACACCACAACTGCCCGTGCTAGCCACTTTCTCTCTGTAATTTTATCTAAACTATTAATGTCCTCTCTTACGAGAGTATGCGATGACTCCATGTTGTTCAGAGATTCTGAGTTACACCTCAGTGGCTAGTCAACCTTGGTATCCAGTGACTCATCACACATAATTCATACAGTTAAATTCATCTGACTGTCTGCATCCGCTTTTGTTTCAGAGCTCTATCTGTGTGTGTTTTCTGTCTTGGCCATGTCTTCATTTTTATTTTATCTTTTATATAGAGCATGTTCTTCTCTAGCTCCCTGTCTCCCTTATTCTTCTTACCTATATTTTCAAGGAGGGTATCTTTACCTCATTTAAAAGGGTCTGTGAACATTTGACTCTCAAGATCTTGACCCTCCCATACTCCTGTTTTGTACAGGGAATTCCAGGCTTGCCTTGAAGTCATTATGTGGCAGAAGGATAACCTTGAACTTTTTTTTTAATTTATTCTTCTATTATTTATTTATATAGAATTCTGCCTGCATGTGTGCCCACATGCCAGAAGAGGGCACCAGATCTCATTACAGATGGGTGTGAGCCACCATGTGGTTGCTGGGAATTGAACTCAGGACATCTGGAAGAATGGTCAGTGCTCTTAACCTCTGAGCCATCTCTCCAGCCCAACCTTGAACTTTTGATCCTCCTCTCTCTGTCCTAAATTGTGTACATGCTAGGCAAGCATAATACCAAAAGAGTGACATCCCCAATTCTGATGATTGAGCTCTTATAACTGAAGAAATCTAAAATTTGAAGAAAAAAAAAGTCACGAAATGTTTACATTCTTCTCATTAAAGTAGAGACTATATAGATAGACGAAACAGCAGTAACTCATGTTTGAGATACACTGTCTACGTAGCCCATCTAGAATGCATAAGGGACTTCTGTAATAATCCTAGAGCTCCACAGGAGCCCATGGCTGAGGATCAGCAACTTTGCTGTTACAGAATTAATTCTGACCTTTTTAAGACTCTGTCAGTTAATGCTTATATGCCACCATAGTTACCTTCTAACAAGTCCCAGCTTCATGTTCCCGTTTTGCCATTTGGGAATACTCGACAGTTCACACACAGGTGATACATTTGTGGATAGGTGTACTCAGGCTTTCCTGAGATCTTGATATCAAGTCCTTCCCTAGTTTGCTTCTCTTAAAGTCCCTACCTTTTCATTCTTCTTTTAAACCTCGCACTTTGGTTTGAACTTTCTGTTTAAACCTCGAATTCCACTGCATATGCCTTAAAGTCTTGCACAGGTGCCTCTTTCTTCATAACTCCTGCAAAGGATGAGGTAGTCAGCTGAGAATCTGACAGATCAACAAGGAGGGAATGGTTCCATGCTCTGAACGTCACTGTTTATAAATTTTAGCAGTTGTACTTTTAAATAAATTAAGGTCACCTTGCAGAAGGACATAAAATAAGAGAACAGGCATATAAAATTTAAAGAAAGCAGAAATTCTGGTTTGGTGAAAGACTTGGGTCCAGCAGTAGGTGGCTATATGATTTGCTTGTATTCACTGATGCAAACTGTTGGTTTGCTGATTTCATAGGTAGCAAGAGAAGATATTTAAGTTGTAAGAAGAGAAAAATCTGAGATTCAAGTTCATCTGCTTTATTATTACTGAAAAGGGAACTTGACGTGAAAGTAAAAATTGATGTAGCAAATTATTGCTCAGCATAGAACCAGCAGATACAATAGGAAATGGTCCCTCTGCCATATTTTGTCCCACTCTCCCAGAAACACGGGATAACATGGTAGACTTCATAGAGGGAAGGACCATATTAAAAATCAGGATGATGAATGTGGCCTACAGAGCCAGGGCTGGAAAATTTCAAGGCCTGAGTCCCTAAGGCCTCAGAGAAGAAAGCCAAAAGAAAGATGGCTTAGGAAATGGCTTCATGTTATAATCAGTGGAGGAATATCTGTCTAAAATCTGAGTTGACCAGGAGGTTGATGCGAGGTGAAAATCTGATTGTGGACAGTGTTGGTATAATGTTCTTTTGGAATGTATACACCTTACCCTTGTTCATTCAAATGCTGATTTCTCTTCCCCACTATCTGGTTTCAATCCAGAGATTACACTGTGATCCTTATTCTAAGCATCACCTGTCTCAGGTTTGTGTAAACATACCACCATTTGTTCTCTAAACTGTCAGTTAAAAAAACCAGCCACAATGCTGAGCAATGGAAAAGATAGGGTGGGACATTCTGTTTCAGATTAGGAGGGAAGGGGAGGAGCCAGAGGAGAGAAAGGAGTAGAAGGGAGAAGAGGAGCAGAACCTGGGAGAATGAAGGTGGAGGAGAGGTCTTGGAATGACGTGGAGAAATGAACCAGATCTAAGAGCAAGTATAGTGGGTGAATCTGAATGGTAAGAACTATGCGGGCTTGGAGTTTTAGGATGGAGTAACTATTGCCCAGCATTGTGTTCTAGGTTAACTAAAAAAATACTAGTTTCTGTGTGGTGATTTGGTTATACAGCTGTTTAGGATTAACCGCAGCTTTCCTAAAAGATATATCAATAGTAAATATTAATGACCAAATAGAACACGACATCAAGCATCTTGTTCTCATAACTTCCAAATGAGATGGCAGGACATTTCAGTAACATGCATACCAGGGCATGTGTGATGTTGAGCAAAATTACACTAACTCATGTCAAAGGAGTGGAGGATTTAGAAGAGGAATAAGGTCATGGTTTACCTGATTAATTCTATCTATTTTTCTGAAACAGTCTGAATATAAAAATAACATTGAGATTATATGTGTTTTCATATTGTTCGGTGAAGAAAGATGAGAGGTTTAAATAGGACTTCAGTTTTAATGAAATGACAGTATCTTTTGAAAGGTTTGCAAATTCTGCAGAGGGAGGAAAACAATGAAACCATGAATATCAAAGCCTACTGAAAATTGTTACAAAACTCCTGAATGAAACACTTCACAACCAATTCTATTACATAATACCACCCAAACTTAAGATTAAATGCATACAAAATAAACTGTGTGGAAAAAATTGATAGAAATATAGAATACATATGCCAGCGAAGCCCTGGAAATTAGCCCATTTCAACTGTCTGCTATGTAAATGGTTTCTGTTGTTGTTTTGAATTCCTACTGATGGTCACCTGACCTCTGCTTTCAATATACAAATGACGAAATTTACTTCTCTTCTAGGAAATCCATTTTATTTGGCAGAAAAGAAACTTAGATTTAACAAAGATTCCCAAGAATTACATGAGTATAATTATAGCTACACCTAATTCATTCCTATAGTATCCTGAACAGTGAGAAAAAAAAATCATTGGATTGCTCATATTTTCTAAAATAAGGAA
Organism: Meriones unguiculatus; assembly: GCF_030254825.1. Classification (NCBI taxonomy): domain Eukaryota; kingdom Metazoa; phylum Chordata; class Mammalia; order Rodentia; family Muridae; genus Meriones; species Meriones unguiculatus. The sequence continues at coordinate 44,486,510 of NC_083364.1, read as the reverse complement.
AAAAGGCCCGAAATGACTAAGGGATTGCCCCATGTATACAAAGCCAATAGCTGGCAGAGTGGTGCTTGGAGCGTGCTTGGATTGGAATCCCTGTAATTCCCATTATGCCTTCGACTGTTCATCTTTTAAATTATTGAGCAGATTTGCTTATCCAACTAAACCATGTTCTATTTAATTAAAGTACCACAATGCGTTTCCTTCTGACATCCATGTCTTCTTTCCTGTATGAAACGCAGTAAAAATTGCACACATACAGCATCCTTCTTCCATTCAGAGCCACAGTTCCCCTCCCGGAACACTCATCCACATGTCCTTCCTTCCATACCTCATTTGGTAGAGTGGAGGACAGTAGAATTCATCCTCATTTAAGGAGCACTCTGTGAACTAGCACCTTGTGGTCCTCTTCTCTTTGTGTCCTCACACTATTTTTATCCACATACTGAACACAGCCAGAGAGCCTAAAAGAGTTTTCTACTACCATCAGTATTTCTCTGTTCAACACTGCAAAAAACATACCACACTCTGAATCTGTAACTTATTCCTGAATCCATAAGAAGAATTTTGCCAAAATCTAGATCCTTAAGGTGAATGGCATTGCAAGGATCTACCAGCCTGGGGCATTTTTTAATCATTTTAAGGAAACCTATTCTCTGTGTTGCAGTGTGTCCCTAGGGAAACCATGTCCGCCTCTAGTAGTCCCTGCTCACTTTTCAAAATAGTGTAAAGTTACAGCCCAGTACTAACACATTTGGTGTTTTCCTTTGGTTGATATACTACTTAAACCATTTCCCTCTTACTTATAACTAGGGTCATATTAGATGCCTATCAAAAATATTTTGGGATTACTTTTGTTTTCTACAAGTTTTAATGTCTATCATTTTTACATTTAAAGGCTGTTAAGATTTTTTTTTGTTTTTATTTTTGGCATACAGTAGAGAGACCTCATAGCTCAACCTTCTTGTATGGCTGTAATAATTTCATTTGCCTAGAACTTAAAAAGAAAAGAATATAATAGCATAATTTTGATATGTTTTCTGTTTAAATTTAGAAATTTAGCTTAAATTATTCTTCTTGTCTTTTAGTGGGCAAGCTCTTTCTTTAATCATGCGTGCTTATTAAAAGATCACTAGTTCAGTAGATCAACTCTGAATGAAAACAAAATAAAAAAAAAACATGAATTTAGTATAAACTTGAGATTCAAGTACAAAGAATGAAAGTTATACCAAACAATACATAATTACTTCTCCATCAGTTAAGGTGGCATTAATAACTGTCCTGTGAAAACAAATGGAAAAATAACTTGGAGGTCTTTGGGAGACATACAATGGTTCAAATTTGATAAAAACAAGAAAACAAAATATTACTTCTCTTAGAAAATAGTTTTAGCACCTTATATAGTAAGTGTTTTAAATAAAGCATTAGTCAAAATACATTAAAGCACTTAGTAAATGATGCTTATATAATATTCACATATCCTTAATATCCTTGATATCCTTAAAAATGTTTTCTTCAGCAAAATTCTTCATTAATGATACATCAAATTAATCAGGTACCTATTAAAATGTTCGGTGACCCCAGTTCATTTCTCTGCTTTGGAAATTTTATGCTTTTTGATTATATACAACTATAAATATTTGTAGATATACATTACAAATAAAATTAGCATCTCAGTTCAAACACATCCATACAATATAGATTATGCATATTCATGACAAAAATTGTTTACAGCTCATAACAAATTCTGTAAAAATGCATAAACTTATTTTTAGAAGAACTAGATTTTGAGTTTAATTTTATGTAAAGACTAAAGCATATATAATTTTACATTCCCATATGAAGGCATTTATGAGATAACTTTATTTATTTATTTTTTAACTTGAGCAACTCATCATTATGCTTACAACAACATGCGTTTCTTCTTCTGATGAACTCAACTGTTTTCAGCCATATTTCCCTGCTTCATCAGATCAAAAGCTTTCTTAAGTCAATAAGAAATCATACTAATTTGGTGATTCAGCAAAGAAAACTTACTAATACTCCTTGGTTAATATAGTTAATGGCTTTCTCAGAACCAATCTTTACAATTTTTTGTTGTTTACCTAAACTAGATAAACATCAAGCAGCCCATGGTGATTGTTGTAACTATTTCTTCATATTATTCACCAAAGATAGAACAGAGGTCAGATAGAGCATCTCCAATATTCCCCTCATCTGTTAAATTAATGACTTGGGTGTATACAATTCTGACCTTAGGGCTGATCATACAAATATACCAGAACATGCATTACCTGACAATAATATTCAGACAAGATTATTATAAGATTATGAATAGCTCAAGACAAACAGCAGCCACAAATTGGCACTAGATATAGCTCACATTTAACAAATGAATAGTCTCATAGGCGAGAGAGGGGTTTACCTCACTGCACTCTAAAAGAACTCAGGATATCGAGTATTTTTTCCTAATTAGTGTTCTCACAGGTAGAAGCATGATATGTTTGCCTTCATTTAGTGTTCAGCTTCATTACTGTCATGCTTATCTTCTGTACCTTAAAGGGAATTGTGGGACAAGAGCGGCATGACTGACGTGCAGCTTTAGAACAGGTATAGTTAACTGTAGACAATATGTTGATAATTAACATGGAAATTTATGAACATACATTACCGTGGAGCAAATAGTGAGGTGGTATTGTATAAAATGCTTTACCAGCTTTTTCCTGAGTTGTAAACTTTTCCTCTAACCTCCTCTAAAGAATGCCTTTCTCTATCACGGAGAAACATACAGGAGGAAATTTGGGAATGTTACGAGTTCACTACACACTCAGTTTTCTGTTTCTCCGGGAATGCGTAATGACCTATAAAATGCAAAACTTGGGTTGGCCTCATCAGGCAGGATGAATTTACAATCTATAAATGAAAGTGATATTTACCTTTTACTATTCTCCGAGAAAAACAAAACAAACAAGCAAACAAACAAACGAGCAAACTAAACAAACAAATGAAAGAGTAGAAATGGACGGAGGACCTGTTGCACACTGTCCTGCAACCTTAGGTTTACTCTAAATCCTGATCTACAGCCTGAATGTCCACAGCCACCACTAGAGGGAGAAAGCTCAGCATCACACCTAGGCAGGGAGCACACAGTGACTCCTCTTCACATGGCTGTACCTCTGTCTTAGAGAAGAGCTCACAGCCTGGACTGCTGAAGCTTTAGGATCTTCACAAATTATGCATCTTTTTTGTTTGTTTGTTTGTTTGTTTGTTTGTTTTGTGTTGTTTTGTTTTTCTCTCTCTCTCTGGAAATCCATGCTTGGAAAGTAGATGCTACCAGAAATGTAGAACATACTTCTAGCCAAACCCACATAGTCACTCCTACCAGCAATGAGAGGATAATTGATATGTGGTTTTTGCTACTATGCCTTCTGTAGTAGCAGACCCATAATTAATCTAATAGTGTCTGACGTCTTACCAAAATATCTTCCCTCAGTCCTGCCTTCCCTTAATTTGTTTTGTCTTTTATAAATCAAACTCTAGACTGCTTGATATGTAGTGTTACCATCCTTCTCTGTTCTGCTTACTAGGCAAATATTTATTTGTGCTCTTACAGATCCTAAGCTAAATTCTGAGATTAAATAGTAAAGTAGATTAGATGTTTGTCCTTGAGGCAAGGAAGAAATAAACAGAATGCTTTCTCAGAGTATACTAAATGCTAAGCACAAGGTATGAAGAAAGGCTATCAGTGAAAACAAATAGGGCACTTAGCCCACCAGGAGAATTAGAGAGGATTTTCAAAACAAGACAGCACTATAGCTGAGCCCTGAGCCTGGAGGGAGGTACAGGGACGGGTGATCTAGTAACAAAGTATAATAGAGGGGTGGAAGAAGAAGGCAAAGGAAAGAGCTCCAAGGAGAGACTATTATAAATGAGTCTCAGAAACAGCACTGGGTATGTGTAATGAGCATAGCCTGAGCAGAGAGACAGGGGAAGCTCTGAATTGGTATAGGCAATGGGGAAGCTGCTCACGCAGGGTTATTTAAGCTATGAATCTATGGATGAAAAGGACCTGTACAGAATCGGCTGATATTTGTGAACTAATATTGGAAAACATCAGGGGTGGGATATCAAAAGGGGAACTCAGGTCCATGGTAATACTAATTCCGTGAAATCTGGAAGTCTTAGGTAGAGAGATATGATCTGGTATGGTTAACCAAGTAATTAAGAAGCAAGGTCATTTTAAAACTTTGTCTCCATTTTCCCCCCATAGAGCTGGACAGGGTTCTATGATCTTCATCTTACAAATAACAAATGGAGCTTAGTACTCTGAACTTCACTGTCAATCATCCAAGCCTTACTAAAGGCTTTATACAGGTTTCAGTTTTGTGGCCTGAGTCCTCAGGTTTTACAGCTTGGGCAAGTTACCTGCCTTGTTAATGGTCCTTGTTTTCAAGCCATTTATTTTTGAGGCCTCTGTATATTCAAGTTATGTTCCAAGAACTCTATTCCTTCTCTAAGTCCTACCATTAATGAATGAGTCTATGCAGGGAGCTGTCAGATTGCTCTGTGGTTCACTGGCGGTGCTGTCTTATTTTATACCCCATCATTGTTTTGTCCTTCTCTTGAGTAACCTGTTGACTTTTCCTAATTTCACTTTGGGCCCTGTAAGAGAGATTCCACAAACGTCATTGTGAATGCCACAGCAAAAATCTCCCTCACAGCAAATGTTTCACACGAGTTGGGAAGAATCTACATCCAGTGCCATCACAGTCATTGCTAGCCTCAAGCAAATTATACATTATATGTAAATGTATTATATACAATGAGTTTTGAAAAGTAATATTTATTGACCTCCAATATTGCAACAACTCAACAAAGGCTCTAACATGTATAATAACTTCTGAGAGTGTGTACTGGACAGCTAATTAAATAAAAAGGAAAGGCTCAGAGTGCATTTTCCTGGACCTCTCCTAAACCGAGTCTCCCTGAAAGAAAAACTACAGAATGTAACAGGTAAAAGGCCCTGGGTAACAATAAATAAATAGTAAGAACCTTGGAGAAAGACTTGAAACCAAAGAAGTCTGAGCAACAGACAAAAGGACCAGACTCATGAAGGAAAGAGACTTTCAAATGAGCCCAGGAGATTGTGGTACAGGTCTTGCCAAATATAAGAATGGCTCTAAGAATAGAAACTTGTGGCTACATTGGAAGAAAGAAATCAACTTTGGCTTAGAGAAATTGTGAGCAAGTTTAAAATGGGGCATTTTGAAGGGAAAAAAAGTTTTCCTTTCCTTTCCCTAATTAGATGGTCTTCCACAAACATATGTAAAATTTATTTGCAGGGACAGACAAGGTCGAGCAAAGAGAGAAGAGAGGGTTAAAGAAAATATAAAGAGGAATGGAGGGAAGAAGAGAAAAAAATCATGAGACAAAAAAAAAAGAGAGAGAGAGGAACACTTTGAGCATAATTTGTGGTATGAAGAATGATGAAATAATGTATCCTGAGCTGCAGTGAAAGCCAAGAAAATGGTTTCTCAAAATGTATGAAAACTAAGCAGCAGGAGTTTTTAGGCTCAAACAGTCATTTATGCTTTTGAGCAACTATCTAAATTTCTCCTCAGTTGCAGTCCTTTAAAATGACAGCGGACTGCCTAATCTCTAAGGCCTTTCCTGTTCTACATTTCTGTGACTCTCATCTCTCCAGAAGTAATTAACAAAGTCTAGAGTAAAAGGTTTTATTTTGTGAAGGTTAAGAACACATTAACTTGAGATCTTGTTGTGACTGCAGGTGACTACAAAACGTGTTCCCCTACCATGCACTCCAAGTAAGTGCTACAATGATATTCTAAGATTCTCATGACTTTAAAGGACTTAATAAAAGAGCTGTGAACAAATGAGCAGCATGGGTCATAAAAATAAGAATACAAGCCATTTTATTAAAATTTCTGATTTTTCTAAGAGTTATTTTCTGTTTCTTTGAGAGATTGTGTTTTATACCATTTTATAGTTGATAAAACACTTTTGATGGCTGCTTTTTCGCTTGAGTATTAGAATAGCTTGTTGTGTGCTATGCAGAGGTCATTTATCCACATCCAGTAAATGAGAACATTTCTGGATGATGGAGCTGACTCTTCTGACTTCCCTATTGAGACCCCTGAAGGTACCACACACTCCATGAAAACAACAGGAGTTTTTTTCCGTCTATGTTATAAAGACTCCTCTCTAAATTTAAAGCACGGCTGATCAGAATGTAAAAGCAAGGTGAATTCTACAAACAAATACAGTTTTGTTTTGTTTTTTTGTGAGCCATATGTTTGTGTGCGTGCCAACATGAATACCAAGCATTGAGCTTGTTGAAATAGATTCTAACTAGTTTCTTGTCTGACTATTCTCCTTCATCTCCCTTAGAGACAGCATGAAAAACAACACTAAAACACTCGCAACCACTCTTAAATCCTGCCTAGACTAAATCATAAAGTGAGCATAGGGCCATAGTTTTAAGAAGGCCAGCTCTGACACAGTTTCAATAGATATTATATAAAGGGGGCCTATAATAAACTTACCATGGTTTTTATTATATTGTAGTGATGAAATCGTTTAAGAAAGAGATAGAACTATGGCAATCTCCTCCACCCACTTGAATTTGAATCTTTTTGGTCTGATGCCATATTTCTTAAGCCATACAAAACTTTAAAACTTCCCTGCGTGTCTAGTAAGTGCTGCCTTGAACATGATTTGTAAAAGTTATTTTTTTTTCACCTGCTAATCCAGTGGCTCTCCATTTTGTGTACATAACTGAAGCATTAAATACAAGAAGCAACAACTTAAGCCTCGGACCTCCCTCAAACCAATCCAGTGCGATTTTATGAGTGTCAGGAGTCTACAGCTTCAGTGTTTCCCATAACCCTGTCAGGTGGAATGCATAGTTGTGAGAATTCAACTCAGAGAGCTTTCAACTGTAAAGTGTTCAGGATCGAAGCAGATGCTGAGACTCATAGGCAAACTTTGGGCAAAGTGCAAGGAATCTTATGAAAGAAGGGGGAGGTAGAAAGACCTGGAGGGGACAGGGGGTCCACAAGGAAAACAACTGGGCCAAAAAATCTGGGTCCAACCAAGGACAATTCATAGAGAGGACCTAAAAACCTTGCTCAGATGTAGTCCATAGACTTAGTCTCCAAGTGGGTTCCCTAGTTAGGGGAATAGGGGATACCTCTGACCTGAACTCAGGGGCCAGCTCTTTGACCACCTCTGCCTGTGGAATGCAGCCTTGCCGGGCCATGGAAGAAGATGATGCAGCCAGTACTGATGAGACCTGATAGGCTAGGATCAGATAGAAGGAGAGGAAGTCTTCTTCTATCTTTTGACTAGGGGAGGGACGGAGGGAATTGGAAGAGGCGAGGGAGGGGTCTAGAGCTGGGATACAAAGTAAATAAATTGTAGTAAATAATAAATAATAAAAAGCAAAATTAAAAAATATGTGCTCAGCAGTCTCTTGGGGATCTTGTTTAAAACATCCATATTCTGAGAGTTAGTTTGGACTCGATTCAGTTATTGTTTGTAACAATTGACTGATATTTCTGATGTCCTTCTGTGGACCAAATTGATCTGAAAATCTTGCCATGCTGCTCAAACTGCATCCCAGATCAGCAGCTTCAAATTCACCTAAGCACTGGCAAAAATGCAGATCCTCTGACTCTGCTACAGGCTAACTGAATCAGACAGTCTGGAGACAGGGCATCCATGTAAAGTTCTTACCTGCTCAAGGCAGTGGTTCTCAATCTTTCCAACGCTGTGACTCTTTAATATAGTTCTTCCTGCTGTGGTGACCCCCAAGCATAAATTATTTTCAATGCTACTTCATAACTGTAATTTTGCTGTTATGAATCATAATGTAAATATCTGTGTTTTCCAGTGTCTTAGGATTTCCCTGTGCAAATGTCCTTCGACTAGGAATGGGACCATGACCTATAAGTTGACAACCACTGCCTCAAATGATCAAGTTCAAGAAACAGGGTCCTTATACAGTTGTTTCCTAAATACTAAGCATCAGGCTGCATGTGGCTGGAACATGAGTGGCTCGTTATTCTTGTGTAGCACCTTGCAGTTCAACAAACTTTCCTTCTTTACCTATTGTGGGCTTCTTAAAATAACCCTGTGCAGTAACTAAAATAGATAGTTTCAGTATTCACAAATTTGAAACTGCAGCTCAAAATAATTCAGGGATTTGCTCAAAGTCATAGCCTACAAGGAGAGATCCAAATTTAGAACCTAGATTGTATGAGTCTTGGGAACTCACATGCAATACATGTAGAAAACAGGACTATCTATTGAAACCCACAAGCAATAGCTTGGAGAAATGGTATCTCTAAGGCTCAGGTGATGGAAAAGAGGGAACTAGCACATTCAAGCCACTTCCTATTAGGTGAGTCACAGCTGTTTGTACTCGAAGCTAACAGTGACCACAACAAAGTGCTCTAATCCGTTTTGGCTTGAGTTTGCTGTTAGGCAGGATAGGCTTTGGGAAACACAAATGCTGAACCCTCACCAACTGAATTATGGCATGAATCACCAGAGTTGTACAATTTATTTGAAGTTAAAATTACATAAATCAGAAAAAAAAATTGCCTTCCCCTTACTTTGTGTTTGCTTTTATATATATGTTCCTGTGTTCAACATTTACAGAAACACAAAAATTCCGTTTGTAGTTGTCTTTTGAGCTTTGTCTGTCTTGTGTCTTGGGCCATAACTGATGACAAACAGTCTAATTCACGGGTGCATAAACACTCTTTTGTAAAATGTATATGAAATGTCATAATCCTAGGTGATATAGAGCATGTTGAACTCCATTCTGTACAACATATATTTAATGAAGGGTTTTATGGGCAATGGATGATCCTTAAAGTATTAGTGATAGCCAATAAATTTTGATTACCTTTAGTGACTTAGCTACAGAGAAAGGAAAACCCATAATTGTCAGGCTCTCACTGTGGGCCCACAAAGTTTGTTTTCAAATAATGAATTATAAGTAGTTAAAAAAATCACAGATTGTGTCAGGAGTTTGTTTGAGTGTTGACACTTCCTTAGAGCATGTGGGCGTTCCAGATGCCTTATAGAAGAGGACTTGTGTTTTCTCTTGAAATTTGAGCAAGATTTATTACATTTTATTGTCAAGTGATTCCATCTCTTTCATTTCTTTTTTCCCTCTTAGTACAGAAACAAACAAGGAAGTAAACACTTAAAATTTTGAAAAACAAAAATCAAGTATCCTTCACGTTGCCACTTAGTTTCTCTAAAAAACCCCTTTACTGGATATAGTTTATTTAAAAGACAAAAAAAAAATCATCAAAATACTGTAATACCCTGCAAATATCAAAGAGGGATGGAAATACAGATATCTGTTCAATATCTCACTTTTAGATTAATCACAATCATACTGCTGGGTAGACTGTACATTTTACCATATACACACGTCTATCTCCATATGTGTATGAATATTTGCAAAGAAACTTTGTGAGCACATGCACAATAATAAAAATGTCTTATGCAGCCATTGTAGTTATTTGAGATCTAGAACCCTAGCAATATCTTTCCAGACACATGCTGCCAATATTGCTAAAGTGGTCAGGGTCACCATTAAAAATGTCATAATTTGAAAGATTGTGCTGGAGTACCAGCTACTTTCTCCTGATTATGATTCATGGAGAGAGAAAAGTGTGTTTCAATCCATCAAGATTAAACATCAGTGGGTGTCTGTGTTTAGGTTAGAGGGTTAGTAAGACCAGGACTAGAAACTCTTCTAAGAATTGACAAAACCCCTTATTAAAGCAGTGCAGTAGTTGGGTTCTGTTTAAAAGGAAAATAAAGAAATAAAAACTTGGATCTACGTCATGGGTAAACATCAGAAAAAGTGTCACATGCTTTCTCGTGCACAGCAGTCTAAAAGCATATCCAGACTCACTCTGTCTGAAAGGAACTCTGGGCTCTGAGTTGCTTCTGCTCTACGTATCTGTTGGCCACACTTTGATTCCTTGGCTTTGGAATGAAAGTGGTATATCGGTTCTCATGAGGTCCTTCTACAACTTTTTATAAAGAAGTCTCCTCAAAGAAACAACCAAGTTAGGCATGCATGGGTCAGGCTATTGTCTTTGGTCATATATTTTTTTAAAAAAATATAGAATTTATAGACTATGACTGCAAATTGATTACCTTCTTAATACAATGCAAAGTTCCACCAAAGATTATTTTATGCAAAAATAATGATCAATTCCTAAATTCCTAGAGAAACTCTTGATTTATGGAAACAAGAAGATAAATGTTTTTGGAGACTCATCAGCTAAGTTCTTGTCATTGAACCATCAAAACTACAAGCCTCCCTTGTCTCCTATTGCCATTTCAAATTATGCAGGGCCACACACTCACTGAGAGAGAATTTTTCTCTCTTCTTGCCATTTCACTTTTTCAGTGCCAAACATCTCCTGTGGCTGCCAATGAATCAAGTTTTCCTTCCTCTCCTCCCCTGGAAGCTCATACTCCCAGCAAAATGTCACAAATAAAGTGGGAGCATGCCTTTCCCAGGCTAGACTTGCAAAGAGAAAGCAGCAGCACTATTCTTCCTCAGGACACTGACCCACAAAGAGGACTGGATTCAGTTAGAGACTGAGAAGAAGGTCAGCTAAGAAAACAAAGGTAACCCTCTCCACAGTGACTTCAGATAGAGCTAGAACCAACCTCAGAAATAAAGCCTTGTCTCAGTCAAAGCAATAAAAAGGAGGGCATGTTAGGTGAGGTCTAGAGAAACCATGGACTCCCATAGGTGGCTTATTTGCATGCTGTTTGTCTGTCTTGCCCTTCTCCCACAATTGAGTGATGCCACATCTGTTACCTCTTCTCATAGACTCTATTCCTACACCATAGTATCTGATAAAGTGTGATACTTCAGAAAATAAATAAATAACTCCATTTTATTTGAGCATTTGTCATGCAAAAGCACACCTATATCACACACAGATATTTACGTAAGGAGGCTGCCTCTCTTCTATGTAGAATTCTGTGAGTACACTACATGAAAGTGCCAGCATCCCATTTGTTCGAGCGATTAACATGTACATGCTTCTCTTTAGGATGCAGGTGATGTTGACTTACAAAGACATCACAAACTTCTCAAAAATTTAAATGAAAAGTTTTATATGTTGAGAGTAGACAGGTTGCTCAACTTCAATCTTGTGATCTGTGAAAGTAAGCCACTTTTAGGGAATGTATAAACACATTTTTGCTGCTAGCAAAGGGTTAATGATGCTGGGAACACTAATGTCAGCAGCTCAGACGGCATGCTTGTGTGTTTGCAAAAAATATTTTCTGCATTATGTCCAAATCCCTGTGCAAACAGATAAATTACCCTATAAATCGTATTACTCCGTGCGGATAAATCACACATGCACGTTTACAAAGCTGGAGAGCTACAAGGGGAAGTCAGCTCTGGCTGGGAGGTTATTTAGGATTCATAATCACTCAAAGCTCAGGAAATGAAGAAAGAAGTACTCACATGCTATCACTTGCTTACTTTTACCCTCTGGAACAGCACATGTACCTACAGCACACACATAACACACAACACATCACACCACACACACACACTTTCATCTCTAACAAGGCCAGAGATCCCCAAGCAGGGCATGCTGTGACAGCCAACCGAATTTATTTCTGGGAAAAGAAAAGAAAACTTTGCTGCTGTCGGCAGCTCTGCCACAGAACTGCTCCCTCATGCCCTGGGGTTTATGCGCTATCAGCTCCTTGCACACAGATTAGGGGTTGATTTTCTATGGCATACTGTTTTTTATTGCCACAACCAGCAATATTACCTAGATAGACAGACCAACACTGGGGTCATTATATTTGGAGGAAATGAGATTTTAAAAGATCTCCAAGGAGAATACTTTCTCTCTCTCTCTCTCTCTCTCTCTCTCTCTCTCTCTCTCTCTCTCTCCTTCTCTTTTTCTATTATTATCTGCTAGAGAGTCAAGCAAAGCTCGGGAGGGGGGAGGTAGAAGAGAAATACAGGAAGGAAGCTTTGAGCTTGAAGGAAAGAGAATAAGGACTAGGTACTGTCCAAGTCTCTCTACCTCAGAAGGGTCAAACTCTCAAGGACTTGGGATGCTTTTCCAAATTTCCATCCCAAATTATATTGCAGGGCTTGGCAGAGCTGCATAGGCACAAGACGGTGGACTCAATAATCAATTTGTAGCATCTAATGCAATGCCAGGTTAATGCCTTCTCCACCTCTGTGTTTAAGTTTTCTATTCTTAACGGCCTGCCATTAGGCTAGATCCCTTTTCCCCCTTCATTCTCCCGTTGATTTCAATCCACATTCCAAAAAAGAAAAAAAAGAAAAAACCAACCTCCATAATGATCCAAAGTTATAAGATTGATTTATTGCCTATGATGTCAATTCAGAGATCTTTACAGAAAGTCTTCTATCAGAACTACTGCTAGGGCAGACTGAGCCTTGCTGAGCAACACACACACACACACACACACACACACACACACACATACACACACACACACAGGAACAAGGAGAATGCAGCCTTGTGCACCACTCTTTGAGATCCATAGCCCAACAACTCTGGTGTCTGAATCTAGAAACCTCAACAAAACTCTAAGTGCAAAGCGTGAGCAATTACCACAGCATGAATACAGTGCCACTAATGCCATAGATGAAGTTCGGCTTTGTCGACTAGAGAAAGCATTCAAAGAACCGAACAACATTCCACCAGCACCATCGGTTCTTGACAGAGACCAAATTCTTTTGAATTTTGTTCCCGAAGGACACACACACACACACACACACACACACACACACTCACTCACAGAGAGAGAGAGAGAGAGAGAGAGACAGAGAGACAGAGAGACAGAGAGAGACAGACACACATGACACATGCACAGCAGAAAAAGTTGCTCTCAAACCCTACCTGAGGATGGCCGTGTCCCCCTGCCTCACGGTAATGTTGTCCGTGCCTCGGTTAAAATCCACGCTGCGAACTGGCAGTCCTGTGGGAAGAAGGCAGAGCAGTCTCAGTAGGACCAGCGGCAACTGTTTCCGATCGGGCTGAACTCTCCCGACCATGGTGGCCTCAGCGAGTTGCTCCGCGGTGGACTCGCGTGTGCGCGCTGCTGGCCACGGAGAGGGGCTCTAGCGCGCCTGGGGCTAGCAGCCACTGCCAAGGCTGCTCGGGCGGGTCCAGCGCGCACTCCCTTCCACTTTGCCTGGCTCTTTCCCTTGCTCAGTCTGTTTCCCCTCTGAGACTTGACAAAGCCCTCATCAAATCCAAGCAGGGGTGGGGGAGAAAGTGGAGGAACAAATTTTCCGAAGGAAGAGTGCAAATATGAAATGCTTAATGATGAGGAGGCGACTGTCAACGGCAGGGGTGCTTCGTTAGACTTTCTGTGGCTGGCTGCTTCTCTGCCAGCGTCTGGGCTGAGCTCCTTCCCTCTGTAACCCACTTTCCCAGGCAGCAGGAGAGCCTGCCAGGAAGAGTAAAGAAACAGCCTCTCGCAGCAGCGGCAGCAGCAACCCAGGAGCTCTCTCTCCCCCTCCTCCCTTTCTTGCTTCTCCCTCCAGTCCCTGGCGTGTTCTCTCTACTCAGCACCTCCCCCCTACCCTGCTGGTTTTCAACAGCCCCACCACGTCATCCGCTCCTCCCTCCCCTCAGCGTGGCCCCTCGCTTTGCACAACTGCCCCCTTCAACAGCAGCCAGCCTCAATGAAAGCCTGATGCGCCTTTGGGTTGTCAGGACAACAGCTCCATCTGAGGCCTGGCTGATTTCCTTAAGAAGAGGGGATGGGGCTCAGAGGTACTGTTCAAGACAGGGAAGAGGAGGTGGACTTAAGCTGTGAAAGGGCAGGAGAAAGGGGCCAGGAAAGAAGAAGGAAGGCATGGCAGGGAAGAGATGCAGTTCTTGACAAATGGAGCTACGTACACGTGGATGGGAAGGCAAACTGCGGAATGGACCAGAAAGATGAGAAACAGAGAAGGAACTGGCCCGAATGAGTCTCGGATGGAAAGCCAAAGTTGATTTCATAGTCCTGGCAAGTGGCTTTCCAAACTCACATGCTAGTCACCCTTTTCCCTCTCTTGAAGGATTTAAAAGGTTTATTTTGTCTTTCCCCCCTTCATTCCCTCCCCCTCTTGGAACCCCCTTATGAAAGAGGGACTGGAGACAATGCTGGTATTGAGTGGTCTAGGGTGTGAAGGCTTGGCTTGTCTTGTCCAAGTGCCAGCCTCAGCAGCTGATCCTCGATCCCCAAATTAACCTCACTCTCCAGGAAACCCACAGGCAGACACATGAGTGATGGGATTTGGGATTATGGTTAAAATGCTACATTGCCGCCCTTTTCTAATACCACTTGCTTTTCAAAATATTCTTACACAAGGAAGTAGATCAGAAAGTTTGTCGGTCATTTACAGGGAGTCCTAAGTCTACAGACAGCACTCTAGTGAAACGAGACACCAAACAGGTGTAGATAATCATTTGTCACTCCGACCCTGGAAGCCAACCAAGTGGTGAGCTGGATAAGGGGTAGCACCTTATTCACAGGTTAGTGAGAGTTTCAGTGCCAGACAGCTCCCTCAGCCCTGCTGATGGACATGGGATCAGCTGAAGACTTCTTCTCTGTCCTTAATATGTATCATTTATCTAAATCTCTTTCTTTCTTTTGCTCTCTCTCTCTCTTTCTGCAATCCAAGCATCACATAGTAAAGCAAACAGACAAAAAATAACCAATGTTATAAAATACTACAGAACAAATAGTAGTCAGGCCCCTACTGTTGACCTTACAAGATTCACTCCTCTAACCAAGAGACAGCAGATACTTTCAGGTTCCAGGATGTACAAGAAGGCCAGACAATTATCAGAGGAGGTGGGAGGAGAATAAGTATTTAGACTCTTCCAGGGTTTGAGCAAGCAAATCATCCTCAGACCCCCAGAATAATCACTCTTGGCCTCCTTTTGGCTTCTTGGCACCAGCAAAACTTTTGAATTTCAACTGTTTCCTCTGTGATAGCAAGAAAATTTTACAGGAGCGATTGGAAAGCCCCAACAAAAAGAACTCTGAGTCATCACTGTGATTCTCCCACATCTGTCTGAGGAAGCCCCAGATGGGGAGTTTCCATTTGTTCTGTATCCATTCTGGACCATATTCTGGTGATAAATATCTTAAACACAAACACACAAATACATATGCAAGCCTTTTATTTACATTGTATCTTAATTAGGATTTCTACTGTTGTGAAAAAAAATATTATTGCCAAAAGCAAATTGGGAGGAAGGGGTTTACTTGGCTTACACTTCCACACCACAGACTACTGTCAAAGGAAGCCAGAGCGGGAAATGAAGGCAGGAATCTGAAGGCAGGCATAGAAGCTTCTCTCTCTTGGCTTTATCAGCCTGTTCCCGTATACAACCCAGGACCCTCTTGCTCACAGTGGTCTGGGACCATCTATAAGCAATCATTAAAACAGAAAATGCCCCACAGAGTTGCCTATAAGGACACATTTTGTGGAGCCATTTTCTAAGTTCAGAATCCCTCTTGTCATAAATGTCTGAGGTTCTATGTATGAAGCTGAGTAAACCAACCAGGACTCATGGTGAGCTACAGACATTTGCAACAACAACAAAATAGTAAACTTTCACAGGGCTGGCATTTGCCTTGACCTGTAAAAAATCCTGTATTCAGGGATTATTTGGGCAGCATTTTATTAGCTTAAAAAGGTAGATGAGCACTCACAAATTATGTCAGAAAATTAAGACCTTTTTTTGTCTTTGAAGAAAACACATTAAATTATTGGGATCAGAATTGTCCCTCTTCAAGGTTTGTAATGTCAATTACTTTTATTTGCACTGTGAATCCATTTCACATAAATCAAGATGTCCTCTGTTGGTGGTGATGAGCACTCTAAGAGGCTTGGAATGAGCCATGGACGGCTTGTGATTTAGCTGTTGAAAGTTTGAGCTCATTTTCATCAGTGAAGAAATGGTTAGATAAAGTGGTTAGTTGATTCATAAGTTCTGTAATTCTCGATGTTAATGGGAAAAAATGAGTTTAGCATGCTAAAAGGAATGATGTCAAGACTTCAGGGAGAAGAGCACCCTGTCTTCCCATACACCGCCAGCAGTCTGGACCGTCCCGGCCAAAGACCTTATTTGAAATAAAGGATTTGCTTACACAGAGTACAATGTACAATGTTCCTCTAATGACAAAAGAGGAAAAAAAAAAAGATGTAATGGACAGAGACCATCAGGATGCCTTAATTCAATTGACCATGATAGATAAGTGGTACGGCCCCCTGGGGACCCAGTGTGTTCCCACATGCTCTGGGAAGAAGGATTAGTCTTATCAAGAATAAATACAGTGCCTCCTGTCAGTGTACAGAAATTTGTCTGGTGAAGGGTATAATTTTTGGGGGGACAAAGAGAAGTATGATACAATAGTAGTATATTATCTGTGCAAGATGGCAATACATGACAGTTTACTAATTCCTAAACCAACAATTTTCAGTTACCAGCATGGGGTGACCACCTAGGAGGTATTCGGGGCAAATGTAATGTTTGACTGTTTGACATCAATGCACAATATAATTCACACAAGTAGGAGTAGGAATGTAGAATTTGTAGTTAATAGAAAAAAAAAAAACAAAAAGCAATTAAGTGTTTTGTTTTGTTTTGTTTTTTGTTCTTTTAATCTTCTTGGGGAAACTTTGGTTTAACCTAATTGACTTGCTATGAGCAAATAAAGTCAAACACAATATTTAAAGTGAGATCACAGTTTTGAAGATCTCTAATGTAGAATGTTCAGCAATCCAGTGTAATTCAACAAGAATTTTATTATGTAAGTCAATACTTCAATGGAATTCACATTCGGACTGAACTTCAGGGACTTCTTTCTCCCGACACCTGGCTCAAAAGAGAGTTTTACTATTGTTGAGTATCAGAATAGAGGGATGGCTGACTTTCCCATCCTATCCATAGGGTAAATGTCAGCATTCACAGAGTAATTTATCCAGCAACTTCCCCTGGCACAGTGTAGTCTCTCAGGCCATCCTTCCTTCACTCCTTCTTTGAGGCCTGATTTTCTTTCTTTAATAATCTCCTGGTTTCTGATACATTCTGAGCATAACACCGGATAATATATCTCACCCTCAGGGTCATTCCCCTCCAAACAACCTCACTATAAACTTCTCCCCTACTTTCTTTTCCTTAGAAATTACAAGAGAGAAGCACATAGATGACTTTCTGAAGGGTCTACAGCCTATTTTCCCAGAATCACTGTGTATATGCTTCTGAGAAGCTCAGCAAAAGTGAATATACTTGGGTTATTTGTGAGGCGAGTATGGCTGTTTGCCATGTGAAACAGCCATCTTCACCCAAGTAAGACGATCTTAACTACTACTTTAAAATAACATACTGCCTTTCCAAAAGAGGCTTTAGAAGGTTCTGGCACTCTCCAGGGACAAACGCTGCAAGAAGAACAAAAACTGGCTCACATCTGAGCACCCAAAGAAGCATGAAGTGTTTATTCTTCTGTTCAGCTTTGTAAGGTAACAGGCTCACACAAAATCCAGATGCAGCCTGAAATGCACAACTAATTATTTGGCTACATTGCTTGCATTTTATGCTAAACCTGTCAATAGCATTATAAACAAACTGCTCTACATATCTACGGTTGTAAGGTCTTAATCATAGTGCGACCGTGTCTGTACTCTACTTTCGTAAGTAGAATTAGCATTTCCATCCTAGCTAAAAAAAAAACAGAATTGTTAAAACAAACTTCTCCTTGGGATCCCTGCTATCACATTCTGGTTGATTTCATTATAAGCTAGCGATGTTCGCATACTTTAGTTTATGCTTATTAAGAGTATGGCATTACCTTATGACTTGTCATTGGAATCTGGTACCTTTAAAGTCAACTTTATTCATATGTGCCTTCCTGTCTCAAAAATAAAAGCCAGTCAGCCTCAAGTCAGCTAAAAAAAAAATGTTCATTTTCTCTCCCGTAGCCCTCCAGTAATGTAAAACCCCTAACCCAAATTGTGCACCACAAAAATCAGTCTTAGGATTGCTTTCAGTGCATGCCATAGTTCATTGTTATCAAATCAGTCCCCTGCTTCTAACAATGTGGATTTTGTTCACTTGTTCTATTTTTATAGGCACCAGTGCTTGGATGTGTCCCAGTTTTCACAAGGTCCAGGTCTTAGAAATTGTTCAGCTGCTACCCGTATTGTCACATTACATGTCTGCTCTTGGTTACTCGCAAGCACAGCTGCACTCACAGTTGCCGGCAGACTGGCACACCAGTGTTCGCCACACATCTTTTTAGTTCACAGAATAGTCCACCTTAGCCTTGGGCTCACCTCACCCTTCTTTCCCCTAGGCTTTAAGCTCTGCCACCGTGGCCACCATCCACAAGGAGGTAACGATGTCCAAGCAATGCGGTGCCTATGTTGCTTCTGCTCTATCGAGATACCTTGTGCATAATGGGAAGAACATTGCAGCACCTTGGAAGGCGCAGTGAACAGCCCCTACAGAATAGCAAGATGGTAATACGGCAACACCCAGGAATTTCTACCCTCTTTCTGAGGCTGCTGTTGTGACCTGGGTTATTAGACTCAGAAAATAGGTCAAGGAGGAATGAGGAAGAGTAGAAGCAGGTTTGCAGTTCCTTACTCCAATTTGAAGTATAAGCTTATGACTCATTCATTCATCATTCATTCAATACATGTTTATTGATAATAGTAGTGACTTAGAGAAACCAAGATTCCAATCTCATAATATTTGCCTCCTAGACACCAATATAGATATTAAACAAGCAAATATATTTATAGTATTTGCAAAGTAAAACCTATGGAAAAACTATGGGTTTCAGAGTATAAATGAGCTACAGATAGGGTGAGAGAAATATACATAATCAAAACTAGCTCGAAGCTAAATCCTAAAGCATGAGACAGTATACATAATAATATCAACAAGGTCTCATGTTTGAAAAATTGGCAGGTTAAAGGTATTAAAACAAGAATGTGTACATTCCACACCTAACAGCAGAAAGGATGACAATAAACATAAAGAGCAGTTTATATGCATGGTGTAGTGTGGAGTTGAAAAGAAATGGATGAAATTAAAAATTAATAAGCTATCATAATGAAACAATTCCAGGAAGTTAAGTTTTATTCTAGTAGTGTAAATGAGTAAAGGCTTGAGGCAAGAGATTTAAATAATTTGATTGACATTTTACAAAGAGTGTTAAGAATACAATATAGACAACGCATTGTATAAAAACCACAATGGAAATGAAGAATCAAATAGAAGGATATCTTAGTTACTCAGTGCAAACTAGCCTAGACCATGAGTGACACTGAGATAAAGAGAAGATGAAATTGAATAGATTGGTTCAGAATAGGAGGTCTCTCTCCAAGAGTCTGTATTCTTCCATAAATCATCTCTGCTTTCCTCAAGGGAGGTTTTGTCTTCACTGTACTGGTTAAACTCTGGTGTGCACCTGTGAAAAGTTACCACTCATCATGGAGAGAGATGACAGAGAGCTAAGCAGACTGCCATTAATATCAGCTGTAAATAAATAAATAAATAAAAAGTGTTCAGTTGTTGCTTGCCAAATGTGAATGTTGCATACCCTTAATGATGGATCTTATATGTTAAAAGAATATCAGCATAATAAAAATATTTTTTAAAAATAATAAATGCATAACATGATGGACAGGTGTCACACAATAGCTGAACTTTATTAATTTTTTGCATATCTATATTTACTTTCTAAGCTATAGCTAACCTGATAAATTTGAATGGAATGCCTAGCTAAATATCTTGAGGCTATAAGTCATGTAAATAACACTAATATGTTTTCTCCGGAGCCTACTGACAATATTGAGCTGCAGGGCAAGTCTAGTGCTGGGTCATTATATTACCCGAAGAGTCCCAGAGGTGTGCACGCTTCAAAGTAGCTTCCTTTCCTCTCTTGCTTGTCATTTGCATTGTTGGCCTTCTGTGCTTTCCATAATGAATGTAGAAGCATTGCTTAGATGAGAGGAAACTCACAAGACATCTCATCAGACAGTTGCTACATATGAGAACATTGAGAAATATTATTAATAAATACGTGAAACCACCATGTAGCAGTTTCTATGCAGAGGTCAGAGACTTCACTGATAGGCAAAACTGACATCTGTCCTAGTGTGGTTCTCACAAAAGAGTTGCATTTAAAGACCTTCCTTCCAGGTTTTTCTATCTCCCCCTTCTTTCATAAGATTCTCTGCACTCTGCCCAAAGTTTGGTTATGAGCCTCAGCATCTGCTTTGATACACAGGAGCTCCAAAAGGAGAGCAACAGAACCAAAAAATCTGGGCAAAGGGATCTTTTCTGAGACTGATTCTCCAACCAAGGACCATTCATGGAGATAACCTAGAACCCCTGCTCAAATGCGGCCCAGGGCAGCTCAGTGCCCAAGAGTGTTCCCTACTAAGGGGCTGTCTCTGACATGAGCTCAGTGGCTGGCTCTTTGATCACCTCACCCTGAGGGAGAAGCAGCCTCACCAGGTCACAGAGGAAGACAATGCAGCCAGTCCTGATGAGACCTGATAAGCTAGAGTCAGATGGAGGGGAAGGAGGACCTCCCCTATCAGTGGATTTGGAGAGAGGCATGGGAGGAGATGAGGGAGGGAGGGTGGGTTTGGCAGAAATGAGGGAGGGGGGCTACAGGTAGGATACAAAATGAATAAAATGTAATTAATATAAAAATTAAAATTAAAAAAGACCTTCCATGGGAGAGATAAATATGATACACAGTTTTAGAAAACATGCTCTCCAACACAAAGAAGGGCCAAAATTAGCCAGTACACATGTCCAAGACTCTCCCTGATTCTGATATTAACTGAAACATAATACAACACAGAGTACTCATCTTTTGTTATCCAAGAACTCACAGCCAATACAGTGCACCCAAGTGAGCACTCCTGTAGCAGAGAGTGACGGGACAGTGAACAGAGACTGCCTTATGAAACAACAGAATCAAAATGTAACAACTCAAAGAAGATAAACCAGAAGGTTTCTGGAAGATGATGGTATTTTAAGTATCCCTCAAATACATGGTAAGAGTAGAGGAGAGGGCAGTAGAGTCCTTTGCAAAGCTTAGCCATGTGAACCAGCCTATCATAAAGGATGGGGGCAGAGTGAATTTTAGGGTCTGTCTAATGAAAAGTTCTGAATGCATTGAAGAGAGAGTCCTGTTTCATTTCATAGTTACAAAGCTACTTTATGGAAAAATGATGATTCCTACTATCCATCTTCATGGTAGAAAGGAAAATGAAGAAGTTAGTCAGAAGCCTGAGTTAAAGTTCGTGAGTCATAATGGGAAAGATAAACATTGTCAACTATGTACATATTTTTCTTTCTAAACAAAAAATAAACAAAAACAAAAATAAAAAAACCAAAAAGCTAAGAAAAGAAGGCCTTTGCTCAAACTTCCATTAAAAACAAGAACAAAAGTTGTAGAAAGGGATGTAGAGGGGGAGATTGGAAAAAGCTAAAATGGAAAATAACTGTTTTAAAGTGAGGGTCATTGAAGTACTTGACAGGCATGTTAATGAGTTTGACCTTCATTCTGTATGCAGTAGGGGACCATTAAAAACTTTGAGCAAGGGAATGACATAATCAGATCTGTGATTTTATGAAGATAACTAACTGGCCATGGAGTGGGCGATACGCTGGGACAGGTTAAAGTCGAGAAATGCCTTTAATATAGTTTCTGAAAGAGCAGAAGCAGGAGATGACAAAAGCAGGCTACAGCACAGTGACAATGGGGAAGGAAGCAAAAAGCTTCAGGAGAAAGAATGTCACCTAAAAACTGATGGGAATTGTCAACTAATTGGGTATGGGAGTGGAAGAGAGAGGGAGAAGGATTTCTCTTCATTTTATTTTCTTTCTGCTTACAGTTTTTGGCTTATAAAAAAATGGGAAAGTTGAACTTGTGGGAAGAAAAAAGAAAATTTTAGGGGTAATTTGGAAATTCTCTTTTAGAACTCTGGGGTGGCTTCAAAATTGGTATCCAAATAGCCTGCCCCCCCACATGGGCACTCTCAGGTAGCTGTCATAGGAAGATGGCATTCTTCGCAAAGGGCTTGTCTTTGAGATGGAATGCGCTAAGCCCAGAAAGTCTGGTTCTTTCCCCATAATTTTTGTTTTTTCCCCCATTCTGTGTTTGTGTAACTTCAACATGTTTATATAGAATGTAAGCAAGATAATTGTTTGCCGATAACGAATTTCGTTCTGACTTTTACAAATGCATGTCCTGATAGCAATTAACTGATTTCACTTTTTAAGAAGAAAAATATTCTGAACTTGTCTCCCTCTGCTGGTTATACATTGAGGTATCATGGTGCTTGTTTAACTAAAATAATAGAAAAAGCAGTAATATCCGAAATTCCTTTGTTTTGTTACAGTTGCAGGGCCTTTTGCTGTCCACAGTGCACAGCGACACAGGTAATTTCATGTGTTGTCTTTACCAAAGTTCTGTGAGATAATCAGTGTGAACATTATCACCCCAGTTGTCAGGAAATCATTCTCAGACTCCAAACCATTAAGCTTGCATATGAAATTTGAGGAAAATCAGGAAGCATATATAATTAGAAAAAAAATGCACAATGCTAGAAGAAATTTGGAGGGATCTTCCTGTTTAGCCTCTCACCATTTTACAGCTGAGATGGAGAGTCGATATAGCTCCTCAGAAACAGTGAGGTTGGTGTTCAGATAACTCAACTACTAAAAAGCATCTTTTATTAGTCATTTGTCTACCTGCCCAAGGATAGCACTTCCCATAATGGTCTGGACCCTCCATCAATTAGCAGTCAGGAAAATGTCCCACAGACATGGCCAAAGCCAATCTGGTGAAGGAAATTCCTCCACTGAGGTTCCCTCTTTTCAGGTGTGTCCGTTCAACAGCTGAACATATGACAAATGTATAAACAAGTAAGCAAACAAAGGAAAGGCAAAAATACAGACAATAGATGTCAGCAGGTCAAACAGAAAAAAAGCAAGCCCTATTCACTATTTACACTGAGAGGTGAATGGGCAAGTTTCAGAGATGTTGGGGTGTCAGTTAATGTGTAAGCTGAATGCTTGGCATGGAGTCATTCACCCTATCGCTGCCTGGCACTATTTTCTTTTTCTCTCTATATGTCTTCTACAGGCAATCTATACAGATATGGCTATTTGCTCATCATTGCGCTCTCCCACATTGTCCCATTCATAATAATATGCTTATTCTTTCACGAAAGGAAGTAGAAACTGATAACAATAAATTATGCTTGTGTGTGGGTGAGTTACAATTCCAACTTCTGTAGGGCTATGCATATTATATCAGAAGTGTCCTAAATTCAGTGCACTTCAAATTTCTATAAGCCAATTTTATTTTAAGTATTCTGTAGTAACTCTATTTTTTTTCTGACACAAAATATAGCTCTTTGCTCAAAAAAGATCCAAATTTTAAGTGTGGAAATTGTCTGCATAATCTTAATTCATTAAGTCATAATATCTACTTGCATAAGGAAGGGACTATCAAGTACCTAGAATATGAAATCAATACACAGAATATATTCCAAATGGATCAAAGATTCATTTTCAGTCTTGAAATTATATTTATGTGTGTTGAGTCTTTGTATAGGTGTGTTGGGTGCCCATAGAACCAATAGAGGGCTTTGAATCTCAGGTAGTTGTGAGCTGCCTAGTGTGGGTGCTGGGAACTGAACTCTTGTCTTTGGCAATATCAACAAACACTCTTAAATGCTGAGGAAATATCTCCGCTCCTAGAAGGTCTTATATGAGTGTCAGACATCAATTAAGAATAGAGAAATAATGACTTTTAAATACGGCACACATATGAATAAACAAACACAGACATTAGAGAAAATTGAACATATATATTCTTTCCAATACATAGGGTAAATAGTTACACCAACCATATTAAAAAACAATATGTTATGATTTTCACTGAGCTTTTATTTTATGTTAGCAACATTATAATTCTCTGTCCTCTGTGGTGTTCTCTTTTTCCTATCAAGAAAGCATGACAAGTATTCTAGCTGGTCTGAGGAGAGCCTGTAGAAGCCATGTGTGGTGTTTAGAAGCAATGGGAATTAACTGATATTCACTGTTTAGGAGAGATCAGTTGGAGGAAGAGCTTTGATCAAGAAATATCTGGCTTAGATGTGAGGACTAGAGAGCTTTGAGAGGTGAAAAGGTGCCTGAAAGGATAAACCAGAGAGAAAAATGTGGATTGAAGCAGTGCTGAGAGGACAGGAGGAAAGCGAGTCATCACACGGCAGTGACAGAGGATGATGTAGGCATCTCAGAGAAATAGGAAGTTATCAATTATTTCTGGAGGCATAATATTCCTACCCATAACTAACTGGAGAGAGTTGAACACTGATTCCTGTTATAATGCTTAGCACACACAGAATATAAGTGGGTAAATTGTTTTTCTCGTGATAAATTGAGCACTTTGCTATTAAGAAATGACATTGACAATTTACAACTTCTTTACATTTTAACAAATTGGAGACACATAAGTTTTGTGTTGTGATGTCATTAGCAAAAACACTTGGTTGGTTTATTAAATAATAAGCATTTATTGCTTGCCCACTCTGTCAGCAATCCTCCAAAAGGCCTGCAGGAATTAGCCACTGTGATCACCATGATCAGATTTACTTGTGATAAGAACATTTTAACCTCGGATCAACACACAGTCTTCTGAATGATTTTAATACGGTATGAAATTGTTTTAAATATTGAAGAAAGCAAATGCCAAAATTAAATCCTCCAAAGAAGGTCATTTTCACCTTGTATGGCGACTAAAATATAAGGTACTGAAGTCACAAAGTAGCAGAAAAGATCGTTATATTCTCTGGGTGAGAAGAGTCTTGGGACCCAAGGCAATGACAACGCAATGCACTATTAGCTACACAAATGTCTACTCGGTATTGTCTTCATGTGAGAAAAAACATCCAATTCTCCATTCAGATGGAAGGTTTTCTGAAATATACAGCATCTTTGCCCAAATGAACAGTTTATTAAGCAGACATATGATGTGGGTAACTGAACGGTATGTATAGTGTATTTCCAAGAATCCTTCCATCTTTCATCCTTGGGATTCTAGAGATTGGTTCATTGTTGATAAGTACCAGGAAGCTCTAAAATTTTTGGTGGGCATGAGATGGGAAAAACTGCCTGGCATTGGGTGGGTCACTTGGATAGCTACCGCTCTGAGACAGAAGTGTGTCACTTAATGGGTTTACTCCTGTTGGTCACTTCCCTTAATTAGCTAAGTTGTGGAAAATTAAGAAAGAAAAAAAAATGGTAAGAAGAGAAACCATAGGATCCTTTCACCATTGACACTTATATAGGTTAATGTTTATAAGTAAAATATCATTATTCTCTGATGTTCATTCTACAAGGATGATGCATGCTTTGAAATACAGCTAACTCCAAAAGGACTCTGAAGTTACTGAGGCCTTACTCACTAAGGGGTGCTTGTCGTGGCTATTGTTCAGTATACCTCTAGATAATGTGTTTCAGGTCTCATTAGGTATCATTCTTGAACTGTCAAATAATCCAAATACCCCAGAATATGCTTGCTGATTCAGCTCTCTTCATTCCCCTCTTGTCCCAACAATCTTTTACCTTTCCTTACCCTGATCTGCTTAAAAATGGGGTCAGATGATTTAAAACTTCTTCATATTTTAAAGTAAAAATTGAATATCAGTAACATTTAAATAGTTTTTCTAATGATTAGTAATGAACTGCATATAAGAAATGTTAGATTTACAATTAAATATTAAAGGAAAACTTACAACTATATATATTATATAAAACCTTCTTTTGTAATTTTTTTATTGAGAGTCGTGCAGCAGAAGTGAAAGTGTGTATGCATGTGTGTGCTTGTGTGTGTGTGTGTGTGTGTGTGTGTGTGTGTCTGTAGGAATTACAAGAAAGGATGATGATGCTAAGACCCACACTTTAAGCAAGATTTGGCTTGTTAGAGCAAGAGAACAAGGCATAAGGAAGAAAGTAGTTTCTGGAATGCAACAGGGCCGTTCCCCTCTTTAGCACAAAATGCTTTCACATTCATTTGTCTTCACTTGACACTTTATAGCACTCCAGAGAGCTCTTTGGAAGAAAGATGTTATAAATGTCAGTATTAAGATAATAAACATAAAAACAATAATAGATACTCAAGACCTTTAAATAGAAGGGAGATGCTGCCTGTATTCATCACTAAGTGGTTTGGATCAATACCAAAGTATTATCAGAACCCCGAGTAAGGAAGGCCTAGGGCACCCTCTAGGTTGGCAGTGAGGTGTGAAACATCCTGAGGGCATCTGTCTTCTCAAAACCAACTGTGCCCTCCCTGCCTGGTTTAAGGCTCTAGAGGCTCCCTGGAAATCCAACACATGCTTACTACACAGACAGTGGCACTTCCTGTTCCAATGTGTTGGAGCACAGGATTTTTTTTTTTTTTCTCACTAGCATTGTCATGACAAGACGGCAGATTACAGTGTGTGCTTAAACATTAATATTGTTTTCTGGTAGCCAATGCAAATGGAATCTATCTTTTAAAATGACCTTTGTAACATACCAATTAATTCACTTTGGAAATACAGCATGACTTGCTAATAGTAGCTAAGCCACATACAAATGAAAAAAAAATACCTTTGTTAACTAGCATGACTTTTTCATTTTTATGAGATAGTTTTAGAATTAATAGTTTGGCCTCCAAGACTTGGAGAGATATTTGTGAGAGGAAGGATTGTCTAGGGCAGTCTTCAGTGTCACACACAGATTCAGAACTCATTTTCATATTTGACAAATGAGAATACTACAGCTATCCACATATGATAAGAAGATTCACCCCAACTGTATTTCCAGACATTCAATCCTGTCTGTAACCTGGAACTTGCTGCTGTGTGCTTTGCTGATTCTTTATCATCATCCTTCTGTAGGCAGAGCCAGATGGATAGAATATTATAATGCTCTATCTGTCACTGTCTGACTCTCCGCAGTACCTATTCTTATCTGATACTTAGAGGGGAAAGTGCCTTTAATTTTTATGGAGAAATGTCAAATTTGTATCTAAAAGATCTCTGGGTTTCCAAACAGCAAAGAAATTTAGAGTAAAGGTATATTCAACACACAACTATTCATCTTGAATATAAATTTAAGATATTTCCTTCATAGGAAATAAAAATGCAGGGTAGGCTAGACAACTTCTAATGAACTACTCTTGTATCTTCTATTTAATGAGTTTTAAATCAAACAAGTGTAATTGTACTTCTCATTTTTTTTCCATTGGATAGAGCCATAGCCATCACAGAATCCAGATCTCTTATTTTACAGCTAGAATATTTGGAAACCTGTGACTTTAAAGGTCTCATCCAGGGAAATATAAAAGACAATAACAGAACCAGGTTGAGAAAGCACTTGCTTTTATCCTAATTAAACACTGTGAATCAACTATTCTAACATACAGCAACTAGCAAATAATCTCTCACTCTTTCTATTTCCTCCCCCCTTTCTTCTCTCTCTCTCTCTCTCTGTATGTGTGTGTTTACTCTGTTTTCCAGGGTAAAATGAGTCAAACATTCTTTACTTTCTCTTAAGTCTCTCCCTCCAAAATTTTTGTTTTTCTGCATCAAATGCCCGGTAAATACCCTCTTCCACCTTTGTGCTCCAGCCCAGGCAAGTGCCTCTTGGAAAGCAGGACTTGAATCATTTTGGAAACACAATTGTTGAACACATTTGTAGATATGGTTGTTCAGACTCCTTAGAAATAAGAGTTATGGCCTGTCCCCTTTGAAAGTATGAGGCCAGAGCAGTGCCAGCCAAACATTCCACCCATTTCTTTGTAGGTTTTATATATGTTTGTTGTTGTTTTTGTTGTTTTAGTGGTAGTTCAGTGGAACAGAGAGAAGTCTAGAAAAAAAAATCTTCCTTTTCCTAGTTATTGGTTTCACTGAGAGTTTTACTTCTGTTATAGACACCATATTTTACTTTACTTGAATTGCCACTGAATGTTCAGAAAGTGCGACTTTAATAAATTCAGTGAGATGGTAGGGATATCATAAGTATTGTTTTCTAAAGTAGCACTGGTACGTACATTTTTCACTGTCATATTTTCATCCTCTTAACCTGACATTACCTACTGAACTCTTTTGTCTCCTTGTGTGAAAATCACATTTTGCATCACTTACTGCTACCCCGTTAAGGTCATCAGACACAACTTGGGATTTCAGGACTGGTGATGTGTTCAGCAGCCTGAAGATTCAATATTGGGGAATTTTTGTACCACCTCATATATTCCTACAAAACTAAAAATATTTTATTTAGAAAAATTGACAATTTCAGAATTGATGAATGAGAACTTTGCAGATGAGACTAAGTAGGGTCAGCCATCTGGCTCAAGTGTTCCTCCAGTGGCAGATACTGGAGAATTAAACATGCTAAGCTGTATGTCCAGACCTCTCTAGGCAGAGAGCTGAGCGAGACTATGTAATGGCACACAAAAGATTGGCGCACAGTTGGCTCTCCTTAAGCACATACATCCCTGCCTCTGTTGTCTGCCCTAGTTTCTCCTTGTTTGCTTCTATCTTTCTTAAACTTCCAAGTTATAATTGACCTAGCTTCCATTGCCAAACTTTTCCTTCTTTACAGCTTTCATCTTAAAACAAAAACAAAAAAAAAAAAAACACTCTTCCTTTTTCCATTCTCCTTGCAACCCTATAGCACACATTGAACAATCAAAGGAAGAGCTGTATACTTTCTTTTTTTTTCTATATTATTATTATTATTGTTTATTACAGTTCGTTCACTCTGTATCCCAGCTGTAGCTCCCTCTCTTATCCTCTCCTGGTCCCACCCCCCCCTCTCTTCCCTCTCTATGTCCCTCCCTTAGTTCACTGATAGGGAATTTCCCCTCTCCTATCTGATCCTAGTGTATCAGGTCTCATCAAGACTGCCTGGATCCTCTTCCTCTGTGGCCTAGTAAGGCCACCTTACCAGGGGGAGGTGATCAAAGAGCAAGCAACAAAGTTCATGCCAGTGACTGCCCCTGCTAGCCTTACTAAAGAACCCCCATGGAGACAGAGCTGTCCACGGGCTACATCTGAGCAGGGGGTTAAGTCCCCTCCATGCATGGTCCTTAGTTAATTCATCAGTCTCTGCAGGAACTCTGGCCCAGATTTTTTTTTTTTTTTTGTCTATGTTGGTCTCCTTGTGGAGTTCCTGTCCCCTCCAGGTCTTTCTGTCTCCCCCTTCTTCCGTAAGATTCCCTGCACTCTACCCAGAGTTTGGCTATGAGTCTCAGCATCTGCTTTGATATCATGCTGGGTAGAGTCTTTTAGGGGCCCTCTGTGGAAGGCTCCTATCCTGTTCTCTGTCTTCTGCTTCTGATGTCTATCCTATTTGCCCTTCTGAATGAGAATTAAGCATCTTTCCTAGGGTCCTAATTGTTGTTTAGCTTCTTTAGGACTATAGATATTACTATGTTTATGCTGTAATAGATGGTAATATCCACTTATAAGTAACTATGTACTTTCAAAGTAATTTATATGTATATTTAAAGTATCTCCTGGTTTTCTTTGTTGTTCTAAATTTCCTACTTAATTTTGACTTCCTCATCAATAGAAGTATTTGAAGATGAAAACTGTAAATTAACCCTATGTACTATTAAATTATTTTAATAGCTTTCATTTATTCTTGGACACTTGCATACATACAATGTATCATGGTCTTATCAGTGCTGAGATCCATGTCCATCCTTCCCCTCCTACTCCTGCCAGACAAATGCATACTGCCCCGCCTTCATGTATTCCCTCTCTCACATTTTTTAATCCACTCTGTCAAACTTGTGCTTCATGCTGGGATGTTGACCAGCCTTGATGTCTTGATCTTCTGCACATCTTTCATCTGCTGTATTCATTTCTTCTGGGAACTCACAAGGAGTTAAATAAACATGGAGAAAAGTCCTACCACTTTTCTCCAAGCTCCCAGCTCTTATTTTCTTTTACACCCTTCTTCTTTGGCATTCTCTGAGCCTTAGGATGGAGTAGGATTTGACATAGGTTTCTTATTTTCAACTCTTTGATCAGTTAGGAATCAACACATTAGCTGACGGCCACCGCAGATAGAAGCATCTCTAGAAAAGGCTAAAAGCACTAATCTACAGGTATAGCCATAAATTCTCAGGAAGTAGTTAGCTAATATATCCATCTAGTAGAACAAGAGTAGCCAATCACCTTGCCACCTTCCAGGGTCAGGACTTTCCCAGCCTTAGCATTTGACTACGCTTATAATACCAAGTATTAATTTTGTCCTACGAGCATTCCTCAAATTCAGTCATAAAGTAGTTGCTTGCCTCTACAGTCTCCATGCTGCTTTTGCACCAGTAGGCATGTCTTGATTGACAA
Source organism: Meriones unguiculatus (assembly GCF_030254825.1). Classification (NCBI taxonomy): domain Eukaryota; kingdom Metazoa; phylum Chordata; class Mammalia; order Rodentia; family Muridae; genus Meriones; species Meriones unguiculatus. The sequence continues at coordinate 44,455,999 of NC_083364.1, read as the reverse complement.
GTCAATATTGTAGTATTCGGGATTCATTGCTGAGTAAAACTATAGATACCTTTTCTCTCACAGAAGCCTACAAAGCACCTGCTCTCGCCATGAAAGGCAGCCAACATACAGGACGTTTTCCAGTCAGGTCTACCTTGATGGTCCATGCTTTACAACTGAACTGCGCTGTGCCTTCAGCAACAGAATCTCACCATTTAATCATGGTGGACAACTAAGATGAATGGTGATGGCCTCTGCTGTTTTCAGAGTCTGCCGGGCCTTCCTGACCAATAATTCATAGAGAGGTTGTCCAAGCCTGGTACTTAGATATTCATTTAATATCCCATTTCTCCTGGGGTAAGTGTTGTCTGCCAATGCAGGGTGTCTATATTCAAACATCTTTGAAATACATTTTCAGAAACAGTTACTGGATATGCTGGAATTGGAGAAAATTGTTAGCCACCAAATGTATGTTCTGGAAACTAAACTTTGTCTCTGAAGAGAAAAAAAAGTGTATTAAATTATTGAGCCATCTCTCTAGTACATATATATTTTTTTGTTTTGGTTTGGTTTTGATTTTTCAAGACAGGGTTCCTCTGTGTAGCCTTGGCTATCTGGGCCTCACTTTGTAGACTAGTCTAGACACAAACTCACAGTGATCCACTTGCCTCTACCTTCCTGAATGCTGTGATTAAATGATTGTGTCATCATGCCCAGCTCATATTTATTTTTTTTAATTAGCTTACAATGTAGTAGTTTCCCATGTGACAAATACACACACACTCAGAGGTGGGGGTACAGGGAGAACGGAAAGGGAGAAGAAGAGGAAGAGATGTTTGGGGTAAGAACCCCATTTAATTTTGACAAAACAATAAAAAGAAGCCCAAAGTGATGGTAAATGCTCAGGAAAAAAAGAAATGGTGAAATCAAAGTCCTTGACCTCAAGAACGTCACACCACAGTGGATAAGACGCCAGTGCCAGTTGCATTCTGTTTATGTGTGACCTTAAATTGAATTTCAATTTTATTTGTTTTATACAAAGTTATTGGCTCCTGAAAATTCGAGATTCTCTTCTCTGCATTTTTATATATTTAAATGAGACAAAGAATAGAATGTTAAGCAGGAATCCTAAATGTAGGAACATAAGGTAATCTTTGTAGTCCTTCATTAAACCTGGCGCAGACTTTGAAGACTTGAGACTTCAGTGAGAATGGGGAGATTTGGAGAGGTTCTAAAGCAAAACCCCCAAAACTGATTAAAGCAGTCAGAAAAAGTAGCAGATGCTCATCAGTTAGGAGCCAAGCAAATATTTTTGCTGGATCAAATTAGAGTCTGCCCAAAGGCTTTGGGAAAACAGGCTTAAAAGTTAATAATTTTAAACCAGGAGTGTCAACTAGAGTTTCATTTATAACACTGTCTTCACCAATCCCAGACATCTCAGTCCTTTTCAGCTCTCTTATAAAAAAGTTCAGCCAGGCTTTGTCTCTAACTCCATCTCAGAAGAGGCAGGTGATGATTAATGGTCCTTACTGCTACTCTTCCACCACTTACATTCAATAGTACAGTAATAAGCTCTACCCTTTCATAGTCACCTCTTGAATCACTGTCATATCTTTGCAGAAAGCACTGATAGCCACTACTAAAGTCCAGTACCTAAGGGGAAAAACCTAAATAACGAGAGAGTAACTATGTATTCTAACCTTTTTTTGCAAAGCTTATATTCTCTGTCTCTCACACACACAAAAACATACACACACATATATGTCACAGACACATAGAAACATACACACACAAACACAGATGAATGTTTCTATGACAACATTCAGGTAATTAATCTATTAAAGATACATAAAGCTTCTAGATGCCAGATAATTACATGCTAGGAATGCACAGAGTAATCAGAAATATTGCTACTTTAGTAATTTAGTGAAATGGGAAATACATCCAAGCCAAAATTTAGCAACTTAGAAGGTTTTATATTTTTGACTAAATAGAGGTGATTTCGGGATTACACAGTATTAGCAAAACCTACTGATGTATATACTTTAAATATGTAGATTTCACAGCATATCAGTTACACCTTAGTCGAGCTTTATTGTTTTTATAAATAAATGTCCTCTGCTTTGAAAAAAAATAATAAATTTGGAACACTTACAAGAGGATAAGAATGGAATGAAAAGGGGACTGAGAAATGATTTTAAAATGGCAATCTTTAAGTATACATACAGATAGAAAAATAACTACAGGTCAGTAATTTTAAATATTTTTTTTATTTCTGAGATTTTTAATATGATTATCACTTTCTCATTTCCTTCCCTACCTCTAAGTATTCCCTAAAGAAGAGTACTACAATTGGTTATCCAATAACAAAGGGTCAGCTCTAAAATCATTTATATGCAAGTGACAGGCTCAACAGGGTATATTTATGTATTTAGGTACATATATTTGTACATATATTATTCATTATGGTAAATTGATACTAAAACAAAACTCTTTTAATAACCAAAAAAAGAGAAAATTTTCATTAAGCTTGTTAACATGCTAGAATGCTACTAAAGAAGTAATGTGGAAAGAAAAATAATTTTTCTAAATCAAGGCTTGCTACCCATTTTCACCAGCTTTAGAGTTTGGCTCAGTCCTGTCTGAAGATAATAGGACCATGCCTCCTTGTCTTATTTCTTCCAAAATTCTAAGCCTGTTTTATTTTCTTTTAAACTTCTTCACATACACACACACACACACACACACACACACACACACACCCCACTCTCTAGGACTTTGCAAGGCAGAACTTAAAAATAAGACCCAAGAAGAGCAAACAAATAAATAGTGCAGGAGAATTATAGAGAGAGAGAGAGATACTTGACTACTTATAAAATGACCTAAAGGTACATGAGTGTCAGTTTCACTTACTTATTCTTTGTTAAAGGTATTTTTGTTTATTATTTAGATATCATCACAAAGAGTTGATTTCCCAAGATATTCAGCTATAAAATGCAGAGATTTTATCCAAATGTTTATTCATAATTCTCAGTGAGGATCCTTTATGTTAAATCTACATAGTGGCTGGTACTGAAGCTTGAAGCATTTATATAAATATGCTGAATATTTAAATTTATTTTTTTGTAGAATTTATAAGATAGTATTTAACATTATCTTTCATCACCCTTCAGTAGAGCAATCATCCAGGTGAGAGCTGTTAGGACTCTCCCGGTAAGTGCTCCCATACCACCACCAATCTACCTTGCTCCACGTCCTCCCACAAATCTGTTGACCACCGGATAGCACATCTGTAGACCACTGGGCGAGCCCAATCACAGAAATTGGCATCTCTGGTTTACAAGAAAAGGTAACAGCATTCGGGCTTTCCCCAAAGCTCACAATTTCCAAACAATTAAGACACTTTTTACGAAGCTCAGGAGAGAGCTGTGGGAAGTTTTTGTAAAATAAACATTGAGAAATGTCTCCCAAAGTCCTTTGTAGAGATGAATGGCTCCATGGGAGAAGCGCAAAGATTTTGTTCCTACAAATGCTCCTTCCTGCCTGGTTGTGAGGTTCTGCTTAGGCTGCAGATGTAAACAGGCGCTTTGTGCAGGTGTAGACCTACTAAATATAGGTCTTTACAAATTTTACCGGAGTTTTGGACAAAGCCATGAAATCATGGGAGGAACTTCCATATATAGACAAGATTTGGCAAGGTTATTTTGCTAAAGACTTTCCCGGGCTGCGTTGGATTGTTTGCTCTGTTTTCATCAGCCACTATTATACACCAAAGGATATGAATAGTTCAGACTTTCAGCTCCAGTTATTTTCCTGATTTTTTTTTTCTCTACTCTGGTTCTAAGTGTTCTTGGGAAAGTATTGATTTGGGAGACATTATGTCCCCATGAACTCTCTTTTATGATGATTATTATTTCAAGATGCTTGTTTTCGGATCAGTCAATAATAAGCTATTTTTCCATTTGAGTCATTTTTAATCTCCACTTGAACTTCCCTTCTAAAAAGAGTTGGAACTTGGCTTAAGAACATTTGAGTGTCGGAAGCAAGGATAATATTGCTAGACAGAACAAGTTATGTAGTCCTGGCTCCTAGTTTTCCAATATAAATTAATTTTTTTCAGGTTTTTAAAGAAGGGGACTACAGTGTAAACAAAGAGAATGTTGAGAAAGAAAGAAGCCTTTAAGCTGCTTCTATACACTGAGGTCTCATTTTCAGTTTCATTGGATAAGCATCCTGTTGATACTGAATGCATTATTTCAGATTGAGAGTTTGGGGAAAGGGGTCACTCAGCTACTGACAGACCCAGGATTCAAACCAATCTTTGGATCTTCATCATCTTACATTTGTGCTTCACACTGCCCCTCTTATGCTTTCTTCCAAGCTGTCAGCCTATTCTTTTAAGAAATTTTATATTTATTTTCAATATTCACTATGTAGTTGTGTCTACAGTATCTTATTTAATTTCTTACATCTTTTTGTTAACATCCTTTTTTTTTTTTTTAATTCTGTGTCAGTCCACCACCCAAAGTGTAGTGAGAAGTTTGATTTCTTTAAAAACCCTGTTATGTCCAAGTGGGTTACATAGTGATGGGAAGAGGGACTGTCTCTGACATGAACTGATTGGCCTTCTCTTTGATCACCTCCCCCTGGGGGGGGAGCAGCCTTACCAGGCCACAGTAGAGGACAATGCAGCCACTTTTAATGTGAACTGATAGACTAAGATCAGAAAGGAGAGGAGAACCTCCCCTATCGGTAGACTTGGGGAGTGGCATGCATGCAGAAAGGGGAGGGAAGGTGGGATCGGGAGGAGGGAGGGGCTTATGGGGGGATACAAAATGAATAAAGTGTAATTAATAAAATAAAATAAAAAAACCTGTTATGTAAATATGTTTTTGTTTTACTCCAGTTGTGGGATATGGGGCTGCTTCAGATTGTCCACAGCAGCTGACTATGATTTGTCTCATGCTTTATGAGAGGTCTGATTTTTGCCAGCTGAAGATACTTAACACTTGGAATTCTGGTGACCCTTCAACAGCGTATATCAATGCCAGTGTCCCAAGAAAGGCAGCAGCTGCTGGTCATCCTGATTCTATCCTCACTGCTGCTGGTTCCTGCTGCTGCTTTTGTTGTTGCTTGTTTTTAGATTGCTGGTTACTGGATGGTGGTATCTTGATGTAGATGTTTGGTCTTGCCCCAAGAAACTTGACGGATCCAATCAGCAGGAAGTAATCTAAAAACATCTATAAACCCATTCCCCTCTAACCTTCTTTCTTGTTTATCTAGTGTTGGGAGGCTAGAGGGGATTTGGGTAGAGAAAAGTGGGAGATATAAGAACCCAATAAAGTAGGCAAAAAGCCCAGCTATACAAAAATGTGAAGATCACTATGTTAATATTATCATCTTCCATAATGACACTATTTATTCACCAGATTTAGATTTTATGCTCTCATTATTTTAGTGTAAACTCATGTATTCTTATTAAGATGACAGAAAAGTTCACATCCCAAATATGAAACGACTTGCCAAGTGATATCATTGTTTAGAAGCCCATGAAACCCTGCAGTCCTGTTTTCTTGTATCCCTCTTTTCACTATAGTTTGCACTGGAGACAGGGGACAGCAGCCTCATTCAAGCTTACACATATAGTTGAATGCTTTCCTTCAACATTTCAAATGACTTAGTTCCTTATTAAATCAGCCATGCATACACTTACAAATTACCTACCAATTCACCTTGCCAACCTCAACACCAACCTGCTGGAGCAAGAGCAAAGGGCCACGAGCTGAACTGAAAAGTTTTCTCAACAATCCTTATGGAAGGTTACTCTTTCATGACCAATGCCTTGGTGGTGATGGATGCAACCTTTATATTTTGACACGTTTTGAACACATTTAATCCTGTTTTGACCTCTAATCAACTAGTGGTATATCTTCTTTATTTATCTACCAGCAGATTCTTGTCTATACAGTCATTCTACCTATGTTAAAATATATCTTTTGGGTACAACTCAGTGTAATGTTCTACCTAACATGCTGAGTCCCTCTGTGACACTTGAATTCTCTACTTGAATGTTTAGACTAATGAAAACAGGAAATTTTAAGGAGGACTGAAGTCCAATCTGAAGTAACTAGTGCTTTCTGTAAGAAATGATAATGTCAGGAAAAGGGTACATTTTCTAGCAAAAGTATATATGTAACTCCAGACAACATGTTCATATATGTGTATATGAATATGTATGGATGGATATGTAATGTGTATGTATGTACATGTAATGGATATATAATATAAATAAAGATTATGAATGGATGATAAATAAATGATAGACAATATAGACTATAGATATGTAAATAATTTTCATTAAAAAATTTGTAAGATACTTAGTCATTTCTTTTATTTTTCTAGCTTAGGTAAGACACATTAATGATAGTGATACTATTAAAATCCTGAACTAGTTCATGTTGTTATAAAGCTAATAAATACTCTCTCACCCCAAAGTAGGCATGTTGCAAGAGTAAAGAAATTAAATGGAACACATTTTGAAGAATAAAGAACTTTGTGAAATGAACAATTTAAATATCTACTGAAAACTAATGTGGTATAGAAGGCATGGCATAAGCCGTCTCTGAGTTATTTATCCATAACAAAGGAACCAATCACATCCCTCTGTTAGAATACTAGGTCATTGCTCACTAAGGCTCTGTGTCCATGAGCTTCTATGAGTTGCCATTTCAGACAAGATACCACTATGGTGAGCTTCTTTGTGTCTAGCTTGCAAAACCAGTTGAATCCAGAAGGTAGTTTTTCTTTCCCTACTATAAAAAGAGTTTTTTGGGTCATGGATGGTTGCTTTCTCACTGAGCTTTTAAAAGAAGAGAGAAAAATGCCTTCAGTTTGCTAGGAGCAAAAATATGTTCTTTTTCATCTGAAACCATTACTTGCATCTCACTAAATATTACTGCGCCTCCTACAAGTGGCTTATCATCATATCTATTTGCAACAGCAAACTCAATGTATTAGTGAAACCTCTTCAGACCACTGGAGCCTAGCAGCCGAGGAAGCTTTGGGGAATAAAATATCTGACAGCAGGTGGCCTGGGTAGACCAGCTGTGTGGCTGCACATAGGAACTGCCACTTAACAAGTTAGGGCAGCCTGTTCCCATAGCTCATGGGGAGTCGGGCACAATTCTATTCCCTTTAGACACCCAGGCTGCCAGAGGGAGGGAGGAAAGAACAGGCGTTTCATCATGCTCTGTGTCTATTTTTCATGCAGTTTTAGCCTGTACTTAAAATGGTTTCATGTGCCAGAGTAAAAATGTCAGTGCCAGGAGATACTACAGCATTGACCCAGAGTCTGTATGTCAGTAGTCTCATTGCTTTTTGGGGGGGACATGGTCAGTTACCATGGTAACAAGCAGCCAGGGCTTATTAGCGCTTGTTAGTGTTTAAAAGGTGATTTATAAGCATATAAATAATTGGCAGCTCGTTAACAGGTGGGGCTTCTGAACTCAGCTGCCTTTGGCAATTATCTACCGGATTCAAGAGTTGTGCTGCTGTCCTCTGCAGCTGCCTGCCAGCCTGGCTGGCTCAGAGATCATCAACCTTGAAAACAAGGCGAAGAGGAAACAATCCATTAGTAGGGTAGGTGGAGCAGTTCCTGTGACCCACACTGGTCCCTTACCGAGAGAAATGTACCCGAACAGATGGGAGGGAGTACAGGTTGCCCATTTTCAATTTCTCCTTCTGAAGATCCACATATTCTCTCCCCTAAGCCAGAATTACATGTAAGTGGTTGTTTGGACTACAAGAGCCCCCTGACTAAGTATACCTCCATGAACCAGGAGCCATAAGCATTGAATGTCCATCAGAATGGGTGTACTCTTCTCAGTTCAATCAGGTGTTATCTATTTATGTGTATTTTCTGTCTATCTATCTATCTAGTTTTCTATCATCTATCTATCTATCTATCTATCACCATCATCTATCTATCTACCACCATCATCTATCTATTATCATCTATCTATCTATCTATCTATCTATCTATCTATCTATCTATCTATCTATCTATCTATGTATTTTGTATCATCTATCTATATTTCTATGTATCTTTCAATCAATCATCTATTTATCTATCATCATCTATCACCTACCCATCAATCTATCATCTATGTATCTATGTATCTATCTGTCTATCTATCATCTGTCTTTCTTATCTATTTACTTACACCTGCCTCAAAAATTGTATTTTGTTTCTGTGCTACAGAATTCAACTGAATTGACATTATTAAAACTATCTGTAGAGATAGAGAATAAGAATGAGAGTGAAAACTAGCTGGATTGTTTGGAGGCCCTAGTAATTAATTTTTCTGTAGGGCTAAGTGCATCCTTTCCTACCGAGGCCTGAAAAAGCAGTCCAGTTAATGGAAAAGGAGCCAGAGGCAGGCAACAGAGTCACAGACAGCCTCTAATCCCATTGTTAGGGAACCTACATGTTGACCATGCTGAACATCTGCTACCTATCAGTAGGGAATTTAAGTCTGGCCCATGCATTCTCTTTTCTTGATGGTTCAGTCTCTGTGAGCCCCCCAGGGGCCCAGGTTAGTTGGCTCTGTAGGTCTTCTTGTGGTGTCCTTGAACCCTTCCAGCTCCCTCTCTTCTTCTACTCTTCCACAAGACTCCCTGATCTTGGCCTGCTGTTTGGCTGCCAGTGCATATTTTTAAATGTAGTAATGCCTGCTTAATCTGTGTGACGTTATTTGAATGTACAGGTTTTCAGGGCTGGCTGTTATTAGATAACTAGTTTGTGTGCTCTTTGCTGGGGAAGACTATTTCTCCCTCTCAACTCATTGCTTAGTTGCTGTTACACCTTTTTCTAGGTTCCCTTTTCAACATCTCATGTTTATCTACAGTTTTGGATGTTAGACAAGTTTGAAAAATGCATGACTTCATATCTTTAATCTATAAATGATTAAATACCAGGTCTTAGCATAAAAACCAACTTAATCTCAGGCACGTGAGAAAAGGAGGAAAAATTAGAACAGCAAATAAAAGGTACAACAGAAGTAAGAATTATTAAAACACTGGAGAGGGAAGTCTTTGGAAAGACACATGATGGGGTAAGAAAATTAAAGACTAACATGATTTTCCAACAGGTTCCTGTGGTTCATTTCTTTCACTTTAAGAGAATGTGATGTGCCTGTGACCAGTCAGCCTTCTAGTGTTTCTTAAGGGATGGGAAAATGGAAAGGTGTCTATGAGCTGTGTCTGCCTCTTCACAGATCAGATGGTACCATTATCACCTTTTCATACATAAGGAAACACAGATGCTAAAAAGAAAACTTTCCCAAGGATACACCAAGGAACAAATTCTGGAGAGATTTGTGACTTGAAAGCAGAATGTTCTCCTGCATTCTTCCATCCCAATACAAAGATATGCTGAGCGAGAGCCCACATCTAAATATGAAACAGTAAAGTCTTAAGAGAGTACGACTCCTCGTACAACAGAAAGAAACGAATCTAGTGAGATACAACATCAGCTCTCCTTAAGCCTGTAAGAAGAGCGGCAGTCCACATGACCTACTGGTCAACTTAGTACAGGGCTACACTTAACGGGTTAAAAAGACTCAAAAGCCTTTTCCTCATTGCTTGGCCAAAAAGGAAGAAGGGAAATAAAGAAAATGCATGTCTTGCACATGCAGTGCTAAGAGTGATTAGGTCCCGAGCTGCCAACCACAGAGTAAAGCTGCCCATCCTGCCACAATAGTGTCTGAATCTACCCTGAATGTTAAGTGCAGTTCACAAATGTCAAAAGACAACGAAGAATACCTCAGAAGGAGCGTGGAAAAGGCAAAACAGCAGATGTTTAGGGCAATAAAACCTTTTGTATGACAATATGATTTTGGATATGTGTCATTTAATATTTGTTTAAACCCATAGAGTGGACCGTGCAAAAGTTAGTGTGAATGTGAACTATGGACTTTGAGCGTTAATTATTTGTCAAAGTAGCTTTATCAACTGTAACAAACGTGTCATGTGCTGTGACTGTTGCAAAATGAGAATACTGTGTGTGAAGAGGAACAACAGGGGTGCTATGGGCCTCTCGGTAAACCTATCCGGAAAATAAATTAATCAACAACTTAGATTTGTATGCTATTGGCGAAGCAGCATGGTTTATTTAAGAGTGATTGTGCTGGTTTGAATAAAAAAAAAAATTCTCCATAGGCTCATGTATTTGAATATGTTGCTTCCAAATGGTGGAGCTGTTTGGGAAGATTATGGATCCTGTAGGAGCTGAAGAAAGTATATCACTGCGGGGAGGCTTTGATGGATTATCATTGAACCCAATCTGCTTCCTGGGTGTGGATGACAACAGAAACTATCAGTACCAGAGTACCAGAAGTTGGGGCTTTGCTTTGAAGAACCTGGATGTGATTTTTTTTTTTTTTTTTAACTCACTGGGCTTTGTGAAAGACAAAAGTCCTTAAAGTAATGAAGGGGAATGAATTTTCATGAATTCAGATGATGAATTTTCAGAGGAGAATGAGGACTCTTTTTACCAACTAGTCTACGATTTTTGTATTATGTTTTTGAAAATAATGTGGCTGCATTCTGTCCATGTCCTGGAATTTTGTGTTAGGCAAAATTTACAAAGTAATAGGCTACTTGTATTGGTGAAAGAAATTTCAAAGCAGCATAACACTGAGTCTGTCATGGGCATTTCTAATTGTACTTACTAAGATCTACTACGGGAAAAAAAAAAAGCAACAAGTAGGGGTAGAAAGAAATTTTAAAAAAAAGTATGCAATTGGTGAAAAAAAAAAGAAAACTCGGAAATTTAAGAGTGCAGTAAAATGTTGTGTTCAAAAAAAAAAGCAGTAATTTTAAAAGAGATTAGCATCATTAAAGAGAAACCTTTAGTGATGTAATAGAACAATTTTAAATTTGCACTTAGGGCAAGATAAGTCTCCAAGTTGTTCAAGAAAGGAGCCTAAGGCTTTTAGGGGTATTGTCTTGTTTTTGTTTTTGTTTTGTTTGTTTGGTTTTGCTCCTAGAGAGCATACAGAAGTGATTGTAAATGTTAAACACTATAGAAACTTTATAAGTTGTACTAAATGCATCTTGTGCCATGTCATGGTTAGGATCCTTCGGGATCTGGTGACCAAATGAGGTCATTTGACTGAGGTATATTCCACATAGGTTCATGTAGTTGAACACTTGAACAAAAATTTGTTCAGGCAGCTTTCTGCTTCTGTTCCATGCTTTTTCCAACATGATAGGCACTATTCCTCTGGACACACAGTGAAAAAAGTTAGCTATTTTTTCACTACGTTCCTTTCAGGTCATGGTCTTTTATCAAAGCAATAGAAGAGCAAATTAGAATAGTGGTTGTATTGGACTCAAGACTAATGTAATCTCTTAATTTAAACTATGCATTTGAGTAGTTATTAGCCATAAGACACCTTTTAAATTAAAATTAGTTAAACTTATATTAATATTAAAATTTCAATTAGTTCTAAAGTCATTTCTAAAGAAATAATTGATTCATCAGGAACTCATAATAATTCATATATATGTATGATGAATATATTATATATAGTGAATATATAGATATATGGTGAAGTAAACAAATCTAGTTTTATGATGAAAGAGTTTAAGTAACACATTACCACAGAATTGCTATACTCACTACATAGATCCATCACAGAGTAAATTTGGAAATTATAATAGTAAAAATAATTAAGGTTTAAAAAATCAGACAAATATGTATATTCTGGTACTACTTTTTCAGCCTAGGAATCCATAATGACAAAAAATTTGAGTAGTTATTAGCCATACGACACCATTGAAATTAAAATTAGTTAAACTTACATTAATATTAAAATTTCAATTAGTTCTAAATGAAAATAGTATATTGGATTTGAAAGATATAGACTAATTCTATCATTAAAGAGACACTGTTTAGAGAACACTTCTTTAGAAAAGCTAAGAAATTACCACATAAAGGCATATGTTAAGTGTTAAAAGAAGTAAATGAAATCTATAATTTGTCTCAAAGAAAATAAGAAAATCATAGAAACAAATAAGGGGAAATAAACAAAATTCAAATATGAAGATAGGTAATTTAGCTCAAAAATGTTAACAATTATATTAATTTTTAATGAGCTACATTCAATAAAGTCTAAGAATTTCATGAACACACACATACACTCACACTGCATTTATAAGGAATAATTTTTAATACATAAATAGAGAAGTGGTGCAAAATATGAAACATATAAAAATATACCACCAACACACAAGGATTAAGAAGGATAGTATTCACATTAAGATCTGGTACGCTAGACATAACAGGCAAACACCGGAATTAAAACTTAGATGTAGCTGTAATACGATGAAGTAGTGCCAGCTTCTAGACCAAGAACAAAGCTGGACAAAATAGAACCACTTCATAATTGTGTAATGACTGATTAATCAGGAACTCATAACAATTCATAGATATGGTAAATAATAGATAGATAGATAGATAGATAGATAGATAGATAGATGATAGATAGATAGATAGATAGATAGATGATAGATAGATGATAGATAGATGATAGATAGACAGATGGTGAAGCAGACAAATCTAGTTTTATGATGGAAGAGTTTAAGTAACACATCACCACAGAATTGCTATACTCACTGCATAATCCTGGCAAGTGCACATAGATCCATCATAGCGTAAATTTGGAAATGATGACATAAAAAAAAGGTTTAAAATCAGATAAAATATATCTTCTTGTACTACCTTTTTGGCCTAAGAATCCATAATGACAAAAAAAAAACAAAAAACAAAAAACAAAAAACAAAAACAAAAACAAAAAAACAGAAAACGCACTGACATTTGAAATGGAAATAGCTTAGATGTCTATCAAATGATATATGGTTAAAGAAAATATTGTTCATTTATATAATGAAATATTATTCAGCTCATAAGAAAAACAGCCTCGTGAAATTAGCAGGTAATTGGATGGAACTAGAAAAAAATATCATTCTGAATTGGGTAAAATACATAGAGAAAAACTGCATGTTTGTTTTTTCTTCTTCGTATTTCTGAATGTTAGTTTTGAGAGTTTTGATAGGTATGTTACACTTGGAATACCAACAGAAGTGAGGAATTTAGGAAAAGGCCAAGGTGGGGGTGGCTTTCAAGGGGAGAGGGGCCAGAGCACAATGGGGAGTACTAGAACAGGAAGGGAGAAATTGGCATATGGAATTGGATAACAGGGTATGGGAGAATCTGCGTCAAGGCGTAATGGGGTGGAATTTTTAGTTGTGTTGTGTGGATATGTTTTTGTTATAGTCCCAGGAGCGAGATGTGTGAATGCTTTGTCCTTAGCTGGCAGCAGCCTTGTGAGAGGGTACATGATCCTTGTCAATAGGAAACTACTTGTGCAGGGGGCGTGGGTTTCCGCCAGCTTAAAAACATTGTTGTGCGATTTTTAAAAGGTATAAATAGGATCCGACAGCCAGAGAGAGAACACATTGCTTCACATCGCTTTGCATTGCTTCTTTAAGCTTGACCTCCCTTTAGCTTTACCCCTAGAGAGAAAAGCTCTGGAGAACTCTCTTGGTTTTTCTGGTGAACCACGCCACTTCTGCTGAACCCTGCTGCTGCTGCTGCTGCTGCTCCTTTTCCTTATCGCTGCTGTTCTTAGCTGTTTTACTGGACCGCTGGTATCCTGATGACGAAGAGCAGATTCTCCCCAAGGAACTAAGTCTAAAGAGGTACACATTCCCCATCCCCGTTGACTGCCTTTCACTCCTATCTAAGGTCGGTGGGTTTGAAGGGAGGTAGAGGTATTTAAGAACCCTAAATAAAGTCGGTTTTTGAAAAATCAAAGCCTACGCAGTAACTTACACTAAAGGCTTTTCGAAATGCCAACAAGGAAACCTACTACTATAAAAGCTTTCTAAAATATTGAATATACAAAAAGAGGTTTAATGGCGGTATCTTAAGTTTGCTTAATGATATGATAGTTTGAACCCAATAGTTAGACCACATGTCAATGAAAGACGAACATTTAAGTTGGGCACTAAAATTTTGAGTTGGAAGAGAAGAACGGTGGTTATCAGAGGAGTTGGGGAAAGGGTGCTGATTATCTTCAAAATACCCTGTGCGCAAATAAAGAATTAATGAGATATTGTTATAGAATTAAAAATGATCAAGTGCTACTTAAGATATAAAAGTTAGAAAATAGTATAAGATGAATTATACTGAATATTTGATGTTTTGGAAAGTCAGCTAAAACACTAGAGGGAAGTTTATAGTCTGAAATTCTTATATGAAAATCATTTACATAAACAATCAAGTTTTCAATTTAAGAAGCTAGGGAAAGCAATGTATAATTAAACTCTCAAAAAAACTGAAGAAAGGAAACAATGAAAAAATTCAATAGCTAAACATAACTGACAAGCCCTTTGACAAATTAATAGAAAAAAACAAGGGGAGAACATGCAAATAAAAAAAATAGAAATGGAAAGGGAAAAGTTACAACAGATACAAAGGAAATTCAGAAATTATCATTAAATTTTTATATTCCACTAAAATGAAAAACCTAGAGAAAGTGATACATAGTACCTACCAAATTCAAACCAAGATATAAGAGAGCTATAATAACAAAAGAGATGGAAGCAGTAATTTAAAATATTTTTACTATAAAAAACCAGATGGATTCAGTACGGAACTCTACCAGACCTTCAAAGAAGAATTAACATCAGCACTTACCAATTGATTCTGAAAAACAGAGAAGGAAGAATTATAATATTGCCCTGATAACAAGACCAGGTAAAAATGCAGCAATAACAGAAAATAATTATAGATGAATCTCTATGATAAACATAGATGCATACATTCTTAATAAAATACTTGCAAAGCAAGTTAAAGGAGCTATACTAAAGATTGTTTACTGTATGAAGTTGGCTTCATTCTAGACATGCAGGATGACTGAACCTACATAAACACAATGTTACAAAAAATTTTCTTAAATAATAAAAATCATGTGATAATCTTGATGCATTCAGGAAAGGCCTTTGACAAAATCCAACATCCCTTTATGCTAAAAACCACAGAGACTATGGATAAAGGAAACAAATCTAAATAAATAAAGCTATACTGCCTATTTGCAAAAATCACTTAAAATCTAAAAAAAGAAACCTAATGTGGTAAGTATACCCAGGAAAATATCAGAATTCAAAGTCAGCTAAAATATCAAGTATCTTTTTTTATTTTTCAGTGATTTCTTTTTAAAATTTTATTTTTTTGTTTTATTAATTACAATTTATTCACTTTGTATCCCTAGTCGCCTCCCAATCTCACCCTCACACCATCATCTCCTCCCATGGCCCTCCCCAAGTCCACTGATAGGGGAGGTTCTCCTCCCCTTCCTTCTGATCCTAGTCTATCAGCTCTTATCAGGACTGGATGTATTGTCTTCTTCTGTGGCCTGGTAAGGCTGTACTCATCTCAGGGAGTGGTGATCAAAGAGCAGGCCACTGAGTTCATGTCAGAAACAGCCCCTGTTCCAATTACTAGGGTACTACTTGGACACTGAGCAGCCACTGGCTACATCTGTGCAGAGGTTCTAGGTTATTTCCATGAATGGTCCTTGGTTGGAGTATCAGTCTCAGAAAGGACCCCTGTGCCCATATTTTTTTTTCTTTCCTTGTACAACTCCTGTCCTCTCCAGATCTTTCTATCTCTCCATTCTTTCATAAGATTCCCCGCACTCTGCCCAAAGTTTGGCTATGAGTCTCAGCCTCTGTTTTGATACCCTGCAGGGTAGAGTCTTTCAGAGCCCCTCTTTGGTAAGCTCCTGTCCTGTTCCCTCTTTTCTTCCTCTTCTGATGTCTGTCCCATTTGCCTTTCTGAATGACAGTTGAACGTCTTACCCAGGGTCCTCCTTCCTGCTTAGCTTCTTTAGGTGTACAGATCTTAGTGTATTTATCCTATATTACTTGTCTAATATCCACTTATAAGTGAGTATTTCTAAAGGATGGCTCTGTTGGGTATGTTATTCTTGATTGGCAGCTTTTTCCTTTAGTGTCATGATTGTCTTAAGCCACAGGACCCTGGCATGTGAAGTCACCCCTGAGAAGACTGATATTAGATTTCTTCAATGTTATTTGTTTCCCCTTTTTTACTGCTATTGAAAACCTTCATTTTAATCTTTGGGAGCTTGGTTGTAAGGTATTTCTGAGTAGAGTTGGTTGACTTTGACTGAAATATTTGATCCTTTCATATTAATTTTTTTAATTTTCATTTTTTAAATATTAGTTACAGTTTATTAACTTTGTATCCCAGCTGTAATCTGCTGCCTCATTCCCTCCCAATCCCACCCTTCCTCCTTCATCTCCTCCCTGCCCCTTTCCAAGTCCACTGATAAAGGATGTTCTCCTCCCTTTCCATCTGACTGTAGCTTATCAGGCCTTTTCAGGACTGGCTGCCATGTCCTCCTCTGTGGTCTAGCAAGGCTGCTCCTCCCTGGGGAGGAGGGAGGTGAAAGAGCCAGCCACTGAGTTTATGTCTGAAATACTCCCTGTTCGCCTTACTAGGGTACCCACTTGGGTACTGAGCTACTATGGGCTACATCCAAGCAGGGGTCCTTGGTTGGAGAATCAGTCTCATAAAAGACCTCGATGCCCAGATATATCTGGTCCTTGTGGAGCTCCTGTCCTCTCCAGGTCATATTATTTCCCCCTTCTTTCATATGATTCCCTGCACTCTGCCAAAGGTTTGGTTATGAGTCTCAGCATCTGCTTTGATATACTGTTAGGTAGAGTCTTTCAGAGCCCCTCTATGGTAGGCTCTTGTCCTGTTGCTTGTTTTTTTTTTTTTTCCAATGTCCATCCCGTCATACTTAGATGTTTCTATTCTTCCCTAGGACTGGGAAATTTTATGTTATTATTTCATTAGATGAATGGGTCTCAACCTGCGAATTGCAACTCTTTTGGAGTCAAAGGACCCTTTCACAGGGGTCATGTATGAGATATTCTGCATATCAGATATTTGCATTATGACTCATAACAGTAGTGAAATTACACTAATGAAGGAACAACAATATAATTTTATGGTTTGGCGTTACCACAACATGAGGAACTGTCATAAAGGGTTGCAGCATTAAGAAGGTTGAGACCCACCACATTAGACATATTTTTTATCTCTTAGGACTTAGCATTAAGTCCTTCTCTGATTCTATTACCTTAAATATTTTCTGTTTAATTTTGGCCCAAACTTTTTGTAAATTTCCTTGTATGATTTTCTATTCTTTTTTATCCTCTGGGTATTTTGTAAAGTACTGTCTCTGAATTCACATTTTCACTCTCTTGTCAGTGATGCTTTCTATTGTATTTCTTATTTCAGTGTAGTAGTTATAAGTGCTCAGGATTTCCATATAACACTTTTTTAATTATTTTCAACTTCTCTGTGGAATACAAAACAATTTCTTTGTATTTCTTGAAATACATGGAGTTTTCTCTTTTTTTCTCATTAGCTTTCTTTTTTAATTTAAATTTTTACTTTTTTCACAATTTACTCATTATATAACACAATTGAAGCCTTCTCCCTCAACTCCTGCCAGTCCCACCCTTCCTCCCTCTTGCCCCCTAGTCCACTGAAAGGGGGAATTCTCCTTTGCCATCTGCCCATAGCTTATCAAGTCTCATCAGGACTGCCTGGATCTTCTTCCTCTCTGGCCTTGTAAGGCCACATTGCCAGGGGCAAATGATCAAAGAGCAGTTTTTGTTTGTTTGTTTGTTTTTTAAATAACAACAACAGTTGCTTTAAGTTATCTGAGACCTTGATTATTTACACTTGCTACTATATTGATCGCTTTTGGTACCCTAATTTATTCTGAAATGTGGTCACAATCTTGACAGTTGGGATTTGTTAGGGAAAAACAAGTCTGAGCATAAAATGATGGGGTACTGTTCCTCATTTGGCTTTGTTTGTGCTTGACATTCGAAAATTCAAGCAAACTTTTCATCGTTGTTGACATCATTGCTCACTTCTGCAGTTTCTGTATGAGTGAGTCTTCAAAGTACAGGTTGGCTACAAATCTACTATCATTGTGTTGTCACTATTTCAGCACATGAGTACAATCCCAGCCCCGATTTGTCCCAAAGCTGCTGTTACTGCCAAAAATCCATCATAGGATTGTATAAAAAAAGGTAATCCACACCTCCCAGGTTTTTCTTGGAACTGATTTATGCCCAACTATGTCTTCCACAATTACTGACTAGTGGTCAAGAACTGAAGGATTATACATGACTCTGGGTAGAATCATTATGGAGCTATGAGTTCCAGTGTTGGTGTAAGAGAAACAGAAAAGAGTGAAATACAAACACAGTTTAGAAGCTTACAAACACACCCACAAATAACTGATTATAAACATGTGCATTCAATAAATTAGTTTTTTTTCCATAAAAGGTGCTGAAAAATAGATATATCTATGTGTAGAAAACTGAAGCTAGATCCCTACTTCTCACCAGTTACTTCAGTAAACTCAAAATTATTCTAACTGAATACTGAGGATTCGTATGTTATTGTAAGTAAATTGTATCTTAATTTAAATATGTATGTGTGTATTGATCATCTACAACATACCAGAAGCTGTGATAGCAGCTACACATGCAGAGATTTTATTAAAAGAATATTTTATTCTCTTCAAATTAGCATATTCAAAACAAACATTTCTTGGTCCTTCAAGGACTCAACCCTCAACTGAAATTTACCCTTTATTCTCAACACAAATAACAGTTTTCGCTTTTGGTACACAGTACACCCATGATATTCAGACTAAGTACAGCACTGATTCAGTGTGACACCAGGGGATACAAAGTCTTCCAGTGATGGGTACTGTTGTAACACAACACTCATCATTTATCAGATTAAAAAAATAATCTCTTATTCACTTTTCTGTATAAGTAATTCTGGGAACTGAATTACTTATACAATGGGAACACATTTATTTAAAAAAAATTTGGCATGTGCACGTGTGTGTGTGTGTGTGTGTGTAAAATGAAGGTATCAGTTTAGTAGCTTTTTTACTTTTATGTCTTCGGGAGGTTTGTTCTTTTTATACACTAAGTTGACAACATCTCTTTATTATGTGGCTGTACACTTGATAGGAAACAACCATAGATATTGGGCTTAACGTGACTTGCCACGACATGCTCCAAGGTATTCCCACTGCCCAATCTGTGAGGTAAGCCAAGAGTCTACAGGCTTATTGAATTTGGAAGAAGCTAAGGTCTGACCATTGTTGCCTTTACTTGAAATCTAATTGCCTTTTTAATGGCTTTTTCAATTACTATGTTAATTTCAAGCCAGAAGGACAAACTCAAAACTTCTAAATAAATTAAAGCCAAACCAAAATGCCTATCCAGCTATAGAAAGATCTCTTTAGTTTTTCAAGTATAGCGAAATTTTGTTTTAAAGTGAATTAGTTAAAAGTCAGAAATGGGAAGGGGAATGTAAAACCAGAATGCCCATAAAGCATTCTCTCTTGTAAACATTTAGAGAACATGCAAGAGTAAATTGCTCTTTTATGAGGTCTGCAGAGAAACATAATATATAACTTGCTTTTGTTGGGATGTTTGAATTTTGCTTTTCTCTCAAATTGTTTAAACACCTTTTGCTGGGAGAAAATAAACTCAAACTCAACATACCAAATGTTCACATACAGAGTTCTTTCTGAACCCTAGAAGTACAATTTCTATTGAGATCTATAATCTCTTCTTCTGATCCTTCCTTGGTATCTACCCATTTTTTTCTATGTAGTCTACAACATATTTGTCATGAATCTTTTCCTCCATCAGCATATGTGCATCTCTTCTGCTTAGTTCTTATCACTTCTTTCCAAGAGCTTAATATAATATGCACTGTTCAAAATCACAGATTTAAAGCCTGTTACCTGAGGCCTTAATCCCAGCACTCAGGGCAGGTGGATTTTTGCAACTTCAAGGCCAGAGCAGTCTGCATAGTGAGTTGTAGGCCAACAAGAACTACCTAGTGAGATCCTATCTCCAACTACTGAACAAACAAACAACAGTAACAAAATAGTATCATTACATTCTACAGAATCTACTCAACACAATGATTCACATGTATATATCACTCATACAGCCCACATAGTGCTCACAGAAGACACACACATCTGTATATACTTGAAAAACTGAGAAGACATTGACAATGTTTTGAAATCACTTATTTCATGTAAAATGATTATTTTCTTGTTACAAATAGATACCTCTATCACTGGAAGAGTATTCATTATTCTTGTACCACCTTTAAGTTTGTAACCCTTTTCGTTTACAGGATTCTAATAAGTTGTTGTTAGGATTGTCTGCATTTTACAGAGGAGAGACACAAGGGAAATATAAATTACAGTTCTAAATCTATTTAGCAATGGGCACACAATACTATGCAAGATAAAAAAAATAACATTTGATGGAAGAGTCATAAAGTTGGCAAAGTCTTCGATTAAAAATATATTGGATATATTCAAGCACAGAACTGCTTGAAGGTCTTGACTGTTCCCTGACTAATCCTGCTTGTGGCAAACAATTATCTCTTTGTCTTCATACTTCTTTGAAAACTTCCTGTTCCAGACTTTCTCCTTATTTTGTTTCTTCTCTTTTGTGATTGAAAAGGTTTAAATGTCTGCTGAAAAGTCCATCTACTGACATACAGCATGTGCAAGTTTAAATAATACCCTGCAGCTTGGGAAAGAGAAGGCACAATGCACCTTTTGATAAACAAAAGGGGGGTCTCCTTATGAACATTTAGGTAATTACAAATGATGACCATCTCCGTATGGAATACGTAAAAGTTTTATAGTCATTATTGTCCCATTTGTTTTATTTTGTAGAGTGGATATCACATTTTTTTTTAATCCCTCTCCATCCCCCTGCACCTCCCCCCACACACCCAGACTTCTGTGTCCTGTAGCAACTGCCTTTGCCCTTTGTAGTTTTCAGTGGTGCCCTTATCTACTCATGCTATATGGTCCCTTCCTCCTAATCCTCTTCATATACCCATTATTTTTCGGTATCATTAGCCTGGTTTCTTTTGACACAAAGGCTTAAAAGTCACTACCTATTTCTGTCTGTGTTGCCAACTTTTCTTGTCCCTGTCATAGTGACAAGTTAAATCTCTGACAGCAAATGTCAAATCTCCCAAAGTGCATTGCAGACTAACTTCAAATCAATTTAACCAAGAATAAGGCAACTGTGAATAAAATAATTACTATTTGTGGGATGAAAGGCAGTTCTGGGTTGCCTCAAAATTCATGCCCATATGTTAGTTCTTCATTGTTTGTCACTAATAATTTTAGTAACACCTTACAGATGAGTATGAGTAGACTTGAGTTTGCTCTCTTGAAAACTTGAAGCACTTTCCATAGTAATATAACAAATACTAGACCTGGGATAGAAAACTGAAAGGTTAGAATTTAAACACTTGTTAGGTTCTACCCTATACCAATTTCTAACACCTCTACCAACACACTTTTGACTTTTAATTTCTAATTATTATATATTAATTTTAGAGATTATGCTTTCATATTCTACAAATTAAAATATTCACTTTACATTTTAAAGCATTTTTTCTGCTTTTTATTATTTTATTTTTTTATTAATTATACTTTATTCACTTTATATCCCCCCATAAGCCCCTCCCTCCTCCCTTCCCAATCCCACCCTCTCTCCTCCTTCTTCACACATGCCCCTCCCCAAGTCTACTGATAGGGGAGGTCTTCCTCTCCTTCCTTCTGATCTTAGTTTATCAAATCACATCAGGAGTGGCTGCATTGTCATCTTCTGTGGCCTGGTACGGCTGCTCCCTCCTCAGGGGGAAGTGATCAAAGAGTAGGCCAATCAGATTATGTCAGAGGCAATCCCTCTTCCCATTACTATGAACTGCCATGTGCTATTTTTGTGCAGGGGTTCTAGGTTATCTCCATGAATAGTCCTTGGTTGGAGTATGAGTCTCTGGGAAGTTCCCTGTGTTCAAGTTTTCTGGTTCTGTTGCTCTCCTTGTGGTGTTCCCGTCCTCTCCAGCTCTTACTATTTCCCACATCTTACATAAGACTCCATATTTCTTTAATTAATGGTAAATATTGATTGAAATTTCCTTTTGATGGTAGACTATAGCAAATAGATACAATTTTGTTCCAAACCTTAAAACGCCCTTTAAACTGCCTTTTGAACCATTCTCTCTCTCTTTTCTTAACCTTTGAAAGTTGATGGGTTATCTCATTCAGGATGATCTTTCCTAGAGCCATCCATTTGCCAGAAATTTCATCATTTCCTTGTTTTTAATGGCAGAGTAGTATTCCATTGTGTAAATGTACCATAGTTTCTTTATCCATTCTTTTTTTTTCTTTATTAATTATACTTTATTCACTTTGTATCCCCCCTGTGGTTCCCTCCCTCCTCCTGTCCCAATCCCTCCCATCCTCCACCTCTGCATGCATGCCCCTCCCCAAGTCCACTGATAGGGGAGGTCTTCTTTTCCTTACTTTTGATCCTAGTCAATCAGGTCTCATCAGGAATGGCTGCATTGTCTTCTTCTGTGGCCTGGTAATGCTGTTTCCCCCTCAAGGGGAGGTAATTAAGGAGCAGGCCAATCATTTCATGTCAGAGACAGTCCCTGTTCCTATTACAATGGAACCCACTTGGATACTGAACTGCCATGGGCTACATCTCTGCAGGGGTCTTAGGTTATCTCCATGCATAGTCCTTGTTTGGAGTATCAGTCTTATGAAAGATCCATGTGCTCAGATTTTTTGGTTCTGTTGCTCTCCTTGTGGAGTTCTTGTCCTCTCCAGATCTTACTGTTTTCTACTTCTTTCCTAAGATTCCATGCACTCTGCCTAAATGTTGCCCATAAGTCTTGGCATCTGCATTGATAGTTTGCAGGGCAGAGCCTTTCAGAGGTCCTCTGTGGGAGGCTCCTAACTTGTTCCCTGTTTTCTCCTTCTTCTGATGTCCATCCTCTTTGCCTTTCTGAATAGGAATTGAGGATTTTAGCAAGAGTCCTCCCTCTTGATTAATTTCTTTACATCTTTCCAAGATGTAAATGGAATTAATTAATAAAAATAAATGAATAAATAAATGAAAGAATGTTGGTGGGATGTAAAAGCTCCAAGGTATTCTTCAATACAGTCAAGGTGACAAGGGCCAAGAGTTGGAAACAATTCACTGGTTTATTGGGTCAATAAACTAGATGGCTGAATTAATGCATGTATAGAATTACATGGTAACTCAAAGAGCAGCTAATGAGTTGTATTTCTGCACTTTTGTTCTAGATGTCAAAAGGCAGCATTTAATGTGTCTGATGTGAATCCACAACACGTCTGTTATGTGCAAGCATTCGATGACATTTTTCTTCTTTTCAAGTGTATTCAGTCATGGTGCTTCTATATGACTGGTCTGTGCCCTTGGAAGTCTTGGCCGCAGTATACAAATGAAAGCTAAAAAGAAACTGAAAATATTTTAGATTGCATCTTTGCCAATAACCATGACTAAATATTCACCTTCAGCTCTCTGATTAACCTGTGGAGCACGGATTTAGATGTGGTAATTATACTCGACTGGATAGAGGATCAGGCCCAAAGATTTTCAACACCACCCCCAACCTCATGCCATGATTCAGAGATGACAGGATATTGCACAAACATGGCAAGAAATGTGGGATTCGGTGGTTGCTAAGGAAATTAAAAGTAATAAGAGGAACATGTTAGGAGTTGAAATGCATTCCTTTAAAATTCCTGTCATGAAGTTCTGGCCTCCGGCAGCTCAGCTGTACCGTTGTTTGTATTATGATCTTCGAAGCTCTAATTTGTTAAACTAAGATGGAGTCCTGGGCTAGAGAGGTTTGATGGCTAAGTGCACTGGATGATCTCCTAAAGGACCAGGGTTTGATTTCCAGTACCCACATGATAGTCCATGGTCATTTGTAACTCCATCCCCAAAGGCTCTGACTTTGGTTGCCTTCTTTTGGCCTCTCAGGGCACCAAGCATGCATGTGGTAAATAGAAATGCATGAAGGCAAAACACCCATAAATACATTATTTAAATAATAAATACATTAATAAATAATAAATACATTATTTAAAAAAAATAAAATAAAAATTAAGATGAGGTCATGAGGATTAAGATTTTAATCCAAATGACTGTTATCATTTGAATGAAAGAGTTGCAAAAGGTTATCTCCATGTCAAGATAAGAAGATAATCAAAGGTGACTCTTCAAGTCAGTGAATGCCAGATTGTCTGAACCCATCAGAAGTAGAGAAGTAGAGTAAAGGCCTGGCTTGGGCCTTCCTCACATCTTCCAGAGGATTTGGCCCTATCAGCAGCTTAATGCCGGGCATCTAACCTGCAGAGCTGAATGATAACACATTTATCTTGCTTAAGAAAATTTGTAATGATATTTAAAATAGTAAACCTAAGGCACTGTTATGCCCACTTGGAAAGAACATGCAAGTTGATGCCTATTAACAACCAATACATCCATTTAGATGGATCTATACACACACACACACACACACACACACATATATATATATATGGTTACTAGAGGGGGAGAAGCTCTAGATAAGTGGCCAACTAAATGCCAGCTGCCATTGAAGAGACCCAGCTAGGATGACTGGCTTATCCTCACTGTGATAAGTAAACTGAACAGTTACAAACAGGGGCTAAAAAGTTCAGACAGTGAGCAGTTGAAGTGAGAGGAGCTCTGGCTTCAGGCTCTTAAATTCATTATACAGTTTATTAGCAGTGGGAACTACTGAAAATTATCCTTAGGGAAGGATAAAAAGATGCACCAAAAAGAGGTTTCTCTCACAGTCATACACAAGACATGTAGAAATTTAAGGAGATTAAGTATAAAAACTATATGCTCATTTAAGTGAAACTTCACCTATTAAAGTGGAAACAGACACATAATTATCACATTAAATTTTTGTGATATTTAAATAACATAATCCATGTATGCCCTGAAGTCACAGCTAGATTTATAACTGCAATACACCTCTTCCTACAGATGAAATGTGGATGTTTCCCCTTTCCTTCTTAGAAGCTTGTGTGAAGCCTTGCCTATAAGACAAGCTTGCTTTACTCCATGCAACTTTTGCCCTTGCATGTTGTGTGATAAGAATGCACATGGAAAGCACAGGTAGATAATAAAGAAGATAGAGAGTGCTGGGTGCTTTTTGACTTCATTTTTGGTGTCATCAACTTCCATCTTTATGACTTTTGCAACCTCGCTGTGAGTGTAAGGCAGAACCCCTGACAAGAGTCCAGATCTCCAATTTTGAAAGTCATTTAAGGTTCTTAAATTATTTTTTTCCTTTTTTTCTTAAATTTTTCATCAATTACACTTTATTCATTCTGCATGCCCCCATAAGCCCCTCCCTCCTCTCCTCCCAATCCCACCCTCCCTCCTCCCTCTGCTTGCATGCCACTCCCCAAGTCCACTAATAGAGGAGGTTCTCCTCTCCTTTCTGATCTTAGTCTGTCAGTTCACATCAAAAGTGGCTGTATTGTCCTCTACTGTGGCCTGGTAAGGGTCAGCCGCTTTGGACCCAGAGAAGAGCATGTCTGATTGCATGCGGGTTGATGCCCCAGGTCCCGCCTCTGAGAAAAAGGTATCAGATGGGTCTGATGCTCTTTGGGTGGATGACACTTAAATGAACATCTGTACAAAGTCCCAATTTATTTCTAATATCAGAGATCAGACCTCTACTCTTGCCTGATGCGTCTAAAACAAAAAGGGGGAACTGTAGAGAGCTGCGGAATGCTATGCCTTAAAGATGGAGCTGGTTTCCGCCTTCCACCTTCCCGATGGTGAGTGCTCTCTGTCACGAACTCCACATTTGGCTAAGGCCGAGGATCTGGCTTGCTTCCATGTATGTGGACCTATCTGCATTGCCCCCGTGGCATGCCTGGGTTGGCTACCCAGAGGCTATTTAAGCTGTGGGCTGGCTTTCCCCGGGGCCCGAGGATTGTTCAATGTTGCTGAATAAACTGCATTGAAAAAAAAAAAAAAAAAAGAGTCCAGATCTACTCAAAAGTTTTGGCCTTTAATAAATTCTTGCCTCCCCTCAATTTCTGGCAGTGAAGGAAAGCACTGAATGGCATGACTGAAGGGCAAATCCTATTTCTTTCATGTTTCTCCACATGATGACCTATTTCCATATGTGTAGAGCATGTCTCAGGGATGAGAAACTATACATATCAGGAAAAGAAATCCCTGACTAGTTGGTTCCTCCTGGGAACATTTCAGCTTTTCAAGATTCTAGGTCATCTCTCTCCCTAAAATTTGAAGCTAATCCCCACAGGGAAAGCAATCTGTTCCTACAACCTTTTCTTCCCTTTGTCCTTAAACAATTATTATTTGTTCATAGTCTGATTTAAAAAAAAGAACGCAAACACTTAAAAATAAAGTATTTTATAAAGGTCTTTTCCTTTTTGCACTTCTTCAAATAGAAAGATCACTTCAGAAATTAAAGCGGATTATATTAATTTTCAGTAAAATAATTGATCTATTTCTTGAGAGAGTCATCACTGAACTATTCAAAATGCCAGGAACTAAAAACCATTCTCTGTAAGAGTTTTGGTTAAGCAAATGCTCAGAGATTGCAGGGAGGGATGCACCATGAAGACCTTCAGGAGTGAGGAATAAAAGGTTAACCGTTCACTCTGAGCAGAAGACACCCCATAGCATGCTGCTCTGCTGGTGATGCTCCGTCCTGGCTGACGTCAGACTTTTAAAAAATGTATCCTTCCAAGGTTGGGTGGGGTAAGAACTGACAGGGTCCCAGGTGTCACAGTCACTGATCAAGAAGTAGTAATGGCTTTTGCTGGATTCAGAACACATTATAAAAAGACTCCTATCCCTTCCAGTGACTGTACAGGAATGTCAAGCACTGCCTTTAAGCAACTTGCTCTTGCAAGCACATCAATAAGGAGATAAAAGGAAATGTGAGGTGGGACCCACTGAGACCGGTGTGTTCCCTCCATACAGTTGATATAAAGTGCATCGTCATGCGATGTGACTAATTAGCTCTGGATACTATTTCAGGAGCTAATAACTGCTTTTCCTAAATTAGCTTGTTTCTTGCCAATATGTTACCGGCATCACCCAAGGGTCCCTCACCCTTTGTGAGATATAACTTCTGTAGCAGTTGCATGTATCTCCTCCACAAATGAGCAACTGTGTTTTCCAGGCTATGGCGATGGTTCAAAGAATTATGTAGGATAAATCTAGACAAATTTTTGAAGTTGGGAAGAACAAAGAGACTACAGAATATGACCTTAGGGTTGCTCATAAAGCCTCTCCCTCTAAGTCTTTTTTTTTTCAATTAGTTTTTAATTGGAATTTATGGATGTGGCTATTTCTTTGTGAGTGACATGCATATGTTGGGGATGGCTACACAACGTACTTTTGTTCTCATGCTTGTAAATACTATCATTGGCTCTTTCCAGGAAGAATTTTCTGCTTTTTAAACCCAGCTATCACAAAAGGCCATTCTTAATAGCTGCCTGCTTCTGCAAATTTCTATTATTAATATCCAACTTTTCAACCCCCTGCCACTTCATCAAACAGGCATAACAGAAAGAATTAAGTGAAAAATTGAGATTAGTGGTAATCACGCTCGCTGAATTTTTAGAAACCCTTCAAACGACTAGCATTTTGGCCATTTCCTTTGGATGGACACTGAGTTCTTTTATTTTGGGGGGGGAGATACTGCTTTGGTATGGTTTTCAAGTTATGTAAATATATATATCATCATGTGCACAAAAATGTAAAAGCCAATTTCTGACTTGACAGCAATTGCTGTGGTTACCTGAGTTTTACCCAGTGCCTTGAAGAGAGCTAGAAATAAAGTGATGGTACAATCAATGTTTAATCATTCAACTTTACAGAAAAGTTGGCTCTCCACCTTAGGAGAGGAGAGCTAAACTTCTGAAAATATACATGACTTCAGGAAAATGGATCATGGTAGCTCTATCACACAGGAAGGATGTGTGGCCGACTACTTAAGCCATGCCCACTAGAAGATCAGGAAGAGAGAAAGCAAGTAGCTGGTAGGGGGTGGACTCATGCTCACTGTAGAAAATTACAAGAAATAAGAGCAGTGGATTAGTATGTTGTCAACAATGGATAATAAAAGATAAGTGGAAATTATTGATGCTTCAAAATGGTTTGAAAATGGAAAAATGGGTGTGCAAATTTACCCAGGTCATCTGTTATCTAAGACTTGCAACTGACCAGGGTTCTTCGACGAAGTCTTTCTTGACTCATTGAATACTTGAACAAATCTGAATAGACAATCAGAGAATATATCCTGACTCTAAGAGTTTCTACACTTATTACACTAAACTCTATTCTTATAATTTCTATATTCCCAGTGACTCCACAAATTATTTTAAGACAAGAAAAAGAAAAATATCAAGATTGATATAGTTTGAAAAGTAAACAAGAAGTTAGCTAGTATTATTAAAGTGTTCAGTTTATGAGCTTTTAATTTTGTCACAAAGCTTTCTCAAAAACCCACAGGTAATTGGACAATTACAGTGTTTTGGAGACGATGGTTACTTTTGACTAAGTTTGTTTCATGAGAAAGTTGTGTGTACATTTGTGCATTTTTGTCTTCCCTCCAAGAGATTGGTGAGGTTCGGAAGATAAGAAAACTTTTAATTGGAGCATTCAGCCAAGCAGTTCAGCAACAGAACATTAATTTTTATTTTAATAATGTGATTTTAATTGAATACTTTGCTGGTGCTGCACTGCGCTGGGTCTGTTATTTAAAATTACATTAATAAAGATCACCCATTTCTACAACTACTGCCACCCACACTCCCAAGTAACGAATTATCCATTTGGGAGCAGGGAGAGTGTACTGTTTCTTGAGGAATTATTTAGCAAATGGTATACGTTTCAATAGCTTGGCAAAGTTGTTGGCTAGTATAAACAAAGATAAAACTGAAATAAAGCTTATCTTTCCATATGCAGCATTAAGGTTCTCTCACTAGCCACTGAACTCAATCAAACCCTCTCCTGCAATAACAGGTCTGTAACCAGATCCCTCTGTTGCTATGCATGTCCCTGTGACTGTGTTTTGCAAATAAGTCTGAGCACACATGATTAGGATCACTCCTACAGCAGACTATTATAGATAGAGTGAAGTGTGTCTCATCACTGATTGTTTTTATTATTTCTTTGACTGGTTAGCATGACCTAGCTCCATGAGATTGTAGACAGAAGGAACTGGAATTCTATATAAACCACTTACAGTAGTTTTTTCTTCTTTTTTTTTCTTTTTCTGTTGATCTGTTTATCTACTCTGACATGGAATAAATGACTACTACTAAACTATTGGAAGCCAATTGTCTGTTATTTTATTCTATTCTAACAAACTCTCCCAAGCACACACATAAACACACACAATTTTTCTTGTGTTGAATTTTTGAGATAGGGTCTCAACTATGTAGCCTTGGCTAGTCTAGATAGCTCTTTGTATGACAGGCTGGCTTCAAAGTCACAAATATCTGCCTGCTTCTGCCAATCAAAAGCTAGGGTTAAAGTAATATGCCAGCACACCCGGGGTAACCAGATAATGTTTCATAATACGTATAAATTATTTATTGACTAATAGTATATATTTTCTAAATTTGCAAAAATAACCAGCTTTGATCTAGAAGTTACATAAACATATAATAACAAAAGGCAATAGTTGTGATTGGAATTTAGAGAATTCTGAAAATCAAAAATTTTCATGTTTATGACTACTTTGGAACATGTTAAGAATTTAGATGGAACAAAGCATGCTGAAGAAAGAAGGTGGCACATTAAAGTAAACATTAAATGAATGACTAAGTTGCTACTAAGTAGACACGCAGCAGGGGCAGTCCAGGCTCTCCCCAAGAGGAAAGGCTTATTTGCTTTGTTCCATGCTTGACAGATAAACAATGTAGCTGTGCTGGGCTGTCTACTTAGCAGGTGGCCGTATCAGCAGAGAGGGAAATGGGATAAGACAGACACTTTTCTAGTAAGTTTAGTCTTGCTGACCCTGTTGCACGTTTCCACATACAAACCTGGGCTCTCCCAGACACCATTTTGTAAAATCCCTGGGAGAGAAAGGCTGTGCTGCCATCACGCCTCGGTGAGGTGCACAGGTTTCCAGTTCCTTACCTATGGTTGAGTTGCAGCTACGTAGTAGGTCAGAATTAGGCCTACGTTTCTCTAATATAAGAGGATAATCTTTCAAAACTGACTACTTGAATGACAATTGTTTGACATTTACTTATATAGAAATAAAAACAATAACGAGAGTTTCTGTAATAGTCTATTTTTGTATATTATTGAAATTCAAGGTAATTATTTTTGTTGATCTTGTGCATTTTAGGGATAAATCTGTGTTTCCAATGAGGATAATTTAGACTGGGCAATGCTATTTTGACTTCAGAATAGCTAGAATAGCTAGGAAATAAGTCTTTACTTCAGACATCCTAGCTACCTCCAGAATTTAGATATCATAAGTCCAGTCTTGCTTTAGTGTATTTTCATTCTTGGTTATAGAATTCCTATATCCATCATGCTA
This sequence comes from Meriones unguiculatus, assembly GCF_030254825.1. Classification (NCBI taxonomy): domain Eukaryota; kingdom Metazoa; phylum Chordata; class Mammalia; order Rodentia; family Muridae; genus Meriones; species Meriones unguiculatus. The sequence goes on along the minus strand of NC_083364.1, from coordinate 44,425,374 downwards.
AGATTTTGTTTAAAAGGTATTATTGTTCTTAAGTCTTTAAGGCAAATCAGGTAACCTACCAAACCACATCACTTACATGCTGTGGTATTACTCTTCATTGCTTTTTGTCTTATCTCTGATGTCATTATTAAGGAAACATTTTATATATACCAGGAGGATTGTGAGAAGTATAGGTTTTGGAGTATAATAATGATAATAATAATAATAATAATAATAATAATAAGAAGAAGAAGAAGTAGGCATACTTAAAATACAGTGGACAGTGAACCATATGCCAGTGAACCTCTGAAATTTTTTATACATTATCTCATTTAATATAATCAACTACCCTATGAGCCTAGGGTACAATAGTAGAAACTACCAAGTTTGAGTAATTTGACTACAAATCCACTTCTGGAAAAAAACAAGGGGAAGCTCTCAATTCAATTTTTTCTGTCCCCTTAACCAAGCTCTTGACTGGGCATTATTGTATATTCTATAATCTGTAAGATTAATTGTCTTTGTGTTTGGGGGAGAAAGTGATCTTTTAAAGTCTTTGATGATACAAAAGTATTATTTGTGGGTGGGAATAGAGTGGGAAACGGGGTTACATTATTTTGAATCCAGTGAGTGAGCTGTAAAATGTACATTCTAGGGCATGGAGAGATTGTTCTTTGGTAAGGACGGCTTGGTGCTCTCGCAGTGAACCCCAGCCCTGTTCCCAGCACTCACTTGGTGGCTGACAGCTGTCTGTAACTGCAATTTCAGAGAATCAAACACCTTCTTCTGCCTCCACAGGCATTGTATTCATGCACATGGAGTACAGATATACAGTCATGCAAAAATGCTTGTACATATAAAATTAAAATAAAAAATGAAAGCATATTCTAGCACAGAGTAGAAAGGATTCCATAAGCATCCATCCCCAGAGGATCTATGCTCAGTTAATGGCTTCTGGGGTGGAGAGAGAAAGTTTCCTTTAAGGGTGGAAATCAACACATTCCAGTGGATCATCACACACTCAGACACATACCCACAGGACAACCTGAGGTTAATAGGTCATTCCATTTTAAAAATGACAGGAATTTGGTGGGACGGGAATTTGGATATGGATCAGTGAGGTATTAGATGGAATATACTCAAGGTACTTGGAAATTTTAAAAGAATTATTTATAAATATATTAAATAAATATATTTATTTAAAAATAAAAACATTCAGTGCTAAAATATCTTCATCTTGATACCTTCCATAAAATCAATAGCCTAGGCAGGAAGTCTGTGTAGAGAATATTTGTGTGGAGACCTTAGTGTAACTGAATTCTTCAAAATGCAGCTATCAACCTGCAAGCACAAGATTGTGTTCTGAAGGAATGCCACCTTGTGGTCCCTTATTTTCGTACAGAAAGACAAGTAATTAGTTTCCTCAGGAAGCAGATGTTGGCTGGGAGGCAAAGGTCAAGGGACTTCACTTTCCTGGTACCTGTAAGTAGATGCTGTTTCGAGCAGAAAGCCCATAGGTTAAGGTTTTAAAATAAAAGAAAGAGAGCACACATCTTATACATTTTCATTTGATTTGTGTAAAAGGCATTTTGGCTCCTTATGCCTTCTCAGCACAAATATAAAATTAAAATATGATATGGAGGTTAAAATAGAAAATTCAAATAGTTCTTAAGAAGGTAGGATAGAGGACTATTAACCTCTCAGATGGAAATGCCATAGAAACACATAGCTATTCATATTGCTTAGATGCTTTGATAGGCAATGAGTGAAGACTTTGACTGCAGAAAAGGGAGAAATATATTTTAAATTGTTCAGGAATAACGATGTCTTTTATTATTAGATCTATTGCATTTTATGACATTTTCTACTCCCCCTGGAAATGCAGCTAATATTTACTTATCACAAGCATATTAAAGTTTGACTGTTAATTCTGTAATTCCTCTTTTTATGAGCTTTCTCTTCTTTCCATAAAAAAGTTGACTTTTAGTTTTCCTTTAGGACCTAGAGTCTGGGTGCAAAATAATTTTGATATTATATATCTGTAGCAATAGGATGTAAGAACATCGTGCAACTAAAGATAATTAAGTTCATATTTAGCAAGGGGACTCAGAAAAACATAACGGGCTAGAACCTGAGCCTAGAAAGACTTAATTAATAAGTGGATGAAGATGTCAATCATTCATACTTGGCAATAAATATTGAAAAAAATTCATATAAGACAGTAAAACAAGTTTTTTCTGAAAGTAATAAACCATTAAGGTGAATAGATAGTGATCCCTCCTATTAGAATGCAAGCACCTTAGGGGTAGGCATCACAAGAGAGGTATAAATCCACCTATAACATTTGCCAGTACTCAGGAGCATTGAGACAGCTGTAAATTTGATGTTGCATAAATTCACTTGTTTTATTCAACCATGAGTACCATGGCCAGAGCTGGACATGACCTAGACAAGTAAAGCTCAAGAGGTAGAGAGAAAACATCTCATGGTTACATGAACAAGCGTCAGACCACATTTCTGGCTTATAGACTAGATAAATGTCAGGGCTGAGATGACATCACTCTGGGTAACTTTGTATTATGGGATTGCAAAGTTTCTGTTCAGTACAAATCCATCTCAACACCATATTTGAGATTAGGCCAAAATTTCCTTCAAATCTTTCTGTGGTAGTTCTATATCCTGATGTGCAAATTATAACCTTGAAATATTAAATATGTGGCCTTAGCCTTAGCTCAAGTGCCATTTTTAAAGGACTATCAAGGTATTTTATAAATATTCTCATTGATAATTTGATAGTTCTGTTGATAAAAATAATATATTACCTGTGCTATATTAGTTATTTTAGTTTACTCTTCTATATTAGAGTTAGGAAATTTGAAATATAAAAAATAAGCAAAATTTGGCAATTTCCCACTGTTTTATGCGTGCCCTTCACTTTTCCTCAGTTTTTAATTTTATGCACTGTATAATCATTCATATATGATTTACGTTTCTCCTACTGGAAAAAGTTTAAATTTGAGCTGGGGATAAGAAAAGGTTAGGAGCTGAAAATGAAAGAGGGAGAAAATATAATGTTAACTTGCTTACAGTGAGTAAGCCACCTAAAATGACCTAGCTCTGTATGCCTTTATGCAAAATAAAGTTAATTGATGACCTCTGTGAGACTTGCTCTTCAATTATTCACATGCTTTTGGTATTAGAAGGCCAAAGTCACCTGAGCAGAAATACTTTAAAAATGTTAAAAGGACTGTTTTCTCTCTTTCTCCCCTTTCATTTGTTTTTACATGATGCAGATCCTTCACCTCAAGTAGGCTTCTCATTCCCTCCTCTCCCCCTATGCCCCTCCCCTAGTCCACTGATAGGGGAAGACTTCCTCCCCTTCTATTTGACTCTGGCCTATCAGGTCTCATCAAGACTGGTTGCATTGTCTTCCTCTGTGGCCTGGCAAGGATGCACACCCCCCCCCCATACACACAGGGTGCAGTGATCAGAGAGCCTGTCACTGAGTTCATGTCAGAGAAAGCCCCTGCTCCCCTTATTAGGGAACCCACTTGGAGACTGAGTCTCAATGTATCATCCTTGGTTGGGGTATCAGTCTCTGCAAGGACCCAGAGCTCAGTTTTATTTGGCTCTGTTGGTCTCCTTTTGGAGTTCCTGTCGCCTTCCATTCTTTCTATCTTTCTCTTCTTTCATAAGATTATCTGCACTCTTCCCAATGTTTGGGTAAAATGCATGGATTTTTGAAGTAGAATTCATATGAACTCTGTTCCTTATTCAGTAGGGAGGGTATTGTAAAAATATGCTGTTTGTTTCATTCCCAAACTTATTTTTCACTACATAGAATATGTAGATGTTAGATATGTAGGCAGACATGGTAGATATTTAAGTAATGAATGGATAGATATGTCGGTAAATAAATGATAGGGATGGATAGATAGATAGATAGATAGATAGATAGATAGATAGATAGATAGATAGATAGATAGATAGTCAGATAGACAGAATGTTGGTAGGATCAGGAAGAGCAAAAATGTGGAAGCTTTGCGTATTGGAGCTAGTCTTCCCATGAGATGTACTCGTCACCTGTCCATAATGACTCTTTCATTGTTCTAAGGGGAATCTACTTTTCAATTCTTTTCTTTTGAAATTACAGGAGAAGCAGTCAAAAGCTAAAATGTTAGCCCATTGTACAGACTTTTAGCATTCTACTTTAGTCTAAGAACTCTTTGTCTGTTATGTAGGTATATAGAAGAAAAAAAAGAAAAACCAACAATAACCTACTGGGTTTGACAATTAATCGGAATAATTCACTGTAAGAGAAACACAAAATTCCTTGGACCCTTCCTTTCAAATTCTGCGATGCTCATTTTGACAACTGGAGAGTAGGATGATATACTTAGACAACTAAATAAAAGTAAAATTAGGATGAAGTTCAACAAACAGAGAATCCTTGTTTATTCTTAATAAGCTCTTAGGGGAACATCGACACAGTAAATATTGGGGAAGAAAAAGTTTCTTCAAGGTTTTGTAAAAAAGAATCTTAGGTGAGAAGAAGAACCCATAGGGTTAGAAGAGTATCTTTTTTTTTTTTTTTTTTTTTTTTTTTTTTTTTTTTTTTTTTTTTACCTGAGGTTGCCATGAACAATGGGGTAAAAGGCTCGGGGGCTGTATTTCTTTCCCAAGAGTTCCCACAAGGCTGAAGTGGATTCACAGTATCTGAAATCCACGAAGATAAGCCATGTCTATCTGTTTATTTTTTTTTTTCCTCAAGCAGTGAAGTACTTTCTTATAATAGGAAACTCTTTTGATTTCCCACCCTGCCATGGCTCTGAATCAAAGAGAGAAGCGCTATTTCATCTGTGATGCTCAGAGAGATTCATTTGCATTCCATCTGCTTTTACCAAGGTTGTAATCTATTGCTTTTGTGGAGTTGGCATCCTAAGTATCTTAGAAATTATAACTTTATTTTCCTTTTATATTGTAGTAGACCAAAAAGATGACTGCAGCTAATTGTGTCAAGATTTAGAATAACAAGAAGCAGGTAATTTCCCACAGAGATTTCTCTCATCTACTTCTACTGTAACAACAAGATACCTGTCTAATATTTTTTTTGACATGAAAGAAGATCTATTTGTTTAACTTGGTTTATTTTGCTGTGGTCTTTCTTTTCAATGTTTTAAAACACTTTATAAAAATTCTTTCTGTTTATACCCAGCATCTCTTTAATGTTTACTCAGTCATCTGGAAAATATGATAAAAGGGTAAAAAAAAAAATTCTGTCACACCAAAGGTAAATGAAGATAAGCCACCCAGGAAAAGAAAATGATTAAAGTACATAGAGATAAGACATTTTGGGGAAAAAAATGTTAATTTAGAATGGCCACTGCCATTTGATCCAAACGCTATACTTAAAATATTTCTGAACTGAAAATACCCACATATTTGAAAGCTGGCATAAACCTCTTCAAATGCCTAAGGTTTTTCAAAAAGATGATGTGCTTCATCGTGGTCATAATCCACATTTTCAAGAGTCTTTCCTGGGTGGAACTCAATCCTAGCACCCCATTCTTTCATGATCTTTCTTAACAACATCAGTGAAGAGTTACAACATGATTGTGGACCATCTATGATTTCACGGTGTTTCTTTCTTATCAGAAGAGAAGAGGAAAGCTGGATGGCTATTTCTCCTTTTCAATTTTGTTTCAACCCTTTTCTTCAGACATAAGGAAAACTGTCACCACTCTAGGAAGTAGACAGGCTCTATAGACAGAGGTTCCATGACAATGCCCATGCTTAAGACTACATCTCCTCAGAAGAATGCTGGAACACCAGGCGCTGGACTCTTCAGATTTAACCATGGTCATAGGCTTGAAGAAGGCTACCTCTAATCTACTTCGGACCAACTGATCACTATCTCTGCAATATCTCAAGAAACACTGGAATTTTTAACTCAAATCCAGTGCTGGGTAGCAATATGATCCTGTAATAAGAATATCTTCCAGAAAAATTATTAAAACAGTATAAACAGAGTTGGGCTTTGAAAGGTGAAATTGGACTCTAATATTTTACCAAGGGGATGATTATCTATCAATCTATCTATCTATCTATCTATCTATCTATCTATCTATCAATCTATCTAACTAATTATCTATCTATCTTGATGCTGTCTTGGACTTCAAAAGGCTTATTCTCTTTCTCTGGCATTGGTTTTTGACATAATTGCAATTGTTTCCTGTTAAATTTTGTCATTCTGTGTATGTCAGTTACCCTGATCCAGAGTCCTCTATTAATTCTTGACTTCTAGGTAATACTTTCCATTCTCCTATGTATCACATATGTTATTAGGTTCAGATGCATCTCTCCACAGAACAGGCAAGTTCCTAATAGAGAATCCTGTAGCTGAGTAATTAGCATCTACACGTGAGTTTCTAACAGGAGTATCAAAAATAACATGGTCACCAAAACACACCTTAACTTCTGCCACTCTGTTTTTCTCTCTCTCTTTTGTTCCAGGACGCATGAATTATTCTAATTGTGCAGGTTAAAAATAAAGGGCTCTGCTCTACAATGTCATGTTCTGATTCAACCTATGCTTGGCTCTTGCTGCCAGTTCCCTCAAAAATATGCAGACAATGTCCACTTATAATCCTCATAGTTCCAACGTGTTCTCATCTATAACCTTAGTTATCTGGCTTACTGCAGTAACCTCAATGGAAATCTCTCCTACTGTTCATGAATTCCCTAATTCAGGGTCCATTCTCCAGCACACACACAGTCAAAACAGACTTCCAAAACCATCATCAGTTTTTAATACTTGCTCTAAACTACCTACTAGCTTGCAGTTTCAGACAGAGCCTAATGCTACTTACAATGTGCTCTCTTACCATCTCCACAACAGCCTCTTTGTGAGGCTGTCTTCTGCATCAGACTCTTTGTTCACTGTTTTCCTGCTGCTAACCGCCACCTCTCCCTCAACCCAATGCCTTGCAGTTTTCTTCTTGGTTTGAGTCAGCTGATTCCTCAAATGTCATCACTTTAGACATGGTGCCCACCTCATCCTCTATCTCCCTTTTCCACTTTTACTTATGATATTTTTTTTCTAGCTGTTGTTTAAAACAGTATAAACTTAAGGGTGGATATTTTGTTTGTTTATTGTTGGACTCATGGAACCTAAGACAATACTTAAGTGAATGAAATTGCATTTGCAAGGTAATTTCAGGTCTTCCCTGAGAGGGAATGGTTGTGTTCAAGACTATAACAGCCAGCAAGCATTGCAGATGCTGCAAGCCATTGTCTATGTATCAGGAAAATAAAGTAATAAGAAGATCCCATGTTGAAAGCCTGTGAACCAAGGCGAGTATTATTATTATTATTATTATTATTACTATTATTATTATTATTAGAGCAGCCAAGATCCTCTACCGTATTCATTGACTAAATGATGCATTCATCCCTTCACCAGACAAACATTCATTAAACCCTTTCTGTGAAATTCTTAGTATGGAAGAACATAAAGGTCATTCAGGATTTGACCCCAGGAAATTTATCCATCTAATGCAAAAACTCTTTTAGCAATAACCTGGTTGTACTTCGTGGGAGCCTTCTATTTTTGAGATAAATGTAACACAAATTCAGTATTCCAGAAACAGAGAAAACATAGCACATCTCATTCTAAAATAAAACCAACATGCAAGCCTTTAATTACACTGGAAGTCGGGGTTCCCGAGAGACCAATGTATAACAGGTGCTTTAGTTTTGACTCTCAGAATTAAAACCTCCTTGAACTCACTTAGTGCTCTTTTTCATCGTTCTTATTACAAACTGCAGTTGCAGAACCAAGGATGGTGGGACATGCTTTTTATCTTAGCATTAAGGAGGCAGAAGCAAGAGAATCTCTGTGAGATCAAGGCAGAGGGTCAAAACCTATGACTCCTGTAAAATATATTATAGAAAATATCTTTATTTTTTCAAAATCACCATAGAGTACATTCTTCTAAACATATTCACATCCATGTAGCTGTATACATACATATGTGTGTGCATTTCTATCTATAATTTTTGAAGTATAATTTTCACAAAGCTCTTGCACCTTTATGAAAAACTGAAATTCAGCAAAAATTTACTCCGTATCTACAATTTTATGATGGCCTTTAAAGGAATCAACATTAAAATAATCTCAGTAATGATAGAACTGAAAATAGAGAATTTTAATTTAAAAAAATGAGATCAAAGAAAAATCTCCAATCCCCAAGGTTTAGAAAAAAATAAATTTTAATTACAAACACAAACTAAAGATGTATAGATTGTGTTAGAAGTAAAAATGACATGTAATAAATATTGAAGTGAATCATTTAGTATGATGAGACCACTGGAAACACACTAAATGGCAATTAAAATGAGATAAATGCTTATTAAATTCGGCTGGGATTTATTAAGCCGTGTGGGTCTAAACAAATGAAATTTGATATCTGAATCATATCTCATTCTGATAGGGCCTTCATCAAATCTGAAGGCTCAGCTTTGAGAGGGTATCATGTGCTCCTTTTAGTTTTTAATCTCTTTGAAGTATCAGTTTGATTCTTGGAGGACTGTGAAAGTCACAGGCTGGAGTCTCTTGATTACCAATGAAGTTGTTCTCTTCTTGCTGTGTCTGCCAAAGAAGACAGCTATTCAAAGGATCCGTGGTCCCTAGGGACAGAGGTCTCTGTCACGACTTATGTCACGGAAGAAGAATAAAGCCCTCGCACAGAGCGAGGGCACAATACCTATTTATGCATACATACATATATATATATATATATTTATATTTACATTGAATTACTTATTTCTTCATTTAGAAAATAAAATGATAGTACCATAATTTTTTTTCTCTAAAAATTGCGTTCTGAGACTCATCAGACAGATATGAATAGTAATTTCTAAGAAATGAATAGATTCTTTGATCAGACTTGTCTGGAATATGGGACTAAAGAAAATTACTGAGAATTCTTTTCTGTAGGTCCTTTTAGGACATTCTCATATGATTGGTTCATAAATAGTCAAAAGGGGAAATAGCACAACTAATGCTTCCCAAACTTTTCTGAAACAATATCTGTAGAAATGATGATACAAAGGTCAACCTCTTCTTTCCCATTCAGCAGTTTCGGGTGTGATCTGGACATAATCTCAACTTGTTAATGAAGTCTTAGCATTCATAACACACTAAACTGTTAGCTGCATACATTACGTTTACTTGATGGATAAAGTTTTCAGTCATAGTCATCCTCCTTGGGAGTTTGAGAGGACTCACGGGTTACCTGAGAATTCTGTAAGTCTGGGAACACATTTTCATCTCCTCAGACAGTAAACTTTCTAGCTTCATTTGTTTTTAATCTATTTTCTAAGTAGCTATTCACCAGCTAACATACATAGTGCAGCCATTGAGTTTTATGGATTTTTTTTTTTTAGGACATGACTTTTGAATCAGTCTAACTCAGCTGATGTTTCACAAGACAACGAATCATGTTTGATTTCTTTGATTTGCAAAAGATATACGATCACATTGCTTACCTTAGTGTTACCATGAAGATTAAACATGCATGGCCACAAGGTGGCCTCTCTGTGTTTCAATAATAAAACCTCTTATCATATCTCCATACCTCTATACCTACCTCAACACTTATGTCCACTCAGTCTCTTTAATAAAGGCCAAAATTATATTGCTTTCCATAACTAAAGTAGAGCCAACTGTTATTGCTCTAGCATTTAGCAGTTGTGTCTACCATATATAGACAGAGTAACAGCTTCAGGATCTACCAAAGATAGCACAGAGACAGACCTGTGAGAATTGCTGTAGCATAAAGAGCAGAGAGGACTGGAGGTTTTTCAGAAGAACTAAGTTTTCCACACTTTTCAATGGCCCTGATTAGTCACCACTTAATTATTCAGTAAAATATTTCACTTTGAGTCTCCAAGTTTTTACATGGTCTAGATGACATGCCTAATCTTCGGCAGCAGGGTTGATTTTTAACACTGCCATATTAGCAAGTGATAGCCGAACAATTAATCACAGCTAGACTGCAGTGCTCCGAACATGCTGTCAGAGAAACTAAAATAACTAGACCAACTATAGCACAATCTGCTTATTTTCAGTTGTCTAAGCATGGCCCCAATCCCTCATTTTATCCAACTCTCTGCTAACTCTAATTTTTCTGGAGGTTTGTTTTCCTATTTTTACTAAATAGAGGATGTCAAAAGAACCTGGAGTACTTAAAAAACAAACATAGTTAAGCATGGTTACCTATCAGAATGGAAGGGGAATGCTGGCATGACAGCTTTGTCCGTGGCCCACAAACCCAGAATGGACTAGCGCAGCCCATCAGACTTCTGATCAAAGATTGCAGTATTGTTAACGAACTGCCTGGCTTAGGGACTGATGTGTCAGCAAACTACCCTTTGCTTTATTATTTCTTTTCTTTCCCTGGGAGAAAACAAAGGAAAGCTGCTCATCTCTGCAGGGATCTTGCGTGACACATTTTATTCTAGAAGGTAAATTTACGAGGAAAGAATGTGACACCAAATATGTGGAGAGACCTGGAAAGTGAACAACATGTCAGCCAAAACTGTGAACAGCAGCTTCCTAACGAAGGAAATGAGAGAGACAGAGCAGATCATGATGGGGATAAAAAATGGAATAGTGTCCAAATGGCCAGTGACAGAGGGCTCCCATCCCTAATTTATAGAGTCCAAAATAAAGAGGCAGAAGCTTCGCATCCAGCTTTCTACAGTTGAGCATTAAAAATATAAATGTTATGGGGTTTATGAGATAGATCAGACTTTTGCTGCCAAACATGAGCACCTGATTTGATTCCCAGAAACCACATAATGGAAGAGATTGGTGAGGCCTGCTAATTGTCTTCTGACCTCCCCATCTAATTCTGAGGCATATTTACAGAGCACACACATGATCAATTGATTGATCCATCAATGATAGATAGATAGGTATAGATAAGTGTAGATAGATGATAGATAAGTGTAGATAGACATAGACAGATGATAGATAAATAGGTAGACAGATGATAGGTAGATGATAAATGGTAGATACTTAGCTAAATAAATGCATGCAATAAAAACAAAACAAAGATTTAAAAATGCGTGTTCATTATCCTTCTTCTAGTTTAGAGAGTCAGAAGTCATCATAGACATGAGAGACAGAGGCCCTCTCATAGTAGTGTCATCCAAATATTTTGTATATCAGATGTGGTGGTGCATGCCTTTAATCACAGGACTGGAAGGTCCAGAGAGATAGAGGAAGGCAACCTCTGCTTGTACATTGTCCAGTGTTGCTTCTATAAACAATGTGTTATGCTGGATAGCTTTATGTCAATTTGACACAAACTAAAGTCATTCAAAACAGGAAACCTCTATTAAGAAAATGTCCCGATTAGAATGATTAGAATGGCCTCTGATCCTGCCAGTAGCCGGTGTTTCTCCATGACCTCTGCTCCAATTCTTTATCTTAGGGTCCCACCTCAAGTTCCTGCCCTGATTTCCTTTTAAGATGGACTGTGATTGGGACCTGTATATAAACAATTTTCTCCCCAAGTTGCTTTTAGTCATGGTGTTTTACCACAGTGATATAAACCCTCACAAAGTAAGACGTTGTCAGGAAAAACATTCTTCTTGTTAACATGGCTAACTTCATTTTCACCACTACTTTTATTTGTATGTGTACCCTATTTTATCTGTTCCAAGATACTGAGTCAGAAACAAGGATTAGAGTAAAATTACAAGTAGTTTATTTGGCAAAAAGCAAAAGCAAGATGTAATGGAAAGGTTATATAAAAGAGTAGAGTAAAATAATTTTTAAAAATAGTAATTTTAAAAAACAGACTACGGAGACTCCATTCTATGCTGGGAAACTAAGTAAAACATACAAGTTGGATTGATTCTTCAGAGTTTGGAAAACAGAGATAGAGACCCACTACTTCCAGTCTGTCAGAGATCACCTTAGGGTAATCATTTCTTAGCACTTTCATCTTCCTTTATAACTTCTCTGGAAAAGAACCCTATTCATCAATGAAGAAAGAGGCAGCCACAGCTGTTTGAAGCACACTGAACAGTTGAGGCAATGGCAGGACTCTGACAGAAATGGCCGCTTTGTTGTTCGTTTGTTACAGAATGACTTCTTCTGATGTGGCAGTCATGAAGATAAAGTAATTGGAAGAACACATAGGTATGGAGAGTTACTGTAAGCGTCACCAGGTAGAGTTTTCTCAGAGAATGAGACCCAGTAACATTATTCAATTACACGATCCCCACAGTAACTTTTCATAAATTTCCCAAGATCATTTAGGAAGGACAATTGGTAGCTGCTTGATATGTGGAGTCATGTTGAGGTTTTAAATATGAACAATAAAGGAGCTACCCACAATTCATGCAGACTCACTTCTGGGAGTACTACTTCTAGGGTCATTATTTGAAGGCTTTCGGGATTTTGTTAATATGTTCCAAAACATAAGCTCTTAGTTAGTATTAGATATTAAATTATACTTTTTAAAAAGGATGCGGTGTAAGTATAAACAGTACATGACTCCTACTCTCACAGACTAAATAAGTCAGTTCAAATAATGACAATTGATGAGAGAAAGATAAAAAGGATGCTGGAGAGAGGCTATGTAACAAAACCCCCAAGGGCCTCCTTTAGTATGTATTTACTATTACTGTTTATTTCTAGAGTCTCAGAGATTTCTGTCAGGCAAATTTAGGAAAGCAGTATTTCCCAGGCAGAAGTATTTACTGTCTTGCCTGTTTGAACTGGCCTCTCTGTGACTGTGTTCAGGATGATACAGTTTTGTCAGAATTGTAATTGATAGTGCCCTTTCAACATCTATCTATCTTCCCTGTACACAGAACAGCAACAACCTTTTCCCCATCCTGCTTGTACAAAAATGGATTCAAAATAACCACAAGCCCTCCAGTCTCACCACAAATCATTCACTAACAAGTCTCTGACATGCCACTTTGATGTAGAAAGATGCCGTAAAGATGTTTGTTACACATTCGGGCAAAACTACCAGTTGTCACTGAAAAAGTCATAGGCAGGGTCTAAAGCAGATCATTACAGGAAGTGGAAAGCAAAGGGTATTATGATGGGGAAAGAGTGTGTCTTCTCCACCAAGGGACTTCTGAGAATCTCTGAAGACAGTGTGACCTCCAGACAAAAGTGGGGCCTCCTGATTTTCAAAAATTAAATACATGTTCAGAATATGAGAGAGACTTAGCAAAGCAGATGAGTTGGCTTCCAGGCATGCACACTGTCAGGAGTTCTTTGGCTAATGATTAGATCTTCACAATAACTGGAATACTTTGCTTTGTTCTGAAATTTTGCAATCTAATGCACTTTTTGAGTTCCGTATGAAGTTGAAAAAAATGTTTTAACATTCTTTACAGTATTGAAGTGAAAATGGTTTATCCCATTTGAATCTCAAAATAAATATGTGAATATTGCTTTTCAGAAAAGCAAGATAATTATGGGAGTGAGTCATCAGTTTATGACTTTGGACAAATTCAAAAGTTCCTTTATGAAGATTAGATTAGGTGGGTCCAAGGATCTCTCTCAAAACTAATATTTTATTATTTTAATGATAAACAGCACAAAAATATAAAATAAAGATTAAAGTTGTTCTTGAAGAAAAGAGCAGACCATTTCTTCAGTATATTAGGAAGTCCAGAACAGACCTGAATATGAAAATGGAGGATGACTGTTTGTTTGATTGTTAGCAGTTCGTTTTTCTGAAGTGCTCAGTTAGAATTTTAGTTTAACTGAGGGAATGGTCTTGCATAAAATAAGTCCACAAATTAAACACAGAATTAAAAGGAAAAAATAAATAACGGAAATTGTGTTTTTTGAATGAAAGTGGCCTCCGTAGGCCTTTAGGGAGTGGTACTATTAGGAGGTATGGCCGTGTCAGAGTAGGTTTGGCCTCCTTGGAGGAAGTGAGTCAAGTGTGTGTGTGTGTGTGTGTGTGTGAGAGAGAGAGAGAGAGAGAGAGATCACTTTGAAATTTCAGAAGCTCAAGCCAGACCCTGTGGCTCACTTCTCTTCCTGCTGTCTGCTTATCCAGATGTAGAACTTTCAGCTTACTCTCCAGCACCATGTCTGTCTATGTGCCAGCATGCTTTCTGCCATGACAATAGAGGACTAAACCTCTGAACTATAAATCAGCACCAATTAAGTGTCTTCTTTATAAGAGCTGCCATGGTCATGGTGTCTCCTCACAGCAATAGAAACTTTAGCTAAGACAGTAGTAAAGGGAAAAAAAACCCACTATTTTTATAAGTCATGAGGATGCTGTTATTATTTTATTGGTTAGTTTTATTAGTGGTTGGTTGGTTAATTGTTTGAGATGGATTCTTTCCCTAGAGCCCAGGTCTTGAACTCATAATCTTTTGTTTCAGGCTTGTGTGCACTGACACTACAGGTGTTTATCACCATGCTGGGTGGTGAATTTTTATTCTTATCATGCAAGCAAAAAACTCAAGGCCCAGAAGGGCTGGTTTACCCACTTCTACAAGTTGGTAAATTATAAAACTGACATATCACAGTGTTATGCATCATTTTTGCTCAGTGTTTTAATAATTCCTGTCCATCCTGCCTGGTCATTATCTGTACCTACTTTCGACAAAAATTCCAAATCCAAAACTAAAGACTCAAAATTTACACAAAACATTCAGAATATGAAGGATTTAAAGACAAAATAAATCTTAGATTGATATCTACATTTTTTTTTTGTTTCATCAATCTGCCCAAAAAGAGGCTTCATTCAAGAATCAGCATGGTAACTAATACTCTAGATAAAGAACCTGCCATCCCTTGACAAGATATCATCAGATGAAACTGAATAATAAAAGTAAGAAAAATTTTCAAAAAGGTAGAACAAGATAAGGGTCCTTAAGCTCTTTGTCAGGGCATCTGCACATTTTAGCCTAGGTCTTCACCCATACATGTGTGAACAACATGGCACAGTGCACACAAAGGAAACTGAGGCAAAATACAAATGGCAAAAGCCTTTTAAAACTCACTCTTGTCAGACTAATTGCCATAGTAGCAAACCATCAGCATCCACGAGGATTACAATGAGTTCTAGAGTACATGAAACTTTATACTAAAAATTATATGATATACAAAAGTCAGGGAAATATGACTTGTTTTCAAAGTTACTGACACAGAAAAAAATGAGTTGATGAACTTAAAAGAACAACAGCAATGCTATCATTCACTGAAAGTTGGTTGTAGAGGGGATGAAATATAATACAAAAGATTTAGAAAATGGCATGAAATGTCCATTGGGTCATTATCAGCAAACACATATTTCTTTGGTAAGGAAACAGAGGTCTAGGTCAGTGGACCAACATCTTTAGTGGAGCTAATGAATTGAAAAGAAGAAAAGGAACAAAGATTAAATAATCTTGTTCCATAAAAGTATCAATAAGACAATTTGATGCTGGCAAAATACTCTAAGAAATGCTGAAAGAAGTTTTCAAATGTTTTTAATTGAAATAGAATTTTGCCTTCACCCCCCCCCCCAGCGGCCAGATAAACTCTCTTGAACCTCTCCCTGCTCCTCTCAAATTGGTGGTCTTTTTCTTCTATTTTATACACATAATCATTATACATATTCACTACATATGACTATTTATAATATATAAAATGTTTTTGAAGAAAATGGGTGGCTAAATATAACTAAAAACTTCCTTTTATCTTCTTTCAAACTATATTATGCACTGTAGTGCTTTTTCTGTTTGTTTGTTT
Organism: Meriones unguiculatus; assembly: GCF_030254825.1. Lineage (NCBI taxonomy): Eukaryota > Metazoa > Chordata > Mammalia > Rodentia > Muridae > Meriones > Meriones unguiculatus. The sequence continues at coordinate 44,409,602 of NC_083364.1, read as the reverse complement.
GTTTGTTTGTTTCCGAGATAGGATTTCTGTGTTTAACCTTGACTGTCCTGGAACTTCATTTGTAGACCAGCTCGGCCTCACACAGGTTGGCCACCTGCTTCTGCTTCTCAAGTGGTGGGATTAAAGGAGTTCACCACCGCCAGCTAGTAGTACTGTTAAAATATGTGGGTGCATATTAATTGTACGTAAAAGTTATCTAATAAATGATGAAATGAGCAAGCCATAAGTTCTTAACCCTTTATATTGACAAGATTATATGTTACTCAAAGTAATGAGATATTAATATAGATTACTCCATTCCATAGAAATAAATACTTTAATATGCAAACATATTAAAGTATGTATACATATATATATATATATATATATATATATACACACAAAAAAAAGAATACATGAACATGGTGCAAGTGAGATGGCTCAACAGGTAAAAGCACTTGGTATGCAAGCCTGAAAATCTGAGTTAAATCCCTAGAAATCACAATGGAAAGAGAGCTGGTACCTGAAAGTCATCTTTTTATCTCCACATGGTAATGGAAGACACTTGACTTCATTTACATGTACACACACACAAAACACACACACATACACACCATAAACACATCTTACACACAATGATAATAAATCTAAAAAGCTGAAAAATTAATATACAAGTATACATATATTAGAAAGAATCATCTTTTACATTAATATAATGAAAATATATGTCTATACATTTTGATAAGTCTGTAGTAAAATATAATGGAATGGCAAAAATATTCAAATCATCCAAAGAAAGGAAGTGAAGAGGAAGAATAAAACCAACCTTTGAGTGGAGAGAGATGAAATGACAGGTAGGCTAATTCCACCATTTTAGTGAATGTAATGCTTCATTTGACTTAGATGAGCAGACATAGATGAACAGAGAGAACAAAAATACAGCAGACAACTAAATATTGTCTAAAGAGACACACTTCAAGTATAAACAAGAAGTAATAGAAGTAGATGAATACATAGATCGTACAAACAATAAGCAAAAGAAGACAAAATTATCAATAGTAGTCTCAGAAATAACGAATGGTCTGTATAGCATCTTTTTAAAATGATGCTTAGAAAGCACTGCACATGACAACTTTCCAATGTCACACTTTATAAGTTTACTTGCTGTCTTTGTCAATAAAAACTGCACCATAAAATAAATCTGAATGTACTTGAAGGATCAAAACCTTACAATACTCTCTGAGCACATTATAATTAAAATAAAAATCAATAATATATCTAGCAAGCACAAATTACCTGCAAATTAAAATACCGTGGGTCCTCAAAGTAATTACAAACAGTATTGAACTGTATGGTTATAAAAATATACTAGGTAACTATTAGTAAGTAGAAGATAAAAACAGTACTAAGAGGGAAATATTTTATTTTAAACACAAATTTTAAAAAATATAACAATGATTTAGCAAATGACTTGCATATCCAAATTAAGATGTTAAAAAAAATCAGCCAAAGTTTACAGGAGTAGGAAAATTAATCTTAAGAAATAAGGGCAGAGATTAATAAGAAAAGAAACATAAAAAATTTGAAACTATTGGGCAATCTATCTATCTATCTATCTATCTATCTATCTATCTATCAACTATCTCACTATTTATTATGGGTTTTTGTTGAAAAAATAGAAGAGCACAAATATATTTTTATGTATTTATTTTTCATTAGTTTAAATCCGGGAAGGTTATAACATCACACAGATTCTGTGTTCTACGTTCTTCGCAGGAAGGTTGTTTTGGGATTTGGCAGGAACCATCCAATTGGTTCCATGGTCCCTAGTTACTTTCCTCAGATTACTCTGATTTTGTTTGCTTTGCTTTCAGGAGTCACTGTATTGTTTTTTGCTTTGCTCACATAAGCACATCTTGTCTACAATTTTAAGAAGAGCTGTGTGCTCTCTTTGCTTCTGGAAACCTTGCCTGTAGCCAGCAAAAATGTCCTTGCATCACAGCCTTCCAGGCATACTTGTTTTTTAGAAGTCCTGTTCCCAGCAGGCTTCCACAGGCGCCAAGATATTGGAAAGAGCTTATTAATTTTTTTCTTTATTTTCTTGTTATTTTATTTTTATTAATTACAGTTTATTCACTTTGTATCCCAGCTGTAGCCCCCTCCCCTATCCTCTCTCTATCCCACTTCTTCTCCTATGCCCCTCCCCCAGTACACTGATAGAGGACATCCTCCTCCCCTTCCATCTGACCCTAGTCTATCAGGTCTCATGAGGACTGACTTCATTGTTTCCCTCTGAGGATTGGTAAGGATGCTCCCTACTCAGGTGGAGGGGATCAAAGAGCCAGTCCCTGATTTCATGTCAAGACAGTCCCTGTTCCTATTACTAGGGAGCACTCTTGGACACTGGGCTGCCATGCTCTATATATGTGCAGGGGTTCTACGTTATCGCCATACTCCTTGTTTGGAGTATCTGTCTCACAAAAAACCACTGTGCCCAGATTTTTTGGTTCTGTTGCTCTCCTTGTGGAGTTCCTGTTCCCTCCAAATCTTTCTATCTCCCCCTTCTTTCATAAGATTCCCCCAAATGGACCCAAGAAGCAAACAGATGTAGCCATTCCAATATCTAATAAAATAGATGTTCAACTAAAATTATCAAAAGAGTTGGGGAAGTCCATTTCATACTCATCGAAGGAAAATTCCACCAAGAAGACATCACAGTTCTGAACATGTATGCCCCAAATACAACAGCTTATTATGTTTTTAATACACCCAAGGGCAGTTTCCACTCTCTCCATTCCTCCCAGCCCTGCCCCCATCTCCCCTCTCTCTCATCTACTTCTCATTCCCATCTCTTCAAAAAGAGCAGGCCTCCCAGGGTATCATCTGAATGTGGCATAGTAAGATACAAGAGAACTAGACACGGACCCTCGTATCAAGGCTGGGTAAGGCAAACCAGTAGGAGGGAAAGGGTCCCATGAAAGGGAAAAGTCAGAGATACCTTCACTATCTCTGTTAGAAGTCCCACAAATATACCAAGCCAAGAACCATATATGCAGAGGACCTAGTTTTTACCCATGCAGACTCCATGATTACCACATCAGCAGAACATGGTGACCCACACCTTTAATCCCAATATTTGGAGTGTGAAAGCAGCCTGGTCTATAGAGTGAGTCCAGGATAGTCAGGCCTACCCAGAGAAACCCTATCTTGAAAAACAAAAACAAAACAAGCAAACAAACAAAAAACTAACAAAACAGAGGACACATAGGAAATTCTTATAACCCAAAATTTAGTTCTGAGAAAACTCTATCAAACTTGATATATGTTTAATTGATTTAATAGAAAGATAATAATAAAAACAAATTACCAAAATTAAAAAAAAAGATGATCAACAAAAATCTTGTAATTACAGAAAGATGTCAACAACATATCAATGAAGGAAAAGCTGGAAAAATTAAATATGTCATAAAATTAAATGTAAAACTTAAAGCTGTTAAATCTCAGATTGATATATATATGGAACAAATCTTGGAATCTTTGGTATATTGGAAAATATATCAATATGTGAAAAAATATGAAAAAGCATTAAAAATTTTCAATATCAAACTTCAAAATCAAAATGTTTACTCTCAAAGAATCTAACTAAGAGCTGGTTCTTTGAGAAAATCAATAAGATAGACAAACCTTTGGCCAAAGTAACTAAAAGGCAGAGAGAAACTATCCAAATCAGCAAAATCAGAAATGAAAAGGGGGACATAACTACAGACAGTGAGGAAATCCAAACAATCATTAGGTCGTACTACAAAAGCCTATATGGCACAAAATTCAAAAATCTAAAAGAAATGGACAATTTTCTTGATAGATTCCATCTTCCAACATTAAGTCAAGATCAAGTTGAAAGGCTGAATAGCCCTATAACCCCCAAGGAAATTGAAGCAGTCATTAACAGTCTCCCCTCCAAAAAAAGACGTGGGCCAGATGGTTTCAGCGCAGAATTCTACTAGACCTTCAAAGAAGTGCTAACACCAATTCTCCTCAAACTATTCCACAAAATAGAAACAGAAGGTACATTACCAAACTCATTCTATGAAGTGACAGTCACCCTGATACCTAAACCACACAAAGACCCAACAAAAAAAAAGAAAACTTCAGACCTATCTCTTCTTTGAACATTGATGCAAAAATACTCAATAAAATACTTGCAAACCGAATCCAAGAACACATCAAAGATATCATCCACCATAACCAAGTAGGCTTCATCCCAGGCATGCAAGGGTGGTTCAACATATGGAAAGCCATCAATGTAATCCACCACATAAACAAACTGAAGGAGAAAAACCACATGATCATCTCCTGAGATGCTGAAAAAACATTTGACAAAATCCAACACCCATTCATGTTTAAAGTCTTGGAGAGATCAGGGATTCAAGGCACATACCTAAACATAGTAAAGGCAATATACAGCAAGCCTATAGCCAACATAAAACTCAATGGAGAGGAACTTAAATCAATCTCACTGAAATCAAGGACAAGATAAGGATGTTCACTCTCTCCATATCTCTTCAAGATAGTACTTGAGGTCCTACCTAAAGCAATAATACTACTAAAAGAGATCAAGGGGATACAAATTGGAAAGGAAGAGGTCAAAGTGTCACTATTCACAGATGATATGATAGTATACATGAGTGACCCTCAAAATTCAACCAGAGAACTCCTTCAGCTGATAAACACCTTCAGCAAAGTTGCAAGATACAAAATCAACTCAAAAAATATCAGAAGCCCTCCTGTATACCAAAGACAAAAGGGCCGAGAAAGAAATCAGGGAAACAATACTCTTCACAATAGCCACTAATAACATAAAGTACCTTGGGGTGACACTAACCAAGCATGTGAAAGACCTGTTTGAAAAAACTTTAAGTCTCTGAAGAAAGAAATTGAAGAAGATATTAGAAGATGGAAAGATCTCCCATGCTCATAGATTGGTAGGATTAACATACTGAAAATGGCCATCCTGCCAAAAGCAATCTACAGATTCAACATAATTCCAATCAAAAGACCAACTCAATTCTTTACAGACCTTGAAAAAAAGATTATCAGCTTCATATGGAGAAACAAAAAACCCAGAATCTCCAAACTGATCCTGTATAACAATGGATGATCTGGAGGTATCTCCATCCCTGATCCCAAGCTGTACTACAGAGTAATAGTAATAAAAACTGCATGGCATTGGCATAGAAAGAGAAAGGAGGATCAATGGAACCAAATAGAAGACCCAGAAATAAACCCACATACCTATGAATACTTGATTTTTGACAAAGAAGTCAAAACCATTCAATGGAGAAAAAGACAGCATCTTCAACAAATGGTGCTGGTCCAACTGGATGTCTACATGCAGAAAAATGAAAATAGATCCATATTTATCACCCTGTACAAAACTAAAGTTCAAGTGGATCAAAGACCTCAACATAAATCCAGATACTCTAAATCGGTTAGAAGAAAAAGTGGGGAACAGCCTAGAACTCATTGGCATAGGAGACAACTTCCTGAACAGAACACCAACAGCACAGGCTCTAAGAGCAACAATCAATAAATGGGACCTGATGAAACTGAAAATCTTCTGTAAAGCAAAAGGTACTGTTGTCAGAACAAAACAACAGCCTACAGACTGGGAAAGGATCTTCACCAACCCTATATCTGACAGAGGGCTGATATCCAGCATATATAAAGAATTAAAGAAGTTAACAAGCAATAAATCAAGAAATCCAATAAAAAAATGGGGTATGGCACTAAACAGAGAATTCTCTGTAGAGGAATATAGAATGGCAGAAAACACTTAAAGAGATGCTCAACATCCTTAGAGATCAGGGAGATGCAAATAAAAATGACCCTGAGATTTCACCTAACACCCATCAGAATGGCAAAGATGAATAACTCAAGTGACAACACATGCTGTTGAAGTTGTGGAGAAAGGGGAACCCTCCTCCATTGCTGGTGGGAATGTAAACTGGTAGAACCACTTTGGAAATCAATCTGGGTGCTTTCTCAGACAATTAAGAATAGCGCTTCCTCAAGACCCAGCTATACCACTGCTAGGTATATACCCAAAATTTGCTCAAGTACACAACAAGGACATTTGCTCAAGCATGTTTGTAGCAGCTTTATTTGTATTTTTATTTATTTGGGATCTAGAAAAGGTCATTCTGAGTTAAGTATCCCAGAAGGAGAAAGACACACATGGTATATACTCACTTATATAGACCTATAAGATATGATAAACATAATGAAATCTATACACCCAAAGAAGATAAACAAGAAAGAGGACACGGGGTAAGATGATCAACCCTCACTTAGAAAGACAAATGGGATGTGCATTGGACATAGAAGAAAACAAGAAACAGGCCAGGAGTCTACTGCAGAGGGCCTCTGAAAGACTCTACCTAGCAGAGTATCAAAGCAGATACTAAGACTTATAACCAAACCTTCGGCAGAGTGCAGGGAATCATGAAAGAAGGGGAGTTAGTATAATGTGGAAAGTATAGGAGCTCCACAAGGACCAAATATATCTGGGCACAGAGTCTTTTCTGAGACTGTTTCTCCGACCAAGGATCATGTATGTTTATAACCTAGAACCCCTGCTTGGATGTAGCCTGTGGTAGCTCAGTAACCAATTGGTTTCCCACGGGAAGGGGAATAGGGACTATTTCTAAGAGGAACTCAATGGCTGGCTCTTTGATCTCCCCACCCCCAAGGGAGGAGCAGTCCTGTTAGGCCACAGAGGAGGACTTTGCAGCCAGTCCTGAAGATACCTGCATCTGGCCATTGAGCACATGAAAACTAAAGAAAGTCAGATGAAATGCATTAGGAAACAGCATTCCACACTTATTAGACTGATAAGAACATGAAGACTTGCATTTCTCACACACTGTTGTTGAAAATGTAAAACTTCATTTAGACATTTCACCCAAGAAAAAAGGAGACAGGCACCTAGGTAAAACCTTAGATAATATTAGCCATGGTAGCTCAGTAACCAATTTGTTTCCCCTAGTAAGGAGAAAAGGTACTATTTCTGACAGGAACTCAATGGCAGGCTCTTTGACCTCCCCAAACCCCAAGGGAGGAGCAGTCCTGCTAGGCCACAGAGGAGGACTTTGCAGCCAGTCTTGAAGATAACTTACAAAACAGGGTCAGATGAAAGGGAAGGAGGTCCTCCCCAATCAGTGGACTTGGAAAGAGGTAGGGAGAAGATGAGAAAGGGAGGTTGGGATTGGGAGGGAATGAGGGAATGGGATACACTTGGATACAGAATTAATAAAATGTAACCAATGATAAAAAAAGAAAATAAATTATGAAATAAAAACAGTGACATTTATAGATTTATTTGTAAAGCTTAAAACTAGAAATAATTTGTAATTCTATAAGTTGCTAAGTGGATAAACAGATTATCATATACCCACACGTTTTCCTAGCTAGCAATGAAAATGAATATGTTATAGATACATTTAAAAAAAAAAACCTGACGAAAGTATGTATGTCTGTTGAGTTACTGGGATGAAATTATTACAAATATGAATTAATTCCTGCTAATAGAAGGCCGGTGAATAATTACTTGAGGATGAATGTGTAGAAAGGAGAGTGTTTTAAAGCGACGTAAAGAAAGTTTGGTGGGTAATAAATATGTTAGTTTTCCTAATTGCAGTGATGATTTCATGGGTATAGAGACGTTTCAAATTTTGTGATTTTAAATATGTATGATTTAATCACATTCTAAATTTGTATATTTATGCACATAGTTTGGTTCGGCTCTTAGATTCATTATAGAAGTTTCTTTGTGTAGTGAGCAGTGGTTACTACAAAAACTCAAAACTGATAAAAGTACAGAGCTTAAGTGTCAGTGGAATGCTCAGCCACAAATAGGACATGTGTGCCATGCTCCTGCCCCAAAAGACTTGGGGAATATTATGGGAGAGGGAGAGGAAAGAGTAAAAGAACCAGAAGTCAGGGAGAGCTGGAGAGACACAGTGTCTTCTGGACAGGACAGCTCCTTCGTTCATGAACTTTCCCCAGGTGCAGTTGCCCTGCAGAAGATCAAGACAGTGAACACTATGGAATGCAGGGTGCCAAGACTCCAGCCTACACCTCAGGCTGAAAAGCTATTTACAGTTGATGTGTTCTGGGGGAAGGAAAGTCAGTTTTCTTTAAAGGTGTGGCCGTTAGCAGGGCGACCATATTCCAGTGGGTGGCCCGCACCTGTAGATACATAGATACAAAACAGTAGACTTGCTGGGTTTATATAATAAAGGGAAAGGAGAGAACATGAAGTTGGGAGGGGTTGCGGGACTGAGGGATGAATCTAGGAGCTGTGAGATGAATCTGTGAGAGGAATAGAAGATGATCAAAACATATTGTATGCATGTTCAACGTTTTCAAATAATTAATAATAATGTAATTATTGATAAATATCTATATTTAGGGTAGAAATTTATTTATTGTCTTAGCCTATTGTATTAGCCTTCTAAGTGCTGTAATCTGAGGCCTGTGCCATTATACCTGCTGCTTGTTAATTTGGATCAAATGATTATGAATATTTTCACCAGGTTAAATAGTGATGGAACTTCTAATTTTTCCTTTGCAATTAAAAAGCTGTATTTAGGGAAGTGTTTTGAAACTATTTAAACAGCCTGCTCCTGAAACTTTCTTTTATTGGTTATTAGTACTTATTATTTTCTCAAAATCAACAGTTACTAAAGTGGTTGCACAATGACAAATATAACAGAATGTTTTGAAATCATTAAATTCTACCTCAGCAAAGTTATTCACGTTAATCTAGGGTTAATTTTATCTTTTCATGGTCCATAAATATTTGCTGAAAAAAAAGTGTTTTATGTTTTCAAAGAAAATCAAGCCCGATGTAAGATTCCAAAACAGTTAGTTCTACAGAGCTAGCCCTTTAAGGAGAATGCTATTATCAATCTTTACCTCCTCTTAATAATTCCTAATGTATATTTTATAAGCTTTGGTCACTAGTATCTCTAAGCTGAAATTGCTGAGTTCTGTTCTTCATAAAACATCTAGGGATGTTAAGTTGCCTCAAGCTCCATCTTGCTCAACTCTTGTGCTCCAGATCATAACATTTTATGAGGCAGCTGCATTCAAAGCTGAAGCTTGCTCTGATACCAGGTGTTTTTCTGATCCAGGAGGCAGGAGAGAATATCAGTGAGTATGAAACACAGAAAAAACATGAAATTATTCAGTGACTCAAAAAAATTCGTAAATAATGCTAAGCTGGCTCCTAAGGGTTTTGCCTTGTGCTTTTGAGGCCTTAAGGTTTTTCTCTGTCATGCATTGGAGACCCAATAGCACTCACTGCCTTCTGTTTAGCATCAAGAACCTCCCTCAGCTTGGGTCGCTGTTCTCCTCTTTTTGTTTGCTCCCTGGTTTTCCTATTGAAATGTATCTGTTTCTTTTTTTTTTTTTTTTTTTCTGAATAAAGGAGTACACATTTTTTTTTTTACGAAAATCATGTTGAATGTTAATTATGTGTCAATTTCAAATGATCTATCATTTCACTAAATGTGATCTGACACATAACTATTTTTTTCTAATATATGACAGTTTGTAAAACTATATATACATACACATTTTCTGAATTGATTTTATAAAATAGCACTATACCTTAGTTTTTTTTCTCCACTTAATGATTTTTAAGTATGTATGTGTATCTGTCTTCTGAATTTTCCATAATTTATACATGTTTAATTAATTGGGATTACTTACTCTTTTGGTCACTGTGATAAATGATATAGGATATATATTTATGTGCACAAATAAGCATACCTACTTCTAATAGATAACACGTTCCCTTTTATAAAAAGGGAAAATAACACACGGGTACATATATTTCCTTATGAACTTACATGAGCATTCCAATATAAATACTATACTTAGTGACTTGCTAAATAAAAGCAACCACATATTTTGCACTTTAATAGCTTTTTATAATAATTGTACCAAATTACATTTCCACCCGCAGAAAAATAAATTCCCCATTTTTGTTTAATATTGCTGATCATTTAGATGTGTATTGTATATTCAGCAACTGGCAGTGCCTAAACAGTTGGTTTTCTTTTGGTTTTCTCTCAAAGTGCAAAGCAAAGCCTTCAGATAAAACATATCTTTACATGCTCAATCCCCACAAAATCCTTGAGTGATGATGCTAAAGTTCAAACTATACTATACATGGCCCAGATGTAAGTGGGTCTCTATATAGTCATTTCTTGAATACCAAATTAGCTATATCTTCATTTTGCTGCTTTTAAAGAAAGCCTATTTCATGTCCCAACTTACGGAATAATCACCAAATTCCATATTTCACATAAAAGTTAATGCGGATGTTAAATCTTGCCTTAAACTTCCATCCTTCCATCTTCTGACAAATACAGAAAGAAAGGATTCAAGTAGTGTCATTCCATCAACTTCTCTGCTGGACAAAGATGTCTTCGCTGATGGAGCAGAAACGCTTTGCCAGCCAGTTCTTTGCTCTCTTCTGAAGCTGATCTGAGCGGGAGCCAGTGCCATTATGTGAGTAAGTCATGCATGATCCCTGGGTTTATTATCAGCCCCTTGTGGGACATTTTTACCAATGATGAAATGTTATTGTTGTCAGTGTTAGACATTCAGTCTTTATCAGTCTCCCTCCTGACAGCCCTCGTTATTCAGAAAGACTCGGGACAACTTCAAGGTAAGAACTTTCAATACAAGGTCAGGGGAACCAAATTTCTTTCCTATCCACTGCTCAACCACTTCTTTTCCATTTCAGCATGACTCACAAAACAACACGTCTTCATCCAGTACTGTAGTGGGGGCAATATAATGGCAGCTTCATCTGCTGGGAACCCAGAGCCATCACACTAAAAGAAATATATAAGACTGCTTACCTGAATCATCTCCAGAGACCTGACTTTTGCCCTCACATGCTGACACCATTCACTATCTACAAAATCCTTGGAAAGCAGTGCTGTGTGTTAAAACACTTATGAATATTAGAGGCAGAAATAATTTTTTTCTTAGATTTTTAATTATGGAGACTTTGCTAAATACCAAGATACAAGTCTCATCTCCAAAAGTATAAAATGTTGCTTGTCCTGCAAACTTGTCTTCAGACATACATTTTTATAGTATAGATGCATACATGCACAAAATGCTTGTTCATTATTGGAATCATTGTAAGAGAACAACAAACGGTTGCCTCTTGTTTTCACTCCATTTATACAAAGCTTCATGGTAAGTGTCGGCTCCTCACTTTAATGTGTATTTGGCATGCAGATTGTATAATTTTGGGGAATGGAAAAACGCAACAGTTTTTACCCAGGTGTGTTTCGTATGTGCTCAAACCCCACAGCCTAATTAGCATAGCTGAGCCCCCAGAGTAATTGCTGTATTTCTTTCTCCATTTCCTTGTTCCTTCAGGCTACCTAACAGTGACTCACGGGTCTTTATGGATTACTCAACAGCTTTCCTGAGAGGTGCTGCATGGTGTGGAAGAAGAGTTGGAACACACAGAAGCGTGCCGGAATGTCAGCTCTGCACATTTAGACTGGCAGATTGGACATGTATTATGTGTAATTATGCAAGTGTTAGAGTGATGATGACAGCCTCACATTCTCAGAGGAGCATGGCTGAACGGTGGTGTTCACAGGCTGTGCAGGACTGGGTGGGAACACATCCTACATTCAGACAGAGCCTTCACTGGAAAAAAAAAAAAAAGTACCCAGGGAGCATTTATTGTTTCTCTCATCATGAATTTGTTCCCTCCTTTTCCTTTCTCAATCATAAAAAATAAACACATATGTCATGATGGAACTTAGAACACATTCCAGGCAAAAAGCTTCTGACCGATTAATGGATACCTTTAGCATCGAAATCCAACATCTGAGAAAATATTTACAGTTGACACTGTGGAAATTTAGTTAATGGAAATATGAGAGAATGTCAGTATGTTGCCTTGAACTTCACAGCTTATGTAACTATTAAAATTATTTTTCATTGCTTATAAATTACCCAGCCTTTAGTAACTTCTTGTACTGATACAATAGGTCTAAGACATCTGACAGAAAAGCATACTAGTCCATGCAACTTTGGTTTAAAAAGTAAGGAGGTCTTACATAGATCTATTAAAAAAATCAGCAGAAGGACAGTTTGGGCCTTTTACAAGCATAGGCTTAAGAGGTGCAACCTAGAAGAGAGAGAGAGAGAGAAAGAGAGAGAGAGAGAGAGAGAGAGAGAGAGAGTTTCCTACTTAGATCTCTATTCTTTCAATAAGATAGCATAACCAAAAGAAACTTTGGGAGGGAAGGGCTTATTTGGCTCTTCTGTCCTGATTACAGTCCATCACTGAAAGACAGGAACACAAGCAGGGCAGGATCTTGGAGGCAGGAATTAGAGAAGATACCATGAAGGAGTACTGTTTACTGGCTTGCTTAGCCTTCTTTCTTATACCACAAACACATGGAACACCAGCTCCAGAAAATTTCACACCATCTTCTGGCCAAAGTGGTAACTTGCATTCATATGATCAGACCAACACAGTCATACACAAACACACAAAATTAAATAATAATAATAATAATAATAATAATAATAATAATAATGTTCATGGCAGTTTTATTTGTAATAGCCAGAAGCTGAAACAACACAGATGTCCCCCAATTGAGTAATGGATACAGAAATTTGGGTATATATACACAATAGACTACTACTCAGCAATTAAAACAAGGAAATCATGAAGTTTTCATGCAAATGGTGGGAACTAGAAAAGATCATCCTGAGTGAGGAATCCCAGAAGTAGAAAGACACAAAGGAATATATTAGAAGTATAATATAGGATAATCTGTACACCTAAAGAAGCTAATCAAGAAACAGGGTAAGATCATCAATCCTCATTCAGAAAAGCAAATGAGATGGTCATTGGAAGAGGGAGAAAACAGGGAACAGGACAGGAGCCTACCACAGAGGGCCTCTGAAAGACTCTACCATGCAGGATATCAAAACAGAGGCTGAGACTCAGAGCCAAACTTTGGGCAGAGTAGAGAGAATCTTATGAAAGAAGAGGGAGAAAGAAAGACCTGGAGGGGACAGGAGCTCTACAATGTGAGAAAAAAAAATTGGGCACAGGGATCTTTTCTGAGACTGATTCTCCAACCAAGGACCATTCATGGTGATAACCTAGAACCCCTGCACAGATGTAGCCCATGGCAGCTCAGTGTCCAAGTGGGTTCCCTAGCAAGGGCAACAGGGGCTATCTCTGATATGAACTCAGTGGCTGGCTCTTTGATCACCTCCCCCTGAGGTGAGTGGGCAGCCTTACCAGTCCACAGAGGAACACAATGCAGCCAGTCCTGATGAGACCTGATAGAGTAGGATCAGATGGAAGGGGAGAAGAACCTCCTCTGTTAGTGGACTGGGGGAGGGGCATAGGTGGGGAAGAGGGAGTGAGGGTAGAATTGGGAGGGGACAAGAGAAGGGCTACAGTTGGTTTACAAAGTGAATAAACTGTAATTAATAAAAATAAAAGAAAATAAATGTTTAAAAAACCAAGACTAATTTTTTGTTGTTGTTGTTTCTTTTTATTACGTGAAAAAAAAAAAAAGAAAAAAAATTGAGCAGCCAGAAACATGTCCTCATCAGGAAGGGGTCATGGAATAATAAACATATAGTCATTTACTTACAATGAAATCACATTTATTTATTCCTTTACATGGTCTATGTTCTGTTCATCATCTTTTTGTTTTCTTTTCAAGAAATAAAATACTGACATAGGAGTGAAAATCGCCAAGGTACATGTGCATGAAATGTGATAGGGAGTTAAATAACGAGCTCCTTTCCCCCTGTGCAGATGACGGGGTTAAGTGGAAGAAAGTTAGGGCACATGTGAATGTGATCTCGTTGTAAACTTCCAGTGTAATAAAGCAGAAGAGGCTTGTACTAGTTTGTCTTTGAGCTAGATACTGTAGTGCTCCTTTACAATGTCAAAATAAATATACCAACTCATTACCCTGAGACAGACGGAGAAGAACTCACATAAAGTCACGAATGATGCAAACATCTTTCTAGTGTTTTTCAGACGGCGTTACAGGCATTGGGTATACATCTCTTATGCAGTCATAATTAAAGGCAATAATTATATTTTTCTACCTAAGTCAACTAGTTCAATTTTTAACAACTACATTTCAAAACCAGCACTGAGAATAACAGTTTTATTTTCTGTGGTATCTCTTATAGTGCGTTTTTTTTTTTCTTCTTCACTCGTATAGGGAGCCATCCTGTGTCCATCTAGGACAAACATGTCAGTATGGATTACATGGATATCTGTTTTCCTGAGCCACAAATTTTAGCAGGAAAAAGGGTTGCAAAGTATTAATAGCACGGAAGTATTGTAAATGTGTTATAGAAATATCAGACAAATAATCTGTGGTTTTCTTCTTTCAGCAGAACTATGATGTTTATCAAGTATGGTATATAATTAAATGATACTAAGGTGATGAAACTTAAAAGAAAGCCTATAGGATTGTCTGTGTCAGGACAAGAGGATCTGATGGTGAGAAACTGAAACTTGTTGCTGTTATAGCTTAGCATAAATATGGGAATGAAAGTACTGAGGTTTACTTTGTAAAGTCTCAGTGGAGCACCTATTTTAAGATTGTAATTGAATTCAGGTGTAAATTACTAGACGATATCTTAATTGCAGGCATAAATGACATCCATATTCATGACCAATAAGTATAAAGCAAATGAATGATATAGAACAACATTTGCATACCATAAGTCCTGGCTACAAATAAGATCTCTGTTTAAATAGCAAATATTATCACTGAAGACTTAGAAAAAAATCAGTACATTAAAGACAATTATCAGAACTTTTCTTCAGCACATTTCACTGTTATATTTTGGCTATTAATGATATCTTCTTCCATGTGAGGCCTTAAACACTCTTACATATAGGAATTCTTAGACATTCTAATATGACTCTAGTGTTTAAAACTTCTAATGAGGCTTCAAGTCTCAAAAAATGTGTCTGAGAAAATATATAGAAGAAACTTTTTGAAAATACTTTCATGACTACCTTCTTATATATAAGACTAAATTAATAAATCTACAGCTTTGAAGAAGAATCAAGTGACAGATGTAATTAGAGAAGGTTCAACTTTCATACAGGGCACTTTAACCTTTAATAAAAGAAGATTTTATTTAAAAAAAAAAGTTTCCATACAGTGTTTAATTTCAACAAAGTCACAGGAACCCGATACGTGTTTGCAGAAATGGCAGTTACTCATCACTCAACACAGTGCTGGTTAAGGTATAGCAGTAATTTCACACACACGCACAAGTAATTTCCCCTGTCCTGGTACCCTGATGATGATGTGGACAGGCCAAGGAGCTCAAGGTAAGCTGCTTCAGAGTATCATGTTGCTTCTTTATCCCTCTTGCCTGCCAATCTGCCATTTCTGCTGTTGGGGTAGCATCATTCTACAAGTGATGATTTCCTAGAAGACAACCTAGTATGTCACAGAAGGGTAGAGAGTATACAATGTCAAGAAGGAATGAACGGTAATATGGGCATGATAGCTGCAATTGACGCTGACTCGGGGTTTCAGGTGCATTCTAGAAATAGCAAAGAAGCTGAGAAGCACAGCTAGAACATGTGATACGGTTTTTACACTGGCGATAAGTGAAAGCTTCATGTGGAAGTATCCATAGACTATCTTTACTACCTAATGAGGCAATTTACTATGATTTAGTGAGACACTAAAATGAACAATTGTATGTTGTTAATCATGGTCATTAATACAGTATGTATTATGTCCAAAATTACATATATATGGCTTATGCTATGAATCTACTATAAAATGTATTCACGTATTCAACATTATAATTACCAATAATACTCCTGTATTATGGATAAGGAAACTTGGCTACAAGTCATTATGTAAATCACAAGCGTCAGAGGATGAACTTTAATTCCAGAAGCCTACCAATAAGTCTATTTGCTAATGTCTAAATGCATAAATTGTTTGTACCAACAAACAAAAGTCCATCCATTTAAATATACCTTTCTAATGAATGGTGTTTGTACAAGGTACCGAAAACATTTTCAGTACATCCAGCAACACAGTGATAGCCAGAATATTTTTTGCTGTATACATGTATACTCTCTATAGGCCTCTCTCTCTCTCTCTCTCTCTCTCTCTCTCTCTCTCTCTCTCTCTCTCTGTGTGTGTGTGTGTGTGTGTGTGTGTGTGTGTGTATGTGTGTGGTGTGTGTGTGTGTGTGTATAGGCACAGGCACATGTCTCTAGAGGCTAAGAGTAAACCTCAGGTGTATTTCCTATATTGTCGTCTATCTTTACATTTTGAGAAAAAGTCTGTCATTGAAACTGAACTTGTTTGTTCAACAATCCTGGCTAACTAGTGAGCATTAGGGTTCTACCTATCTCTGCAGCTCACCCCCTTTTCCTCAGCACAAGGATTCCAGCTGTGGGCTCCCCTTCCCAGCTTTTTATATGAGTCTTGGGGATTTGAACTCAGGTCTTCATGTTTGGGTATCAGGCACCTTAACAAATAAATCATCTCTCTGCTTCTAGACTGCTTCTATGGTAATTTCTATTTAGTTGAACAGAAGCTAAAATGTTGGATTAAGTGTTCCTGACATTGTATCTAACAATAAAATATCCTCTAATTATCAGGACACAGCCATCCAATGGTTATCATCTTAGTGGACACATCACTAAAAACCCTTAGTGGACAGGGTTTGCTATGTCAAAGTTATGATGAAGCCTGGTACACCATTTCCTTCTCAGTAGCACTATCAAGTAAAAGTTCATACTAGTAGAGTATAGGATACAAGTTATGCCTAATCAAACAATTTGAAAATTCCTAGAAAGGTTTAATTAAAAATTCCACTATGATCTACCTGTCAGTAAGCAGGTTTTTAGTGTATACAATTGAGTAAATGTATACAATCAAGTTAAATTTAACATTTTTGGTTGTGCGTAGTGAATTATGTATTAACCTACATTGCTCTATGTGTTTTAATAGTGCCACTGAATACATGAATATAGAAAAGATGAAAAATACTTTGCTTAAATATTAAGATTAGCAATAAGTAGGTGTTGAAATGAATATTATATACATACTTCAAATGAACATGTATCAGTAGTGCAAACAGGAAAAAAAATCTTTATAATCCGTATTTTACAAATCAAGTTTCTGTCTAGTCAGGAGTGGAAAACGTAGACATTCGTGTCAATTTAAACATATTCTTAAATAACTCATTGGTCAGTGTAAGGATTTTCTTATATTTTCTGAAAGCAGGCTTTTTAGCCCACTGAATCAAATTTGTTCTTTCCTTAAGACACTGATCTGGGGTCTTAGTCTTACCAGGAGCTCTAACACAAAGGCAACAGTGAAGACAACTTTTAAGTACTTTCAATTGCCTTATTTCCTCCATTCCCTATCAAGCTACAATGAAATAAAAGGAGCCTGTTTTAAGGATGAGAACCATATCATTTATCAGAATAAACTGCTATGTGTCAAGCTGTGTAAAGAGAAAGTAGCTATGTTGGAGAGAGACTCTACTCAGAATTCCCATGAAACAGGTTACATTTCAAATCCTATGGGTAGCGTATTCTCATTCTCTCCAATTAGAATCCAAGGATATTCAAATAGTCTGAAGTGTCATTCTGGTTTTCCCTAGGGAATTATAAACTGACTGAAGGAGACAGAAGCAGAGTTCCAAGTCCTTTCTCTACCGCCACTCTCTTTCTCCCCATTCTCTTTTTCTTTTCCCTTCTCTCTCTCTTCCTCCTTCTCTCTCTCTCTCTACCTTTTTAACTTAACAGGACCTGGACCTAGGATTCTCCTCTACTCTTGTCTATTGCTACTGCTTATTTCTAGTTCAGAAAATCCTCTTTAAGTTTCCATTTGTCCAAGATCCACAGAACTTTATTGTGCATCAGAAACTGTTATGCAGTCTTTAATTTAATCATCATAGAAAAGCCTCAATACAATCACTCTTCCTATATAGGTAATATGCTCAATGTTAGCACATGGCATTATAGACTTAACCCTAAACCACCTAGACTTTTGCCATCTTGTTATATTGAATTGGACATGGATAAGGGTCAACGTATAGAGTAGAAACTACAAAAAGCCTGAGCTCATGGAGTAGTGTGTTTCTTCCTGGTTTATTCTACACTGCTTTTATATAAGGGAACTATGGGAAATCACAACATGTATCCCTGAGTTAATTCTAATTTTTCTGTGTTACAATGTCTTACCCTTCCGAATATTGAAAACCAAATTTCTATATTGAGAAATGTTTTAACACTTTCTCCTAACTTTTCAATATCTCAAAAATGTAGTCAATATTGAAATTTTACTCAGTGCTATACAAATTCACTAAGATATTAAATATATAAAATATATACAGTATGGTAGTTGACCTATAACTGATATTAGTATATGATTGTCTCATATGAACAAAACTGAGTATGGGTGATGGCACAAGGTTAATATTTAGGAGCTGTGCAATAAGAGAGATGGTTCTCTCTCTCTTAAGAAAGTCATATTTTCACCAATTAGAAGAAAGTAAAAGATGAAGACATATCAACCAAAGCCAAATAAGATTAAATTTACTAAACAACCATCTTGAGCACATTTTATGTGTATTTAAAAATTATTTTATTACAATTTTTCACTTTGTATCCCAGCTGTAGTCCACTCCCTCATCTTCTCCCAATCCTGCCCTCCCTCCCTCTTTTTCACCCATGCCCCTCCCAAAATCCACTGATAGGGGAGGTCCTCCTCCTCTTCCATCTGACCCTAGCCTATCAAGTCTCAGTCATACCTTCTGCATCATTTACTGGTTGGGGCAGTGAGAGCACCTTCTGCATTGTTCTATTGATTCTTCTTAAGTTACTGTGACACTGAAATGCCCTTTACACTCTTCTTCCAAAGGCGTGTTACCTCAAATACCATTATTTGCACCTGTACCTTTCTGACACATTCTGAACCTTTGTATATGGATCTGTTACATGGAACCAGCCAGATATCTTTTAATTGTGACCAATTCAGAGGTAGAGTCTCTAGTAAAACTCCGCAAAGTATTGTTACTCTTTGAAGTGTTCTCACAGTTCTAAAAAGTTTGTACTCATAGATTCATTAATATCACATATGTCAGAGTTCCTATATGCTTATGGGTATATTTTTTCTCTTGATTTTTAATTTTATTTCCTTCTTAGTTTGTTGATTTGTTTTTCTTCCCCAAAATGTTTTGCACATGTATGACATTGAGATAGTGCGTTGATATCTTTAAATGATTGAAGATGAATTCTTTTTGATGTCAGTAAGGTCAGGTTAGTGAAAGAATATAAGTTCTGTGCCTTTGGCTCTTAAGGGCTTTACAAGAGAATGAAGTGTGAGTCACATTACATTCAGTGGAAACTGACTTGCTTCTTCCAGAGTGTTCCTGTAAATTTTGTAGAATAAGGGGTTCTTATTCATTCCTAGCTGTGAAAGATACTGTACTGATAGAGTCCCATGATCAATTCGCCTAGTTCTGGGTTTTGAGTGATTTCTAACACTGTGATACAGAAGGGAAGAAAGCCAGTAAGGAGAAATTTTGAAGAAAGGTTATGGAAATAGCTGGGAGTCTTCCTGCTGAGCCATCCCAGAACTAGAGTTTTGAATAATGCATGTTCTATAAATCTAAGTGTCCCACGATGCCACATTTTAGAACAGGGAGAGAAAATAATAGCTACTGTCCACACTTATCACCAATAATAAATTGCAGGGCTCCTGTGTGTGGCGGCGATTAATGCAAAATGCAACCCAAAACACATAACTAAATAAATAGATAGTTTGACTTTCTTGGGGGTTATCTCTCTTCCTTTTTCATTCTCTCTCTATTTCTCTCTCTTTTCTAAATAGAAAATACAATTTAAAAAAATGCCTCAATACCTACCTACTGTATTCTCTTTGAGACAAACATATAGGCTCTTTCTTCAGAGGCAAGGGCAGGTGAGTAAGAGGATGGATTTGTGCATGTGTGTTCTCAGATGTGCCTGTATTTGCATGATGCAGAAAAATAGACGGATGGCCAAGATAAAAACAGAAGCAGAGGCAGAGAGACGCAGGGCTGATG
The DNA here is from genome assembly GCF_030254825.1 of Meriones unguiculatus. NCBI lineage: Eukaryota > Metazoa > Chordata > Mammalia > Rodentia > Muridae > Meriones > Meriones unguiculatus. The sequence continues at coordinate 44,389,427 of NC_083364.1, read as the reverse complement.
GGCAGAGAACTGTGATCTGAAAACTTTCTTAAACCAATGGAAGTAAAGGAGGGTAGCTACAGGTAGAGCCACTGCACACATCTTTGGGAATCACACAGGAATGCAAGTGACATTTTAAAGAACAGATTTTTCAGAACAACTAACAGTCTTTGTATAGTATGTAAACTTTCATACGAAAACAACTCCCTAAACCCCTATAAGTTACAAACAGTGAAATTTACATAAAATGTAAATATTGATCATACCTCTAGACTATGGGCATCAATTAAAATTTGTGGGATTAATTCCTATCAAACATAAGCATTTCCAGCTCTTTCAGGAAAACTGGACTGCTGTAATGTCCCAGATAGAGTTGGCAGTCATTCACTAGTGTCTGTTTGCCAATAATCTACTAGCTAGTTCATATATTAGCTTGCCTAATATACTCCCTTAACCCTGTGATTGGTATTTGATCTAGTGCCGTAAAAGGGAAGAATCAGGCTAGCAGATCCCAAGAAATTGTTCCAAAGACACACACATTCGCAGCTAGCAGCTCTAAGGTTTAAATTCTGTTCTTCCAAACACAAAAGCCTGTGCTCCTCCATCTCTGTCATATAAAACACAGATGCCAAGTTAAATTTTAATAGGAGACAAGGAACATATCAATAAAATGACTCCTGATGACATACTGCTATACTACAGATTAGTGCATTGATCAACGCTCATCAGAGAAGCTTCTTCTTGCAGGCGATGGTAATTAATACAGAAATCCACAGCTTCACAGTGTGCAGACAGAGACTTTGGAGCACTCAGCCCTAAGTAGATGTTTCATGAAAACCTTCTTCTCAAGGCTCATGGAGGAAGAGGGAGTGAAACAGTTACAAGAACCACAGTGGTAGATGGCTCATAGGAACTAGTGTTTATAGGATACCACAGAGATTATACACATACGAACCCACAGAGACTGTGCCAGGAAGAACAGGCCTGTACAAGTTCAAGACAGACAAAAATCTCAGCATAGAGATGAAGTGAACACAAAGTCCCACTCCAAACAAAGAAGCCATTTGCCATTGCACTTGCTATTGTGTTTATTATTGATGCCTGCTTGGAAATGATTTTATTTTTTATTTTTTCAAATAAGTGTCACTAGGCATAGCAACAGTACCCAGGACAGGACACTTGCCAAGAAGTAGTTGTCCAAGACAAAATAGAGCCCATGAGAGTTAATGTTTTTACGTTGTTTTGTTTTACTTTAGTATGTTTTGTGTTATTGGTTTTTGTTTGTTTGTTCTGATTTTGATTTTTTCCCGTGTTTTTTGTTTTCAAGAGAGAGCAACAGAGAAAGAACATGGACTTGGGTGAGTAGGGAGATGAGGATAATCGAGAAGTAGAGGAAACAAAAGAATATGATCAAAACATATTGTATGAAAAAAGTAATATCAGATGAATAACAAAAAAGTAGTGTAAGCCAGTATAATGCCTAACTGCATTCTAAATACTTACCCTGTACCCACAGATAAGTGTGGATCTCACCCTCATCAAAGAAGCTTTGTTTTGCAGCTGGAGATCATTATAGAAAGCCACAACTTGTCAAAATGCAGAGGACAAATGGCCCCCAGAAGCCCAGCCCACACTGAAACATTTGCAACACAATTCCTGCACCTAGGCCTTAGAGATGGAAAGTGGGTGTGGGGGCTGCGGTTGTGGGGAGGAGACAGAATAATTGTGAGAGCCAGAGGACCAGAAAGTCTGCTGTGAGATTGCTTTGCCTTGTAGACTAGACAGGGGGCTGTCTTAGGAAATCTCAATGATATGGCAGCCTAAACAATACCTGTTTCAATTCCAATGATAGCTGACATCCCAACATAGATGTGAAATCATCATCTACATGAAAAAAAAAAAAGGATTAGTATTCCCCAAAGATGAGTCCTTGACTGTATTTCTAATACTAAGCAGTCAGCTCTGGAAACATAGACACAGAAGCAAAACTGAAAGACTCAGCACATTGTATTTATTTATTTATTGGAATGCATACATAATAACAACAGTTAAAAAAGAGTCATGCCTGTTCTTGGGAGGGTACATGAAGCCACATGGGAAGGAGCAAAAAAGGAAAGGGAAGTGATTTCATTGTATTTTAAGTAAACAGATTTTTAAAATTAAAAAAAATATTTCATGAGATGTGTTTACAGCTAAGAGCATTCATTATTTCTCTGAGATTCAAAGTTAACAAGGTACCATTTCTTTTTACTTTTTAAATCTTGCAGTCTTTGATATGTGCTATGGAATCTGGTTAATTATCCTTGAGAAGAGTCTGAAAAACATAGGGGGAAGATCTCACTCACAGAAAGAGGAGAAGTTGAAGGGAGGTACCATCCCAACCAATGTGAACATGTTTCTGCAAGGTGCATGGGTCTGTTGGCAAGATTTTCAAATTTGCGTTAGTAAGATAATACTGAGAAGCTCCATCATGCAAAAGGGCATATATTAGGGGTGCAAATGGAGAAAAAGGGCACCCTGGCTCTTAATCCAGACACTGGAGAAAATTGGATTATCTCTAAATTATAAAATTTTCTCACCCATTCTGTGTTTTGCACAGAAAGATTCAAAGTAGAAATGTTGATATTCTCACCCAAATATAAGGATCTATTCAAGGAACTCATGAAAATATAGTCCTGAAACTATACGTCCAAAATCACTAGTACTAGGGCTTTGATTGCAGCATTGGGCTACACACAGAGCAAACTATAATGCTTTTACCCATTTTCCTAGTATAACTCTACTGCCTAGCTGACCGTGGTCCACACTTCCCATTATCTCCTCTGACTTCCACCAGAGATAACCTACTTGTCCCCAGTGTCACGTCCCCCTCTTCTGGCTTGGTGCTTTCTCTTAGGGAACCGATAAAGCAGTATAAACTAATACGTTACTGACCAACAAATGGCTTAATCCTTTATGATAATATTTGCTGAAAAAAAAATCCAGGAAGAATGGTAAAAGATACATCCTACACCAAGTAGGAGTCTTCTTATGCTTTCTATATCAAATTAGTAACCATCTGGCTAAGTTATTATCCAGTAAAATATATTAAGAAAACTACTTCTGAATTAATCTTAGGTAGGTTGAATAGAAGTAGCTAAGTCTATTAAACATTCACTTTGTTTAATAAAAGAAGGAATCATTAACACAAATGATTACTAAGAAAGTAATGCCTGTGTATTAGTCAGAGTTCTCTAGAGGAACAGAATACACACACACACACACACACACACACACACACACAGAAAGAGAGAGAGAGAGAGAGAGAGAGAGAGAGAGAGAGAGAGAGAGAGAGAATTTAATTAGAATGGCTTGCAGGCTGTGGTCCAGCTAGTCCAACAATGGCTGTCTACTAAAAGAAGTTACAAGAATCCAGTAGTTGTTCAATCCACAAGGCTGGATGATTCAGCTGTTCTTCACTATACACCAGAATCCAAAAAAGGAGGTTTTAATGCCAGTGAAGGAATAGACTTGCCAGGGAAAGCAAGAGTAAGCAAGCTTGCCTGTTCCATGCCTTATACAAAGGCTTCCAGCTGAAGATGTGGCCCAAATTAAAGGTGGATCTTCTTACTCCAAAAGATCCTGAATAAAAGTGAGTCTTCCATTTCAAATGATCTGATTAAGAAAACATCTCTTGCAGGTATACCCAACTGCTTGGGTTTTAGTTAGTTTCAGATGTAGTCACGTTGAGAGCTAAGAATAACCCTGACTCTCTCTCTTCATTCCTGACCTTCACTCCTAGATGGGTTTAAACACAAACTCTGCCTTATTTATCTCCTTTCTTACATTTCTTGCCCCATTGTTCCTCAAGCATTTTTTTTCCTTGTAGCTTAAGGTTAAAGCCACAAAAATAATGTCATAACTGGCTGGGTGCAAACTTTTAGTAACACTTAGGAGCTCTGTGATGGTGCAACCTCACCTCTCTACATTATTTTTCCACGGAATGAGATAATGCTGTTGCCTTCCACATTGGACCGATACTTGGAATACATGTACCCCATCAAACAGTCATTGCATCCATATCTTGCACGTAATAGATAGTTAATAAATATTTGCAGAATAGGTATATCCTTTGTATCACCTTGTAAACAAGGTTAAAATTTGCTCAAGTCCTTGCTCTAAGATGGGAAATACCAATTAACTTACACTCATTCATAAACAAGAAAAAACATACCTATTATCATACCTTACTTGTAAGGATATGCACCTTTGTTATAAGTAATTCTTAGGTCACATCTCTTTCCCTTGATCCCTTTCATGCACACTTCCAACCCACAGAAGCTCCTCCTCTTTCCCAGCACATTTGCCTCCACCTGCAAAGCAGCAGCCCAGAATCATTGTCATTTTTTGATCCAATCTCCAGGAGCTTTCTTTATATCTGAAATCAAATCACTATTGTGAGCTAACATGTTTACATCTGGCACTAACTTAGTCTCCTCTGATAAGGAAACCCAGTAAAGTTCACACAACATCCAATCACATTTTCATCACAGAATGTCAACAGCATTTCACCCGGAGGAGGAAGGAAAAGCAGGAAAATGATGAGATTAGAGACATCTTAAATTGCAGCAAATCAGTTTAAATGTATCAAAGGTGTTTGTTCTCCACATGCTGGGAAAGCACAGATGGCTCCCAGTTTGCCAGGTATGGGTACTTGTGGGTGTTTTGGGCCTTGGCTTGGTTATCCCTGCGAGTTAATTATCAGACTCAAGCCCCTCGTGAATGATGCTATTCAGGTGTCTGGAATCCATGGGTCCACATTTATACCTAACCATGATACCATACCTACTACTTGGTAGATGAGGGGATGGGAGTGATCAAGGAGACTGTTGTGTAAGATGGCTTAACTATGATAACCCAGGGGGTGGTTAACGTTGTGAATATCAAGTGTTAACCGTAAAAATGTTTCCCAAGCTTAGCTGTATTCAAGTGTATTTCCTCTGGTTGGGGATTCCAATAAAATATACTTTCACCTACCTAGACAGATATCCTAAGATTTATAGTTAACTTATTTATATGGTAAGTCTGGTAGTGTCTGGAAGAGGGCGCCCTCTTCCTAGAATCAAGTAAAACACTGTCATGCAGGTTCGCGCTATAGTGAGAAACGCTGTTGTAAGGTTCTGGTCTTTTGTAAAACACAGCTGAAGTTTTTATTGCCTTTCCTTGTGCAGGAAATAGGAATGATGAGTTAATTAACCCTCTAGAAGATTGTGTGGTGGGAAGACCTTGAGATAATGAAATGCAAATAATAATAATAAACTTCTGTTGTTAGGGATTAATAACAACTTATATCTTTAATTTAGAAAACTTTTCCCATCCTCCCAGGGCGCGAATCTGCTAGACACCATACTAGCTCCGCAGGATCGCCATCACTGAGGGTACGGCCTGCCCAATCCCACAGTGACAGAGAATACGCTATATACTCACCAAAACCAGGCAGAAACGTCATACAAACTGGACACACCAGGCGCTGGGCCTCCCAAGCTTGGAGAGCACAACGAAGAGACCCCAGGACTTCCCAGAAAGCATTGGGACTAGCGACCCAGTCTCCAGTTACAGCAGGACTTTCTAACCTGGTGGCGGAGCAGCACTGAGCTGGCGGGGCACATCAGCCCTCCAGTTTAAGACTAACCAAGGCCAAACCAGAGAACAGAGAGCCTGGTTACCCCATCCCTGCTGAAGTGACCACCCTGAAATCTCCAGCTGCAGCAAGACCTCAGAACCTGGCAGTGACAGCAGCACAGAACTGGCGGAGCACATCAAAGAAGCAGGGCCAAACCAGAGAGCAGAGAGCCCCGGATACCATGATCTCTGCCAAGAGACCTGCCTGTAAGTGAGTGCACCCTTGAGAATCTGCAGTTCCCCAGATCCTGGGTCCTTCTAAATCAGAAGCCAGGCATCAAACTCCCCTCCCACCCACATACCCACTTTGGGAAACAGAGGGGCACTAGGGACATGGAAGTTCCTGCCCTGTGGGCCTGATTGAGGAGTTAAGGCAGTTAATGCCAGAAATTGCACTGCGATCATCATTAGCGCCTGCGACATATACAGTGCAGAGCCCCTCCCACACACTCAAGGGTTCAACATTAGCCATCACTCTGTCCCTCGAGAAACACATCCACGCACACTTACACACAGAGACACACATATGCGCGCGCACACACGCTTGCATTTGCCCCATTTGCGCCTGCGTACTTTCCTCCCACAGGTACAGCTAGTCCTCAGCACACGCTGAGAGTGCTCAGCTTCCTGAAGAACTCTCCAGACACCAGAGAGAGACAGCACCAGTCTGATCTGCAGAATCCAAAAACAAACAGGGAAGGTTTCAGATAAGCCAATGGCCAGGGGTAGGCGAAAGAACACTTCCAACATAAATCAGGACATCATGACTTCACCAGCAAACCCCCAAATCGATGGATACTCCAATTCAGCAGAAGCACAGGAAAATGATTTTAAAGCCATGCTTGCCCAATTATTTGAGGCTCATAAGGAGGAAATGAACAAGTCTTTCAAAGAGATGGCCAGTCAATTGGAGGCAAAGAAAGAAGAAATAGACAATATCCTTAAATAAACACAGGCAAACATAGCCAAACAAATAGATACACAAATAGAGGAAAAATTAGTGGCATATAAGAAGGAAATGAAAAAAGAAATAGAGGCCATCATAGAGAGACAGGAATTCAAATTCAAACACATGAAAGAAATGGTGCAAGGCATGAAAACAGAATTAGAATCAATAAAGAAAACACAAAATGAGAAAACCCTTGAGCTGGAGAACTTGGAGAAAAGATCAGGAACCACAAAAGTAAGCATCACCAACAGAATACAAGAGATGGAAGAGAGAATCTCTGGAGCTGAAGACACACTTGCAGAAATGGATACTTCTCTCAAAGAAAAAGTAAAATCAGAAAAGTTCCAATCACAAAATATCCAAGAAATCAAGGATGCTATGAAAAGACAAAATCTAAGAATAATAGGAATTCATGAAAAAGAAGACTTCAGACTCCAAGGTCCAGAAAATATTTTCAGGAAAATCATAGAAGAAAATTTTCCCAACTTAAAGAAAGAGATGTCCATAAATATACAAGAGGCCTACAGAACTCCAAATAGACTAGACCAGAAAAGAAACACATCACGTCACATCATAGTCAAAACACTAAATCTACAGAACAAAGAAAAGATATTAAAAGCAGCAAGGGAAAAAGGCCAAGTAACATATGAAGGTAGACCTATCAGAATCACACCGGACTTCTCATCAGAAACTATGAAAGCCAGAAGGGCCTGGGCAAGTATCATGGAGACTCTAAGAGATCACAAATGTCAACCCAGACTACTATACCCTGCAAAGCTTTCAATCAACATAGATGGAGAAAACAAAATATTCCATGACAAAACTAAATTTACACAATATCTACACAGCAAACCATCCCTACAGAAGATACTAGAAGGAAAACTCCAATCCAATGAAAACAAATTCACCCAAGAAAACAGGGCATACAGATAATATCCCAACAAAAATGAAAAGAAAACAAGCAATGAAACAGGGTTAGATCACCGACTCCATTACAAAAAGAACTAACATGCATTGGTCACTATTATCTATCAATATCAATGGACTCAACTCACCAATAAAAAGACACAGGCTAACAGAATGGTTAAGGAAACAGGATCCAACATTCTGTTGCATCCAAGAAACACACCTATGCAACAAAGACAAACACTACCTCAGAGTAAAGGCAATATACAGCAAGCCTATAGCCATCATCAAACTCAATGGAGAGAAACTTAAATCAATCTCACTGAAATCAGGGACAAGACAAGACTGCCCATTGTCCCCATATCTCTTCAACATAGTACTTGAAGTCCTAGCCAGAGCAATAAGACAACTAAAGAAGATCAAGGAGATACAAATCGGAAAGGAAGAGGTCAAAGTGTCACTATTTGCAGATGATATGATAGTATACATGAGCGACCCCAAAAATTCAACCAGAGAACTCCTTCCGCTGATAAACACCTTCAGCAAAGTGGCAGGATACAAAATCAACTCAAAAAAATCAGAAGCCCTCCTATATACCAAAGACAAAAAGGCTGAGAAAGAAATTAGGGAAACAACACCCTTCACAATAGCCACTAATATCATAAAGTACCTTGGTGTGACTCTAACCAAGCAAGTGAAAGACCTGTTTGAGAAAAACTTCAAGTCTCTGAAGAAAGAAATCGAAGAAGATATCAGAAGATGGAAAGATCTCCCGTGCTCATGGATTGGTAGGATTAACATTGTGAAATTGGCCATACTGCCAAAAGCAATCTACAGATTCAATGCAATTCCCATTAAAATACCAACTCAATTCTTTACAGACCTTGAAAAAAAGATTATCAGCTTCATATGGAGAAACAAAAAACCCAGAATCTCCAAAACGATCCTGTACAACAACAGATCATCTGGAGGTATCTCCATTCCTGATCTCAAGCTGTACTACAGGGCAACAGTAATAAAAACTGCATGGTATTGGCATAGAAACAGAAAGGAGGATCAATGGAACCGCATTGAAGACCCAGAAATAAATCCACACACCTATGAATACTCGATATTTGACAAAGAAGCCAAATCCATTCAATGGAAAAAAGACAGCATCTTCAACAAATGGTGCTGGACCAACTGGATGTCTACATGCAGAAAAATGAAAATAGATCCATATTTATCACCCTGCACAAAACTAAAGTCAAAGTGGATCAAGGACCTCAACATAAAACCAGATACCCTAAATCAATTGGAAAAGAAAGTGGGGAACAGCCTAGAACTCATTGGCACAGGAGACAACTTCCTGAACAGAACACCAACAGCACAGGCTCTAAGAGCAACAATCAATAAATGGGACCTCATGGAACTGAAAAGTTTCTGTAAAGCAAAGGATACCGTCATCAAAACAAAACGACTGCCTACAGACTGGGAAAGAATCTTCACTAACCCTTTATCTGACAGAGGACTAATATCCAGTATATACAAAGAACTAAAGAAGCTGAAAAGCAGCAATCCAAGTAATCCAATTAAAAAATGGGGAACAGTGCTAAACAGAGAATTCTCGACAGAGGAATATCGAATGGCAGAAAAACACTTAAAGAAATGCTCATCCTTATTAGCCATCAGGGAAATGCAAATCAAAACGACCCTGAGATATCACCTTACACCCATCAGAATGGCCAAGATGAAAAACTCAAGCGATAACACATGCTGGAGAGGTTGTGGAGAAAGGGGAACCCTCCTCCACTGCTGGTGGGAATGTAAACTGGTACAACCACTCTGGAAAGCTATCTGGCGCTTTCTAAGACAATTAGGAATAGTGCTTCCTTAAGACCCAGCTATACCACTGCTAGGTATATACCCAAAGTTCGTTCAAGTACACAAAAGGGATACTTGCTCAACCATGTTTATAGCAGTTTTATTTGTAATAGCCAGAACCTGGAAACAACCCAGATGTCCATCAACGGAGGAATGGGTACAGAAATTATGGTATTTTTACACAATGGAATACTACTCAGCAATCAAAAAGGAGGAAATCATGAAATTTGCAGGCAAATGGTGGGATCTAGAAAAGATCATTCTGAGTGAAATATCCCAGAAGGAGAAAGACAAACATGGGATATACTCACTTATATAGGCCTATAAGATATGATAAACATAATGAAATCTATACACCTAAAAAAGATAATCAATTGAGCGGAGATGGGGTAAGATGATCAATCCTCGTTTAGAAAGACAGATGGGATGTGCATTGAACGTATGACAGGAGTCTACTGAGCACATCTGAAAGACTTTAACTAGCAGTGTTTTCAAAGCAAAGACTCATGACCAAACCTTTGGCAGAGTACAGGGAATCATAAAAAAGAAGGGGAGTTAGTCTGATGGGGAAAGGATAGGAGCTCCACAAGGACCAAATATATCTGGGCACAGGGTCTTTTCTGAGACTGACATTCAACCAAGGACCATGTATGGATATAACCTAGAACCTCCACTCAGATGTAGCCTGTGGTAGCTCAGTAACCAATTGGTTTCCCAAAGTGAGGGGAACAAGGACTATTTCTAACAGGATCTCAATGACTGGCTCTTTGGTCTCCCCACCCCCGAAGGGAGGAGCAGTCCTGTTAGGCCACAGAGGAGGGCTTTGCAACCAGTCCTGAAGATACCTGATAAAACAGGATCAGATGAATGGGGAGGAGGTTCCCCCTATCAGTGGACTTGGAAAGGGGCACGGTGGAGATGAGGGAGGGAGGGAGGGACTGGGAGGGAATGAGGGATCGGAACACGACTGGGATACAGAGTTAATAAAATGTAACTGATAAAAAAATAATAATAAAATAAAAAAAGAAAAGTTTTCATGATTTAAGTCTGACATTTAGATTATCAATTTACTTAAAGTTAATTTTTATCACTGCTAAGAAATAGTGATCTAGTTTCATCTGAATAAGGTTACATGATTTTTCTTGAAACAAACATTTAAGACACTCTCTCTTACCAAAGCCCATTTTCTATGTCTTTGTGAAAATCAGTTGGAGGTAGACATGTGGGTGAATTTATATATGTACTTCCTATTAAGATCCATTATTCTGGACTATTTCTAACAGGATCTCAAGGGCAGGATCTTTGACCTCCCCCCGCCCCCCAGAGGAGGAGCAGTCCTGTTAGGCCACAGAGGAGGACTTTGCAGCCAGCCCTGAAGATACCTGATAAAACAGGGTCAAATGAAAGGGGAGGAGGTCCTCCCCTATCAGTGGACATGGAAAGGGGCAGGGAAGAGACCAAGGAGGGAGTGTTGGGTTGGGGAGAGAATGAAGGAGCAGGATACAGCTGGGACACAGAATTAACAAAATGTAACTAAAAAGAAAAATTAAATTAAAAAAAAGATCCATTGTTCTATTCGTTTCAATACTGCTTTGCTTGCTTACTATGCTTTGTAGTGTGTTTTGACGTTAGTCATTGTGGCATCTTAATATTTATTGGTTTTGATCAAGATTGACTTGGCCATCTGGAGTCTTTTGTAGCTTCACAATCTTGTGAGACATGCCTTTTCTTGATTACAAAAAGAATTTGTGGATATTGTGATGAAGATTGCATTAAGTCTAATCTAAGAATTTGCTTTGGGAAATATGAATATTTTAATATCAGATATTTCAATGCACAAACAAGACAGAATTCTCCATGCTTTTTGTATTTCTTCAATTTCCTGGAAAATATATCTAGATTATTCTCTTAAATAAAGACATTATTCTATGGATCATTCATTTTCCAGTTAGGTATCCACAAGCTTTTATTTGTAGCTATCACGAATAAGATTACTTTATTTCTTTCTCAGAAATTGTACTGCTGGTATTTAAAAAAAAAGAACATGCCAGTTTTGTATATATCAAAGGGAGAGGAAGGGAATGTATCAAAGATATCTGCCATCTCACATTTATTACAGAACTATTGACAAGACACAGTATGAATTCACTAGAGGTTCTCATTGATGGGTAAATAGATTTTCAAAATGTGGTACGTATACATAATGAAATAGTAGTTAGCCTTCATAAAATAATTATATTTTGTCACTTGTAGCAGTATGATGGAATTGGAGGACTTTCTTTTGAGTGAAACAAGTCAGGCATAGAAAGACAATTATGTCCTCATGTGTGAAAGCTACAAAAGTATATTTTATATGAATCAAATAAAGGCTACTTTAGATGCTAGGAAGGCAAAGGGTAAGAAAGGTAAATAAAGATTAATCAACAGTATAAGAATATAACTATATAGAACAAATAAATTCTAATATTTTATAGTGGTGTGTTTGCAGAAATTTTATGAAGACCTGAAAGAGGGAGACCTTGAACAAAGTAAAACTAAATAGCACATGTTTAAGGAGGTAGAAATACCAATTGTTTCAATTTAATGATCACAGAATATATGCATGCATTACAAAATTGCATTACATCCATCAACACATATAATTATTTCATGCCAAAGAAAATCAGCAATGATTATACTTATATAACATTTCAAAGTTGAACAGTAAGATTGGTATAAGATGAGGGAAGATTCATCCCAGAAAAGACATCCAGCATCTTAAAGCCTATTGACTGGCTTCTTGGTGATCCCACTGTGGATCACCAAGACACCTGACCACAGCACACTGTCAGTCCAGTCAGTCAGTCCAGTCAAACTTAAAAAATTGCTTATCATGAATACATATATACAGTATTCTCTAATCATTTGCATGGGCCATACAAAAAACCATATTTCCTTAACACAGAGATGTTTTGAGAAATTTCTAGGTAGTCAAGCAAACAACCTGTTGTCAACTGATTTTCTTCATTTTACCAAGAGCCCATTCCTCTTTTTCTGGTTCATGGACTCTAATCAATGATGCAGTCAAAAAACCACTCAGTGTGTAGAATCATATCTAATGGAAACAGTGAAAGTTACAAGGCCAGCACAGTTGCTTGACAAAGATCCAGCAAATATGAACCGAGTAATGCAATTGCCATCATACCATCTTTCACTTCTGGTCTTGATCTCCATATGTTGCAAGCTTGAGTGGTGGTCAAGCTTTTAATATTTGTACAATTTTGGGTTATTGGATGGAATGAAAATTTCTTGTTAATTATTTACATCTTCTCTCAGGAATACTACTTCCAAGCTTCTCCAGAAAAATCCTGAGCATTGTACCCCTCATGATTTTAGGGAGATATCCTTATCTGACCCTTGTTGAAGGTCTTCCTTGTCCCCTGGAAGTTGTGACTCAAGTAAAGACAACAGAGATCTCTTTAGGAAGCTCTAGCTTGAAGATGCTCTTGGAACATCTGCCTTGCACTTACTTAGGAACAAGATAATCAGAACAAAATAAACTTAAAAAGACAAACAAGATTTGATGGCTAGACCATTTGGCAGCAGATCAGATTAGAAGTCTCATCCTACCATGCATGCAGGCAATTATGCCACATATAAAATTGGGGACCACATATCACAAGGAAATGATCCAGTAACAAATTTAGATTGGTTAGAGTTATTTCTGCCCTACACTGTGGCATATACTGATGGACAAAGAATGGTGTGAAAAAAAATGACGAGATTGCAGTATTAAGACCTCCCTTTTTTAGAAAAGTTTGCTTCTACAGGGCCACTGTGGTGTTGTGTGACCAAGGAACAAAAGAATACCAAGATAAGAAATACAAATAAATAAATTGAATAATAACTGCAGCAGCTTTGGCCTGAAGATTTTTTTATTTTTTGGATCTAATGACAGTTAACACTCTGACCTTTGAAAGTTGATAATATATTCCTTGGGACATGACAATCTGCCCAGGATGGTTGATTTTCTTTTGTTTAGAGCCCTTGAAACTGCAAGAACTACTAGCCTGAAAATGAGCAGTCATGCTTTGGCAAAATATGCCTCAAGATTCTTGAAGGTTGGGTTGTGGAGTTGATGAGGGAAGATGATTGTAAAAGATAACTCTGCTCTGTCATAGTTTATTGATGATGACAAAACGTATGACCAAGAGGAAGTTAAAACACTTGACCGGGGACAAAAATGCTATGATGTATGCTTTGGAACATCATGAATCTATCCCTGCCTTCTGAGTTCTGCATAAATAAAGAAGCACTCTGACTCCTAGTCAGTCACGATGCAAGTGATATGGATGTGGGCATTAAATTTTTTTCCCAAGAGAATTTTGAATTAATTTTTTTCACAGCCATGTGATATGACTGTTAGTAAGTCTACACATGACACACTCAGAAATACACACTAGAACAATGTCATAGGTAAGTATGTACATGTATGAGAGAGGAGGCAGTTGAGTAATTCATCTGCAGATTTTTCCAGCATAGAATCTGCACTTACTGTGGTATACTAACATTTTATTAAGTTCATTGGGTGTGGAGAGAATGATAGAAACTTGAGAGAGATTGAATGTTTATGATGTGAAAAGGTTTCTATGTTCTTTTAAAATTTCTACCACAAACTGGATTTATAACTAGGGACACACACACACACACACACACACACACACACACACACACACACCTTCTTTTAATGAAAAGAAAAATATAAATTTAGTAGGTAATCCACATGGCATATCTAGACTGTACTATTAAACTATTTGATTTTAAAAATGAAAATAGAACATACATATTCTTCTTTATTTTCCAAATATTTTCTTTCTAAATTAGGTGAAATAGTTAGAGTTGTGTCAATTATGGGCTATATTTCACTGTAGCCATCCTACAATTTTATTAACTTTTAGATCAACAGTTTAATTTATTAAAAAATAGTGGAAATTAGCAGAGTTAATAAAAATATTGGAGGTTTTAAATATCTGCCATCACAAAGTCTTTGAATTAACCCCCCCAACACACACACACACACACACACACACACACACACACACACACACACACAAGTGTGAAGACTTTGTTATTTTAGAGAAAGTCCCTGGTCCTAGGAAAAGATGATTTGCAATAGATGACAAGTGATGTTTAAATATCTGTTTTATTAATGTTTGAGACTAAATTCAGAGAGGAGACACAATAAGCAACAGATGTCACCTTTCATCTTTCCTGAAACTCTGATAGACACTTCCAGAACAACTCCTCTGTGTATCAGTGGAAGTGAGGTAACTCAGGGGCAAGAACTACAAGAATTCATCCAATGGTGCTAGGCATTTGTGGGCACTTCCTGGAAGTCAACCAACCTCTCTCTATCTCTCTTCTTTCTGTAAACAGATAGCAAAAAGCCCAAAGTCTCTTGTCTTCCTTCAAGTTAACAGGTATTGTCTGGGCTACATAGAAACTGTGCTGTCTAACCTATTTCTCTTTTTAGTCATAGCTGCCTGCTTCGTTCTCCATAGACTAGGATGGTTAAGAGATAGAACTGAAACTATTTTGTTCTCCAAAACAGTACTCTCAGAAATAAAGGATGCAAACACTAGGTGTAAATTGGTCTAGTAGGATATTATAGAGTAAGCACAAAATATGTTGAGGTGCTGCTTTGGTTTGACGTAATAATATACCTTAAGAAAGTTAGTGAAATTTTAACTTTAAATGTTGTAGCCTTGTGAATCCACCACTCCTAAACCTCTGGGAAGTCCCTGATGGTTGCATCATTTGACATCAAATGCTGTCCTTTGTCAAAAAAAACAAAAACAAACAAACAAACAAAAAAAACCCCACAAAAACCAAAAAAAAAAAAAAAAAACAGACTGTGCCTATACAATCCTATGAAAAAGGGATAAATTTAATTAATATTTTCCAAATAAATATTAGACTTTGCTTTCTTTTTTGATTTGATTTTTGTTTTTGGTTTTTTGAAACAGGGGTCCTCTGCAAAGCCTTGACTGTCTTAGGCTCACTTTGTAGAGCAGCCTGGCCTCAAGACACTGAGATCTGACTGCCTCTGCCTCCAGAGTGCTGAGATTACAGGCGTGTGCCACTACATCTGACTGATTTTTATTTTTCTTAAAGTGGAGTTAGGATAGGAGGAGACACCATCGAAACACATTGAGTTATTTTATCCCTGCATTATCTTCGAATAAATACCTTAATGTAAGTGGTCATTTGTTTAAATAAAAATAAACTTTACTTATTAATAAAATAGTCTATATTGTATACCACACAACTCACCTATTGAAAGTGTCCAGTGTAATGGTTTTGGGTATGAACATAGGCATGCACAGCCTTCACCGAAGTCAGAATTAGACTGTTTCATCACTATAGATACATCTTTTGTCTGTGCTACTACACAATTCCTCTCCCCTGCATTAGATAAACAAACACTAACCAGACTTTTGTATCTGCAGACACATTTATCCTGAATGTTTGGTATGAATAGAATTACTGAATATGTGACCTTCTGATGGCAGACTTTTTTTCTTACTGTACTGTTTTATAGGTTCATCTATGGTGCTGGCATATAAGAATAAGTTTTTCATTCCCGCTGCGATCTAATAATATCATATATATGTGTGTACATACATATATTTGCATACATAAACTATGTGTATATGTGCTTATACACTTATATCACATTTTGCATAGGTTTACTTTTAGATCTGTCTTTGAATATTGTTTTTTTTCTGTTATTTTTTTCTTTCTTTTATAACAGTCTCTCATGTATTCCAAGCCTCAGTCTTGCTATACAAGCAAGGATGAGAATGAGTATCTAGTCTTCCTGTCATTACCTCTTTAGTGCTGGCATTACAGGCATTAGTTAGTATTCATAGTTTATGCAATATTTTGGATTTACTCAGAACTTTGTACGTACTAGGCAAGCATAACACTAATGAAATCAACTCTTCAGCTGCTTTGTTTGTTTGTTTGTTTGTTTGTTTGTTTTGAGAACATACCTAGGGGTAGCGTTGGTATAATGTTCTTTTGAAATGTGTACACTTTACCTTTGTTCATTCAAATGCTGATTTCTCACCCCCACTCTCTGGTTTCAATCCGGACATTGCATTGTGATACTTAATCTAAGCATCACCTGTCTCAACTTTGTGTAAACATGCCAAAATAAACAACCGGCCACAATGTTGAGCAAGGGAAAGGAAGCAGGAAGAGAGAGAGGAGCCAGAGGACAGAAAGATGAGAGGCAGAGGAGGAGAGAGGGCAGAGGCTGCGAGAGCAGAGGCAGGAGCAGAAGTCTTGGAATGATATGGAGAATGAACTGGACCTAAGATTTCACAAAAAGTAAATATAATGGGTGAATCTAAATGTTAGGAAAATATGAGGGCTTGGAGGTTTAGGATGGAATAACTATTGCCCAGCATTGTGTTCTAGATTAATTAAGTAAATCCCAGTCTCTTTGTGGTGATTTGGGTTTACATTGTTTAGGATTAACAGCAGCATTACTAAAAAATAAACCAATAGTAAATATTAATAATCACCTACAACAGGGTAGAATTATCAAGTTGCACAAACTCTGTGTTTAGCTTTATGAAGAATAATAAAACTACTCTTGACAATGGTTGATCGCTATATTTTCTCACCACAAGGTGAGCAACAGAGCCAAAAACCCTGGACCAGAGGGTCCTGCAGAGACCGATGTGATACTCCAACCAAGAACCATACATGGAGAGGACCTAGAAGCCCTGCTCAGAGGAAGACCATAGGCTGCTCAGTTTCCAAGTGGATCCCTGGTAAGGGGATCAGGGACTGTCTCTGACATGAATTCAGTAGCTGGTTCTTTGTTCACCTCCCTCTGGGGTGTACAGCCTTGCCAGGCCACAGAGGAAGATGATGCAACCAGCCCTGATGAGACCTGATAGGCTAGAGTCAGATAGAAGGAGAGGAGGTCCTCCCCTATAAGAGGATTAGGGAGTGGGCATAGGGGGAGAAAGGGAAGGATGGGTGGGACTAGGAGGAGAGGATGGATGGGGCTGCAGTGGGGGTACAAAGTGAATTAATTTAAAGAAAGAAAGAGAAAAAAGAAAGAAATAGATCCATCTTGAAACTGAAAAGAAACTATTTTATTCATATTAATGGGGGGGGGTAGCTTTAAAACAACAGATTTCCTATGGTTTAGTAACATTTAGTATCCATTAGTAATTTTTTTCATATTACCCTGTTTTAGACACAGAATAATTTGTTCTTTATATGCCTAAGAGGCAAGCATAGGCCTATGTCTTTCAGTCTCCACAGTGAGATGAAGTAAAATATTCGGATAGAGCATCAGATGAAGATAGTTTAGCAAGACTAATGGGCCAGTAATAGAACAAAGAAAATGTCTCGTGATATAAAAACACACACAGTGAGACAAGGTACAGGTTCAGTCATGGGAAGCTCATCTATGTAGAGAAAACTCAACTGGGAACTCCAGATGGCTGCCTCAGTTTCCCCAGTTGTTTTCTGCTGGGATTTGTCAAAACCTGATTTGGTGGTGTTACCTTTCTGCTGTCATTTATTGATTTTTACTTGGCAGGCTCATCCCACAAAACACCCTGGTCTTCTGAGATTCTCCACCAAGACCTCAAGTTACCTGACTAAAGCCTCCTTCATCTAGTTCTGCTGGATGTCTGAGTACCCAATTTGATGGTAACTTACTATTTATTTTTTTATCATTTGTCTTTTATCAATGTTTATCATCTATCATCGAGCAATCATCTATCTATGTCATCTAACATCTGCTTATCTTTTCACCTATCATCTATGTCTATCATCTATTATCATCTATCTATCTAATATATCATCTACCTACCTACCTATCTATCTTTCCATGTATCCATTCATCTGTAATATCTATCCACCTATATCATCTATCTATCAATCATCTATCTGTCTATCAATCATCTATCTGTCTGTCTGTCTATCTATCTATCTAACTATCTATCATTTGTCTATCGATCTTGGAAATCCACATACTAGGGATTGCAATTTTACTCAAGACACTAGTAAATTCATTGGGTCACAAGGCTTGGGAAAGTGACGTTCTCTTTAGGATAACACTAGAATAAGAGTTTGTTTTCCTTTTTCATGAAAAGGTAGAATTACTTAAGTAGATACATTCCATACCACTACAGCAGAATCAATGACTTTTTTTTTTACCTCTGGCATAGTAGTTGTGGTCATTTAAATAATTTGAATTTAAATATCACTTAATAGTTTGAATAGAACTACAAAAATCAAGATTTCTCTTCCTTTTTTCTATTTTCAATGTAAACCAATAAAACATGAAAATCTGCATGCACCAAAGTTGTCTTATTTTCTAATTAATGTATTTTTATTTTTTGAGTATCTGGAGAGTATTTGTAGTCCCTTACATATTGGAAATACTTCTATAATTTTTGAAATGAGCACAAAATTGTATATCCAACTGAGCATCTGTTCTATGTGCCTGTCAAATTAACTTGCTATATTTATGTTTTTGCATCTTCATCTACCTTTCTCTTCTGTTCTGCCAGACAGCATTTAGCTAATGTGAAAACTTAACACCCTGCTTCAAAATACCCAATTTCAAACTTGGTGTTGGTGCTGTTGAAACGATATTTTAGCCCAATTAGGAAATTGGAATCACATAGTATACTGCTTATTTGCTTCATAAACATGGACAGAGATATGGAGTGCCATCCTCAGATTCCCAGGGGTTATAGAAGGTGAGAAAAAAAAATACTTTCATTCTGGAAAAAAATAGCATAGCACAAAAGTAAATGATTTGTTTTTCCTATATAAATTCATGGCTAGAATCTTTCCTAACTGAAAAGGGTATAAAGTTTCAAAATAAGCATTAATATTGAAGAAATGACTCCAATTCATATCAATGTTTCTTTTTGGATTTGTGTGTACAAATAGCCAACCAAGTTAAACACGTAAAGAATATGTTTTTTCATAGCCCTGTCTTTCTTAAAGACAATTTACCCTTACAGTGGTCTTTAGCATGGAGCATCTCTAGCAGGTTAATTTCAGCTTGACAGCTAGTAGTTATTAACATTTCTGAGCATTGGAGACTCTCCTTTAGATCTCACAGAAACGTGAAACTTACCCTTAATAAGCGCCTGGTGGAAAATTTATTTTTTACATACAGGCAATAAAAACTATCTCTGTGTAGCTTTAATGGCATAGCATCAATCTTAACAAAGCTAGAAAATGGAACATAGATGTAAGTCCCATTTACAAATCTTAGTAAATGGGTTATCATATGTTAATTGAGGTTATGTAGGAAAAGACAGGTAAAGAAAATTGTTGTTTATTTTATTTTTAAAAATCTGTAAGTGTTCTGGATTATTTTAACTGTATGAAATAAAAATAAAAATGATTAATATATTAAGACACTTTAATTTTTATTGAACAACAAAATTTTATCTAATTCTTTTATTAATAAAGAAAATGGTAAATGCAAATTGTTTCTCATTTATTAAAACATTATATCTTCTTTCCTCTCTTCTTTCATGTATTATTATTAGTTTCCTTTTTATCTTCTGCCAAATCAAAAGGGCCCTCAGTATCAGTGCCAAGTAATGGTTAATAGATTTGCTTTCCAAACTAGAGTGTGGTGGAGCAGGTGAATAATGTGAGAGGTTCCATCTATTTCTCCTATGAGGGAAACCTATGCAATAAAGACAAGGTTGGGACTTGAATGCAGAATAGTAATAATAACAAAAGAATAAGTAATAAGTAGAAAAAGAAATATGCCTACAATCAAGTTCCAATTTTAGAGAATTTCAACCTTTAATTATGTTCTCATCGTCCTCTGTGTGGATAGAAAAATCCCTTTAGCTTTTGAAGAATCTCTTTTACCTAGTTAGCAGAGACTTGGACCATTCAATCCCTGCTTTGCCTAGAGAACTGTCATTCTGCACTTGCTTGCATGGCACATTAAAATAACACTACCAGGCCTGATGTGTTCTGATTTTCTGAAAATGGAGGAAAGATTTCCTCTATTAAGTGCCATGATTAACAATCTAGAGTGACAAGAAAATGTGGCTTGCACTACTCTGTCCTTGGGTGGAAGAAGATCGTGAATGATAAAGACTGTTTCAGTCAACCTTGTCTCCTCCACCACACCAACACTGGACCTGCTCAAAATCTTGGTCAACAGAATTTTAAATAATGACAGATGTACTAGGGATGGAGAAGTGAATTAGTTGCTGACACCCTTGCTGATCTTCAGAGGATTGTGGTTGATTCACAGGATTTGATTTCAAGGTGCCTAACACTCCAACCACCTTATTCTTTCCTTTCTGCAGACCAGACATACATGTATTGCATAATCATAGATGAAGGCAAAACACCGCCTATATCAAAGAAATGATTTAGTCTTTAAAAATGATGATAGATATAAAGATGTTGCTCTGTCCCTCAGGTTTTTCATGGTAAAATTGTTGATGAAATTATGATGCCACAATACACACACACACACACACACACACACACACACACACACACACAGATGCATAAACACACATATGATTTCCTGTTATTAAAAGCTAATCTGTTGTACAAATGCTGATATTCTTTGGCTTTTGAAAGTGTATCCTTTGTTGCTTTATCTGGTTTAGGACACACCATAGGGTAAGAGAGGCCTGCAAAGCAATCTTGAGTCTATGATCGCCAAAGTTTCAGTTTTTCGGTTGTATTGTCAATTTTAAGAGGGATGTTTCTTCAAAGTTTCTTGAAAGAAATTTCAAACATGTAGCAATCTACAGAGAAGTTCACGTCCAGATTCATCATGAGTGTTCCCACAAGCAATGGGAAGAGTGGCACTGCCTGAATGTGGTCTTTCCATGTCTAAGGTATGTGTGAGAAAAGCTTAAACCTTGTCTATACTGTTTGCCTTTCTGAATGAGGATTATGCCTCTTCCCTAGGGTCCTCCTTGTTGTTTAGCTTCCTTAGGACTATAGATTTTAGTATGTTTATCCTATATTATATGTCTAATATCCACTTATAAGTGAGTATATACCATGAGTGTCTTTTTGTTTCTGGGATACCTCACTCAGGATGATCTTTTCTAGTTCCATCCATTTGCCTGCAATTTCATGATTTCCATGTTTTTAATTTCTGGGTAGTATTCCATTGTGTAAATGTACCATATTTTCTGTATTCATTCCTCAGGAGAGGGACATCTGGGTTGTTTCCAGATTCTGGCTATTATGAATAAAGCTGCTATGAACATAGTTGAACAAAGATACTTGTTGAACAGTTGAGCATCTTTCTGGTATATATGTCCAGAAGTGGTATAGCACATTCCTAATTTTCTGAGAAAGCGGCAGACATCAGAAGTAGGAGAAGACAGAGAAAAGGACAGGAGCCTACCACAGAAGGCCTTTGAAACAATCTACCCAACAGGGTATGGAAGGAGATGCTGAGACACATAGTCACACATTGCACAGAGTGCAGGCAATCTTACGGAAGAAGGGGAATATAAAAAGACCTGAAGGGTACAAGCACTCTAAAAAGATACCAACAGAGCCAAAAAAAAAATTTGGGTCCAGGGAGGCCTGCAGAGACCGATGTGCCTACCAAGGACCACGCATAGAAAAAAACCTGGAACCCCTGTTCTGATGCAGCCCATAGGCAGTTCAGTCTCCAAGTGGGTTTCCTCGTAAGGGAAGCAAGGGCTGTCTCTGACATGGATTCAGTGACTGGCTCTTTGATCACCTCTCCCTTGGGGGAAGAAAGGAAGAGGAAGCCTTGTCAGGCCTCAGAGGAAGAAAATGCTAGGGTCAGAGGGAAGGTGAGGAGGACCTCCTCTATCAGCAGACTGGGGAAGGGCATGGTAAGAGAAGAGGGAGGGAGGGTGTGATTGGGAAGGGAAGAGGGTGGGGCTACAGCTGGAATAAAAGTGAATAAATTGTAATAAATAAAATGTATATAACTAAAGGAGAAAGGAATAAGACATATAGATTCATAAATTGGTGTGGGATAAGAAAATTAAAGTTTTTATATGTATATTAATATAAAGTGAAGGCTTGCCAGTAGCAGTTCTTTTTACATATTTTAACAAGTTCTATGAATTTAGTCTTCAGGAATTTTGCTAAGCTAAACTGGTAATATAATCATCACATTATCACACCGCTTCAATTAATGAACCTCGAATTATCCTGCTGTAATAATAATAATCAACATATATTACTTAGCTATTTCAAAAAATATATATGAATATGGGTATCTAAATTTCATAGCAATTCTCAGAGGTAGGAATTTTTCTCATGTAAGGGTGTGTGCAATGAGATAGATTGGTTAAGTGTCTAAAACCTGAAATTAAATGGCTTAATTGCATGTGAAAACCAACCCTATCTGCTAAAGGTATTCACATATCTGCTAACTTTCATGCAGTTTTTTCCCCTCTATTTTTATGACTTTCTGTGACATCTCCTTTTAATCATTTGATTTTCTATGAGCAAGCATAATTGAAAGATTTTTCTTATGTAGTTCATTCCAGTCCTTTTCATGAGTAGTAGACATTACTAAAGAATCCCATAATTCTCATACAGGCCTCTTGCCTCAGAGGACTTTATGTTTTCATATTTTTAAGTTATTATGAGTTCCTCTCACCAGTCCTATATGCCTACTCTCAGTTCCCTTCATTTGTTTCCCCATTTAATAACACTGCCAAGTTGTTATAAAAGACTTGAAAATTGATAAACCCAATAAGGGATCAAAATTTAAAAAAAAATAGAGAGTTGAAGCATATAAGAAATGTGGTTGAGGGTTTAGACTAGAGAAATTTATCCATAAAGTAACTAACTCAAAAGAAGACAGGCAAGTCAACACATAAATTAGAGTAGAGGAAGTAAATCAGTGTTGGGAACATGAGCATGTTCTGAAGCAGCTCCAGATCTGATTTATTTTGGGGAGGGTGGAGCTAAAGGTGAAAGAACAAAGAATTAGAAAATGGTATGCAGGTTGAATTTTGAAATATGTTAGATTTTCCTGATGGGAGAAGTAGCAACTTAAGATGGTTATGGTAGGAGGAAGGTATTTTTGACTGAGGGCAAATATATCATGCCTGTTTCAACTACTCAGGGCTTAAGTTCCTACTGTAATTTCCCAAGGCTAACTCAGAAAGAGCTCCTTTCTGCAAAAACCACCATCCGGAGACTTACAGGGTCTCGTTTTATGTAACTGTCTTGTCAAGAGTTCAGAATGCTGCAGTGGCTATTTTGACACTAGCTATACCTACTCCACGTTATATATGTACTCTGAATTACTGTTGCTTCCTTATAATATCTGTTTTTATTTTATTTATTTTTGCATTTTCTGACATATAAAGAGACCACGGCTAATACTATTTTATTGAAAAGCAAGGGACAAAGCACTGATAATATACCAGATACATCTTTGGAACTCATTCACAAGAAAAACAGCAATGTCCAGTGTGACTATTCAAGCCATGGAAGACTGAAATAAGTTGAAAACCTCTCTAGATGACAGGGAAGACAAAGAACAAATACATTTTGGAAATAATGAAAATAAGTGCCCAATGTGTTTTTGTTTCTACGATAAATATTTTGCATATTTACTCAAATTAATTTTCTTCAAATTCCTATAGCTTTATTTGTTTCATTATATTATGCTTATGAGTGTTTTGCCTGCATACACGTATTTCATCTCTCACATGCATGGCGCCTACAGAAGAGGGCTTTGAATCCTCTGAGATGGGAATTACAGCTGTGAGCTAACATGTGGATGCTGGAAATTGAACCAAGTTCCTCTGGAAGAGAAAGAAGTGCTCTTAACCACTTAGGCAATTCTCTAGCCTCTCTATTTAATTTTCTGAACACCATTGTGATATGAGTATTATAAAATTTCCTTATTAAAAATTCATGCTCTAAATAACGTAACTTGGCCAACACATAGGCGAAATGAGTAAACTTCTGATCTGGACTTAAAGAGGGAGGCTGTCAAACACATGAGCCTCACAGCTGCCCTCATTGTATTCTTTACTGAACAGAAGAAAGTCTTTATTCTTTTATAGGTTTTCAGCAAAATATTATTTACTACTTATTATTTTTAAACTCAGCTTTTAAGATGTTGTTTACTTTAGGGACATAATAAAAGAAGAAAACAGTAAAGTTTTACAACTATGATATAGCATTTACACTGTATAGGGCATTTGAGTAATTTGAAAATGATCCAGAATATATGATGCATAGTCACATGCAAATTGTAAGCAGAAATTTCAATTACAGGGATCTTAGAATTAATTGCGATGTATATTGAAGAAATTCTGTATGAATGTATTTTTTTTCTACCTATGTAAACTATATTATGCATATTGTTGAATTGGATGAAATTACATATACTGAATAAAAAAACCCACAAAAATCCATTAATTTATATTTGAATAGGAATAAGAAGGCACATATAGAAAATTTCTTGAGAATAAATATCAAAAGAACTACAAATGGATACTGTCTTCTCACAATACTGATGTATAAAATAAAATGATGCCATAATAGTTCTGTTATTATTATTATACGGAGATGTACAGAGTTATACAGAGATGTGACAACCCTCAGGAACATTTCCAGAAAGTAGAGAAGTTTGAGCCTCTCATAAAAATAAAAACGAAACCTGTGCATTATCTGAGCATCAAGAAAGTGTAAGTGTTCTAATGCAAAGGAAGAAAATAAGTCTGCAAATATGAAGGGTGCTAGATTACAGCCTTGGCAAGGCCATGCAAAGGCTTTTCTACTGACAGAGATTACATGGGCAGTTATTGAAGGTCTCCAATGTGGGCTTGGAGTAAAACAGGAACCTTTGGACATTTGGGAGTTGCGTAGGTAGTTGGGAGTAGACAGGAAGAAAAAGATTCTATGAACTGCTGTGAAGGTGGGTTGGCACTTGGGAAAGACTGTGGGTGGTTTTATGACTGAAAGGGACTGACATCCAGACAAAGGCAGGATACCCGAGACATCAATATAGGGCTTAATGGCAGACAGACAGACAGACACACACACACACACACACACACACACACACACACACACAGACTTTTCTTTCAGCTTTTAATTACCATATTCATGGTGGCTTAATGTTTGTTGCCACTCACAGTGTATTGGGTACTAGAAGCAAACATGTCTTTGTTTATTGCTGGCAGCATAGTAGGACTCATGTTGTAGTGGTGGAACCAGCAAATGTTAATAAATAATTGGTCTTTATGGAATAAAATTGCATTTTAACTGTACATACTTACTTCCATAATGGCAACGATATGAACATATTTTTTCACAAGTATTCTGGAGATGTAAAATATATATGCATATGTTGGCCACTCAGTATTTTCATGAATATTTCTAATACTCATTCACAGTTCTGGCTAACAAGGCACAGGCGGTGCCAGTACACTGCTCTATAAAGGGCATCCTTTGTAGAATGCCTGCATGTCCAGCGCCCCGTGGTATCTGATGTGAAGCAGGGTCTACTCTGCAATACCCATCTCTTCATCTGCATCTGAGAGAAATGGAAACGGAAGGCTTCCCAATCTGCACATTAGTGAACACAAACTCAGCCACACAGAGACATCTTTCTCCTTAAAAATAATGATGCGGGCTGTCTTCATTGCTTACAGAAGCTAGAGCTCACACTGAAAGGTGTCAAAAAGCACTGTCTTATCCAACTTTGCCTGGAGCTGCCTTGACAGCACCTTTCTTGCCATAAGAATGGATTACAGGGTGGTAAGAGAGTTTACCACCTCACCTACCAAAGGAACAATTATCCTGTTGTCCTTTACTAACCAGGAACAGCTTGGGCCCATTCTATAGGGTAACAAGTGGCTACAAGGAGCTAATTGGTCCTTTGATAGTGATAATGATGACTGGTTTTTAAGCCCAGTAAGCAGCAGCAACCAGTTGAGCTCTGAGGATCTCTGCTGAAGGCTCCACAGTAGTGTGTAGAGTCAAAACAATACACGGAAAAGTGAGAGACAAGCAGATGGAAAATGAGAGTGAAGCACATGAGAGGAAATAGATGATGCTTCAGGCAGGCAACAGAAGGAAGAGACAAGAGGCAAGGGCAGGATGGGAGAGACACTAAACTGGATCTGGTGTTTAGTGAAATACATTCTACCCAGTCCATTCAGAGTGATTGCTCTGAAGTGTCCATCCGAAGTGCAAGATTATCCCAAAGGATTGTCCCTAGGTGAGAAGTAAAGGGCTTCACACAGGGTCCCATGATGACAAGTGTTTTATTATTCCTCTAGGTTTTCCATCTGGTTATATAATATCTCAGCGGACACTCACTGACTGTTACGAAGATGCTAGAGAGAAGTAGAATTCAAAGGAAACACTACCTACTGTTGCTGCCATCATGCCATGAGCATACAAGAGTTGTGAGTGCAAGTTGTGAGTGCAAAAAAAGCGAGGTGGGGCAAGGACCACATTCTGAATTTTGCTTATCCTTTCCCTTTTGATATGTGTTTGTCCTTCTATAAAAGACCAGTTGGTTCTCTTGTTCTTGGATTGATAATAATGGCCAATTCCACCATGGCATCTTTCAGGGTAGCAAGGGCTTATATGTTTGAATGTCTATGTGTGTTATGAGAAAGGCATGCATGTGCCTATGCTTGCATATTTCTGCCTGTATGTGCAGAGTCCAGAGGGCAACTTTTAGGTGTTATTTCTCAGCAGCTGTCCATCTTATTTTGAGATAGGGCTTCTCCCTGGCTTTGACCATGCAATAGATGATGTTTTGCTTGTCAGTGAGCCCTGGAGATCTGTCTGTCCATGGCACATGAGCGCTGAGAGCAGAAACACAGGCTATTATGCCCTGACACTTTGTAATGTTCTGAAGATTGCATTGCCCCATGATTCCATACCAAGGATGCAACTGATTCCTCTTTTCAGCTTCATTTTTCTTCATGTGTTTGCCTGATTCCACTGTGGGCTATCCACTGATAATTTGCCATATGCCACCTCTTGTGATAGATGCCAAGCTATGTGATCTTTTTAAATTATAACAAAGATCCTAAGAGAAATGGCAATATAATTGACCTCTGCTTTTACCAGCTAGTTCAGGGAAGTTAGTTTTTTTAAAGTCCACTTAAAAAGGAAGCCACAGCTCTCAAATTCAATCCTCTGTATGTTGATATGACAGTTGAGTTTTTTCTCATTCGCTTACTGTCTCTTTTCACTTTTCTGTAGTAAAACCTTGGAAATCTTAGAAGCAATATTTCATGAGAAGTGGGGTCATAGGAGAGTATGGGGAAATCTTTCTTGTACAGTATATGTTACATACATGCCCTTTTGTGATACAGTGCTCAGTACAATGACTATGTACAATGAAACTAAAAAAATAGTAAATTGGAAAAGGAAATTATGAAAAGAAGTAAATTGATGGCAGTCTCATTAAGCGAAGAACTTATAAAAGAGAGTGAGAAGTAGATTGACATATTGTGTGCATCAAGACACCAGGTTCACAGATTCCTAGGGCTTCTCCTCATCCAACTTTAGTTAGATCCGTTTTCTGCAGTGATTTCGCTACCTTGGAGCAGGAGCTGTTCTTACTCTCCAAGGTAGCTCCTTCTGCTTGTCAATGCGCAGCTTGAAGCTGCACCAATGCTCAGATGGGGAAGCCCCCATGGGCTGTTACATCCTCCTAGCTGAACACTGACACCTTCTCTCTTTCACCAGTATATTTAATCAATTTTATCTTTCCACAAGAGGTTACAGTTGCAGTCCCACCTCTAGACCTGTGCTTAGCATGCATTAAACACACCATAAAATGCTTGTCAAATGACTAATTAGAGGATTGTCTCTGATACTTCACTCCCAAGTCCTATTGTTCTTTCCATCTGAAAGGGGTAGATAAACACAGAGTTATTAGACTATGACAGTAAGAATATAGTCTCTCCCAAAGCCATGTAGATAATAAATTGGTGGTGGGGCAATTAGTCATATACTGAAACATCATAGGCACACTTCAAAATATAAAAACATTATGATGTTTTCATTGCCAACAGAAAAGCACAGCTTTCTCGTGAACACTAAGTAGACAGAGGCATCTGCCAGATCATTATCAAAGAATTGTTTCTATAGGAATCCATTTAGAAACTGGATGACCAACTGTATTTTAGTGACTTTCTCCTTGAGGCATGTTGCTGGAAGCCCCAAGTTCTCAGAACACCAGCCACTGAAAGGAACAGTTCCTGACTATGAACAGCATCCAGTAGGCACAGTAGCCGAGCTCCAGAAGCAGCCAAAGCACATCCATCAGTGAAATATCAAGTCTGTGCCCAGAATTCCAAAAGGTGCAAACTGTTTCACACCATTCATATTTTATAGGTTTTAGAGAGGGCTTACCATTGTAGTAATCCTCTTTAAATAAATGATTTGCCAGTGGAGTCTCTGACCCACGACATCACCCACTTTGTTTTTCTGTATGCCAGTGGAAACTTTAAGTCATGTAAGTGGACCCCAGGGAAGCGTTCCCGATTTGCTCAAATGAAGAAATCTATAGCAAATTCCATGAACTCACCTGGTAGCAGTTCCCAGAATTTGCTGCCCAGGTGTTCTTCTATGGACAGAGGCTTTGGATGCTTTATGGAGGAGAGATTTGCCTGAGGAAATGCAGTCCCTTTGAGTGGCAGATGTCCTTGTGAATGCATCCACCTCACTAAGGTTATATTTTCTGTCTTCAACTTAATAGCCGAGACCACTTTTAAGGAAAATTGAGTTGAGAGAAATATTCTGGGACTGAAGCTTTCTATGTCAAATACTGTACCCTGGGGCCAATTTATACAGCTGGGAGAGAATGGGCCTGGGTTGTGATAACTGGCAGACCCTAGGGAACGAAAGGGTTTTAGAGTCTCACAATCGTCCTTATAAACTTTGTCTTACTTTTGGAGAGCCTTAAGTGGAAGCTGCCCCCACTCGAAGCAAGATACTCATGATGACTGCTGAAAACGCTCTGCTTCTTTGAAAAAAAAAATTTTTAAATGCCCTTCTCTTTCAACTCAGGGTCCTAGCTTTTTGGCATTCACACTTGAAAGTTTTCCAATACCTTTGAAGTGAGAGACATGATTTTCCTGGCTGCTTAGAGTACATGGCTCAGTGGACCTCAGTGTTTGTAGGATGGGTGATTTTTTTCCCCTATACATTTTCAGTCACAGGAAAAGCTCCAGTGTTCCAATTCAGTACCGTTTCAGTGAAACACTGCTCTAATACCCCCACCTCAGGACTGCCTGGAATGCTGCTCAGAATAGAAGGTTTCTTTCATCTTGTGTGTGACATACGGTACACAGGACGGTCGTTGAAGTGTTCTACTGTTAAAATAACTATCTCTGAACATTTATTAAACAGGTCGTTCGGCAGAAAATAAAAATAATTAGAAACAAAATGGAAAAATAATCAGCTAGTCGTGCATTAAAAATGTTGATGAGAGCAGTAGCTGTGTGTTCCTTACTGGTTCTGTTCATTCAAGGCCCTGGTAAACCATGGTAAGGAAATGCCAATTGATCCTCAATGAAGCATAGCACTTTAGTTTTTGTACTTAATGGACAAATCATCCCTATCTCTATAGAAATTCATTTACTCATACAAGAAGCACATTTTTTTTAAGTTGGTCTAATGTTCCTCACTGAGAACCCTCACACTTGTGAGCTAAGTGTCCCTGACAGCCCTCGTGGGAAATGCTTAGCACTATATTAAATTGTCTGTAAGAGTTTATAAAGAAGGATCTGTAATTAACTCCAGAACAGTGGGCACCTGAAGACTGTGAGATTCAGCAGAGCAGCTCAGTAGAACAATTGGATCAGAAACTTCAGTAGGGGCCAGGAGTCTGAATTTTGATCTTACAGGCTGGATGAACTCAGTGTGATTGGAACAGCGAGCAGAGCCTGAAACAGCTTGGCTCACAAAAATAACTCTCCTATGGGAAGTTTATAGAAGAACACAGTAACTGAAAATGTTTTCCCTGTAGGCCACATCAAGTTATCTGGTACAAAACCATTTTAATTGACATATGAAAAATATTCCAGGCAATCTGTTTAAAAACGGGAATACATCCACCTAACGAGAAATATACTGGCACGCCAGGACTACTAACAGAATGAACACACCAAACGCTTTGCTTGGCTTTACCTAGGGATACAAAATTAGGGATTCAAACAGAAGAGGTTAGTAGAATGGAGTCTGAAGTATCTGAAAGGGGAGTCAGGACCACAAGCAAGCCAGGAAACAGTAGATTCAGAAGGAGAAGCTGCACTTTCAGACAAGAATGAAACAAATGTGTTGTTCAGACCTTCCCTGAGCTATCCAAATTATGTCATCTTGACACATATTGTTATACATGTACCTGCATGATGATTGAAAGAAGCAAGTGAAAATATTACCTGTTTATACTAAATAGAATGGATATACTTTATAACAATATGCAGTTTTGGATGTCACAGCCTGCCGTTTCTCCCCCTTATCACCAGCCCCTCAACAATAGTACAGAGCATAGTAGTTGTTAATGCACTGGCCAGTGACATTTCCCCTGGGGAAATAAGCCATAATAGAAATAAATCACCTCTAGTCACTTCCATGAAATAAAAATGTGCCAAAGGTGTGATGGCTGCAAAGCTTTTGATCTAAGTGTTAAACAGCGGTGGTTAAAAAGAATAAAGTGAGATTTTTTTCCTTCTCTCACTCTCCTAAAGTATTGACTCCAAATTACTCAGTTAGGAGTTAGAGTGTGTGCTCTGCATTATGCATGGTGGGGAAATATCGACAGTGAGTGCACTTAACTAAGCCTGCACATGCTCTGAGGGCGAAACCGGAGAGGATCTGTGATGGGTTCCCCCATGGAGCTGTTAAAACGCCAATGTGGACAAGTCTCTGGACCACTAGATGAGCTGTGCACATCATGCCTATCAGGAAAAAAAAAAAAAAACAAGACAACAGTGACTACTGTACATCTCAAGAGGCAAGAGGCAAATGAGCCTGTCCTGGGAAGGAGCTTGACCCTGAGTCCTCAGCGCCCTGTTCCTCTTTGCACTTGGCTTTTTGGTTATAAAGCCTTGATAGACAAGCACTCCTGGTCATCTTTCCTTACTAAGAAGATAGCTGTACTTTCTCTTTAGGCTTGGCTTTATAGTCACAACTCAGGATTCCCACATCTCAGGGGTTGTTTATGCATCCTTTTTAATATATACTGCTAGCGATTAACTTCTCAGAAGCAGAGAAGACAGGATTCAATTTAAAACTCCCAATCAGAACGAAGTTGTGCAAAAGGAGCTCCCCCTCTTCAACTGAATAAACAGATTCTCCTC
This sequence comes from Meriones unguiculatus, assembly GCF_030254825.1. Lineage (NCBI taxonomy): Eukaryota > Metazoa > Chordata > Mammalia > Rodentia > Muridae > Meriones > Meriones unguiculatus. The sequence goes on along the minus strand of NC_083364.1, from coordinate 44,357,696 downwards.
CAGTAACATCAAACCAATCCTGCCTTGTAGCTGGAGACAGTTGTTGCTTGGCACACAGATTACGAACAGTAAACCAGGTGCATTGAAATGTTTTTCTCCGGCAGTACTGTCAGCTCTCAGTTGTTCTAGTGGTAGGAATTTCTGTTTGCTGCTGCACACATGGCCTTGCTTACTCCTGCTGGGTATATTCCTGGCAAGTGTTACCAGAGTGTTGGGTGCATTTTGAGTCACTATTAGCTATCTTAGAGCAGAATGTTAACGAGAATAGAAACGGCTATAGGTATGACTTACAGTGTTTACATCATTTAAGGAGCTGTCACCATCAGTTTCTAGGCCATAGCCAAGCCAATGTATGACATTGTAGATGTGCTCTAAAAACCTGACAGTGATAATCCGGTGCTTACAATTAATTTTGCTTTTGCAAGTGTAAATCATCTTTCTAAGGGAGTCTGTAGACTTAAAAATATAGTGGCATTAATAAATTGTAATTAACAAAGAATAAAAAAAAGAAAGAAAGAAAAAATATAGTGGCATTAAAAGTCCAAAGATGCGTTAGTATCAACAGTAGTTGGAGGTAGCTTCTCAAGGGTTGGATGGCATCATCTTCTCCTCTCTCTTCTCTTCTCTTCTCTTCTCTTCTCTTCTCTTCTCTTCTCTTCTCTTCTCTTCTCTTCTCTTCTCTTCTCTTCTCTTCTCTTCTCTTCTCTTCTCTTCTCCTCTCCTCTCCTCTCCTCTCCTCTCCTCTCCTCTCCTCTCCTCTCCTCTCCTCTCCTCTCCTCTCCTCTCCTCTCCTCTCCTCTCCTCTCCTCTCCTCTCCTCTCCTCTCCTCTCCTCTCCTCTCCTCTCCTCTCCTCTCCTCTCCTCTCCTCTCCTCTCCTCTCCTCTCCTCTCCTCTCCCTCCCCTCCCCTCCTCCCCTCCCCTCCCCTCCCCTCCCCTCCCCTCCCCTCCCCTCCCCTCCCCTCCCCTCCCCTCCCCTCCCCTCCCCCCCTCCCCTCCCCTCCCCTCCCCTCCCCTCCCCTCCCCTCTCCTCTCCTCTCCTCCTCTCTCCTCTCCTCTCCCTCTCTTTTTCTCTCCTTTTCTCTCCTCTCCTCTCCCTTCCATTTCCGTGTCCCTTCCTCCTACCTTTCTCCCTCTCTCTCTCTCCCTCTTTCTCTCTCTCTCCTCCCTCTTTGTGTGTGGGTGTACATGCATGCATGTGTGTATGTGTGTGTGTGTGTGTGTCTATTCATCTTCACTATTGTGTCTGTTGGCTTCTTTCACAGGCATGTTATTTTTCCCATAGAAAAAGAATAAGAATAATCAGTTCATTCAGCTTTGGAAAGCCTTTTTACCAATTACTTTCTTACATGGTCTGGCATAGCAAGGATTCACTGCAATAGAGTATTGGGAAGGTGTTCTAACTGGCTAGTTTTGAGTCACATTTTACTTTAATGGTGGTTATGGTCCATCAGCTTATTACTGTCTCAGGTTCAGACTGGTTTAGCATCTTGAATGGAAAATATTTGTGTGTGTGTGTGTGTGTGTAGATTTTTTTTTCTTAGATGGATTAATGTGCAATTTCATGTTATTTGTTTACATAGTGAAGCAATGTTGCTTTTTAACGTTCTGGTACATGGACACTTGGAAGGAGGTCTTTGGGCCAAAGAAAATCATGGTGAGATGTCTGAAGAGTTCACAAAGTCACTCAGATACTTGTTGAGCTCTGGGTGTTTCTGTACTGCACTACTCTGAGCCTCCATAGCCTGTAGCACTGGAGTAAGTCCTGGTATAGTTGTGTCAGCATGCTCCTTTGCCAACAACTGTGAGAACAAGGCTGGGCTGTGTATTAACAGCTCTGAATGAAAAGCCATCATGTAGCCTCAGGAAGGTTCTGAGCTGAGCCAGGCTTGGGGAGAACTTCAGTTGTCTGCATCTATTAAGAGAAAATGGATTAGTCTTCCATTTTTTCCCTGTCATTGGAGTTTCTGAACAAGCAAATAATAAACTAAACCATTCTTGTATATGTAGGACCTTCCTTCTTTTCCTTATATATTTTAATCTTTGAAAAAATGTTTTGCCGAAGGAGTTTGTGTAAGAGCACAGATATTTGTGTGTGTGTGTGTGTGTGTGAGTGTATGCCTGTGGTGTGTGTTTGTGTGTGGCGTTATGTGTTGTGTGTGCAGAGACATGTATAGAATTGTGCACACTTCTGAGCATGTAGAAACAAGGAGAGGGCATCAGGCATATCTTGCCTTTGTCCTTTACTCTCCAGTTCATTCCCTTGAAATGTGTTTTCTCTCTGAACTGGAGGTAAGCTGACATCCAGTAAGTTTTAATGACTCTCTCATCTCTACTCCCACATCACCTCAGCTATACAGGTGCATGTGTAAGGACATCCTGGCTTTTTACTCCTGTTTCAAGGATTTGAACACAGTGCTTATGTACTTATAGCAAGCACTCTTACTTGCTCATCCATCTCCTAAGCCCTATTCCCTATGAGATTTTTACACATGATGGCATCAGCCAGATGTCTACAAGGATATTAACGAGAATTTCCTCAATATTCAGTACCGGGCATGATTCCAGTCACATCAAGGCAGTACACCCAGACAATCAGACATTGCTTTGGCATGGTTGATTAAAATGAAAATACAGAGTTTGTTTTTAATATTAAACATCTCTAGCTTCTGGCAAATTTTTCTTATATCTGAGCTAAGTTGCTAGGAGATAATTTAATCTCCATAGAGATAGATATTTAACCACCCTAAGACATGCATGTTTATGGTCCTAATCAAGAACTCAAAAAAAGGGGGGGGGGGCGCGTCTCATTGTCTCATTTATTTGCGGTCCTAAAGCTCAAACTGTATTCATTTTACCATTTGCCCCTCTGTCAAATAAGACTTGTGAGGAAGGGAACAAAGAAATATGTTCTAGTCCTTTGATAATATAAATAGTTTTCCCTGTTCTAAAGGTCTTCTAATAAACTGCCTTAACCCAGAATGCCCTATCCTCTGTATAGCAGCTCTTTCTCAAAGTCATGTTCTATATCATGTAGCTAGGGCAGAATTACTATTTTGCCTGCACTGTATGTTGACCCCATAGATGCCATTGCATACTTCAATAGATACAGACAAAAACTGTCAAAACCTTGAGGAAGTGCAGTGAGAAATGAAAACCATGATTCTATTTTCATCATCAAATGATGAGGAAGTCTTTATGAACACTGTCTAGCACATATGTTTCTCTTTAAGCCATTGATTCTAGACTTTTCTAATGCTGCTACCCTTTAATACAGTTCCTCATGTTGCAGTTACCACCAACCCTGAAATTATTTCATTCATACTTCACAACTGTAATTTTGCTGGTGCTAAGAATCATAATGTAAATATTTGATATGCACATATTTGATATGTAAGCCCCCCAAAGGGGTGAAGAGCCATAGGTTGAGAACCATTGCTGTAACCTCATAAGAAACACATATTGATTCTTGTAATATTTACAAGTGGAACTGAGTTTATCTGCATATATGAGAATCAGAGTTGTTAATTTATAGCGTTTTATCCATTTATGATTCATCCAAATATAACGATTAATTAGTTCCTGTTGGTAAACTTAGCTGTATTCAGAGGGTTATTTCTTACTGATACAATTCCTTTTACTGTCTGTTTTACAGAGTAATGAACATGTCAGAAGAAAATAAAACATAGTTTTGATGGTTTCTTACACAAGAAGCTAAACGTTGCTCAAAGTAAATGACAAAAGCCAGCTTAACAACAAATGCAGCCATCCTGTTAAAGAACTGGTGTATCTGGAGAAACAGAAATGTCCCACACTTCAGATTTATGCCCCCTGGATGTTAGTGACTGGCATCTCACTGTAATAGAATATTGGTGCTTTGAGGTTTTCGTTTAGCCAGAAACTGAGTTAAATTCAGAGTGTGCTTTTATGTCCTTTCTTGTTCAGAAGCTATGTGGCAAGCAGTATTGTGCTTCAGTTGAAATCTGAGTCTTTTTCCTCCTCTTTGTGCCTAATGAGGGCCGCAGTCCTTCTTTCTATAGAGTGGAGTGAAACTGTGTATCTGCTGAAGTGTTTCGAGCATGCTTTTGATTTGATGACTAATGAGGACATGTGTGGCTATCAGTCTACCGTTCGCCTTTCCTTCTTAAATAGAACCAAGTTTTGAGACTTGAGGGTACCAGCTTCAATCATATTGGAAAGCCCCCATAGCCTGTGGATATATCGGATCTGTAACAAGGATATTGAATGAAAGTTGGGGCCTTCCTCATCTAGCCTTCCAGAATCATGAGAAAAATAAACCCTCACTTAATAGATCACTACAAAATGGGTGTTCTGTTACTCAAACCAGAGCAGTTAGAACTGACACATGGATGAGATATTCTACCACGCCATTCAAGAACACCCTTCAAGGCTCTAATCACCCAGGGGAAAGGAATCAACACCAGTATAGGAGCCACAAAATAGCATCTAGATTCCACTCAACTCAGACTGACTCAATGTCATAAACACCAGAGTTACCTTCGTTAGTTGAGGTTTATTTATTTAATACTTGCAAGCTATAATTAACCCCACTTTCCAAGAGAGCAATCTACAGGTCAAAAAGGATCAGCCATGTTTGCAAAGGACAGCACCAAAGATGGCTCAATCTAGACTCAAGCTGAAATTTTTTTGATGGCAGATAATCTTTCGCCATAATGGGGCCTTCTATGAATGACAAGACAAATAGTGTGCAAAATTCAGTATGAGAGCTAGAAACTGCACCAAAGCTAAAAGCATCACAAGTTATGTGCAAACTGAGAGAAAGACCTTGGCTATAAGTGTGTGTGTGTGTGTGTGTGTGTGTGTGTGTGTGTGTGTTTAAATGATGAGTAAACTACCTTAATTTAAGCTTAAGGTTTTCACTCAGAGTTTTGTTTGTTTTATGTTTTAACTTTGCAATGATGTGACCTTCTTTATCTGTGAACTTTCTGCTCATTGGAGCACTACTGAAAACACAATATACTCTCCGTCTCACTCATAACTTAAGCTGAAAATGTGCTGTACGTTCTCATACTATCTGTCATATCTCACATTATTTTCTTTTTAGCCATTATTTGTTACTAGAGAAGATAACTACATTATTGAATTTTGGAAAAACAGTTTGCAAAGACAGTTTATGTGAATGGAATCAATAAATCAAGTGAAGGATCATATTAGATTTTTCTAGCACTTGTGTCCAAAATCATGGGCGAATATTAGAGATTATTTATTGTGCATATCAATCAGGTATTATAAAATACACCCTTCTGTTCTACCCGGAATGGGTGTCAAGCATAATTTTTAATTTTAAAATTGCTCTACTTTACTCCAGAGGCAAGAGAGAGTATACGTGTCAGTGTGATATGTCAGTAAAATGACCCCTCCAAAACATACGATTGGAAACTATGTCAACTGTGCCCATTTATTTATTTATTTATTTTTGCACACTCATCTTTTCTGGAAGTATGTTGGATGGTCTTCAGATGCATATAATTTAGACAAAACTTTTCCATCACCAACTAGCCCTCCTTTGATGTTATCAAGCTAAAAATGTCACCATTACCCATTCAGGTTGTAACGTGTCACCTCCTTCCTTTGTAGAAAGACTGCATTGCCTGATAACCTTATGTGTTCTGGTAATACCTTTTCCGCTGTGTCTTATATAATGCAGGTCAAAAGAAACAGGAAATCCTAAGAAGGAAACAGAATATGAAACGGTAGAAACCAAAGATCCACTGCACACCCTCAACTGTTTCACATTTTGCCTACGGTTAATGTGAGCTAGGGAAACATGCGGAGGCAGTTCACTGAGCCGTCTAGTTCTATGTGTTGCCCGAGGCGAAGCAAGCTACAGTTCTTCTCTTTGTAAGTCAGTGACCTCTGTTTGTTCGACTCTGACCTGAAGGCAGAACAAGGCTGTCAAGGATGGAGCTCCTCTGGTAGAGTCATATTCCTTGAATTAAAAATGGAGAGTGCCTGCAGGTATTAGGATGAGAAGGAAGACAGCACAGCTCCAACACACAGCAAAGTATTTTAATGGCAGGCATTATCCTATCGATCCACTCCAGGGTACTCTTAGGCCACTTTGCTCTGTTCTTTCTCTAGGAAACAAAGTGCTGTATATATGAGCAGTGGTGTTCCAGGGTATTACCCGAAGCCTAATTTGATACTTACTTTCTTCCAGTGTTTATAAAGAATACCACAGGCACTATGAAGCACAGTATGCATTTCTGCTGGTGATACTGTACCACATGGCCTGCCATCTGAAGTAGGTAGGAAAGCCTCTTTGTTGTGTGATGCATATATCTGCCCATGTATCTGCTGAAGAGTGTTCATGCTGCTTCGTAGAAGTGTCCTCACACCAAGAAAACAGATCCAAAGTGGAATGACTTTATTAATATACAAAATGCACTGGCCATTTCATGGTCATTTCATAAATTAAACACATTGTTTTGTAAATTATGCATTTGAAGTGAAAGGCTCGCAGTCCACTGTGCCTTCCTAGCAGTTAAGCTTTTATTCCTACTTTCCTTGTCGCCTTCCTTCTAATAAATCCTACTGCTTAGGCAGAGGATCATTTCAAGATCAATTTTGACCACTTACAGCTGCATAAAGTTGTGCATGCAAGGCAGTCTTGTGAAATTATTGTAAGCATCAAATGACATCAGGTATGTGAGATGTTTTGTGAAGTAGAAGCATTATGTAAATGTGAGTGGTTATTATTGCTGCTAACTTGGATAACTGTGTGGAGTGGCCATTAGGTAATAAGCAATGTGATAAATGCTTTGCATACACTATCTTGCTTAATATAATTTGAACAACAATCCTCTCAGATTAGTACTGTTATTATCCCAGTTATCCAGAAGAGGAAAATGAGACCCTGGGAGATTCAGTAACTATGTTACCACTACAGAATTATGTAATAAGAACAGGCAAAAAAAAAATGATGCTCTACCAATATAATATGATTGACAACAGAGTATAGGTGACATTTTTCACCTGTTGTGGTTTAAGAGTACAACTGTCACTGTTTCTTTTCCCAAAAGTATAGTGAATGAAATTTCATATAAAATATTTACTTCAGGAAGCATCCCAAGAACCCCTGGTTGATTTAACAATGGGAGCAGATCGGTTTCCTGGTCTCCCTGTGTTATTAGAGGCTAAGCAACACACACGCCTGAATGTGGAAATGGCAGGTACTATTGGATGCCACCCAGTAGAATGATGATCTAGAACTAGAAATTGCAACAAGACATCTCTAACGACAGTATACTGCAGTGGGATACCCCTGCAGTATCCCACAATTTTACATTCACTGGCTCTTAAAGATTTATCCAAAAAGCCAGACAGAAATTCAGATTTCTATAAGCCTTATTGGTTCCGTCATTCTCTCTAGTAATTCACTTTTTTTTCTTTATTCGATTAAAATTGGGGTTCTGGTTATGTACCCCCAGCAGCAGAACGGTGCCTTACCATGTGTAAAACTGAGGTTGTATCTTTGTAAGTACAAGCAGCAAATTGTGTTACAGGATTACACCTCTTATTGCAATGCGTAAAGCTGGAATACGAACTGGAAGAGGCAATGTCTTTGATGACCTCATCCCACATCTGTAGCCCTACCTACCTTTCTAGGAACATCTCTCACTGCAGCCCCTCACTGCTGCCTGCCCTTGGTGCCTCGCCTTCTTCCTGACCTTCAAACGTTCCACCCCTTTCTAGCTTCAGGATCTTTCAGCCTGTATTCTCACTCCCTTGAAGTCAGGCCCGTTGTCATCCAGGTGTCATTTCAGATTCTTTCTCCAGAGCCCCTTTCTGGATACCCAAGTCAACTACCAAAACACTCTACCCCACATGGCCCCTCTTGCAAATTAGCATTTTTATTGTTCTACTCTTCATAGCAGGCATTACTACCCAGAGGAACCCCCCTGTTCATAGTCTGTTCACCAATGTACTATTTATCACTTTCTATGTAACATAAAGTTTTGCAGAACAGTGCTTCATTGACCACTATATTCTCTACAGCCAGCTTCACCTAATACAATGTTTCATCATTTTACTGCTCAATAAATATTTATAAAAAGAAATAACAAGCTAGCTCAACTTCAGCACTAAAAGAGCAGTAATTTCTCTGAATTACTGCAGTATGAGTTTAGCCATATGTAATATTATACTGTGTAGAGACAACTAAGTGGAAAATTGTACTAAATTCTATCTCTCAGTTACATTTGGCTGCAACATCCCATAGTCCAGGCATCAGTGTTCATAGATAGCATATGGTCCATTAAGGGAGATTAGCTTTTGAACAGTAACAACAGACATTCCTAAAGTCACTCCTTAAAAAAAAAATTCAATGTAAAAACTCCACAACAAAATGAGAAACAAAAAATTACATTTGGACATACAAAAAAAAAAAAAAAAAGACAGCAGTGTAAGACCCCCATTAAAATAACGATGCTCAACAACATTGGAAAGAAAGCTTTGAAGTTACTTCAAGATCACAGCATTCTTTTGTCTGTCACACTGCGAACAAGAAAGACCTGACCTTAGGGTCAAAGTCAAGAATTGGTCTTTAATCTGAAGGAGGAGAACACTGGTTAGGATGACACAGTATCTGAGGGAGTCAAGGAATTAAAAGGATATGGCTGAATCACACTGAAGAAAAAGTGAGAGAAGAATGTGAAGACAAAGAGGGCAAGGAGGAAAATGAGCACTAAGTAATGACCAAAAGGAGGAAATAACAATCTGATGTGGTAACTGTGATGATGATACGATGATGATGGTGATGATAACGAGAAAATCTGATATTAGCGATGATTGAGGCTCCAGGGAGGTGCACAGAAGAAATAAAATTTACTAAAGTTAAAGGTGCTAATTGTTGACTGTACCTCCTCCTCCTTTATCTTCTCTCATAGTCTCTTCAGTCCCTGGAAAATGTACTTATTGTGAGTTACTATAAAAAGGTCCTGCTAGAATGGAATGTATTCATTGCACCAATGTCTCAAAGTCCTCCAGTGCTCTGATGACGTGGCATTCAGATACACCATCAAGACAAAAATTATGCATTTCATAATTACATCCTGTTTCTCAAAGTGATCACACTGACACCATGTATGGGGCAGTTGAAGTGTGAATTGTGTGTTCATACACAATGCCCCACCACAAGAACCACCTGTGTGAATGAAGATTCCAGTGATGCTGCCAATGGGACCTAAGTTGGATCTGTGTTAATCATTTTTCCTATTGCTTCCTATAAATATCAGTTCATTTCATAATATTAAAAAAACTACATCATAGTAAATCTTCACTATCAAATATGCTAAGATATTTTTTTCTGGGAAAAAGTCATTCCTAGGTCTGTAAATAATGTGGATAACATGCCTGTCAATTAATTGTTTCTTTTAAAAGACATGATGCATGGAACTTATGTACTTCTTAAAGTCTGTGGGACGGTAAATGAAACACAGTCCCTTAAGTTTTCCTTAGCTACTGGCAAAGTTACAAATTGTAGGGAAAATGTGGTCTGGCTGGTTAGGATTGTTAGTCTGCATCATCTGTACAAGATGTAAACTGTGTTCCCATTACATCGCAGGCCCTTGGAGGCCCAGAGAGCCATCTGGTGGCTTACCTTGAAAGAAAAAAAAAAACTGGGTTTGTAACTGAAAGAGAAAACAGCCCCCGGAATGGCCTGGGAGTCTGTCCAAGCTGGTGACACTTTTCCCCGTGCTCTTCTGGGACTTTCCCTGGGCTGTGGCAGCGCAAGGGGAATTAATAATCATTGCCAGAAGGCCACAGAGCCAGCATACGGGAAGGTAGCCATGCTTAGAGAGAAAGGGTCCACAGAAGGTGGCTGATGCGATGTGAAAAGAAATAGTTTAAAAGTTTTCTTTTAAATGGGGATCTTTAAAGCAATGAAACCAGAGAAAGAAAGGAAGGAAAAAGTGGGATAAAGAGGAAGGGAGGGAGGAAGGAAGGAAAAGAGAGACAGATGGAGAGTGGAAGAGAGAGATAGGGAGACAGAGACAGAGGAGACAGAGACAGAGGAGGCAGAGACAGGAAGAACCAACTGAACTCCAAGAATCTGGGATCTCTGGGCTGGAGAGATGGCTCAGCAGTTGAGAGCACAGGTTGCTTTGCAGAGGGCCCGGGTTTGGTTCTCAGCCCCACATGGAGGCTCACAAACATCTGTAGCTCCAGTTCGAGGGGACCTGACAGTCTCTTGTTGCCTCCACGGGCTCCAGGCATGCAGGTGATGACACTCACACATAAAAACTCATGCAAGAAAAACACTCATACATAAAAAAAAAAAAAAAAAAAAAAAACAGATTAAGATTGTTTAAAAAGAATTTAGGATTAAATTCCTTGGAAATGTAGTGTTTAGTTTCTTTTTGTAGTGTGTTTAAAAATTCTTAAACTTCTATTTCTTTTAAAAATCTAATGTGAAAATAATTTCAAACATAGAATGTTTGTTAAAATCATAGGACTTTGATCTATGTTCTTCACTGGTGTAACTAATGTAATGCTTCTTCACTTCTATTCTATTTTTCATGAACTCGTGTAATTTAATGTTGGTAAATATTCTTATGGAAGCTAACATTTCTATTTTTGTGAATATCCTTGCACAAATTTCTTCTCTGTGAAATTTAGCATTGATATCCTGCTTGTTTAATCTACTGCTTATATTCTAATGTTGCCAAGGGTCACATTGTGCATTTTTGAAGTTTTCCCCTCAGAACAACTTCCAGTAGATCTTGTCTGCTTACTGTACTGAATGTTCACATCTGATGATTCCTCTCAATTTTATTTTGTCATGTATACTAGCTTGACTATGACATCAGTATCCTTCTGAAGGTGTGTTATCTTTCAAGCACCTTGTCCATTTGCCAATCCTTGGCAATGCTAATTTGGATCAAAGTGTTGGCCAGTTTCTCTCCTGTGCAGAACTATTTCCTGCCTGGTAAATAATAAATAACTCATCTTAGACAGTTCTTAGGTAACTTTTAAAACTGCTATCTTTTATTACTTTTCCACAAAAAAGTATGAGGTCTGTAAGTGGTGTTTTTTTTTTTTTTCAAATCTGCTACTTCCCCCACATTTATTAGATAGCATAGCTTAGTTCCTATTTATTTACTTACTGTTAATCAGTAGAGTAGCATGAACAACTATCATATTTACTACATTTTAATGTTAATAATTCTGAAGTTGCTGTATCAATTACAAGGCTACAATGGGTTAATTCTAAGTAAGACTCTATGGATTGATTCTAACACATCTTCATTTTTTTCTTCTTTAATGTCTTTCCTTTCCATTTCTTCTTTTGTTCTCTGCTTTCTCCATCTCTCCTCACCTCTATTTTCCTTGTATTTCTAAAACAGGATTTGAAAGACACAGCAGGAACATAGCTGTGTAGATTGCAGAAAGGACACCATCAAAGGACCAAACTGCTAATGTCATTGAGATCCTGTGTTCTGAGGTTCTAAGATTGTGAAAGATCTCTGTTGTCTAGCTTCCCTAGTTGGTGGAGATTCTCACAGCAGCCTCAGATGACCATGACACTTACAAAGTTTACTGAGACAACTCATTTCATTGTTAGATAAATAAAAGCAAACTTATCTTGGCTGTATTTTCTGAGCCCAGGCATAAGGAAAAAAAAAAAAAAAAAAAAAAAAAACTTACATTGAAAGAACTCTCCTATGAAATCTAGACAAATAGTAACCTTTGGTGTGTCACAGGAAGTTTAAATCTGAACCTTGCCAAGCAGCCTTCACAAGCTACTTATTTTGTCATTCTTCTGTCTTTCTTCCTTATCAATCATATTTGAAATAAGCAAAATCAATGGCAAAGAACAAGCTGGTGAATTTCATTAAAATTATTTCTTGCCAATTATGTGTTATTAAATTCTTTGGATTAGGACTTTGTTTTTCTCAGAAGGAGTCATTCATTAAAAAGACAAGTGTTTGGGGCTGGAGAGATGACTCAGACTTTAAGGGAGTGTTCTGTTCTTGATGGAGACATGGGTTTGATTCTAGGCCCCATATAAGTGAGTCATGATTGCCTGTGACTCCAGTGACAGGCAACTTTACATGTATGGTGCCCACAAATTACACACCTGTATATAATTGAGAAATAAATCATTTCTAATCTTACATAATAGAAAAAAAAGACAGTTGGAAATGTTTCCAGCCTGTTTGTAGCCTAATAGCTTTCTTTTAGATTCTAATAGATTAAGTTTTAATTTTGAATATATTGAATATATATTGAACATTAAGTTCTCCCTGCCTATTATTTTCTGATAGAAAACAATTCTCTTGGTTATTTAAGTATATTTAATATATTCTTTTGGAAAAAGAACGAGACACATGAGTTATTTACTATGTGACACATATGCTCTCACAGTAAAATACTTGTGAATAAGGAAAAGGGATTTTCTTAAATCACAGGTATGAATTTTGTGTGTGGGGGGGAGTGTATATACATGCATGTGTATGGACCAGAACATCAACTTTTCACTCTTCAAGAGGACTTGAATTCTTTTAGGTTGAGTCTCTCTCTGCAACTGGGAGTTGAGCCCAGAGATCTAGTACCCTCACCTTCTTACCGTTAGAACTATGAGCAGTCTACAATGTCTACCACTTTTTTTTCCACCAGGGCTTCTGAGAATTAAACTTAAGTCCTCATGCTTAAATAGCAAGGGCTTCACTGCCTGAGCCATTTCCCCATTTCCTTCTACACAAAGAGTTTTAGTATTGCCCGTTGTCTCCGTTATACAGATAAAGACACCTAAGGCGAGGTGTCCACAAATCTATTCTTTAATTGTGAAATTTCCTACCCAGTTAATGTTGTTTTAATTAAATGATGCCAACTGCATTCTTTTTTAAAAAATCATTATTATTTTTAATTAGCTAACAAACAATGGTTTACATCATTTCTTCACATGATCCTGTTTGATAACTCGTTTGTATTCTCCCTTATGCTAACCTAACTGCACAATCCTGGATTACTCCTCTTGAGAGTCCAAGAAGAAAGTCCCTTAACATCTATAGAAACTCTCCATTTCTCACTCGTTCCTTTTTACTAACAGATCTGTCCTTATTCTTTAGATTATACTCGTACTTCTTTTACTTTGAGACTGGGTCATAGTATACAACCCAAGTACCGAGTTCTAAAATTAATAATGTCCCAGCAGTTGCTTTGTGACTGTCACACAGTGCACTGAGCTTTTCTATAACAGCTGCTACACAGTTGGATTCAGAGTCCAGCAGTTATTTGAGGAAGGAGGCAAGAATCCCTAGTGAGCAAGAAGATGCCTGGAATGTGCTTCTTCCTTCTACTTTCTTTGAATTCTTTAAACAAAATTGAGCTGTACTTGAATTCCTTAGGCCACCTGAGCTGTACTTACCCTCACTTCAGCAGACATTTAGCCATTGTCCTGTCTTCTCAGAATAGGGCCTGGCTATGCTAGAGAGATGTGATTTTTGGAACTTCAGGAAGAAGGGTAGGATGAGGTGGTAGAAGTCTGGAGATAAAATTAAATCACATAGGCAATAACTGAATTAATCAAATCTCGCAATGAACATCCGATAAGCATATTTTGGGAACTAATATTCAGGCCAACTTCCATGAGTTCCAATAGCCCATGAATATTATCACATAAATGTTATGAAAGGAAAATATTTGCCAAAACAATGCAACGTGCATTTTCTCATCTCCCATCTTGTTCTGTGAATCTTTTCCTTTGGGTTCTGTTATATAAATTTTCTATAATGACAGAGTAACACAAATGGGATTTTTGCACTCTATGAGTCATTCTCTTAAGTTATCAAACTTATAGTTACTCATAGAAATCACCAAACTGAAAGGAGGGTGAGACTGAACAATCATGGATTTATATCTAGTCTTCTCTCAGAGAACAGCAATATAGGGCCTGTCTCTACAGACTGCAAAATTTGCAACTCTTTAGTGCATAGAAATAATTAAAATGTGTTCATTTAAAAGCCCCTTACAGGACACACACACACAGAGACAGAAACAAATCCCAAATTAAGTGTTGCTTTCTATTTAGATTCTCATTTTCGCAATTCCTTGATTCATTTGAAATCCAAGGAAACATCAAGTTGGAATATGTGCATTTGCCAATAAAGACAGCAAGCAGCCATAAAGCACAGATTCACTCATGGAGACTGAGGTACAGTCTGATGAGAGGACAAAGAGGTAGATTAAAGGGTCTTTAGTTCCTAAATCCAATTCCAGTTTATAAAGGAAGCACAGCTGTAAAACACATACCCTTCCATCAAGCAACTCCCTGTGAGTGTGTCTGCTAAATGGTATAACCTTTACTCTTCCAAGATTATAGGTCTCTAATTACCCCCTCCTTAAAACAAGGGTCTACTCACTGACTAGTTACGACCTGCCTGTGTTAAACACGACCTGAGACCACACTCTGTTCTGCATAATTACTTCACAGTGATAAGTTAGCAGATGAGAACAGAGAGATCTGCTTTCTCTCCAAGCAATTCAAAACCTGAAAATTAGATGTCAACATTCTCTCAGATCCAGTTTTGTTTGCTGCAGTGAAGTAATTACTAAATAAAAAAATTAATGTAAAATCTTCTATTCGCCATCTCATATCTTTTCTACTAATCCATCACACAGGCAGAGACAGAAAGCTCAAACAAGAGTTTGCCCTGGACCAGGAAAGTGTCCCTTAAGAGTATAGCTTTCGCATTCTAGACCCTGCCCCAAAGCTAGCCTTGCTGAGATGCTTCCAGAAGAGCGCCAGAGAGTAGGGAACAGATTAGGGCTCACAGGATTACAGAAATGGGGTTCATGATGAAAGTAGCAAATTGAAGAAATGTTATAGAATTTCAAACCATTTTTTTTTCCTTAACAAGGCTATAGTTCCAAATTTCATTCAGGTTAATTTGAATTACTAATCCTTTGCAGGTTAGTGACATTCTCTAAGAATGAGGGTTAAGAGGACAAATGACTAGCTAGCATGCAGCCTTCATTGTATAGCATTTATTGAATATTTGTTCTTGTTTTTGGCACAGCGGCTGCACAGTAGTTAACTTGCTGAGCATTCCTACCTTTGCCCTATGCCAGTAACTCATCGATTACTGAACACATCGTGTTTCCACAAGAAAACAGGTCTGGAAGCAGACATTAACCGCCATTTGATCCTCAAAATCCACACTAGTGACACTAAGGGAAGAAAAGACAAGTTAGGTCTGCATGCTCAGGGATGTCAAAGAGCTGCTTCTCATTCTGGCATCCCAGGGGATCTCTACCACATCCATTTTCTTGCGTGAGATACCCTAACCACGTATGGATCCAATGAAAAGAGAACCGCAGGAAACCACCTCTACCCTTATGCTTCTTGGAAAGCCAGAGAATTCTTTAACAGCCCCTATGACACAACACAGGTGGCAGAGACAAGTAACAGCTGTTCTGGGTAGTCCTGGAAGCAGAGACTCTAAGGCAGAGGCTAAAGTCTGTCTCATCACTTAGGTAAAATAAAGTGGCTAACATACATTAATAGACCTGTTCTCACATGGGGGATGAATGCATGGATGAGTAAAGGAGATTCAGCATGTTTCAAAGGAAGGACATGGCACAGACAAAAAGGAACAAGGATCTGCTCCTCCTCAAATAAAGCTATTATGTGTCCCTCCCCAAAGTAGTCAGAGAAGCAGAGGCTTCCCGTGGGTCACATTATATTAAGGAGGATTTATAGCCACTAATAAATTTAAGGTATCTCATCACAGACATTTGGGAAGATAGGAGGACAGGCACTTAAGGGAGTATTTTTATGTAGATTTGACAGGGTAATTGAGAGGTTTGTTATTCTCCCATAGCACTTAACCAAAAGGTGAAGCTGAGCCTCCCAAGCCTCTTTTAACTAGGAAGGACTACCCGTCTGTGTGGACTCAAATGGGAACAGGCAATTGAATCACAAGAAACATAAACTATATACCTCATAACATTGGATTTGGGCAAATCATTGCCTAATTTCAGGTTTCCTTTTCCTTCCTTTAGAAATGAGCTTCAATGCTAATGGTATTTATTATGTTCAAAACCATCAATTCTTTGATTAGAAAACCTGAGTAGAAAATCTAGTTGCAAGGGGAATACGCAACTAAAGTATAGATGATTGTTTTGGGAAAGATTTTTGAAGGCAGGTATTTGAAGGGGGTGCTAAAACTCTGTCAAACAGTGTCATTAAATAAGAAAAAGTGAAGGCATCCAAACACAACAAAGCGGACTTGGGTAAGTTGTACATTTTAAGGACATTGCAAGTGATAATGAAAAATTGCGAGATGGTATTAGGTTCAGTAGAGGATGCAGAACAGATAAGGCAGGTGAGAAAGTCCTGCTGAATAAGTGTCTAAAACTAAGAATGAATAAGGATGAATAATACTAATGGTTTAAGATACTATAAATGAATGGACAAATATAGAAAATTGAAGCCACCTTGGATTATTACTTTGAGTTTGAAATCATGATCTAAGTTTCCAGGAAGTAACATACATCAAAAATGGAAAACTATTCTGTTCTGATATTAGAAACATGATAGAAAACATGTGAACAAAACCAAAATTGTCAATGTGATATTTCTATGTATATATATCTGTAATATTATATATTATAATATTTCATAATCACCAATAAAATATCAATTTTATCTATCAGATGAAAAAGTTTGGTGAACTTATTTTTTTATGAAACTCTTTTAAAATTTAATTTGTTAATTTCTTAAAATTTGTTCACTTTGTATCCCAGCTGTAGCCCCCACCCCATCCCCTCCTAATCCCCCCTTCCCTTCCTTCCTCCCTCATCTCTTCCCATACCCCTTCCCCAGTCCTGATAGAGGAGGACTTCATCCCCTTCCATCTGACCCTAGCCTATAAGGTCTTATCAGGACTGTCTTTCATAATCTTCCTCTGTGGCCTGGCAAGTCTGCTTCCTGCTCAGAGGGAGGTGATTAAAGAGCCACCCACTGAGTTCATGTCAGAGACAGTCCATGTTCCCCTTACTATGGAGCCCATTTGGAGAATGAGCTGCCACAGGCTACATCTGTGCAGGGGTTCTAGGTGTGTGTGTGTGTGTGTGTGTGTGTGTGTGTGTGTTTGAATACTCTCTCTGTTGCCCTCCTGTTCTAGAAATCACTATATAGACAAGGCTAGACTCAAACTTTAGAATGTCTTTTAATTGCTGGAGTGAAATAACTCAATTTTTGTAGAATTATTACCTAGTTATGTGTAGCTGCTTATCAACAACTTAAATACACAACAGACAAAATTAATGTGATTCCATTTGGGGTGAGATAGATTAAAAAAAATCATATTCTTAGAAACAGATGGTGTGATGGTGGCTGCCATAGATCAGGGGAAACAGAAACAGAACTATTTCTCAGTAGGTAAACAGTTTCATTGTGTTTAATGCTCTAAAGAGCTTATATAATAATGTGAGTATACGTTACACAGCTGAACTATACTCTTAAAATGGTTACTATAGAAAACTTTATACAGTGTATGGATTTTTCATAAGTAAAAATTAAAGTGCCTTTTTAAACGTATAGATCATAATCAATAATATGGTTTCTTGAATAGCATGGTATTGAAAAATCACTGAAGATCCAAACTGACCTAAAGATGAGTGGAAAGCAGAGCCATACATTCTTACTACAGCCACTAGAGGGCGGTGTTTAGAAAAATTAGCATTTCTGGCAGGAAAGAACAGGACTTTGAGTCTCCCTTTCAAGGACTCTGGCCGTGTGAGCCTCTGGAAGAAGGCATGGACAATCGCCATGAATAATGTCTTCTCATCCTCCATTTCAGTGGCCTCCAGAGCCATGAAGGGCGATGTGTCCGTTTATAATTCCCTAGTGACAACTGTACTCCCATGTGTGAAACAAGCTGAAACTCAATTAAAGAGGATGCGGCGCCTGCAATCTGTCATTGCGTCCTCTGGCACCAACCACGGCTGTAGACAAGTTTTCTTTTCTCCAACGGAGCAGCAACTCCAGAGTTTTAATCCTAAATCAGGGGAGATTTAGGGGCTTCTTCAAAATCTAGTCTTGAAAAGTAGCTTGTTGGCTTGAAATTTAAAGACAATCACTAGGTAAACCCATGATTTCCCGTGCTTTTGGAGGCAGGGGAACGTTTCAGTTGAACTTCTATCGATATAATAAAGAAGAGAAGGAGTGGAGAGGAAGGTGATAAGTTTGACAGTAACCGTTTTTAGCAGCTTTGACAAGCCAAGAAACCCTGCTCCTTCCTCACACATTTCACTCACTGGTGACTTTAAATGAAAGCCCCTTACTCCAAGCCTGACTGACTCCTCTCTTGATTCAGAGTAATTGTGGATCTCAGAGGCGTCGCAAAAGGAAACATTTGCTGATGTATCACCCCTGAGAGTTAGCGCTGTGTCTCTGCGAACTGCGCCGGGGACTGAGAGCACTGGGCTGCTAAAACCTGATAGGTCGACAAAGCGGGAAGATGACATCACTAGTCTCTCTTCTGGTACCTTTTCAATTACATCATGTAATTGAAACCAAGATCTGTTCAGAAATGCTAGAGTTCAAAGCAATTCCAAAACATTTCCTACATCTCCAAAGCATGCTAGAGCACGCATGTGTTGTGTTGATATATGACAGCACAAACTGCATACTGCAATTACATTGATTGCTGCTTGTCATGATTACAGATGGCCTGGAGAAGTCTAGGATTTTAATGAGCCAGTATGGATTTCATGTTCTACTTTGGGTCTGAGAGCTAGTAGTAGCTCCTTTCAGCAGAGATTGATTCCAACAAGACAGAAAATTTAAAGTCTGCCTATTTTCCTTTAGATAAGATTTTTTTTCTTATGAAATGGGCAAAACACAGCGTCCAGATCTTTAGGGAAAGAAGAGGAAAGAAGCAAACAATTCATCTTGGATTAATTAGAGAGTGACTATGGATAATTCAGAGCATTTTCATCAACAGCTGTCAATATCCAGCTAAATCAGCTCTTCTGTGTTTCAAATATTGAAAGACATATTACTTGCCATTTCTAGACTATACTTTGAACTTAAAAGAAGATTTTTTCTTTTCTTCCCTTCACAGTCAGATCCTGTATTTCAACCATACTTCTCAAACAAGTATCACTAGATATATTCCCAATAAAGAGAATTTTATAGGTGTGAAAAAGTATCCCTGGTATTTTAGCTACTAACCTTAAACCTCAAGACCCTTCTATTCTTCTATTGACTGGAGTGACTTTACTATTTCCCTAATTCTTCATTCACTTAGAAGAATTCACTGACATGTCATGGATCCTGTCAGTGTTACTGTAGTCTTGAATTTTGAAGAAGGTACAGTCAAGCAGAAAATGCATGATAATCCATATTCTGTGGTTGTAGTAAAATGACCATATGGATATAGAACGTATCTTTCCTCAATGAACTGAGTAGAAGGATAAGTTTCCTTTTAAGGAAGCTCCCAGTGTTTATTCTTGACCAATAGTTAGCATCTTCATTCACATCATCTGTCTGGCTGTGGTCCTACTGAGCCCGATGAGGAAGGGCAAAATTTGCTCCTAGACGAAACTGGCAGCAATCAACATACCAAGAGGCTGTTCTTTGCCTTTAGGAAACACTGTTGGGTAAAGAGCCCAAGCAGACTAGTCTTGGTACCAGAAAATCTCTATTAGTCGGTGTCTACCTTACAGCTTTTAGGCAAAGGTCTCAAACCTTTGCATTCCATTTAATTTTTCCTTTCCTGGTCTACATGGATTCTGGCTTTTACTTCTCTTTTACTTTTACTAGTTCATTTTCTGTCTCCCAAACCCCAACCCCAAATGATTTTTTCTGACCTGTGATGGATAATATGTGCTGAGTTTTATACACTTGGGAAGAGGAAGGCCAACCAAATCAGGATGACTGTGACCGTGTGTGTGTGTGTGTGTGTGTGTGTGTGTGTGTGTTGTAAGGGGGCATTTTTATTGGTTTCTAGTGATGTAGGAAGGAACAGCTCTCACTATGTGTGTTACCACCTCCTGTGGGGATGGTCTCTACATGAATTGTAGTTCAAGGTGAGCCTGGGGGCAAGCCCATAGGCAATATTTCCCATGGTCTGTCTCTACTTTAATCTCTCCTCTTGAGTTCTTGGCTTGGCTTCATTGATGATGGGCAGTATGATTTGAAACAAACCCTTCCTCCCCACACAGCTTTTTTGCCATAGTGTTGATTTCAGCAATAGAAAAGCTAGCTAGAACAATAACTTTTGTACAAGTCTCCTCCCACTTCTAAGCACTATTTCAATTGAGTTGAAAATATGTAGAGATTTCAGATCTGTGGAAGGAACAGATGCGGAAGAAAAGCCCTCAAGCCACAAGTGTTCTTGTCAATAAGTTCCAGAGACTGTCAGTAAGAAAAGAAAAATGCCTACGAGAAACAGATTGCTCTCATTTCACCCTTAACCTGTGATTCAAAATATGAGAAAATGGGTTCCATTTAATAGCAGAAGAATTTTCCCTAGCCACTGATGAGCTAACTTTTGGAATGGATTTTGTAGTTAAAGTTCAACACAACATTTGGGGAGAGAAATCGTGGGGAGAGAAGGGAAGCGATAATATTCATTTATTGTCTCTAACAGTGAGATGAAAGAGGGTGTGTTTTGGGTATGACAGGTCTGTGCTGGATCTGAGACACAGAAAGGCGAATGGATAGGCTTGACTTCAAAACACAGAGGGGAAGACAGTACTGACTGCTATGGAAACCCCTGTCAACAGGGGTTAACTTGCTGCCATCAGCATCTTTGTGGTCTCTAATTCTGAAAGAATTTCAGGATTCTACAGAAGTAATTTCTCCTTTCATAGCTGAAAATTTTATAGAGGCCTTCTTATCATGTTTGTCAGAGATCCTGCTTCAGACTCTCAATCAGACCAAGCCTTTCTTGAACATGGAGAAAGCTAGAAGTTTTGCAACTGTGCATTGCAATTTGCCTTCCTGCTTTTTCTAGTACGATGCCTCTATTTTCCAAGGCATTGGTTCAATAAACTGTGAACTGGAGTTCCCAGAAGAAGAAAACGCAGCACCTATGTGCAGGGTTCTATGAGGATGACTGACAGATCAGTTCTTTTTGTTGTGGGGAGATGCCACATAGACAGAGTCAAATTAGGTTAATCTACCTTTAGATTCCTAATTTTGAGGACATTCGTTGCCCACTTCTGTGTGCTGTTTTACAGCCCTGTGACTAGCAAGCAGAGCCTCTTAGAAATCCATCCATACCTGACTTTTTCTTGTTCTGTTAACTATAATAATAATCTTATGAAACTATTTCCACATTCAAATATGCTACTTGGGGCAACCCGAATGAATCTATATACTTGTTGCATGGTCACCCATATACAGATAAAGATAAATGATTCTTTCTCTTTGAGGTGACAGCTCTGTTCTATGTTGGAAAAGCAAAGATGGATCATAAAGTGTGAAACACTGCAAGGGATTAATGACAGTTCTAGATAGAATTGTTTTCAAAGACAAAGTCATTTTCACCACCTACCTAGATCATGAGAATTTCAGATAAGAGATTTAGAAACTGCTAAACAACAACTACAGTTGAGACAAGTTGAAGTGAATGTGGTGAAAGTAGATACAGGCGAGGAGCATGCCGTGGCTTGCCGGGAAGTGCAAAATTAGCAATTTGCAAATTTTGCAGGTTATCCCTGAGAACTGATGCTTTGTTCAAGTAAAGTGCTTTAAAACACACAAGTTTAATGGGTTCATAGTCCATTGCACTTTCTGACATTGCCTGTTGACACATCTTAGTATATTTTAATGCCTTTTCACACTTGACATGGCTCTACTATACAGTAATTAACTTTCCATAAGTACATTTAGTAATGATTGCTGTTTAAACTGATTAGCCATTGATTTGTTCACATCAATTCAGTGACAACTCAGCTTCTCCAATTAAACAAGCCAACATAATTATGGCAGTCTTAACCTGCACCATTTAATTTCATGTAGAAGAATAAGAAAACAGTCAGACAATATGCTTAACATTGGTCACTGGTAATCACTTTTAATGATGTGACTTTTACATAATGTGCAAACTTAATTTTCTTAGAAAGATGAAAAGTATAAATTCATAAGAAAAAAGTAATGAGTTCACAACATGGATGTAGGAATGCAAAAAACAAATTGTAAAATATATCTGAATAGTGTGTCTCAGTACTTTATTTCAGGATATTTTTGTGGGGGCTAAGTAGATCAGATGGATATGTACTTTTTAAATGTATAAAATCCTTAAGTTGGAAAATAGAAGTGATTATTCTGACTGAAGACTTTTCCTACCCTTTGCACTCTAATTTTTCCTGAATATCTTACTGTAGTCATGGTTCCATACAGCACATAGATGATATTTAAACTACTTTATCTACCATTTGGAGACAATATATTGGATTTTCCCAAATTCTCATCTTCCTTACTTTAACCCAAGGCCCTTTTGTGAGGATCTGTTTGACTAAGATTACTTTAATAATCAGAATTTCTGCGCAGGTCTAGTCACTCATTGCACTTGTCCCATCTCCCTGTAATATAATGACTTTGAGCTTTGCTAACCATTGTGCCTTTGTGTTCCATCCATGCTCTCCATGTGTACTAGAGTAAATGTTGCAGACATGATTCCTTTCTGCTGCCAGGGAGGATCTGACACATTTTGGGCTGTGTAGCTCTAGAGGCCCCGCTCACGGCAGCTGACAAAGATGTAGTGAGTCTTGGCGATCTGTTGTTTCTCTGACTTTATAACTCACAGTCAACAAATGGTCACTTGAGTAAAAACAGGGCACACACCTATCACTAGGGAACATCACACATCACATAAAGAGCAGGAGATGTGGCCTAAACGATGGAAACGAATGTTTGCTTTCTGTAGTTGCTAAAGTCAGGGAAGTTTGTTTCCAAAATTTTAATTTGCTTCAAATGGTGCAATGGTGAGAGCCACTCTGGAGATGAGATGTGGAGTATCCCACGACTGGCTCTTCCCCTTCATTCGGGTGATCTTTCACTGAGAATTTTTTTGACGTCAATCTTTTTCTGTTGTAATTTTTACTGTTATTTTCTCATCTTTCCAGACTGTGGTTCAGCACATCTGAAAACCTTAAAACTTTCCTCATTTTTCCCCCTTCCTATGTAATATTACACTTTATTTTTCCTTTCAAATGTTATCTATTTAAATAAAACCCAGGAAAGTGCTCTGAAATCCTTACCTGGCCTTTTTTTAACATGATATGAATCCGTCTCCCTGCCATCTCCTAATTCCTGTAATCAAATACATGCTGCTGATTAACTGTAAATTGCTTTTAATATTTGGCATTATTCTGCACATTTACACTATGTTTATTAGCATGTATCTGGATTCAGAGCAAGATAAAGGCACGGGAAACATTGGTGAGCAGATGCTAGATGGCAGACCGGGACAGCTGTCTTCAAAAAATTAAATGCTTCTCTAGATTCCCCTTCTTTCCAGTGATCTGCCACTCAGTCTTTAGAGTAATAATATATATAACATGATAATTTAGCCATTGATTCTTTCCCTTAGGAAAATCCCTTCTTGACTCATTCAAGGGTACCCTTACCCTTCAACGTTAACTGGTTTCCACTGAAGCTTCGCATCGGGTTCACCGTGTTAAGCACTTAAAATGACTTTGGGAAGAGAATCTCCATTTCCTCTGGTTGAAGTGTGGCAGCAATGTTTTCACTTGCTAATGGGATAACAGTAGATATGCCACAGTCAGGGACTTGTACAAGAGTTTTAGGACACGACTGAACATACTAAGCTAGAGTCTTTTCTCATGTAATGTGTGTGCAGTGTGCACATTTACTCACGCGGGTCCAGTGAGTGTAAAAGCCAGAGGATGTGCTAGGATGTTGTTCATTAGGCACCATCCACCTTGTTTTATGAGGCAAAGACTCTCACTGGCCTGGAACTCAGGAGTGGATGGCTAGCAAGTCCCAAAGATCTGAAGGTTTCTTTCTCCCTTCCCCTGGTGTTACAGTAAACACACCACTGCACTTGGCATTTTTATATGTATTCTGGGGGTAAAATCAGGTCTTCGCACTTGCAACAAGCACTTTAATGACTGTCTCATCTTGCCAGCCCCTGCCACCCTTAGCATTTGAAGGGCACTGTGTTTGTCAGTCCATATTAGAATAATGCAGCAGTGTTTCAGCTGAGAATGGGAAAGCATCAGGGACCAGTAATTAGATACCATACTGAACTTCAGGTGCAGAAAATCTATCACCTGGGCAGTCATGTGTGAGACTGTATAGAAGCAGCCTGGAGCAGACAGCAGCTCAGCAATCCACAAAGAATGAGGGAACTTAAAGAGTTGCTGAAATCCACCAATTTCCATGTGGTTTGATGTGCAGCAAACTTAATTGACATCTAAGGTTCAGTTGCCATGATCTTTGTACCTTTTTAAAAATTTACAGTTCTGCCACTGCCATGGTATTGTCCTATCCTTTGTTGTCATCTTATGGATTTTGTTGATACAAGTAATTGTAGGAAATTTTACAGATTTGTCTCAAAATGTTTTGTCATTTTTACAAATTTGTCACAAAATGACTGTGCATATAAACCAAGTATTAGACATTTGATCTTATACTATCTTATTAATGTATTTCTTTGTCTATTGTATCTAAAGAAGCAAAATATCAGACGTAGTACCTTAGAGTTTGGATCTCATCAGAATTTATCAGCATTCTATAGAAGGAAAAGGCTTTCAAGAAACATTTTTTTTTTCATTAAAGGAAAGATGTTTTCAGAATTAAACTTTTCAAATCCAAAACAATGGTCGTTGTTTCTTTTATGGAAAACACACATACTCAACCATGTGATAAGTCTAAGGATAGTTTTCCCCCCTCTCCTCTCCTCTAGAACACCCTTCCCAGAGAGATATGCAAAAGAGTGACAGAGAAAGAATAATAATCCAACTTACCATGGATATGTTTTTCTAATCTTTTATAATGAGTAGTAGGACAAAGGAGGCTTATCTTATTTATCTTTCAGCTTTATGTCAAATGCACATCCTGATAGGCGTAAGATACACAATAAAGCTCAGGTTTTCCTCCTGCAGGATCATTAACTTAGAAATTTCTAGCTTTTAGTTTTCAGAGTGCCTATAGCATTTTTTACTCCACTGTTGCATTAAAGCAATTTTTGCATTAATATAGAATAAAGGCAAAGCTGCCTCACAAAGCCCTAACCACAGGTACGTGGGTGAATGGTTGTCTACAGATTATAGCTTCGAAAAGGATTCAAAGGAAAGCTGAGAAAGGAAAAACAACTCAATATACTGAGCTTTGAAACTGGCCTGCTTTTTGAGTTTGCTCTATTTTCTTTACTGCTACAGAGTTGATGTCCCAACACAAATTCTGCTCTATAGCACTAAGGGGTGATATATTCCAATCCAAAGAGATTCTGAGGTTCTTTGAGGATAGTATTCCAAAAACAAAAACAAAACAACAACAAAACAAACAAACAAGCATAGTGTCTACATTTGCAGCAAACGTATTGTTGAGGGTAAATGTTTGCATATATTTATCACCATCTATTATCTTATTTTCTATCTATGAACTTTAATTTTACAAAGTTCAAATCTATAAAAGTCTCAAAATAAGGATTTTGAACATTAAGAAAGAAGTATTAGCAGTTAAGTGCATTGACTACTCTTCTAGAGATCTTAAATTTAATTTCCAATTTTTACCAGGTGACTCATAACTGTCTACAGTGGGATCTCATGCCCTCTTCTGGTGTCCGGACATACAGGCAGACAGAGCTCTCATACATAAAATAAATAAATAAGTACATCTTAAAAATATGTTGGCTTTTTAAAATTGAAAATAAAAAGAATATAATATTTTCTTTGTTTTTTCAATAAAAAATTAAATAACAAATTGGTAAAAAAAAAAGCTAAAACTGCAAAACAAGGGAGACATAATTTTTTTTGTAATTCAAATTATATACATTAGTTCTATAAATTTTATATGTTTATTTAAAAGTAAATTCTGTATTATATAGAATATATTGCACAAGATATAAACAGTTAAGTATTATATCTCATGATATGCTCTTATTTGGGACAATTTTCACATTTTCCTCCTCTATTATATTTGCACAGTTTTCAACATTTTACCAAGGAGCAACTCTATCTCTCTATTTTCCACTATAGGCAGAAAACCTTGATATCATTTTTAAAACTTTTGGTAATGTTTTATCACATCAACAAAAATAAATTAGAACTAAACCAAACATACCCCACCACAAAAGGCCACTCCTAAATGCAAAAACATGATTTATACAGCACTTACTTTAAATTCTATAAGAGTAATATCATTCTGATATTATATAAATTATAAAATGCAAATATAGAATTATATACACATTGGAAATATATAACATTGATAAGTGCATTAATGTTGATAATTCACATCCATAAGCCATGCCTAATTAATAAGGACATCTTCTTGACTCCCCTTTAAGGGCTCAAAGTTATATTTCTTCCTTTTCCCTGAAACTATCCTTTGAATTACTTCATCTCTCTCTGCCCTTTTCCCTTGTTATTCCTCATAATGTGAAATCAAGGTAGACATAGGAAAACAGAAAATACCCTCAAATTCACTTTAATGAGGAGGAAGAAAGTAGATCAGTACAGAAGGAGAGCAAGGGTAAGGGATAAATAATACTAAGTATGTTTGGAGACATCCTAAATAATCT
The DNA here is from genome assembly GCF_030254825.1 of Meriones unguiculatus. Lineage (NCBI taxonomy): Eukaryota > Metazoa > Chordata > Mammalia > Rodentia > Muridae > Meriones > Meriones unguiculatus. The sequence continues at coordinate 44,330,924 of NC_083364.1, read as the reverse complement.
AATGTACAATTTCATATGTACCTAAAAGTACATACAACGCATATATGTGCATGTGTGCACATATGCATGTTATCTAAAGGATGTTAGGCTACTTGGGGTGATAACGATCTTCCAAAGAGCAATATGCTACCTAATAAAACATCCAGTAACAGTACTGAGAAACCTCCTTTCATGTAATGGTTAGTGGAGTTCAGGAGACTCCTAGAACAATAGAAGCCATTGATCCCACACTTGATTGTGGCCCAGATGTTGAAGTCTCTTTTGTTGAGGTAGACTATGGATTTCAGATACAGGACTCTGAGAAACTGAGCTGTATCTGACTTCAAAGCACCTCCCTCAAATCTAGATCTTATAATATTGGTAGGTGCAGTGCAAGTGGTGAAGAGAGGGATGCAGTCAATATCCATACCTTACTGTGACCCCTATGAACTCCCACAACAATGATGAGCAAGTCAAGTCATCCTTAAAAATATAATCATAGGAATTAGACTTTAGTAATAACCAACAGCTGTCTAGTTGGACGTAAGACCCACACAACACAGGAAAAATTATTCCTGGTACTACAAAAACAGCCAACTACTCATAGCTACTGAGTTCCTACATCTTAGAGGAGGACCTACTGCTACCACATTATCAAGCCAGTATTCTGAATTCTAAGTGCTCGTTTCTATATTCATGTATAAATGGAGCTATGACCATTTGTCAAAGAAGCTTCCCTTCGCAGAAGATGGAGACCATCACAGAAAGCTACAAGTGGTCAAAATAGAGAACACTGATTGTGACATGCCTAGCCCTAGCTATTCTTCAACGCAACCCCTACCCGTACCCCTACCACTCAGTGAACATCAGAGAAGAGTGGGTGGAAAGATCGTATGAGCCAGAGGACTAGGAAGTCTTTTGCAAGATTGTGTCTCTTAGAAATAGAAGGCAAGATACACCCATGAAACCTTAACAATATGGATTTTTAAACACCAAAACCACCAACTGCCATGTTTACGTTGAAGGAGAAGATCTCACTAGGCACCACTTGGACATGAAGAGCTATAAGCCAATTAATGTCTGCTGAGAGACATAATTAGATTTCAGCAAGGGTAGCCTTGCCTTCTATTGGGTTATCCTCAAAACATACACGCAAGGAACAATAAACAGATCACCATGTTGTATTTATATATTTATGCATTTATATGCATGTATAAAGATAGGTTAAAAATAGGCCATTAAGTTGAAAACTGAGGAGAGAAACAATGTATAGTTTACTTTAAAATAAACTTGAAAAAAAAAACTTTTTCAACCATCCCCAAAATGGAAATAACCTCAACATCCAATAAGAAAATTAATAGATAAACAATTAAAAATAGGATGCAAAAAAATAAGAAGAAGACTTTACTATTAAATTATGGAAGAAAAGTGACTTTTATTAGCAAACATTGAGCAAACCAGGTCAAATTCACAAAAGCATATATATATAGAACACAATGAAGTTTATATAAAGTTCATGAACTGAAAAAAAATGGTGAAATAAAAAGAAAGACACTTGAAATTCCATGGTGTGACAGAATGGCATATATGTGTTTGTGACTGGTGGTTACATGGGTGTATATAAATATTTAATTGTCAAGGCACTTAGAGCTGGTTACTTGAGAGCAGTACACTTTATTATTTATAAGCTACAACTGAAAAAAAAAATTAAAAACTGTGAAGTAGATCATACCAGTTCCATAATAAACTCAATACTTGCAAAGGCCTTTAAAACTGTGCTTGACATTCTTGTTCTTGCTTCCATGTGTGCCTTCAATGTGTTACTTAGAGACCCCTTCCTACTTTCTGTTCCATCCACACTGTCTTCCTTTCTGTTCCTTAAGCATGCCTAGTATGTGCCTAGGATATCCTTTATGATTTTTTTTCCTCTCCTCCCCAGAAAGCCTTTCCCTACAGCTTCATAAATATGCCCCACTTTTTTTTTTTAACTATCTGCCCTAGAGCTCTCTTATAATGAAAACTTCTGGCTGATCTTATTTAAAAAATAACTCCATGGGCTTAGGGAGATGTCTCAGTTGGTAACAAGCTTGCCTTACCAAAAACAAGAACCTGGATTCTTTCCTTAGCAATCATAAGAAGAAGGTAGGCATGGTAAAACTATTTTTAATTATTTTTTTCTTTTATTTATTTTTAGTCATTATAACTTATTCACTTTGTATCCCAGCTGCACCCCCTCCCACATCCTCTCCCAATCCCCCTCTCCCTCTTTCTTCTCCTCCCATGACCTTCCCCTGGTCCACTGATAGGGGAGGTCCTCCTCCCCTTCCATCTGACCCTAACCTGTCAGGTCTTATCAGGACTGGTTGCATTGTCTTACTCTGTGGTTTGGTAAGGCTGCCCCACCTCAGGGGGAGGTGATCAAAGAGCCAGCCACTCAGTTCATGTCAGAGACAGCCCCTGTTCCCCTCACTAGGGAACCCACTTAGAGGCTGAGCTGCCATGAGCTATCTCTGTGCAGGGGTTTTAGATTATCTATACACATGGTCCTTGGTTGGATTATCAGTCTCAGAAAAGACCCCTGAGATTTTCAGATGTCTCAGAAAAGATCTCTGAGCCCCTTGTGGAGCTCCTGTCCTTTCTAGGTCTTTCTATCAATCTAAATGAAATGGACATTTTTATTGATAGATTCCATTTACCAAAATTAAATCAAGATCAGGTAAGCAGATTGAATAGTCCTATAGCCCAGGGCTAGATGATTTCAGCATAAAATTCTACCAGACCTTAAAAGAAGAGCTAACTCCAATACTCTTCAAACTATTCCACAAGATAGAAACAGAAAGAGCATTACTAAATTCATTTTATAAGGCCACAGTCCTCTTGCTACCTAAACCACACAAAGACCCAACAACAAAAAAAGAGAACTTCAGACCTATCTCTCTTATGAACATTGATGCAAAAATACTCAATAAAATACTCACAAACTGAATCCAAGAACACAGAAAAGATATTATTCACTATGACCAAGTATGCTTTATCCCAGGCATGCAGGGGTGGTTCAATATACGGAAATCCACCAATGTAATCCACCCTGTAAACAAACTGAAGGAGCTGAAGGAGCGTTTGACAAAACCCAACACCCATTCATGTTTAAAGTCTACTCAATGGCAGGCTCTTTGACCTCCTCACCCCCAAAAGGAGGAGCAGTTCTGCTAGGCCACAGAGGAGGACTTTGCAGCCAGCCCTGAAGATACTTGATAAAACAGGGCCAGACACAAGGGGAGGAGGTCCTCCCCAATCCGAGGACTTGGAAAGGGGCAGAGAGAAGCTGAGGGAGGGTGGGTAGGATTGGGAGGGAATAAGGGAGCAGGCTACAGGTGGGATACAGAGTTAATAAAATGTAACTAATGATAATAAACAATAAAAACAAAACTTAAAAAAAAAGTCTTGGAGAGATCAAGGATACAAGGCACATACATATACATAGTAAAAGCAATATGCAGCAAGCCTATAGCCAACATCAAACTAAATGGAGAGAAACTTAAATCAATCCCATTGTAAGCAGTGACTAGGTCAGGCTGCCCACTCTCTCCATATGTCTTTAACATATTACTTGATGTCCTAGCTAGAGAAATAAGACAATTAAAGGAGATCAAGGGGATGCAAATCGGAAAGAAAGATGTCAAAGTATCACTATTTTCAGGTAAGACTCTTTTTAAACCTAGCACGGGGGAAGTAGAAACAGATAACTCCATGAGGCATCCTGTCAAGCCAACCCCATGGATTCCAGACCAGCAAGCTTGTCTTAAAACAAACAAACAAACCTGAAAATGCCTAACGAACTAACCATAACCAGAGTTGTGCTTTGTCTCTGCATGTTGGGACACACACATGAGTAAATATACTTTTAATCTTAGGCTTATGCACCCATATAAACACACACACATGAACATAAATTACCCTTATAAACACAAGTGCACACGATCGCTAAGGCTTAGACCTGTGCCACACCCCCGTGGAGCCCTACGTTTCTCCCAATTGCTTTTTGGGTCTCCATGGATTTCATTTTTGAATTCTAAAACTTATTTCATCATTTTCTTTCTTTTAAAAGCCAAATGCTACCTCTGAATACAGTTAGCCTTTTATTAAGGCAGAACATTTAAATTTATAATTTTCATTTCGCAATGTCTATATCAATGATTTAAAGTGATAGGGTATTTGTATCACTTTGAATTTTTTATGTTGAAATTCTAATTCTTGAATGGTGGGCTAAGATTATGCTATAGAAGACAATTTTACAAGGAAGGTAGAGCTCTCAAGAATCCTTAGAAAAAGACAAAAGAAACTACCTTCAATTCCTGCCACAACTGAATACATCAAGAAAACACTAATCTGTAAACCAAGAGGGAACTTATCTAACCTCCAGGTTCCTTGAGCCCTTGACCTAAGCCTCTAGGACCTTATGGTATGGTTTGTGTTGATTATAAGCCTCTTAATCCATAATTATTATTGTAAAACAGTCTCACCCAAATTATAGATGTATGAAATTCTGTTAAGCATTTGTTGAGTGAACATTATATAATTATAGAGAATTGTTTTATTTCTTAAGCTATTATACAAATAATAATGTGAATAGTTCTGAAAAAAAATTGTGACTCAGGTAGTGGTCACAAATCTTGTTTAAATAAACTAACCCATATACTTTTCCAATACTCTAGTTGGAAAAGCATATTACTTCTCTGTACCCGTGTATCTGAGGGCATTGTTAAGACTCTTGACTTCATCTAAAGAAATGGAGAAAGAGTAAATAGTAAAACAGGGGCTCCTGAAAGGAGGTAATTTGTGTTTTATTTCAGAATTTCCTTATGTTCATGAAATGATACCACAATAATGATATGTTAGTGAAATAAATTCTTTTGGATCCAAACTGGAAGTAGATGAAGTTATGTTACAAATAATTGAATAATTGTAATTATGTTACAAATAATTGAATATTGTTTTAATAATATAAATTCACCTATAACCATCAAGCAAGATAAATTCTATTTTCTTTAGTTATACGTAATTCATGCTCTGCAAAATGGACAGGTGGACGAATATATTGCTGTCCCTGAGAACTTGACCATGAGAAGACTTGCAAGGAGATGGTACACAAGGAAGACATGAAGTAGTCTTTGAGAAAGAAAGCGAAGGATGTTTTTAAAGTGTTTTTTTTTTTTGCATGTTGTAAATATGCCTCAACAACATCATTTTTCCAGAAAGTTCTAAGTCATTCAACCATTGAAAAGAAAAGCTAGTCCAGAAATCATAAGGCTAGAATCAGAAACCTGGTAGACACTATATGAGGTGGAAGTCATCATGGAAATGCTTTGTGACAAGCGACCTAGAGTTGAAGAACACTTACCTGAAAGTAGGAATAGGTAAGATGCCATGCAGTGTGCAAGAGAAAGCTGCTGTGATAGATTTTTGCTCTAAAGTCAGAGGGATGCAGAGTTAAGGCCTAAAGCTATGGATGCCGAGGGAAGCATCATTACTGTAAATTATTCTGCCCTACAAAACTTGAGCAGGTAAGACTTACTGATCACCAATTTTCTCATGCCATATGGATCATATTGTGATGATCCTCACTTCTAACTTTAATACTCAATATTGGATGTAAGTTAATAAAAGTTCTCAGATATTAAACAGAATAATTATGAAACTCTTTATACAAATATCCAAGTATATTTTAAATATATACAGAGCAGAGAAATATTGTTTCGAAGAAGAATGACACTCGTTAAGTGGCTTTGGCATTGGTGACACTGCTCTGACGTCTAGGCTGTCTCACTTGGTGAGTATAAAGATAAACCTAAAGCTACCTAGAGTTTGGCCATGGAGGCTCCTGGAAATATAATAACTTTTCCTGAGTTGCTGTTGATGTGTTTGTAATTAATCTACCTTGTCTAGAGACATAGATTAATTCTGAAATTAGTCACACCATATTGTTTTCATTGTGAAGTTTGATAGGGAAAAAAATCTAGTTACTGCAAATCATGTTAAGCATGTCAAAAAGACATGCTGTGAGCCTAGAAATATGGCTCAGTGATTAAAATCACATGCTGCTCCCGTAGAGAGCCCAAATTTGGCTCCCAGAATCCATGTAAGTTAGCTCACAGCTGCCTGTGACTCTAGCTACAGAAAATCTGATGCCCTCAACTGGCCTCTGTGGGCACCTCTAATCAAGTCAAGTATCCTTACACAGCCATATGCATATATACATGATTTAATATAACATAAACCTAAAAAATGAGGACATGATTGGGTCGTATTCTAATGTGGCATAAGTCTTCTAAGTAAATCACATTTTGTGTAGACTGTTCCTTAGGGACAGTTTTATTAAATTCTTTATACAGGCTTTGTCTTTATTCACCCACTGAGGGGATAGTAGCTAAATGTTCTGGTGAATAGCTTTTGCTTTGCCAGAACCAAAAAACCGACAAGTGCCAATTGGCTAATGAAGCTTGAAGACAGGGTTGTCCTAGGACTGTAGAAAGCACTGCATTTCTGGTCCAGTCTACACCCTTGGAGAGCTTTTATTGGAAATAAATGAGAGTAGCATAGCTAGACCAAAGAAAAGAGATTGGAGAGAGGCATGGAACATAAACCTTGACTTCATTGTCTTCTAAGTCTTGAGACTAAAAGTGTCATTAGGAGAAGGATAGAGATCTGGGGGAACTAGCAAGAAAAGCTGTAAATACATGGAGATGACATGCTTTCTATAAAGGCAATAAAATGATACTGAATGCAAGGTGGAGGCTGAAGGAGAGAGATGTTCTGGAGTTGGGTGATGCAGCTTAGGACTTGCTGAAAGCACCAAACACTACAGTATAGTGAAATGGAAGAAGGAAAGTTTTAAGGACAAAGGGATGTGATTGGAGAGCCCAGAGCACAAGCTATCTGTGTAAAATTGCTCTGGCATTTACAAGTCCACTCAGTGCTTTCAGGATACCCATGCTAGGATAGCAACAGCAGGGAAAACCAATAATGTTACTACTGTTTAAATTTATATATAATTTATTTTATAACAATATGTATATAAATTTTATTTTATAACATTACATTTAAAGAACTTCTGGGCCTGTGAATTTAACTTAGCTAGAGTGTCTTCTTAGCAAGTGTGAGATCCAGGGTTTGACCCCCCCACCACAACAGCAAAACCCACAATCAAACAATAACAAAGAGTAATTGTTTCATAGAGCCTCTGTCTCTTTTGTTCAGCCCATTATTACAGACTGCAAAGTGAATAGACTGTTCTCTATTCTTCAGGACTTGCCTACTTCAAGCTGGCAAAACACAAAGTCTTGTTTCAACCAGTGCGTACACATGCATTTGGTATTCAGCAAATACCTGTCACTTCACATCTAAGTTACAGAAGATGTTTCAAAATAGGACAAAACTGTTTTTACAATAATAATTAAAACAATTCTTTTCCTGGGCTGGTAGGACATATTAAGTTGAGAGAATAGGGGAAGATGAGGTGAAGGTTATGCTAAGTAAGGAAGCATTGGATACTAGCAGTGAACCTAAAGATCTCAGTAGTCGATAGAGCTCCATTTGACTGTCATTCCAGAGTTCTACGGATGTTCTCAGAAACAGAAAGTAGATTATCTGTCATGTAGAATACAAATCATGCTTACTCAGGAATGCTGTCTTAATACTAAATCAGTAGAAATTACTGCCTCCAAGAAGATATTACTCATTTTCAACAAGCTATCAATTGCAGGCAAGAACGTATTTATCTTATTAATATGTACCGTACAAATGTAATTCACAGTCCTGAAGTGTTTATGCTCTGCCCTCCTAAAATGTGAGTGCTCATCTTTCTGTTTCAACCTCTGCTTTCTTGCTCGTTATTTGCCAAGTCTCTGAGCCCATCCATCCTCACGTTTCAATCAACCAAACCTGCATTTTTCACAGCTAAGCTTGCTTCAACTACCAAAACCTTGGCCCATTCGGCCTAAATACCTGGCTTATATTTTCATAAGCCAAACCATTAAAGTTCATGACTATTCTCTCCTGTGGTAGAAAGGAAACCTCAGTTTGTAAACTAATGTCAGAATTAGAGCTGTGTTAAACTTGTGTAGAAAAGTTTATGTGTTTGTTTGCTGTTTTTGTTTTCATAGGATGATAGGAAGAATTTAGCCTTTCTTAGAAAGGACATTTTGGGATCTGTATGTAGTCTTAAAAGAATGAGATACTGATAATAAGTGTGTGAGATACAATATTGTTAAAGTGTGCTGATGCATTAGCAATTTCTTTAGACTGTGAATCTGAATTTGATGTCCCTCTTGAGTGAAAAGTTAATATTTAGGAGTTGATCAGTTTTCAGCTTGAAGTGTCATTCCCCCACCCCAATACTCTGTACTATATAACTTGTTGTATATATTTCAGCCTTTCCAGAGACAACATACAGGCGCTGTTAGTTAGTTAGTTAGTTAGTTAGTTAGTTAGTTAGTTTGAGAAGTGTCCAACTTCTGACTTTGGAACATGATATTTTTCTTTGGAAAGTTGAGAACCATGCCATCCCAGGTTAGGAATTTTTTGCTCATTCATTTACTTATTTTTCTTTCAGGGATCACAAAGATATCATTTTGTCTAACACAGAGTTCATGAATGAGGTTTGGGAATTTCTTCCTACTGGAGCTAAATTAAAATGTCTCATTAAACAAGGAAGGTGCATGTGGACAGTCACGTTGTCAAATGAGGATAGATGTAATAAATGAGCTTCACAATGAGATATTCAGAATACAGCAACAATATCAGTTGTTTTTTTTTTTAATATATAAGTAATATGGGACAAGAAAACAATTCTAGAGAGGAACATTCATGAGTCAGCAGCCACTGGAAGATGGCGGTCCAGTGATGCTCCCGTCATCTACATTCCTGTAAGTAGTCATATGAAACTTTCTGGTATACCAAGCTGGGCTTGGTTGTAATGGATTATCTAGATTCTCCTTGCCTTGACAGCAGTGAAAAGATGTTTGTTCATGCCCCAACAGGGTAAGTCAAGCAAAGTACTTGGAGGTGAGTCACAGAATAGTTGGGGTAAATCAACAACTAGACAGATTAGTACAACGAAGAGAGGACTGATTGATTTCTAAAGCAAACTCAAAGCTTACTGACACAAGAAGACCAACAGGGCTTGCATCAAACAAGCGACAAGAGGTCAACCTAAGGCTCTCCCAGGATTGAGTCTTGCTAATTCTACCCTCAAATTCCACCACCAACTGTGCTGGCTTGAGCAGTATGCTTTGAAATGCTATGTCATTTTCCTGTTTTAATTCATTCTGTTTTGGTTTTGTTTTGCTTCTTTTAGTTTTGAGATTATAACTGTATTATTTCCCTCTTGCTTTTTCTCCCTCCAAACCCTCCATGTACCCCTCCCTGCTTCCCTTTAAGTTTATGGTATGTTCTTTCTTTGTTATTGTGTGTACATATGTATTTATTTGTACATATATACTCTCCAAATGTAACCTGTTGAGTCCATATGCTGTTACTTGTACATATATTTTTCAATGCTTACCATTACATATGCTCTTCCAAGGGGAAGACTATGTCTTGAGATCTCAATTATTTCCTAGCTGCCTGCAGTATTTGTGTAGATTTGAGGCCTTGTGAACTTTCCTGTCTACTTTAGCTTGTGTGTATGTATGCATGTGTGTGTGTGTTCATCTGTGTATGAGTCCAAGTGATTTTTTATTCATTTTTTATATTAATTACAGTTTATTTACTTTGTATCTCAGCTGTAGCCCCCTCCATCATCCCCTCCTAATCCTACCCTCCCTCATCTCCTCCCTGCCCCTCTCTAAGTCTACTGATAAGGTAGGACTTCCTCCCCTTCCCTCCGACCTTAGGTTATTAGATCTCTTCAGGACTGGCTGCAATGTCCTTCTCTGTGGCCTAGCAAAGCTGCTCCTCCCTCGGGGGTGGGGAGGTCAAAGAGTCAGCCACTGAGATCATGTCAGAGAGAGTCCCTGTTTCTCTTACTAGGAAACCCACTTGCATACTGAGCTGCCATGGGCTACATCAGAGCAGTGGTTCTAGGTTATATGCATGCATGATCCTTGGTTAGACAATCAGTCTCAGAAAAGACCCGTGTGCCCAGACATATTTGGTAGTTGTGGAGCTCCTGTCCTCTCCAGATCTTACTAACTCCCCCTTCTTTCATATGATTCCCTGCACTCTGCCCAAGGTTTGGTTATGAGTTTCAGTATCTGCTTTGATACACTGCTAGGCAGAGTCTTTCCAAGGTGCTCTGTGGTAGGCTCCTGTCCTGTTACTTGTTTTTTTCTACTTCCAATGTCCATACCATTTGTCTTTTTAAGTGAGGATTGAACATCTTACCCTGGGTTCTCCTTCTTGTTTAGCTTCCTTAGGTGTATAGATTTTTAATATGTTTATTCTATATTTTAGGTCTAGTATCCACTTATAAGTGAGTATATACTGTGTGTGTCTTTCTGCTTCTGGGATACCTCACTCAGAATGATATTTCCTAGATCCCACCATTTGCCTGCAAATTTCATGATTTCCCTGTTTTTAATTGCTGAGTAGTATTCCATTGTGTAAATGTACTACAATTTCTGTACCCATTCCTCTGTTGAGGGACATCTGGGTTGTTTCCAGGTTCTGGCTATTACGAATAAATAAAGCTGCCATGAACTTGGTTGAGCAAATGTCCTGGTTGTATACTTGATCATCTCTTGGATATATGCCTAGGAGTGGCATACCTGGATGTCTACATGCAGAAAAATGAAAATAGATCTGTATTTATCACCCTGCACAAAACTAAAGTCCAAGTGGATCAAAGACCTCACCATACTAGACACACTAAATTGGTTAGAAGAAAAAGTCGTGAAGAGCCTAGCACTCATTGACACAGAAGAAAACTTCCTGAACAGACCACCAACAGCACAGGCTCTAAGAGCAACAATCAAAAAATGGGATCTCATGAAACTGAAAAGCTTCTGTAAAGCAAAAGATACTGTTGTCAGAACAAAACGACAGCCTACGGACTGGGAAAGGATCTTCACCAACCCTACATCTGACAGAGTGCTGATATCCAGAATATATGAAGAACTAAAGAAGTTAAAAAGCAATAAATCAAGCAATCCAATTAAAAAATGGGGTACAGAGCTAAACAGAGAATTCTCTGTAGAGGAATATAGAATGGCAGAGAAACACTGAAAGAAATGTTCAATAGGGAGGATGCAAATCAAATGACCCTGAGATTTCACCTTACACCCATCAGAATCGTTAAGATAAAAAACTCAAGTGACAACGCATGCTGTAGAGGTTCTGGAGAAAGGGGAACACTCCTCCATTGCTGGTGGGAATGTAAACTTGTGCAACCACTTTGGAAATCAATCTGGTGCCTTCTCAGACTATTAGGAACAGTGCTTCCTCAAGATACAGTTATACCAAGTGTGTTTTTATGTGTGTGTGCCTGTTTTGTCTCTGTGTCTGTGTCTGTGTCTGTATATATGAATGTATGCATGTGTCTGTCTATGTATGTGAGTTTAGGTGTCTGTCTATGTGTATCAATGTATTTCTGTCTGTATGTATGAGTGTATGTGTCTGTGTGTCTGAGTTTGTCTGTGTGTGTTTGTCTCTGTAGGTGTGAGTGTATGTGTCTGTGTATGAGAGTGGGTTTATGAGTGTCTGTCTGTGAGTGGTGTGTGTGTGTGTGTGTGTGTGTGTGTGTGTGTGTACACAAGCTATGGCATTATCTGGGAAGAGTTCATTTTTGATACTAAAATATCAAAACAACTTTTGGTAAATTATGATTGTTTCTGTTATTAAATAAATACACCAGATGTAGGTAGGTCTGCTTGTGTCTGGGGCTCTTTGGTGATAGGGAATATCCAAAAGGGCGAGCTGAAAGAACTGCTCATATACTTCTGACCTCTCTTACCTGTGTTGTGGTGTGCGTATGCCAAACATAACTCAATTAATGCTTGGTTATATCTATAAAAAGAGAATGTCCAAACATTTGATCGGTGCTTCTTTTCTTTCCACTCTGATTCCCTTCTGGCCTCTTCAGTGGCTCACAGGTCATACTTTATTTTACAGTATCATACCAGAGGGTCTACAGAGGGGAAGGAGATCCTAGAGGCACTAGGGAATAAAAGTAAGATAAGAACAAATATTTGCAATAGCAGAGATTTCAAGATCATCCATTCTCAAATATAATAAATAATATTCATCTTATCTAGTCAGTTGTGAGCTCTTCAGCAATAGTGTCTCATAAATACCATTGATTTAAGTCCTCATCGCAACTATGTACATTTAGTTCACATTATCACTAATTTATGAGTCATAAAGAGAAGACTAAAGAGATTTTTATCTATCTAAGGTTGTCCAACAAGCAACTTAGAAAGGGACTGACCTCAAACCTATGATCAAAATAGTAATGTAAGATAGGTTTGAGGTCAGCCACATGTGTGATAAAAGATGGAGTATGACTTAGAGTTCATGCTGAAAAAAAGAAAGCTTACTTACAAACCTCAGATAATCCTACATTCTGTACATATCAACTAGGGTGCTGGGTTAATCGAGAACTAGCATTTTGTCATGTGCATCAGGAACTTTAAGGGCCAGTTTCAGAGTTTGTTTTGTGTCTCAGTGAACCAAAAGACAGTTTCAGAGAACTATGAGGATGCTCTTTGCACCTTTCTCTATGAATCCTGACCTACCATACCCCAAACCCACCCTCCACAAATGTCTTCTATGCAAAGATCATTACTCAGACTCCATGATGTCCTTTATGAAAGCCTTTAGATCCTTCTCAGAGGACAGCATCCAAAATGGAGCCATCGAGAGGAGCTCTTTGTGGTGGAAGATGCTAATCCTTGAAGGGGGGGAGTAGTGCTTTACTGCTCCAATATGATGAGTCAATGATAATGTTTTTTTATAGTGATCCAATCTATGTATTTCTAATCATACAGACTTAAACGTTGCTTAAATCACACATTGTTGGAAATGCTATTATGTCACACAAACAGGAAAATAGAACAATAAATGAAGCAACAGCAACAACAGCATTGGCAGTTAAAAATTGCTGAGTGGTTACTATCGGCCAGGGACTTTCACAATAGACTCCTCTTGTCCATAGTACATATTCCAAGATCACTAATGGATGTCCAAACTCATAGATGCTACATCTTTCTGTAAATATATACCTATAAAATGGATTAGTTTATAAGTTGGGTAATAAAAAGATTAACAACAATAATGAATAATAAAGTCAAACAATTTAAAAACACACAGCAAGGAGATGAGGAAGGGGGCCACAGCTGAATACATTGTAATAATTAAAAAAAAATACAAGGGAATAGAAAATATGAATGCGGTTTCTTTGTCTCCCAAAATGTCTTACTGGAATGTGATGACACAGAAGGATAATTTCTGTGATAAGGAAAGTCAAGATAAATGATGTAGGCACTATGACAGCTTTAGACTATTTCTGACCTCCTAATAGTGTATCAGAGGGAGAAAAATACCTGCTTTGGGTGATAATGGATAATTGAAACACCAGTATGTCAATTATTTTACTTCTCACATGAATAATCTAGATGACTTTGGCTAAACCTTATTTTCTAAAGAACTTTGGAAAGAGAATGTAAATGAATTGTTGCCTCTTTTATTTAACATATCAAATTGATGCTCTAAAGATCACACTCCTTCCTAAACTATGTGAGAACTTCAAAACTGTGGTCTGTTAAATAGGTATATTCTACAGTCATGACCCTAAAACATGCAATTTAAGACAGATCAATGAATTTCAGTAATTCCATTTTAGTTTCTACTTTGTGTCCTTCTTCTGTGGATAACTCACAAATACTACTTGTTTGTTAATACACTGTTAGAGTGTTCAATGTGTTTTCCCATTTCCTTGTCAAACATTTCAGAACACCCTTCTCCACTAGAGTGACCCCCAAGTACATGATTTTCCTAAACTGTCTCTCAGTATCCAGGAACAATTATTCACAGCTCACTTCAGCCATTTTCCCAGCAAACATGAGTGCCTGGTTTCTGGTCTAACTCATTCACCGAAGACTTGAGCGCTACCATCTGTCTGAGCAATGGTGAATGGTTTCCAGCGCAACCCTCTGTGCTGATTAAGGTCTTCCTTAATTGTTGAAAAGAAGGTGATCAACAACTATCAGGTGGATGTGTCTTCAAACACATAATGCCCTGATCAAGGGGAAGAAGCACTGGTGTTGTACTTGGAGGTGAAAATAGAACATCAACACCTCCATTTCCATAGCAAACACACTCAAGATTTTGGGGTGCATTGTCAATTATGAGTATTTGCCTTGGAGAAAACCATTCCATAAACAGGATAACTTTGCCCGCACTTTTTTATTTTTCTGACAGAACACAGGCAGATAGTTAGCGTTCCTGTTTTTGAGAGTGTGTTGTTCTTTTCTGTATGCAGCATGTCTGTCTTTCTATGTGCCTGCGTTACAATTTGACATCAGGTTGAATCTTTCCATCCATCTTTTGGCCTCAAGTCTGGGATGTAGCTCCATGATGGAGTGAATACCCAAGGTAATTTCCTTTATGTTAATTAATTTGTGTTTTATTTTTGTGATTACTTCCAGGTATTTTCTTCCATGAGTGGTATTATGTGACAACTGAAGGTTTATTCTGTATAATATCCTTTCTCCTTAATCAATTTGTTTATTTATGACAGAAATGAAATACTAACAACTTCTAGAAAATGGCAGGTACAACCTCTCCAATAATCTCTGTATTCCATAATCTAAAATTATCTCATGGTCTCTGTCATTGTTCTTGTCCTGTGGTAAATGGATTGGGTTCAATTGTTTTAGGTGAACATTTGCTGAAGTTTTTGGTTGTCTGTATACTTCCTGGGAGAATATATCACTGCCAGAGAAACGTGGTTTCGTTTCATATTTTCCACTCAACATATTATTCATCCTAACTAAACACTTATTAAGTATTGCATCTGTGACTTTCACAGATTGAGGTATAACAACAAAACTATCAAGATTTTTTTTTCTTTTTTCTTTACAATTTCATGGATTATTATTTTTTAAACTGTGGAGCTATGCAACCCAAATATTTGATGATCTCTTTCCTTAATAAGTCAATAGAATTTGCCTTTTCACTTAAAGGAAGCATTCCACACAGGCTTTTGGGTTCATCCAAATTGCCACCATCAATAACCTTGTACTCTGGGTCTGTTGGTGGGCAGCAGTTTCAGGGGTTCAGTGCATAACCCTGACTGGCTTGGGACCCACAATGTAGATCAAGCTTGTCTCGAACTCGGAGATCCATTTGAGTTTGATCAAGTCTCTTGGTTCCGGGATTAAAGGCCTATGTCACCATATATCTTCTTGGGTGTATATCTTTTAGTAAGGACTATGTGTACACAAGTGTCATGGAACCATTAGCATCAGTCTGATAACTTGATAACTGAGGCAGCTACTAGTGACCAACAGAGGGCAATATTTACATCAGGATTTGCTATAAAAAGCCAGAACTCACTTGCCAACCAAAAGAGAATGGAGAAGCCTGAGATTTCTCCATGTTAATCAGAAGAGCATGCAATTTAAAGCTCATTAATTGTTTATTTCTGAAACATTCCATTAATATTTTCTCACTATGGTTGATCATAAGAAGCTAATACAGAAAATGTGAAACTTCATAAGAGGGGTCTTTTGTGAAAGGTTTGCATCAACTCATTCATATACTAGAGATAATTATATAGAGGTACAAATATACATATTCAGATACCATCCACAGATAATTCAAACACACCTTATACCTTATATACAATTTATATTCAGCTTGTTCAATTCTTAGGCAAAATAAGAGAATCTGAAGCTATGAGATTGCAGGATTGATTGTATTTGTGTCTATAACCATGTAATTAAACTAACTGTGGAACTGGGACACATATTTTAGCATTTTTCTAATATTGAAAAAGAGTATGAATCAGTTCAATTTAGAGACTGGCATTCACACATAAAGTCTGAGATCATAAAATTCAAAATGGCCCCTTAACCAAAAATAAATCTTAAGGGAACTTATTATTAGCAAAGAGATATTAGGCTTAAATTCATCACGTTATGCTGGGAGGATACTCAGAAGAATATAAAAATTTAAAAAAATTGTAATAAATCAGTTTCTGAATAGGAAGTAAATTGCTACAAGCAATTTGACAAGCGTGAAGAGTGTTCTGGCAGCTAAATGAAATATTTTATTGGTTTTTCACCCATTCACCAGCCGGTATCTCCTTCACCTGCATTCCCCACTTCCAAAAGAACTGTCTAAAAATATTGTTTAATTTACATTCAGCTAGGAAAACATGTCCCTTGGATTCAGACAAAAGGTTCCAATGTTCATGCTTAGCTCAGGAGGAAATGAGGCAACCCTTGCAAGCTGCCTTGGCACCATCTCCTTGCAACCTCAGTTCAAATTCACTTGTGCCAACAGCAGCCTTTCATTTTCCCACACACACACAATAGAATGTGTTACATATTTGCTTTTCACCTTCCAAATCCACTCTGACATCTCTGGGTGTCAGATGTTTACATCCTGCCTGCAAACATCCTGATAAAGTCCTTACCACCTGTTATCAGTTTAAGTTCAGACTCAGTCTTTTGACCTGCTATGTAATCTATATAGGCCTATGTCTGTATTGGTTCCAGAAATACCTGTAGCACAATGGCTTTTGAACAGAAAATACAATAAGGTAATATTGAAATGAAGTTTGGTTATGAGTCAATATGTTTAAATGCCATTTTCTACTGTTTAAGCCAAGCTGTAAAAACAAACTTTTATAAATAAGGGCATACTAGTAATATGTGAATACAAATTTGCGGAGCACATAGGTAATCTCATCAACTTGATGCTGACATTAAGACCACAAATGGGAATATTTTCACTCATTATCATGTTTATCTACACAAGTATATGGTAATATTTATGTACACATGTGGCATGATGTTTCTGCTTACACCTTAACAAGATAGATGTGAGAGTTTCTTTTTTTTTTTCTAATTTATAAAAAAGAATCTGGTGGATAGCTTGAAATTTCCGAGGTAGGGAGGAATTATTCTATCATTACGATTCCTGTTTTAAAGAATGACTTTCAGAAGAAAAAAAAAAGTCTTAAAATTTGACCTGAAAAGATGTCACCATTCCATAGTGATATTTTTAGGTGTTATATATTATTTGAAGGAAAAAAAAAAAAGATCTTCGGTGTCTGAATTCACAATGGCATCTTGTCTTTATACATGTATAATAATTCAAGAAGTATAGGGCATCATCTGAGTTCAAGGACTTCGGGGCTGGGATGACAGCTGTCATTTCCAGTTGTTTCAACCAAAACCATATTTGAATGCCCAAATGCAGTTTTAGCCTTTCCACATTCTAGTTTTTCATATGTAAGTGGATATGTAAAGTGTTTAACCTTATTTCGGATGCATTTAGCAATATTCAAAGACCTTATACCACATTAATTAGTAATTGAATAAAGACTTATGATTCCAAATGAGCACAGTTAAGAATGTGTAAAAGTACTAGTTTATTTCTATAGCAAGAATCAACCTGAAGCACAACAAAGAGGAAATAACATAAACAGAATCAAAGAATCAGAGACATAAAGCTTTTGCCTCAACACAACAATAATGTGTTTTTTCCCCTGGTTTTAAAGCAACGTTTGCTTTAGCAGATACACATATATAAAATGTCAAACACATTAAGTCAACATTTTCAGAGATAGATACATGTCAGCTTTTTCTTTTCTTCCCAGAAAGATGGGATTATGCTGAGCGGCAGGCTCAAGCTCCCTGCCTCCCAGAACGGGTACTTGTAATTAAAAGCTTAACTCACCTTATCCTTCCAGTTTCCCAGGCGAAAAGTCAAAGCCTGCATTTAATTGCATATATATGTGTGCATGTTTCTAAAACCAAAGCTCCAAAGGCAGCTAGTGTTTGGAAAGCACAAGGGCAATACACAGGATGGTATTTGACACAGAATCAGAAATAAAGGAAACAGAGAAAGGGGATGATGAGACAACAGAAAAATGACATTTGGTTCCCCTTTGAGTTGTTCTTAACTAGGAGAGGGAGCAATTTCTGTTTAACTTTTCTCCTTGATAAGTGGTAAAAATAAACCAACCCAAGCATGCTGTATTTACCTGGGGCTATGCAATAAGCATATTCCCCTTTTGATCATGCATTTAATCAGAGTTCTGAAAAGCTTTAAAAAAAGAAATAGAATAATAATAAAAAAGAACTGGGGTTTAAAATGTATCAGAATAGTTGAGCAAGCCCAGTGGAGCATCGTGGGTGTCTGGAGATCAGACAGAATATTGGAAAGAAGTCATTCAGGGATCGAGACCCTGATCAGCCTACATGGAAGGCAAGATTCAGTACCCAAGAATCAATGCTAGAAGCTGGGACAAAAGGACTGTATTTATGGACAGAAACAACAGTATTTCTAGCAGTACCTAGTAGACGGGATAAGGTGGTAGAAACACAGTCCTATTGATTGTGAGAAGACCGGTGACAGTATATAAAGGAGGGAAGTTCGAGCCTATGTAGCTCACTGGAAAGTCGAATGTTTTCTAGTAGACAGAGAGACCATATCATGAAAATGGCCTGGGTCAAAGCTAAGAAACAGAGCCAGAGCAGAACTGGTAACAATCAAGAATTCAGAATAATCTAGACTCACATGTCCATTGCAGAAGAGATTCTCAGAAAGCAAGCGTTTGATAAGAATGAGTGAATCCTCCTTGTACAGATGGAGAAATTTAGTCACAAACATGAGAGATGGCATGACAGTGGCCACAAGTTTTTGTTTTTGTTTTGCTTTCCTGAAAATAACAGCATTGATCAACCGTCTGGTTCTGGAAAATGCAAGAAGATAGAGGCCTCATGGAGACTTGGATACTCATGTCACCAGAAGCCACCAGACAAGGTTTTACAAATAGTTTGTGTGACAGACAAAGATACTGCCCTATGTATCTAGAGAATCAAAATAATATTTTGCTCATAACTATGTATGTGGCTATGAAGTTTTCTATGATGTATATCTAGAACAGATAGAGAACCTTACCATTGAACATTGAAAAAGTATAGAAGTTGAGGAATGTCAGTGACCAGGAGCCATTTAAATGTATGTCCTTGTGCAGACAGTAGAGAAAAATTCTACACAAGGAGCAAAATGCAGATAGAGAAAACTGCACTGCATATTAGATATTTTAATTTTCTTTTTTGTCTTTCTGGAGCCATAAGATTCTTAGAGGTATGACTTGATCAAAATGTGACAAAAGTGCTGAAGTGAAAAAAAATTTCCAAATTCACAACATCTCAAATTTATAATTCTTTCCCAACCATTCATTCCACCCAAATTCCTGTTCATATCATAGCCAATAATTTTAACTTTAGTATTTAAGATGAAGAAATTGCTCTTACCAGGTTTTTCTTCCTTCCTTCCTTCCTTCCTTCCTTCCTTCCTTCCTTCCTTCCTTCCTTCCTTCCTCTTCCTCCTTTCTTTCTTTCTTTCTTTCTTTCTTTCTTTCTTTCTTTCTTTCTTTCTTTCTTTCTTTCTTTCTTTCTTTCTTTCTTTCCTTCCTTCCTTCCTTCCTTCCTTCCTTCCTTCTTTCTTTCTTTCTTTCCTTCCTCCCTCCCCCTTCCTTCCTTCTTTCTTTCTTTCCTTCCTCGTTCCAACCCTCTCTCTATACTTCTCTCTCCCCTCTCTTCCTGTATTCCTTCCACATGTCCTATATTTAACATGTCAATATCTTTCAATAGACAAGGAAACAAATCGATAGTTTAAGAAACTGAGCCACAGACAGAATGAAGACAAAATAAATGAGGCATATATTTTTCTTTTATTGATTCTTCAATTACACAAGGAAGATGAGAGTGAATTTTGTACTTAGCCCTAGAATCATGTATTATGAAAAGTGTAACATACATTCCAAACCTCAATGAGCACTTGCATTATTTATTTAGTAGGGTTAGGATGACAAACTTATTTGGTTTAAAAATGAGGAAGTTGAGTAAAATGGTGTGTTGAATTACTAAGTGCTACAAGGACATTTATCATTTATGGACTGTAAAGCATCTTGGTAAAATCCCATGAACCAGAGTCTTCATTATCCGCACTTATAAAAGCTTTACTTGGTTTTACATGAAACCATTTTTTATAGCAACTCTCATTTTAGGTTGAATATCCAACTCCAGTTTTCAATATCATCTCAGAGGTTCTTTTCTCAGAAAATTATCTTGTTTTATTTCATTCTCTTGTGCTTGGCTAAGAACTAGCAGATCTTTGTCTCTGAGCAGTTTGTTTAGCACTCTTTCACAGGCTCTGTACTGCAAAAGGTCACTCTACCTACTCTACTTTCAGAGAACATAAGGTCACAGGTTTATTGATTTATGAGTGTCACCTAGCAACTGATTTAAGATATGCAAAGAAAGATGTTTTCATGTTATAGAATCTCTGAGAACAAAATATAATCTAGAACCTCACATTCTTTTTCTCAACTAAAAGAAAAAAAAAAGAAAGAAGGAAAGAAAGAATATAAAACATTGGACAAAGACCAAAAGAACCAAAATAAGGATGGAATGATCTTTACCTAAGCTCTCCATGTGTTTGTCTCTTTGTGTTGTATGTACTGTGATGGATGTATTAAATAGAAATGTATTTTTTCTCTGATATTAGTATAGAACTAGTACATTTATTAATAGGTAAAGTCTGGAAATGTGCAATCTACAGTTACTTATAATAATTTTATGTTTTTTTCTCTGTCTATATTGTAAAAAAAAAGCATATTCAGATATGCACTGGGAGTTTGTTATCTGGTAAGATCAAGAAAGATTCAAGAAAAGTATGCTTTTAACAACGTGACAAGAACCTAAGAGTATTCGGTACAATTTTAAACTGTATTTATCTCCTTAGAGATTTAAGGTTGATGTGTGTGGCCTGTGCTTAGACCACAATCCAGGAATATACAAAACTTTACACACAAGTTTATTTGCATAGTTTTAAATAGTAAATGTATACGTGAATTGCATTAAATTCTCAATTGTCTTTAGCAGCACCATCGCATGACATACAACATTTATTGATTTTCCTTTAATCATGAGTTGCATAGATATTTCAGAATTGTCTTTGCCATATTAGGAGTATTAAGTGAGAGGTAGTTTCCCAGGCTATTGCCAGTATGTTAAAAAATACAAGTCTGCTGAGTATTGTTGAAAAAGCGAGATTCTTAATGAGAAAAGTCACATACACGCAGGAACACTCGGAACACATAACCATTCCTTCTTAAAATATCTTACTAGAGCCAGTTATTGAGATCTCGCTGTCACTTTGAAAGCAAAAGGTAACGTTTATAAATAAGTTGCTGAGCAGATTTCTAGACATATTAAAATATCAAAGGTCAACCAGTATCTATTGTTATCTTTTAGTAGAGACCACAGATTTTTCAACAAATGAGCTGTAGGTGAAGAATAATAAAATATTGTCATGATACAATTTGAATGTGTCCCTGAAGTAGTATATTCTGGAAACTTAACCTCATGTCCTCCTATAATGGTGTTCAGTGGTAGGACTAATAAGAGATGATCAGTCCTTGAGGGTATGTTGAAGGGGTTAGTGTCATCAGGTTGGATATGTGTTCATTATTGCAATAGTGGGTTTGCTATGGAAGATATTGATCCAGAAGGTAGGAGAGGAGGACCTCCCCTATCAGTGGACTTGGGGAGGGGTATGCATGAAGAAGAGGGAGGGAGGGTGGGATCGGGAGGGGAAGAGGGAGGGGCTTAGGGGGGATACAAAGTGAATAAAGTGTAAAAATTAATAATAATAATAAAAAGAGAGAGGAAAAGAAAAAGATATTGATCCAGTCCTTCTAACCTGTCTCATTTCTCTCTTCATCCTCTGTGGGCCTACATTTTTCCATAAGATGACTTAGCAAGAAGACTCTCAATGGTTCCATCTCCTCAATACTACATTCTCCCACCTCCAGGACTGCATGACATGAACTTGTCTTCTTTAATAAGTACCTAGTCTCAAGTATACTTTTACAGAAACAAAGAATTAGCTAAGATGATCTGTGAAGATGAAACTTCAAATGATGTGTGTTGGACCATCAAGGAAGTGCATAAAACATTTTTTTTTCCTGGCCTTAGCTTCTATAATTTGTTTCTATAATTTGTTTCTATAATTTGTTTCTATAATTTGTTTCTATAATTTGTTTGGTATTTTATTACAGCAACACAAAAGTACTATCTATCTATCTATCTATCATGTATCATCTATACACGCATCTATATATTTATCTTTTATCTATCTATCTATCTATCTAATTTGGCTTTTCAAGCCTTGGCTATCCTGGAACTCACTCTGTAGACCATTCTGGATTTGAACTTATAGAGATCCTCCTGCCTCTGCTTCTGGATTGCTGTGATTAAAGGTAAGTCCCAACACTTCCAGGAATTCACTTTTTTTATTTTTGTGATCAACTATTAATACATGATAAAATCAAGTTGAAGGAGGAACAGTTTATCTAGTATCTAGATGTCAGATAGCTTTTAGGTGTATGGAGCCCTTGTTTCTGGGTCTGTCTTAGCAGAATCACATGATAGAGTGTTCATAGTAGAGCAAAGATGTTTATCATTTATGGGCATTAAGTAAATAGAGTGAGAAGAAAGGGCCAAGATCATAATCTACCACTTAAAGGGCATGCCATCCTCCCCTAGAATTGTCTTCCATTTAGAACTCAACTCCTAAAGCTTTTTAACACATTTTCACACTGCCATAGCTGAGGACTAAGTTTACAATATATAAAACTTTAGGAAATATTTCAGAAACAAATTATGATAGCTATTTTTAGAGCATGGCACACACATGTATAAGAACCTGCACCCTCACATTTTCCAGTAGTGTTTTCTCAAATAAAACATGACACACATTTCTGCTAAAAGGCGTTATTACTATACACAATTACTCCCTTAGTTGACCCCAATAAATCATACATTAAATAATATGTACATTAAAATTGTACATTAAAGTACAATCAGATTACCAACAAATTTTATTTTCTAAAAGCTCTCTCTGCAGGGCATGCCTTTTTATATGTTTAATCCCAGGACTGTGGAGGCAGAGGCAGGAGAACCTCTGTGAGCTAGATGTTATGCTAGCCTTCATTGCACGATCAGATAAGGCAGTGCTAAATAGTGTGGTCTCCTATTTAAAAAAATGAGCAGAAAATTCACACGTTAAAAAAACTGTAAGTAAACACAATGCTAAGTGATGAGGAAATGGTGAATAAATAAATGGTTAGAGAAACTGTGACACTCTCAGCAACTATGGCTTAAATAGTTAAGTCCCATGAATGTCATATTTTAGAAGCTCAACCCTCACTGGGATGATGTAATTCTGACCTTTTCCTACCATGTGTACACCTGGTAGTGATTTCTGTGATGAACCAGAAAGCAGCCCTCAACAGTGCGTTAACCATTTTTTGACCTTGTACTTACAAGTGTTCCAAATGTTGAGACATAAGCTTTTGTTGTTTATAAGCTACCAAGTTTATGATTGCTTTATATATCTCAGACAGAGTAAGAAAATGTGCAATAGAATTCTATGTAGTCATTAAACATAATTACTTAGGCCTATGTTTATTGACATACAAATAGGTATATAATACAGTTACTGAAAAAAGTATAAAATCTCATATGATCCTATATTTTTAATATTATAAAACTGAAAAATATATACTCCATATTATTGAGGATAGATAAAGCTGGTTAAAGGTTTTTTTTCTTTTTTTTTCTATACCTAGTCTGTATTGGCATAAGATATGTGCATTGCTTTAATGACTAGAAAAAGTAAATAAACTCCCCAAATTTGCCATGTTTCCTATAAATATACAGTGACAGAAACTCAATTCAATATAATTGCTGTCTTCCCCAAAACAACCTAGCAAATATGAATTCATCTGATTACCAGAGGAAAGGAATAGGCCTGAAGGACTAGAGCATAAAGGAGAATTTTCAAAGGAAATAGAAAGAAGAAAGGGCTGAGCAAATATCTCAAAAGGACTTCTAGAAATAACCCTCAGTCCCTTCAGAAAGCCAAGAACTGAGTCCTCAAGATGGATCAATAAAGGTTGACAAATGAGAGGGCTAGGGCATGCAGACTAAAGCACAACATTATTTTTTTTTCTTTTCTGATTACTCACTTTAATATTCCCAAGAAAAACTCTCTCCTTCTGTCTGTCTGTCTGTCTCAGTCTGTCTGTGCCCTTCTTTTCCTCTGTGTGTGTTGTGTCTGTATAGGCACCAAATGTAAAATGCAAGTTTTTTTTTCTATGTCAGCCCTAACTCTTGAATAATGACATGGAAACCCTTATATTTATGAACAACAGCTTTAGGTATATAGTTGGGGCAGATACTCAGCTATTCTAACCAGCCAATAGTGGCCTGGCCTACTTCACAGCCATGTGGCCTGTTACCTGCTATCTTAGCCTCACCACGGAAACTTCCTTCCTCATACATGTCTTGATGGAGACTCTGCCTCTCTCTGGTCCCCACCTGAGGCCTCCTCATTGGGATTGAGAGTCATGCCTTAACTTTCCTGCCTAGCTGTAGGTTGTTCAGCAACTTATTAACCAATTGGAAAGTGATGGAGAACTATTGTTACACGCCATTGAGACAGGAGACACTTCATAAAAATGACAGTGCTGTTGGACCGTAGGCATCAGGGGCTAGGAAGGCGGTCAGCTCAAAGAAGCTCCAGAAGACGGAGGATCTACGTCCAAATCCCCCCTAGCAGGCTGAAATGCTAAGTCAAAAGGGGCTCCCTGGCATTAGCTATTATCTTAGACATCTGCTTAGCTGAAATGGACACTAATATTGCAGCAACTGGGCTAAAAGCCTAGAGAGATCCTGTAATAGTTCTCCTTGGCTTACTACCCCTATATCCACCCTGAAGGGACCCCAGATCCCATTATAAAAAAATAAATCTATAAGATACAAGGGGTCATATCTGGAAGATCCAAGATTGGGTCTTCAAATGATCAAAGGAAAGGGGGAAATGAGAGACCAAAAGATAAGCAGCGATTGTTAACACTATGTAGAGTAGGCGCGGTATAGCAGTAAGTTCCCTGAGGGGAGAGCTACCTCGCTGCATTCTTTCCCCACCCACTAGAGATACAGTTGCTAGGAAACTGGGCCCTCCCCCTAGGGAGGGACACCTGGTCATCAATGTTCTGGGAACCTTCCTACAGCCAATCGATTCAAAATGTAGCACCTTGACCAATAGATGCTTGCCAGGCAGGAATTACCCCTGCCTTGGGCATGCTGGGATGAACCAGAATCTATAAATCACCCCACTAACCTGGGCGCGGGGCGCTCAGCTCCCACCTCTTCGGTGGTGGGTGCTGTGTAGGCCCGAGCTGCAGCTTGTAATTTTCAATAAAGAGACCCTCATGTGTTTTGCAAAAAAAAAAAAAAAAAAAAAAAAAGACAGTGCCAATATCCAGCCTGAATTAGATCTGCACCACTTTTAAATTATACAGAGACAATCTTTTTAATTAACATTTTATTTTTTTATATTAATTACAGTTTATTTACTTTGTATCCCAGATGTAGCCCTCTCCCTCATTCTCTCCCAATCCCTCAGCTCAACCCATGCCCCTCTCCAAGTACACTGATAGGGGAGGTCATCCTTCCTTTCCATCTGACCCTAGCTTATCAGATCTCATCAGGAATGCCTGCATTGTCTTCCTCTCTGGCCTGGTAAGGTTGCTCCCACACCAGAGGGTGGTGATCAAAGAGCCAGCCACTGAGTTCATGTCAGAGACAGTCCCTGTTAGCCTTACTAGGGAACCACTCAGAGACTGAGCTGCCATGGGCTACATGTGTGCAGGGGTTCTAGGTTATCGCCATGCATGGTCCTTGGTTCGAATAAAGACCTCTGTGCCCAGATATTTTGGTTCTGTTGCTATCCTTGTGGGGCTCCTGTCCCTTCTAGGTCTCACTATCTCCCCTTTCTTTCATAAGATTCCATGCACTCTGCATGGAATGATTTACACAGTGTATAAAAGCATTATCCCAACACTTTCACATATTGTTTCATTCTTCCTTTTGACATGGTATCATTCTGTAGTCCAGGATGATCAAATATACAACAGTTTATTTTTCTCAACTTCTCAAAAGCTGTGGTTACAGGTAAGAGTTTCCATGTTTAGCTTTACTTTTATTTTACATAAGAAAATATTGAATATTGGTAGTGATATTTTCTGCAGAAACATAGATTAGCAAATTTCCCCCAGAACTTGAGCTTAAGTGCACATTGTATTAATACCCAGGGTGGGGAGTAGGGAAAAAGCCACATGTCTTGAGCCTGAAGAATATTCCAGCCTCTTCAATGCAAATTACTTCCCCTTAAAATATACAAACATATATACAAATATACAAACTCTCAAACATAGCTTTTTCTCTTCTCTTTTCTTCGTTTTATTCTTCCTCTTTCTTCTATCTTTATTTTTCTTCTTCCTTTCTTATTCTTTTCTCTCTCTCCTCCTCCCTCTTTCTCTTTACTGAGTCAACACTCAGGTTGAATTAATAACTCAAGATTACTGAATCATCTATGACCCATCTTAGTGTCTGATCTTATACCCATATGATAATAAAACCAGAACACTTTATTTCATTGATCTGTTGTAGGTGAAAATTAATATTTCCTACTGGTTTATCTTTTAGTAATGCTTGCTGTTAAGCTTAACAGCTGTATAACCAAATCATCACACAGAGACTGGGTTTTTAGTTAACCTAGAACTCAATGCTGGGCAATATTTACTCCCTCCTAAACCTTCAAGCCCTCAGTTTCCTAACATTCAGATTTCCCACATTATACTTGCTTTTTGTGAAATCTTAGGTCTGGTTTATGCTCCACATCCTCCAAGATCTCTCCTCCTGCTCTGCTCTCCTAGCTCTCCTCTCGCCCCTTCTCTTCCCATTCATCTCATGTCTTCTGTCTCCTCCCTTCTTTCCTGTCCTCTGTCTCCTCCCTGCTCAACATTGTGTCTAATGGCTTTATTTTGTCCTGTTTACACAAGAGTTGAGACAGGATGATTAAAATGAGTATCACAATGTAATATCCGGATTGAAACCAGAGAGTTGGGGGTGTATGTGGGGAATCAGCATTTGAATGAACAAGGGTAAGGTGTATACATTAAAAAGAAAACACATTATACCAACATTGATCCAATGATTTTTATCTTTTATCGAGCTATAGAATGCCACTCACCATAGTAGGTATAGGGATCAAAAGCAACCATGGCCTTTGTCTTTATGAAACACACAAACAAGTAGAAGAGTAACAAGAGAGTGACAAAACATTTGGGGTGGTAATTTTATTGTTTTCTTTATATAAATTTTCAATAATTCAGATGCATCAGCACTGATGTTAACATCTGTTAATCTAAGAGATTGTGCTAAAATACAATGACCAAGGTAGCTTATAGAATAAACAGTTTTTTAGGGGTTATAGTTTCAAGGTGTAGAGTGGCATCATGGATGGGCATGTGGCAACTGTCAGGCATAGTACCAGAGCAGTAGCTGAGAGCCTACCTCCTTAGTCACAAGTAGGAGGAAGAGATAACTGGTAATGGCATGGACTTTCAAAACCTTATCTATCACCAATGACACTCCTCCTCCAATAAATCCTCACATTTCAATCCTGCACAAGCAGTTCTACCAACTGGAAGCCAAACCACTCAGATATATAGACTATGTAGTCCCCATTCTCATCCAAACAATGACATCAGACATCATAGTCAGGAAGGCGAGTGTGTTTGTGAGATCACAGACATACTTCTGAGATAGAAAAAAAAATCTGAATTACAACCTTTTATATTCAGTGCTCTTCCTGTGTCATATTTTGTTTCTGTTTCATTTGTGAGCAATAAGGAAATTAACAAGAGCATGAAGTCCATGTTATCTAAACAGTTGTATATTACATATTCGGATTATGTCATGGCAAATTGTGTTTTAATATTTTATTTATTATTAGTTTCTTAGGGTGTGTGTATGTGTGTCACATGTAGCAGCTGTTCATCTTTGAGACTAATGCATTTCTTTCAGAAGTTTCATTGTTTTTACATTTAGTGCCTGCTATCCTAGAGCCTCTGCACAGAGGATGTCGCATCTCTACACTGAAGAACATCTTTCGTACATCTGTATAAATGGACAACTAAATGGAGATGACTAAGGAAGGGAAAGTGTAGAGGTTCTCACTGTTTTGCTGTGCCGGGGCTACTGTACGGAGATGAAATATGAATGAGGGTAGCGGCCTGCCTGGCTCTCCAGCTCCTGAATTCATAGAGCCCTGCAAACTTGTCTGTCATGTTAGCCAGAAGTCCCCACTGGAGTGAATATTAATGGCACAGAAACACAAGTTCTTTTTCTTTCCTTTTCCTTAAAATTGTGAATTCATTATCACCTTGGGTGGACTTGGGACCTGTGAGTGACTATACAATATAACCAAGGTAAAAATTAAAATAAAAATTAAAATGGAGCTTTGAGGAGGTAGTCAATAATATGGTCCAATATGTGGACTGTTAGAAACTGCATCTGGAAATATAATTCTTTATTTCATAACCCCCTTGAATGTCCTGTCTATTAGAAGGAAAAATGATGATTTGTCTTTGCCTCCTTACCATGAACCATGTGATATATGGAACCTGTACAGAAACCAGCAATGGATGCAGAAAAGACCAGAAAGGGCAGAAGCATTTCCCAGAAGACACGGATAAACTCTTCACTTATTAACAGTGTTTCCAAACTTAAACATTAGTGCGATGTGTCTAGCTGCTCGGTGTCGATGCACTGTCAAGACGACTGCTACTGCTTGATATCTTTTTAATTTGCAGTTTTCTAGTGCTATTTGGGAATTGGACTGCTTTTTAAATTATGCAGCCATTTCCCCATAACAAACGACGTCTAATTACATTGAAAGAGAGGGTGCAGTCTGCACAGGAGAAATGTGCAGTTTGGTGCTTGCAGGCAGAAGAGAGGAACTTTCTCCAAGCATGGCATCTTCACCACCACCCTGCAAGTCAAGATCTTTTATCAGGCTTGTGACTTTCTGAGTTCTAGCCATCTATAAGGCTGCAAACTTTTCCAAAGCAGAGAGGGAAAGGGGGTGCATGCAGCTGGATGATTTATTAGAATTGTTATGCTAGGATAGCACAAAACAACCCATAAATATTCTTCTTAATGTTTTACTTTATATGACAGCCTTCTAGTGATATATTGTCTGACAATTTGCAAGATGGCTATATAAACACATTTTTTTTTCCCTGCAGCTTAATATGTGATGGCATCTCTGCAGGCTAATATATGAAGCCAGGGCATGTTTTAGTGTGCACAGTCTTGATAATAGAGATTTCTATTTTTGAAAATTCTTTCTTAACTTTGTACATGGATTTCTTCCTGGCATTGGAGGAAAAAAAATGTTTGGAAAACTGCTCTACTCTGTTATCCTATATATTACCATTCTTACTTGAGCAACTCAAGCATCTATGCTTTTCTGCATGATAAGAAATCAATAACACTGAAACCTCTTTCCTCATTCCCTAACCCAACCAAAGTTCTCATAAAAGTCTTTCAAAAAGGTTGTTTGAAATTAGATATATATTTAATTATCCATTGTAAGGCAGCCATCAGTGATAGTAAAAGTATAATAACATTGTGTAGTTACTCCTATGGACCCTTGAAAGAGATACAGTTTTTAAAGCAGAAAGAAATGTTTAAACTGGATCTGAAACATGCCCATATCTGGTACTCCTCAGCCCATTTTTCTGAGCATGTTGCTCCCTGAAGAAGAGCACAGAGGAAGCTAATTGGAATGTGAAGACATCAAAGTTGTAAGGAATACTATAGGAGCAGATATGATAGCATGAGGAATTACAGCTCTCTAGGGGAACACAGGAAATCCCCTTACTTTGGCCATGCTTTCCAAAATGCATGATTTAAAAGAAGAGAAACAAGAAAGGGAAAACAGGGATTAATGTGTTACCTGAATTGCATGAGTAGAATAAGCCACATAGCCATGAGCTTTTTCTGAAGTTTAAGCGGGCAGCAGCTAGTCGCTGACCTTAGGGGGAAAACACTGTGGATCCCAGAGGAAGAAACAGAAGAAGGGTCTGGGCCCTAGACAACTGGCTTAGGTTAAAGTCAGATGCAATTAGCCCAAGAAGGCAGGCAGATCAGTAGCATGAAGAAAATGAAAGGGGGGAGGGGTGATTAGAAGAAAGTCATCTTGCTGCTGATGCAGTCCTTGGGAGAATAGGGACACCTGGCATATAGCTACAGACTCATGCTCTTATTCCTGCTGGTGGAAATTAGTTTCTAATATACCACCAGGCCTGAATCTTAATGATTCAGGAATTAGGCAGAGCAGAGCATTCTGTTGGGAGCTCTTCAGTAGCCACAGCTGGGAGTACATTGGCAGAAACCGACAAAGACGACCATACATAGCAGGGATCTTCTTATTTTAGGAAATCTAAAATAAATGGGAGAATCCTTTTAAAGGGACATAGCCAATGTCTCAACAATACATAAAGCTTAACTGTGTGCAGGAAGAGAAACTGTGAAGAATGTTTTTGTTTTTTTGGTTTTTTTTTTTTCATCAAATATATGAGGCACATGTGCTCTAAGCATTCTATACTGAAAAACGGTTACTAAATCTGATCTTAGCATAATGGTAAAGAAAATATGTCATAGCAAAAGTCATGTGCCAGGTCTCAATTTCGCTTTTAATACTAGAAATATGAAATACAATAACTACTATCTCAGTTTTAAAACAAGAATTTGGTGTTAGGGGAGTATAGAACTGATAACAAGACAGTCTTCAAGATTCCTCTCATCTTTAATATTCTTTGTTCTAATACTTGCTTATATGTAGCATATTAATACTGACATGGGGCACATATCAAAGCAAAAACTGTTATCTAAATGAACCTCTTCAGAGACTTTTCTGGTGTTCATGGGATCCCTGAATTTGGTTACCCAATGTGAATTCTCTACAATAACCTAGTCATCTACTATGCTAGGCAAACATTGTTTTGCTCTAACAAAACATTCAACAGAAACAAGCTAAGTGGAGAAGATTCACGTTAGAGGATTTAGAGGTTTCCGGCTGTGGGCTCGCTGGAGCTCAGTCTGCAGAGAGGAAGAACATAATGGTGGTGGCGCATTTGGCAGGAAGTACTCTGCTTATGGGGTAAGTGAGAAGAGAGAGAATACTTACAACCATCCCTCAGTCTGTGACATGGAGCTCCCCACAGGCAAATAACCTTTGGCTAATCCACTCTGGAAACACCCTCACAGACTCATCCAGAGGCGTACTTTGTTGATTTCCTGAGCATTTCTGAGGCCAATTAAGTTGGCAATCAAGACTGGGCTTCTCTGGTCTAGATTATGAACACATCAGAGAGATGGTGGAGTTTACAGAAATGAAGGTGAAGCTCTCTCATATCATTCAGGTGGATTCTGTTTTAATTCATGATCCCTGAGTCATATGTTGCTCTGAAAAGGCAGACAGTGGGGGTAACTGACTATCTCTCAGTGAGCATGCAGCCTCTTCCTTTTTGGGCTGCTTATGTTAACAGAGTGTCAGTTTCATATGTGAAAATGAGCTCAGTTTCCCGAAGGTCTTAATTAAGAGAAAGGTTACTATTTTTTCCTGCCCCAAAGCTGGAAGAAAGCACCTAGTGATGATTTTAATTTGGTGAAACAATTTTATGTGCTTTAAGAAATTACTGAATGTCTTATGACTACCTTTGGAGATTCTCTCATTTTGTGTGATTTCAAATCAGTAACTGTTGAATGACCAAGAGGGATTAAAAGTTTAGAAATGTGTAATATAGGCTCTTATCTTTGCTCTCCAATATAGTCAGCAGCCAAATGAGGGTAGTGAGCACTTGAAATGGGTCTAGTCTATGATGGATTTGTTACTAGTGGTGAATATACACCAAGTTTCAAAGAGTCAGTACAAATGTGAAATATATTTATAGTTTTTATCTTGACAATGCTTTGTGTGCTGTTAAAATTGGTTTTCACTTTTTATGACTTTTGTAATGTAGTCATCATAACTTTTCATTATCCTGACTTTTAATACGTTTAATTCCTTAGTGGTATCTCTTTGTGTGTGTGTGTATGTGTGTGTTTGTGTAAGCACATGTGTAACATGTGTGTAACAGGCAAGTTTGTGCTACTGTGTACCCATAGGGGTCAGAGGGGAACTTTCAGAAGTTGGTCCTCTGCTTCCACTGTGGGATCTAGGCATCAAAATCAGACCTTTAAGTTTAAACTCTAAATACCTTTACTTGATGAGCCATCTTTCTGGCCTGAGCATTTATATTTATTTTAATTTTCACAATTTATTCATTATATATCTCGACTAAAGCCTCCTCCTTTAACTCCTCCCAGTCTTGCCCTCTCTCCCTGTTCCCTCCTATCCCTTTCCTCTAGCCCACTGAGATGTGGAAGTTCTCCTCTGTCATCTGCTCATAGCTTATCAAGTCTCATCAGGACTGTCTGGATCCTCTTTTTCTGTGGCCTGGTAAGGTCGCATCACCAGGGGCAAGTGATCAAAGAGCAGGCAACCGAGTTCAAGACAGAGTCATCCCTTGCTCCCCTTACTCAGACACCCATGTAGAGACTGAGCTGCTAATTGGTTACATCTGAGCAAGGGTCTAGGTCCTCCCCACTCAGGGTCCTTGGGGTATCAGTCTCTGCAGGAACCCCTGGGCTCAAAATTTTTAGCTTTGTTGGTCTCCTTGTGAGGCTCCTGTCCCCTCAATGTCCTTCCACCCCCTCTTCTTCCATTAAACTCCCCGTGCTTTGCCGAAAGTTTGGCTGTGAGTCCCAGCATCTGCTTTGTTCCCCCGTTGGGTGGAGCCTCTTAGAGCTATAGTTGGCTCCCATCCTGTTTTCCTCTCTTCCACTGTTTCTGGTGTCTATCCTGTTTGCCATTCTGAATGAGATTTAAGTGTCCTCCCTAGGATCCTCCTTAGGGTTGAGCTTCTTTAGGTCTGTAGATTTTAGTATGGCGATCCTATATTATATTGCTAATATTCGTTTATAAGAGAGTGTATACCATGCCTGTCTTTCTATTTCTGGGTTACCTCACTCAGGGTGACCTTTTCTAGTTTCCATCCATTTGCCTGCAAACTTCATGAAAGGGGAACCCTCCACCATTGCTGGTGGGAGTGCAAACTTCGGAATTTTCTCAAAAAAATTAGGAATAACACTACCTCAAGATCCAGCTATATGACTCCTGGGCGTATACCCAAAAGATGCTCCATCATTCAGCAAAGACATTTGTTAAACTATGTTCATAGCAGCTTTATTTGTAGTAACCAGAATCTGGAAACAACCTAGATTTTTCCCAACGAAGCAATGGATACAGAAATTATGGCACATTTACACATTCACCTGAGCATTTTTAAATACATATAGAATTCTTAACTGTACCTTACATTATTTTTCATAGTCATTACTATACTAATCTAGTTGTGCTGTGGTTTGAAAAAAAAAATGTTTGCACAGCCTCTAATGTTTGAGGTCCTTAGGTGGTGGTGGTGTTTTGGAGATTTTGATGGTGTAGCTTTGTCTCTAGAAGCAGGCTTTTAGATTAAAAGTCCCACACACATACAGTTTACTTTCTCTGCTCCTTGCTTGCCATTGTTAATGTCAGCACCACCATGCCTCCCCACCAAAATGAACCCTTATTCTTCTAGAACTATAAGCCAAAAGAAATTCTTATTCCTGTAAATTGTCTTTGTGATGTGTTTTATCAGAGCAAGAGAAAAGTAACTATTACAGATTAAGATAGAAGAAGGGAAAAGAAACCTGATAAAACAAGATGATAGGTTCTAAATTTTAGATTCTTTAAGATTATTTTAGAATTTAAAATAAGCCACATGTAAAGTATAATGACAGTTTTGACAAAGAATAACTCATGGACCATGGGATAAGAAAATCCAGTCTGTAATTTATTGAGTTTTTATACCGAACTTTCTGAATCCTGTTGCTGCAAATTCAGGCTTTATCCCTTTTTGTATTTTTCCAATAAGAATTTTCTTTTTAATTATAACTTTATTTTGCTGTATCTTTTTCTGATTACATAGTTTACTATTTTCCTAATTTAAAACATCCTTCTGGTAATCTACATTTTCCTGTAGCTATCAATGTTCTTTATTTCTCTCCTTGACAGCATGTCTTTTTGGAATAATGATCAATCATACTTTCACTGCCTTACTCAGGCCACCAACACCTGAGCTCAAGGCAATCATGATGGGACCCTACTGTCTGTTGAAGATGTTTTTTCCATAGTGTCCAAAGGTTTCATGTTGGCCCCATTGAGTTGACAAATATCATTATTTATCTCACAGAACTTCTCTAGAGCTCTGGAGTTTACTGACCAACATTTCATGTTTCTTGTTGATGTACCACCAGAATCTTCAAGTTTCCTTCTCTCTTTCTTCTCCCAGTTTTAGACTCTTCAGCCATTTCTTAAATACTATTGTGCTCTTGAAGTTGAATCTACCTTCTAACTTCAGTATACTTTTGAATGACATCATAGTTGGAGATTTTTTTTATTTTTTATTTTTTTTTGTCAATGATCCCCTTCCTTTTCTAAGTGTTAGATCTTGAGCCTATAGTCTTGCAAAAGTGAGGAAAGCATTGTATCATTGAGATATGTCCCCAGTCTCTTTCTTGATCTGCTAAGTCTGGTTTTCTATTGAATACCCTTCTTTAATTTAGCTTAGTAGCAACTGAAGTAATTTCTTACCTTTATCAGATTTTAGCATTTCTTGGATTTTTTTCTATGTTCATATTATGTAAAAAAATTTTGTATCCCTCAGGTCTTTTCTCACCTTTGAGCCTTAGCTCTGAATCAACCTAATTCCTCACATTGCAGTTTAAATGCTTATTGTAGTCTTGTCATT
This sequence comes from Meriones unguiculatus, assembly GCF_030254825.1. NCBI lineage: Eukaryota > Metazoa > Chordata > Mammalia > Rodentia > Muridae > Meriones > Meriones unguiculatus. The sequence goes on along the minus strand of NC_083364.1, from coordinate 44,295,892 downwards.
TTTTTTTCTTAGAAGTTTTCTTTTTTGTACCTAAGCTAACTTCTCTTTTCATATGCCCCTATAGAATCTTATACTTCCTCCATTACAACATCTTTATGCTTAGTTATACTTCTATATCTCTCCCCAGGCTTTACAGTTCTTGATGTCTATAAGCTTATATTGCTACAGTCTTCACAATTATATTTCCAATAAACAATGCTTTGCCTAACATATCTTCAGTCTGTTGTTTGTGCAAAAGAGAAAGTAAGGTCAGATGAACAGAATAGGTAATTTCTTGCAGATATGGCATTTTAGCGGGATATGGAAGACAAAATTTTATCATCTAGGAGTTAGCATTTTAGAAAGAAGAAATAGAAAAACCAATTGTCAAGACACTGAAGAAATACAGGACATATTTTATATCAGCAGGTCCCAACTTGTGAGCCGTGACCCCTTTGGAGATCACATGTCAGATACCTTATCCTGCATATCACATATTCACATTATGATTCTTAAAAATAGCATAATTATGGTTATGACATAGCCACAAAATAATTTTATGGTTGGGGGTCACCACAACATGAGGAACTGCATAAAAAGGTTGCAGCATTAGTAACGTTGAGAACCACTGTTGTATAGCTTTGTATTGAAGTAGATTCAACATATGAATAGCATAATAAAACATATACCTGAAACAAACAAACAAACAAACAAAACCACTTTTATGAAGAAACTTAAATATCAGGCTAAATATGTATTCCTTTGATTTAATGGAGGACAATGGAAGAGCACAAAATATTTTGAATAATGCATAAATGAGATAACGTTTATGAAAATAAATATTATAAAAGATGAGTAAGATAATTCACTGTTCTTTAAATATCTGAGTTGATGGAAGAGAGGGAAAAGGGAGAAATGCATGGGAAATAATGAGAAACAAGAAAGCTTACTGCCAGAGATAGGGCGAGCTGGTAGAAACAATTGAAATCAAGCCAAAATAGGCATTGAATACAAGCCACAATTATCTGTAAGCGTAAGGACCACAAGAACTTCGTAATCCTGCCAGTGTGTGATGATAGCCACATGTGTTTGGAAAGGCTGACACCCTCATAAGCATCTCCTGCAGATGAGACAGCAGAGAGAGCAAGACAATTTTTCCTCATTTATTCAGAACAAGAGTGCTAAGTCTAGCTAGGGCAAGCTGAGTGCCATCTCCAGCTACACATTTGGCTGGAGAAGGATGAATTCTCAGAAAATAGAAACCATTGGTCTTTCTCCCTTGAAAAATGAAAGGAAAGAAGAAATGGCTCTGAAAGCACATCATCAAGGGCCGGACTCTTTCTATAGATCTTCTTGGAAATCATACCATTATGATGGGTTTGCTCATAACGGTGACGGGCTTGAATAAGAGCAGTGTGTGACTGGAAATGGCAAACTCTGCAGAGGATCATTAAAAATGTTAACTTTCTAGGCTCAAATGATGGCGCAGTTGGTAAAGTGCTTGCCAAGCAAGAATGAAGAGCTGAGTTTTATCTCTAGCAGCCATGTGGAAAAACCACGTGGAAAAAAATATAAAAAAAAATATTCTTATATTTCCAGTGCTGAGCAGTTGAAGACAGTGTGATATCTGGGGTTTCCTGGCCAGCCAGCTTGGGCTAATCAGTGCATTTCAGACCAGTAATAGATTCTGTCTCCAAAATCAAGGTGGGTCACCCTGCTGAAGAGGGACACCTGCATCTGTCCTCTGTCCTCCACTTGCATGTTTGCACATGCACCCATATAAACACACAACACACACTCACATTTTGGTTACTCGAACAGTTCTCTCCTTCCCTACCCCGTCCTTTACAGACACACATTTTTCTCCATAAAAAGTTTGGGAAGCCCTTTGTAAAACCCATGCAGCATATATTGCTTCCAAATCTTCACTCCCCTGCAAAGGTGAATTTTGAAGAGCAGTATCAGCCATTTCAAAATCAAACCATTTTCAAAATCAAATCATCGTGACCTAAAAGGAGCTTTATTCTGCTGAGGACGAAGGAGGATAATAAGTGGCCAGTGTTGGATTACCTTGTGTTTAATTTCACATTAACTCTCCAAAACCACACAATTATAGAGCCAGCTGAAGGATGGGAACACATCATACATAAGCATACTGAGATAGAAGGGGATAGGGGCCCAGCAGGCAGCCATGTAGCCTGTACTAATGACCCTGCTTTGCAGGCTTGGGAAGCTAGGGATAGAGCAGTAGGATCCTTTTTATTTTCCCTGCAAACAGTAACATTACTGTAGCTACAGAGCATGCAAGGTTCCTTCAGATATAACATGGTAATGTCAAAGGCAACAGGGGATTGGGATACAGAACCATACCGCTGCACTACAGCCTGTGGTTTCTTATGTTGCATTGATCTTGACTAAGAACCACAAACGCAGACCCTGATTCCCTAGTAAGCTACAATGTAATCAAATGTTTGTTTAGTTTTTGCCCAGGGTTCCTGGCAGAGACCTTATGAAAACCCTTTAAACACCAAAGTGGTAGAAATGTTTGTTATCCAAGAGACCTTTGTTTCATCTTTATGTGTATACTAATGAGATTCTTGGCTGTCCTCTATAAAGATTTAGATTAACTGGAAAAAAGGTTGGGACTTTGGACCAGCCTGAGCTCTGGAGAGAGAAAGGGCCTGGAGATTGTACTCAATTCACCCAGTCCACATAATGATTCTGCAATATGGAATCCAGATGCAGAGACTTGGTGAAATCTCAATACTGACGAGCACTCCAATGTGCTAGCAGGCTGCTGCTCCATGACTCCACAAAGAAACGACACAGATCCAAGCCATATTCTTCCCTATTTGCCTCTTCATCTGGCCAGTCTTGACTTGCATCCTTCACAATAAAACTCTAATTTTAAATATAGCACTTGTTCAACATCTTCTTTTTATTATAATGAATTGTCAAACCAAAGTGAACTCCCAAATAGCCTGATATTTGTAGTTAGTCAGAACTACCAGTGGCCTTGAGACTCTCAATGGACATCTAGCATCTAAAATGAAGGCAGCTGTATTGTCAAACATGTCCTTCAACTTATACAGTCTGTTAATAACTGAAGGTTTAGTGCCAGAATTAAATTGCAGCATAACAGTTGTCAGGATAAACATTATGTGCTGTGCAAAGTGCGAACTAATTATGGCCAAGGAGGGGACAGAGAGATTCATTTTTTCACTTATCCTTCAGCACATACGGTTGGTGGAAGACATGGTAGGGATGAGGCTAGTCATTCATAACAAGTTTGGTTACAGATATGTCCTCCTACAAACACAGTGAGTTTGCTGAGCTCCCGTCAATCTTAAGGCAACAAAACAACTTAGCATTCTAGAGAGCCTGTTGCTATAAAAGTCCTCAGGTGATCATCTGCCTTTAAGACCCTCAGTAGAATTCCCTTGAGCAGATTCTTGATCAGAGCTTGTGCCATATAACATCACATTGCTGTCTCAGAGAAGCTAAGTCCTATGACACAGACCTATACTTCTTACCTAATGCTTGCTTCTCTTTTCTCTCTCACATAAAACTTGCTGGATTATACTTTCAAATAACACGGCCTGATTCTCATTCTTAGCACTGAGTATAGTGGGAGGGGTGGCGGAGGGAGGAGGGAAAAGGAGCGAGCAGCGGTGGATATGGTGTTAGGGTCCTGGTCTATTTTCCTCTCAAAAGCCTCACAGATCAAACAATAGTGAGTGATGAGAGACAAAAAAAAAAAAAAAAAAAAAAAAAAGCCACCAGGTCTCTCTCTTACTAAAGGAGTTTAGACTTTCAACATGATGAATTCTCTTTGATAAAAGAATAAAGAGACATGTTGTCTCTAGAGAAAGCTCCTGGGGTTCCCATGGTCTTCACAATAGGCATGGTGCCAGCTATTCATATATCCTGTCTCCTTCTTGTTCTGTGTCTCCCATATGCTAACATGAAAGACATGGATGGCCAATGCTACTCAAATATTTTCTTTTAAATTACAGAGATAGACTGCTACGTCTCTCCAGTTGAAGAACGGAACACAGAGAGATGGGAGATCACAAAAAAAAAGTGTCATCAGACTCTGTGGCATGATTAAGCCTTGTACTTTAAATGGCAATGTGGATATTTAAGCATCAGCAGAGGTATAAGGGTTATAGTTTTCCAGCCATTTGTCCCCCTGAGCATGTACTATGCCCTTAGGCTACTCCATATTTTTTGTATTGCTTTCTCTAGTGTTTCCATGAAATATTTAATCTAAAACTGGTACTACATATTTTAGAAAACTAAATTCAGTAATTGCATATCACTTATGTGAAATACTTGGGACTAGAATGTTTTCAATATTATTTCTTTTTAATTTGGAGATATTCACATATGTCTTTGGGAATATTGGCATACAATAAGGTATCTCAGTAAAGAAATCCACATGTAAACACAAAAATTGCTTTTGCTTCATATTTTCAGTTCATTTGTGTCTTAGCACATGATCTAAAACATTAGGCCACAGAGTAGGACATTGCAGCCAGTCCTGAAGATACTTGATAAGCTAGGGTCAGAATGAAGTGGAGGAGGACCTCCCTTATCAGTGGACTTGGAAAGGGTCAGGAGGAAATGAGGAAGGGAAGGTGGGATTGGGAGGGAATGAGAGAGGAGGCTACAGCTGGGATACAAAGTAAATAACCTGTGATTAATATAAAAAATAAAAAGTATAAAAAAAGAAAACATTAGGTTAGATATGGAACTGATTTTTCTACTTATAATGCTTTATTGTGTTTAGAAGTTTCAGGCTTTCGAACATTTTTCAGTGGAAGAAGCATAATCTGGATTCACTTTCCTAGGACATAACAGTTCTTATTCACTCTGTCTCTTCATCCTGCCAGAGTTACACATGGCTCTGCTGGTATGTGGTTGCTGATTCTCTAGAGTGGAAGTTTTCTTGGAATTCAGTCAGTACCACTGAAGCCTAAATTCATTAGAATTTTAATAATCTACCTTCCTTCCTTCAACAAATACAACTATTGTTTGGAAATTGTATCAATTTCAGATTTCCAGTGCTTCCTTCAACTGCTTTGTGGGTAGAGAAACACATGTCTAGATACACACAGAAAAGTTCACACATCTCATTCAGCCATCATCTACAGTTGAGTACACTCAACTATATTCATTCTGTGTTCCTTTCCTTATTAAGTTTCAAAACATTCACAATATATATGAGTGTACTGTTCTTAGATTCTATTTACACTAGAAAAACCCAATTTTTGGTTTATCATCTATCAATTTCTCTATCTATACATCCATGTCTGTCTATCTCTCTGTCTATCCATCCATCCGTGTATCTCAATCATCTACCTATCTATCTATCCATCTCTCTATTTTCTATCTATCCATCCCTTTATTATCTATCTATCCATCTCTCTCTGTCCATCTATCATTATTTACTATCTCTTTATCTCTATCTCTCTCAGTCTCTTTCTATGTATCTATCTCTGTCTATCTCTATCATCTATCATTTATCATATCTATCTATCTACCTATCATCTCTGTCTATCTATCTGTCTGCCTCTCATCATTATCATCATCATCTGTCTGTCTTTATAAAATTCTGGCTGCATCAGCGTATTTAGGTGACAAGTTAAGTTGACTGTGACTCTAAATATAGCAGAGGACACTATGTAAATGTGAGGTATAGACTCATATTCCATGGTATGATGAAGGTGTATCTGTGCCTGTTTCCTATTCTCTTTGTTTTATGCTTTATATTTGTGCACCTTTTTTTCTTTTTCTTTTTCTTTTTTTCTTTTTTTTAATAAAAACAGCATCCACATGGGTACTGGCAGTCATGAAAACAGCCCTGAGAACTTCAGCTGTGTCCAGACTCCAGCTCACATACAGATGATTGTCACACTTTATATTCCTCTCTGGGCACATCTGGCTCTTGTTGGTAACAGTCATACATAATTCAAAATCAAACAGATCTCACCCTGCCCCCTGACTTTCTAGCCAGTGATCTTGCATAGGGCATTGGAAATCATCTAGCACCAGGTTTCAATTTCAGAATGTATTAACATAAGGCTAATGCTTTGGAAGATTACTCGATGGATTAAAGGTATTTAGAAGCTCAATATCAAGGTTAGGCCATGACAAATATAAAAACCATGTGTGAGTCCCTCACCCTATGACTGTGGAGAAAAGCCACAAAGTTTAGTGCATCATCTGAACAAAGAACACTATTGAGAATGCTTGAACCTAGGGCAGAAATATTTTCCTTCCAAAGAAGATTAGTGGAAGCCAGGTAAGTGTGAATTTTCCTTTATCTTCAGTTTCTCCACCAAAGTTATAAAATATTCCCTCGATAGCCAAGAAAAAGAAAAAGGGTGGGAGGAAAAGAGAATAAATATGCCTCTTCTTCTTCTACTACACTGTCAATTTAAATATCATCATTTGCATATTTTTTATCTGAACTGAGAAAGGCCACCCTCTCACACCTAATCACCATGAAACAGCAGGCAGCAGCTTTGGAAGCTTTTTATCAATATGCCAATTTTTAGTTTAGTTTATAATTTAAAAAGTGAGAGCAAAGTGACATAGATGTATCATTTCAAAGGATTAAAAAAAACATATTAAAGCTCTCTGAGTCTTTTTTTTTCTTTGACACTGAGTAGGAGGACTAAAAACATGGAAATGAAGTGGAAAAATAAAATGAGAAGTAATGAGGGCCACATAGAAAGAAAAAGTAGTAATATTAGTTACCCCCACCTCCTGCAGATTCAAAACCATCAGAATGGTTAGGGCACTCACCCTTCTTCTCATAGGGTGGGAAGAAGCAAAATTGAAAAGAGGGACAGCGTGGGTCTAGGAAAATAGAATAATACTTCCCGCCCATTGCTGCATCTCAAACCACAATTGTGTGAAAGGCTTGGAAAGTGGAGTGCTGAAAAACCGATACGGGAAGTGGGAACTGTCTGACGTTGAGAAGCAAAATTTTCTAAAACACACATAATAATGTGCTTCACTCCATGTAAACTGTAATACAGGTTTCTATCCCCTTGAAACAGAATCTGAAACAGGTGACTGGAAATTAAATGACATCAGGAACAGCATAAAACACTTGTGAGCTCTGTTGCTGGCATGTGTGTAAAACGGGGTATCTTGAGGATGGAGGGATAGCACAACCATTAAAGGGAGTTGTTGCTCTTCTGAGGGATGCAGGTTCAATTCCCAGAAACGGCATGGTAGCTCTCAGTTGTCTGTAACACCAGAACCAGGACATCACAGGCCCTCTTCTGGACAGTGCAGCACCAGATACATCTGTGGTACAGGCACACAGCCATACACATAAGCAAAACATCCATGTACATAAGTCGTAAATAGAAATAATTAAAAAAGACATAAATATGTAAGGGAACCTAACTCCAATGTCCATCTGCTCTAGTCTTTATGTACCTCGAATGACCAAGAAATATAATAATCATCGTCTTCTTTTTATTCCTTTTCATTCTTCCTGCTTCATTCTTAGGAGAGAAGCTTCTCTGGCAAGGGGAAAAAGCCAAAGAATTGTTTGTTTGTTTGTTTGTTTGTTTTGATGTTGTTTGCCTTAATAACTCATCAGAGTCATTCTATGTAACTTGGCCAATATTAACAAGGAAAATATGTGTAATTATTCCTACATGCAATATTCAGAAGATTGCATTTTGCAGACACATGTATCACAGACGTAAAATAAGGAATTCACACTTCTTCCAGAAGGATCTAAAGGTACAATAAGTTAAAAACAATGACTGAGGGAGACAAGAGGCATGCATAAGGAATGGGGAGTCAAGTGTAGGGTGTAAATGAACCCGGCTTTGTTTGAGACTGATCACCCATCATCCACCCCCGCCCTTCCCCTTTCCACTTCTCTTTCTATTTAATGTCCCCTGAGCCTTCTGCTTCATGTGCATCCCTTTAATATTCTCGTTTCTTAAAGCATTGCCAAGGTTCTAAACGCTGTAAAAAATTCTGCAAGGAAGTTCTTAGTAGTTTCATTCATCAACTAATCAAAAAGACACATTTCTCTAGCACACACACACACACACACACACACACACACACACATGCACAGTCCAGATGTTTCTTGAGCTCCAGGCATGAGCATACAATTGCCTAATTAAATGCATGCACACAGGCAGTTCTATAAATGAGCATGACCAGAGGTAAAATCCTCTCTCCCACTTATCACCATCAAATAGCTGCTCTTCCGGTATTTAGCTGTTGTCTTTGAAGCCAGTTACTCTGCATCCCCTCCGGGCCAATCTGCAGCTAAATCCAATGGAATGCCATTTGGGAAATTCTCAATTTCTTTTCTCTCCATGTTATTCAAAACATGATTTTTTTTCCCCTAAACCTTTACAATACCCACCTAATTGTTGCCTTTTTCAGTGTTAGCCCCTCAAATGAATGTTCTATTTTGCAGCTAGAGCAATGTTTTCAAACTGCACAGGGCATTCTCTTTTGTAAATCTTCAGTAGCATTTTCTAATTTCTAATGTTCTCCAATATCTTTGACTTTACTTGTTTACATGCATACATGTGTATGTGCACAAGAACACACACACACACACACACACACACACACATACTTTTATTGTGATCGCATATTTAACCTCAAATTATAAATGGCATTATATATCCATATCAAGAAAGAGGCTTGATGGACAGAGTTCATCTTTTCTGCCGCTCCATTTTATGGCATTTGAGAGAGATCTTTTTTTTTCTCTTAATGGACACAACATTTACCATATCACCTTGTAAGCAGTCAACAGTTCCCCGTAACTCCAGCTAGAACAGATACCACTTCGTATTCTGGCTACCACAGACATGTTCATACACATTGCTGTATGTACATGCATGTAAGTGAGCAGACACAAACACACACATACAACTTAAAACAAGAAAGAAATTTTAAAAACTCATTACTGGAGATGATAAAAAATATAAGGAACATTCAAACGTCAAGATAACCAACATAAAAAGAAAAACACAAAACAAAACTTGGCTAAAATTTCAAGATTTATTAAGTTGGCTTCACCTTTCTTTAGTATATATTTTTGTGGGGAAAAAAAGTGTCTTATCGTGATGTTTGCATACATTTTTACAACACACTTCACCGTATTTATTCTCCCCTCAATCTCTTCTTCCCTCTTCTTCTTACTTCAAAAAAGCTCCTTTGCACTCTCTAGTGTTGGTGTGTGTGTGTATGTATGTGTATGTGTGTGCTATGTTCATGTAGTATGTCCTGTGTTCACAAGTGGAAGACCAAACACTGAAACAGAACTTATGTAAAAGGCTCATCAAATGGCCAATGCATATACAGATGCAGGGATCCAATCAGGTTGGGTTTTCCCAAGTTCTGTGTCTTTGATTTGTAGGCAGCTACCTTTTTCCTGGCCTTCCAGTGATCTCTGCTACATATGTTCACATTCCTGACATATTTTCTTCTTATAAGGACACAAGTAATATGTATGAAGGCATGCCGTTATAGCCATATTTCACCTTTTAAAATTGTTCACTTTATTTTTAATTATGCATGTGGGGGGTTGGGCAGGGGGTGGGGGTGGATGTGTGAGTGTATACATTTATGTAAGCATGAGTGCAGTTGACTCAGAAGTCAGAAGAAGGCATTCAATATCCTAAAGCTGGTGTTACTGGTGGTTGCAACTGCCCAACGTGGGTGCTGTGAAAGCAAACTCATGTGATCTGAAAGAGCAGTAAGTACCCTCTGCCACTGAGCCATCTCTGCCGTTCCAACTTTATATTATCTTAACTGTAACTTTAAATGAATTAATCTTTAAGTCTTTAAATACAGAAGTATTACTAGTTGGGGGATTTAGCATTCAAAGTAAAAGAACAAAATTCTGTCTGTAACAACATGTTTCTGGTTATTGAAATTACATATATGGACGTGGAACTAATGTGGCAAGGCTAAAGCCAGACTTAACTTGTTCAGGAAAATTCAAGGTTTTTTTTTTTTTTTTTTTTGCTTGTTTGTTTGGTTTTTTTTTTTTTTTTTTTTTTTTTTTTTTTTTTTTTTTTGACAATGCTTACAGCATTTTCTACTTCTAGAAACCCTGGATGAAGATTACAGTTTCACCACATCATGCCTGATATGTGTTTGGTTTGTATTTTTTTTCTTTCATTATAGCCATCTTGTTAGTTTGAAACAATATCTGATCAAAGATTCACTAGGATTTCTTTAATGATAATAATATTGAGAATTGTTTATGTCTATTAGACATTCACATACCACCTTTGACAAAATATTTACTGAAGGACTTTGGCAATTTTAAATTAGGCTGCTTGTCTTTTGGTTGTTAAGTTGAAACAGGACAATAACTGAAAATAAAACATGTATGTATCTTACAAACATATGCATACTAACATAAACCAGGAACTTCTCTGCTTAAGCTAACATGTACAAATGTGTGAAATGTGCAGACAGTATGGACTTAAAGTTAGTGATGAATAAAGAGTATACAGAATCTTGCACACAAATATTACTTAGCATTGCTCTGAATGTAATAATTGCCACAAACAGCTATAGCAAAACAGAGAGAACATTGCCGTTACTTAGAAATGGCCTGTTTCCCTGCCTGAAAAACTTCAAGCAAAATGAACGAGAGTAAACCATTAGGTTCTGGAAGAGAAGTGCAGCAGTAATCTGAGCAGCAGTTAGCAGGTAAATAAGCAATAGGTGTTCTACAGGTAACCAAATGTCAGCATGGAAATCGACATCCCAGGTACAGAAACAGAAGTGACACTTGACAGGAGCACATGTAGAATTTTGTCTGAAATCTCCTTAGCTGGATCTGGGAATGCAGCTCAGTGATAGAGCATTTGATTAAAATGCACAAGGCCCTGGGTTTGCTCCTAATGTGAGCAAGTACACACAACACCACCAACACCAACACCACCACCAGACACACAATACATAAAAGGACAAGAAAGAAAGAAAGAAAGAAAGAAAGAAAGAAAGAAAGAAAGAAAGAAAGAAAGAAAGAAAGAAAGAAAGAAAGAAAGGTGATAATGTGTCCTTTATTTTTTGTGAACTTGACGCAAGTGAGAGTCAGCTAGGAAGAAGGAACCTCAAATCAGCTGTTGTCTCCACCAGATTGGCCTGTGTGCATTCTTGTGATGCATTTTCTTGATTTAATGATTGATATGGAAGGGCCCAGCCCACTGCGGGTGATGCTACATTGGCAGGTAGTTCTAGGTTGTTGAAAACAAAACAAAAACAAACTAACTAAAAAAGCAAAGTATGCAAGCGATAAAGAACAAGCCAAGAAACACGATTCCTCCATGGCTTTTGTTTCACTTCCTGCCTCACTTGAGAGTTGAGGTAGTTTTATAGTTTCCTCCATGACAGACTGCAATCTATGAGCCAATAAACTCTTTCCTCCCCAAGTTGGATTTGTCTAGTGTTTTATCACATAGCAGTAAACAGACATTTATCAACTTTGAGATTCTGGGTTTTTGTTTTGTTTTGTTTTGTTTTTTCTGTCACCTTTAAATGGGCAGAGCAATCCCTGTCTAGCTACAGAGTTATGGTGGGTTCCTAATGCTGTTACTTGACTTGTTCATGTGCTGGCACCACACACAAACTAGTATTGTAGTATGAAGAACAGCTCCTCTTGTTTCCATCAGGACATTCTCCAAATGTCTAGAAGCTCCTCACATAAGAGATGTTTGATTTCACTTCCTTGTCATTTTGTTGTTTGTTTTTCCAAATAGTCATGAAGAAATCCAAAAAAGTAAGCTAAAAACCCAACTTCTAAAGAAGCAGAAAAACACACATGATATATACTCACTTACAAGTGGATATTAGACATATAATATAGGATAAACACTACTAAAGTCTGTACACCTAAAGAAGCTAAGCAAAAAGGAGGACCCTGGATAAGATGATCAGTCCTCACTCAGAAAGGCAAATGGGACAGACATCGGAAGAGGGAGGAAACAGCGAACAGGACAGGAACCTACCACAGAGGGCCACTGAAAGACTCAACCCAGCAGGGTATCAAAGCAGATGCTAAGCTCATAGCTAAATTTTGGGCACAGTGCAAGGAATCTTATGAAAAAAAGGGGAGATAGAAAGACCTGGAAAGGACAGGAGTTCCACAAGGAGAGCAACAGAGCCCAAAAGTCTGGGCCCAGGAGTCTTTTCTAAAACTGATACTCCAAGCAAGGACCATGCATTGAGATAACCTAGAACCCCTGCACAAATGTATGCCATGGCAGCTCAGTTTCTAAGTGGGTACCCTAGTAAGGGGAACAGGAGCTATCTTTGACATGAACTCAGTGGTTGGCTCTTTGATTATCTCCCCTTGATGAGGGAGTAGCCTTACTGGGCCACAGAGGAGGAAAATGCAGCCAGTCCTAATGAGACCTAATAGACTAGGGTCAGATGGAAGGGAAGGAGGACGTCCCCTACCATTGGACTGGGGGAGAGGCATGGGAGGAGAAGACAGAGGAAGGGTGAGATTGGGAGAGTATAAGGGAGGGGCTACAGCTGAGATACAATGTGAATAAATTGTAATAAATGAAAAATAAGTAAATAAAAATTAAAAAAGAAAATATCTTTGAATTTTAGAGTGGTAGCTAAAGAAGAAAGGAGATGCAACAAATTACAAAATATGTAATATCTAATTATTATATACATTTAATGGCAAGAATCCTTAAAGAGCATGGTTATGAATGTTTAGGTTAAATTTAATTTATGTCTTAATTTAAAACATTATAGTGTCTTTTCTAAGTCTAATACAGTAGCATAGAAATTACAAAATCACATTTATCATTGAGTCACTTAAAATAGGACTTTTAAGAGTATTTTTATTCTAATCATGTTGATAAAATTAACCACAAATCAATTATAAAATCTCATGGGGGATCCCAGAGACCCCCCCAAACAATATAGGCAATAACATTGCCTATGGTTGCCTCTCAGAACTTGTGGGTACATCTCTATTTCTAAAGACACCATGTACTTTTGGAACAATCAAGCTGGAACTAAAGACTCTTCCCTAAAGACTATCACTCATACTGTTGGATGATGCTATACAAGCTGCCAAGGGGGAAAAAAAAAGCAATCAATAGTCCTACCTAGCTATAAAGCCTATGAACCAAAACAATGACAAGCTCTGCAAAGATGTCTCTGATGATGCAGCAGTGGCACTTTTATTGTGTATGTAACTGTCTTAGTTTTTGTTCTATTGCTTTGAAGAAACACCTTGGCAGAGACAACTTACAAAAGAAAGCATTACATTGGGGGTTTTCTTACACTTTCAGAGTCCATGATCGTTATGATAAAGAACATGCAGCAAACATTTAAGGGCAAGGCACACATAATACTAGAGCAGTAGCTGAGGTCTTACACTACAAATGGAGGACTCAGAAAACAGAGACACAGAGACACTGGCCTTGAGATGGGCTATTGAAACCTCAAATCTCACCTCCAATGGCACACCTCCTCCAACTAGGCCACACCCACTAATTAATAGTTTACCAAGGAATCATAAATTCAAATATATGAGGTGATGGATGTATTCTATTTCAAACTATTCTCTTATCCAACAGCTGTCACTAAATAAGAGGGAATTAATAACTGGTAATATAATGCCAGCCAACTACCAAAGGCTGGAGAGGCCATAGATTCCGGAGGACTATTGCTGCCATTTTTCTAAGCCACAGTAATTTTAATTGTATTGTAAACAATTACCATTATGCCCAGGGATAAGGAGTCCCTCTCACTCCTCATCAAAAAGCTTCTTTTTGTAGCAAATGGAAGCTATGACAAAGATATACAAGTTGTCAAATAAGCTGGTTGACTGTGGGATGCTCCTTGTGAATTCATTCATTTATCAGTAACACCTAAGACTCAGGGTACATGGCAGAAGATAGAGTGGGAAGGTCATAAGAGCCGGTGGAATAGGTTGCTTGCTGTGAAGTACTGTCTTTTAAATTGACAAGGCAGTTGCATCTGGGAAATACAAACAACACAGCTGCTTAAACAAGACATAATGACAACACTGGATGACATGTAAATGTGTATAGGAGAATGTTATAAGGTCTCACCTCTAGACAAAGAATTACAGGCAATCAATGATTAAGTTCAGAAGAACAATCAGTTTTCTCCAGGGTAAACCCATTGGGGATTAGCTAATCCCTAGTGACTAGTAAATGTGTGTAAATACTAGCAATACTAAATGGACTCAGTAGTGTGTGTGTGTGTGTGTGTGTGTGTGTGTGTGTGTAACAATAATAATTAAAGTTCAAGAATTTGAGAGGCAGTTTGCGGTTCACAAGTAAGAAATTAGGGTGGGGATATGAAGGTATTGCAACGATGGGTATGTACACATGTATAACAGTCTCAAAAACGTTAAAAACAGTGCAGGTGTTCACTGGTCTAAACTGTTTATAATTTTAAGAGATTATATGATTTTAATGGGCAACCAAATGCTCAAGCCCTGTAAACATAGGAACTCCAAATGGCATAACTGTCAATGCTTCTTCACCCAGGTCCCCTCTACCTCACATCTAACTTATTTTATATCTTGAGGCAGATGATGAGAGAATTGACTTTTATAGCATCCAGACACTAAATGGTTAATCTCAAATACCTTTCATTTTAGATTTTTTTTTCAAATTATGAAAGAAATGTTAAGTTTCTTAGGGTCCAGATAAGCTAAGTAGTTGTGAAGATACTTTTGTTTACTCTCAAATAGGCTTAACAACAGTGGCCGACACCACCTGGAAGGACGGTAAAACAACACTTAGAAGAAATGCTGGCAGGAATTTAGAGAACCTAAGAATTAATTTTTATTTGCAATTGAAGACGACATCACGAACTAAGGCCTAAAAGTTATATGGAAATTGATCTTAATACAAGCCAAATCCAAATTTTAGAATTATGTATTCTCTTAAACTCTTCACATTCTTCATAGAAAAAAAATTTCCCACATGTGAGTCTCCAGCGTAAAATCTGTATATATGAAGAGAATAGATGACTAATGGCACTGATTGTTGGGGAATTGGTTATACAATCATCTTCCAGGCAAATTCATAAGAAACTCCAATTTAGTGTGACCAAGAACCAAGTCAATTATATATATATATATATACATATATATGTGTATATATATGTATGTGTATATATATATATGTGTGTGTGTGTGTGTGTGTGTGTCTACAAAGACACAAGTACAGGCACATACACACAATCACACACTTTTTCTAAAACTAAACCAAAGCAAATGTTTAAGTACATGTCAAGAAAATACATTTAGTACCTTTCAGTTTTACTTTCTTCCCTTCTTCACCCTTTTATTTTTCCTCCCTGCTGGGAATTAAACCCACATTAAGCGTGCGAAATACCATTGAGCTATATATCAGTTCTTCATGGAACAAACTGCAACAAAATGTGTTTTAATATACATTTCTACTCTAATCTTTCCTTCTCACTTCTCTGCTTGGTTCTGTGGCTACAGTTCGATGTTTTTCAAGTGGAAAGACGACTACTTGAAATCCACATTAGCTGTTACACTGCACCGTGGTCTTCCTTATGTCCTTCCTCTACCTCAGCCTTGCCTGCCTCTTAATAGTTAGGAAATAAATACTTGGTTTTTTTCCTAATCATCGAGGACAACATGACTCAAGCTATTAAGTGGCTTTCAAAGAGCAATCTGTCATGATTTGGATGAGAATGTCCCCATAATCTTATATACTTTAGCACTTGGTCCTCAGTTGTTGAGGCTTTTAAGGAGGTTATGGAATCTTTAAGAGGTTCAGCCTTCTGATACAGTGGCCTTATGGTACATCAGTGGGGTAGGGCTTTGAAGGTTCATTGCTTCGAACCAGTTTTTGCTCTCTGTGCTTATTTTATTTTATTATTTTAATTTATTTTTTCAAGACAGGTTTTCTTGTGTAGCCCTGGCTGTCCTCGAAATCACAGAGATCTTCCTGCCTCTGCTTCCCTGAGTGCTGGGATTACAGGCATCCACAACCTTACCCTTCCTCAGTGCTTCTTGTATGCATACCAAACATGGTCAGTGAGCTTCCTTCTCCTGCTGGCACACTGTGTTTATCTACTGATAGGAACTCTAGACCTCTGGAAAATGAAGCAGAAACAAAGGCTGTCTTCCTTAAGTTGTGTTGGACATGGCACTGTACCAGAGCTTCAGAAAGGTCACTAATATACTATCTGTCCCAACACTTACTGCCTTAGTAGTGCCACTGAAGTGTAGAGAATTTGTAGGACAAGGAGAGCCTAAAGATATCATATCATCAAAAATTGTCCTCAGGAATATATTCCAGCTGTAGTTACTTTTGACTCCTGATATCTCTCTGCCAAGGGGGTCAGTTTTATTGAAAATGTTAAGAATGGCAGGCTACTTGAGGATAGAATGCAGTTCTTGCCGCCTCCAGGGTCTTTATTGATGAGACTTTCATATCTCACAAGTTATTCTTTGTCTTCATTTTTTCAATTTTCTTGTTTTGACATAAGAGAAAACCTATTTAAAATCTTTTCTTACTAGGATCCCATGGAAAAGAGAATCCCGGAAAATTAGAATGTGGTTTTGCATTAAACAGGTGGCCTGGATTATAAAAAGGAAAGAAATTGTCTTGCTGTACTTCAGGGGAAATGTCTTTAATGCAAGACTTTTGAGTGGATTGCAGACATAGCTCAGGAAACACAGAAATACAGGAAGCCCCTGGGATTTGACATGAAGACACTTTCAGGTATGTATTTCCCTAAAGGTCCATCAGATTGCCTCTGTGTCCCAGAAGAATACACTAGTGAGCAGGCATGTTGCTCTTTTCACATTCCTAGAATCCTACACGTGCATTTACCCAGACCTACTAACTAATTAGTGTCAGAATTATATTAAAACTCCAATCTTGACAGTGTCAATTTAATGTCTTTGTCAGTTCATATTGTTTTTATGAAAACTGATGGTAAAACACTTATGAGAATATTGTAATAGAGTTCTCTTTACCTACAGGAAGGATTTAATTTTTAACCTGAAAAGTTAGCATAAGATTTAGAAGAATGTGGAAAAATGTATGGCTTTACCAAGAGACAATAGCATCTGTAACAAGCATGACCACTGGAAGCCTAAAATGTCAAGTTGAATCTGGGTTATCTGCCTTGGTACTTGCATGACCTTGGGCATCATTCTTATATGGATAAGAATAGAAATACAGAGTTGAAAGAATTAAACAAGATGACATAAGTAACTCTCCTCTACAGTGATCCTACTTGACTTTAACAGAATTCAGGAAGAGAGAGAAGTTGAAGATAATTAAAAACGAGTAAGGGAAGAATAGAAATGGGGGAATTTTAGTCAGAAAAAGGAAGAGTTCACATAGAGAATAGATAACACAAAGCAGAAGCTGCTATTGTGGGAAGATTGGCACATTGAAAACCCTTAACCAGTCTGCTAGGATTAGACCATACTGCCATATTCTAATGGTTGGTGACTCAAAGTTGCAAATACATGACTTAGAGACTATCTCAGGAAGTAGAAGCTAGCTGATGGCAGATTCAGCACTGTGATTATTCACCAAGGAGATGAGACTGCATGCTACGCCAGCGATGGAAATATCACCTTAACAAGCATGGACAGCCCCCGATCGACTATAAAATTCATTTGGTGTCTGCAATAATTCAAAGAAGCCAGGTGGTACATCAGTAACAAGGGGAGACATAAATTTTAATTCAGGAGGCTCATCAGTATCTTGGTTTGAAAGGGACAAACTTACACTCTCCGGCTCAGTAATCTAATCTAATGGAAAGAGAAAGCATTTTGAAGAGACCCTCATCAATTCTAGGGGATATCTCTGAAAAATTAGTTCATGTGTTTGTGTGCATGTGTGTGCATGTATATATGCAATTCCTGGCTAAATTCTTTAAGAAGTAGTGCAGATAGGAAGCAATCAGTAAATGTTTGAATTATATATAAGCTCACACTTCTCATCCTCAAGGCAATTGTTTCTTTACTGGAAGTCTGATGGCTTCATTATTGCCTTCAGTAAAAGTAGGACTAGTGAGGCTTGTTGGCCTGTGGGAAAAAGAAAACTAACTTATGTAACACAAACATGACTCTAAAATGAAAACATGTTTTCCTTTGCTAAGACCCTGTAAAAGGTAATTATCTTTTAGGGAAGACATAGAAAAAGTGGAAGGCACAAAACAAGAATGTGCTGGTCTCTACAACAGAGCCAGGCCAAGCTGTTCCTTCTACAACAGCCAATCCAGTATATGCCATATACAGAGTCACTGTGCCTATGTGTCCAGTTTATTGACTGCATAAGCAACCCCTCAATAAATGTTTAAAGGATGGCTGAGCTGTACCCCTCTGTCATACTTTTGGAAAGCTTGCCGTACATCTTTGTCACTCTTCCTCTTTCCTTTCTACTTCTTTCTCCTTCTTGTTTTTGCGCCTTTCTCCCCCTCTCCCATTCCTCTTCTTCTTTATGTCTCTCCTCTTTATATTTTTTCTTTCCCCTCTTCCATTTATCTCTGTCCCATTACTGTATTGTATATAGATATAAATGTGGGATAGAGTAAAACATTATACATAGAATATATTACATAAAATACATAAACATGTTAGAGACAGTGCCTCTTCTCTGACACGAACTCAGTGGCTGGTTTTTTGACCACCCCCTCGTCCCCCTGAGGAGGAGCAGTCTTGCCAGACACAGTGGAGGACATTGCAGCCAGTCCTGATTAGACCTGATAGGCTAGGATCGGTTGGAACGGGAGGTGGACCACCCCTATCAAATGGACTTGAAGAGGGGCATAAAAGGAGATGAGAGAGGGAGGAAGGGTGGGATTGGGAGGCAATGATGGAGGGGGCTATAGCTGGGATGCAAAGCAAATAAAATGCAATCACTGTAAAAAAATAAAAATTTAATTAAAAAATACAAAAACATCTATATTTCTGTATGCATGCTGTCTCCACAGGAGACCTATGATGTTTGTGTTTGTGTATGTAAATATATATATATATATATATATATATATATACACATACATGTATGTGTGTATGTTTGTATGTCAGCACTATTGCCGTCACAATACAACCTCCCTCTGTAATTTCAGTGAGACCTAGCCATCAAAGCTAGTTTTACTTCCATCCCTTAAAAACACAAAACAGCAGAATCATCTCTGCACCCTCACCGCTTGGTCCATTTCTACTGATGTTTGTTTTCATCTGCGCCACTCGCAAGCATTCAAACGTGTGTCAGTGGTCCCGGATTGATTTTATTATTATTGTTTATCATCTTTCTTCCTTTCATAGAAAGCTATCAGGGACTTTGATGCTTCATATCTCTATCATAAAAGCTGATTGTGGGGGCTGGAACTAGTAGGAGCACGGTGCATATCCTTTTCAATAGTAAATCAACCCCTCTGTCACCCAGGTGGGATGTAGTACCTGCATGAAATAAGCAATTAAAAATGTCCATTGTGTGAGTCAAATGTGGCCCATCAGTTGCCAGCTACCACCACAGAACACAGACTACATACTCTGCAATTAGAAAGCATCCTGTTGGGATTATTCTAGTTAGGTCTTAATGTGCATCATGCATTCATAGCATATCTAATAAGAATGCAACTTCATGCTGTAGCCTGTTTTTAAAATTTGTTTTGTTTTCTGTTTTCTTTTAGACTAGTCTGAAAATCATAATCCTCCTGCCTCATCTTCCTGGGTGGTGGGTAGCATCACCATAAGCAGATTTTTTTGATAAATTAGTTGAAAAAAAAACATAATAGAATTATTGGTAAAGTTTCTGAGTAAGGACGGCAAAACTTATGCAAATAAATACTAATGAATTGTCTGCCATTTATTCTGTTGAATCCAGGATGCTTTCATACTAACAATGATTCATCTTTATACAGTTTAGCATGCTTTTAATTTTATCCTGTTCTGCGGGGGTATTTTTAAACATTTCTTTTATTTTGGAATTTTAATGTAATTATATCATTTCTCCCTCCGCTTTCCTCCATCTGAACCCCTCCCATATATTCTGCCATACTCTCTTCTAAATTCATTTCCTCTTTTGAAATTAATTGCTGTAATACCTATTTAAGCATATGAATACATATGTATATGTATACACACTTGTCTCTAAATACATAAGTACAACCTGTTATGTCTGTATGATGTTGCTTGCGTGTATGTTTTTTAGCACTGAACATTTGATACAAGACAACCAATTGGTGTTCCCATCCCTGGAGAAGACAGTTTCTCCCACTCTCAGAATTCCTTATTGTCTGCAGTTCTTTGTATAGGTTTCCTCAACCACCTTGGCATGTCTATTTTTGTTGTTCTTGTTCAGCTAACGTTTAGGTATTAAAGTTGTTGAGACTTCATGGGTATAGCTTCTGAGATTATTAGAAGACACAATCTCACAGCAAACTCGTTGATGCTCTGGCTCTTGGAATCTTGCTGCCCCCTCTGCTGTATGGCTTCCTGAGACTGTACAGGCATTGATTTATAGATGTACCTGTAGGGCTTGGCTCCAAAAAATTTAATTTGTTGATGTTTTCAGTAATGGTCTCTCACTGTTACGAAGAAAAGTTTTCTTAAGAACAAATATTTTGCTGGTTTAATGAGATGGTGGTTGCCAGTTCTCTAAGATTCGTGACTTTACTATTCCTGGGCAGTTACTTAGATTTCCAATCCCTGGAACCATTACCTTCTGGGTGGACAGATATTTTTCCCATGCATATCACATATTTCTTTCTTTTTTATTATTAATTATTTCAATTTACACCTCAGTATAAATTGTAATAGGTCCCTCCCTCCTCCTCTTCCAGTTCTACCCTCCCTTCAGTATCCCCTCTCTTCTATTCTGAAGACACCCTACCCAGACACCCCAGCTCAGCTATACACATGAGGACTAAGTTCTGCTTCCTCCCCTGTGGCCTAGTAGGGAAGTCCCATCAGGAAGAAGTGATAAAAAAAAAAAAAGCAGGCAACGTAGGCTATGTCACAGATACCCTCACTCCCCTAACTAGTGGGCTCTCCTGAAGCCTTAGAAGCCCATTGACCTTGTCTTCTTGGGGTCAGTGCATTGTAGTATGTCTATCCTTTACTATATGACAAAAAATCTGCTAATACGTGAGTATGTACCATTTGTGTCTTTCTGGGTGTGTTACCTCACTCAGGATGATCTTTTCTAGTTCCATCCATTTACCTGCAAATTTCATAATTTCCTTGTTTTTAATGGCTGACTATTATTCCGTTGTGTAAATGTGTACCAGAGTTTCTTTATCCATTGTTTGGTTGAGGGACATCTAGGTTGTTCCCAGGTTCTGGCTATTACAAATAAAGCTGCTATGAACATTGTTGAGCAAGTGTCCTTTTTAAAAATCCAATTAAAGAGGTGTTGGTTACTGCTAAGGTTTTTGTGAAGGTAAGTGTTCCATGAATTCATTATTGTGGTTCATAAGGGTCACAAAACTGCTTTGCCTCCCTCCTTTGGAAGCTTGTATAATGCCTCCTGCTAACATGAAATTCAATGTTCATGAGGAGGCATCCAGGTTAGTTCCAGCTCAGGGGCCATTAGACCCTGTGCCTAGAATTCATGGTATCTTCAGCAATAGGGACTTACTTTTAACTTTTGGGAAGTAACAAAGAGCAATAGCAATACCTTTAATGCTGGGGCCGTCTCTTGGACAAATCTGACCAACAACTTAAAATGGGGCTTCTTATGCCTGATTTGGCATTTTTGTTAGATTGCTTTTGGTTCTTTGGTTCTTGGAGTAGGCCCAGATGAGAAAATACACACACACATATTTATACACTATACGCATATATGTATGTGTGTGTGTGTGTGTGTGTGTGTGTGTGTGTATTATAGGATTTTTGTAGTAGTTCTTTTAGGTAGATAGTTAATTGGATGATTTCTTATGACTTTTGCAGGTATCCTTACAGCTATTTTACTCCCTCTCTCTTTCTTCTGTATTTATCTCCTTTTCCCCTCCCTAATTAAAGCCCCCTTTGTATTTCTTGAATCAAATCCCTTGCACCCTGCTTTTCTTCTCTGTCATTTAAAGTCTGCTGTGTAGGTGAATGAACACATGAACACATTAGAATTGAAAGTATGTTTCAGAGTGCTCAGGTGTTTTGTTTTTTAGAAAATCTAAGCCAGTTTTTGAATTTCTAAATTTCCAGTCTATTTTCTCTCCTCCTTTACCTATGCATACAATTTTCAATTAATGGTAAAATGGTATGCATAAGTTCAGAAAGGAGGAGTGAGATGAAGAGGGGCTGGGTAGCATATTGGGCTTCCTCAAATAGTTTAACAATTACTTCTTGGTTGAACTTGTTCCTCCATCTTTCACTCCATCAAGATATGACATGCAACAGAAAGTAATAAATTGACATTTATAATTATGTATGGAATCAATTAATTCTGCCTTTTAACTCATCTTTTTTTTTTTTTTCTGGAAGTTCTTCCAAAAGTCTTTACCAGATCATGATGAGCAACTGCGAGGCTACCACCCAATCAAGTAAGGTGAGAACAAAACACCTTCAAGAAAGAGAAGTGAAGTGCTGAACAGATTGCCTTTTTCCTTTTCTGCCATTATATGTGTATTGCCGCATCATGATTCAAGAGAATTACAGAAAATATATAAAAAAAACTTATTAAAAAACCTTCTAAAGCTAATTCAAAGCCGAGGATTATACATTAGTTTAAATCTACATCATTAAAAAGTTGTGTGGTTGTGTGTGTTTGTGTGTGTGTTAAGAAATATCAAAGGAGAAACTCCATCATCAACTTGATACCTATTTCTCATCATCCTTGTTGCTGTGACAGCCATTCTTATCACAATCTTTACTCAGTATTTTAGTGCATTATTAAGAGCACAGAATTGATGAACACACATTTCTTAGAAAATGTGTTAACATGTAGAAAAGCTCTAACACAATTGACCACTGGCTCCATTAATTTATGTATCAACTTTATATTGATAAATGTTATGAGCTCATGGCTATTTTAGGAAGGTGGACGATATGATTTATTTTCTCAGTGCAGGTTTCAGTATTATATAGTATTCATATACACTTATGTAATCCATGAATGTCTATCTATCTATCTATCTATCTATCTATCTATTTCCATGTGTATGCAAATATGCATATTCGACTAGGGCATGTTGGTTTAGAAACAAACATAAAAATCACCTGTTCTAAATAATTCTCTAAATGAATTTAAGTGCTATTAAATTGAATAAGCTAAGGAAGGGATGGACACTGAGAGTATTGAATAGAAGAACAATTTTAAATAAGTTGACCATGGAAAGTTATTATAATATTATGTAAATTAAATAAAAAGAGGGTATATGGAAAAGAGAGACTTGGATACAACACCTGAGTTCAAATCTCATCCTTGAGGGCACCTGTGCATACTGCTGTTTATAGCAGGAAAACTTTTTCTCCTTTGAGATGAAGCTCTTATGTGGCTCAGACTAGTGTCAAACTATTAGACAAATGTGATCTCTGTGGTGAAGTGTTTTTCTGGAATTATAAAATGATTTATTACAACACCTAAAGTTGTGTATCTCTTCTGCAATTTGTCCTCTCATTCCATTTGTTTCTAGACAATTGGCTTTCTATGTTTTATCGCTATTACTCCTGTTCTTATAAAAATTGGAAAATTAAAGTCTTTGGATGGTTCTGCTCTGAGGTTGTTTTCCCTATGTAATGATCAAGGCATATTTTGAATAATTGTTAAAATATCATCATAATTGGCATATTTGGAAGTAATCAAATTGCTCAAATCTAAGAAAGATAACCAAAGCCTGATAAAAAGCAGCTGTCCAGCACTCCTTCCCAGAAATAAAGCTCACTAGATTGATAAGAAATATACAGGCAAAATTCAGAAGTTTTATAAGCTAATGACAGAGATTTCAATGGCCCCATATGAGACCATCCAGAGCTAAACAGAGAATTTTCTATAGAGGAATATCAAATGGCAGAGAAACACTTAAAGAAATGCTCAACATCCTTAGTCATAAGGGAAATGCAAATAAAAATGACCCTGAGATTTCACTTTACACCCATCAGAATGGCTAAGATCAAAAACTCAAGCAACAATACATGTTGGAGAGGATGTGGAGAAAGGGGAACCCTCCTCCACTGTTGGTGGGAATGCAAACTTGTACAACCCTTTGGAAATCAATCTGGCACTTTCTTAGACAATTAGGAATAGTGCTTTCTCAAGATCCAGCTATACCAATCCTAGGCGTATATCCAAAATATGCTCAAGTACACAACAAGGACATTTGCTCAACCACATATATAGCAGCTATATTTGTAATAACCAGAATGTGGAAACAACAGAGGTATCCATGAACGGAGGAATGGGATAAAGAAATTGTGGTACATTTACACAATGGAATACTACTAAGCAATTCAAAACAAAGAATTAATGAAATTTGCAGGCAAATGGTGGGAACTAGAAAAGATCATCACGAGTGAGGTACCCCTGAAGCAGAAAGACACAAATGGTATATACTCATTATAAGTTAATATTAGACATATAGTATAGGATAAACATACTAAAATATGTATACCTAAGGAAGGTAATCAAGAAGGACCCTGGGTAAGATGACCAATCCCCACTCAGAAAGGCAAATGGGACAGACATCAGAAGAGGGAGGAAACATTGAACAGGACAGGAGCCTACCACAGAGGGCCTCTGAAAGACTCTACCCAGCAGGTTATCGAAGCAGATGCTGAACTCATTGCTAAACTTTGGGCAGAGTGCAAGGAATCTTATGAGAGAAGGGGGAGACAGAAAGACCTGGGAGGGACAGGAGTTCCACAAGGAGAGCAATAGAACCAAAAAATCTGGATACGGTGGTCTTTTCTGTGACTGATACTCCATGCAAGGACCATGCATGGAGATGACCTAGAACCCCTGCACAGATATAGCCCAAATGGGTACCCTAGTAAGGGAAACAGGAACTGTCTGTGACATGAACTCAGTGGCTGGCTTTTTGATCATCTTCCCCTGGTGGGGGAGCAGCCTTACCAGGCCAGAAAGGAGGACAATGCAGCCAGTACTAATGAGACCTAATAGACTAGGGTCAGATGGAAGAGGAGGAGGACTTCCCCTATCAATGGACTTGGAGAGAGGCATGGGAGAAGATGAGGGAGGGAGGGTAGGATTGGGAGGGAATGAGGGAGAGAGCTACAGCTGGGACACAAAAGGAATAAAATGTAATTAATATGAAGATAAATATCACAAATCAATATGAAAGTACACAAAGCATGTAGAATTATCTACCAAGTGAAGATCAGATACTGCTAATCAGAAGTGCCTGTCCCTGAAGATGTAGAAGATAGCTGGAGTGGACAGAGCCCATAGGTGATCGCTATTTATAAAATGTAGCCTTGTAACATCTGGAAGAGTTAATAGCACATAAACAGTGGATGACATGTGCACAACAAAGGAGGAAGCAAAAGCAACAAAAGTGTTTAAAGGACGGGTTTTAATGGAAATGTTGACATTGGCATGGACAGTTTTAGAGTAGAACAGAGGAAGCAGAATCTTAGAGTGGCTTGTTCAAAGGAAAGCAGCAATGTACTGTCTAAGCACACGCTTATCATGTTATAACCATGCCCCATCCTATTCTTCAGCCCCTCCTTGTATCTCCTCTCCAAGTAACCACTTTCCCACTATACCCTCTCTTGCTGAGCACCATTTCATCTACTCAGCTGACCAGGCAAGAAGCTAAAATTAACTTAAGTTCAACTTTTTCCTTCCCTTGGCATCCCACGTTTTCACAAACCCCACTTCAGTTTACCCACCCACCTCTGGAATTGAAAACAAAACAAAACAAAACAAAACAAAATCATCTGTTACTCAGTCTCATTTCTTACATTTTGTACTGTTTCCCAGAGTCAATCTACTTTCTCTATTGTCAAAGTCATTGTTCTAAGCCCAGATTACCTCAAGCTCTCTCTATAAAATCTGTTTGAGTGTAGTTACCAAGCTCACAATGTGGATGACATGCTTACTTTCCTTGTTCTTGTACTTCCCTTAAAAAACAAAACAAAACAAAACAAAACAAAACAAAACAAAACAAAAAACCACCCATCCCATAGAGCAAAACAAGGACTTTATTGCTAACTTTTTCACAACTCAGAATACTCAGAAACCCATGGATCCTCCCCCTCTCAAAGCTCAGTTCAACAGCTCTCTCTTCTAGGAGATCTTCTGGCATTCATCCCGTGATAAACAATTACTATCCTTTATTGAACAATAGCATGTATTATAAATATATCCTTCAGAGATGGGGTTGTGGGTTTTTGTTGTTGTGTTGTTGGGATATATATATATATCATTTTGGGATATATAGATATATAATTTTTATATTATATGTAATATATATGTTTTAACTTCAGGAACATAGAAAACATTAATTTATATTTTTGAATGAAATAAAAAATTATGACAGGAAGAGAGTTGCCTGGGAAAAGAAAATTAAAATGCAGGGACTACCTACTCTCTTCAAAGAATGAATGCTTGATTACATATTGTTGTGAGTTTTTTATTAGCTTATAAAATAATGTGATATCTCTCAATCGATATGGTTTTGAACACCCCCATGCTTACTTTGTACCTAGAAGTTTAAAAGTTTGAACATTTCTGAGTTAAATTTGAGCTCTGCTTTATCTTTTCCCATATTAAAATTATCTAACTCTTCTTTCAATTAAGCAAAAGGAGCAATGGTTTACAGGAACCATAAATGTATTAAAAATGTCACAATTGCTTTATTTATAGAGCAACATAAAAATGTAATTCAGGTACTTTAAAACATTTGACAGAAACTAAGCAGAGAAGATAGGGCAGAAGGGATTACTTGGTGATCTAAAACTTGGCTCTGCAGTATCTTGAACTGCAGCTTCAAATCCACCCTGGGTCATGACAACCTGTCATTCTCAGGAGACAGAGCACTGCCTATCCTGCTGCCCCCCCGTGTGTGTTTTTCATATTGCTGGAGGACTCCGTGTACTTAAAAAAGCTTCTTGGAATTTTCTTATAAATGATAATGCTGCCCTTAATAAGCTCAGCCAAATTCAGAGAACTCCCTGATTTATAACTGTCAGCTCCGGATAATGCCCTTGGGTTCTTAGCCATTCCATAAAAATCAAATTCAGCCAACAGCTCAGAATTTGAGTTTTCCAGAAAGTTAACTCAGGCCACTTTCTTCCCCTCCTCTGGTGCCCCGTAATGAGTGGCTAATTATTATTAACTTTGGCAAATTTGTCAAATGAGTGCCTACAACAACTGGGAAAAATAGTCAATGTCTGCTAACACGGGGAAGCAACCCCATAGTGATTTCCCTTTCCTGCTAGAACTTCTGTTTGTCACTGTCTGCATAATTTTGAAAGTTTATGAGTGATAACATTTTATCTTGTCACTTGGAGACATTTGCATGACAAATATTTATGAGACAAGGAGGATTGTTGTTACAGAGATAAAGAGAGATAGATAGGCTTGTTCTCCTGGAGGATCTTCAGGGTTCCTAACTTTCCTTCAGGGTAAGAGGATCAGCGCTGATACTTCAGAACACTGCTATGCTCTGAAAGCAGCTGTCAAGTGGAAGAAGCCCCCCCCACCCCACTCTCACTTCTCTAAACACACATATAGTCTATTCACACCACTGGAGACGGTCCACTATGGATACCATGCATGGTTGATTAATAGGTATAGAGCAGGATCTTAGGTCTCAAGAAAACAGAAAGAGAAAAATATTAAATAATTATTGGCCTCTTTCACAAGTGTCTATCATTCAAGGTGATAAAGGTCTGCTTTAGCCTTGGAGGGACTTTCATCCACACACAAACAACACTGTATTTAAAGTGATGGGAAACAGCATGTGACCTTAGATGGGAGATGAAAAATCTGAAAAGGAGGCAATATCAATGGGAAAATTGAATTTCGGGCCAGGAGGGTGCTTGGAATCAATCTGACAGTTTTCCTGAAGTTTTTCAAAGGAATAACAATGTGAGCAGCATTTAGAAAAGCATGACTTAACCAAGGATACTCATTCTTTTCTTAAGTGCTGTGACTTATTTCAGAAGGTGCCTTTCTATCCTAGAAATCTTAGCATCACTCACCATGACACAGAGACCCTTCTGACCAGGGTGTGCTTAGGTACAAAGTTGCTGAGTCAAAGTACTGGGCTTTCTGTAGGCACCATAAGGCATGAAGGCAAGACAAGATTAGTTTTCAGAATAAAGGGGGATTCATTTCCTTGTGTTATTTTGTTGTTGATGTTGTTAATGAAACACAAGGGTAATATGGATCACAGAAATGCCATGGGCTGGTGCTACATCAGGAAAGACCATGGAGGAATGTGAACATTTATTTCGTGGGTAGGTGCACCCGTTTATAAACTTGGGTATAACCCCAAGGTAATGGCTTTGGTTTGCAATCTTTTTAAAAATGGCTTATTTTGGTCCATGCGCTCTCCGCTAGGTCACGTTCTATTTTCCTGTAAATGTAAGAGGCCTGATCAGAATGTCAGAAAAATTTGAACTCAGGCCAGGGAGCAGGAAACAGCATTTCAGAGATACACACATAGCAATCCATGTAACCTGTGAATATGCTCCTAACTATGTCAGCTGAGACTTATCAAATGAAGCAAGAATGCAGATAAACAGAATTATGTTGGTGCACCCTGAACTATGTTGGTTTGCCCAACTTATCACAGTGTTCCTAAACAGAGGAAGAGGATGGTAGCTGTGATAGAACATGCATTATGACAAGCAAGGAAGAGGTCATGTTTTCAATGAGAGGCTGGTAAAACAAAGAAAAAGGTTTACAGGAAAGCCTGTTGAAGGAACATACTTTTGCTGACTAGTTTAGGATACTTGCCCTGGAATGTAATATTTTAAAATTTCTATTTTTGGAAGTTACAAAGTTTATAAGTTTGTTATGAAACAATATAAAATTAACATTTTAGTTGTCTTTCATCTTAGATATTGCTTTACAGAATAATCATATTTTGACCATACATTGTCTTCATATTCATTTATTTTATTCATGTCTTCATTTGACTTGTAAGTTGCATTTATTCTACTCCTGCTGTGTAAGAGTGGAGAATATGGCTGCCTGGTTCATGTTTTTGACAGAAGGACAATTCAGTAGGAGCAGATAAAATATCTTGATCATCAGAATGGACAAGAACCCAGTTTACACAATGATACCCAAAGAAGGAATGCCCAATCAAATTTAGGAAGATGATTCCCAGAAACTTATTTAAGTGGAAACTAAAAGTGTTTTGCTTCTAGTCAAGTGAAGTAAATGGCAAGAGAAACTGGCTTTAGAAAAACTTCAGACCAAAAGAACTAGATGTTCTCTGGTGTGACTATAGAAAATAAGTATCTCTCTGGACAGAAAGAAAACCAGAGACCTAGTGCTAGAAGATAAGTTTTGGACTTTCTGTTTTGAGTACATGAGAAAATTAATAACTGTGATTTTAGAAGCTGGCTGGTAGAAATTTGGAATCAGAGAGACAAATAAAAAGCCAGAAGGAGAGCAACAGAACAAGAAAATTTGAACACAGGGAACTTCCCAGAGAATCATACTCCAACCAAGGACTATTCATGGAGATAACCCAGAACCCCTGCACAGATGTAGCCCAGGGCAGTTCAGAGTCCAATTGGGTTACATAGTAATGTGAAGAGGGACTGCCTCTGACATAATCTGATTGGCCTGCTCTTTGATCACCTCCCTCTGGGGGAGAGCAGCCTTACCAGGCCATAGTAGAGGACAATGCAGCCACTTTTGATGTGAACTGACAGACTAAGATCAGAAAGGAGAGGAGAACCTCCCCTATTAGTGGACTTGGGGAGTGGCAGGCAAGCAGAGGGAGGAGGGAGGGTGGGATTGGGAGGGGAGGAGGGAGGGGCTTATGGGGGGATGCAGAATGAATAAAGTGTAATTGATGAAAAATTAAAAAAAAAAGCCAGAAGGATATTGCAATATCTGACCCTTTTAAAGAGACCAATTGGAAGGAAGCAAGCACAGGGGCATCCTGTCCTTTGTTTTCAGCTCTTTGACCAATTCAGAATCTCTGCATTGACTGCTGCCCAATACAAAAGGAAGCTTCTTGACCAAGAATGAAAGCAGCCCAGATCTATGGGAATACCTTTAGAAGGCGATTTGACAACATGACCATTTAACCAAGTAATAGCAGCTGGTTCTACCTGGGGGGTCTAAGACTTCTCCAACCATGGGATTTTTGACCAGGATTACTGATCAGAGATGAAATTTGCTCTTAAAGACCTGACTCACTGACTCATTGCTCCATTCGAAACAGGCCAACTATATAGCAGTACTCAAATCTTGCTGTCCTAACCAGGGCTTAGGGAACTTTGCAGAAGAGAAGTCAGAAAACAATAGCCTGAGGCAAGGGTGTGAGATGCTGTATTCTGGACATGACTTGACCATGAACACAGCGCAGTCCTGATTACTTTCACAAGAGCTGCATGAGATTGAACAACTCAAATTCCTGGTAGAGAAGATGTAGAGAATATCCTCCTTTATTGAGAAGCTGTTGGGTGTTTATCATTTTTAGGAACTAGAAAACCATTCTTCTTCAGTGATATAGCAACTGACAGGATTCCTATGTTCAGAAGGTGACCCTATACCCATACACATACAGGTAGCACTAACTGAGTTTAGTGGGTCATTGGAAACAAGTATGATGTTATTGGCTGCACAGGGTCATATTATATATAGTAAGATGTCAGAGTAACTAAAGGAGGGAATCAGGGGGCATGTATACCATTTCATGGTAAAAATGTGTGAAGTTCTCAGGAGTAGACAATAACATTTAAAGAAAGATGTACAGGAGAGGAAACAAAAATTCCAAGAAATAGGGAAAAAGGAGAGCCACCAGGACTTGCCTACTGGGCTGAAATAGGAAGTGATAAGGAGTAGTTAAGATGAATTCTGATATTAGAAATAAATTGGGACTTTGTACTGATGTTCATTTAGGTGTCATCCACCCAAAGAGCATCAGACCCGTCCGATACCTTTTTCTCAGAGGCGGGACCTCTACTCTTGCCTGATGCGTCTAAAACAAAAAGGGGGAACTGTAGAGAGCTGCGGAATGCTATGCCTTAAAGATGGAGCTGGTTTCCGCCTTCCACCTTCCCGATGGTGAGTGCTCTCTGTCACGAACAATTCCACATTTGGCTAAGGCTGAGGATCTGGCTTGCTTCCATGTATGTGGACCTATCTGCATTGCCCCCGTGGCACGCCTGGGTTGGCTACCCAGAGGCTATTTAAGCTGTGGGCTGGCTTTCCCCAGGGTCCGAGGATTGTTCAAGGTTCCTGAATAAACTGCATTGAAAAAAAAAAAAAGATGACAAAAAAAAAAAAGATGAATTCTGAATTTAGGCTTGAGAAGCAAGAATGCCACTTTCTCTAAAGAGAAGCAATAGAAAGAAATCTGGCTTGGTGAATGCAAATATTTCACACACATACGCTATGCTCTGTTTTCATACTCTTAGAGAGTCTATTTCCCGAAGGCAGGGACTACATTTTCTATAATTTTAGCATTTCTCTTAACTATAATCATTCTGGGCATATGATAAATTCTTGTTGAGATGAAGAGAATATTGTGCTCAGCAAGAATGATGTGTATTTTGATTTCAATTCGAAGTGGTGCTTGGGATTTAAAATTAGCCTGAGGGTCAATCAACATAGCTCTAGGCAAAGGCATATCTCTTAGAAATGGATTAAAGAGTCATTGATGTTGGGATTTTATCTTCAAGCATGATGTATTATCTTCAATAATAGAGAAAAGAAACAAGTCCCCTTGTGTTCTATTTCTTTGATTTTAGGCACAAAAGCTAAGCAGGGTAGAATTTCTATATATTTGTTGATAATCTAAGAAATAGAACAAGTATTTTTGATCATGTCCTATGTTCCTGGTGTTTCCCTGCCACAGAGGTGAATGTTCTTTTGGTTTTTTATCCTGTTAATTTCAAATCAGAGCTGGGGGTATAGCTCAGTAGTTGAGTACCTGCCTATTAGATGCAAATTTGATCCCTAGTATTGTAAAGTCAACAAAAATAAAACCGATTAAACTACAAAGATCATCATTTGATCTTCTGCAGACTTTGAGACTAACTGTTAAAAATACTGAGTTAAAGTTAACTCATATATAGACATGGTAGTAGGCTTGGCAAAATGAAAGGTATTTTATTACCCCCTGAGATGAATCTACTCACCCACCATAATTTTTTTTTTCTTTCATCGTGTATTCTTCTGAAACATCAGATAAAATATATGATTCTGGCTGTAGCCAACCGCAGAAGAACAGTCATTTGAGAGATTCTCCTGGTGTAATATCAAAGGAGTATAAGACTTTGAGTGAACAACTCATTCTAACTGTATATTGCTAATGACAGTCCATGTCCTCACAGTAAAACCCTTGAGGGGGAGGGGCAATCAGATACGGGTCTTTGTTATGTGGTAATACAGAGAACAAACAAGTGTCACAGTACTTGAGAACAGCTGGTGCGTAGTTTTCTGGATACTCTCATGGTATTTTCTTGGCATAAAACAAGAACAAAGAATAGGTCAGACGAAGGGGTGCGCTATCAACCCATGGTAACTGGCAAAGAAAATGGTGATATTTTCAGCAAACACTATTTCCAGGGTTTAATCTGGTGGCCAGGGCTGGTAATTGCCTCAGTAACGCTTGAACATCAGCAACTCAGAGAGGAAATGATTTCTTGTGCTGACAATGTAGAAGATTTTTTTTTTTAACATTTTGAAGACAGCATGGAGAGGGAGGGAGAGGTTGAAGAGGAATGAGAGAGAGCAGGAGAGGGAGGGAGCTGTAAATCTTGGCATGCATTACTTGTAAAATTGAGGGAATGAAGAAACATTGATTTAATTTCTGACTTACAAAAATAAAATTGTGTATTAACCACAGAGTTCCCAGCAGTATGCAAAGCCTGTACCCCCCTACTCCCAAGAGATATTTAGCCTGACACCAGGATTGTGTTTTGCTAGCTAAATACAAATCCCCTCTGTGGAGTTAAGGCAATTCATTACAAACAGGCAGGCTTCATCCAGTGGTTGAAAAATCAGATCAGAATTCTGTGTAAAGATGCACTGAAATAAAAGGGCAGGCAAGACAAAGGGGGCAAACACAGAAAAGGCAGAGACAGTCAGGAAGGAAGAGACAGCACCATTGCCTTTGGCAATGCTAGGCAGTCACCTGGGAGCTTGTCAAGTGCAGATTGTGATTCAGTAGGTCCAGGTGGGAAGAAGAGCCTGAATCCCTAACAAGCTCTCAGAGGGCTCTTTGCATCCCAGGGAAAAAAAATCAGTTCCAAGGAGTACTATGAGAAACAGAGATAGCACTTTTCTATGTTTCTGAAAGTTCTATGAAACAAACTGGCCTTTATAGGGTATCTGTGCTCTGCCTTTCTTCATGTTCTCTTGTGGGACCCATGTTTACTCTGTCTGGTGTCTTTTTTGCTGTCCTTGTTTCAGGCTCTGCTGTAAGTCAGTGGAATAACACAGGGATCTGGTTTTGAGCAAAGAGTGATCTCTCTGGCTTGAAAGAATCATTTTAACACCTGTTTTTTGTTTGTTTGTTTTTCCCAGACTGTGGGGCTTGCATTTCACCTTTATACCACTGTTTATGTTCAAAGACAGTTGCATAGTAACATTTTAAAAAAAAAGCCTCCAAAATGACGGGGAGAAAAATGACAAGATTATGGTAATTCTAGAGAGAGAGAGAGAGAGAGAGAGAGAGAGATCCCGAGGAATCAGTGAGAAAGTGAGGAAATCAGTGAGGAAGACAGAACTATGATTATTAAAAATAATTGAAAAACTTCTTAAAACACCCTTCATGCTTCAGTTGTCTCCACGTGAAATACTGAAGCAAACCAGAAGGTCTGGTGTGGGTGGGAATTTAAGTCTGTCTCTGCTGCCGTCTAAATATTTCTTCAGTCAAGGAAGAAACATTTCCTGTAAATCGTTTGCATAAAAGCCAGACTCTCTTGCCAACTAGAAAGGCAGGGGAAAGATAAGGAGCAGGACAAAAGATGAGGGAGAGAAGCCACTCTTTAACACCTGCTTCCTCCCTTGAGAGGTACTCTTCCTACTAGGACAAGTACATACAAGCAAGAGCTTTTCTTCCTAGAGGAACGCAGAAGATTAAAACCAGAGCACAGGGATTATTAGAATCTATCCTAGCGCGCAGAAGGCAGAGTGGCGTAACTTGACAGCACTGAGCCAGCCAGGGTTAGAAAGTGATGAGCATTCAACTTCAGTTTCAAAACTTTAATTTTCCCTTGCATAAATAATGCAATGGCAGACATGGCCAGGTTCACGTTTGAAAAACTAGAGATAGTGGGGTGTTTTCAACAGGGGTTGGAGGTCATGCCATTCTTTTCAACAAGGTCAATACTAAAATCTGTGAAGTGGATTCCCAGCAGGAATCATACCTGCAGACTTTATATAGAACACTTGATAGTGATATTTTAGGGACATTCTCAACATCATCAATAATGCTATAACCTGTCTGTCTTTTTAGACATGGAATTAGTAATGAAATCTGTTGAACTTTTGTTGTTGTTGTTTTTGTTTTTTGTGGCTTTTGGTTGACTAGAAAGTAAGTCAAAAGTATCTAGCTAAAATATGCATGACAAGAGTATTTGAGTATTTAGAAACTCAGTGAGAATCAAACAAGTGGAAACCTTTCCATGATCACGTCCCTCATTACATTGGACTGAAGAAGATAATGTATATGAAATAACTTATGAAGTAATTTTAGAATAGCTACAGACAGAATATAATTAAAATTTATATTACAGATTCAGTTATAAGAACTGAAATCTGCCAATGAGGACAAAGATAAGCACAGGAGGAAAAAGAGCGAGTGCAGCTTTTTAATGTGTGCACAAAGCATACATTATCGGGAGTCAGAATATCACAGATTTCCATGTTCCTTTGGGCTTGATGTTCCCAACTATGAAATGGGAATGACAAAAAGGTTCACATTGCATGTTGGTTCCAGAACTGTATAAACTGTGAACATGAAAAGAAAACCTTATCCTTTAAGAAACATAAAACTTCTTTTTTTTATTAGGATAGATAAATAGCATCCTTTTATAAATTGATTGAGATGCACACAATTCTTAATAGAAGAGCAGGGCAGGATTACTATTGAGAAAAGACAAGGGGTGTAAGAGGAAACATGAACAATGATAACTAATTACCAGAAAGAAAGAGAAGGGCAGTGGAACTACAGGTAATGAGCTATATTTCTGAGGGAGAAACAAGTAAATTATTCAGATGAAAGAGCACCAGTCATTTGCAGGAAGGCTGGGGGCCTCTTCTGTTCTCACTACTCACCCTTGTTATTTGCCCACTTTCATATTATCAGGCTTTCTCATCGCACAAGGCTGCTGGTTCTTAGCCTTCCACAAGCTGACAGAGAGCAAAAACAAAACAAAACAAGGCAGGAGAAAGAGCACGATGAAAAGAAAGATTGCCAGACTTATTCCTTTGATATGAGGGAACACAGAGAAGGAGTACCGGGGAGAAAGACTTAGAAAATGCATTAAATCCTCGCCTAGCCTCGGGTAGGGTGCTCTGCACACTGCTAAGCTTTCTGGCGAGCCAGAGAATATAGTTTATCGATGGCCACAAGCAAGTGGGCTGGATAATGAGGATATTAAGGGATGCCAAGTTTGTGGATGTAAAAGGAACAAAGCCAAAGGAAGGAATGAGAGAAAACAGAAAAGTGGAGAACAAACTACGGGAAAGTCAAGATCCACAGAAGGAGAAGAAAAAAAGGACAGAGGGAAGTGACTCATCTGTACAACAAATACATTAGGGAAGATTCTAAAACACATGTCCAGTTCAAGGACCTCAAGGGGATTTGGAAAGAGACCATATTTTCCAGAAATCTGAGTAGAAGGCTAAATTGTGTACTAAGCATGATACGACATATACTTTGTTAGACTCCTATACATCAGACATCTAGGTGGTTTTTTTATTAATTAACTATCCTTATTTATTAGGCATCATTAGGGGACAGGCTTCTCAGCTTGAAGCCTCTGAAACTATGTTTTCCTCCTTCCCATATAATTTAACTTCTCTAATGGTAAATCTACTTAGTGTTCTAAGAATATAAAATGTAATACACTGTTATCATGAAATGGTGTATTGCAGGTTAGTAAATAGCTGATATCACAGAAGGGAGAGAAGGAAAAATACAGAAAACTGTTGCTAGGAAATG
Source organism: Meriones unguiculatus (assembly GCF_030254825.1). Classification (NCBI taxonomy): domain Eukaryota; kingdom Metazoa; phylum Chordata; class Mammalia; order Rodentia; family Muridae; genus Meriones; species Meriones unguiculatus. Next base: position 44,259,559 of record NC_083364.1, on the reverse strand, counting down.
GGCAGCATGCTATCAGGGCAAGGTCAGGTTAGAGTCATTCCTTTGTCATCAATCAGAAGATTTCCAGTATTATAGAAGTCTGGAATGGGTTTACTTTTACTATAGCAAAAGTAAACTTACACACACACACACACACACACACACACACACACACACACACCTTTAGAATCCTGAGTTTTGTTTTGCCCCTGTGAGTATCATTCCTGTAAAAATTATATGTAATGATTTGCCAACCAAGAACCTCTCTATGTCACCATGAAGCTATCATCGGGAATTGTCACCAGATCAAATAGTGCTTCATAAAGCCAAAGGAACTATACTTTGTGTTAAGATGAGACAAGTTGGGAACACTTTCAGTACTACTCAAGGCTTTTGGGAAATTTCCGTTATAACCAGTGAGAAATGGTGAAGTATATATAATCTGAAGATAAGGGAGAATATAAGATAATATAAAGACACGGGCCAAAAGTGCCTAATTCAAAACTGTCTGTATGATCTTTGTGCTACTTTTCCATTATTTATATTTATCTATTATTGGATTTTATGCTGTAAGAAATAAAGGAAACAACACCTTTAAGAGACAGAGCAATGCTGGCTCTCATTACATTACTCTCCCTAACTACCAACAGGTCTGTCTGTTTGGGGAAAAAGAAAAATAAATGATTCTCTTGCCAATCCTCATGAATACTTTCAAGATCCTTTCATAGCAGCTAAAATTCTGCTTAAACTTTCTTCTTCATTTCAGAGCTGATGATCAAAAGAAGATGTAAAAACTTTGCATAATTGATCACCCACTGAAACCTCCACAAGCTTACATGAGAATGACTCTTATTTAAGGGACAAAGCAAAGACAAGGGAAAAAAAATATTTGGATTCTTTTTCAGGGGGAAAAAATTCCAGTATACACATAATACAATGCTAGATGATCCGCTTTATAGAGAATAGGTGGTGTTTGTCTTGGGAAAGTCTGTGGTGAAGGGTACTTGGATACTGATCCCTTTGAAAAAATAAAAGTTAAAACATTCTGGTTAGGGAATATGGAAAATAGTATTTCCTATATGCAATAATGATCTTAAAAAAAATGAAAACACCACCTTTCTGTTCAGAACAGTTCATATTCCTCTAGTATATTATGCTGAAACTTGCTACAAATAGTCTCTCAAGTATTTTGTGTGTGTAAATGTGAGTATGAGTGTTCCTTCACACGTGAGTAGGAGAATATGAGTGTGGGCAAGTATCCATAGGTGTATACACATATGTGAAGAAGAGTCTATGTTTTCTCTGACTGCTCCGTATATCTCTTTCTGAATAGCTGTTCATCCATTTAGCTAGCCAGCTTGCCACAAATTTCACCGCTTTCTGCTTCCACCAATGCTGTGATTAATGGCTGGCTAGAGAAACTGCCCAGCTTTTGGTAGGTACTGGAGATGCATACATGCTCGTGTGACACTCACACTTTACCCATAAAGCCTTCTCCTCAGCCTCCTCTTCTGAATTTAAGGCTCAGCTTGGAAAATAATTAATGTCAAAAATGAAACACAGAGAGTGGGAGAGAGCATGCCCTTTGTCTTAGGAATCACTGGAGATATTAATTCACATATTTTATATATCTGTCTTTTTTTTCATAAAGTAAAATGGTGTTTTCTCTGAGAATCATGCATAACACATAATACAAATAAACAGTTCCCCAGTTGTATTGCATTAGCACTATTGTTATGCTAGGAAAGCTGAGGTTCAGAAAGATTAAATTTATTGGTCATGGTACTCAAATTAACCATCATACAGAGGCTTAATATAAGTTAGATGTGTCTATATTCACTACTGGGGATCTATTATCTTTACTCTGTTGGCTTGTAGAAAAGAATGATGAATTAAACACAATTCATAAATTCTTATGCTCTGGATCTGAGGAGGTGAAGCATTCTATAGAAATGAAAATAATGTTAATTAGATTATCCTGTGCCCATGACATGATTATACACAGTGCATTGACCACCTTAGAATTTATTACAAACTAATATGAGCATATATTGCAGAGTGAGAGCATAAAGGACCAAATCTAATTCCAATTTCTGAGATGGTTTCTAGGCATGAAGGCAAGAGCATCCTTGGCTGATGATCTAGGAGTCCAGCCTTGTAGCTGTCTATTGGAATGTGATTCTCTAGCCATTAAGCATCCGTGCTCCACTCCTTGATTTCTTCTCACACTGACGATTGATGGGAAAGAAACAGTTGGTAGGAACCACTCTATCTCTCATATGCTCTGTTTTTTTCCCCTTCAAACATAACACTTTAAGAATTAATAAATATATCAATTTCTTTGTGTGTTCTCTCTCTTCAAGAATCTCATTCCACTTTCATAGCTTTTCTATTGTTACTTAGGTTTACAGTTCAAGGACATGAGAAGTTAAGAATCGGATATGCTTTGTTCTTATCTTTATCCATGGAAAGTTAATATTGATATCAGTGCTGACCTTCTAACAGAAGTATATCTTCCTACATCTTTGGCCCTGGTTTATGATGGACATTTTGATGGGGTAAATTTTCAGAGTTTTATTTTATAATTTATAGTTTATGATCATCAAAGTCTTGTGAGTGAGAACAGGGTAAATATCAATATGAACTGTAGCTCCTTCTAATGAGTGGGCCTAGATATATACTTAACCATTTATTCACACTTTCATATCCTTTATTGTGAATTTATATCAGTTTCTACAAAGGACATACAAATAAGGTAAATAAATGAGTCAAGACCGAGAAAAATATATTGATGGCCTCTACAGTCTGATCCCCACGGTGAGAGAAGAGAGACTGGTGGTCCCAATAAAACCACAGTCCCACTGTAAAGGAACTGTCTCTTATTTAGTTTAGTCCCATTCTGCAATCTAATATAACAGATATAGAGGAATACCACTATGTTTTTTTAAAGCAAAAGAAAATATGAATTTTCATAGGAAATGTACTAGTGTTTCATGTTGGCTCAATTTCTCAAAAACAAAAACAAAAACTCATTGTGCCAAATAAAATATGTCTGTGTGCTGAATTTGGCTAGGGGATTACTTTCTTGAGATCACTTTAGGAATGTCTGTCTCTAACAATTAGTGTTTCTTTCTTGAGCAAACAGAATGTATATCTCTGTGGACATGTTTCTATGTGTGTGATACTGTAATTAACTATTAGACACTACAACAAAGGGAAATAAAGCAGTACGCATATGTCTGAAAATTAACTGTCATATTCTGGGGATTAAATAAAAGAGCTTTGATATATAGATTGTCCTGATACATAAATCAAAAATAATGCACCAAAGTCCACACTGATTTGCCCAAGAACAACACTGAACTACTCAGTTAGACTTGAGAAGGTATTCTGCTGGTGTTAGAAAGATGGTATGTTCCACTCATGTACAGGTGAGGCATCCTGAAACATAGATGACTTTGACACTGCTTCAAAAGAGAAAACCTTCCTCTATGAGGAGATGAAAGAAAATGAGCACAATGTTAAAAATCATCCTGTATTCAAAGACTATTGCCAAAGGAGGGCAGATTTCTCTTAAATAGTAAACTTTTCAAAATTCTAACTTTATAGAACCAAAATATCTGGGCACAGGGGTCTTTTCTGAGACTGATACTCCAACCAAGGACCAAGCATGGAGGTAACCTAAAACCCCTGCATAGATGTAGCCCATGGAGCTCAGTATCCAAGTGGGTTCCCTAATAAAGGGAACAGGAACTGTCACTGACATGAACTCAGTGGCTGGCTCTTTGACCATCTCCACCTGATGTGCGGTCAGACTTGCCAAGCCACAGAGGAGGACAATGCAGCCAATCCTGATGAGATCTGATAAGCTAGGGTCAGATGGAAGGGGATGAGGACCTCCCCTATCAGTGTACTTGGGAAGGGGCATTGGAAGGGATGAGGGAGGGAGGGTGAGATTGGGAGGGAATAAGAGAGGGGGCTATGGCTGGGATACAAAGTAAATAAACTGTAATTAATATAAAAAATAAGAATTTAAATAAAAATAGTTTTCCAAATGGTATTTTTTCAGATAATCATATAACTTTTTTCTTTTTAAAATTAGTTCTAGTTTTAATTATGTGTAAATATATATATATATGTGTGTGTGTGTGTGTGTGTGTGTGTGTCTGAGCGCAAGTGTGTGCACATGAGTGCAGGTGGCCACAGAGGCCTGCAAGGGGCCCCCATGCCCCTTAGAGCTGGAGCTGCTGCTGGTGATGAGCCACCATGTAGGTGGTTGGAGTCAAACTTGCATCCTCTGAAAGAGTAGAACCTGCTCTTAACTCCTGAGCCATTTCTTCACCTTCAGTAACATAGCTTCTTCAGGGACTCTTCCTCAAAAACAAAGTGAAGGAAGACCTATACTGAATCCTCTCTGGGGGATTCGTTTAAAGAGTCTCAGCTTTATAGAAATGGCTTGGATACCACAGTCTGCAGACATGGTGCCAGCAAGTGTGCAGAACTGAAAAACATCAAGAAGACAAGACACTGTGTAGAAGAGAGTCCAAAATGGAGCCCTGAAAATGACAGTGCACCAAGCCACGTCATAGCTGCCATATTAAAAGAGGGTAGCTAGAAAGGTGATGCTAACTACACACTCAATCAGTCTCAAGATAACACCCTAGTTCAGATTAAAGTAACTTTGTTTCTTTTTTTTCCAAGTAAAATGTTAACATCCCAAAACACGAAATTTAACATGAAATAAAATTCTAATATAAGTACTATATTATTCTAATGTGTCATTTGCTTGTTCTTCCTCTTGAAACTTGTTAGTAAAAATGATATATTTTCCAGTATTGCCTTTACTAACAAAATTTAGAAACAAGCCACTTAGTGAAGAGGATACAAACCTACACAGTAGACACCTGAGAAAGAAGCTGCTGGTCCTTTTTTTCTGTGGCCATCCACTCAGGTCTCACATGCCAGTGTCTCAGCACTTTCCAACTACCTACCTGAGTGTAAAAAAGGTATAGACTACTCCATTTCCAGACTCAAAGGAGTGTCCACTGGCTGAGCTCTGGACCTTCAGTTCAAGAATTCAATTATATAGGTTTATTGATTGTGCCAATAAATCTGGACTTTACTTTCCTATCTTGAAAAGATATGTTTTAAGATAAGTAACAAAGAGAAGATATGCATGAATCATTAAACTTAGCATCTAACTAAGCATATACCCACAATTTACCATTGACTTAGTGTGAGGAGGATGCAACCCAACAGAGGGCATGACGCATTCTTGTGATTCTAAACAAATAAGGGCTTGTGTACTTATTGTCTCTAGCAAACTCAACACCACAAAACACATACATTGTAGCATCTCTCTCTCTATTCTTCTTGCAGCACAAAGTAACAGATGGGAGATCTCAATGAAAAATGTCAACGTTTTATTGACTGAGGTGGATTCCATAATAGCAAAACATTGAATTATTATCTCTCCTTTCAGGGACTAAGGGATATGATTATTATTCAGGAAATCCAGGCTTGTTTGTTTGTTTTTCCTGCTCTCATTTCAAGTGTTATTTCATTTCTAAGATACTTATCCTCTTTTCATTCCACAATGCAGTCCCATCTAAGAAATATTTTCTTTCTGACTCATAACTCAGTGCTCAGACTCTCAGAGCATACCACCTGCTGGAGGGTGACATACATCTCATTAAAGAGAGCTGCTGTTATTAATGATCAAGCACAGTTCAATGAGTACAGTAAAACTTTAAACATAAGCATAAAGCAAAACGCTAAAGATAAATTAGGGCTGCAATGAAACTCAGCTTCAATAAAGCATCCGGGTGAAATATCTATATTCAGTCTCACTCTAGTACACTAGAAACTGCTGGCTTCTGAGTATTTACCACGGGCACCCTACACAACAAATAGACAGACTTTGATCTTACATTCATCCTGCAAGTGCACAGAAACTTAAATCTTAACCTACAACCTAAAAACCTTTAGGGGAAGCCCTACATAAATATAAATTGAAGCAAAGCATCTCACTTGCAGGGCACATTTTATGCATTGTGTGTTATGAGCATGAGCAGGGTACAAGAAATGAGCTAAGTGTTTTAAATGACTCCATCCAAATTTTCCTTCTGTTTCCATACCGAGTAAAATATCTGAGAGCGTATATCAGGATAAATTTTCTCATTGTTTACAATTGCTTCCCCCAAATGTGAGTAAGGCTCTGATGTACGGCCTTGTGCTACTGTATCCTTATCTTATGAAATAATGCCGCTTTCTGCCTTTCTTGAACAAGCGGCATCTGCTTGCTAACAAGATAGCAAGAAATTCATCTTTTAATTAAATGCTTATTTTATTTTCCCCGGGGACAATGAATTGTAGAATTCCGTTCTCAAGATTTACCATTTCTTTCCCCTCTATGTCAGCCCCCAATATACATCCCATGTGTCTTCTGAAGTAACAGCCATCCCATCTGGCTGAGTAGTGATGGACACGGCTCTTTAATCACACAGTACGCTCCGTTCTTGGCACCTCCCCACCAGGAAGATATCAACAAATTGGATGGATTTCAGAGAACGGCAAGGAAAAAAAATGATTAAAGAGATGGAGGCAATGACTTATGAAAAAAGATGAAAAGGGCCAAATCTGAATTGCTTGGCAATGCAACAGTTTAGGTGGCATATGATAACTGTCTATCAGCTACTGAAGAATGTAAACAAGAAACAAAGGAAAGAACTTTTGAGAATGCTGTGGGAAGGGAGTATTACAAGAGCCTGGGTTTGAAGAAAGGGGAGGGAAAGGAATGTTTGCTCATCAGTGCATATTCCTCTGGGAAACAGAGCGGTGTTAAAAAGGAAGACTTGCAATTAGGAGATGGATTTGACCTACACTGAAAACTAGCATGTGAGAGAATAAGATACCTGTGTGCATCTGTATTTGTGTCATGTTTGAGACATTCTTCAGCTCACCAAATGTATCCTACCATCAAATTATTAAAATGACCTTGGGCCATACTTGGTTCATTTTAAAGGGGTTTAACACAGGATAAAGCTAGACAGTTGAGGAAAACAGAGAAGCTACAGAAAATCCCTAACTATGATTTGTAACCCTTTATTCTTTTTTAAAAATTAACTAATTTATTTATTACAGTATATTTACTTTGTATCCCAGCTATAGCCTCCTCCCTGGTTCCCTCCCTATCCTACCCTTCCTCCCTCTTCTTCTCCTATGCCCCTCTCTCAGTCCAGTAATAGGGGAGGTCCATCTGATCCTAGTCTATCAGGTCTCATCAGGACTGGTTGCATTGTCTTCCTCTGTGGCCTGGTAAGGCTACTCCTCCCTCAGGGGTTGGTGATCAAAGAGTCAGCCCCTGAGTTCATGTCAGAGACATCCCTATTCCTATTACTAAGGGAATCCTCTTGGACACTGAGCTGTCATGGGCTACAGCTGTGCAGGGGTTCTAGCTTATCTCCACGAATTGTCCTTGTTTGGATTATCAGTCTCAGAAAAGACCCCTGTACCTTTATTCTTATAATAATCCATATTCTAAAATATTATTGGCCTCTAGACTTTTGTGGACCATAGCAATAAAGAACAAACAGAATTTCTGATTTAAGCAATGCTGTGTTTTCTTTCTACACATTTATTTTTTTTTCTGGAGCTGTTTAGACATGAAATGCTTTCTGGTCAAAATTCTAGACATACCAGAGTTGAAATAAACCTTCTTCCAGTTCTTTGATTACCATTTTATTTTTTGTGAGAGTTTCCATCACACCTTTGTTTCTTAACATATATGACCAGCAACTCTCAGATTCTTCCACACAAGGTGTTGCAAGCCACTTGATAAGGTACTCTGACATTTGTAAGAACATTCACTGCACAATATAAAACAAAGTGTTAAGATAAAGGTTGTAACTGTGAGAAGTAATGATTTTAAAAAATGAAATTAATTTAAAATTAAATAACAGTATTATCGATTCTCAATACATATTTATATAAATAGGAGGGAAGAAAGAAATGAAGGTAGCTCTGGGCTGTTTTAAGATCAAACAGGTACATTTTCCAATAAATATTTAAGTTAGGGGCCCCAGAAGGGTCTTCTGTCCTTTTTAGAGGACAAAACGCAAACAGGACGCGTAGAGCTTGGAGACTGTTTGCAGAGACGGAGGAGGGACTACCCAGATGCAGAGAAATCACCAAGGAAACATGAGGCCTATTTCTCTGTGAAGCTAAACTTCAAAAACCACAAGCTAAGAGATACAAAGGGAAACGTGTGACTGCTCTGACAGCAAAAACAAGCAAATATCTCCAGAGGGGATTAATCCCTCTGCTTCAAAGTAACCAAAGCAAGGGAAGTGGAGCCAGCTTCGCTAGGAACAACACCTGTCTGTCAGACAAGGGGGAACTAATCACATAGACGAGCTGCGCGCGCACACACAACCATGAGCCTGGGCCGCTGAAAGCTTCAACTTTCCCTGTGGAGTCCCAGGCTGGAAGGACCTGGTGTTCATGAGGGTCAGTTCCAGCCACACTGAACACCAGGGTGCCCTGGGACATCCTTTTGCCCTGCCCTCTAGGCTCACGTATATTTCCTACTGCACAAAGCATCATTCATTCCTGAGCAGCTTTAAGACTGTTGTTATTGTTTTGTTGTTGTTTGTTTGTTTTTTCTATTGGGTATTTTGTTGTTTAGTTACCTTATTTTATGTGTATGAGTGTTTTGTGTGCGTGTATTTTGTACGCCAAGCGGGAGCCAGGTGCCATCAGGCGTCAGAAAAGGAACAGTTCCCTGGGTGTGACATTAGGGAGTCATGAGTGACCTTGTAGGTACTGGAAACTGTATCTGAGCCCTCTCCAAGAATAACGGACGCTCTTAACTCAACCATATTTCCAGTCCTTCTTGAATAGCTTTAATTGCTGAAAATACTTCCTTCAGTTTGACCCTCTCCCTCACAAGTCCAACTTGTGAAAGAAGTATTGACCTTCGGAGAACAAGATGAAGTTTGCCCCTGTGTAAAAGAGGGGGGAAAAAGCGAAAGTGAAAGTAGTTGCTTGTATCCCCCAAGAGACAGTGATTTATTTTTTATTTTTTCATCTTGGTCTTTTCTTCCAGGGGTACAGTTGGTTTTGATATCTGATTATCAACTGCTTTTCAGTGGTTCTTCTGAAATAGCTTAGCTATTGCTGAACACAGGACTCCAGGTGTAACATAAGTACATAAGGTGTACCTATAGGAATTTTGCTCAAAAAGAAGGCTACACATCTATCCAACCACCCTGACGGTGTTCTGTTTCCTCACTAAGTGTAACTACAATCGGTTTGAGTTTCCATAAACTGAAGTTAATTCGTGCTCTCCCAACACACCTTGCCTAGTGGCTGCCTCAAGCCAAAGCCTCGAGCGAGTTTTCGTCCCACTGAATTCAGCTTAATGCTTAGCTCCTGGGTAAGCTTGTAATCCTGAGCTTCTATTTTGCTAGTCAGAATATTAGCTATCCTTCACAGATATATCCCCGCCCCAAAATTTGGTAAGTAAGCCCTCTGCTTTGTTATCTGAGCCACGGTTAAAAATACCATATGGAACATGGCCCAAAGCAAACATAAATGCCACTTTAAAAGAGGCCTTGCATGTCTTATATCAGCTACCTATAGAATGACTTAAATGTTCCTTTTTTCCCCCCCTCACTCTTACATTTATTGGGTACAGGCGAGTCTCTTGCCTCTGGGAGAATGCACCAGAATTAAAACAACCCTTGGACTATGGCTTCTCTCACTTCCTTCTAGCCGGATGAAATTCCTTCTAGTCTGGACACAAGACTATACTCATATAAGCCCCATGCCACAAGAGACTCGCTCTCAAGCCCTGAGTCTCAAGTACCACACTCTTCTGCTTCCTTGGATCTTAATGTTTCTCCTCGAAACGAAGGTCAGTCTGCACAAACTCAAGGACTCACATTCTGGGAGGTTAAAAAAACAATTCAAGATCAGCTATTACATCAAAATCACTCTTCACGATGGACTTCTAGCACGGTCCTTACCAAATGAAAAATCACATCAAATCAAACTTTGAGCGCTAGCAACTTAAGAGAAAATATTGTCTCACAGTAACTCAGCAGTTTAATCTTCCAGTCTGCCCACAGAGCTAGACTTTGTGGAAGGAAGGCGTGATGCCCAGCGTTGTAAGCAATCACCACTCTCCAAACATCGCAGCCTTTATTTTCAGTCGCTTGTTACTTCAATTTACACCGATTTATCCCCCTCACACAACTCAACCCACAACTTTCTCATTGCCTGACCTGAGGCATGGATAGCAATTTTCTGTGTAATCAGCCAAAGGATGTAATCAGTGCAATTAACAGATGGATTGGGAATACTCCATGAAGCCCGATTTAAAATCCCACTAAAATTACTGTACTGGATCTGTAAATACTCACACTAAACAAATATTTCTTGGGATTAGTTGATGGCAGTGCAGTGGTAAATTTAATGCAAAATTTGTGAGGGAGCTCAGCTTTCATAACCACCTCCAGCTCCCTAATTTGGGGTTCTTATCAATCACTTTCACTATGCCTATTCTTAGGATGAAAATGTGAACTATTAAAAAATGCTTTACATGTGTTACAGACATTATAAGCTTGATGTGTGATTTTTGTGAATTTTGTGATTATGGAGGTTTGTAATGTTGCAAACTCCGAGCCAAATTATCATGGGTTGTAATATTAATAGTTACTCTTCCCTTTGGTGATATAAAATACCTGAAAAAAAAACACAACTCAGTTAAACGTTTATTTTGTTACACATTTTGAGAGTACAGTCCTTAATAGCACACACAGGAATCACATGGCAAGAGCTTGGAGCAACCGTCTCTGTAGCCACGAGGCAGAGAGGAAAAATGCTTGTGTTCAGCTAGTTTCTTTGTCTTTGTCTGGTGCAGGCTCCTATCCCACAGAGTGGTACTGCTCATAGTTAAGGAGGATATTCCTACCTCAAAAAGGTAATGCAGATCAGCCCTCACAAGGGTCCCCAGAGGCTTGTCTCCTAGGTCATGCTGTCAAAATAACAAGTTAGCCCTCCTGTTGACTACCTGTAGCTCCCTCAGTGAGCACAGTGTCTGAACTAATATTCTTAGAGTTACCACATAAAACTTTTAACATATATTGACTTAGCACAGAAGCTAAGGATGACATTGAATCATATCTGAGACATATAGCTGAATTTTTCTTGCTTTGCTGTCACTCGCTTACCTGATATTTCCATTATATATTTAAAAAAATACCTTGACTAATGGCCTATTTTTGTTGTTAAAAAAAACAAACAAACCATTCATGAAACTGCTATCACACTGGAACATGATATTTAGGATGTAATACATGTGTTTTGGTGAACTATGTGTTCTAATACTTGGCTGCCAAGTTAACTGTCTCTCGTTCCTTTGAGGAGAATAATATGATTTTGCAATGGTAAAGCAACAGTGAAACAGCATGTGAATGCTTTCATAAAGGAAGAATACTGTGCTGAAGAAATAATTTTACAATCATAAAGGATCTCTCAGTCAGTAAAAGTTGGTGCCGTACTAAAGCTAAAGCTGAATATGAAGAGCTTTAGATTGAGACAAGAATAAACTGGGTTTTAAATTTGGATGCATTAGTAACCTGCCTTCCATCCCAAGTACTCTGCTGCAAATCTCATGCCTTACTTCCTCTCCATCAGGGTTCCTCCATCTCTCCTCTCCTGCCTTACAAAGCTGGGCAGAAGCAGCACATCAATGCTTATGTGCAAGGAGAGAGAGGACTGAGAACAATACACAACCAGCCTGCCTGAATTTACTTTAATTTGTAACCCTAAAAACACTTGGGCCCTAATCACCCCAAAAGTATATTATTTTTCTTTAATCTATTTACTTCTCTGCTTTTTAAATATATTAATTCATACTTCAGCCTTGCTGCAACCTCATATCACCACTCTTTTCATCACTGTTATTTATCAGAGAAAGAGCATTCTTATGGTGAATTAGGAAGGCCAGAGATACAGGTTGCTTTTTTATAAAGTGCTCCTGAGAGTGTAAAAAAAAAAAAGTTTCTCTAATAGGTTATTTATTCACAAAGTATAAGGAAAAACAATAAAAACACCTCTCCACATGTGATGACTTCCATTCTAAAATGGGATTTTGTTTCAAGGACATTTATGCCTTCATCTTTTCCCCTCTCTACTACATGATGAATAGGATTTCTATGATACCACATAGCTCCTGGTAGTTCACAAGCAACTAATTATTTCTGAGATGCTCTTCCCAGATTTTTCTCTACTGGACTGACCCATAATGATGTAGTTCAGCACTCCTGTTGCATTTTGACTATGAAGTTTCATTCATTAAGGACTTCTCCTCAGGTTAGGGAAATATTTTGAGAGGTTGTGAGAACTTCAGGAGTTATAGTTAAAGCAAGTGGGTCACTGGAAGTGGTATCAGCCCACAATAACATTCTGTACTTCCTACCCACTATGAAGTGGACAACCTCTATATTCCTAAGCCTCTGCTTTTACCATAGTGTTTTTCCCAATCATATTCACCTAAGCAAAGCATAGGATGAGCCCTCTAAATTCACAGGTTGGTTATATAACTCCTTTAATTTGCTTTTAAAGGTATTTGGACACCATGATGTAAAAGCAACCCCCACATCTTTGAAGTCCTCTGTCTCCATCAATAACTTCTGGACACTGAGCTCTTCCAGCTGTGTCTTTCCATGACATATCACTGCTAAATATTTCTGACTCTCACCGAGTTCCAGATGTTCCTATTCTAAATCCATTTCCTCTCAGTCAAGAAATTTCTCTGTATTGATATATTTCCATTGAAATTCTTGGATTTTTTCACCATCACAGCCCAGGCACAACAGAAAAGAGCTATAAAGAGAAGTATAGAAACTAAAGGATGGTCACACACAATGTACTATGAAACGAAATTTGGTAGGAAAGAGGGAATAGAAACATTGAAGGAATTTAAAGCCTATTGTGTTTAGAAAATGGAATCCTGAACTATAACATGAGAGTAAAATACAAAGGAAGGGTTAAAGAGATGGTCATGCTTAATCCATTATTAGTATTAGCATTGAAATGAAGACTAAATTAAAAGCTGTGGCAGGAAAACCAACAGGCCAGGCTGGTTGGCCTTGGTACAATGGAATGATGGCACAGTTTGTAGTGTTGCTGCAGAGAAAGAAATTAGGTAGCTGCTGTGAGCCTCGAAAACAAGATTTATTTTTCTTTGTTTCCTTATAAAATAAGAACATTGGTCTAGAACAAATACTGGTTTGGACAGGAATAAATCTGTACAAAGTGATTGTATTCTACTTCTTTATGGGTTTTCTCATATTTTCCTCAAGTCATTCATCTTCAATGAATGGTACAGAAGAGTTAGTACATGAGAGATAAGGTATCATTGGCCATACATTTAAGAACCTATCCAACAAAAATCAGGACATCATGGCTTCGCCCACAAACCCAAAAATCAATGAATATCTTAATTAATTAGAGACACGGGAAAATGATTTTAAACCTATGCTTACCCAGTTATTAGAGGCACATAAAGAGGAAACAAACAAGGCTCTCAAAGAAATACAGGCACATACAGCCAAACAGATAGAGGCACATGTAGAAGCACATTTTTGAGGCACATAGAGGAGAAATGAATTAAAGAAATAGAGGCCATCATGGACAGACAAGAATCCAAATACAAACAGATGAAGGAAATAGTTTAAGACTTGAAAATAGAATTAAAATCAATAAAGAAAACACACACAGAGAAACTCCTGGAGATGGATAACCTAGCAAAGAGATCAGAAACCACAAAGGTAAGCATCACCAACAGAATTCAAGATACAGAGGAGTGAATCTCAGGTCCTGAAGACACAATTGAAGAAAACAATACATCTCTCAAAAAAAGACATAAAATCAGAAAAAGGTACTGAAAAGAATCTACAAAAGGGAAAAAAAAACTAATAATAATAGCACAGTAGATTAGGTGAGAAGAATTAGGTTCTTAGAAGAGGAATGAGACGAGTGAAGGGGACAGATGACCCAAGGACTTGACCATTCATGATTAAAGATGAGAAGAACACAAGGGAAGAACATGGATTCAATAGAATTTAAAAACAAAACGTTAAAGTTACCATGTCATGTGTTGCAAGATTTGTTTTCTCAAGTTAAAATTTGAAAAATGAAACTCATGTTGTTGTTTTAATATGTTGTTTATCATAAACTGTTTTAAGCAATGAAAATGTATTGAGAATAAATTGTTGGGCTCAAATCTCACCTTTTCTATCTACCTTTCTTTTAATAAGGTTTATCTTGTGGTATCTGTAAATATTTTATAGAAACTAGCATCGTATATACATTATAGATAGATAGATAGATAGATAGATAGATAGATAGATAGATACATTTTATTCATTATTTGTAACTCAGAATGTCATTCAAGTTAATTTAATAATGGGCATTCATGTTCCTGAACATACTTCTTCCTACATTTTACTTTTAAATAATCAGTATGAAAACACAGTGAAGGATTCTCTAGTGCAGTTGATTTAGAATTTATGAAATACAGTTTCAACTTTTTAAAATTAAATGTTTTAGGGTTTATTTTGGAATAGCTTTTTATGAAGATTGTAAACGGAATGTTCGTAAAGTCTTCAGAATCAGTTCCCTCTAAAATGGGATGCAAGACACAACACTGTAGAAACACTGTCCTTCATTTCTCATAATTCCTGGATGTCATGACTTCCTTTAAACTCTATCTCTCAAATAACCAGAGCATATGAGGTCTGAAGTCTGCTCTCCAATTTCTCAGTCTCTCATTTTCTCAGCCAGTTCCCAGTATTAAGAACATCAGAGTATGGATTAATATATGGATTTTTCTAAACTACTCATTTTTGATCTCTAACATTAATTGTGTTTTCTTTCCTTTTAACATAATATAAATAAAGCCATGCAGATTTAGAGCATATTGTGAAGCAGTTTTTAATACCTGTGCTGGAAATATCAATTAGTAATATAAAAACATTCTAGCCAAATTTCACTAAAAATGCAAATGTCCATTATAATTCTTGCAATAGAAATGTCGGTTTCAACTTAAAGCTGATACGAACAATTTGGGAGACTATTATATCAGACATGGACAGGCTAGGGTGATAAGACAGAGACACAACAGTTACAATGAGACAAACCAGATTAGTGTATTTCTCTCATGCATGAAAGTTCTGAGGGGATATTTGAGTATGGTTATTAGGTTGTGTCAAGTCTTCTCAGCTTTCTGTTTTCCAAATGTGACATTCATACCTTAAACAAAAAAAAAAAAAAAAAAAAAAAAAAAAAGTTCTTTCTGTCATGCTGTTACTAACACATTCTGCCAGAAGGAAGGAAGAAAAGAAGGAAGAGTGAAAGCCATATTGCCTCCTCGGAGCTTTGAGAACTCTGTAGAATATGGGGAGGAAAGATTGGAAGGACCAGAGGGGTCAAAAACACCATGAGATTATGATGCACAGAATCAATTAAGCAGGGCGCATAGGGGTTCACAGAGACCGAAGCCACAATCCCAGAGCCTGTTTGTGTCTATGCTAGGTCCTCTGCATAAATATTATGGTGTATATAGTTTGGTGTTCCAGTGGGACTAATTGTCAGAGCAGGGACTGTCTTTGACTCTTTTGCCAGCTTTTGGAGTCCTTTCTCTCCTACTGGATTTCCTGGTCAAGTCTTATATGAGGGGGTTTGCCTAGTCTTAATGCAACCTGTTATGCTCTTGTTGGTTGATATTCCTAGGAGGCCTGCTCTTTTCTGAAGGAAAACAGGAGTGGATATTTGAGAGAGGGGTGTCGGGGTGGGGCTGAGAGGAACATAGGGAAGGGAAACTGCTATAGAATGGAATGTACGAAAATATTAGAAAAAATAAAATAAAAAGCAGTTCCAAATGAGCACAAGCTTCCTGCTCATGTAAGCCAGCACTTTGTCCCTAGGTCGTAACTTTCTGCAAGACATGAGTTTGGAAACTGATTTTGCAGTTGGGCGGCCCTGTGCCAGTAGAAAGCTCTCTTACTAAAAAAGAAGAGGCGACTAAAAATTAAGGAAGACTATCAGGTAGTATTTCAGACATCTTTTGAATTTTTCTCTAAAAAATAGCCTGGAAGTTTTCCACAGCACCTTAAAAAATCATAATGTTGAGCAGCTGTTGCGAATCCATGCTCCATGCAGTGCAGTTACTGATAGAGTTGTTAGATGTGTGTTTAATAAGTGGTGATTTGCACACATCTGTTACTTCCAGTAATCCTAAGCACTAACAAGGTAGTGCTCAAGACTTTTCCAAACTAATTTCTAATTCTATTTCCACACCAAATAGTTATTTGTTGAATAAATGGAAACAGGAAGGACTTTGCATTGAATATGTTCACTCTTCCTTTCAAGGGAATTCATAGACTTCAATGTCTGTGCTTACTAAAAACAATTAGCTAGTCACGTGGTTGTCATAAGAACCGTTTAGCTTCCTAATCCTGTTACTAACCAAGAGACTTAAACCTTCACTCCACTCACAGGAATAGCTGGCTCAAAGAGACACTCCAGAGATAAGAACCTTTCTGTGTCCCTTTGTGTGCAAAGCTTGGTTGCTGTGTCCTGTTCCTCCTGAATTTTGTTTCTATTTCACAATTGTTTCAACAAAATGTATCCTTTTGCCCAAGTACCCTGACACAGACGGAAATTTTTTTGTGCACTTATAAGTAAGTTACAACCTTTCTTGTAGAAGTTCTTTTTCTTTAATTTATTTTCTTTCTAAATATTTTCTTTTTATTTAATTATTTTTATTAATTACAGTTTATTTATTTTGTAACCCCTCTGTACCTCCCTCCTTTCTCCCCTCCCAATTCCACCCTCCCTCTTCCCCACTGGTGTCCCTCTCCCAGTCCACTGAAAAGGGAGGTCTTCCTCTCCTTCTCTCTGACCCTAGTCTATCAGGTCTCATCAGGAATGGCTGCATTGTCTTCTTCTGTGGCCTGGTAAGGCCGCTCCCCACTCAGGGGGAGGTGATCAAAGAGAAGGCCAATCAGTTCATGTCAGAGACAGTCCCTGTCCCCATTACAATGTAGGCCACTTTGATACTGAACTGCCATAGGCTACCTCTGTGCAGGGGTTCCAGGCATAATATAGGATAAGCATACTAAAACCTGTACATTTTAGGAAGCTAATGGGGAAGGAGGACTCTGGCTAAGATGCTCAATACCTAATCAGAAAGGCAAAGAGGATGGACTTCAGAGAAGGAAAAAAAAATCAGGGAACAGGACAGGAGCCTACCACAGAGGGCCTCCGAAAGGCTCTATCCTGCAGCGTATCAAGACAGATGTTGAGACTCATAGCCAAACTTTGGGCAGAGTACAGGAAATCTTATGAAAGAAGTGGAAGATAGAAACACCTGGAGAGGACAGGAGCTCTACAAGGACAGCGACAGATCCTAAAAGTCTGGGCACAGGGGTCTTTTCTGAAACTGTAGAAGTTCTTCCAAGCAGAAAATAAACTGACTATTTTGTGCTCATTGTAAATTCCTTAAACATCTGAGCACTTATTTCATGGGGTCATGTTTTCTGAAAAGACGATTCTCGTGATTTTTAAGGCATTTTTCGGTTGCTTGTCACATTAATGGGGAAAACAATAAGAAATTGTGTTCTAGGATGGTTGCTTCCTTATTTCTAGTCACAGGACGAGCTGCTTCTGTCTGGAATACATTCTGGGATGCAGTGCAGAAAGAGGATAAAACATTCGCGACTGACAGAAGAAAGACTAGAAGAGACTAGCGAGACTACAACTCGCTAGGGCCAGACCAAGACCATTTATTTGCCAGGATTCCATGGCTGCTCATCAGCTTCTTCTGTGCTACAGGACACAGAAAGGGTCATTGGCATGATTGCAAACACAAGGCTCAGGCTTTCAGTACTCTTTCTTTGACCTCCTTCTTCAACATGTATTCATTACTACTGCAATTCTGACCATTTCTATTCCTGTTCTTGACATTTCTATTCCCATTCACCAATTCACAGCATCCACTTGGATTCTTCTCTCAGGGTTCAGGTAAGATGGCAGAAGCATTGCATATCCATAGCTGCAGCTGGCAGCTTGGTTTCTGGACCCATAATCATGCCAATCAGCACTTCCTACATAAAACCTTTTCAACAACCCTAGAGCCAAAGGCCTCAGTTGATGCCACCAGATTTTTCTTTCAATTCAAATCTTACAATTAGTCAGCTTTGTGTTTTGTTCACATTTATGCATTATGATGGTTATTTAGGCTGTGCACAATGGTCTCCAAGAATATGCTTCCTTAATCCATGCCTTCCTCCTACTCAGCAATGTTGCTAAAAAAATGCAGAGGCATTCAGTGAAGGTCATGAGCACACTGGTTGTTAAGGCAACAGGCAAGGGTTTCTTTTCCCCCAGCTCTCTGCTGAAAGAGACACCATACAGGCATTTCCTGGAGTTCCATGATTTTCCTGATGTTAAAGACTGTTTCCCATCCTGATAGACCAAAATCTACCCAGGTTGATCATATAGCACTTCATATAAGTCATGTGAACCAGCCTACTCATATAAGACATATAGCCTATATACCATATATGCTCAAATAAATATTTCTTGAATGAATATAGTCATTTTTGTTGGATCTATGAAATCATTTTATTGTCTTATCTTACAGCCACATGACAAGTGAGTAAGATTTAAAAAAAAAAATCTTAAAAAAGAAAGATGTGATCATCCCGCATACAAAGCAATTTCCAAAAGCAACAAATAGCCAGTAGTCACAGCAAAAGTAAAAACTCAAAATTCAGAGTTAAGTTACTAATCACTTATTCTTTGTTGTTGTTGTTGTTTATTTTTGGTATTGTGGTTTAATTACATTTCCCTCTTCTTTATTCCCTCGAAACTCGTCCGTATATCTTTCTCTTTTCTCTTTCAAATTCATTACCACTTTTTCATTTCTTGTGATTGAATGCCTATATGTATTTGGCTATACATGAATAACCTTAAATATCATCTACTGAGCCTGTGTAATGTTGCTTGTTTATATGTTTTCTGGGCTGATCGTATGGCCATGGATGGCTACTTGGTGCACTTGTCCCTGAAGAGGAGCAAATTTTGCTGCTAGTTTTCCTCTGTTGCCTGTAGTTCTCTGTGTAGGTTTGAGGCTTCAAATCACTTATTCTTACTGGAGGAATAATTTAATGGAGAAAGTATAGTTAGCAACAAAATGTCTTCCGTGTTGTGGGAGATAGATAGGAAAATCTGCACTAATTTTGAAGTTCAAAGGGTTTTATTTTGCTGACTTGTTCTTTAAAAAAAAATAGCAGGAAACCTTACAAAAGAAGAAGGAGATAGAAAGACAGGAAGGCCACAAAGAGAACAACAGAGCCAAAAAACCTGGGCCCATGGGTCCTGCAGAGACTGATCCTCCAACCAAGGACCATGCATGGGAGGACCTAGAACCCCTGCTAAGAGGAAGCACATAGGCTGCTCAGTTTCCAAGTGGGTTCCCTAATAAGGGGATCAGGGCTGTCTCTGACATGAACTCAGTGGCAAGCTCTTTGTTCACCTCCACCTGGTGGGTGTAGCCTTGCCAGAGCACAGAGGAAAATGATGCAGCCAGCCTTAATGAAATCTGATAAACAAAGTCAGCTGGAAAGGAAGGAGGACCTCCCCTCTCAGGGGACTAGGGAAAGGGTATAGGGGGAGAAGAAGGAGGGTGAATGGGACAAGGAGGAGAAGAGGGAGAGGGCTATAGCAGAGATACAAAGTGAATAAACTGAAATAAATAAATATAAAAAACAAAAATACAAAAAATATTTCCTTATTTTTCTGTGTGGGAACAGGTTGTAAGAAAAGACACACTCAGACACAAAATCAGAATAGAGGTTACTAAGAATCTTCACAAACAACCAAACAAAAGCAAGGCTTTCTAAGGATATTAAATAATGTAAAAATTCAATATTTTGGAGACTATTGGGCAGTACAATTGACTAAATATAAACAGAAAATATATACATTTAAAACTGAACTTTGAACATTTTAAGACTCATGGCTAAGAATGATTTTTACAACATACAAAAACAATCCTATTCAAAATATCCTCAAAAGTAAAATAAAATAAAATAATAAAATACCTTAGGGTAAACATACCAACCAAAAGGAAAGATTAGTTCAATAAAAAATTCAAAACACTGAGTGAGTAAAAGAACCACAGAAGACACGAGAAGATGAAAGGCCTCCCATGCTCTTAGACAACAGAATCAATATTGTGAAAATGCCTATACTACCAAAAGTGATGTACAGATGCAATGCTATCCCTTACAAAATACCAGTGAAAGGGCTAGAGGTGTACCTGCTGTAAGTCTGGGGTTTGATTTCTAGCATTGCATAAATTTACTGTGTTGTTGTAAAACTATATTCTCAGCATCTAGGTGATTCATTCAGGACTATAGAGGTTCAAGGCTATTTGTAGCAGTATATTGAGCTTGAGAACAACATGAGCTGTACAAGATCCTGATTTTAAAACTCCAACCATATTCTTCACAGAAAGAGAAGGGAAAACGACAAACGAAAGTCATGCGGGTTCACAGAAAGATCCTGGCTAGCCAAAATAATCCTGATCAAAAACAATATTGCAGATACTATGGTACCTGATTTAAAGTTATGCTACAGAGCCAGTGGAACAAAGCACAGAATTCTAGATGAATGAAAACAATCATGCAAATCAATTTAATACAGAAGAGGAGTCACATATCAACCAACACAGATACAGCCACCTGACTTGACAAATGCATACACTGGGGTGGGGACAGGGAAGACTCAACAAATGATGAATGAAAACTGGATATCCACACCCAGTAAAGTAAAAGGATATTCCTGTCTCTCGCCCTGTAAAAAAATATTAATTCCAAGTTGTTCAAAGACCTTAATGGATGGCCCAGCCACTCTGAAACTAGTAGGAGAAAGCAAAACAAAAAACATTTTGAGATATGGAAAGGCATATACAATGACTGTTAAAATTTATTTATCTTTTATAAATTATAATTTATTTGTTTTTTTATATCCCAACTGTAGCCCTCTCCCTCATCCCCTCCCAACCCTACTACCCTTCCTCTTCTACTTCCATGACTCTCCACTAGTTCACTGATAAGGGAGGTCCTCCTCACCTTACTTTTGACCCTAGCCTATCAGGTCTTAGAAGAACTGGCTGCATTGTCTTTCTCTGTGGCCTGGTAAGGCTGCTCTCCCATCAGCGGGAGATGATCAAAGAGTCAGCCACTGAGTTCCTATCAGAGACAGTCCCTGTTCCCGTTACCAGGAGACTGAGCTGCAACGATTTTCTTAAAAGGGCTCTATTGCTCAAAAATTCGATAAAGGCCAAGGTGAGGTCAAGGCAGGGCATGTACCAGAGTGATAGCTTTGTGGTTGAGAGCACTGGTTGCTATTTCAGAAGAGCCAGGTTCCTAGAACTGTATGGTCACTCACAACAGTTTATAATTCCAGTATATGATGTCCTCTCTGACCTCCTCAAGTAACAGGCATTTGTGTAGCGTAAACACACATGCAGACAAAACACTTATATTTTGAAAATGAAACTATTATAAGAAATATAAGAAAAATGAAATATAAAACAACAAAAAGTTTACAAAGTGGTGTCCCTTCAACATACCAATGGAAAGCAAGTAACCAGAGAGTCAATACAATAGACAAAAACAAAATCTTTGCTAATTATACATTTCTCAAGGGACTAGTAACCAAACAATGCAAAATATTAAAAAATAAACAAGAAATTAAGTGGTCCAATTGTTGCTAATAAATTCAAAATATGTTTATGTTGAAATCAACAGACAGCTTTCAGAGAGAGACAGAGAGAAAGACACAGACAGGAAACACATATTTGGGTGGGTAGGAAAGTATGTAAGATCTGGGAAGATGGTAAGGGGAAAATATGAAGAAGTACAAATGACCAATAACTACCAAGAGATGCTAACATTACTATCCAGCAAAGAAATGGAAATTAAGTCTAAAATTGTATTTCATCTCACTACAGTAAGAACAACAGTCACTAATATGACTTAGAACAAAATGTGGTTAAGGAGGTCACAATAGTAAAACACATATATACTGTGTGTTGGAAGGTAAGGTAGTCTAAACATTATGGAAATTAGCATGAAGGTTTTCTAAAGAGCTAAAACCACACCTACCATGGGACATAGGTATACTGTTCTTGGGTATTTACTTAAAAGACTCTAAGTTAATACAGCACATAGACACTTGAACATTGGCATTATTCCTAATACCTACATCACAGTACCAGATCATAGTGCCAGACTACCTGTCTATTAGCAGAGTCTTCCAAAGAAAATATAATTATATTTACATACAAATATAGGTGCATGTATAATGAAATTTTATTCAGTCATAAAGGTGAAACAGATGCAGCTGGAGTTATATTATGTAAATTAAGTATGCCAAACAAATATTTCATCTTTTTCTTATGTCTGGATCATAGATTTTATATAGATACATACATAAAATCCCGCACATGCACACATTCACACACACACATACACACGCACACACACCATGAAAGTAGGAAAAAAAAAAAAACAACAGACAAAATAGTTCACTTGCCAAGGTTCATGATCTGGGTTTGACACTCAAAACCTACAGGGTAGAATAAACTTCCCCAAGTTGTCCTTTGGCTCATGTGGTAAATGTACAAATAAATGATCACTCATCGCTCACTCACTCACCCAATGTAAAGCTTCATTAAGACAATAAAAGGGTCAAGATGGGGTAAGAAAAGGAAAACAGTGATCAGAGTGCACTGAGTACTTGTACAGGTAAGGTCAGGACGGTGTATAACAAATATATTCCAAGTGTGATTGAAAAAAGAAATGTGGAGTGAACAGCGGTAAGGAGAAACACACCTGTTTAATCTCAACATTTATGAAGGTTCACAGATTCAATTTTAACAGTATGCTGGCTAACGAAGTAAAATGACATTAGTAAACAGTTATGTGTGATTTGTTTTAAATGAAGTATAAAATGGCTTATTACAACTAATTTTTTCTATAACATTAAATAAAATCATAAAGGGAATCAACATTCCTCAGTGTGCTGATAGGGACAAAGGACCAGCTAGGATACAGTGGAGACCATCAGAGCTGATCACACTGGACAACATGCATAGCTCATTTAAGCAAAATAATGCCTTCCCTTTTAATTTTTACATTAATTCTATTAATCTTTTGAGAACGTTGTACATGGATACCGAACTTACAACATTCTCATCCTGTACTTTATCCCCTCAACTCCTCTTGTACCTCTCTCTTCCTTTCAACTTCATGAACTCTTTCAACTATTTTCTATTTGTTTTGTTAAACTATGGCCAAATGTTCATGTCTGTCCTCCTGTATAATACAGTAGCAATAGGAACTAAGTTTATAATCTGAATTTTTAATTAGGAATAGAAATATTGTCTATAGAACCTTGCACACAAACAGAACAGAGTATAATCTTCCACCTGACCCTAGTCTATCAAGTTTCACCAGGACTGTCTTTCATAGTCAGTGGACTGAGGAAGAGGCATGGGAGGAGAGGAGAGAGGATGGGATTGGGAAGGAATTAAGGTGGGACTGCAGCTGGGATACAAAGTGAATAAATTGTAATAAATAAAAATATATTTTTTTAAAAAAGAGTATATCTTCTCAGCACCTCATGGAACCTTCTCAAAAAATGACCAAGTCATTGGGCATAGAGCAAACATCAAAAGATACAGGAAGATTGAAATAATCCCTTGTATCATGTCAGACCACCGTGGTCTAAAACTAGACTTCAACAAAAACAGAAATAACAAACTGCATACACACATGGAAACTGAACAACTCTCTACTCAATGACACCTGGGTCAGGGAGGAAATAAAGAAAGAAATTAAAAACTTCCTAGAGCTTAAGGAAAATGATGGTACAACTTACCCTAACTTATGGGACACAAAGAAAGCAGTGCTAAGAGGAAAGTTCATAGCACTAAGTGTCTTCATAAAGAAATTCAAGGCATCACATACAAGCAACTTAATGGCATACCTGAAAGCACTAGAAAAAAAAAATAGACACACCCAAGGGGAGTAGAGGCCTGGAAATAATCAAACTCATGCTGAAATCAAACATTACAAACAAAGAGAACAATTCAAAGAATCAACAAAACCAAGAGCTAGTTCTTTGAGAAAAATTAACAAGATAGAAAAACATTTAGCAAAACTAAGTAAAAGGTAGAGGGACACTGTCCATATCAACAAAATCAGAAATCAAAAGGGGGACATAACAATAGACACTGAAGAAATCCAAGGAATAATTAGGTCCTATTTCAAAAGCCTATATGCAAAAAAATTTGAAAATGTAAATGAAATGAATAATTTTTCTTGATAGACTCCACTTACCAAAGCTGAATCAAGATCAGATAAATAGATTTAATTGTCCTATATCCCCTAAGGAAATAGAATCTATCATCAAAAGTCTCTCAAGCAAAAAAAAAAAAAACCCAGTGCCAGATGGTTTCAGCACAGAATTCTACCAGACCTTCAATGAAGAGCTAACACCAATATTCTTCAAACTATTACACAAATAGAAACAGAAGGAACATTACAACCTCATTCTTTGAGAGCACTGACAGGTTGGTACCTAAATTGCACAAAGAAAGAGAACATCAGACCAATCTTGCTTATGAACATTGATGCAAAAATACTCAATAAAATACTTGCAAACTGATTCCAAGAACACATTAAAGATATCATCTACCACGACCAAGTAGGCTTCAGCCCAAGCATGCAGGGGTGAAAATTCAGCAATGTAATCTACCACAGAAACAAACGGAAAGAAAAACAAAACAAACAAACAAACAAAAAACCACATGATCATCTCCTTAAATGCCAAAACATCATTTGACAAAATTCAACACCCCTTCATGTTTAAAGTTTTGGAGAGATCAGTTATACAAGGCACATATCTAAACAATAAAAGCAATATACAGTAAGCCTATAACCAATATCAAACTAAATGAAGAGAAACTTAAATCAATCCCACTGAAATCGGGGACAAGGCAAGACTACCCACTCTCTCCTTATCTCTTCAACATAGTTCTTGAAGTCCTTGCTAGAGCAGTAAGACAACTAAAGGAGATCAAAATGATACAAATCTGAAAGGAAGAAGTCAAAGTATCACTATTTGCAGATGATATCATAGTATACATGACTGACCCCAAAAATTTTACCAGAAAATGCTTTCAGCTGATTAACACCTTCAGCAAAGTGACTGGATAAAAAATTAACTCAAAAACTGAGCAGCACACCTGTATACAGAAGACAAAAGGGCAGAGAAAGAAATCAGGGAAACAAAACCCTTCACAATAACCATAAAGTACAGTGTTGTAACTCTAACCAATCAAGTGAAAGACCCATATGAAAAAAAAAAAACAACAACAACAACAAAAAACAAAAAACAAACAAAAAAAAAAAACTTCCAGTCTCTGTAGAAAGAAATTGAAGAAGATATCAGAAGATGGAAAGATACCCCACACACCTGTGGAAACTTAATTTTTGACTAAGAAGCCAAAACTATACAATGGAAATAAAGGCAACATTTTTAACAAATGATGCTGGTCTAACTTGATGTCTACATGTAGAAAGCTACAAATAGTCCCATATTTATCACCCTGCACAAAGTTAAAGTCCAAGTGGATCTAAGATCTCAACATAAAACCAGACACACTAAAACCAATAGAATAAAAAGTGGGGAAGAGCCTTGACCTCATTGGAACAGGAGACAACTTCCTGAATAGAACACCAAAAGCACAGGCTCTAAAATCTACAATTAATTAATGGGACCTCATGAAACTGAAAAGCTTCTGTAAAGCAAAGGACACAGTCATCAGAACAGAACTACAGCCTACAGACAGGGAAAAGAGCTTCACCAACCCTATATCTGACCAAGCGCTGGTATACAGTATATATAGAGAACTGAAGACGTTAAACACCGGCAAACCAAGTAATGCAATTAAAAAATGGGGTACAGAGCTAAACAGAATTCTCAACAGAGGAATATCAAATGGCAGAGAAAAACTTAAAGAAATACTCAACATCCTTAGGCATGTGAGAAATACAAATCAAAACAACTCTGAGATTTCACCTCACACCCATCAGAATGAATAAGATCAAAAACTCAAGGGATGATGAATGCTGGAGAGGATGTGGAGAAAGGGGAACCTTCCTCCATTCCTGCTGGGAGTACAAACTTGTACAACCAGTTTTGAAATCAATGTGGTGCTTTTTCGGAAAATTAGGAATAGAGCTACCTCAAGATCCAGCTATACCACTCCTAAACATAAACCCTAAAATGTCCCATCATTCAATAAGTACAGTTGCTTAACCATGTTCACAGCAGCTTTGTTTGTAGTAGCCAGAATCTGGAAACAACCTAAATGTCCCTCAATGGAAGAATGGATACAGAAAGTGTGGTACATTTACACAGTGGAATACTACTCAGGAAGTAAAAACAAGGAAATCATGAAATTTGCAGGCAAATGGTGGAAAGAAGGAAAGATCATCCTGAGGGAGGTAACCCAGAAACAGAAAGACACATATGATATATACTCACTTATAAGTGGATATTAGCCATATAACATAGTATAAATATATTAAGATCTATAGCCCCAAAGAAGCTAAACAATAAAGAGGACCCTAGGGAAGATGCTTAATCCTCATTTAGAAGGACAAACAGGATAGACATTGGAAGTAGGAGAAGACAAGGAACAGGACAAGAGTCTTCCACAGAGGACTTCTGAAAGACTCTACCCACCAGGTTATTGAAGGAGATACTGAGACTCATAGGCAAAATTTAGGCAGAGTGGCAGAATCCTTATGAGAGAAGAGGAAGATAGAAAGGCCTGGTAGGGTCAGGAACTCCACAAGGGGAACAACAGAGCCAAAATACCTGGTCCCAGGGAGGTCCTGCAGAGACAAATACTCCAACCAAGGACCATGCATGGAGAATATCTAGACCCCTGTTCAAAGGAAGCCCATTGGTTGCTCAGTTTATAAGTGGGTTCTCTAGTAAGGGGTACAGGGACTGTCTCTGACATGTACTCAGTGGCATGCTCTTTGATCATCTCCCCCTGGGGGGTGCAGCCTTGCCAAGCCACAGAGGAAGATGGTGCAGCCAGCCTTGATGAGATCTGATAAGCTAGGGTCAGATGGAAGGGCAGGAGGTCCTCCCCTATCAGGGGACTAGGAAATTGGCATAGAGGGAGAAGAGTGAGGGTGGGTTGGACTGGGAAGAGCTAAGGGAGGGGGCTTCAAGGGGGATACAAAGTGAATAAATTGTAACATGTATATATATATATATATATATGTATATATATGTATAATTAAATACAAAAGAAATAGAAATATATTGGAATTTTTAAAATTCACATGAACACATAGACTGTGGATTCCTATGCTTAGAACTTACTCATATCTACATCCTGCTGGCTCTGGCTCCTGCTCATTTTGCACCCTTTGGCTTGTCCTGTTGTTTTGTTACTTCACAGACTAAACATGGAATATAGATGTTTCTTTTTCTATGATAAGCCAAGCACCACTTTTGTAAAATATAAAAAGCACCACCTCCATGAGAAGCCAATGAACTGGGAGATGTGACTTTGCTGCCGGTTTGAGTATGTAATATAAAATTTCTCAAAAAGCTCCTGACGAAAATCATCACCTTTATGTTCTCATTGGCCAACTTTTGCTCATAAGTAACATGACCCATAAGATTGAATTCTTAATATGTTAAACATACAGCAAGAACTACAGACCTTTCCTTGTGCATGTGTTGCCATGTGGTGTCAGCACTATGACCTTGTTCTCATTGTCATTTACACCTATGTAAAGCTGAAAAAAACAAAACAAAACAAACAAACAAACAAAAAGGACAAAAACTCTCCAGTAAGGGTGAACACAAATATTGACATTATACACTGTCTTTCTATATGCCTGCATGTTCTGTTTTAGAATGGTGACAGTAAAATTTAAAATATCTATGGACATCTCTAAATAATCCTTACCCTTTCTTTCCAGGACTGATTATAAAAGATCAATTCTGACTATGCTGGTTTGCATGATTATGAGCTCAAAGTGATCTCACCATGGTCTAGTAAAGAGGGGAAGTACTGTGAATGTCTCTAAGAACAGGAAAATCGGTTTACCTAGTGTGAGAGTAATTAGGCAGAAGCAGTACAGAATATAAGAGATTGATCTTCTGTGGACATTCCAAGGTTTTACAAGATGTGAAGCTAAGCAGATTAGGAATGATCCAAGTTTATATAAGACGTCTTGGACAAAGCTTACAGATGTAGGACTGCCCAATGGCAGCTGAAATGTAGTCATGCTATTATGTCTGATCTTAAGAAAGTGGAGAATGGATTGCCAAAAGTCAACAAGGAAGCCCAGGGGAGAAAGGAGGGCAGCAACGAACATTCAACAGAAACCAGGCTAATGGTTTCTTGATCCACCTGGATCTTCTGTTTCCAGATTCATGTCTTACACAATGGAATATTGATTATATCATTATATTTCAATAAATTTCACTACCAATAAAGTCTACCCGTATGCTTCTTGCTACATGCTGAGGATTCAACATTCTAAAGAAGATAAATTCATCCCAATGCACATTTCCTACCAAGAGAGATATTGTGATAGAAAGCTTATACAAAAATTTTGGCTTAGCGTGGAACACTCATTAATTTCTCTAAGCTTTGGTTACTGTGTTTGGGAAATGGAGTTAATGAAGCATGTGGAGAAATTAAATAAATGAATACATATTAGCTACAACAGTGCTAGAAAAACTCTAATTTTAAAGCCACATGTTAAATAGCCTCACTGTCATTGCAGATTACAGTGCTGGTGAGAAGTTGAGCTGAAGGAGTACATGTTAGTCCTAAAGCTCTGTCATTTCCTACCATAAAGGTAAAGACACGGGAACTGCATTTCAGAAGCAGGCTGTGATGTGTTTTGGGTCAATGAGCTTAGTGTTTTTTGATGTCTGCTACCAATAAAAAGAAAATAAAAAAGGCTCTGAGCCAGTTGTAATGAATATTGAAATGATTTAGATTTTGAATAAGGTTAATCGATATTTACACCCATACTTATGGGAATGTGAATACTAACTGAATATCTGATATTAAGGGGATTATTGCCAATTTTGGAATGACATTGAATCATGGTTATATTTTAAGGCAGTCCTATCTTTAGGAACATATAATTAAATATTTTCTAATGAAATGACTCAACATTTGAGATTTATTTCAAAATTGTTGGAGGAGATATGAGGTAGGAGTATTGATGAGCCAAAGTTAGCAATGAATTTGTAATTACTAAGACTTGCTAAATAGTTTTCATTATACATCTGTACCAATTTTTATGTTTCAATTTTTCTTTCAAAAAAGAGCTTTTTTCCTTGTAGTGAAACAGAGTATCTCTATCTTCCTATTCTCTGTGGTATCCCATTGCATTTTATCTTAATATGATAAAACAGACAGAGCCAAGGAAAAAGTCAAAATAATATTCACATTTAGATAAATAAACATATCATGTGATAACCATTGTATTAAACACAAAATTATTACTTAATTAGAAATAAAGTGGAATACAATTTTACTAAATGATGAAGGCTCTGATATTAGACTTATTGGATTGAATGCTGCATCCCAAAAAGTTAAAAGAATTTCACAGAAAACAATGGCAATAAACATATTGTCATCTCAAAGACCTTGAAGGTGGGAACCAGCTTACTTTAAAGAAAAGCAAATATGAACATTATTGGATGACGTTATTGGATGAATTATATACATCAAGTTTACAAAGTTGATCAAAGCTCTCATTTCATGCTCTTCTACCATTCTCACCTTGGGGTGTTGGACTTTAGTTGTCAAATGTATACTTAACAATGTAAGCCTTGTTAAAATGTCAGCCTCTAGCTAAAACGTGTTCTCACACAATGCTTTGACTCCTCCTATTATAATGTATGCTTATTAGTATAATACTCTACTCAGTTGTGCTTGGAACCTTTTGAAACATACCACTCCTTTCTCTTCTCATTGTTCAGAGTAGGGATCTCATCTTCTAATGCTGTGACCCTTTAATAGTTCCTCAATTTGTAGTGATCCCCAACCATAAAATTATTATGTTGCTATTTAGTAACTGTAATTTTGTTACTGTTATGAATTATAATATAAATATCTGATATGTAGTATATCTGACATATGATCCCCTGTGAGAGGGTTCTTCAACCCTGAATGGTCACAAGCCACAGGTTGAAAACCATCTAGAGCATCTCTCAAAGCTCACTGTATACCATCGAAATAATCTTGAATAACTACATTGCCTTAGATGAAGAACTAGAAGAGGAGTGTACCTGTTTCTATTCACAGGACTAGACCAAGTCTTCAATGGTTCACACTAAATTGTTCTTTTCTTCCTGAATAATTATGAACATACAGGCCTAACCTGAAGTACAAAAAACATTTAGTCTTTCTGAAGCCCGTTTGGGTGTGATAGATGAATTCTAACAGTAGTCCATGTTCTTCCAGACAAAGCTCTGTCACGAGTTCTGACTGAAGGAGAATCTTTGTTGGTGAGGTGTGATGACTTTTAGAGTGTCTTATATGACATCAGTTAAAAAAATTTTTTTCTTGAATCAGTGAATTAATGAATGAATGAGTTAAATAGTTTTATCTATATGTCTTAGACTTCAAATTGACATCTAGATTTTCTCAGAAAGGCCTTTGGTCCATTTACCAAGTCTCTTTTCCCTTCCTGGATTGGTCCAAAGCAAGCTCCTTCATTATATTTCTCTTTTTAAAACATTTGAAATTGTCCAGTTTGGGGCAGTTGATTTTTCTCAGTGCTGCTTCAACAAAATAAAATAATAGATTATTATTTTATTTAACTTTCTTTTCCTTTTTATTATGCCTTTCTCTTAGACTAAACAGTTATTTTTTTTTTTTAATTTTCACTGTCTGTGTTTCTGTCTCATTGCTTTCCCCTGCCCCGTGTCTCTCTCTCTCATCTCCTCCCCAACAACTGCCCTGGATAAAAACAGTAGCGTGTGACCTGGTGTATATACTTAAGCTCC
This sequence comes from Meriones unguiculatus, assembly GCF_030254825.1. NCBI lineage: Eukaryota > Metazoa > Chordata > Mammalia > Rodentia > Muridae > Meriones > Meriones unguiculatus. The sequence goes on along the minus strand of NC_083364.1, from coordinate 44,228,365 downwards.
TGAAATTGAGTGTGATGTGTTAGAACATTTGCTAAGAGCAAACTTACAAGAACAAGTTCAATGTGGAGAACAATGTTTTTATTTTTCTAGTACAGATGGAAGTTTTTTAAAATCAAAAACCCGTATTTATTTCTAGTCTCCGCATTTCCCACAATCTGGCTTTATTTTTTTTTCTCTGTGGTTATTTTTCTAGGATATCTGCAATACTTCCATACCAAATTTATTTTCAAGCTTTTTAAAGTAATTTGCTACTTTTTAGTTTAAGATTGCTAAAGGCGAAAATTCCTAATGGCTAGGGTTCAGCTCCTTAGTTGTGATCTTGCTTAAGGTTAATTTTTTTCTTTATTTTATTCAAAAAGTGTTCAAAATAAAAATATAAATAATTTAATAGAGAAATCAGGACATTGGCAGAGCCAAATTTGGAAAGCCCAACTACCTGTAATGTACCTGGTTACCTGGAAATGAAGACACTGCCGCGTTACACTGCTGGCTAACTCCGGCCTGCTCTGCTGCAGCTTAACACTTAACAGTGTGAGCAGATTGGAGGTACCGTGGAATCAAGTCTGGAAGCTCCCTGACCCTCTTTCTCAACTCCACAAATGAAACTTGTGCAAAAGCTTTAGCAAAAAAGAATGACTTCAGAGGATGAGTGCAGCGGAGATCTAGCATGTGATTAAAATCAGTAATTCCTTAGACTAATAGGAGGTGTCTCTCATGTCATACAGAGCCACCTTGCTTGGGAAGCCAGTTCTGACCCTTAGAAAACATGAGCCAGTTGTGTCTGAGTCCCATGTTTATTTCCTTCATCTATAAGATGGAGCAATGATAGTCAGGTACCACACAGGATGATGATCAGCAGTTGGTATCTGTAATATACGTAGGATAGTGATTACCTTGTGGTAAAATTTTAGAGAATATTCTGAATGTGAACTCAGATGCACATATTTGTATCATGTACAAACATAGGAGATCAGGTAGCTTACTGCCCGAGGTGGTTTCCATCTAAGGCATGGATGGAGGGCTGCTTGCTACAATCAGTAATTACCGTGCTTGCAAGTCTTATTATTAAATTATTTCTACCAAGGCAAGACTCTGTATAATTTATTGTAATTCACTTGCATGACATTCTCTCCCTAGCCAGCTATTGTTCTCAAATTATTCTCATATTGGTTTAGAATAATCCGATTTGACCCATATTTACTGTTGCCAGGAAGATTAAACTGAAGTCTTTGGCAGCCAAAAGAAAAAAAAAAAAAAAAAAAAAGTAAAAAGCAAGAGCTCAGCTTAGTAGTCTTGGACTAATCCTTGTCATTCACAGACTCAGGGCAGCTTTGCACCCTACCCTAGGAACACCTTGGGAGGCATTTGGCCCAATTCCTTGACTGCTCTGGGATGATGCTGTTAAAGGTCTTATTCTGGAAAACAGAAGCTCAATGTGTCACTAAAGCCTCACTCCAAACAAACACTTGGCAAGAGGAGTTTATTTCTCTTTTAACCCCAAGGACTGTGTGCATGCTAAGACTATGGAAATTATAGCTATTGAAACTGCTTTTTTACCATGAAAGCACAACTCTACGGTGGTTAGGAAGAATGTCAAATCAGGGAAGGTTGAGTTTTATTGTAGAATATGGGGAAATAAAATGCTAGCAAGTTTGCAGTTTGCTACTTTAGGGTAATCGTTTGAAATACATGCACACCTGTGAACTCTGAAGCATTCCATACCACACATAATGTTTGATTAATCATCTAAGTGATTACACTAAGTGGCATCCACAATAATTTAAACAGATATATAAATGGTTTGTAATTACAGGATATTGGGTTCTATAATTCATTGCTTAGCAAAGAGGTATTTGTTGTGTAATTACAGCATCTTTGTGAAATATTTGCTCTGCATTTCTGGTGTACTTTATCCTAAGCTTGCAGGCTAGCGACTATCATTGGCACCCTGATTTCTAAACTTGAGAAGTCTTTAATAAAGGAAATGGCAATAATTACCTTTGAAGATGAGTCACTGTATCACATTTATGAAGACCAGCAATGTGGGAAGATTTATGATAACAATATTCAAAAGCAAACACAGTTAACATTTGATTTTTCCACATCATTGCAGGGCCACACTGGTGTGACTAATAATGCAACCTCAGAATTATGTTTGCAATAACTCAAACCATGGCCCACATCAGACTCATTCTGTGGACCCCAGGACTGTGTAACTAATATAGCAAGACACCATGCATATGTACAATGGAAAAAAAAAACATAGATGAACCCCCACACTTAGATACTAGGGTAAAATTCAAGACCATCTAATTTTTGTAAAAATCAGAATTAAAATTGTTCATATACCTTATGAATGGAATGATAGATTTAGTTAAATATATGAAGCTGTAATTGTGTCCAGTTATCCATATCACTGAAATTGATATTTAAAAATAAGATATATGCATGAGAGGTACAGACACCAACAGAGGCAAAGAGAGATGGAGAGGAGCAAAAGAATTGAACTTTCATTAATTGTACTATTAGTTCAATATAAGTACTTTAGAGATATTTTTATTTAATAATGAACAATAGTATTTGAGGTGCACATCCCAAGATTCAGTTAGTGGAAGTTAAGCATAGAAATAAACACACAAATAAAATAATTTATTATGACACCATATGGAAAATTAGAGATTCTGCATTTCAGTAGTAACGGTAGCATTATAAATAACACAAATGGGCTTCAGGTAGCACAGTTTGAAGGGAACACTTTGGAACTCTTTGGTATTGTTCTGAGGATCAGCAAACAAGGAGAATCTAATCTCTTTGACATTCTAGAATAAGGCGTAAATACCCGAAGCTCAAGCTTTGCTTACACTGAATACTTTGAGAGAAACTTGACCCCTAATGATAGAATAGTTTAAATATTAGAAAAGAAGGAGTTCAGTTAATGAGACTGAATAATGTATAATGAATGCATTACAGGAAGAAAGACACACATACCTGGACACATTTCTCTCACACTGAGAATATGTATATATGTGGTTATAATAGGAGAACATATCTGAACTTCTTAAAACAATACCATTATACTTAATTGCACTCATGCAACAAGAAATAAACAAATAGAAAAAAACACAAAAAAGCAAGGAAGGAAGAAAAGAAGAAAGGAAGGAAGAAAGAAAAGAAGGAAGGAAGGAAGGAAGGAAGGAAGGAAGGAAGGAAGGAAGGAAGGAAGGAAGGAGAGGTGATGGTAGGCTTGTTGGGAAGAATGGATTCAGTGTGAGAGAGGGGAGGAGGAGAGAGAAGAATGAGAAATGACTAAAATCGATTACATATATGTCTAAAAGTGTTGACACTTTTAAATGAAAAATGACACAGGAACTTCATCCTAGAAATATGAAAATTAGTCATATGGAACTAAATTCTTTTTCTTTTTCACTGGGAGAAAATATTAAAATGTGTCTGAGATTTCTAGTAAATATAAACATACAAAGACTGAATTTCTTGATAAGCCCCACTGAGCTAAATAAGAAATGGAATAGGATGATTTGTAAACCTCTAGCTATCACTTTTAAGATCTCTCTACCTCAGCCTGTATTATCTGGAGTTAAACATAGGCGCAGCAAAGATTTACTGGACAGTTTTTTTTTAATAGATATTATAAATCTCTATTCATCACTCAGGTTAAACCAGAACTGGATGGTGCAAGGCTTGTCTAGAATGCCTGAGGCCACAGAGTTCAGAACTCAGCACAACAGAAGGAACAAAAGTCATTATTTGGTTATTTGAGGTTCACAACTAGAAGGATAACCTGTTCAGACGTATAACAAACAATCACATGCTGGAATAATGTTCTCAAACACCTCAGTTTCAAGGATTTGTCATTGTTGAATCATTGTGCGTGCTTCCAATTAAATCCATTTCTCTAGCAGTTGACCTGTATTTTACACTAAAACCATAAAAAAAAAAATATCTTGCATGCGGCAAACCAAATTCAAAATATCACCAAGCACAGGTAACTACCTTAAATTGTCTTGAACTCTTTTATTTTTCTTTTTTTTGGAACAAAAGAAATGTGAAAGTTTACAGGATAACTAAAACAAACCAAAAACAACAAAAATGAAACAAACAAAAACCTGTCACACTGCCAACCTAACCCATTATATCCTTGACAGCAGTAATAACCCCCTTCACCTCTGATTAAGCTCTGCACACTTAAGACACCCTTTTAACTTCTATTTTAAAAGTTGCAAACCATGCGTTTTATGTCCCTTATGCCTACTTCCTTGTGTATAATTGTCAGAAATTGATATTCTGGGACTCCTTACCATTCAGTTTCATCTACTGTGTGAAAAAAAATTTCAAATTCTGAGCAACTAGAACTGTTTTGCATTTTGTTCACTTCTAAGTCTTTAGCATCTAGGAGACTATGATCTTACTAAGCTTCCACAAGATCTTCTCCTATAGTTTTGAGTGACATTTTAATATAAGTTGCAAACTTATTTTATTGCCTCTATCTTTTTCCTCAGTTTAAAATTTGCATTTTCAACTGCGTCTGAATCATACCAAGCTATCACTAATTTAGGTGAGACTGAACTAATTATTTGCTCTCTATTATCTTTGTGACAGTCTCTTCTGTACTCTCACGTAGTCTTTGTGGTGAATACTAAGGAGTTAAAGAGGCTTCCAATGAAAGACCTTTGTGTTATGCCCCAAATTCTCCCTGGTGCCTTATCTTTGCTCTCTTCTTGAGTATAGCTTGTTTTGATGTCATTGTTGAGGTACCCTTGTTCAAATGATGACCTTATCATCTTAATATCTGTCTGTCAAGATTACATACTGCTTCACTTCCAAATATAACTGTATCATTCTTTCTCTTCAAAATGTTCAGTGCAGACATTGGTTTCAAACTAATACTTCTAATAAAGAGATCATACTATGACATAGCTTCTATACCTTTTCAGGGCCTAATTTTTTATGCATTTCCAACTCAGTAACAATTTCATCTTCTCTATCTATGACTGGTTGCCATAATCCTTAGTACTCTCAATACCAGGCATCAATTACCCAGAAAATTCATCTTTCAAGCTTCACCCTGTATTGAGAGACTTAGCTTATCCTTATAGCAGGTGTGTTTACTTCCTCATGAATGCATGCCATTTCTCTCCACTTATATTATATTATATTTGTATACTATTCATATCACTACATATCTGCTATGCTCATTTTATATATTTCTATTTGGTGTTAGTAAAACATGAGCGTTTAGAGGCTTGAGATTCTATGTAGCTCATCTTTGTAATTTCAGAACCCATTAAAGAGGGAAGTGCAAGTATGGAAAAAACATAAGACAGAAAAAATTGAAAGAAAAAGAAAAAAAAATAATAAAAGGAAGGAAGGAGACTGTGAGTTCAGATATTTATATGATATACTAAGAATGTGAAGGATCTTAACTTTTAGAATATATGCAAAAGAATACAAGTCATTGTAAGTTCATGAATAAAGAAATATTAAAAGTCATTTTTTTTCTCAGCCCTTAAAACTTACACCATCATTAAACTATTATGGAAACAGAGAAGTCAGGACCAACAACTAGGAATTTAGATCTAAGACAGGAAATGTCTCCACCCATTGCTGTCCACCAGTTTGGGTGTCTTGCTCACTTTGCCTCTTTTTATACCACTGCATTTAAAGTGTTCGAGATACTCCTGCTTTCCTTTTAAAATCATCCCACTAAAGTGATCTTTGAAGACCTTGTACTCTTTCCTCTATGATCCCAATATTTATCACAGCTATAGCGTCTGACAAATGGCAGACACCCATTGTCAATGTTCTTTCATTATATACCATTTCATTTCTTCATTTTATTGGCATGCACTCCATTTTCTTTTTATTTTATTTCTATTTATTTATTTCTCATCATTTTACAAAGATGAGCTACATAGAATCTCAAGCCTCTAAACGCTCATGCTCTCAATTCTTTCATTTATTTTTTAATTATACTTTATTTACTTGGTATCCACCCTCTAGTTCCCTCCCTCCTCCCCTCCCAATTTCTCCCTTCCTTCCCCTTCTCCACACACTCCCCTCCCCAAGTCCACTGGTAGTGGAGGGTTTCTTTGTCTTCCTTCTGATCCTAGTCTGTTAGGTCTCATCAGGAGTGGTTGCATTGTCTTCCTCTGTGGCCTGGTAAGGCTGCTCCCTGCTCAGGGAGAGGTGATCAAAGAGCAGGCCAATCAGTTCATGTCAGAAGCAATCCCTGTTCCCATTACTATGGAACCCACTTGGACATTGAACTGCCATGGGCTACATCTGTGCAAGGGTTCTAAGTTATCTCCATGCATGGTCCTTGGTTGGAGTATGAGTCTCAGGAAAGACACCTGTGCTCAATTTTTTTGGTTCTGTTGCTCTCCTTGTGGACCTCCTATCCTTTCCAGCTCTTACTATTATTTCCCACTTCTTTCATATGATTCCCTGCATTCTGCCCAAAGTTTGGCCATAAGTCTCAACATCTGCTTTGATAGTCTGCAGGGCAGAGCCTTTCAGAGGCCCTCTGCGGGAGACTCCTAACTTGTTTCCTGTTTTCTTCTTCTTCTGGTGTCCATCCTCTTTGCCTTTTGGAGTGGGGATTGCTTCCTCTCAATTCTAATCTACTCTTCAGTGTTTGTCTGGATTCTTTGGTAAATAAATGTTAAAAAAATCTCACTGAATTACATTCTAAAACCTGGCTTTTAACTGAACTCTTCTTGTGAATTGAAAAACATATCCTTAAAATTCTGTGAGTTCTTTATGATGTAATGGTTTTCTGCGATTCTTCTTGCTCACCCTTGACCCAGCATTTTGCAACCTTGTTGATAAAAGCCCTGGCCACCATGGTTTTCTTTCATTTGTGTTGTGCATCATCACTGAGACTTTGGGGGTTTTCTTTCTTAAGGCTCTTACAGAAATGCAGTGTATCCTGAAAAATACTTTGATATATAATTGACTAAACCCTAATTGTCCTTTTGGGGAAGAACTTATTTTTTACTTAGAGTCCCCTAGCTGTCAAAAGGTGGTGAGAAGAAAACTCAAAGTGTTCATTCGTGAAAGCTTTGCCATCTTTGGTCTGTGACTATGCTATTATACACAATGCCAGAAAAGAATTTTAACGATGCCATGGCATATATTTTTATGTATATATGTCAACATATATGATTACTTTGCAGTTACACTATACTTTTATGTTCATGAGAGTGCTGCTAGGTAAAAATGAAACTGTGCAGAAAAAGTGCAGCAAGAAAAAAAACTATATTTGGAAATGTTTTCATCAAGAGTGAATTATTGTCAACATTTTATGGACATTCTTCCAAACCCATTTTTCAAAGTTTGGTATATTTTCCATATATATTTATATTCCCTACACATTCCATCTTTGACATTTAAAATTTAAATTTAAAAGCATTTGATATAACTCTCTGCGTGTCTTATGACTATTTAATGTTTTTATAATGGAATTACATCAATATATAGCTTATTAGTACCTAATAAAATTAGCAATTTGTTTATTTTCAGTCATATCCACTCATTGCAGGCTCAAATATCTTGAGACTTTTGTCTGACATTTAATACCATTTAATACAAAATATTATTTAATAACAAAATAGCTACTATTTTTTGTTTAAGGAAAAATATAGATTATAACCAAGTATAGGCTATGTTATTTTGTTTGGTTTGGCAGTACCTGAGCCTTGGATTTTATGCAAAGTAGACAAGTGTTCTATCACTGAGCTATAAGATCTCTCTCTCTCTCTCTCTTTAACCTCCTGCCTTGCCCTTTAAAGTAGATGGGATTACATGAACTGGAATATTAATGATAGGAAATGAGCTATCATTAAAAAATAGCTAAACTCAGTCTTGAAACTCAAGCATCTGGGCCAATTAGGAGGCAGCAAACTAAAGGATCTGGACACTTGTAATTCTTCAATTATGCCAGCATTGAATTGAGTCTTAAAAATACACATCCGCATATCCAGAAGGAAATAATTACTATAACCATTCTGAGACATCTATTTCATCATATACAGAAACATGAGGCTGAAAGTAGGAACATTTGCAGTGTTTCAAAACAGAATTCCAGAAGCTAATAAAAACTAAAAGAAGAAAGGAAAATCACCATGAACACTTACATTCTCTAGTACACAAATATCAAGAAATGTGAAATTCTAGTGCCCTGTCAACTGTAACTTGGGCCCATTGTGAATATGCAATAATTGAGAGCTAAGTGCATATTTGGTAATAGGAAATGGTACCTAGGCTGAAGATGAAAAATGTTACTGTTACTTTGGGAAACAGAACTCCGAATTTTCCGATATTTTTGTTGTTAAATCTCAGCTATCATGTTGCATTAGCATCATTTTCTGAATTTAATAGTGGATTACTCCATTGTTGCTTTCAAGGGAGAGAGACTCCTTCTCCTAATATATTTAAAGTGATGGGATTTGTTTTAAATTAAATTAACAAGAAAACACAGGTTTTTCCTGATGTAGAAGTGACAAACAATAAGCCCACATTCCACCTTCAATTACACAATTTAATCAACATAGTAGTTAGGAGGTTCTTAATTTTTAAATGTATATACATTAAGAGGGTTGAGAGACATAATAACTCTAAATTACCTCCAACAGCTACCCATAATACCGCAGGATCTACAGCATAAGCAGTCACTGCCAGATTTTCCAGTTTTAGTAACACACTACGATTGTGAAAACATTTCTTATTTCCAACATTTTCTTCATATAAGTTTAGAGAATAGGAGCATCAAGGCGAAGAAAACATTTCACAGAGGGAGAAAAAAAAGTGACTCCAAAGCTCAGCCATTTTATTTTATCCTGTAGTTCCTGTCTGCCTTGCTAGGTACAGCCTTGTTCAAGCTACTCCACAAAAGAGAGATAACATCAGTTATGATCTTCCTTGTCATCATATGTGGCAGCATTAGGAGCACTGACGAAGGAGAATTAACAGCAGCATCTCCCTACAGGAATGAGGTCTGTAGTCTGAGGAAGTCTCGTCTCTCTTACAAGGCAGATGGTTCACAAAGAATGGGCACAGCTCGCCTCACAAAGAACTCAGTGTGTTCAGGTGCCAGGTGGCATTTCAAGTACCTTTTAATATTGAAGCGTCTGTTTCTCATGGCAACACGTACTGTAGTTTCTCAAATTATTCTGGGGATACAGGTCAGAATTCAGATGCACAGAGAGGTTATATTCCATGCATCGCTCCTCAGAGGCTTTACTTGGTAGAACATGATTCAGGTTTCTTGGCTTCAAGCTGTCACATTTAACCACTGTGAAGGAGAGTGGCCACTGTGTGGGGACAGAGAGAGGGTCACTCATGTGTGCTTTTCCTCTGCCTTTGCTCAGTCACACATGTGTCTTCTCCGCCCTAAAATCGGTTCCTTCTTAAGCTAATAGAATCATAAAAAGAACAAGGAAGCAAGGATGATTCTGATCACTATGCTATCATTATCAACTAGCCTTTACGTCGATGCTCTTCAAGTCTTCCTGTCAATAGTGATTCCACATGGTGCTCTCGACCATCTAAAAACAACATTTATTTTCACAGTGTCAGCTGACCACTAACCTACTTCTCTCACAGTGAACCTGTCTATTTTCCTTTTTTTAAAATTTCTTACAGAATATGACCATCTGGTTTGTTTCACGTTAAAATACCTTAAACACACTTTCATAAGATCTTTTCATTTATGCAAGTTTAAATGCCTCCATGGATATTATTCGCCATTCCAACCTCCCACCAACTATACAAATATAACAAATTTGAAAAAGACAAAAGATAAAATAAATAAGAATTAATTTATGAAAATGTTAATGGTTCTAAAATCATCACCATAACCCTGTGTTTGAGGGGGCCACAGTCTCTGTTTCAGTTTTGCCAAATGGTCATGTTGTCAAAGTGCCTTAAAAATACTCATGGCCATGTACGTAGGTTAGTGCTGTGCTCAGCATCCATCACAGAGGCTTCTGTCTGAGGTTGGTGATGTTTAATACAGAAAGCAATACTGGCCATAGTGCCTAGAGTAAGTGATGGTGGAGAACTTGCACCTCAGGGGAGACGTATTTCGTCCCTTTCCAGGCTCACAGAACACAGAGGAGGACAAGACAAAAAGGTGCAGAGAAAGAGGAGTGCAGCAAATTAATTAATTAATTAAAATAAGAAAAAAAAATCTCAACACAATATGGCTATTGCTCTCAAGAACTTACTGCCACAGTGGCTATCTGCACAAGACCAGTACAAGATTTTCTTGTGGATGGGGGAGAGGTCCGTGGTTGCACACCACTCCCTGAGGGTATAGAATTATTAACTATTATAGGCAGTTGGGGGAGGGTATGTCATCTGAGCACTGACATAGGGACTAATTAGTTCCTAGTAAATTGTCTCTCACCAAAGCTCAGGCAAGAAACCCTAATTACACAGAAAAAAAAAAAAAAGGAAGTATGGAAGCAGAAAGGAGAAACTTATTAAAAATGATCACAGTGGGAAGAGAGTGGGAGATGGGACAGCATGGGGGGGAGCTTTCGTGCTCACAGAGGCACACTAGTGGGGACATGGAATGTTAAGATCACCCGGTTATTCTCTCAAGAGAAGGAATGCAATCCTTATTATCAGCCGGAAGCAGAGTTACTTACTAACCTGGTGACCTTTGCGCTTTTGGTGTTGCCAAAGAATTTTGTTTTCAGTACCAGATCCTCAACAGATGCTTGCTATAAATTCAGTTTTCTCAGTCAAGCTATTGGACCCGTCTTTATGAAGCTAACAAAGAATATCAAAGTAGTAACATCTGATGTGTGTTTAGCTTACTCTTTTTTCACAAGGTGGTTTGTGTATGCTTTCTCGGGCATGCGGGATTGAGTTAATTAGCACCAGAATAGTTTTCACTGAATTGTGTTGTGCTTAAACATGTATAAAAAAAACTATTTGACATCAAACTCCAGAAGTTTTAACCAACACAGGCTAATGAATCATGTCAAACAGAACCGCTTTCTTGCATCCTGCAGCTCATCACTTTGTTGGTTGTGAAGAACGACTAAAATTATATATATATATATACATACATATATATAATTATTATATATTTATATAAAATATATTATTACATTATAATAATATACACACATATGTGTATATGTGCGTATATATGTGGTGATTAAAAAAATTAAAAATCCACCCAAACAGTCCTTATTTCTAACCCTTCTTTCACATTTTCTAATTCATCACTTGAATTAACCTCCTAAGCACTGAAGCCATCAGATAGCTGAGATCGTATCTGTTCCATCAGTGAAGTCTGGCTGCTCTGAAGTGGCTGCGCCAAGTAAAGCACACAGGGCTTCAGCTGTATGGGCTTTGATAAGCCCAGTCACACACACACACACACACACACACACACTGCAAAGCAATTAAAATTGCAAAAGGGCTTCTCTCCCTACACTTTCTATCTCTTCCTCCAAAGTCAAATTAAAATGATTTGAAAAATTATGCAATTATTCTTTTCAGAACTAACCACTCAGGAGACATACACACACACACACACACACACACACACACACACACACAGAGAGAGAGAGAGAGAGAGAGAGGAATCACTCTTGAGAACACATTATTAGCATGAATTCCCAGCACTCCAGCAATCATTTCAAATCCACCCAAGAGAGAAGACAATGGACTAAAAGAGGGAGTTTTTTTCTCAAGGCATGCAGGAACAAGGAAAATGTTTTCTACAGGCTTAAAGCCTGGCAGGAGTTGCAAGATGGTGGTTAGAACCTGCATCTTTTAAAGACACACCCCCAAGTCTGCTTTGAGTGGAAAGCAGTCTCCCTATTTTGGAACAAGGAGTGTGCCCTACACCCTGAAGAGGACAATAACAATATAGAGGGTCAATACGACAGGCAAGAAGTGAAATAATTGACAGCTTCTTTGAGAATAAAATGGCATCTAGGCATTTAGCCAAAACTCTAGGAAGGGCCCTGGATGATGAGGTGAATCAGTGAGTAAAGGCATTGAGTTTGATCCCCGGGACAAGGTTCTTGAAAGAATTCTTCTAATCTCTGTAGGTGTACTATAGCTTATACTCACAACACAAACAGTAAGTGAAAAAATTAATGTAAGGAAATACTCTTCCCTAAAGGAGGAAGAATATAAATAACCTAAATGTAAACACAAAGGGTGCTCAATATACATTCAGAATGTACAAATTAGTAATTTTTGCTAACAGTAAGTACATAAGAAAGTTAATTTTTGCAGTCTCTTTTATGTAAAGATTGAATAGAAATACCTCACACTTATGAACTACTGTAGTGAACATAATTAACATAAAATGTACATATTGAGTATCTGAAAACCTTAGAATCCAAATTCCACTGTCAGTAATGGAGAAAGGGGAAGTGTCTTTAGACTCTTATTTAATTGAGAAGACTGATAGGTTACTAATGAAATGACTCACTTAGTCATCCAGGATGTTGATCCATTAAAAGTTTTAAATAAAAGTAAATGACAATTGTCATTTGACAGTTATGACATGACATTAAAGTATTGTGTCATAGACAAACATAAATCTCCTCCATCCAGTTTCCTTTTATCTTCAACTTGGCTTGATCTGACCTAGTACATCACTCCTATCACTCCTCTGAATTAAATAAAATAGTGATTAGAATGATGCTGTTTTCTCTGGCCCAAAGGGATGATGAAACTTTGTGATAGAAGGATGAGGAAATAGAGAAGAACATTTAATTGGAGTTGGATTACAGTTCAGAAGTATAGTCCATTATTGTCACGGTGGGAAGCATGACAGCATGCAGGTAGATGTGGTGTTGGAGAAGGAGCTGAGAGTTTTACATGTTTATCTTTGGGCATGAGAACGTAACTCTATTCCACATTGGGTATAACTTGAGTATAGGAGACTTCAAAGCCCACCCTTACAATGACACACTGCCTCCAACAAGCCCACACCCACTCCAACTAGGCCACACCTCTTAACAGTGCTACTCTATGAGCAGAACATTCAAACAAATGAGTCTATGGGGGGTCATCCCTATCCAACCCACCACAATCTGTATTTTTCTTTCAGAGTCAATTTCACAAACTGCTCTGTTCATCCCGAATCAAGCGTTAACTGCTTGCTGAGTGTTAAAGTTATAAGCGTAAAAAAAAAAAAAAAAAAAAAAAAATGAACATCTTTGAAAACATTCAGCCTACCTGACAGGTTACATACATGAATATGTAATTTAAATATGTCTCTCATAGTGGAATGTTAACAGGCTGACATCAAATCCACAGTAAAATAAAACTAGAAGATGAAGACAGAGAAGTCTCAGAGAAGATGACATTCTAAAAGTTGAAGATAAACAATGGCACGTTTCATGGTGGATGACTAAAGAGAACTGTGTGAGGGTATAGTGATGTGAAATCACAGGGCAAAGTACTCGATATTACTGGAGGATAAAAGTTCAGAACTGTAGTGTATAAGATGATGGACTGATGCTTCTCTTCTTGGAGAAGTCAGCTTGTACTTACTTGACCTCCATTTGTCATAGAGCCTTGAGCTTGATGAAACAACACGAGGGAGAGGAGTCTGGGAATACAGTCTACAGTGAGGTAAGCAACAGTCTGGGAAAGGGCAGTTAGGTAGTAAGGAAAAAGTGGAATGTAACAACGTTTTGTCCTATTGACAGTCGGTAGCTAGCAAAGGATATGAAATTAGGGAATGTCACAACACACTAAAACCCCGTGAACATTTTTATGTAGAAATACATATAATTTTGAGGTGTAGAATAGATTGTGGGATGAGCCAGCTGCATATCCAAAGTGCTGACAAAGCTCTGGTCCGCTTGGCAGGTGGGGTTCATTCAAGTGTAAAAATACAATCACCCTTTGTATACATTGTTGACAAAAGTTTACTCTGGCTGTATATGGGTCTATCAGTTCAAGATCTTTTTTTTTTTTAAAAAAAAAACAATCATCCTTCACATTATCTATATAGGTTTGAGGCAAAAGGATAGTTTCAAAAACAAAACCTTGGACAAAAAGAGAGGGAATGGCTGCTATTATATTCTGCAGATTGTATAGTCTGCTGTTAATGCGGATGAGAAAAAATGATTAGAAAAAGGATAGGTCGCATATTAGACATCTATGCTAAAATCTTGAGATGTTACCAGCTAAATAAAGCACCACAGAAGAAAACAATACATTCACACCATAAATGTTGTTGCTGAAAGATTGCCTAAAGTCTTCTAGATGATGGACTTGAATTAGATTGAAGGTTAAGAAAGGTGACACCCAGTTAGACCAGCATCATTTGTTGAAGATGCTATCTTTTTTCCATTGTATGGTTTTGGCATTTGTGTCAAAGATCAGGTGTCCATAAGTGTGTGGGTTTATTTCTGGGTCTTCTGTTCTGTTCCACTGATCCACCATTCTGTTTCTATGCCAGTACCATGCAGTTTTTATAATTGTTCCTCTATATAGTACAGCTTAAGATCAGGAATGGAGATACCTCCAGAAGATCATTTATTGTAGAGGATTGTTTTAGCAATTCTGGGTTTCTTGTTATTCCATAGGAAGTTGAGAATTTTTCTTTCCAGGTCTGTAAAGAATTGTGTCAGTAATTTGATGGGAATTGCATTGAATCTGTAGAGTGCTTTTGGTAAGATGGCCATTTTCACTCTGTTAATACTGCCAAGCTTGAGCATGGGAGATCTTTCCATCTTCTGATATCTTCTTCTAATTCTTTCTTTAGAGACTTGAAAAAATTTTTATACAAGTCTTTGACTTGCTTGGTTAGGGTTACACCAAGGTTCTTTATGTCATTTGTGGTTATTGTGAAAGGTGTTGTTTTCCTAATTTCTTTCTCAGCCCTTTTGTCTTTTGTATACAGGAAGGCTACTAATTTTTTTGAGTTAATTTTGTATCTGGCCACTTTGCTGAAAGTGTTTATCAGCTGTAGGAGTTCCCTGGTAGAGTTTTTAGGGTCACTCATGTATACTATCATATCATCTACAAATAGTAATAATTTTACTTCTTCCTTTCCAATTTGTTTCCCTTTGATCTCTTTCAACTATCTTAATGCTCTAGCAAGGACTTCTAGAACTATGTTGAAGAGATATGGAGAGAGTGGGCAGCCTTGTCTTGTCCCTGATTTCAGTGGGATTACTTTAAGTTTCTCTCCGTTCAGTTTGATGTTGGCTATAGGCTTGCTGTATATCGCCTTTATTATGTTTAGACATGTGCCTTGTATCTCTGATCTATCCAATACTTTAAACATGTAGAAAAATGCAAATAGATCTATACTTATCAACCTGCACAAAACTAAAGTCCAAGTGGATCAAAGACCTCAATATAAAACGAGACACATTAATTCCGTTAGAAGAAAAAGTGGGGAATACCCTAGAACTCATTGGTACAGGAGACAACTTCCTGAACAGAACACCAACAGCATAAGAGCAAATAAGAGCTACAATCAATAAATGGGACCTGATGAAACTGAAAAGTTTCTGTAAAGCAAAGGACACTGTCATCAAAACAAAATGACTGCCTAAAGATTGAGAAAGAATCTTCACCAACCCTTTATCTGACAAAGAGCTAATATCCAGTATATATAAAGAACTAAAGAAGCTGAAAAGCAGCAAACCAAGTAATCCAATTAAAAATAAAAAAAGAACAGAGCTAAACAGAGAATTCTCAATAGAGGAATATCGAAAGGCAGAGAAACACTTAAAGAAATGCTCAATGTCATTAGCCATTAGGGAAATGCAAATCAAAACGATTCTGAGATTTCACCCATCTGAATGGCTAAGATCAAAAACATGCTTCAGAGGTTGTGGAGAAAGGGGAACCCTCCTCCACTGCTGGTGGGAATGGAAACTTGTACAACCACTCTGGAAATCAATCTGGCGCTTTCTCAGACAACTAGGAATAGCACTGCCTCAAGATCCAGCCATACCACTCCTACGCATTTATCCAAAAGAGGCTCAAGTACACAATAAGGACATTTGCTCAACCATGTTTGTAGCAGCTTTATTTGTAATAACCAGAAGCTAGAAACAACCCAGATGCCCCTCAACTGAAGAATGGATACAGAAATTGTGGAATATTACTCAGCAATGAAAAATAAGGAAATCATGAAATTTGCAGGTAAATGGTGGGACCTGGAGAGGATCATCCTGAGTGAGCTGTCCCAGAAGCAGAAAGACACACACGGTATCTACTCACTCATATAGACATATAACATAGGATAAACCTAGTAAAATCTGTACATCTAAAGAAACTAATCAAGAGAGAGGACCCTGACTAAAATGCCCAATCCCCATCCCAAAAGGCAAAGAGAATGGACATCAGAAGAAGAAGAAAACAGAAACAACCTAGGAACCTGCCTCAGAGGACCTCTGAAAGGCTCTGCCCTGCAGATTATCAAAACAGATGCTGAGACTTATGGCCAAAAGTTGGGCAGAGTGCATGTAAACTTATGTAAGAAGTGGGAAATAGTAAGACCTGGAGAGGACAGGAAGCCCACAAGGAGACAAACAGAACCAGACAATTTGAACACAGGGGTCTTCCCAGAGACTCATACTCCAACCAAGTACCAGGCATGGAGATAATCTAGAACCCCTGCACAGATGTAGCCCATGGCAGTTTAGTGTCCAAGTGGGTTACATAGTAATGGGAAGAGGGACTGCCTCTGACATAATCTGATTGGCCTGCTCTTTGATCACCTCCCCCTTAGGGGGGAGTAGCCTTACCAGGCCACAGAAGATGACAATGCAGCCACTCCTGATGTGATCTGAAGGAAGGAGAGGAGGACCTCCCCTATCAGTGCACTTGGGGAGGGGCATGTGTGAAGCAGGGGGAGGGAGGGTGGGACTTGGAGGGGAGGAGAGAGGGGCTTATGGGGGATACAAAGTGAATAAAGTGTAATTAATAAAATAAAATAAAATAAAATAATAAAATGATAACACAAAAGTTGACACCATTCAGCAAGCCACAAGACTGGAAGCTGATGACAGAAACTAAGAGTACACATAATAGAATGATCCCTGTAAAGTCCACAAACCTGAAAATTTAGCAAAATTAAAGGCCTTATGTGCAATTTTTAATCCAGTTGGTAAGGAGGATAAACCTTTATTGAAGAAAGCAGATGCTGTGAACTGACTCAGGGTCAGCAGAAGATGGTCATCAGAATATTGCTCAAAAGGAATAGTTAAGGAGGGGTGAGCCAAGGGTGCTGTTCTAAGGACAGGCTCTCAAAAACCATCCATCAAAAGCATCTCATCTTTTCATTCCCACTGCTAACAGGTGATGAAACCTGACCCATTAAACATTCCCGGGGTGTCAGTGAATTGAGGCATTGGAGGATTTTACTTACTCTGAATAAGAAATCATTTCAAGCACTTAGATTTTGACAGATGCTGTTCTTTTGTTTTTCAAACATGCACACACAAACATGCGCGCACACACACACACACAGACACATACCTTTTAAAGTGAATGATTTCATTAATTATAAAGAAAGTAGAAAAATCAAGAGAGAATAGTTTCACAAGTTGGTTTATTTTACTTAAGCATCTATTTATGTATGTATTTAGTTTTGAGTATTCATAGTGCCCATTGAGGTAGGCCTAGACATTATACTTGCATGAAAACTAAGATTTGATCTTGTTTCAATCATCATTGAATTTATAGCCATAAAAATGACAAAACTGAGGATGAACCTGAATTGTTGGTGCCATATCTAACTCTAGATCATGAATGAGATAGCATTCCATCACTATATTAAGTCATGAGGGTGAACTGGACCCTGAATATATATATATTACCATTTACTAGCTTGTTAGAGTCCTTTAAAAAAATCTAGTATCTAAATTTTGCAACACAACTTATTTTGACATTTAGAATAAAAAAGAATAAATTTAAATCTCATTTTGCATCACTTCAAATGGTTGAAGACTCTTTTACTGTAACTCCACATTCAATTCTAACTTTTAGGTTGAATGATCAAGGATAATTTGCATTGTTTCTCATTGGTCATGAGTTCCCGACAACCCACCACTTTATGTACTTCTAACTGTGAACATTATATGTTTGTTAAAGTCGCTTTTAAATTACATAAACAAAACTGACTTCATGTGAGGCCGGAATCAGTGAAACAGAGTTAGTCTTTTAGCTTCTTGTCACTCAAGAAATTTTTTTTCTTCCAGAACTGTCGTTTGGGCAGAATGGCTTATTTTTTAGACCTCAAACTGTGAAGCAAGTAAAGTTCAGTTATAGTATAAGGATACTCTTAAAAGTATTACTTCAAGGTTCAGTTCAATGATTGGGAACATTATAGCCAAATAATCTTGGGGCTGGGGGCTTGCCTGGGCTGATAATGTACTTGCTGGACAGGGCTTGGCCCTGAGTTCAGATGCCCTTCTCTGAGGTCAAAGGTGCTCTTCAGGGAGTGCTACAGGTGCACACCTGTAACTCCAATCCTGGGGACACGGAGACAGAAAGCTCTCTGGAGCTTACTAGCTCAACCGTGTAGCTCTTCAGGGAGCTCCAAGTTCAGGGACAGAAATACTCTAAAAAAAAAAAGTCGGAAAGGCAATAGAAGAAGACCCCCAAAGTTGACCTCAGGTTCTGTCATATATGGACAAACATGCACACACACACACACACACACACACACACAGAGAGAGAGAGAGAGAGACAGACAGACAGACAGACAGACAGACAATACTTAATTTTTTTCTTTATATCCTTAAATAATTCATTTAATATATTTTCAAAACAATAGTGAATTTCTTAAGAACAAGATTTTACTAAATTTCCAGGTAAGTGTTTCATCTTCCGGATGAGCCAAACATGGTGGCTGAGAGTTTCAATCTCAGCATTCAGAGGAGAGCCGGCATCACTTCTCCCTTGCGGCTGGTGTGGAATACATAAGGACATGTTGCTTCATGAAAACTGAAACAACAAGATGCCGTAATTTTGCCAGGCTTTTTTAGAGCACTTGGAGACTCATGTATTGGGCACCAATTTAGACTGCAAGTGTCTCAGACCTACACTGGCAGAGGAATGGAGGTCACAGACAGGGAGGAGGGGAAGAATTTGTGGAAGCATGCCAAAGGACACATATTCCAGTGGCTTTGAATTGGTGAAATCTCTTGGCCAAACCTCAAGTTTGTGGTGGCTTCTGGGTGAGGAGACTTCAGGTTGGATTTAGTTTCTGTTTGGCTGTATTTTGCTTATTTAGGGACCAAAAACATTGGATCCATGTTAGCTCACTAGTCTTCCTATTTACAAAACAAACAAACAAAACAACAACAACAAAATATTGTTAATGTGTGTGGGTGGCAGAGAGATGAATAAAAAAAAATCTGTAGGTACAACTGCCTTTCCTCACTGCCTTTAATATTGACATCAATGACCCTTCTTCCCCCTGTTTATAAAAGAAAAACATAAGGTATTTAAACTACTCCTCTCTTTTAGAAGTGTCTCCAACCTCCAAGCCTTCTACATGAGGAATCCTGTGTGCTTTTGAGAATTCTTTTGATGTATTTTGATCCGAACAGTCAGCAAATCCTTCCTGTTCTCCCCTCACACTTCCTGATTTGACCCTTCCTCATGATGAGACTGATGCATGTTACAGTTCATAGCTGGATTTTTTCCATCCCCCACTCTTTTTATTTTTTTCTTTCTGTCTTGGGTCTCTTTGTATTCCAACATCAGATTAACAGACAGATAGCCAAAGCTCCGTGTGCATTTCTCTAAACCAAAGTATGTGCTTGTTCATGGACTTAGTTGTAAACACTATTGATGAAGTCTCTCTCTCCTGACCAGCACCATCTGGCACTGGTCTTACTCTTCAAGCAAGTCATTTTATTCCAGAAACAACCTCTGATCTGTTTAGTGCTCTTGACTTGTCAACTCTCACACCTGTACCTTCCTTCCTCTTGAATCACCTCTCCTATATTTAGCCAATATTGTTTTACCTACTTTACACTTGTACCCTTGGAGATATCTCTGGCCCAGTTTGTGCCAGCTCAACTAATTTTGTGCCCCATCCCAGGTGTGAATGTGTGCATATATGTATGTACAGACCAACTATTCCTTTCATGTTGTATACACCAACTATTCTTTCCAACTATTCAATTCATGTTGAATTGTAATTCATCTCTAATCACTTCATTCAGCTCCCTCTCTCTTTTTCCCCAAAATATTTTCTTAAAATTCTATGGCATGAAAACTAAGCGAAGATAAAATTCCTTTCTACTTCTGATACTGTGAAACTGTAGGTTTGATTCCACAGGATGGTAGAACGTTTATTTTAAGACATGGTGTAACCTACCATTAACTTTGTGGCCTGAAGTGTTTGGCTGTTGAGCTGGATTCCTTTGTGGACCGAATCATTTGTCACGTTAAGTGTCCTGAGATATACATTTTAAGGAAGGAGGAAAATTAAGATGGCTTAAGTTTCGTCTTATTTTTTTTTTCATGTCCTAGAGTTCTAAATCCGCATGTGCTAGTCTTAGAAGAACACAAGTTAAAACAACTTGACAGAGGAACTCCCCTTGTGGCTTGTTTTTAAAAGTACTGAGAAAAAAACCCTAAGCTTCTTCCCTATGTCCTGTAATTTAGCAGGCTTGTGATTGGAAATAGTGCCAGACAGCATTCTGCTTTAAAAGGTAAATACAGATGAGTTAAAAAACAAAACAAAACATATAGTATTTAGGCAATTGAAAACCTTTTGCTAATATATTTTTTCTTAGTAATTTCATTCAATAAAACCTCAATGTCAAGGAGGATAGCTGGTAAGGTAGACATGATACTCATGATTGAATAGAATCTCAGAATGATGGTAAAGTGGCAAGGCTTTTAAGAGACAAAATTTATGGGTATCAATGAAAGTACCAGAAAGAGGATCAGTGTGTCATCAATTCATATCACTTTGACAAGTATTTTAACTGGATCTCAGGTTTCTACAAATGGGAAGGAAAGAGGTCCAAGCAGACCCTAATAATCTCAAATCTAACTACTTATTGATGGTAAGAAAGTGATAGTTTCTATTAGAAAAAAAAAATATGATCCTCAGTGAGATTCCACACTGTATTCTCCAAGATTGTGACTACATTACCCTAACTAACAATAAGTATTTAAGGAACGTTATTCACAAATTGATCTTAAATAGAATATCCTGCATTATCTGGCTAGGCCCAATGTCATCTCATCAATTCTAAAACAACAACAAACAAGCAGAATTTAAAAGAATGACTAAACTTCACCTGAAGGTAAAGAGATAGACTTGAGAATTAAAGAAAGAAAGAAATGAACTTTTCTACACTTGAAGATCATGAGGTTCACGATCAGCATCACAACATACTGGTACCTTGAATATAGTCTTGTATGCCTCTGAAGATCATCCAAGCATACTATGTAGAATTGCTTACACACAGAACTCGGAGAAAGTAGATTTACTTTACTTTAAGCCCCCCCCCCAAAAAAAAATGAAATCTTCCATAAGACCATGGTAATGCAGTCACTGATTCTTAAACCATTCTGCATGCCAATCTAGACATGTTCATAGAACACTTAACATCAAAACTAGAGCTATAAGATGGCAAAACTGAAGATCTGATTTCAAGTCATTTGGAGAGAGTGTTGACATGTAAGAATGGGTGCTAAGGAGAACCTTTCTCAAATGTCTTTGTGAAGAGCTGTCCAAAGAGCACAGAAAATAATTGTCAGATAGTGGGTCCAGGACAAAAAAGAAACCAAAGGGCAGGGTCTATAAAGTAGTTATACCAGATGGCTTCCATAATTAATTTTTTTAATGGAATGAGGAGCAACTTCAATGAAGAATGGGATTTATTGCCAGAGAGAGGAATCTGCAGCAGTCTTCTCATTGAGAGTTCTAGAGTATTTATTTTAGATAGCTAAGGCTTGTGGTAAGACTAATACAATTTTAAGGATAGCAATGGCATCCTGTGTGTCTTCTTCCAACGTATATGAAGACTAAGAACAAAGAAGTGTTTTTTTTTTCTTTTTTCTTTTTTTTTCCTGAAAGGTGACTGCACTCAAAGCTTATGCACTAGCACATGGCATATTGCAAAAGCTTGATCAAGGGATATCAACCTAATCTGTGGCTAGGACAGAAAAAGAGATTATTTTTTTTTTTATAGCTGCTATCATAATCATGAACAGGAAGAGCTTCTAGCTGGATTGAGAGAGTAAAAAATATTGAATTATAGGAGGAAGAGTGGAAGATCTTAGTGGTTACTGGAGAAAGAAAAGAGGAGAAAACGCACAATCCTGACTGTACCACTTCCCTCCTTAGATCATCAAATTCAGTCATGCTAACTTTAAAATAGAAACTACGTATGTTCATCATATGAGTGGAGAAGTCAAAATTCAGAAGGTCCCACAGCTTACCAAAGATCATGCAGCATTTCTTGGATTGAAGAGATTAGTATGTGTGTGAAGATAGAGAATGCTCTGGAAGAATATGAAGCAGTGAAAAAAAGAAGATAAAAATAATAGATGTCTTGGATCAGAAAGAAAAGGAAATGAAAGAGAAGAGAATGGAAGATAAAGAATTGGGGCAAAGAGGAAAAAATGAGAAGTTATACTAAAGAAACACATTATAAAAGAGTATGGGCGTAGCCAAATATTTTTGATTGGACTTAAAGCTTCCTCCACAAAAGGGACCCTATACATGGCACCATTGTAGGGCCAAGAACCTGTGACTAGTAGGACTGTAAGCCCAGGCAAGAATGTACTATCATTAGTATGTGAAACAGGCCTAATATTAAACTTACTCATAATGACTTATCACTATAGCCACAGATTATTGCATTTCCTCATCATTCCTGTAGATTCCTTTTCACCATTTTTTATTGAAAACAATTTTCTCCTTTTACAAAATATTTTGTTATGTTTCCCCTCCACCAATTCATCTTAAATTCTCCCTGCATCCCCTCCCATCTGAACCCCTACCTTTTGTCTCTCTTTAGAAAACCAACAGGCATCTAAGGGTTCTTTTATCAGAAGATGGTGGTGACCACAGAGATCCACCACTGATCAACATGGATAGGATAAGAGACTCCAGAGTGATCAACATAATATGGGGCCTCCGTATCGCAAATCTTGCTTCCAGGGTTCAGAAACCATCCTAAAATAAGTTCAAGAAGATGACAAGAGCCAGGTGGAAGACTTGCAAAAGGACAATGCTGACCAAATTCCAGAATGAAGGGGAGAGGTGAGCACAAAGTCTTACACCTAACTGAAAAAGTACAGTCATTTGATAACTACTGGGAAAGGGACGGTCTTTTTTTCGTTAAAGGTATTACTCCTGCTGGGTTGACCATGTACCATTGGACCATTCATACCCAAGGGTATTTGGGCAGCAAAAATTGGTCTTCTTGGGGGTCAAAAAAGAGGAAAAACTGGATAGGAAGTTCGATAGGTTAGAAGAAGAAGGCAGATCTTGGAAGAGTTGGGGGGATGAATGTAATCAAATTACATTAGATGATATTCCTTACAATTTACTAAATATACCATTTAAAAGGAGAACTTTAATAAAATCAAGCTTATGAAAAGGAGAAAATTTTAAAAATACTGTCTAGAATAGTATGCGCATCTCCCCTATTTCTATTTATCAGAGAATTTGCTAGATAGAACTTATCTGAAAATTAAAGGTTGCTTCTATCTGACCTTCAGATATTTCTTTTTATGCCATTTTTTTTCCTGCAGAATGAAGCTGTAACTATTTAAGTATTCATGCCTGCTATTTCCTTTTATCCCCTTGCCTGATCTATTCTACCCCCATCTTCAGAAGTCTGATGAAATAAGAATAGGGAAGGAGGAGCCGAGTGAAGGTTAGAGAGTTCCATTTGTCACTATATTAGTAAGGCCAGGAAGTGCAGCAGCATTGTCTGGGGAATAAAATGCTCAAATAATATGCAGGACAACAATGACCACATCTGGCTTTTGAAAATGATAGAGCATCAGATATAATATCTAAAACACCCGGCAGGATTGTAATACAATGAATCAGAGGAAATAGCTGATACTCCACAGGATTGTAATACCTGTAATTTAAGTGATGAGCAACTAATTTCATGCATCCCCCCTTGCGTATAAGTGGAGAAACGAACACACGTGCAGTTATTTCTCTATACACAACACTTCTTGGATTTTTTTCAAAGCTCCCTTCAAAAGCAGTTCACCAGGGTTGCAGTAGCAGCCTCAATTATGAGATGGAGGCTCCCTCTACTGGTCCAATGTTTTGTTGCAGTAGATGTGAGTTCTAAGACCCTTTGGGTCGCTCACTCCTTGTGACTAATGTTTGATTGTGGCTAATGAAATAAGTGCCAAGGGTAATACCCGATTAACGTACACACACATACAGTCACACAGCGTCTCACACGCTTATACATACAGTCAAAGTCACTCTGTGCCATACAAAGCACCACACACACTCAAGCACGCACACATAACCACTCACACCCAGCTGTTCACAGAATTATTTCTGAAAGTTCATACACAGTGATCTTCTAAGAAATAGCAGCAGCTTTGACTTAGCAGTTTAAAGTTCTCGCTGTTCCTTCCAGATAACCCGGGTTTGGGTCCCAACATCTACTAGAATTACAGGTTGCAATTCCAGTCACAGCAAATCTGACATCTTCTTTTGGCCTCTGCAAGCTCTGTATGCACGTGGCCCAAAGACATAAATGCAGTTAAAATACCCATACATAAGAAACATTTATCTTTTATTTTCTATGTGCTTACTCACTGCAGATGTAAAGGGTTGTTACCTTATTAACTAAACTGAAAACGAAGGCTTGATTTTCATGTCATAACAACTCACATTCACATCGCATTTCTCCCGTTACTGAAACAAAAGACTGATTTCTCTATTTCGAATTTGTATTCCTGTAGGTTAGTTAATTAACTTCTCAGAATCTGGGATTCTTGATTTCAGGAAACAAGACTTCCTAGTCTTTAGGAATGAACATTGAGAGGATCTGTGAATTACAGATAATTATTGCTGGCACAATACAGGGTAATTCTCAAGGTAGTGAATAAATGCTAATTTTGTCTTTGTCTCTGACCTTCTTCAGCGGCCAGGTCAATGGCTCTAATTAGAAATATGAGACTTGAAAACAGGAAGTGTTGAATTATTCTAATTAGAACATCTTCTGTATTAATAAATATGTATGCGGTATGTCCTGTAGCCACACACGGCTTGGGAGGATAGGCTACAGAAGTGAATCTGATGATGTCCTTGTTTGAGTCTGCTCACCCCCTGCAGGAAATATGGGGAGCTGTCCCTCTTCTTGTGGCCCTACTCTTTGGCACACAAATTTCTAATGATTTCCCAATAGGCACACGCTCAAGTAACCTTCAGTTATCTTGTTTGTCTTGTTGCTCATTCATTTCTGAAGCGTAAGATGCATCTCTTCAAGTCTGGAGACTGCTACTAATCCATACCTGATTTTCCCGTTTTCCTCAAAGTATTGTCAACCCATGTTGGTGGCTTTTTTTTTTTTTTGCCACTTTTTGTACTTTTAGGTTGAGAACTCCACAAGAGGGATGAAGCAAATATTCCAATTAGATGCAATTACCATGGTCAAAGTTAAAAATTTTAAATTTTTAAAAATTCTTCTCTCATACGATAATACTTCCTGAATGAAGCCTTCCCTACCCCAACTACTCCAAGCTCCCTGCACCTTCCTTCAATCTGAGATCCACTGTTCCTGTTTTCCTTCAGAAAAAGAGCAGCCCCCCATCCCAAAAAATATCAGTTGAACAAGGCATAACAAGATGCAGTAAGAGTATGTAAAACCCATCATATTGGGGCTGGGTGAGGCAATACAGTAGGAGAAAAGGGTCCCAGGGGCAGGCAAAAGAGTCAGAGACAGCCCCTTCACACTC
Organism: Meriones unguiculatus; assembly: GCF_030254825.1. Lineage (NCBI taxonomy): Eukaryota > Metazoa > Chordata > Mammalia > Rodentia > Muridae > Meriones > Meriones unguiculatus. The sequence continues at coordinate 44,202,421 of NC_083364.1, read as the reverse complement.
CCACAGTTAGGAGTCCCACAAAAACCAGTTTTTCTAATTTTGAGCAATCATATTTATCACAATTCATCAAAAAGAAAATCTACACCAACACAGAGAGAAATAAAATTACACAATTGACTTAATCAAACCTGGAGAATAGAATTCATTCTCTTAATTTGTATATTACACAACTAAATTCATGAGAAAGAAGAGGAGCCTCAGGATCAGTAGAGACCCAAAACTTGGTGTCAAAGTCTGATGCACATTCCTTTCCTGGTAAATTCTTTTAAGTATAAAGGCTGCCCTACAGAAATGCATTCTAGACTAGCATGATAGAAAACAAGTAGCAAGCAGGAATATCACATACCAGAATTTCTTTCCCACAGATGCCTTTGCCAAATGGAATAGTTCCCTTCTTCTTAGAGCTTCAAGCATGATCTAAAAGATTCCCCAGACCACGGTAAAATATTTTTTTAATCTTAGATTTCACCTTGCAAGGATTTTTTTTCTTTTGCCCTTGTTACCATAAATATCTGTAGAAATTCCACTTTAGGTGCTACCTTTTGGCTTCGACTGCATACCTCATCAGGGCTAGGATGACTGTTGCTGACCTGTAGACAGACCCCCAGCCTGACTGCAATTAACCATCATAGCAGGCACACAATCCATATTTGTTGAACTAAAAATGAGCATCCGAAACTATTTTAATTCTGACATACTATTGTAATAGCAAGACTCTGAATGGAAGGAACGAAAGTCCCTAGTCTTCAGGGTATTTTGGATCTATATACAGTGTTCCAAAAGTTTGGTTTAAATTGGCAGCAGTGAGAGTGATGTTGTGTAGACTTCACCATCCTAGTGATTTTCTGTCATTCTGTACCTAAGGTCTTTCTTTCTCCTTGCGGCTTTTTGAGTGTTGATACCTGTTTTACTTAGTCACGTGCAATAACTAAAGGAGAGCAATTGAGTCGGACATGCCCTGCCACAGTTAGAATTTCAGGCGTCGATGTGATTTATATATGGATCCTGATGAAGAGGGAAGCGAGTCAAGGCCACAGTCACTTTCAATATCTGTCTCCATCTTCGGCGAGCTGTACTTCTCAGATTGACTATGTGTCTGTTCTGATGTATCTGCCTAGTAACCCTGCCTGCCTGGAAACGATTTTGTTTTTCTTACATCTTAGCACTTCATAGAAGTCACAAGTATCTTTCCCACTTCTCCTCACCCTAGAAAGGATAGTATTAGGGATCAGAAATATCTGGGAGGGGACTAAGCACCTCACTAAACTATCTGTCATGATAAATTGTAAACCAATTGGGGATCCAGCCCAGCGGCTAGACAGTGCTGACAACCAATTCAGGAGAACCAAGTTAGAAGGGGTGCAAGAAACATCCACACACAACGAGTTGAGTAAATGTGCTCTTAGACCAATGGATAAAGTTGGAGTACGAACACTAGACATAGGAGAGTTGGCACTCATGGTCATTTTCTGTCCCTTTGGTTCCTCTGTCTTTCTACCTGTAAACCAAATTCCTTCTCCAAACCTCATAACACTTGCTTAATTCATACATTTCCCCCTCTCCTCCTCTCCTGCCCACCCCATCCTCTTATCTCCACCCATCTCCTGCTTGCACTGTCCCCTCTCTTTTCTCCCTCTTCTGTTTTCTCCCTACCCCTCTTTTCTTCCCCCACTACTTCTTCCTTCTCTGTACTATTTTTCTCTACCTGGTTTAGTTGGTGAGAACTTTTTCCCCTACTACTTTGATGTCATTTCCACCATCCAGGGGGAAAAGAAAGAAACGCTAATGAGAAGGGTCTCTATTCGTTGACTTATTGACTATAAAATCCATTAGAATGGCAGGTGAATACCGTAAAAAAAAAATAGAAGGAAAATAACTCAGAATTGTACATGTATAGCCTTCTCAATTACCAAAGAAATCTATGATTACCCAAAGCTTTTGCACACTGAGACTCATACAGTGCATGTGTCAGTGATGTAGGCAGTCAGGGACTATTGACCTGTGATCCGGTAGAAATTCCTTAAAAAATAAATTCCAGAAATTTAAATCTCAGACAAAGGGGAAAATGTCCTATCCTAGCTGTATAGATGTTGCCTGAAAAAGAGGTATGTCTGAGATGACTTAATAAGACATTGAATTGAAAGGAGACAGTGGAGTTGACCCTTAAGAAATGGCAATATTAGAAGTTGGAAGGAGACAAAGAAGTCAGCAAGAAAAGCTGAAGAATAGACAGGAAAATCTGATGATAAGGGACAAAAGATTAGAAAAAAAACATGATACTATAAAAGAACATAAGAAAAAGACCAAAAAAAGCAAGGGTGAACACAACTGTGCTGAAATCTGCAGAGAACTAAAATAAATGTGGATTTAAAAGTGTTAGTTGTAGCTCCACAAGGAGACCAATAGGACCAGTAGATCTGGGCCCATGGGGACCTGCTGAGAAGGATGCTCCAACCAAGGACGATGCATGGAGAGGACCTAGTTGCCCTGCTCAGATGTAGAGGACAGGCAGCTCAGTGTCCATGTGGGTCACCTAGTTAAAGGTCTAGGGGCTGTTTCTGACATGGACTCTGTTGCCTGTTCCTGGACCACTTCCTCTTGTGAGGAAGCCTTTCCAGGCCAGAGAGGAAGAGGATGCCAGCAGTTCTAAAGAGACTTGATAGTCTGGAGTCAGTTGGTAAGGGAAGAGAGCTCCCTGTTTCTGAGGACTAGGGGACAGGGATGGGGGGAAAGAAAGGGGAGGGTGGGATCCGGGGAAGATGAGGGAGAGTGCTATGATCAGGATGTAAAGTAAATAAATTCATAAAAATATAAAGTAATATCAAAAAGTGTTAGTTGAAATTAGCAATGTGTTGACCACTGGTGAATTTAAGAGAAAAACATTCCCTGTCAATGAAATGTGGGGGCAGTGCATGCCAAATTCGACAGGAACAAATAATTGAAGAGCAGATATCTTTAATGCTACAAATTAAAATAACATAAAGAAACATCTATAATACTGAATGGAAAGTGGAAGAGCTTGGGGATGTGTTGGCTTTTAGTAAAGCACATTACAGAATCAAGACTAAAACGTAAGGACACTGAAGAATCTTGGACGTGTGTCCGTTTGCCTTGCTTGCTACTTTTTCAAATGTTGATGTCAATGATACAACAACAAAAAAAGAGAGAGATAGAATGAATGAAGATATAGATTTTGTCTCTGTATATAATAACACATTGAACTATGTCTCCCAAAAGTTAGGAAATGAAGATTGAGATATGTTGGAGATCCAATTTTGGAAGGAGGAGGGATGATGAGTATGTAGTAACTAAAAGGAAGATGGCGTATAATTTCAAAATACAGAACAATTAATGAATTAGGTAATACAAAGGTAGGCAAGAGGACCTACCCTTTTCTCTTGCTTTTTTTTTTTTTTTTTCTTTTTGAAAAAGTCATTTGTGGTAGCTGTGCATTATCCTATGAAAGCAAATGCTGACTAATATATAATACAATGCTACACAATAAATAAAATAAAAGTATTCAAATTTTCAATTGACTATGATAAATGCTAGTTCAGTTTTCTGGGCTTAACATATTATCAAAGAATGTAACACCAGACAAGGATGTAAAACAAATGTAAAAAAAAAAATGTTTATCATGTTTATCAGCTACAAGGGAGTGCACTGTTCTGAACCTTTAAAGGATATTTTTCTTGGGTTTCATTCACAATGCTATCAAAGTTTATTCTGATGGTATATCAAGTGGATAGTAGGTGCTAATTGGTTCAAGCAAAATAAGAGCATGGATATATAGGTGTATATATACATGTATATCTTAAACACGTAATGATATATCAGAAAAAGTTGGTACTGAAAAAATGTATCCTACTATGATAATTCTTGTTCCTAACTATACTACAGAAGAAAAAATATTTTTACTTATTCGATGTTGTAAAGTTTGAGATTACCATCAATTTACTTAAAAAAATATATCCATCTTATTTCTTGTAACACAAGTAATACAGATGTAAAGTTAGTTGCTGTTGATATTTTATTTTATTTTATTTTTTTTAAACTATTATTTTTATTCAAATTGTTGCAATGCAACTGCCCACTTTAAAAACAAAGTTTAACACAAAGACTTACAGGAATTCAAAAGAACAGACAACAAATGCTCAGACATCCACCACCCAGTTTACCTATTTACCCAGATAGTGCCACATTTGCTTCATTTATCCTTTGTAATTGTTTTCTTGCTAAAAATGTTTTAAAGCAAATTCTGAGCATGTGGTTTCTCCCTATGGATATATTTTTACATAACTGCAATGTCCTAGTTACATTGTTGCAGAGATCATTGTTTTATCTAGCTGACGGCAGGTAAGGGAAGAGTGGAGCTGAAGGCTTCTCAGAAGGAAGCATTGCTTTCTGTGGCCATGTGTGTAGGCTCCACATGAGAGAGAAAAACGTCTAAGATCCCCTCAACCAGGGCTATCATTTCTGTGCTGCCCAGGAGAGGTGCAGGGCCCACTCTTCCGAGTACTGCAGCTGGCAATGGACAGATCCAGCTCACCTGCTCTCATGAACCTGGGGCCAGTTCTCTTGACTGAAGCAGGTGGTGAGGGGTGAGGGAGTCACTCCTGCACCCACGCCACCTCACACAGGACAAATGGCTGTGCCAGCACTCCCTTGCTCTCGCTGTTAAGGATGGCTCACCTACGCCCCCACCACCAGGGCCAGCTCTTCTGTGCTGTCCAGGATGAGGTGCAGGACCATCTTTTATATCTTTTTAAAAATGTATTTATTGTGTTATTAATTACAGTTTATTCACTTTGTATCCCAGCTGTAGCTCCCGCCCTCATCCCCTCCCAATCCCACCCTTCCTCATCTCCTCCCATGTCCCTCCCCAAGTCCACTGATAGGGGAGGGCCTCCTTCCCTTCCCTCTACGCTAGCCTGTTAGGTCTTATCAGGAGTGGCTGCATTGTCTTCTTCTGCGGCCTGGTAAGGCTGCATCCTCCTCAGGGAGAGGTGATCAAAAACAGGCCACCGATATCTTTGATGATACCATCTGAAAACTCTCAGGGGACACAGGTATTATTACTACTATCCAATATTTTATCCTTTGAAAAAAATACACATGCATTGGTGTTTTGCATACATGCATGTCAGAGCATCACATATGTGAAGTGCCTGAAAAGGCCAGAAGAAGCCATTGGATGCCGTGGGACTAGAAATACAGAGGGTTGTAAGCTACTCTGTTGGTGCTGTGAACAGAACCATGTATCTGAAAGAACAGCCAATGTTGCTGAGCCATCTCTTCAGCCCGTATCCATATTCTTACACTGTGAAGATAAGAGGAGGGTTGTGATGTCACTGAGGAATCAACTTTTTTCTTGCTGTAGTTTCTTTTCTGTTTAAAACTGCGTATAAAGGAAAGGAAAACTACCAAGTTCTCATATTTACAGTTAACTATCACAAAGGAGGGAACACCGATTACTCTGGAGACGGCACTGCGAGTGACAGTTATGGAAAGAGGTACATATGTGTTTATATCTTGAAAATCTTTTCTCCTCTTCACTATCATAAAAGTAACTGTTTAATGAATAGTTTTCCTATTCACATTCACCCCATAATCTATAATCAAGTGAGAGAACGGAACATATTGTAACTCCTCATTGTTTGCTTGAGTGTTAGACATACTATAAATATCATAAATAATATACTATTGATAGTAACACATCACAGACTTACTGGTACAATAATAAGTAATTTTTTTTCTAAATTGTACACACACACACAAAGTCTATATAAAAAAAAAACACTTTGACCTGTGACTTAATACATAATCCTTATGGAACATAGCCTGTATACTACATAATGTGCAAACAGCTGGGGAAAGAAAGGCCTTTAAGAAAAGAAGAAGCAGGTTAGAGTTTTGGATCAATTCTGAGAAGAATTATCAACATCTGTATTTATAGTGTAGTAGATTCAGAGCTTAGAGACTATAACTTTTGAAGGATGGGGAGATTGAGAAAAACTCAGTTAAGAGGTTTTTATAATTTATACAATGGAAGCCATAAAATTTGATCATTCTCTGTTCTCTCTTTTTCTCTGTCTGCTATCTACCTAGCTCTCTCTATATATAATATATATTATGTTTATATTATATATCAATTTGTATGTGTTTCTGTGTTATGGAATATATATCCAATAAGGTATTACACACTAATAGAATAAAAATATTAGAATGCCAAATATATTTAATATCATTTTATAAAACTTTTTTTTTTCTTTTTTCAAGACAGGGTTTCTCTATGTACCCTTGGCCATCCTGGACTTAATTTGTAGACCAGGCTGGTTTTGAGCTCACAGAGATCCACCTACCTTTGCCTGCTGGAGTACGAGAATTAAAGGCATGCTCCATCACACCCGGATAAAATTAAAAAAAATAATAATTTGAAGTAATTTACTACTTAAATTTATTTCTTCTATTATAAAACAAGTCGGGCTGGAGAGGTGGCTCAGAGGTTAAGAGCATTGGATGCTCTTCCACAGGTCCTGAGTTCAATTCCCAGCAACCACATGGTGGCTCACAACCACCTAGAATGAAGTCTGGTGCCCTCTTCTGGCAAAATGATGTATAAACAGGCAGAATACTGTATAAACAAATGAATAAATCTTAAAAAAAATTTAAATAAACCAAGTCAATCATAAAATTAATCTTAGAATATTAATTCCCTCTGTCAATAGAAATGTGGATGAGAATGACTGGATGTAGGTACAAATTTAGGCTCTGTCTTTTCCTTGCATTGGATATTCATTATAAAATTTTGATTTTATAACTTACAGGAATTCTGTGTATGTGTCAGCATAAGTATGCATAATAAATTTATATTTGGGCCAAAAATCAAGAAAAAAAGCCACAATATTAACAGTCATTATTTTCCTGATGCATGGAAATGTTGCATTTAGAAACTTAAGTCACAATTCTCAATAGCTGAGAATTTATTTTATAGGAAGCCATCAATAAGCCCAGAACATCTGGAAGATAACATTTATGTGCCGTTCTGCACTTCGTATTACTAAGTTTGCATCTTCTCCTAGATGTCTTCATATGCTGCACGTGGCACTTAGCACTAACATAGCAATGCCAAGGAAATAACCATTACATCGATGTTCTAATTAAAGATCAGGCAATCTAGACACTGATGCAGAATGCTTCTGTGTGTCTATATTATACAAAATTGTAACCATAAGTATTATTACAGATTCCAGATTACACTGTGGCATTGTTTTGAGATTACTAGCTTTTAAAACTGTTTTTTTTTTTTTTTCCCACATGGCACTCTGGGTTCTCATAATTAAAAAGTCTGAGAACCTTCAAGTAAATCTCTATAGTCTAAATTAAAAGTTAAGCCAAACTGAACTCAGTTACTATATTGTATCTTAGAAATTTCAGTAACCCTGGATTATACCCAGGGATGTCAATGAAATGAAAAATGTTCGTTTTTCAACACTTCCTCACCTCCACCACCAAAAGACTATTTCTCTACAATTTTATGAATTGCTGCTGAAATTCTTCTGGGAGAATCATGATAATTACTGCTGCTTCTGCAGAGTTACAAATCTACTACATCGATTTCAGCCAAAAGATACATGCCTCAAAAACTCATTTTTCTTCTACGTGAAGCCCGCCTGCAATTATTGAAGCAGGCAGGGTTTCCTAGGTGGGGAGTTGGACACCAAGGACACTGCCTCAACTCTTGTAGACTTTCACTGCAGTTGCTGTTAAGAATTTAGGCGGAATTTGCAGCCAATCCTGAAGATACCTGATAAAACAGGGTCAGATGAAAGAGGAGGAGGTCTTCCCCTATCAGTGGACTTGGAAAGGGGCAGGGAGGAGATGAGGGAGGATGGGATTGGGAGGGAATGAGTGAGTGGGATACAGCTGGGATACAGAGTTAATAAAATGTAACTAATAATAAAAATGTAAAAAATGTTATAAAAAAAGAATGTAGGTGGTGTCACCATTTGAGGATACGGTATGTCTAGCTCATTAGAAATATACATAGCCATGAACACCAAATTTATCACACTTTCAGCATTGTGTCTGTTCTTACCTCTTATCTCAGAACAGAAAAGTGTGGATTATCAGTGTTGAGGATTTGAGTGGGAGATGTTCATATTTTCTTGGGTCAACATCACTCTCATGAGGTTGAGGTTTAGTCTCAATGGTTACTATCACTGTTTTGCATTACTATCATCTTTGACCTCATTCTCTAAACTTCTGTCTAATGTGTTGTCCCAGTAACTATATCTCTGAAGTAAGAGTCAATCATTGAACATATATATTCTCTCAAAAAAACCATACTAGAAAATTTTCAAATGATCTTTATTGCTGCTAAGAAAAAAAAAAAAAGCATTTATTCCCAAAGCATATGAGAGGCTTGTTGATTTATCCTCCTTCACATTCTGAAACTCATCTTTCAGTATGCTCATTTTAACCGATGCCCCAGAAAACTTCCCATGTAGTTTAATGCTCTGGGTCTGCCCATTTGTTCCTGCTACACAGAGTGTCCTGCCCTGGCTTTATTTTCATGAGAATAATAATTATTTGTCTGCTGTCTTGAAACTCAGATTGGATTCCACCCTTTGTGTTTTTTTTTAGGAAGATTTATCTGGCTCCCTCCTGTAGAAAAACAACATGACATCTATACATGACTGAATTAATGAACAGACAGATAAACCAACATATAACTTAGCTTCCAGGAACTAAGCATGCTAATAAAAAAAGGACACAAATGGGTCATTGAATCACTTTTCTTATCTAGAAGTAATTGTTAACTCGCTGAAAGCTCCTACAGAAGTTATTTTCTCTATGAATTTTATTTTCTTTTGCAGGAAAAAAAAAGGTGGTTGGCAACATTCTCTTAAAGGTCCAACACAGTATGATTTTCATTTTCCATAGAGCTTCCTGACTTATTTCTTCACCTTCCCAAGATGTGCGGCATTGGTGTATTGCACATACAAAAGAGGGAAAAATGAAAAAGAAAAGTTGTGTGTGAACATAGTTTAGTAGAAGCCAGCTGCCTTGTAGTATCTATAGGTGACATTGATGTTGAAGTTTCTTTCTAGTTACCTTTTTCCTGCAATAAAGTAAAATTAAAAAAAAAAAAACCCACACAATTCATTCTATTCTTTTCTGACATCTCATTAATTAGATAAATGTGATCGTGGGAGAAAAGGTTTTTAGCAGCTTATAATCCTCAATTCTTGAGATAATTATCCAGGTTCTTAAGATGGTAGTAATGACAGAAAATAGGATGGAAAGAGCATATCTCTACCCTGAGGGTAAAAACAAACAAACAAACAAACAAACAAAAACAAAAGGAAGATGTGGACTTCGCCAGGTTTTGCCAACATCACTTTCTTTGTGTCAAACACATACTAGGTGCTCGGTGAGCAGCACTGAATGACCTTCCTCATCACGAAATTATTCCAATAGTTTTGTGTGAAGGAGACAACTCAGTCAGGGAGATCAGTCAGGGAGAAAAGCTTCATTAATGTGATGTCTAATCTTGTAGAATATGTGATGGCAATGGACTGTGTGTTCATGACAAAAACCTTAATCTTACTTAGCTGATTAACATCAGAATTCAAGTTTAAATGCAATAAATTAAAGATCAATTGTTGTTTTCAAAGTACCTACTTATTTCAATGATCAATATGCTAATGAAGTTTGATTTTAAGCTGTTCACTTAGGCAGTTTCACTAGAGCACAGTCTCATTGCACTCTCCTTAGACTTGCCTCCAAGGAGATCCTGGTAGATTTTTCTTCTTTTTATTTTTTAACATTAATGTTTAATTTTATTCTTTTAACAATCCAACCAAATTTTGCCACTACATATTATGACCACATATTTTAGTCTTTAAAAGGGACTGAAAAATATTGAGTCCCAAGTCTTCCTATGAACTTGGTTATGAGCATGCATATCTATATTTTAAGGATCATGACAGTTCTCTCAATTACCATGAGGAAGGAGAATTATGACAAAAATGGACAAAGGGATCTTTTCTGAGACTCATACTCCAAACAAGGACCATGCATGGAGATAACCTAGAACCCCTGCACAGATGTAGCTCAGGGCAGTTCAGTGTCCAAGTGGGCTCCATAGTAATGGGAACAGGAACTGCTTCTGACATGAATTGATTGGCCTGCTCTTTGATCACCTCCCCGAGGGGGGAGCAGCATTATCAGGCCACAGAGGAAGACAATGCAGTCACTCCTGATGAGACCTGATAGACTATGATCAGAAGGAAGGAGAGGAAGACCTCTTCTATCATTGGACTTCGGGAGGGACATAGGTAGAGAAAAGGTAGGGAGAGTGGGATTGGGAGGGGAGGAGGGAGGAGGCTACTGGGGTGATACAAAGTTAATAAACTGTAATTAATAAAAATAAAAATTGAAAAAATAGAAGAAGTTCTGAATAAAGACATTGTTCAGGAATCTCTGCTGCCTCCTTCCCTTTATATGAAGGCAACAAATTCATTATTTTAGAGCATCCAGCCTTTAAACTGTCCTGGACTGTGATGACATGAATTCATGACATGAATTGAATAAAAAAAAAAAAAAAAAAAGAGAGACTTGATAAGAATTTTTCAAACTCAAGTTTGGCCATAGATTACTAGATATTCACTTGGCTAAAATCTATGCACAAAGTATTTGTTTTATATATATATATATATATATATATATATATATATATATATTATTACATATAATTGTAACTTGTGTGTATTATATATGTAGTATATGTGTGTATGTGTGTATATATTTTATAATGTACATATATGCATATTTGTGCGTGAGTTTGAAAATATTTTGTTACCAGTGTGACCTAGATTAAAGCTACCTAACTTCTCTAACCCTTAATTTCCTTTGCTTGCATATCAGGATGAAAGCACTGGTATATTTTTCTTTAGGCCAAATATTTAGATGAAACTCTTGACTTTTATAGACCATAGAGCACAGGTATTTGTTTCTTAATGAATGTTTTTATGAAAATATATACAAATTTCTAATAGAAAGAGTGGTTTCATATATATATATATATACATATAATTATACATATATATATATATATATACAGCTAATTGTTGATGTGCTTGCAAGAACATAAAAATGGATGAGCTGAGATCACTAGCATTAAGCTGTGAACAATACAGGAATATAAATGAGAGAAATGCACATGTATAAAATATACCTTTTATGAAGCATGACAAATATTACTGTTTTGTGTATAAAAGTCTGGATAGAACGAGCTTGAGATATTCTTTGTCCTTGTGATCACAGGATATATTCAGATGAAGTAGGATAAAAACTTGTCTTTGAAAGACTGATGTTTCTGACCATGAAAAAGAACATGCTCTTTAATCAAGAAGTGCATAGGAAGTATATGCAATTTGGCCCTCAAAAGCAAACACACAGCTCTTGTGTTCAGTGGGGCCTCAGGGTAGGAGCTTCAGCAACAAGGACCCAGTGTTGCATGACAGGGGGATCCATGTCATAAACATGGACTGCCTCTTGGTACCAGTGCCGGGCAAAGTGTGGAGCACAGAGAGATGTCACGCGAAAACCAGCGCATGTGCTGCAGCGTACTGGATGGGCACGGTCTTGCAGAGCTGCTATCTTTAGTTCTTTAGTGGAAGTACAACAGAGGAAGAAGGTGTGGAGAAGCTAGGTATAACTTACAAACCTGCCTCGAAAATGCTGCAGGAAGTAAACAAAAAAAAGTAACAAGAAATGATGCTGTTACAGAAAAAGAAGACAAGTCACACTCTGGAGAAAGTAATGTTGCTCTGCTAGGTTTTCCCTTCCTTAATATTATATTTAGAATGCTGAGGTTCAGAGGATATAGGGTCAACAGAAAATTTTGGTCTTATGGAGGCAGAATTTAAGTCAAATGCTCCATAATGAACAGCTGGCCTTTCAGAGGTTGCTAGCATGCTGCTGAATATGTCCTTAGGAGCAAATGCACCACACCACAGAAGCATTTGCCTGCCTAGAGATGTGTGTTTCTGAGTTGGGACCTTTGGTTTATCTTGGATCTGCTATCAGTGTATCACAGCATTCAGTAAAATTTTGTCTACAAGCCCACATGAATGTGCCATGATTCCAGAATGAACAGCAATATAGATATTACTGTCAAAAATAATCTGTACATGGTTTGGATTTTTACGTGCTTGATAGATTGTTTGGTAGGGTAGCTATAGTTTAAGTAGGTAGCTCCTCTTAATTACAGCCCAGGAAGACCCGATTAACTTATAAGTAATGTCCCTTCTCTTCTTTATCTGAGGCTACATGCAAGATGCTACCTTCTACAATTGTCACTGCCTCTTCTGGTCTTTTTTTATTAAAAACAAAAACAAAAACAAAAACAAAAACAAACAAACAAAAAAAACCTGCTGTTCCCATTAATTGAAGGAGCTGACTGTGTACTTCTGGGCATTAGGCTACTGAAATAAATCTTTTCCTCTTTATCCACCATCCTATTACTTACAAACCCAGCTGCTCTATAAGAAAATATTTATTTTCTTTCTTTTAACATCTTTCTTTGGATTTGGAAACTACTAAAGCAGTTGAATGTTCCTTCTTCCTAAAAAGACAGATAAGAGAATTAGAAAGACAAAGAAAAAATAGCTGTTGCACCACTCAGTCATTTTTTCAGAGATTTCTTATGACAGATCTGCAGTATGCCTGTTAAGATCTTAAACCTCAGTTAACTCCATGGCAATCTAGGAAGTGCCAGAAAGAAGGATGCCTCAGTCTATATTCTTCTCTTAGTTTATAATTCCAGAAATAAAATGAAAGCTGTCATAACAACTGCAGTAACGAGCGTGCCATAGAAAATCACCAAACTTTGGAGTTCTCAAGAAAGTCTATCTTTGCATCACAAAATAGATTTTGAGCCTAAGCGCAGGAAATCCCAAATGCAATCATCTCTTTGGCCAGCGGAGGGCAGGATTGCCCCACTCTTTGAACATACTTGCAGCGTAAAACCTTTCGGGAAAGAAGGGCTATGGAATGTTCAGCGGGAGAACAGAGAGGCTGTGAGAGCGGGCAGGCAGATCTGAAAGCGCCACACAGCAGCCACAGACGGTTTCTACAGAATAAAGCACAGTCTTATGCAGAGCAGTCAGGAGCTGCGCTGTGATGGGGTGCATTCATTTCACGGGGTGAACGGGCAACTTTTCAATTCTGTCTCTTTGTGGCCAGGTCAATAAATACTCTTTTAGGTGATTTATAATAGCTAACTTTCTCAAATCCCCAAATCACTACGCGAGACAACATAGAAAGCAGACTCTGGATTTCTTCTCTCAAGTGCACAGAGCTGCAGTATTCAATAGTTGTCTGTACAATAACTTGAAAGGATGAGAAATTATTTTCTGGAAACACATACATTTTCTCACTTTGTTACATGTTTTGACTCAACATAAATCAAGCCATCATCCCCTGGACCTGATAATAACTTTGCAGTGTAAGATGTTTAGAGTATTTGGATATTGAACTTCTTTCTTACAGGCTTCTCTGTTATATATAGGAGGTTTGGGATTACTCAGAACACTTCTAACATTCCCCTTTCTCAAACTCGACGCCAAACCACGAGCTGACACAACCCCGGGAGTTTCTAGCTCTGTCACTAATTGTTGACAGCCCACACCATATCTTTTGAGTCATGAAGTATAAGTAGATAAAAAAAAAATTATCTCTGGGTAATCGAGATATGTCAGTAGGTGAAACGCTTGCTTCACAGGCATGATGACCTGAACTCAGATTCTCCATCCTATGTAAAGCTGCATGCTTTGCTGAGCACCTGTAATCCAAAGGCTCCAAAAGCAAGAAGAGAAGCAGAGACAGGAGAACTTTAGAAGTCCATTGAAACACCTAGCCTGGAATCTGGTGTTTGCATCAGTGAACAATGAGAAACACTTTCTCAAATAAGGTAGAAGGTGAAGACTGATATACACGGATTTTTCTTTCTTCGACTTGCCATGTGCTTGAAAACACAACACACACACACACACACACACACAGAAACACACAGACACACACATACACACAGGCATGCTTGCATGTTCACAAGCACACATCATATACCACATCTGATAAAGTAATATCTTTTAAAGGCAATAAGATAAATAATAGCTAGGCTCGGGATGAACAAAGGGGTTTAATACTTATTTAGTATTAAATAAGTTCTGGGTTAATCTTTAGCACTACAAAAGTAAAAAAAAAAAAAGGGGTAATCAAATGATAGTATGATGCTCTTCATTCCAAAAGGTTTACACATTTGCCTTGTAACACTTTTAGACCATTCATTTTCATAAGATGCTCGAGCCTCTTAAATCCCAGTCTTACAAGGGAAAGAAACACTATCCAAGAAGCTTCTGAAAGTCTCAGAGAATGAAAGGGAGGACAGTCCCGGGAGAGATCAATTGATCAACGTCAAAGATGTGAGGGACAAAAGGTGGAGCTCAGTACTGTTAGCACACTGTGTCAAAATCTCTGGCAGAACTGTACAAAGCAAAACAGATAAGGCAGAGAAGAGAGATAGACAAACATGGACAATCACAGACAATTCAGCAAACACTCTGCTGCAACACAGGCTTGGTAAAACAGCGCATCGATTCATTTCACTCTCTTCCCCATGACACGTACACTGAAGCCCACCCTTCCGTAGCCTGATGTTGAACATGTCCCATAAGTGACACCAGCTGGCCGTCGAGCCTTAGTTCTGCTGCTCCTTAGGCTCCAGTTACACGGAATCAAAGGAGTTTCGGAGATTTACCATCCCAATCCATGTACATATCCCTTCTGAATTCAGTTGGCATTGATGAGCAGAATATCTAGGTTTACAGCTCTGCATCCCAGCTGCACGTGGCTCTCCCCATCCTTGCTCACCCAACCTAAGCACAGCTTCTGGTGTGAAGCCTCCCCTGTGGCTAGTTAGCTAGTCCTGTTCCTTCTCAGCATGCATATCCTCTCCAGGACACTTAATTCTTTCTCCCTCAAAATGTAATTCTTTATGTACACACATTTCCTACTAGCTAAACTAACAGAAGATAGAATATGTCTCTAACACATTTTAAAAATGCTTAAAGCCTCCAGAATGCTTAGTTCAATGCTCAGCACACATAGGGAATCTAATAAATGTTTAATAAATGAGGTAAAAAAAATGAATTAATTCTGCTAAACCAAAGTTATTTCCCAGAGAGCTATTTTGTAAAATGTAACATTATTCAAATAATTTTGTCTTATACAAAATTAACAACAAGTCAGCCATCTAAAGTGTGAAGTGCTGTCACCTTACTGAAGAGCAGTTTCCCAAACCAATGGGTATTTACGCAAATGTCACCTTTGAAAGGAGATCAGAGATAATAGGAAAGCCTGTGCTTAGTAGAAAACCACATCCTCACTGAAGAATTAGCCACTGTGTGGTGCGCAGAAATTCTTTCAGTACTACAGTTGCCAATCATGGAAACAAACAACAGTTATCTTCTTGAAGATTCGCAACTCCAGCCTATGTGCTTGACATGGGAAGTCCTTGCACACAGAATTCCTGCATAGTAGGTGAGATAGACTCAGTCCTTACAGGAAGTGAAAGGACCTGTGTAGCATTTACCTCAAATGAACTGTGTCACATACAATGTGCATGTTAGTGTCTATGAAGGTGAACAGAGTTGCAAAAATGTGTGAAGATTTCACGTTCAAAAATGTGTGAAGATTTTACTCCTATATGAAATAAAACAAGAAAAGGGTACATTTTATTTATTTTTATTTTATTTTATTATTATTAGTTACATTTTATTAACTGTATCCCAGCTGTATCTGCTCCCTCATTCCCTCCCAAACCTTTCCTCCTTCCCTCATCTCCTCCCTGCCCCTTTCCAAGTCCACTGATTGGGGAGGACCTCCTCCCCTTTCATCTGATCCTGTTTTATCATGTATCTTCAGGACTGGCTGCAAAGTCCTCCTCTGTGGCCTAGCAGGACTGTTCCTCCTTTGGGGGGGTGGGGAGGTCAAAGAGCCTACCATTGAGTTTCTGTCAGAGATAGTCCCTGTTCCCCCTACTATGGGAAACCAGTTGGTTACTGAGCTACCATGGGCTTCATCTGCGCAGAGGTTCTAGGTTATATCCATACATGGTCCTTGGTTAAGTGTCAGTCTCAGAAAAGACCCCTGTGCCCAGATATATTTGGTCCTAGTGGAGCTCCTATCCTTTCCACATCATACAAACTCCCCCTCCTTTCAAAACTGCATGGTATTGGCATAGAAACAGAAAAGAGGATCAATGGAACCGAATAGAAGACCCAGAAATAAACCCACACACCTGTGAATACTCGATTTTTGACAAAGAAGCCAAAACCATTCAATGGAAAAAAGACAGCATCTTCAACAAATGGTGCTGGTCCAACTGGATGTCTATATTCAGAAAAATGAAAATTGATCCATATCTTACACCCTGCACAAAACTAAAGTCCAAGTGGATCAAAGACCTCAACATAAAACCAGATACTCTAAATCGGTTAGAAAAAAAGTGGGAAAAGGGTACATTTTAAGTTGGCAGTAGAGCTGAGAAATTAAAAATTGAATTTTTCTAAGTAGCCTTTAATAATTTAAGGGGGGACTAGCACACACAGTTTCTGAGCAGTGGGATACCTGATCTTCTGAGTTGGAGAATGGAAGGACCCCCAACCCAGGAAAACCACAGCGAGGCTTTCTGAACACCAGAGAACATCGCAGGAGGTGAAAACTTTGGCCTCCGGTCACCCGGAGACTTGCTTGGGGAGGGAGAGAAAAGATCCTTTGTTCTTGCTGCACTCCCTTCCCCCAGACCTCCTTCCTCCTCCGCACAGAGGCACAGCGGACTCATCTTTCTCAGCGCAGACCTAACTGCCTGGGGTATACAACCGCTGAGATGGAGCCCCAAGCACTTTAGCGGCAGACAAAAGCCAGCAGTACGTGTCCCGGAGTCCCAGATTCGCGCAGCGGCTGCACCATCCTCCCAGGGCGCGAATCTGCTAGACACCATACTAGCTCCACAGGATCGCCATCACTGACGGTGCGGCCCGCCCAATCCCACAGTGACAGAGAATACGCTATATACTCACCAAAACCAGGCAGAAACGTCATACAACCTGGACACACCAGGCACTGGGCCTCCCAAGCTTGGAGAGCACAACGAAGAGATCCCAGGACTTCCCAGAAAGCATTGGGACTAGCAAGCCAGTCTCCAGTTACAGCAGGACGTGGCAGCGGAGCAGTACTGAACTGGCGGGGCACCACAGCCCTCCAGTTTAAGACTAACCAGGGCCAAACCAGAGAACAGAGAGCCTGATTACCCCATCCCTGCTGAAGTGACCACCCTGAAATCTCCAGCTGCAGCAAGACCTCAGAACCTGGCAGTGACAGCAGCACAGAACTGGCGGAACACATCAAAGAAGCAGGGCCAAACCAGAGAGCAGAGAGCCCCGGATACCACGATCTCGGCCAAGAGACCTGCCTGTAAGTGAGTGCATCCTTGAGAATCTGCAGTTCCCCAGATCCTGGGTCCTTCTAAATCAGAAGCCAGGCATCGAACCCCCTCCCACCCACATACCCACTTTGGGAAACAGAGGGGCACTAGGGACATTGAAGTTCCTGCCCTGTGGGCCTGATTGAGGAGCTAAGACAGTTAATACCAGAAATTGCGCTGCGATCATCATTAGCGCCTGCGACATATACAGTACAGAGCCCCTCCCACACACTCAAGGGTTCAACATTAGCCATCACTCTGTCCCTCGAGAAACTCATCCACGCACACTTACACACACAGACACACACGCACGCGCGCGCACACACACGCTTTCATTTGCCCCGTTTGCGCCTGCGTACTTTCCTCCCACAGGTACAGCTAATCCTCAGCACACGCTGAGAGTGCTCAGCTTCCTGAAGAACTCTCCAGACACCAGAGAGAGACAGCACCAGTCTGATCTGCAGAATCCAAAAACAAACAGGGAAGGTTTCAGATAAGCCAATGGCCAGAGGTAGGCAAAAGAACACTTCCAACATAAATCAGGACATCATGACTTCACCAGCAAACCCCAAAATCAATGGATACACCAATTCAGCAGAAGCACAGGAAAATGATTTTAAAGCCATGCTTGCCCAATTATTTGAGGCTCATAAGGAGGAAATGAACAAGTCTTTCAAAGAGATGGCCAGTCAATTGGAGGCAAAGAAAGAAGAAATAGACAATATCCTTAAAGAAACACAGGCAAACATAGCCAAACAAATAGATACACAAGTAGAGGAAAAATTAGTGGCATATAAGAAGGAAATGAAAAAAGAAATAGAGGCCATCGTAGAGAGACAGGAATCCAAATTCAAAGACATGAAAGAAATGGTGCAAGGCATGAAAACAGAATTAGAATCAATAAAGAAAACACAAAATGAGAAAACCCTTGAGCTGGAGAACTTGGAGAAAAGATCAGGAACCACAAAAGTAACCATCACCAACAGAATACAAGAGATGGAAGAGAGAATCTCTGGAGCTGAAGACACACTCGCAGAAATGGATACTTCTCTCAAAGAAAAAGTAAAATCAGAAAAGTTCCAATCACAAAATATCCAAGAAATCAAGGATGCTATGAAAAGACAAAATCTAAGAATAATAGGAATTCACGAAAAAGAAGACTCCAGACTCCAAGGTCCAGAAAATATTTTCAAGAAAATCATAGAAGAAAATTTTCCCAACTTAAAGAAAGAGATGTCCATAAATATACAAGAGGCCTACAGAACTCCAAATAGACTAGACCAGAAAAGAAACACATCACGTCACATCATAGTCAAAACACTAAATCTACAGAACAAAGAAAAGATATTAAAAGCAGCAAGGGAAAAAGGCCAAGTAACATATGAAGGTAGACCTATCAGAATCACGCCGGACTTCTCATCAGAAACTATGAAAGCCAGAAGGGCCTGGGCAAGTATCATGGAGACTCTAAGAGATCACAAATGTCAACCCAGACTACTATACCCTGCAAAGCTTTCAATCAACATAGATGGAGAAAACAAAATATTCCATGACAAAACTAAATTTATACAATATCTACACAGCAAACCATCCCTACAGAAGATACTAGAAGGAAAACTCCAATCCAATGAAAACAAATTCACCCAAGAAAACAGGGCATACAGATAATGTCCCAACAAAAATGAAAAGAAAACAAGCAATGAATCAGGGTTAGATCATCGACTCCATTACAAAAGGAACTAACATGCATTGGTCACTATTATCTATCAATATCAATGGACTCAACTCACCAATAAAAAGACACAGGCTAACAGAATGGTTAAGGAAACAGGATCCAACATTCTGTTGCATCCAAGAAACACACCTATGCAACAAAGACAAACACTACCTCAGAGTAAAGGGCTGGAAAACTGTTTTTCAAGCAAACGGTTCCAGAAAACAAGCTGGAGTAGCCATCCTAATATCTAATAAAATAGACTTTCAACCCAAGTTAATCAAAAAAGATAAGGAGGGCCACTATATTCTCATCAAAGGAAAAATCCACCAAGAGGACATCACAATCTTGAATATCTATGCCCCAAATACAAGAGCACCGACATTCGTAAATGAAACATTATTAAAGCTTAAATCATACATTGATCCTAATACCTTAATAGTGGGAGACTTCAACACTCCACTCTCACCAAGGGACAGATCAACTAGACAGACACCAAATAGGGAAATAAAAGCACTCACAGAATCCCTAAATCAAATGGACCTAATAGACGTCTACAGATCATTTCACCCAAACTCAAAAGAGTACACCTTCTTTTCAGCACTCCATGGAACCTTTTCCAAAATAGACCATATAGTGGGCCACAAAGCAAGCCTCAACAGATACAAAAGGATTGAAATAATCCCTTGTATACTATCTGACCACCATGGACTAAAGCTCGACCTCAACAACAACAGAAACAACAAAAAGCCGACACGCACATGGAAACTAAACAACTTACTACTCAATGACAGCTGGGTTAAGGAAGAAATAAAGAAAGAAATTAAAGACTTCCTAGAATTCAATGAAAAGGAAGGCACAACATACCCAAATTTATGGGACACACTGAAAGCAGTGCTCAGAGGAAAATTTATAGCACTAAGTGCCTGCAAGAAGAAATTCGTAACATCACATACAAACAACTTAATGGCCCAACTGAAAACCCTAGAACAAAAAGAAGCAGATACACCCAAAAGGAGCAGACGGCTGGAAATAATCAAACTAAGGGCTGAAATCAATCAACTAGAAACAAATAAAACTATCCAAAGAATCAATGAAACAAAAAGCTGGTTCTTTGAGAAAATCAACAAGATAGACAAACCCTTAGCCAAACTAACTAAAAAGCAGAGAGAAACTATCCAGATCAGCAAAATCAGAAATGAAAATGGGGACATAACCACAGACATTGAGGAAATCCAAACAATTATTAGGTCATACTACAAAAGCCTATATGCCACAAAATTTGAGAATCTAAATGAAATGGATAATTTTCTTGAAAGATTCCATCTACCAAAACTAAGTCAAGATCAGGTAGAAAGACTGAATAGCCCTATATCTCCCAAGGAAATCGAAGCAGTCATTAACAGTCTCCCCTCCAAAAAAAAGCCCTGGACCAGATGGCTTCAGCGCAGAATTCTACAAGACCTTCAAAGAAGTGCTAATTCCAATTCTCCTCAAGCTATTCCACAAAATAGAAACAGAAGGAACACTACCAAACTCATTCTATGAAGCCACAGTCACCTTAATACCTAAACCACACAAAGACCCAACAAAAAAAGAGAACTTTAGGCCTATCTCTCTTATGAACATTGACGCAAAAATACTCAATAAAATACTTGCAAACCGAATCCAAGAACACATCAAAGATATCATCCACCATGACCAAGTAGGCTTCATCCCAGGCATGCAAGGGTGGTTCAACATACGGAAATCCATCAATGTAATCCACTACATAAACAAACTGAAGGAGAAAAACCACATGATCATCTCCTTAGACGCCGAAAAAGCATTTGACAAAGTCCAACACCCATTCATGTTTAAAGTCTTGGAGAGATCAGGGATACAAGGCACATACCTAAACATAGTAAAGGCAATATATAGCAAGCCTATAGCTAACATCAAACTCAATGGAGAGAAACTTAAATCAATCCCACTGAAATCAGGGACAAGACAAGACTGTCCATTGTCCCCATATCTCTTCAACATAGTACTTGAAGTCCTAGCCAGAGCAATAAGACAACTAAAGGAGATCAAGGGGATACAAATCGGAAAGGAAGAGGTCAAAGTGTCACTATTTGCAGATGATATGATAGTATACATGAGCGACCCCAAAAATTCAACCAGAGAACTCCTTCAGCTGATAAACACCTTCAGCAAAGTGGCAGGATACAAAATCAACTCAAAAAAATCAGAAGCCCTCCTATATACCAAAGACAAAAAGGCTGAGAAAGAAATTAGGGAAACAACACCCTTCACAATAGCCACTAATAACATAAAGTACCTTGGTGTGACCCTAACCAAGCAAGTGAAAGACCTGTTTGAGAAAAACTTCAAGTCTCTGAAGAAAGAAATCGAAGAAGATATCAGAAGATGGAAAGATCTCCCGTGCTCATGGATTGGTAGGATTAACATTGTGAAAATGGCCATACTGCCAAAAGCAATCTACAGATTCAATGCAATTCCCATCAAAATACCAACTCAATTCTTTACAGACCTTGAAAAAAAGATTATCAGCTTCATATGGAGAAACAAAAAACCCAGAATCTCCAAAACGATCCTGTACAACAACAGATCATCTGGAGGTATCTCCATTCCTGATCTCAAGCTGTACTACAGGGCAACAGTAATAAAAACTGCATGGTATTGGCATAGAAACAGAAAGGAGGATCAATGGAACCGCATAGAAGACCCAGAACTAAATCCACACACCTATGAATACTCGATATTCGACAAAGAAGCCAATTCCATTCAATGGAAAAAAGACAGCATCTTCAACAAATGGTGCTGGACCAACTGGATGTCTACATGCAGAAAAATGAAAATAGATCCATATTTATCACCCTGCACAAAACTAAAGTCAAAGTGGATCAAGGACCTCAACATAAAACCAGATACCTTAAATCAATTGGAAAAAAAAGTGGGGAACAGCCTAGAACTCATTGGCACAGGAGACAACTTCCTGAACAGAACACCAACAGCACAGGCTCTAAGAGCAACAATCAATAAATGGGACCTCATGAAACTGAAAAGTTTCTGTAAAGCAAAGGATACCGTCATCAAAACAAAACGACTGCCTACAGATTGGGAAAGAATCTTCACTAACCCTTTATCTGACAGAGGACTAATATCCAGTATATACAAAGAACTAAAGAAGCTGAAAAGCAGCAATCCAAGTAATCCAATTAAAAAATGGGGAACAGAGCTAAAGAGAGAATTCTCGACAGAGGAATATCGAATGGCAGAAAAACACTTAAAGAAATGCTCATCCTCATTAGCCATCAGGGAAATGCAAATTAAAACGACCCTGAGATATCACCTTACACCCATCAGAATGGCCAAGATGAAAAACTCAAGCGATAACACATGCTGGAGAGGTTGTGGAGAAAGGGGAACCCTGCTCCACTGCTGGTGGGAATGTAAACTGGTACAACCACTCTGGAAAGCTATCTGGCGCTTTCTAAGACAAATAGGAATAGTGCTTCCTCCAGACCCAGCTATACCACTGCTAGGTATATACCCAAAGTTTGTTCAAGTACACAAAAAGGACACTTGCTCAACCATGTTTATAGCAGCTCTATTTGTAATAGCCAGAACCTGGAAACAACCCAGATGTCCATTAATGGTGGAATGGGTACAGAAATTGTGGTATTTTTATACAATGGAATACTACTCAGCAATCAAAAAGGAGGAAATCATAAAATTTGCAGGCAAATGGTGGGATCTAGAAAAGATCATTCTGAGTGAAATATCCCAGAAGGAGAAAGACAAACATGGGATATACTCACTTATATAGACCTATAAGATATGATAAACATAATGAAATCTATACACCTAAAAAAGATAATCAATTGAGCGGACATGGGGTAAGATGATCAATCCTCATTTAGAAAGACAGATGGGATGTGCATTGAACGTATGACAGGAGTCTACTGAGAGCATCTGAAAGACTCTAACTAGCAGTGTTTTCAAAGCAAAGACTCATGACCAAACCTTTGGCAGAGTACAGGGAATCATAAGAAAGAAGGGGAGTTAGTCTGATGGGGAAAGGATAGGAGCTCCACAAGGACCAAATATATCTGGGCACAGGGTCTTTTCTGAGACTGGCATTCAACCAAGGACCATGTATGGATATAACCTAGAACCTCCACTCAGATGTAGCCTGTGGTAGCTCAGTAACCAATTGGTTTCCCAAAGTGAGGGGAACAGGGACTATTTCTAACAGGAACTCGATGACTGGCTCTTTGGTCTCCCCACCCCCGAAGGGAGGAGCAGTCCTGTTAGGCCACAGAGGAGGGCTTTGCAGCCAGTCCTGAAGATACCTGATAAAACAGGATCAGATGAATGGGGAGGAGGTCCCCCCCATCAGTGGACTTGGAAAGGGGCACAGTGGAGATGAGGGAGGGAGGGAGGAAGGGACTGGGAGGGAATGAGGGATTGGGACACGGCTGGGATACAGAGTTAATAAAATGTAACTGATAAAAAAAATAAAATTAAAAAAAAAAAAGAAGAACACATGAACACAAAAAAAAATAATTTAAGGGGATTTGGATAGGTATTAACTCTCACTATCTACTTTCTTATTCGGAAAATATATTGATTCTTTTTCTTTCCTGTTTTAGTTTCTCAGAAACCATCAAAATATATTTGTATTTGAATATGTTAAAATTAAAAAAAAAAAAAAAACCTAGGGGCTGTGGATGTAGCTTAGTGCTGGTGTAATTGACTACTATGTATGAGGCTGTGCATTCAACCCCAACACTGGAAACAAAAACCAGTGGATTAGTGTGCCTTTGTAACAATGTATAATTGAAAGGCTAATAGATATCATGGGGTCGGCAAATATTCGGGAGAGAAAGGGCAAATTTAAAAGAAAAATGGCTCCGCTTTTACCTCAGGCAAGATGGATCAGAAGAGAAAAAGATTACGCAAAAAGAACATTTACAGTGTAAGAGCAACTGAATAGGATAAACACTGTAGCTTCTTGAGAACAGGGATGTTGCCTTGTGGTAAACTTTTATTGAGCAATTACAATGTGTTCAGTCACTACCTGTGCATCTCTGTAAAGTATTTTGGAAGATCAGTTCTTAAAGTGGTGTCGCCATAACATTTCTTGCAAATTAATTTGTCGGGTCTACCCACATCATTTCACTGTTGACTCAGTTCTTCTGGTGTTGAGGTTTTGTTATAAAAATAAGAAAGTTTGAGAACATGATCAGGTGGTAGAAGGCCTAGAATTCTAAGAATAGTTAGTAACTGTATTAGAAAGAAGAAACAGAGTTTTTAACAATGTATTGCCACCAAGAGAGTGATGGTTTTGGTTGTGAGCCTAGACTTTAACAGCATAACTGTCTTCATTCAGCAGCTTATGGAGATAGACGTGGAGACCTACAGACAAAAGATATGTGGAGGTCAGGGAGTTTTGTGGAAGATTGGGAGGAAGGACAGAGAGAGCCACAGAAGACCTTATGAGTATACTAACCCGGGCCCGTGGGGCATCCCAGAGACTGAACCCCCAACAGAGCTTGCGTATTCCACACCAAGACCCCTGCACATATGTAGTAGATGTGCAACTTGGTCATCATGTGTGTCCCCATAACAACAAGAGTAGGGGCTATCTCTGACTCTGTTCCCTTCCTTTGAATTCCCTCCCCCTAGCTGAGCTGCTTTGTCTGGCCTCAGTGGGAGATGAAGCTCTTAGTCCTGCTGAGACATGATGCGCCAGAATAGGTTAGTACCCTTAGGAACCTTGGGGATCCCCTTCTCCGAAAGGGAGTAGAGGAGGCTGTCAGGGAAGGAGGGCTTGAGGGTAGAACTTGGTCATGTTGGGGGGGGGGGCGGCTGGTATCAGACTGTAAATATTTTAAAATATAACATTTATTTAAGTCTACTTAATCAGGAGATAAAAAAATCAATAGGAGCTACATATCTGAAAATACATATATTGCAGATGAGCAAAAGTTTGTTTGTTTTTAAAGTTCAATTAGAATTTACAGCTTCTAGAAAACAGTACCAGGCATATCTTCATTTTCTTCACTTCCCATCCAAATCTGAGGCCTTAGGCATGGCGGGCAATCAGTCTACTGCTGAGCTACAGCCCCAGTTCAACAATCATATCCTTTAAGAAAAATAAGTCACTCTTCTTAAAAATAATAAAAAGAAAAAAGAACTTCAGTAAGACACCTACCAAACGTCTTCTCTCTTTGCAGCCTCTCATTTCTCTGGAGACTCACTCATTAGAGTGATAAACTTTCCCCAAACACTAAGACTTCTAACATGCTTTTCTAGTAAAATATTGTGTAGAGTTTCTATTCATCATCTCTTTCTCCTGCGTTTGATATATAGATATTTTTGATCAACAAAAGCTACTCTAAGAAAATAGTTGGTTTAGATTCAGCTGGATTTCAAAGATCTGCACACTTTAAAAGACTTCAGGAAGAATGAAGTTCTGTATTCAGCACACATCCTGGGATACTGGGGACACAACCCACACACTTGTAGACAACCACCAAAGGTTAGGTGGCAACTGGCTATTCAGGAAGAAGGAAATGCAGAACTTAAGATGGTAAAATTGTGTGTGTGTGTGTGTGTGTGTTTGCTTTTTTATTTTTAAACATTTTTTTTCTCTCATCTATTACATCTGGAACAGTTTTCCCTCCCACTTCTCCTCTACTCTCTCCCTCCCATCTCCCCTCTTCTCTGGATCCAGACCTTCTTCAAGTCCAATCACAAAAGAGCAGGTCTCCCTGGGACATCAACCATATATTGTAGCATAACAAGCTACAAAATATTAATCCAGAAAGTTATATGCAAGCTTATTACTGCAGAAGTTTCATATTATATGTAGCATGTTTAAATTATATATGTTTGCATTAACTTATATATAAATATATATGATTTTTTAAGAAGATGATGAAATATAAAGGTGAAAATGTAAGAAGATGTGAAATTTTAGAAAAACACACATAATATAGTCACAAAGCTAAAAGTTGACTGTGGGAAGCATTTGTTCAAATCAAGAGCAACCAGAGAGGAGAGTTCAGCTGTCCTGTTGTTTATACTTTGTTGGACATGATTAACCCAGAGCTCACCAAAGATATCTCTGTCCCTTATGGTTTTCCAGAATAAAAACAGATTTATCAGATCATAGAGATCTAAAGCATAGATATTTTTCTATCTTAGAACACACATTTTCTGGTCCTAGAATTGAAATTAAAAATAAAAGCTATCCTTTTTGTCTGTAAATGCTCTTATTTATTGAAATCTATTTGTAATCTGTAGGCCAATGTTCATTGAAATTCTGTGGGTATCTTTTGTGCACATCCATAGAACACTATGCTGCTCCTGAATTCAGCTCCTTTCCTTGACAGCAGTCTTCTTTTTTTTTTTTTCTACTTAGTGTCTGTTTCTCATTTGATCTATTTAGTGGATGCTTTGCAACTGTTTGCTGTCTTCTGAGTGCTTCCACTCTGCAGCATGGACAGCAAGAATGCTAGTGAAATGCTACCTCTCATTCCTAAGAGCAATAAAGAATTCCAGAAATCAAACAAAACAAAGCTTTTTTTTTTTTATTTGAAATCCTTCATTTAGGCTTGACTTATGGGAAAAGCTCAATGTCAAAAGATCAAAAACACAGATAGAGAAAAGAGCCTTGACACAGATACACATAGAAAACAAGGTTCTGCATCAATTGACTGACAAAATATGTCGTGACTAAAGGTTTGCACTAAATAAAACAAACAAACAAACCCCAAAAAACAAAGAAACAAAAAACCCTGTGTTTACTCTAGCAACAATGGCTTAGTATTTGCCAAGAGGGTTTAAATGCTTAATGAAATATAAGCACTTAAGGATAGTGTTTTCTAATGTGATTAGGATGGTCAAGGATGGCAAAACTATGACTTCAAGTTTCTCTTTCTGTATGTCTCAAATCTTTAAGCTTTGATGAAATGCCAGTAAAATGGGACTGAAGATTTTTTTTTCAATAATGAAAGAATAGGTATCTTTAACAGGTCATTGCCTATACAATAAAATTAATCTTAATTTCTTAAGAACTTTCCACCCATGCTTTTAATTGTTGAGTAGTATTCCATTGTGTAAATGTACCACAATTTCTGTATCCATTCCTCCCTTAAGGGACATCTTGGTAGTTTCTAGATTCTGGCTATCACGAATAAAGCTGCTACAAATATGGTTGAGCAAATGTCCTTGTTGTGTACTTGAGCATATTTTGGATATATGCCTAGAAGTGGTATAGCTGGATCTTGAGGTAGTACTATTTCTGATTGTCTGAGAAAGTGCCAGATTGATTTCCAAAGTGGTTGTACAAGTTTACATTCCCACCAGCAGTGGAGGAGGGTTCCCTTTTCTTCACAGCCTCTCCATCGTGTGTTGTTGCTTGAGTTTTTGACATTGAGTTTTTGTCACTTAGACATTCTGATGGGTGTAAGGTGAAATCTCAGGATCATTTTGATTTGCATTTTCCTAATGACAAAGGACATTGAGCCTTTCCTTAAGTGTTTTTCTGCTATTCAATATTCCTCTATTGAGAATTCTCTCTTTAGTTCTGTACCCCATTTTTTTTTATTGGATTACTTGATTTTTTTCTTTTGGAAATGATGAAATTTGCAGGCAAATGGTGGGAATTTTAAAAGATCATCCTGAGTGAGGTATCCCAGAAGCAGAAAGACACACATAGTATATATTCACTTTTAAGTAGATGCTAGACATATAATATAAGATAAACATACTGAAATCTGTACACCTAAAGAAGCTAAGCAAGAAGGAGGACCCTGGGTAAGATAATCAATCCTCACCCAGAAAGGCAAATGGGGTAAGCATCAGAAGAGGAAGAAAACAGGGAACAAGCCTACCACAGAAGGGCCTCTGAAAGACTCTACCCAGCAGGGTATCAAAGCAGATACTAGGACTCATGGCCAAACTTTTGGCATAGTGCAAGGAAACTTATGAAAGAAGGGGGAGATAGAAAAAAACTGGAGGAGACAGGAGCTCCAAAAGGAGAGCAACAGAACCAAAATATCTGGGACCAGGGGTCTTTTCTGAGATTGATACTTGAACCCAGGACCATGCATGGACATTACCTATAGCCTCTGCATAGATGCAGCCCATGGCAGCTCAGTGTCCAAGTGGGTTCCCTCATAAAGGGAACAGAAACTGTCTTTGACATGAACTCAGTGGCTGGCTCTTCAATCACATCCCCTTGAGGGGGGTGCCTTACCAGGCCACAGAGGAAGACATTGCAGCCAGTCCTGATGAGACCTGATAAGCTGGGGTCAGAGGGAAGGGGAGGAGGGCTTCCTCTACCAGTGGACTTGTGGGGCATGGGAGGAGATAAAGAAGGGAGGGTGGGATTAGAAGGGAATAAGGTAGAGGCTACAGCTGGGATAAAAAGTTAATAAACTAATTAAAAACAAACAAGCAAAAACAACAAAAAAATAATTTTCCACCCGAAGTCTGCTCAGAATGATTGTTATAATAGTAAATACAGGAGACGTATCTATAGCAGCTTAGAGGTTGGCTTTCGTACACGAGAAACAGAGAAGTGTAAGCACTGTCCAATGTGAGTGACTACAACTGGCTAGAATACTCAGCCTGCTTCTGCATTTCACTTAAAAGCATTCTGACTGGGTTTTCCTCATGGATATTTGGTGAAAACAGAGCATGGCCAGCAGAACAAAGAGGGGAGCAGGCCCGCAGCTGAAGCTGATAGACTGTCCTTTTCCCCCTTACAGTCTCTCAGAACTGATCAAAAGAAGTGGGTTGGAGGGTACCAGGACCACAAAACTCAGTAATAATAATGATCACTCTTGTATATGATTTCAGCTCATCTATATCCTTGATGACTAAAAATTTTAATTTAAGTATATCTTTTCTTCTTACTAATTTTTGTCACTCTATTAACACATTTTGAGCAGGTGACATTACAAAAGTCCAATCATTTCTCAGTAATACTTTTGTTTCTGCATCTTCTAGGGTTTCTAAATGTCTAGAGGACTAGAAATTATAACTCAGGTATGTATCACTGTGTATAATGTTTGTGAATACATCATCAATTTCTCTCTCTTTATGCTTTTCCCTGGCCCCCTTCTTGCTTGTTTTCCTTCTCCTTCCTCTCATTTCCAATCATATTAATGATAACAAATATAAACTAGCAAGACGACATTAAGAATTTGTTAATACTTTAAGAGACAGCATCGGTGTGGAATTCTGTTGCCCTTTCTGCTTTACTCATAAAGAAACTTGTGACTTGTGGACAAATGAAGCAATAAAATCAGAGGGCTCCCTCATATGAGGAAAGTGAAGGATGGTGATGAGGGGGAGGCAAGGTTACTGATGTCCTGCCTCCTTTTACTCCATTCTGCATTAAGAATGCTGAGGTAAAGAGCCTTAAGGCTCATTCTGTGTATTGATGCTCCAGTGTCAGGGGATTAGAAGGACAGCATGGCTAAGTATACAAGGCTTTTGGCATTTGTTTCAGCAGCTAGGTCATTTTGTGTTGGGCTGAAACTGTTACAATGAAAATAGACTTTTGGACATGATTAAAGAGGGTGATTTCCACTGTAAGAGCTGCTTCTTGGTGCACTGGCATCAAACTCTGCTGCCCATGCTTTTGACACCTGACATGCCCCAGCAATCTTACAGGCCAGAAAGTCACCTTGCTGGTTAGCAGATAAAGCAAGGGGAGGAACTCCTACTTCCCAAAAGGCAGTGATACACCGTGGCTTCCAGTGCCTAGAACACAGCTGCTGCTCTCTTAGACACACACACTGAGCCCTACAAACTGACAGAATGCTGCCTCTCAGAGAGTAATTTGTCCCTACAGGAGATAGAAGTACTATGCTTAATGGAAAAAAAAATAGCCAGAAAGCCACTCTCTATGGTTGCTCAAGGGCAGTAAGGCCTCTGAGGAGTCCCAGATAAAGGGAGGAATCAGCTCATTAAATGAAGGCTGAGGAGAGAGGAAGCCCTGAAAGGCCCTTGGGCTCCTGGAGAGGAAGCTAGGCTGCCTCTTGTGACACCCAGACTTGTTAAAAGGGATGTATCCCATGAGAGGGCGTGGCTAACCATGTCAGGTTCAGAGCATAGACCAATGTTTCTAAGCAATAGAAAATGTCCTGGAGTCCCACCCTCACTCTTAATTTTGGAGGCTTTTAACAATAACCCGTGAAACAATTTAATGCAATGTTGTTTCCTTCTCCTCCAAAAATTTTCTGTTTCAGGATATTTTTTTACTATGTCATAATAGCAGACATATAATAATAGAGATGCTAATAGTCATAAATTATGAAGGGTTCTTCTTTTGAAACTAATTTTTAGGGGTTTATAAGCCTTTATTTTCTTTTTTTTAATTTTAATTTCATTTTATTTTTAATTACACTTTATTTACTTTGTATCCCCCCCCAGTTTCCTTTCTCCTCCCCTCCCAATCCATCCCTTTTTTCTCCTTCTCCACGTGTGCCCCTTCCCAAGTCCACTGGTAGAGGAGGTGTTCTTTTTCTTCCTTCTGATCCTAGTCTGTTAGGTCTCATCAGCAGTGGCTGCATTGTCTTCCTCTGTGGCCTGGTAAGGCTGCTCCCCCCTCAGGGGGAGGTAATCAAAGAGCAGGAAACTATTTTTAAAATTTAATTTTATGTGTATATATGTTTTGCCTACAGTATGTCTGAACCATGTATGTGCCTGTGCCCAATGAAAATAAAAGAGGACTCTGGATCCTCTGGTCAAGGAGTTATAAATAGTTATGAGCTACCATGTTGGTGCTGGAAATCAAAGAGCTTTCTGGAAAAGTCACCAGCGCTCCTAACAATTTTTTTCTTCATATATATATATATATATATATATATATATATATAATAGTTTATTGACTTTGTATCCTCCTTGTAGCTCCCTCCCTCCTTTCTCCTCCCATCCCAATCCCACCCTCCTTGCCGCATCTCCATCCATGTCCCTCCTCATGTCCAGTGATAGGGGAGGTCCTCCTCTCCTTCCTTCTGATCCTAATCTATCAGGTCTCATCAGGAGTGGCTGCATTGTCTTCCTCTGTGCCCTGATAAGGCTGCCCTGCTCCTAACTATTAAGCTATCAGATTCAATGCAGCAGAAGGTACTAAGATACCCACATCTAGGAGTATATTTTGAGTTGTATATTACTTTCAAATAATCTCTAATGGGAAACCAAAATCTTCCACCCTATTTTTGCTTAAATATGAATTTTGATATATAGAGTGTGTGTTATTTACAGCAAATTTTAAAATATTTGAAGTATCTCTAATGGCTTGAGAGATGGCTCAGTGGATAAAAGGCTTGCTAAGAAGCACGAGAGCTTGAAATGGGATTCTCTACACACATGTACATGCTCATGTTCTTCCTGAATCCCAACACTTGGGAGACAGGGACAGGAGATACCGAAAGTAAGCTGATTAGATACATATGCTGAATACATCAGTTCTGAGTTCATCAAGAGGCCCTTTTACAGCACACATGGTGAGGACTGGCTGACAGAGACCCCAGCACCACCTCTGGCTTCTGTATACCCGTGAACCAGCGCTGAGATGTGTGCCCACAGAGTTGTGAGCATGCACGTAATGCCACACACATATTAACATTCTAAGAACTTAGAAAATGTTATAATAAATACCCTAAAGGGGCTAGCAGCATTGATTATTAAGGTCTATACAATAAATATATTGCTTTCAATAAAACCAATAAAACTTAAATGTCTAATCATACATGCATACATTTTAACGTCATCTATTGTGACATGTGTTTTTGGTTTACGCATAAAATAAAAATGAAGTAATATTGTACTTTAACTAGTCAGAGTTGGTTGTATAGATGATGCATATTTTATAAAGTATTTAAAAATTAAAAAAAAATAGTAAAGTGAAAAGTAAGTCAGTTTTCATATTGAGAAGACTAGGAAATAATGGAGATTGGAGTGACAGTGACTGTTGAAAGACACATACCAAGTGGATAGTCATGTGGTTCAGTGATACAGCTATCCCTGTTTCAGGATTTGAAAATGAGGATAAGGGAATTTTTATAAATTCATTAAGCACTGGGAACTAATAGTGACCTTTTTACAACATAGGGCTATATTATCAAAGTGCTAGATAAAGAATGAAATTTTGACTAGTGTTCAAAACAAAAACCAAACCAAAACAAAAAAACCTCCTAAAATTGAAATCACAGCTCAGACTTAACTGTAGTACTTTGGAGAATGGGGCAAGAGGACCACCAAGAGTACAATGCCAAGCTGGACTAGCTACTGAATTCTGGTCACCTCAGCTACAGCCTGGGAATCTTGTTATTTCATAGACAGAGAGAGAGAAGGAGGGAGTAAGGAAGAGATTTTGGAATTAATACAGAGGACATATAAAGACACTGGCCTAGAGCTGCCAGGAGCATTTGCCTCACGAACATCCAAAGATTTATTTCACAGATTAAGATTTTCTCAAATGAAGAACTAGAGCAAGTGTGAGTTAACAAAGCTAGTGAAAGGGAGGGGAAAGTTTGAACCCAAATTTGTGCACTTAACGTGAATAAGTGCATTATTCACTTATCATATCATATCATATAATAAATAAGACATTATTTCCAAAACACTATGAACCATTTCAGAGCCACAGGAAATGATACATATGGCAGTTTCCTTTACATATGCAAAGCAAGGAGCTTAATGAGCATGGCAGAGTAGGAGAGAATATGAACGGGTATGGGAGACTCCCAACTTTACTGCCCACTTCAGGGGTACACAGTGCTTGGCACAAGCCTCTAAGACAACCATAAGTTCCTTCCTTACATCTCAGATGATTTCTGTCTTCTGTTCAAATGAAGAAAAAGCCAGAAAAGCTTTAGTAACAGGAGAGTCCAAAAAGTATAAACAGCTATGGAGAAAATAATTCTCCTGTATTAATAATAATTTGGTTGGATTTTTTTTGTCCTGAGAGAAATAAATAATGTACAAATATTTTATTTTAGTTTTGATATTTTCAGTGAGTTTTATAGAGTCAGCCACTGCTTATTCTGATGATTCAAAAACATGTGTTGTGTGCTAGAACTTTGGTAAGGTGTTTAAGAGTAAAGCCATCTAAAAGGCCTCCTTTCCACCAGAAGTGTCACAATGAAACACAGTATAAGATCCTGAGGGGTGGCTAAATTTAAAGCAGATTTATGGTGGTATACATATATAATTGTACTCAAACTTCTTGGAAGAAGGTGATGCTTGGATAAGGATTTGAAGTATATAAAGACAAATAGGCTGTTTAAAGAAAAGAAACATTCTGGAGAGAAAGGAAAGAAAGTTCCAAACTGTACATTTAGGGTCAGTCCAGAGTTTCGAGGGAGCATGGACACAGTGATCACAGACACCAGGGTGTGACCTGGAAAACAATATGCAGACCACAAACCTTCATTAAGTAAGCCAATCATGATATGATATTGAATAATTAAGCTTGAGCATGCCTTGACCCACTTTCTTCCTTATAATTTGGAGAATAACAATCTCCCAATTGCTCTGGGAGACCACTGACCAGATTCTCCCTTCAAATAACCTCTCTCTGGTAATGAGATGTGATAATTAAAACTACAAAGTGATGCTATTTTAAATTTACAGATTGGCAAAAATAAGTTTCTTTGCAAAATGCAGTAAATGTTTGGTGAGTGTGAAAACACATTGAACACCCTCTATCAAGACTGGTGTTCTTTTCTCTTTTGAACACCCATTCAAAAATTGATTGGACTATGAGAAATTTATATCATAGATGGATTTGTATATGGTATATATAGGATCAATGACATGAGTTTTAGTCCATTACATTGGTGATATCTTCATACTGTTCCTTAGATTCAAATCAAGCTATTGCATTGATTAAATCTAAGAAAGACTCTAAAACACCATGTGACTGATGTCAGGCTCCTCCGTATTAGAAAATTTAAGGTGAAGAAATGGTAAGAAGCTTAAGAAAAACAATACAAAACAAACAAACAAACAAAAAAACACGTTAAGCTCCCTAGAAAAATGGTGTCCATCACTTGAATATTATTATTTAGTTATTGGATGTGCGTTAAAACTGTTAAGTAGCCACTTTGAGACTTTAGGCTGAAAGTGATTTAATATGAACTGGCATTTAGAATAATAACTTCAGATTTGGTAGAAGAAAGTTGAAAGAAGCCATACAGGTGGTAAGGTGGAAAAGTTACTTAAAATGATCTAGATAAGAAATTAAAAGCTTGAATTATATCACGGGGAATTGAAAGAAGACAAAGATTGGAAGATAGTGAAGATAAAATTTGTTCAATATTTGGACCTGATTGAAAGATTGGGTAGATGTGAAATGCAACTACAGGTCATGTAAAATTCTGCTGGCAGTTTTAGTATTAAAAGAAAATATGGGGGATGTTGAATACAACTGAATTGAGTCAGTGTAGAACTATTCCCACTAGCATTTTGTGCCTGGATTTAATTTTTATGCAAACTTCTCAGACATTTTTTTTGAGAAACCATGTACATACATGCATTTCCACAGCCATGCCCACACATACATATGTACACAGACATAACTTACTGATAGTATATATATAGATAGAGAGATAGATAGATATGTATATCCTATAAAATAGGATATTTTTAGAACATAAAACACATGTGACTTTAACACAGTAACACAATTCATTCACTTCCCAAACAAGTCCCAGTAAACAGGAAACTGTATTGATGATTTTATGAGACAAAAAGTATATTGATTCATATTTTCCATATTCCCAATTATTATTATAAGACTATTCTCAGAAGATGAAAATTTGACTTCTAACCACCTTTTACACTTCCATATGCTTCTTCAAACAATTTCGTTAGTCTTTATCTGCCTCCAGACAGAGTATGTGTGACAACAAGGCAATGCTGGCCTCCCACCCAGTTCACCCTCAGAACACTTACACAAGCTTTTACTCTGTAAATGTTTGCATTCAAATGAAAAACCTCCCTGAGTTCAGTCATGCCAGTCTCTCTCTCTCTCTCTCTCTCTCTCTCTCTCTCTCTCTATCTCTCTCTCTCACACACACACACACACACACTAGAAACAGCTACCAGACTAGACCTCAAGAGTGCTATGCACCCTGGGTGCTTGAGAGAAACTCACCAATTGACTGACTACTGGCTAATTTTCAGCAGGGCTGTAGTCCCTGTGCACATAAACAATTGGAAAAACACAGCATCTGGAGGTCCGAACAAAGGCTGGCCTCCTAGGCATGTGAACCAGACTTTCCGCCTTCTTCTGATTAGAGAGAGAAACGTCTCAAAAGAACACTGCTTCCTGGATCACTTTCCATCACTTCCTGGCTCACCACAAGTGCTCCTGCAGTCTTCTACCCAATTCAGAAGGCCTGCCTAGACAATTTACAAATACTCCTCGGTATTTTTGCCCCAGGATGCTCTGTAATGTGAGTAGTGTTTGGCTAGAATATGACACTAAAGGTGTAAATTTCATGGACAAAGAGGGTAAAAGATGAAGGATAAATGAGAGACTCTTGCCCAGTTAATACAAACTTGCTTTGAGAACCCTGACAGAGCAGGACACATAGTGCCCCAAGAACTGTAATCTCTGTTATCATTTTTCTGCAATAGGAAAATTCTAACAAATGCACCTATCAGCAAACTTCATATTTCTTGTCTTTTGCACCTTGTTTTGTGTCTCAACACTTAAGAAAATATTTTTTGATACCCTTGTTGTCACCAACTATCAGTCATCAAAAGCAAATGTCTAAACATGTAAGTCTGGTCACAGCATTCTCATATTTAAACTTCTTGAAGGTTCTTTGCAGATTTTAAATGTGCTCCTATCTCCCCACTGCGACAATTGTGGCCTGTCTCAGCAGAACTTTTATCCATTTCTGGGTAGGAGTAAGGAGTCTGATCAGTTTACCCTTTGCATGCAAGACTCCAGAGACTTTGTCCCTTAAATATTCCATGCCCATTTGCCTTTTTTGTTTGTTTGCTTTGTAGTTGTTTTGTATTTTTCTTCCTGTTTTTCTTTTTGAGATTGTAAATGAATCCCAACCATTATCTCTCCTTTCTTCAAATTTTTCATGTACCTCTCTCTTTTCTCCCTCAAATTCATGACCTCTTTCTTCTTTAATTGAATGCAAATATAAACAACTAAGTCCATATAATGCATGCAACTTGCATGTATGTTTCAGGGATGACCATTTGGTATTGGACAACCAATTTGTGTGTTCCCTGGGGGAAACCATCTCTTTCCCACACACAGCTTTACTCAGTTGCCAGTAGTTCTTTTCGGGCTTTTCCAATCCAGTTTTATGTGTTCCTTGGTGTCCTCCTTGTTCAGGTCACTTTGGGGCAATCATGTCAGCAAGACTTTAAAGGCATAGCTTCTGGAGTTACTAGAAGACACAAGCTGACAGCAAACTCCCTTATCCTATTGCTCTTTAATCTTTGCTCCTCGTCTTCCACAATTTGCCCTGAGCCTTAGGTGCAGAAGTGTCTTGTCTATGTATCTGTTGGGAATGGGTTCCACAAATCTGCATTTTAATTTATTATTGTGTAGTGGCCTCTATCTGTTGCAAAGAGAAGTTTCTTTGAAGAGGGGTAAAGACTACACCTATCTGTGGGTATAATGACAAATGTTCATAGATTACTGTTAGGGAGTACAACATTTTAGGAAATGTCTGTAGATTTTCTTTCAATGGTTTTACTAGCACTGGGTAGTGAGTTAGTACTAAGTATTGAACATCATATCCTTCTTGTTGAGAGTCTTAAGACCAATTTTAGAGCTCTTGGTTACCCCCAAGGTATGAGTCCCCATATTGTACCTGTATGGTTATGTGCAATGTTGGTCATTGGTATGATTCATGGGCATCATGGCTGCTGCCTTGGTCTTTCAAGCTATAAGTCCATCTTTGCTTTTTTCCTCATGTCAAGTTCTCTCCCACAATTGCAGCTTATACTCAAAGAAGTATCTTGACTCTTATGTGCTTTATACCATTACCACAATTACTTTCTATTGAAGGACTTAAGTCTTTGATTAAAATCTTTATTTAAAAAATACATATATATTTATCTACATATTTATTATTTAGTTTGTATAATATTTCTGTACAATTTATATGCTTCTATACTGTCAGTGCCTGGAAAAATGCTCAACACAACTTATTTGTTGTGATGGCGAATTTTGACTGTCAAATTAACTGGCTAGCTGGAAAAATAAAGAGCAAACATTTGTGTCTGTGAGAGTGATTCTTGTGACACGTGGCCTGTGGGACAGCAATTCCGGTGAAAGAATCATTCAGAATGTGGGCAGTGTCATCTAGTAGGGTGTGGAACTCCCCGTAAGAAAAGTAGAAGGGAGTCATGCACTAGTGAGGATGCGCTCTTACTCTATTTTTAAGCTTCTCAGAGCTGAGTACCTACTCCCTGTTACTACACTTTCACACCATGATGCTTCTTTCTTGACACAGCTCTAAATGCAAAAAATCCCACAATCCATGGACAGAAATGTCTGAGCCATTGAACAAAATAAGCATTTCCTCCTTTAAAGTTGTGGGTACATATCACACTAACAACGATCTGACTCATGCACTTATTATTTTTCCAACTGAATACTTCAACTATGGTTTACAAGCAGCTATTGTTCATATTTCATTGTTAGAATACAAGGAGTTAAGAAAACCCAAGCTCTCCACTGACTGCACGATGAAAAGGGATGCTTGGGATTATTTTCTCCCAAGTTTGCATGTTATACTCAATTTAAGAAGATTCTTATTAGCTTAGACCGTACACTGAAGCCATCATAATTTATATTCCACTCCTTTGTTCTGAGTTTTGATCTGTGACAGTTTTAGATACAGGAAAATGAAATTAATAGAAGAAAAGAGGCTTGGTAAGGAAATTTAAAAAAGAACCATCCATCCATACCAGGAAGGAGTTCATAGATACTATAAAAATGCATTGTTTTCAGTGCTCATTTAAAATGATTAATAAGCAAAAGCAAATCATTCACTTTCTAAAT
This sequence comes from Meriones unguiculatus, assembly GCF_030254825.1. Taxonomy (NCBI): domain Eukaryota; kingdom Metazoa; phylum Chordata; class Mammalia; order Rodentia; family Muridae; genus Meriones; species Meriones unguiculatus. The sequence continues at coordinate 44,164,075 of NC_083364.1, read as the reverse complement.
AAATCTTATAAAATTGCTATACGTGGTATCTATATGCCCTAATATTTTGTAATGGCATTGTCATTTCATCTGATGTGTAACAAAAAGACATCCACATGTGCATTATTTTTGTAGTAGAATAACTAAAAACAATGTGACATTTAGAATTTAACTTGAGTATGTCTGGCCCTGGCTCTCCTCTGCCACTTGCCAGTTGTGTGATCTTTAGCAGGATTTGAGGGTCTGCAATGGCTTTTAGGTTACTGGGCTGTAAATATTTCTTTTTGCCTCTTAGACTGATTGTGAGGCTCAGATATATGATAATGTGAAAAAACCCGGGCCAATATCTTGTGGAAAGTGTGTGCTTAATAAAAGCTAATTCAATTTAAATCTAAATCTTTTCCAGCCTTCCAAGCAGTTTTAATTGGTCCCTCTGCTACAAACTACCTCTATCTCTCAGTAAATCCAATCATGTATTTGGCTTGAAGTGAGTCCCTATAATCTTAATTGGATAGTTGAGCTCATGGTTTATGATAAAAAAAAGGCTGGGATCTACAATCACATTACATATCCATCAACAATTTCCAAACGAACAATTAATGGCTGATAATGATATTGATAAATATAATTTCAGCCATATTTGTTTTGTTTTCTCTGATATTGGACTTCCCTACTGAAAAGTCCAACAGTGCTCAAGATGTTCTGAGTAGTGCCTTGTCTTAGTTACTTTTCTAAAACAAAACGGTTTGACCAAGGCAGCAAAGAACAGAAAGCATTTGATTTGATTCTCCCAGTTCCAGAGTATAGTTGAGACTATGATCATCATGGTAGAGAACATGACAGCAAATAAGCAGGCAGGCAGGCAGGCTGGCTGGCATAATTCTGGAGTCCTAGCTTGGAGCTTTCACATTGAGAAAACAACCCTGAGCCAGACACACACACACAGATTACTGGGATTGGAATGGGTGTTTAAAATCTCAAACACAACCCCAGTGACACTCCTTCTTCAACAAGGCCACGCCTTCTAATCCTTCCCATACAGTTCCACCAACTGAGGATCAAACAATAAAAAATATGAGCCTATGCAGATTATTTGCATTCAAACTACCACATTCCCCTTCCTAACTAATACAGTCAACTGATCCACTGCGGATTTTCACTCATGACATTCTTTTATAATATACTTAATCTACTTGATAAATAGGGTTGAAACAAGTCTCTTATTTTTGCTGGGAGTCACTTAATAAACTGAATGAAGAAAAAAGAAATAAAAGGAGGCTAAGACTGTTCCTAAGGTGTTGAGGACTTTATTATAGATACAAGGGAAAGCACAGGAAGAAACAGAAACATCTGGAAATGTCCAGAGTGAATATGGCTGGCTGACTGAACCAGGCCGTGAGGATAGCAGGGAGGAGAGAGAGAAAAAAGAGCAGGAAGCCTGAAGCAAAGAGGTCAGAAGCGAGCCAGGTGACCAGAAGACCAAGAGGCAAAGAGACAAAGAGGGTAAAAAGGGCCTCATAACTAAAATGACTGGGTTACGTAGGGAATACAGCTGAGGGAAGGGCAGTGAAGCTCAGGGGCTGGGGTAGTCGAGGGTAGGTGGTAAGGTGAGAATTGCTGGGGACTCTGTATTGCGAAGGGACTGAAGGAGAGGCCAGAGTCAGCTTTGATATCTTAATTAGGCACCTCAGCCATTTATCCCTGGTTTGAGACCTAATATAAATGAGTGCTTTAAAAATGTATTGTCATTTAAGGCCATACATTCTTAACAGAGACAATAACATTTCCATGGGGTGTGAGATATTTACCTATCATAATGATATGTGGTCATGTCAGAGCATAGAAGATGCTATGCCGGGAAATATTGTTTAAAATATTCATGGGGGAAGTATTCATGGGAGAAGCAGATAGAAAATGCTATTTCAAAGGCTCTTGGGGTGTTGTTTTGTTTTGGATACAATATTGTTTTAAAAGGCAAAAAACTTTGGAGGAAACCAGACTTTCCTCTAGAAATGCTCTGTGTCTGTTTCTCTCTCTCTGTCTCTGTCTCTCTCTGTCTGTCTGTCTCTCTCTCTTCTTCTTTTCTATGAAGATAAGAACTATTTACAGATTAAAGACTCACTCAAAATCTATGGTTTGGTTCACTGGAGCTAGGGCGACCTACATTTGAATCCTGCTGTGCAAACCTCTCTACCTCTGTGGCAAGCTAGTTGAATGTCTCTGTAAAATGAGAAAAATTATGGCAATTTTGCAAACTTAAGAGAAGGCTTGAAGTATTAGTGTCCTATGCATAGCACACAATAGGCACTTGGTATAAGATTAACATCACTTTCATGACTATTGCGATCAGATGATAATGCAATGTTTAGGTACTGGCTGCTCTAATTTCTCTAAGGGGAACAGCCTTGAGCAATGCAACATAGGGGAAAAATCTGGAAACTTAGGTCCTGCAATCTTGATCTTCCCCCCTCCTCCAACCCCCATGTTTTAATACTATCATAATTCTACATCTCGTTGCCATAGAAATTATTTAATTGTCCACAAATAATTATGTCTTATCATTTTCCCTCTGGGTTTATAGCACTGCCACTCTACTAGTTCTATAATCTTGGTATTGCTGGGTGTTGCCTGAAAGAAATAGTATGAAGGCCTTCTTCTTAACCAGGTTTTTTTAAAACAGTGTTTTGCCCAAAGAAAAGCCTCAATTGTCAATGAAGGGGCTCCTGCAAAACCTCCCTAAGTAGTCACCCTGAGGACTGGAGCAACACAGTGCTCCCAGAGGTCCTTGACAGAAAGATTTATGGAGGACAGGCATAACACAGAAAAGAGCTATATTTTATGCTTAAAAAGTTAATTCTTGATTGGATTTGCATTCATTCTAGAGATCTGATGGTAGATAAGTAAGCCAGTAGAATTATATGGTGCGTGTTTTTCCTTTTTTTAAAAAAAAAAGTATAATTTTTTTAATTGCCAAAAACCATGTAATCATGAAAAGCAGAAAGTAGAGATTCTGTTAATATGGACATACTGGGAGGAACTAAAGTCCAGAACCCTTCCAAGTCTGCCATTCTGACCGGAGATTTAGGCTTAAATGGTGTTGTACAGTGATGCACAATTAAGCATCTGTGATCCAGATGTGAACCCACCATTATTTGTCTCATTGTTGTTCTGGCTCCAGTTTCTCCTGGAAGGCAGCCTGACAAGATGTAAATATGATTCAAATTTGTTTGTTGAGAGATCATCTTCTTATCTGACCAGGTACCAGGGTAACTCTTTTCCTTCTTTGATCATGAGATTTTAGTCTCTTGGGGTACATCTTTTCAAAAATACAACAGGGAAAATCCAGGACAATAGTTTTTCTTTAAAATGTCTTTTAGTGAGGAACATTTTACTTCTTATTTTTCCTTCATATTTACTTATTTTTTATTTATTACAATTTATTCACTTTGTATCTCAGCAATAGGCCCCTCCACCCCCCCCTCCCGATCCTACCTTTCCTTCCTCTTCTCCTCCCATGCCCCTTCCCAAGTCCACTGATAAGGGAGGACTTTCTCTCCTTCCATCTGACCCTAGCCTATCAGGTCTCATCAAGCCTGTCTGCAATATCTTCCTCTGTGTCCTGGTAAGGCTGCCACCCCTCAGCGAGCCAGCCACTGAGTTCATGCCAGAGACAGCCCCTGTTCCCCTTGAAAAGAAAGAAATTCATCAAAGTACTTAGTGTTTCTTTGAATTTATTTTTTTTTAATTTTCTCCAGTCTTCCTCCATGCATTTTGCATATCTTTTGTGTTCAGGTGAGGTGTTTCATTCAAAAAGTATTCATTTTTATAAGATGATCATGTAGATAAGGTGGGAAAGGAGCAGAGGAAGAACAGCAATGTTGGAAAGGGTGATTTTTAAAACATAACAAAAAGAAGACACTCCATAATGATAAACAGATGTAATCCAAATGTTTTCTTAGGACTCAACTAAGGTTGATAAGTATTAATTTTCTGCAGAAGGATACACAGAGATGCCTTTGTTTAGTTTCCAGATGTTTTGTTTTAGCTACTTTAAAGTGATAAAAACAAATGCTACTACAATTACCACTGATATTTTATTTATGTGTTGACTTCCTTGTGTTTGGAAATAATGGCAGCACTGGATAATTTGATTATAGAAAGAATACCTTTTCTCCTTTAAGGACAAAGATTGGGTTATGGATTTTCAGAGAAATATGGCAATAACCTCACATATCTATAGAGTCTTTCAACCTTTGGCTGTCAAATATATTTCTCTGGGAGTGCATTTATGCCTCCATGAATCCAAACGAAGACAGTAGGGCATGCAGGCACACTTTCTTATAGGTCGGAGGAAGAAGAATCTCTTACCTAATTGAAAATGTTGGAGAAATCCATTTGAGAACCCTAATAGAATTTTCTGGTTTGGATTTATGCCAAGATACTGGATCGCAACAGCCATTTTCCCTTTCCATAACTCTTAGATAAAGGGCTACTGGGAGAAGCAAGGCAGGATAGAACTGTGCATCATTCTTGCAAGTCCTATCAGTATGTCCTTAAAACAAAGGTCCACTTAAAAATTCAGTTTCCACTGTAGTGAAACTGAGATTCAATAAAAGAAGCGATTTTCTTCTGGAGTTATTTATCAGGTTGCAGACGCCATCCACAGGTCACCTCAATGAGGAAAGCCGATTGAGTGAGATTCACTTCCTGTATGGTGGTGAAACCTACAGGAAGAAGCTGTTGATGTGTGCCCAGTGAGCGTGGCTGGCTCAGGGAAGAACAGATCAGTAGCCTTGCTTTTTTAAGAATGGTCAAGGGTGGCTTTAGCCTTGACTAATACTGCGTAACACTTGGTACCACTTTGTAAGCTGTAATAGAGTACAGGACAAGACTAAAACTGTGGTCATTCTCTCTCTAACCCCCCCTTTGTGTGTGTGTGTGTGTGTGTGTGTGTGTGTGTGTGTGTGCATGTGTATGTCCTCTTTTTCTTTCTTAATTTAAACATTGTCACTGGCCTAATAAATTTAGACTTCCTATAAAATAGACTTTTAATTTCAGAGTTCAGTAAAGAGATGATGACAGATGCATCATAGATTCTAGATAAACAAATCCATCTTATATACTTTAGTACATTTCTTATGCTGTGACGTGATACCTACAGAAGCAACCTGCAGAAGTTTCTTTTGTCTCATGGTTTAAGTGTGTAGCCCATTAGAACCAAGGGAGGCATGGTGGCAGGATGATGAGGTGACTGGTCATGTAACAATCATTTTCAGGAAGCAAAGACACCTGAGTGCTAGCATTTCACTTGCTCTTCCTCTCTGCACAGTAAAGGCGGGTTAAACATCTCAGGTAATACCCTCACAAACATGTCACGAGATGTATATGCTAGGTGCTTCGAAATCTCATCAAATTTGAAATCAAGAACATCCTACCCCACACCTAACCTACTTCTCTACTAAACCTAGCTTAGGTCCAACTCTTACAATGTGCCAGTATGAAACCATCCACCATTAAATCAATTTATCTATCACTTGTTTTTTTTTTTTCTTTTATAAACTGATTATTACAAAACTATTTTCCTCCTAAAAATATGAGGAATGAATGAAATTGATGCATGCAATGTGTTTATCAGAGTCCTAATATATAGACCCTTTCAATAATATAATTTATCCTATTGTTTATGTATAAATTATTTTGCTATAACATGCATCTAATATTCTGTTAATCCTACAATGCTGTTTTGCATAAAATTCTAAGAAAGTGTATGTAACTCTAGAAGTTACATAGAATCAATTTAATAATGTAATAGTTATTTAAATTGTATTGTGAATACTTTTCTTGAGAAATCTGAGACAAATAAAAGCTTTGAGTTATGTGGGATCCATAATCTAATTAAACATGAGTCTAAGTTGTTTCTTCTCTGCCACAGTTCTTACAAGCACCATTTTCTTTTTTACAATGAGCATATTACCCTTTTTCTCAAGGTCCTACTTACACTTGTCAGAATACATTCACTCATTCACACTTGGCTCTGGTAGGTTCCTTCACCAGGTTGTTATGGAGAGCCAGCTATGTCTCTTCCCAGTATATTTTCCTTTATTAAATCTCTTCTCTGGATCTACCATTGGTTCTCCTCAAAAGGATATTTCATTAAAAGTTACAGATGACTCCTGCATTTTTGTTCACCTCACTAAATATGCCCATTATGCACAGATGCATGATGAATTATAGCCTTCTCAACGTGATCCTCTAGATGGAACACCTTGACCCCCATGTAACAATTAGCAAATAAAAGAAAGCGGTAGTCATTGTCTGTTATAAGACAGAGAAAGAACGGGTGGAGAGGTTAGATGGAACTTGTTGGACATGAGGGAGAAAAATCTCTGATTGAAATATATTGTTTGAAAAAGTCTATTTACAATAAAAATATGCTAGAGTAGCATGAATTTTAACATTTCCTCATTTTGAAAACTTACTATAATCAACTCTGTACAAAATCAAACTTCTAACTTTTCTCAAAACATCCAAGAACTTGAGAAGCTGTGTTTCTGTGGCTTCCAAATAGAAATTTTGCTTTATACTTCAACAGTATAAAGCATTATACTTGCGTCAAACTCTCTGCAGTACATCTATCAATCTATCAATGCTCATATACTTCCATGAATTGTGTGTCTTACCATTTAGAATAATTTATTTTCCTATATCTGTCTTATGAGTTAATTGTTTAATATTCCATTCATCTATTTGGATCTCTGGAGAAATGTCAGCACTTGTAGACAAACACAGTTAAAGATCTCTGGCCTTCATTGAAAGCACTTGACCCGAACCCTATTGTTAAACAGAGAACATTGTTTCATCAACGAATGACCATGCATGAACTGGCCCTAGGCCTCTACAAAGATGTAGCAGATGGGAAGCCTAGCTTCATGTGGATCCTCTAGTAAGGGAAGAAGTAAGTGGGGACTGCATCAGATAGGGACTCACTTACTAGCTTACTGATCACTTCCCCTGAATGGACTGCTTGCCAGGTCACAGGGGAGGACAAGCTAAGTTCTGACAAGTTGGAATGGATGGGAATGGCAGCTACCCTTTTCTGAGGAATAGGCAAGGGGAGAGGAGGGAGGGATGATGGGACTGGGAAGGGAGAATGGATGGGGTTATAATCAGGATGTGAAGTGAATAAAAAATAAATAAGTTTAATAAATACTCCAAAAGGGTTAAGATATGAAAATTTAATAATTTTACATATGTACAATATGTGGTATGCAGGATGGATGAAAAAATTAAAAAGATGAATTGGTACAAGTAATTATTCTTATATTTCAATATTCCATTCCCTATCCAGGGTTTTTGATGTTACCTTCTTTACAAATCCTCATGATTTATCATACACTTTACTTGACCAAACTTATTAAGCAAGTCGATGTGTTTCCATAACAACCAGGCTACCTTCCTCAGTATTTTCCAGGAGGGACGGCTAATAAGCTGAGCTGATTGGCTGGAACTCAGACATTTAGATGGATCAGGAGCATCCTTCTTCCCAACACCACAGTCAATGGAGAAGGCAGCCTTCATCCTATGTTAAATGGATTATGTGCTGCATCCTGGTTCCTAAAAAGCCTGAAAAGCTAGCTCGCTTGTCTTAAGTAGGCCAACTAAGAAAACAATTAACAGTGAAGAGAAGAAGAAGAAAATAAAAATGATTTGTGGCCCTAGTAGTGACAGGAACAAAGATGGCCCGTGATCCCCTGTGTCCACATTCAACCCTTGGGCTCCTGACATGATATGTGGCTTGAAACTCAGAGCAGAGGTATGGATATCTAAGCAGTTTTTATCAAAGATATCAGTGGTGGTAGTATTGATAAATGCCCCCCCCCCACGCTACTTTCTCAGGCCTTTGTAGACTTGTCCCAGTGACTAGCTTTGAGAGCAAAAAGCCTTGTTCCAATTTGTTTTCTATTTTGTGCTTCTGACTGAAGTTGTAATCCCAGAGCTTCTGCTCCAGCAGCCATGCCTATTGCCTACTGTCTTCACTTCAGTATCATGGGCTCTAACCCTCTAGATTATTAAGCTCACATTAATTATTTTTTTCTATTAATTTCCTTCATCATGCGGTCTCATCGCAGCAACAGAAAAGTAACTAATACAGTATCTCATCAATGTCTAGCTTCAGACTCTCCTGCAAGGTCATCTGAGAAGCTCCTCCAACATCATGAAAACAAGCTTTTTATCAGGTGAAATCAAATTTTTGTCATGTTCCTCCCTCCAGAATTGGATTCTGAGGGAAATTCTAATTCTTGGGAATAGCCTAATGCCCAAATTAAAGGGCACAAATCTCTCTTTCAGTCCTGTCAGGAAAATTATCACTCATATCTATACAGATTGCTTTCATTGCCTTTGGGAAATGTAGAGAGGGATAAACCAAGGCTTCCACTAGCTGGTGATGTGTACAGTATTTCAAAGACAGAAGAAATATTTCCTAGATAGTGGGAAAACTTGAAAAATGGAAGAAACAAGTTGGCTGAAATAATCTAAACTCAGTAAGTGGTCTTTCTCTTTCTGATGGGCATTGAGCCATGCTGGAGGGAAAACATGGAGGACAGCAATCATTTCTTGGCTCACAAACACGTGTGGTTTCCTTTCCCTTTATTCTTATCATGGCAGTAAGCTAAAATGGATGGAGCCTACTTGCAAAGTTTGATACTTGTATTACTGCTACAGTCACAGTCCCAGCAACCCCAGTTAGTCACTACACTAATACAGTCTCTCGGTTGTAGGCCCCTGTCCTGAGATAGAAAGAAAAGGAGGGGATAGACAGGAGCTCCACAAAGGAGAGCAACAGAACTAAAAATTTTGGGCACAAGGGTCTTTTCTGAGACTGATACTCCAACCAAGGGCCATTCATTTAGATAACCTAGAATCCCTGCACAGATGTAGCCAATGGCAGCTCAGTGTATAGAAAAAATAAAAAAAAGAACAACATAGGGAGAGACAGAGTTTTCAAAGGTTTCATTCTGGGACAGTTCTACAGCAAAAGTTGTAGGGAAAGCAGGTTAGACACATGTGAAGACAGAATGAGCCAAAAATGTGAAAGAACAAAAATATTAAAACACATTGCCAGAAAATAGTTTGAGGCCAGGCAGGCAATTCAGTCCGAAGCCAAGAGAAGCCAGTTTGAATCAGTCAGCTTGGAGAGGAGTTTAGGCCAGAACAGCTGAGTTGAACTGCAAGGAAGAGTTTAGAAAGAGGTAGAAAAGCGTTGGGATGTTTCTCATCTCATCCCCTCATCAGAGAAAATTAAAACAAACCACCAAAAACATTTACACCAAGGATATAGCATATTTAAAACTTAAAGAAACACAATTATCAAGATTTGTGTGTGTTGTGTTATGTGTGTGTATGTGTGTGAAAGAGAGAGAGAAAGAAAGAGACAAGAGAGAACGTTCAGTACAATACCTTCTCATTTCATATTACTTGAAGTATCAGAGCTAGATAAAACTTTGGAGACTTCCTATTTAGCCACACACACTCAATGGCATGTCACCTCCTCTATCATGTGGAAGAAATGACACCAGTCTCTCCAGTTCCTACTATTGATGAGTAATCCACTGTCTTGAGAAACACTGTGTTTACAGTAGATAGGTCTGGGGATAACTAATAGGTCAGTGTCTTTTCATTTATTAAGGAATACTACCATTTTCTTGTGTTTAGTGTGTAACAGAAAAAAGATTCTATGGAGTATTTCATAAGTAGGACCTGATTCCAGTCCTTGGAACAATGTTAACAGGATCATTTACACGTTTTTTTTTTTCACATATGAATAAGCTAAGGTCTTGTGATTAGTGATCGTTCACAAAGAGGTGTACATTACTGAGTATTGTGGTGACATACTGAGTGATTGAGTGACATTCTTAATTTGTGACAAGTTCAGAAAAAGCAAGAATTCTGTCATTCTCATGAGGTACTAGAAGGAAACTGTGATTTATTTTTTCTTCTTGGCTTCCTCTTAGCAGAGTAAATTTGAGAAAATGTGTGAGGGTTTCTGATCCACCCTTGACAGACTGAGAAAAAAATAGGACATTTTTAGAGCTACAGATGGATGCCTGAGAAAATGAATGAGCTAATATTTGTATGGAACATTTTGACTATTGAATAAAGCCATATCCTAACTGAAAAAATCAAGTGTTCCACATTATGTGGGGGTAGGCACAGTTCAATAATAAGAACAGAGCCTACTTTTAAGTTTGATTTTTAATAATAGCATTGAGTTAGATTAGCAAAGAACCCAGCACCCACAGGAACAAAATCAAACCAATTAGTTAATACAGATCATTGGAAAACTGAAGTAATAGAACCACCAGATGCTCTGTGATTTGTATTGTTCATGGGCCTTGCTGATGACTAGACCATAGACTGCTTTGCAAACATGTCACTACCTTGAGTTGTGTACTAACTGGGAAGTTGGGAAAACACATGTGATCTCATATGTGTAGCCTGACCACTCATTAGCAGACTACACCAAAGGCCTGTCTCCTCCCCTTCCTGTTGGCCCACGACCCCATGAGATCCACGTACTACAGAAACGTGTCAATAAGCTACAATGTGTGGAAACTGGGAGATAGTATGTTTTCAGAAAACAATATTTGTAGGTCACGCCAAACTGAGATGAAGCCATCTTTTAGCTTTTAACATCCATCAGGCAGAAAAGAATCATTTCAATATCCATTTGCTTTCTACCAACTACAGCCTTGAAAATTAAACCTCTTGTCTAACCAGTGGCAAAGTAGGTTAAAAGAGATGGGTCCCACGTGTTGTTCCCTTTGGTTCTTGCTATTTTGCTAAACATCCCCTGTTTGGGAAAAACTAGAAATTATCAAATTAAATATCAGAGTTATCTAAGTCAACGTTATGTCACCAAGATAACTCATACTTCACATCTAGCCCTGACCCTCCCATTTTCTCCTCCATTTCCCTGAAAGGAAAAGTGGAATTATTAAATAAGAATACCATAAATGAGGGAAATACCTTATCTCTCACAACTCCCTATTCTCTTTTTTATCTGACAATTTCATACATCTTCATCGTGTCTGTGGTCTCTGCCCTCTGTCACTCTCATCTCATTATCAGTTCACTTCTCTTCCCAACACATCTTTCTTGAACCATCATCTCTTTTTCCTTTGTTTTATAACGCAGGTTTGTCACATGAACTTGTTCCTGGAGCTACCCAATGTAGGATGAGTAACTCAGAAGTTGCAACACCACTGAAGTCGGTCACTTCCCCTACCCCAGAAACTCCAACATGAGCCCATCTATAGTTGAAGGTTTGCCGGTCCAATTTTGTGCAGACACTCTATCTTATTTTCCAGGTGTCTTTAATCTTTATATTTTTAACAGAATATCTTGAATATTAAGAGTTAGTTAGGAAACAAAGAACTCTAGATAGAATAAAAATGTTACAGTTTTTAAGCACTAAGAACTAATAAGGTCTTCTATAATAGAGTCAAGAAGTTTATTTAGCATCTATTGTGAACTCCACAGAAACAACATTATTTCCAAAGCATGAGGCTACAATAAAATGTTGAAAGTAGACTAGGAAATAACATTGCCACTCCTTTTAATATGTTTCATTTGTCAAAGTAAAAGAAAACATGACAATGTTAATATTCACTGATTCTACCTGATGGTAAAAACTGGTGACATAAATATGACCATACCTCATAGATAGTCAGAGATAATAGAATTTGGGTTTAGTTGGAGAGTAAATGAAATAATGATATAGATGTCATTCCATTTCTGATAATCCCAACTTAAAAAGAATTTTCCTCCTTCCTTTTCTCCCTATAACTCTTGCTATGCATCTTTTCTTTTTTGTTTTTCTTCACAATTTTTTTTATTATATATCCTGACTGAAGCCCCTCCCTCATCTTCTCCAGTCCCATCCTCCCTCCCTATTCTCCTCATCCCCTTTCCCTAGTCCACTGAAAGAAGGAGTTCTCCACTATTTCCATCTGCTTCCCTTCTATCTCTGTTTTTGTAGATCAAATTTGTTTTCTTATTTGTTATCTTTCTCTCTCTCTATATATATATATATATAGATAAATATATAAATATATATTTATATTTTATATTTTATTTATATAAATCTATATATAGATAAATATAAATATATATACATACATACATGAATATATTGCTTAGACTGTATGAAGTGACTTGTGTGTATTTCAGAGTTTACCACTTGGTATCCATGGAACAAAAGACCACTGGGTCACTCCCTCTTCTCTTTTTTAATCTACATAGGTTTTACTTGCTGTACTATGTATAAAATTTTCTTATACAAAAATCAGTCATTACTCAGCAAAGTTTGGGACAAATAAAAACACTAAGCTATAAACACAATGAATAAAATAAAAACAATAAGTAATACTATCAAAATATTTTTGTGCTTGAAACATCAAGAAGAGAATTCCATTTATGTCATGTTCACCACTTTGCCTTTTGGACAAATTCTATCACCTGTTGAACGGAGACTACTGATATAAAGTATCCCTAGATAATTTACAGCCATGGTTTCTAAATTCCTGGAGGCTAAGATTTTCCTGAAGTGAAAAGTATACAAACATGATCAGTTGCCAAGATAAGTGATAATCATTTTCAAATCTCATTGGATTTTGTGAAACAAGCAATAATTATTTGAGGTCAGAAGCCATAGTCTATGTAATCTTTCCATCTCCCCTTCCAGGGATCAGAAGAGGTTTTTCATATAATAGCAACCTGAATCTTTAATAAGATAAGCATCAATACTAACATGCCCCTATGTGCCTTTAAATAAACATTTTCATCTGCAGTGATATAATGCGTGTTTAATTCTCATGTCACTGGACAGAGCCTTGACATTCTATCAGTTTCCTATACAAACAGAGGCTGCCTGCTGACAAACGCTAAAACCTGTTTGTGAACAACCACATGCTTCCAGCCGAAGGCCATGGGGTTATCACATTTAGTCGCACCCAGACAGGGACACCAGATCGACTTTACCTGATGCAGAAACCTTGCTGAGAGTCCAGAAGACAATGGGTGCAGCAGAGCCTCAAGATGATCGCACTTCCCTGTGTCATTACAGACCAGAACATGCTCAAATAAGGGCAGAAGGTACCGTTCTGATTTCTAAAACTCTGGTCTTGAGAACCTGTGTTAAGAGCATGCATTCATCCATAGTGCAACCTGATTGTAATTCTGCTGATATGATGGAGAAGCAGGTGCTCTCAGCTCACTCTCTGTTCACTGAACTCTCAGCGAAAACCCTTGTCAGATCTGAAAACTATTTCAGTTGAGAGGAGTATTACTCATAAAAAGAATCTGAAGTTATAACTCTGGTAACCCTACAAAGCAGAAACTATTTAGCACCCATATCTTACGGCCACAGTTGATAAATGGCATTGGTAGGCATTGAATCCTAATTTTAATTTTTACTGGCTAGATGGTTGGGATGGATGGATAGTTAGATAAATGGAACAATAAAATAATATAATCTTGGGACAATTTTTTTGCTGCTATTAAAAGGCAATTATCTGCTAAAAGAAAGCAGAAGGTTCAAATAATCCTGATATCTCTCACAAGAAGAAAGGTTATTTTTAAAATTATCAGCTTGAAGTCCACATTAAATAAGTCAAAATAAGCAATCAAGATATCAACTACATAATCATAACCTTTAATTATATAATGAATATTTACACTAAAAATTGAACAATTTGATACAAGAAGTCTGAGGAGAAAGTAGCCCTTAATTTGGCCTTTAAGATAAAGTATAGTTTACTAAGAGCAATGAATATGTTAAACCCAACCTTTGCTTTCTAATCTTTTTAAACACAGTTTGTACTATAATTTAATTTGAAAGTAAAATTGTTTGAATTGTTTCATATTGTAAAATTCTATTTTTTGTGTTGTTTTTAAAAGGTAACCTTTGAGACATAAGGTCATATACACCTTTCCAATATGGAAAAAGATGTTTTGAACAAGTACATGTTTATATTATGAGATTCTTTGCCGAGTACAGCTTTATAATTTGAGACTGTCAAAAAATGTTGTGTTACAAGTAAGAATAATTTTAGGTAAATTTATATTGAGATGTTTTTCTTTAGTAAAAACAATAATCTCTAACATCAGCTGTATAATCCTAAATTGAGTCTTTGGCACTGGTAAATGACATCTGTCATCGCAGATGAATTATGAGTAGTGGAAGCACTATATCAAAAATCTAAAAAGAAGTGGACATTTTAATTAATTAACTTGTGCCAAAAGTGTATAATAGAATAAGCATGTCCCCAACCCTTTATTTATTCCCATGGTGCCCAAAAGAGAAAAGTACTTGTACAAGGCATCACATAAGTAGCTTTTAGAAGACAATATGCATATCTAACCTAACAGAGACTAATTTTATCTTCTCTTTGTTGTCCAATGGGTCAGTTTCATGGTCCACCACCTTAAGAATCACTATCTGTTAGTAGAAAATTGAAATCACCATTCCATTCAGTGATTGTCCTTTATTCTGTTATGTAGCCATTTCTCTTTCATTTTACTTCCTCCGTCTCTTCATAGGGATGTTTGTGGCCAACTGCCATGAACTCTTCAGCCTGTTTTTCACAGTTCTTTCATCTAGGTCTTTCTTATTATTTACCTGAGCTAGCCATCCTTGAAGCCTCTTTCACCGCACGAGTATCTTCACGGCCCTCTATGTTTTTGCTATGTACTACCACTCACATGTTTTCTTCCCTGAAGGTCATTCCCCATCATATCATGTCAGTTTTATAATTATTGTTTAGGCTTACCATTCTTTTGTATTTAAAAAAAATCATGCCAACCAGGTGAAGAGTGCACTTTTATAATCTAAGCACTCAATAAGATGGACTCTAATTCAAGGTGAGCATAGAATACAGAGGAAAAAAAAAACTTTCTAGTAACAAATCAAAACATAACAACAGCTCCCTCCCCCAAACTATGCTGAATTGCCTCTCACAGACATTCTGCCCCCTCACTCTTTCTTAGTCCAGTGTCCTTACACCACTCAGTATCCTATCATCAAACTCTACTGGAATTAAAGTCAACAGGAATTATTTGAAAACATTTACTTTTTATTTAATTGTTTAAATTGTGTAGCAAATTTTTCAGAGCTGTATCTGTCACGAAAAATAGCTAAGAAAGCAGTATTGTGTGTGCTCATACAGGTGTAAAATTTGGTTAGAAGCGTAAGGGGTGCTACAGTGTGCCCAAAAGAACAGATCTAGGAAATGTGAGGTAAGCATGCTTTTACTAAGTGATGATTTAACTGCCCCTAAATGTGAAGACTCTGTAGATTATATTTAATACATAGGCTCTTAAATCTTATTCACTATTGGTATAGTTTGTACTTTAAAGAAAATCATGCCAGATGTTCACTAGAGGAAATTTCATCTAGTGTAGATACTCTAATAACATTGAAAGAACGGAAATCAAAACTGGATATAATGGAGAAAACCTGAGATTATAAGCAACAGAACAATTCTGCCATCTTTGTAATCTAACAGAGGAGATGTAAGCATAGCCTGGAAGGGAGTCTCTAAAGTGGAATGAAAATCACAGCAGAGTTTGTACTAGGATCATAGATGAGGTCCAAAGCAGACAGAAGTGAGAAGAAATACTCCGACTCATTTGTCATCACAGCCAGTCTACCTCCAGTGACTGCTGTTGCTTTGAACATACAGAAAACCAGTTGGCAATGAAACAGGAAGAGGTACTTTGTGGAGCAGTCACCTGTGACATATAACAAAGCAAAGAGAGTGGGGGTGAAAGAATGCATTGAAAACTAAAAGTGAATTCTATATCCCTACCCACAGAGAGCTAGTAAATGCACATATACCTAGAATACACAGTATTTGAGAGAGTCAGCATACAACAGCCTGAGGTCCTTTGTAAGTTGAAAAACTTGGGTGAATAACACTATTATACAAGGCATCACAGAATGTTGTATGTGCATATGTATCATTCTTTATAATGCAGAAGGCTTTTAATAGCTACTCTGTTGAGCAGATCTCAAGTTTGAAGAATCCTGACCAATCTATTTCTGTACTTGCCTTGATTAAGCATTTTTTTTAAATTTAATTTTATTTATAGATTTGTTTATTACAATTTATTCACTTTGTATCTCCACTGAAGCCCCCTCCCTTGTCCTTTTGATTAAGAATTTTAAAGAAATGAGTTCCGTGTTTATTTTCTATTTGCTTGTTTTATGCGGCCACAGCACCCCCACCAACACTGAAGATCTGTCAGTGGACAGTAAACATGATACTTGTTTCCAAATAATATTTTACTATTGGATTCCTCACTTCTATTTTACTTCAAGCAAATTCTTCAAGAATCCTATTTGCAAATGCTTCAAAGACATTCTTCTTTTGCTCTCGAAAGTAAACAGGAAGGTGATTAAGCTTCATTAAAGGGTTAACTCTTCTGTGTTATTTCCTCTAGCTCAGTATTTGACTTGTATGCCATGAACTATAAATGGAAGTGGCTGTATCCCTTTTTGTTTGTTAAATGTTTTCTGATACAATCCAAAGATTAATCATTATGCCACTTAGTAAAATATCAGTTCTGATAAAATTACTTATACAATGAAGGGCCTTTTATTGAATCGTGTTAGTTAATATACTCCTGCTGTTGTGTGCTCTACTAAGGAAAAATGTGGAAAACCTTCCAGTTAGAAGCTTTGTTTTGTTTTGTTGTTGTTGTGGTTTTTTCTAGTTTAATCTATGGAAAAAACTCATTCCACTGTGCTTCCTCACTGAGTTGTGGGCTAGTCAGCCTTCCTTATCATTGAAACATCTACTATGCCTCATCTAAGAATACTGTCAAGGTTTGGGTCATTGAGCTGCAATCCTTGACAATAAAAATAGCATTTGAAACAAATGAAAACAGCAATACCTATTATTCCCAAATAGACATTTAGGCTATCATTGCAGAATGAAATGCTAAAGGAACTGAGCGAGACTGTTTGTTAGCAACAGCAATCTAAGTGTAAATTAGGGGAAACAGAAGTGGATGGAAGATGATAAGTTTGTCTCCTTTAGTAAAATTATTTACCAAAGAAATAAATATGTAGCACATTAGCTAAGAATAAAATACTGGATAGGGAAATGTATTTTGCATAAGGTAGAGAAATTTTAATGTTTGCTGGGGTTCTCTACTGAAAATATGATTGCCTCCAGGGCAGCCTGCAGATACCCATGCTATAATCAAGGAGAGGACTTAGACCCCCTGCACAGATCCCCACCAACACTGAACATCTGTCAGTGGACAGTAAACAGATGTAGCCCATATGTTCCTCAGTCTCCAAATGGGTTCCCTAGTAAGTGGTACAGGGACTGTCTCTGACATGAACTCAGTGGCTGGCTCTTTGATCACCTCCCCCTGGGGGGATGCAGCCTTGCCAGGACATAGAGGAAGACAATGAAGGCAGTCCTGATGAGACCTGATAGGCTATGGTCAGGGAGAAGGGCAGGAGGTCCTCCCCTATCAGTGGACTTGGAGAGGCATGGGAGGAGAAGAGGGAGGGAGAGTGGGACTGGAAGGAGATGAGGGAGGTGCCTACAGATAGGATACCAAGTGAATAAATTGTAATAAATAAATTAATTAATTTTAAAGGAATGAAAAATGTAACTGCCATGCAAGCATAGGAAATCAATAGCCAGTACCTGCGCAAAAGGCTGGCTCTATAGCTTACGTCTGCGATCTCAGGGCTGGGGAGGCAGAGACAGGTGGATTCCTGGGGATTAGCTGATCATCTAGTTTAGCTCCGTTGAGGAGCTCCGGTTTAATGAGAGACTTTGTCACTAACAACAAGGTTTTGAGCATTAGAGAGAAACACTGACATTAACTTGTGATCTCGAAGGAATGCAAATACACGTAAATACACCTGTAAACCACAAGTGAGTTTTATACCACACACACACACAAATACACATCTCTAAACATTATCTATTTATATCTTATGTGTATCAAAGTCTTGCAGGCATGTATGTATGCATGCAAAGCATATGCAAGTTTGGTGACTGTGGAGGCAAGAAGAAGGCACCAGACCCTCACGAACTAGAACTCCAGGTGTTTGTGAGTCACTGTGTGGGTTCAGGGTACCTGGCTTGTTATGTGGGTACTCAGGCTTGAACTTCAGTCTTCACAATTAGGCAGCAAGCACTCTTAACTGCCTATCCTAAAGCTCAATTTTCTACTCTTAACCACCTGCAAGATACTGTGTATTTTTAAGCCCCTGGTCTTTTCTTAGAAGGTCTATAATAAAATAGACAGGGAGGGGGAGGACTGTGTCATTTGTGACTTGGCAGAATAATAAATCAAGAATCTGAGAAAAAAGAGTCTTCAGGCAAAAAGACAATATTTACTTGAGGCAAATTTTATATTAAGAAATTTGTTAGAGAGCCAGTGAGATATTTCAGCAAGCTAAGGCACTTGCTGCCAAGCTGAGTGACCTGAATTCAATATCCAAACACAAATCACAGAAGAAAAGAACCAGCACCAGTACATTGTCCTCACAAGCAGTCCTCTGACCTCTACTCTTACACACACATGCTTGACCATAAGCTCTTGGGGATCTGTGGCATTTCACGACTCAGGGACCTGTGTCCTTGTTTTTTGTTTGTTTAGTTTTTCTTTGTTTGTTTTGGGACTATTATTTTCGGAGCTCACATATGTATATGCACAGTAATGAACACAAAATAAATAATTTTCATAGTTTGTTTTTTTTTTCCCTATGTGTCTTCAAATGCCCTATCCATTGTACTTGTGTTGTTCAGTTTTTAGGCCTGTATATATTTTACATTACATTTTGCTGATAGGCAGGTCTTGCTTATCTCTACCACAAACATAAGGGTGATACTTAGGAACGACACCTTTACTTTCCAATATCATATTTAGCATAACTTCTAATAATAAAGACACGATAATTAGATAAGTGCTGCATTAGCTATTCATGATTAAAAAGATGCTCTGAAATAAAAAAAATTACTCTACCGTGTATAGTGTCACAGTACTGTGTAAAGAGAAATGATAATTGTATTTGATTGCTTAAAACAACTTGAAATAATTTTCACCATTGATCACTTTGTTAGTCTGTCCTCAATGTGTACATACATGGTTATATTTGTATATTCTATACATACATAGCCATATACCCCATTCTTATCTTGAGACATCTTATATTTAGCTTATCTAACACTCACGGCTTTACATTACACTCAAGACTGCATTATTATAGAATTTTGCATTTGCTTATAAAATTAGATGCAAAAATATGGTAATTTATTATTAAGTCTGTGATTATAAATTAAACACAAGTCAGACAACTCTCTTAAAGCTCCCAATGCAATCATGATTCTTTTTCTCAAATATCAATGAAAACATTACTTTGAATTTGTTCTCTTGTGGTATAAAATGCCTAACTACAATACAAACTTAAGATATTGGGTAACCAAGAGAAAAGTGAAAAATCAAAGCATAGAGAAAGTTCACCATCTTAAATAATTAACAAACTTTTAAGAAAAGAAAGCAAATTATGTAGCTGATGAAAGGTCCATTTGAATGTAAAATATCCTTAAGTTTCAATAATGTAACAAGTTAATAACTGAGAAAAAACAGCTTGAGATAAATAATTTGGGACTTGCCTGGACCCTTTAGCTAAGGAGTTGCTATAACAATGTTACCAAAGAAAATTAATGTTTGTAATTAAGACCAAAGCTCTAATACTATAAATCCTATTACAGATACTCATTTCCAAACTCTGGGATCTGTGCGTATTTTCAGTACTCAGTGATTTCCACTTCAGTTTCTTTTGTGTGAGGCCCATTATTTGGCTTCGTAGCATATGTCCACTCTGTGTCATTTAAAATTATATTTAGTTTCATCTACTCTATATAATCACACACACACTCACACATTCATGAGGAAAATTTTTTTTTCGCTGTTTAGGATGTGATATTATGTAACAGTAGTTGTGGAATCTTCCATGGAAAAACAAAGGTAATTATATTAGAATTATAAATGTTTGTCATTTAATTGCTTATGATTCCTATTGTCTTTTCATATTTGCTGCACTTTTGGTCATTGTATTCAAGTAAATGTATTTTCTGTCTCCTATTTATTAATGACAGTGAAGACTTAAATAAGAAACTATATTAAAGAAAATGTTAAGCAAAGAAATTTCTAGAGTGTGACAGTTCATGTTTGGGCCAGACCGTGGTATTCCACAGAATTTATAATCAATCAGTATGTCACTATTCTGGTGAAGGAAAATTTCAATGACAAAATAATGTACCTTGCAAGAAATGAAGCAGTGTTTAGCTGGGTTGTTTGACCTATAGCACTTTATATGTCTAGTGATAGCAGAAGGATCATCATTCTGCTACCAGTTAACACATATCAACTTCCAACTTTGGTGTTACACTCTTTTTTTTTAAATCTTATTATGTTTTATTTTGTTGGTGTTATCTCTTAGAAGCTTATTCTTCCCTAATGAAAGACAGAGAAGGAACGAGGAACGAATTGGGAGGAGTAGATGCAGGGAAAACCAATCAGGATATATTCCTGAGAAGAAAATCCACTTTTAGTAAAAGTGGGAACAAAGCAAGGTATGTGAGAACCGAGATAATAGACCAAACATTTAGACAACTGTTTCCCTGGCATTGCAATCTCTTAGTGAT
The DNA here is from genome assembly GCF_030254825.1 of Meriones unguiculatus. NCBI lineage: Eukaryota > Metazoa > Chordata > Mammalia > Rodentia > Muridae > Meriones > Meriones unguiculatus. Next base: position 44,143,355 of record NC_083364.1, on the reverse strand, counting down.
CACATTGAGTTCTTACCAAGCCTACAAACCATCAGGTCACTGAGAGCTTTGCACTGTGCCCATGAGTCTTCAGTAGAGAAACTGTCAGAAGTATAGCTGTTCAGCACTGAAAGTCAAACAAGCATGATGCGGTGCTTACTTGCCTCTTGTTCATGACCTTTCCAGGACAACCAGTTTTTAAATTAGGCACAGCAACTTACCTAGGGAGAGAATGAAAAAAGAAATACAGGTCAGTATAAGACCATCATAAAAGCATCTTCAGAGAAGTATGACGTCTGTTGACAGTCAGAATCAGATAGGTGTAAATTAGATGTGAATTTCTAATATATATACACATATATATGAAATTTACCAAAGTTCATTGAGTGCTTCTACTGTAATTTTTTGTGCCCTACATCCCTTTGAATATTTATTACTCTCTTACTTTTCTTTGGGTGTGATTGAACTCACTCATTTCACCCTATGTACTCACTGGCCTAGCCTTTTCAGGTCGTTCTGGCTCTGTTAATATTCGGTTGTTTCAAGAAAAAAGAAAGTAAAGATATGTCCTGAAAATATTAAAAAAAATAAAGTTAACATTTTGCCTCAGTAGAGTGCTACAGTGGACAGACGGAGAATCAGCTTTTAGTTTCAGAATTTTATGTTATGGAGAGAAAACAAACCAGAAGGCTAAAAGAAAGTTGGCTAATGATAATTTAAGTTGAATGATGATTAAAGGGGATAGAACTTAGATGGTTGAGTCTTTCCTATGTCACTTCCTTTATTTTATATCCTGCAAAACATTGCCTGTGCTGTACATAGGCAAGGCTGATCAGGCCTGCAGATTTTGAACTTATGATAGGCTGATAAATTGGGATTTATACCATTAAAACTTCATCTGCGAAGAGGGACCTGATTGGAATTGTTGGTTAAAGATCCACAGTGGAAATGTGGTGAGATGGCTTAATGACATTGTCCCAGTTATTCAAGGTCATTCTGATGTGTCTATGTGGGAAGGCCAGTGTAATTCAGCACACTTCTTAAATGGAATATCAATCAAAGGATACAGGACAGTCATATGGCCCCATGGATCCAGAGGCTACTGATGCAAGATTAGGAAACAGTGCACTGTGGAGAGCAGAGAGAGATTGCTTCTCTCCCAGAGTGGTGCTGTTGTCTTTGAAGAACACCCACTGCAAACCAACCTTCATTTCTTTGGGAACCAGCTTGGAAAATAGTTGAGGTGCACAGCTTTAATGTTTCACCTGCTGGAAGCTGAAGTGTTCATTTTATGCATTGACTAATTTATGAGTTTAGTGAGAAATTCTTTGTAAAATACATTCTAGAATGAGAGAGAACCTGAAAACGAATTCCCTTTGCACAACATGTGTGTATGGTCCCATTAGCAGGCGCACAGTGGGCAATCGATTAGGGAGGGAAAAATGGCTTTTTTTATGGTAATGGATTTTGAGCCTCCTGGTGATAATTTATTTACTAGAAATTTTGCAGAGCTGGCTAACATGCTGATGAAAAGCCTCTGAACATGTTCGTTTAAAAAAGAAGGAAAAGTGGCTTAGATTATTTTTGAGAAATATTGTTATTAAATCATTGGAAACATATTGATAAAATATGCCTGAAGGCTACAGTCCTGTAATTTACAATACAAATGATACTGCCATTGACAAATAGCAATTTAATCCTGCAATTAACTTTAACAATTTGAATTTCTTTATGTCAGTTTCACATTCTTATTTTTAGTAAAAGCTTGTAGACATTCAGTGGGCTGTGCTGGGCCCATGGTCTTGGCTGCTTTCTTTAAAGGAATTGTCATCTCCCTAGTGTTTCTTTGTGCTCAGATGAACCTTCCAACTGTGGAACAAAGTAGAAAACTGGTATCTTTCCTCTTTGAGTCCCAAATTCTACAGAATATTGAGTTAAAATCTCAAATTTCCTTCATATAGGAAGAGAGAAGGATCCTTTTATTATTATTATTATTATTATTATTATTATTATTATTATTATTTCAAAGACTGAACTTTAGAATCAGAAAGACTTGAGAACTTGAGGATCTCTTTCACTACAATCGTGTACTGGCTTTATGGTGTGAAAATAATACAGTTTCTTCTCTGAGTCATATATCAAAATATGACATGTATGTGCATGCATGTTTCTCTCTCTCTCTCTCTCTCTCTCTCTCTCTCTCTGTGTGTATGTATGTGTGTGTGTGTGTGTGTGTGTGTGTGTGTGTGTGTATTACATGCAGCAGTGGCCATAAAACCTCTTTGACAACCTGTTAAGACTCTCATTCTATATGTATTACTTTCCCACACATTACATTTGTTTTAAACCTTTAATCTTCTTTTTAGTGCACCTGTACACATACACCAAACTCTATTCATTAATCAGGCATAACACTCCATTCTGCATAGAGCAAGTCACCCTTACAGGGATTTCTTCCACAGTCTTCCCACTGAGATTTCTCTTCCTGATAGAGGACTCAGCTGTGGTTACATGCCTCGGCACCCACTGTGGGGGCCATGTAACTGCAGACAGATGAAAAGGACAAACTCTCCCATACTGCATAGGAAAAGGAGGTCATTTCAGGATTTCCTCTGTGGATGCCTCACCCTCAGGCTACACAGGGTTGTCTATCTTGGTCCACACAGCTAGAATCTTTAAACCACTCCTCCTCAGTTCCTCTTTGTTCTATCAAGTCCATGTCTAATGACAAATATTGTGTAATGGAGTTTTTCTGGGGAGGTGCCAACACCCAATGTTTATGTACCCAGAAAGAGAGTCTACAATAGACCAAAGAAACCATTGCACCAATAACTAGTTTCATAATGTCATGCTGTTTTTATTGGGGTTATTAGCAGGAATTATAAATAAGGGGCTCCTCACAAGAAGCCGCCATAACTGTAAAGCAAACCCATCACCAGCAAGCTCAGAGCAGCATGGATGCTGACCCACACTGAATATCTTTCTCTCTACAGTCTGACAGATAAGAGTCTTCATTTCTGCAACTCTTTATTCCCTTTTATGTTGTTGGTAAGATCCTCTCTGGAGTCTTCCAAGTATTGTTTTCCTAGAGGGACGTGTAACCTTTTGTAACCTTTTCTTTACTGCCTGGATATTGTGAGCTCTCAAGCTTCTGCTGCAAAAACGGCTCAGTTTGGAAGGAATGTTGCATTTCTGAGGAACATGATATATAAAAAAAAATATTGGCACAGGGGTCTTTTCTGAGACTGATACTGCAACCAAGGACCATTCACGGAGATAACCTAGAACCCCTGCACAGGTGTAGCCCATGGCAGCTCAGTGTCCAAGTGGGTTCCCTAGTAGAGGGAACAGGGACTGTCTCTGACATGAACTCAGTGGCTGTCCCTTTGGTCACCTCCCTCTGAGAGGGGAGCAGCCTTACCAGGTCATAGTGGAAGACAATGCAGCCAGTCCTGATGAAACCTGATAGACTAGGATCAGATGGAAGGGGAGGAGAACCTCCCCTATCAGTGGACTGGGGGAAGGCTGTGGGTGGAGAAGCGGGAGGGAGAGTGAAGTTGGGAAGGGAAGAGGGAGGGAACTACAGTTGTGATAGAAATTGAATAAACTCTAATTAATATATTTTTTAAAGATTGGAAAACATTAAAGATGAGGCCAGAGGCCAGCATCCAGTATCTTCCTCATTCACTCGGGTCTCCTACTGACACTGTGGCTCCATGTTTTGTGTAGCTTGCTGACCACTGAGCTACAGGTACCTTCTTATGGACAACTTGCCTGAACTGAGATTTCAGGGCATTGGCTTTCAGCTGTGTGCTACAGAGTCAACGTGGTTTTTGTTGACTGAGCCATCTCCTTAACCCCCCTTCCTTAATTTTTAATAGGGAAACATATTCATCTCCATAAACTGTGGAATGAATGTTACAGTGTATATGTTCTATCTCATACCCATTGAGCATTGCTTTCCTCCTCTCTTGAGCAATTAAGCCTTTCAGGCACAGGCATGTCTCATAATTTTCTTTTGGTAGAATCTCTCTTCCATCATGCTTAGACCATGGGACTTGAATACACAAAGGCAAGACAAACCCACTTTCACTATTTATAATTGTATGTATTACTATCTCTTTTATTTATTTATTACAATTTATTCACTTTGTATCCTGTCTGTAGCCCCCTCCTTGTCTCCTCCCAGCCACCCACCCTCCCTCTTCTATACCCATTTTCTATTCCACTGATAAGGAAGGTCCTCCTTCCCTTCTATCTGACTTTAGTTTATTAGGTCTCATCAGGACTGTCTGCATCATCTTCCTCTGTGGTCTGGCAAGACTGCACCCCCCCAGGGGAAGGTGATCAAAGAGCAGGTCACTGAGTTCATGTCACAGAGAGCCCCTGCCTCCCTTACCAGGGAACCATTTTGGAAACTCAGAAGCCTATGGGCTTCCTCTGCAGCAAATGAAAAGGAACTAGAAAAGATCACCCTGAGTGTGGTAACCCAGAAGCAGAAAGACACGTATGGTATATACTCACATATAAGTGGATATTAGCTATGTAATATATAATAAACATACTAAAATCTGTACTCCTAAAGAAGCTAAACAACAAGGAGGAGCCTAGGAAAGAGCCTGAAACCTCACTCAGAAGGGAAAACAGGATAAACATCAGCAGTAGGAGAAGAAAAGGAACAGGACAGGAGCCTTCCACACAGGGTCTCTGAAAGAATATACCCAGCAGGGTATCAAAGCAGATGCTGACACTCATAGGCAAACGTTGGGAACATGCAGGAAATCTTATGAAAGAAGGGGAAGATGAAAGACTTGTAGGGGAAAGGAGCTCCACCAAAAATCTGGGCCTGATTCTCTAACCAAGGACCATGAATGGAGATTACCTATAACCCCTGCACAGATGTAGCCCATGGCAGTTCAGTCTCTAAGTTGTTTCCCTAGTAATGGGAACAGGGACTGTCTCTGACATGAACTCAGTGGCTGGCTCTTTGATCACCTCCTTCTGAACTGGAGATGTGAGGGTGGCAGCTTTTCCAGGCCACAGAGGAAGACAATGCAGCCAGTTCTGATGAGACCTAATAATTTAGGATCAGACAGTAGAGGAAGAGGACCCTAGCAGTGGGATAAGGGAGGGGTATGGGTGGAAAAAGAGAGTGAGGCTGGGACTAGGAGGAGATGAGGGAGGAGGTTATAACTGGGATACAAATTTAATAAACTGCAATAAATAACAACAGCAGCAATAACAGTAATAACAAAAATAAATAGCTGCTTCATAAAGAAAACAAAAAAGTGCAATTATAGAAAAACTTTATTGTTGGAGCAATAAATAAGTGAAGCAAAAATATTTAGCTCATTTAGCTTGCTTTCTCCATGCTTTAAAACCAAGGTATGTAGTACCTTCAGCAATGGGGTTTTACCTACTATGGTAGGCAACCAAGAGGAAGAACAAGAGGCTGTTTTGCTGTGGAGGGCTTTTGAATCTCCTTTACCAACAACTCAAATTGCCAGATATCTCCCAGTTTTGTCTTGTAGGGCATACTTTTAACTGTATTATAGGTTTTCACATGCCATTTACATATACCCTTCATTTTTATTAAACCTTTCTTCTAACCTCTATTCTCCCACATCCCTCACTGCCCTCCCTGTTTAAACCTTTCTGCTTCTATTAGTCTCCTTCTATACTTTCATTTTACACATGTTCTTCTATCCCCCACGTCTTCAGGTCTCACTACCCCATTGTTCCCTTACTACTTTCTGCAGTGCTGGCTGGTGTTTTGTCAAACTGATCCTAGTTAGCCAGAGTCATTTGGAATAAGAGAACCTTAAATGAGAAAATGCCTTTACTGGTTTGTCTGTAGGCTATCCTATGGGCCACTTTTCTGTATAAATGACTGATATAGGAAGGCCCAGATCACTGTGGACAGTGCCATCTCTGGGTTGGTTGTAATGGGTGCTATAGAAAAGCAGGCTGAGCGAGGTATGAGGACCAAGCTAGTATATGAGGATCAATCCAGTAACCAGTACTTCCATGTAGTTTCTAATACCATTTCGACATCTAAGTTCCATTCCTGCTTGAGATCCAGTGCTGACTCTCTTAAATGACAGATCATGAGTTGAAATTATAAACAAATAGCACTTTTTTTTCCCCCAAGGTGGTTTGAGTCATAGGGTTTTGTCACAGCAGTAGAAACAGAAACAGAAAATGATAGCAAGTTTTGGGGTATAGCTGTGACAAATTGGACCATTTGTTTGGGGGAGTATAGGAAACATTTGGAGTATGGACTGGAAAAGGCATTGTCTCAGTTAAGGTTACTATTGCTATAATGAAACACCACGACAAAAAGAAAGTTGGGGAAAAGTTGGGGAAGAAAGTGTTTATTTGGCTTATGTTGCATATCCAGTCCATCAATAAAGGAAGTGAAGACAGGAAGTCAAAAAGAGTAAGAACTTGGAGGCAAGAGCTGATGCAGATGTCATAGAGGGATGCTGCTTACTGGATTGCTTTTAAAGGTTTGTTCATTCTGCTTTCCTACACAATCCAGGACCACCATCCTAGGGCTGGGACCACCTATGATGGCTGGGTTCTCCCCAATAAATCATTAATTAAGAAAATGCTCTATGAGTCTCAGAATCTACTTCAAAACCCTGCTAGGTAGAGTCTTTCAGAGGCCCTCTGGTAGGCTCCTGTCCTGTTCACTGTTTTCTCCCTCTTCCAGTGTCTATCCTGTTTGCCTTTCTGTATGAGGATTAAGCATATTACCCACCATTCTCCTTTTTGCTTAGCTTCTTTAGGTGTACAGATTTAGTCTGTTTATCCTATATTATATGTCGAATATTCACTTATAAGTGAGTATATAGCATGTGAGACTCATAGACAAACATTGGGTAAAGTTCAGGGAATCTTATAAAAGAAGGAGGAGATACCTGGAGGGGACAGGAGTTACACAAGGAGAGCAACAGAACCAAAAACAATCTGGGTCCAAGGGTCTTTTCTGAGACTGATACTCCAACCAAGGACCATGCATGGAGAGGTCATAGATCCCATGCACAGATGTAGCCATGTCAGCTCAGTGGATTCCCTAGTAAGGGGAACAGGAGTTATCTCTGATATGAACTCAGTGGCTGGCTCTTTGATCAACTGCCCCTGAGGAGGGGGTAGTCTTACCATCCCACAGAGAAAGACAATGCAACCAGTTCTGATGAGACCTGATAAGCAAGGGTCAAATGAAAAGGAAGGAGGACCTCCCCTATCTGTGGACTTGGGTAGCAGAATGGGAGGAGAAGAAGGAGGAAAGGTAGGATTGAGAGGTGACAAGTGAGGGGGCTACAGCTGGCCTAAAAGCTGAATGAATTGTAATAAGTAAATAAATGATTGAATGAATGAATGAATAAATAAATAAATAATAAAGAAAAGATAAAATGTTCTAAAGTCTACAGTCTGATTTTTATGGAGGCCTTCTTTTTTTCCCCCCAAAGGTTTCTTCCTCTCAGATGACTATAGCTTATGTCAATTTGACATAAAAGTAACTAGCACAGGTATTGACTGCTCAGAGCTCAGTGGGATGTTCTCTGAGAGTTCTGAAGATAAAAAGTATTGAAAGAAATGCAGATTAGTTTTGAAAGCTTAGCTTGTGAAGTTTCAGAAGGAAGTTTGATGAAGTTCAAAGACTCAAGCAGTGAAGTTTGTGTGATAATTTGATTAGGAACCACTGAAATAAAATCTTGGCTTTGTTTGGTCTATCCACACTGGTCAGCTGTGACTAAGAAGAGACCTGCATCACTGAAGCAAAATTTTCTAGGAACTGTTTCCTTAGGGACAGTACACAGGACCCTTTTTCCAGAGGTGGCCAACACTGTATCTCATGTTGGCAACCAAACTAGTTAATAGTTTAAGAATCTTCCAGGTGATGTTAGATTGGAAGGCATGAGTGGGTTATGGAGAGCAGATGCAGTTTGTCACTGTGAAAGACCAGGAGAGGCAATCAGTGAAGGTACAGCTTCAGCTGAAGCAGAGGTCCTAGTATTACAGCAGTCACAGAGAAAACTTAAGGCTTAGAACCATGTGGCAGTGGAGTCCCTGAGGGAAACACAGGAAACTGCCAATGAAGGTGCCCCCAATTAGAGTGGAGATCCCTATCAGTTTGGAGACACCAGCACCATGGGATGACTGGTAATGATAGCACACAGCAGTAGCTGTGGAGCGTGCTCACGCTAGGCGAGGAGACATACTGTGTGCTGGAGAGAAGAAATGGAGAAATGGAATATCCAAGGGATCTTGGAGTCAGAAGTTCATGACTGGATCCTGATACCAAGTACCGAACAATTTACAAAGTTGAATTTGGTATTGATTTTATTGATTGTGAGTGGTTATTGCCTGTTGGAGTCAGAAAATATGTAACTTATTTTTTATTTTCCTGGAACCCACAGATTTTGAACCTTTAAAGTGACCACAGATAGGTTAGAGAAACTTTGTGTATCTTAAAAAGACATTGTTTCTTTAAGATATTGTCGAAAGAATTTGGAATTTTAGAGCACATTTGAACCTTGAAAGAGACTTTGGATGTGTTAAAGAGACTAAACATTTAAAGTGTTGAATTTCAAAGACTGTGGGGATTTTAAACGTTGAAATGTTTTATATTATAATATTAATGTTAACATCTTGGAATGAGACAGGAACGTTTGTAATTGAATAATGGTATGTTTGTGTGTCAAGTTTAGATGCAGTCAATTGGGCTGGCAAGTGTTTTGTCAACTTGACACAAGCTAGAGTCATTTAGGAAGAGGGAATCTTAATTGAGAAGTAGCTTCAGCATTCTGTTCTGTGGGCTCGATTGGGGACAATTATATGAAATAATGATTTATGTGAGAGGGCCAGATCACTGTGGTCAGTGTGGCTTGTAGGCTGGTTATGCTGGTTGAGCAAGCCACTAGATGAAATAGAAGGTTATTAAGCAACACTCCTCAATGGCTTTTGTTTCAGTTCTTGCTTTCAGGTTGTTTCATTTCTTGAGTTCCTGTTCTGACTTTTTAAAATTATAGACTATAGTTTGGAACAGTAAGCTGAAATAAATGCACTCCCCCACCAAGTTCTGTGGGGTTGTGAGGTTTCATCACAGCAATAGAAACCCTAAATAGTTCACCCATGTCCACAGACAAATAAAGATGTTAATCTAGGTTTCCTGTGTTAGACAGATCAATGGTAGTTGCCTCTCTAGGCCTAATTTACCTCAATCAGTATGATTTTTCTGCTAGTTCTATAAATTTCACTTTTAATTTCATAATTTCCTTCATCTTTATGGCTTAATAAAATTTCACTTTGTACCCCATATTCATTATCTGCCATCACTGGATAAACATCTAGGATGATTGTATTTTCATGCAGTAAGAATAAATATTTCCACGCAGTACATAGACATAGCTCTGTAGGGAGATGATAAGTGCTTTAAGTGGATGCCTGTGTCATGTGCATTGGTTTTGTTTGTTTGTTTGTTTTGAGAAACTTGCAGACTGTTTTTCGATTGTATTTTAGTTTCATTCCACTGGAGGTAATCCTGTGCAAAATAAATGGCTTGGAAGGTCATAGGGCCTAGATGGTAACATAATAATGTTATTTTGCTCAATTGACATAGCATCAAACTGCCTTGTAAATTATATATTCATTGAAGAATAAAAGTATATTATCTTTAGTGTGAATGAGATTGTATTCCAAAACTTCCAGAAACTATTGAAATGCTGTAAATTTTCTCAGATAACTAGATAAGTGAAAAGATAATATCAAGCTAAAATGGCAATTAATATTTTAAAGATGTTGTTTGTTCACTATTAGTCTTTGCGTTCAATGAAATTTCAAAAAAAAATGTCTATATAATGAGTTTTACAACTTAACCCCTATACACACAAGGGAAGAGAGAAAATGTGAGAAAGCGAGAAACAAAAAATGAAATAAATGAATCCGATTCGTTTTGCCCTGCTTCCTCCATTTTCCCCATCTTGTTTCCATTAATTTGGTGATTCATTCTTGAGTTTGCTCAGGATTATTGATTGGTTAAGGCCAGGGACTCTCACACTGTAGGAAATGCTCTCCTTCTGAGCTATGCTTCCCAGCCTACAAAGACCATTATAGCACAGTAAATGAAGGCTAGGCTGAAGATTACACCCCAACCTTGAAAAGACCGAATAAAGGAAGGAATTTCTCTCAGACATAAAGGAAAGTCCCTAACTAAGAGAAAAATTACATAGGGGGGAGGGACAACAAAATCCAATGGGGAAATAACTTATTTTTAGTCGGAGTTTTTGAGAAAAATTGATCCGCAATTGTGGAGTATGATAAGCCTAGATTACCTCTTTATATCATGCTGAAAATGGACAAAAAATGGGTTGTTTCTAAATATAGAAGTTAAAAGTATGAAATTAACAAAAAGTGGAGAATACTTTTAGGTGTTATGGATGGCAAAAGCCTTCCTAAGTAAGATATAAAATGCAAAACAGTGAGATAAAGATGGTTTTGAGTAAAAGAAAAAAAAAACAATTAAACTAAAAGCAGAGTATTGTGAACAAAATTAACAGGTGCTATTGGGAGGATGCAATTATCCTATACAAGACTGATAGAGTTTTAACACTTCGGTTATGCATGTATCTACTTAAAATCAAGAAGAAAAAAGAGAGGTCACTCAGGAGAAAATGGAATTGTATAGAGGTACACGGTCACAAAATGAACTCTAGATTATTAAAAAACACATAAAGATGCTATTATGGTACCAGGAAGGATATATGAAATGTGAGTGCACGGATTCCCAGCAAATGAGGGGTGTCTATTCAGTCCAGAAATGAAGTAGAAAGTGATGGTGAAACTTGGGAAAGGAATTTAATAAATAGAGTTAATGAGAAAATAAGAAAGATGAACCATCCCAGCTATGTCTTTGAACACACTTATGTGGAGTCTAAGATTACATACAAAGGTTACAACTCATCTGCATTTTTACAAGGGATGGGGAAGGAGGGTCAAAGGGACCTGTTTGGTTAATTTCTTAGTTCTGTGCACACGCAGCCTTATCCCCAATCATGAGACTTGCTATAGCTTTTCAGGAAGAATTATACTGCATTCAGTGACAAGGAAATCATCACTGCTCAGGACCCTTCTTTATATACTTGGCATGATGCTTACCAACAAGAGCTGTGATCCTGTATAATGGGTAGCCTCATTGTAGGTGATATGCTTGAAGGCTGTTCCTGGAGGGTACTGGTAGTGGTTGAAATCTTCTAGGGACCATACCAACGGTCTGGATGTTGAAAACACTCTACTTGCTCTTGTGTTTGTGTTTTGGAACTTGAAAGGGGGATGCTACTAACATCAGATCTTTAGGATCAATGAAGATGTGGTACTTGAACACAATCAACATCCAGATATCAGAAATAAAATTTTCAAATTTATCACAATGAGAAAAATGAAAACTAAAGTTGTGGGCTATCAATGACTGCCTATGTTATCTCCAAACATCAAATTTGGCTTATTCTCAGTGTTGACCAAGAAGGAGGATGCAGTGAAACTTCATTACTGTTTATTGGCTTGTAAACTATTCCATTTAGTCAAAAGCAACATGGTTGTATGTAGTGCAGTTCATTTAACAGAGTGCCTTATAGAGCGACTTCTGGGCATCTGTGTAAAGAAACATGAATACATGTTGAGAAAGAGATCTGAACAAAACATGTTTTTCTCAGCATTGTTTATGATAGCAGTGGGAGAATCACATGGTAAATACATCATCATGAAATAGAAAAGTAAAATGTATTCATACCATATTAATAAATTACTGTGGGATGATTAGAAGAACTACATTTCATGACATACAGTGAAATAAACAAACATTAGAACTTATCCTCAGGTTAAAAGTAAGTAACTAAGATGTCATATCATACTCTCATTTATGTAACATAACTTGTAAAAACCCATCACTACTTATTATCAATGATGGTCTCATATTTATCAACACTTTTCTAAGATATTATGAGTTATTATCTCTGGTTTGAAGTAAGCATAAGAGTTGAGGAAAAAGAAAGAAAGAAATTCATCATTCGGTAAGTTGGGTGATATTAATATAGCCAGACTGCTAATAGTAGATCTGGCCATTGGAGATTAGCCATCTATATGAACATACATTCATCATTTAACATCCTCCCAGCAGGTGTTCAGTTCTTTTTATATCAATTCAAGCAACAAGAGAATTAATGTGTCTATGGTTTGAAAGTAGAAACAATCTGATGTTTTTTACCAAATACAGTTTTTCACATGCCCACCTGATCTTGTTTGATTTCTGTTGCTGTGATAAATTCCATGCCATTGGTATGTGTGAGGGGGTTGGGGGGTAGGCATATTTTAGCATATAGGTTAAAGTATATTGTCAAAAGAGCCAAGGCACAAATTCAAAACAGGAACTTGCTGGATGAATAATCTGAAGCAGAGAACAGGGAGAAATGCTGCTTCCTGACTTGTTTACACTGTCCTCAACTACCTTTCTAACACAGACCAGGGCCACTTGACACAGACAAGGTGTCACCACAGTGGGTTGGAACTTCCTACCTCAATCACTGATAAAAAAAACATACCTCACAGACAAGCCCAGAGGCCAATCCGGTGGAGGTAACTCTACAACTGAGGTTCCTTCTTTCCAGATATGTTTAGGTTTGTGTTAACCTGGACAAAACAAAGCTAAAACAGAACTATGTGACACTTTTGATTATTTGGTCGTTAGTAATGAATTTATCAATATGTATTTATGAATGAATTTGAGATTGTGGCACAAGATAGTTTTGGCATGTGACATCTAAGCTCTGATGGCTGCTATGCTGAATGTAGCAACCATTACATTAGACATGGTGTCTTAGTGACCTTTCCTGCTGATGAAATTAAGCATCTTGACAAAATCATCTGAAGAGATTGGAGGGTTTGTTTGTTTGTTTGTTTATACTTCAAGGATATAGTACATAACGGTGGGATACATGGCAATGCGAAACTGATGCAGTTGGTCACACTTCCTTCCAGATTTGAAACCAGAGAGTGAATCCTTACACAGTCCAGTATCCCCCAGGAAATGGTACCACTCAGGGTGGGTAGTTCTTCCAACCTTAATTAATGCACACATGATATCCCCCCCTTCAGGGCTGCCCAGAGTCTTGTCTCTGACACAACCCTGGATTCTGTAAAATTAACAATTAAGATTATCCATCCCGAGGAGTACGGAATCTGGTGGGGACATTTGGACATGAAGAATAGGTGGGAGCTCTGTTCTCTCTTGCCCTATATCTACTACTGACATTTTTTTTATGGCCTTTATTGGCTTTAAAATAAATCAATAATAGACTTTGAATATTTAAAAGACACATGAAAAAGTGGACTGTTTTGACAGATTTACTCAAATTGTATGCAAATGTAATGCATATTTAATGCAAATAGACATGTGGTTCTCTTAACTATTTCCTATGCTTCATTGTGCCCCTCAGTAAGATGCTGATGGTTCCTCTGTGTCTTTACACTATTCAGCCATTAATTGTTAATATAACTTACATTGTTACAGAAAGGATGAAATAAAGAAATAGGAGAAACAAGTCTCTGACATTGAGGGCATTACAGTCTAACTGGGATAGACACAGTCGCCGTCTTCAATCACTTGTCTTGATCCGTGGTACCTCCCACAGACATCAGAACATCAATGGGAAGCCCTGTGCCTATCACAGTCTCTTTTCCTACTTTACATTTATGGTAAATCAGTCATCAAACATCAGTCGTCCTTCAAAGTTATTGTGCTTTCCCACAGCTTCTATCTTAGAGCAGCCCAATGGGAAGAACTGGGTTAACTGTAAAAGCACTTTCCTTCATTTCTGTCCTTAACCTTAAGTTCTGCTTTATTCTGCTGCGCAAACAATATCTCTAAATCCACAGCTCACCCATGCTTACTTTGTCTATGTCTTTCCCATTTCTTCAAATCCTTTTGGATAGAATCTAAGCCTTTCGTAATGTGCTCCCTATTTTACTAGATTTCTGGCCACATTTTAGCATACGTTATATTCTTGGGACATGAGCAAAGGCATTTAATCCCTTTATGAACCTATAAGCACACTTTATTGTTTTATTTTTTTTAACTGTGATGACTGTTTTGTTGTTGGTGGTGGTGGTGGTAGTGGTTGTGGTTTTCTTTTGCCTCTTTCTTTTATCTTTTCTTTTGGTAAACTCCAATTGACTCTTCAGAGCAGCTTATTCAAATGATCTCTCTTCACATATATCTTGCAATCTCACTTTGTAGATTAACTAATGGACACTCTCATGTTATAACGACATGGAAAAAAATAATGCATAACATTCATAGACAAGGTTTTAGACATAGCACCCTTCTTTAAGTATCAAGCCCCATCTAACTTAAATAATTACTCAGAATAATGTAGGAAACCAGTTGAAGCTATGCTGTATTCCAATACTCTATAGTAACAAAAGTTCATTATATCCCATGTTATTCTGTGACGTCACCATTTCAAAACTATAAGAATAAGCACAATGTAGTTCTCAGTTAATTTGTAACCCCAGTTCAGTGAGCATAATGTAAAAGGAATCATCACCTCATCTTTATTATATCTACCATACACAACATCTTAATTCCCCCAGATCTTTGCCATAAGGATTCAGTGTTGCTAATGAGAGCAAGAAAGGTTGTGGATTATGGTGGGCGGGTAGTTAGGTGGGGAGGATCTGAGAGGAGGAAATCATACTGAGAATATATTATATGAAAAAATATATATTTTCAATTAAAATAGAATCAATGTTGTTGATACACGAGGACTTTATATCTTAAGTGAACTCAGAGCTGAGTCAGACTAGAGTATATTCATACAAACATACATATGTGTGTTGTGTACATATGTATATATAGAGATTATAGATTATATAAGAATACTCTGTACACTCAAAATATATAATTATATATTATGTATGCTGTGTATACTCTAAGTATGTATAAAAATATATATCATTGTATCATTAGATGAGATGGTTCTGTAGGGCACAGTCAAGGCCCTTGATTCTGCGTTCCCCAAGCTTAGCAGGTTATCTGGCAATGCTGAGCTATTTAGCACTTTAAATGGAAAAATTTACCATTTGGAACTAATATTCTCCAATACAAGAAACAGCAAACTTAAAGGTATTTTCAAGCTATAAACACAAAGGTTTTTCTTTGTTCTTACTTTCTACCCATATGTTGTATTTATTTGGTTGTTCTGTAATGGGGCTGCTCCAAGGTGACTAAGTAAGAATTACCTCCATGGTTGGCATAAGAGAGTTAAGATTTCTTAGAATTGGTCAGAGTTGAATTAGATGGGACAAAAATATAGAAATTGAATAGGAGGGGAAAAAAACCCTAAAGAAAGCATTTCAGGCTGAATCTAAGTAGATACAGTGCAGTGATGCACAAAAGGCTTGTCTCAGTCACAAGGACTGCGCATAATACAGATAAAGTGTGAGAAACTCCGCTGAGGAATTTACATTGATGAACAGTGGATGCCCCTGGTAAGAAAATGGCCACATCACGTCAGTGTTTGAGGACTTTAAAAATAATCCTCTAATGCCATTAATTTCATAAAACAAAAGAGAATGCATTACGTCTGCTACAAAAAAAGAGCATTACACAGTCAGTTCATCATAGTTCACATAAGACTGGTTGTCCCAAAGAATTTGATAGGAAATTTTTGAATTCTATGTGGTAGCTTTCATTTACCAATGACAGAAATGCAGACATTATGGACCCATTATGATTACTGACAGACAACAAGAGCAGCTAAATCTACATAATAGGGACAAGTAGAAATGTAAGGTTGTCAAAGGAATTGAATTTGCAAAAAAAAAAAAAATAGAGAGTTAAAATATAATTCCCGAAGAAGATTAGAAGAAGCCTAATAGATCAAATTTAAGTACAAAGAATCATACATATATGATGTCATATATATATATATGTATATACACATATATATTTGTATATCTGTATATATATGTATATGTATATACATATACATATTTATGACATATATATGACATATATATATATACATATATATATATGATCTGACTCTTAATTTGAAGGAAAACTATCTCTTCATTCAATTCTGGGCACTGGTTCAGAAATAATTCATAAAAAAATCATTGCTTATTGACTTATGTGATAACGTCATAGAAAACTGTTTTTTTTTTTAAATGATCATCCTTTAAAGTACCAGTATCAAACGAGAAGTGAACATAAGTATACTTGGCAACAGTGATTATGCTTTATTTTCTTAGGTTATTATCAATGTATGGCCTTTATTGAGTAGAGAATGAATGTTTGCCTAATGGATAAATATAGAATGAATGTTTGTTTAATGGATGTAAGCAGACAACTGGGATCCTGAAACCCAGTCGACAAACTTAAAGCTTAATATTTACTGATCTATTAACTATCAGCTCAAGTATAAGAAGTTGAAAATAAATCCTAACCATGAAATATGAAGTGTCTCTTTAAATGCAATCACTTACGGTTATGAAGGATACTGAGTGACATGTTATCAACAAGAAAAATTTAAGACAATAAAGCTCTATGAAATACATAGTCTGTTAAACATCAATTATAGAATTATAATTAATAACCAAATCTAGAAAAAAATGCATAATCAAAGAGAAATTTCTTCTGCAATGAAAACCTTGGTAATTATCAGGATGGTGATAAGTAAAGAAAAGTTACATTTGGGGTTTTTCTAATTGATTCATCACAGACTGACCTACTAACTGCTCTTGAGAACATGAACTGCTACCCATTTCTGTCTTGCAATTTAGACCAATTCTTTGTAGAAAATGAATATGACATAAAGTATGCAGAGACTATCTGTACCCTTTTGTGCTCAAAATGAATTCGAATATATACAAAAAATGTAAATGTAATAATGTTTTCTGTGGTAGGTCATTTAACAAAACTTTCAATACCTTGAGATCTAGAGAAAGTAAGTAGATAAATAGCCAAGTCAGAACTATTCTCTTTGTGTACCAAATGATGGCAGTATGCATAATTCTACCAAAGACAACTTGTCCTGCTCTGACCACTGGCTGCTTGGTTACTATTCAAGGCTAGTTAATAACTGGCATGTGCAGGAATGCTTGCCTTGATCTGACATTATATTGGATCCTACACTAGATTGGACTGGGATATAGCCAGTGCATTGCTTCCTGTGTTTCCACAATTCATCTTGGGCATTATAAGCCCAATCTATCATTGCTGACTGTATTTTTTAGCAAGGTTCAGTAGACATCAATCATTTTAATGAATAGACAAAGTAACTACTTATATATGTAAACTCTAAATACTGCAAACCATCTAGAAAAAAAATCTGCTTTTCAATTTATTTTACTGAATTTTCTAGTTATTTGTTGAGTACATTGAACTGTATACATAATTTATTTAGCCATGCATCAATTATCTTTTATTGGAACATTCAAATGTCTTAAGGACAGATTAAATAGTTCCTATCTTAACTCTCTTCAAAGTTTCTGGTGTGAAAAGTAAGCTCTATTTTCCCTCTCTAGAATTACAGATGGGCTCTTGGGATTTTCATTTCTTCTACGATCTTCTACTAATCAGAAACGAAGGGAAAAACTCACAGTGCTGACCACCCTTAATATAACATCTTTTAAGGCATGTGTTGGGTCCTCTGGGTTGGATGCTTTTAGAAAGTCACAAGTAGAGTCCTGTGCTAGAGATCACTGTGCAAATTGACAATTAATATTTGAAGACTTACAGATTGACTTTTACCATGCTATGGAAAAAAGCAAACAGATTTATGATAGTGGTGACATATACAGTTATTTGTCCCACAAGTGAAATTGTTCTAATATATATATGTATATATGTATAGTGTGTGTGTGTAGACCATGGCTTCACCATGAAAAGCACCACCTTGAGTCCACTAGCAGAATATAGCTTTCATTGAATACTTGGCTTTATACAGTTAAAGTGCACACTGTTCTTCATAAGAAGAAAATAATAATGTATTTTGCGTTTTGCTGGATAAAAAATTTATTCTAGGGAGACAAATTCATTATAAATTGCAATTACTTTATCATGGTGGTTTAGATATTTTAAAAAATGACTGACTCTAAATTGCATCTAGTAAAGACAACTTAATGCAATTAATCATTTGTCTCTAAGAATTATTTAATTAAAACCAGAATTTGTTAAAAAGCATCACACCATTTTTTACTTATGCCACAGAAGGGAATTTCATAATTAGTAACTGGTTCACAGAGGCATTTTTTTTTTCCATAAAGCTGATAACCTGGGTCTAAATTGCTCTTTCCATCCAGGATCCCAAGGCACTTTGTAAATCATCACATTTAGGTCCCTGCTCACACCTGTTCATAACATAAGATTGCCCACACATAAGCTGCAAATGGGGTCTATTTAAAAGGTTATTTAATGCTGCGATAACTACCATGAAGAATTCTCCACTGGAGTGAAATGCAGGCAGTTCAACAGATGCTCCTGAACAATAGACACTAGTTGAGGTAAAGAAATGAAGAATGGCATCTCCAATTAAAACTACAGGAAAGATTTAGCAGGAAAGAATGTAATTACTCATTTGGACTGAGGCCAGAATACCAAAACTAATACGCTGTGCATTGCAGGAAGGACCTATAAGGTTTTAAGAATTAGAATATTAGAGTCACACTTTAACATCTCAGTTAAATTTCCAGAGAGGAAAAAACAAAAGAAAAATGGCTCCCATTACTAAATCAATTCTTATTATAGAGCAATCCATGCCTTAATCAGGAACCCATACAGGCTTCCACAGGTGAAGCCTGGGAACGACCAGAAAGATTGAACTAATCACCAGTGAATCAAAAGATGAAATGGGGGAAGACAGCCAAGAATCTGGACTGACACAGTATGGAGGCCATAGGGATTACAGACCTTAAACTCAATACGTATTCTCTCCTATTTCTGTACTTTATCCCCACCCAAGGATCATTTTAAGGATGGCCTGATGTCTAGATCACTACTAAAATAGTAATCGACTTGAGCAAAGATCTTAGGGATGCGGTTGAAGGAGAATCCAAGACCCAGAAAATTGAAGTAAGTGACTAAGCTATAAGTACTTCTATGGTGCACACAGATATTGAAAATTAAAAGTTATATATGGTGTGATCAAGGTCCTTGCATACTGCAGGTAATTCTAACCTTTATAAAATGTCCACAGTCGTTTCGCTCCCCGGGCAGAAGCAAAGCGACAAGGTGAAAGGCTAGTCATGTGTCCGTGTTTACAAAGTTAAAACTTGCCACCTTTCTGTCTTATCATTTCTAAGCTCAAAAACTATTCTCATACCCTTCACGAGCAGATGGCGGGGAGAACACGAAAGCAAAAAGTGACAAGAGGAATAAATTGGAGAGAAACATTCATAATAACTATGATTAGAGGAATTGAGCACAGTTCGTAGGAAAATGCATGCCTGCCAAATCCAATTCTACATTTACTCCCACCTCCCCTTCTGCCTCCCTAACTATAACACCCAAGGTCCTTAAACACTGACTTGGAATTAAAATGGATTGTTTGCAGCTGCTCACACGCAGGCTTATTCTGCTGGCCCTGCCCTCTGTTTACATGTGGCTTCTCTCCCTAGCCTCTCCACTTGCCAGGGAAGGCCATTTGAGAAACAACAGGATTGCAAGCTGAACAGAATGCATTCTATGAGTCATCTTGATCCTTAACCATGGACTGAGTGTTCTTAGCATTAAGCCATTAGCCTTGGTGCCTGGGTTTAAAAGGAGCTGGCTATCTTTGGGTGTGCCCCTCACAGTGGTGGCTGCAGGGTTCAGGCCTTTTTTTTTTTCTGTTTCGATTTACTTTCTGTCAAGTCCCCCTTTTGGTCTGCCCATCATCTATAAATGCTCCGATGGGTGAGTGGGGCTTTCAGGCTCCATATGGATAAAGGGCCACATTATATCTGATTGTGAAAACTGCTAGTACTTTTCAAAACCCCGTTTTTAGCAAGTGGAAGCAAAATTGTTCTTGAATCTAGCTGAGTGCAGCCAATATGAAGCTCAATGAGATTGGGCTAGAATATGGCATGCACACAGCCAGTGAGGTGCCCAGGCTAATACAGACTTAAAGGAGAGAGAAAAGTGCAAGTCACTGCATAGGGGAGGCCGTGGCCTAGCTAGTGTTTTGCCCAGCACAATTCTACCATCATGTGAGACCTTAATTAATGTCTCCAGTTAAGATTTACTAATAATTCTGCCTTCCACTGGAAGACAAAAGGCATTAAATGCAATGCATGTATGGTCTAGGCACTAGACACTGTAACAAGATGTGGACAAGAATAATGATAGTGTTACCAGTACAGGAAGCACAATCCATGCTCAATATATAAAAAGCTGATTCTTGAGTCTAGAATCTAGATATCACTTGGAAGGCAGAGGCAGGGTCATCTCTTTGAGTTCAGGGCTAGCCTTTTCTACAAGTCCAGGTCAGTTAGGATTTCCTCTATCTATCTATCTATCTATCTATCTATCTATCTATCTATCTATCTATCTATGAAGTACTTTGAAGAGTTTAAAACTACTTCATCATTTCCCTGAACTTGTGCCATTACACAGGAGGAAAATATCCCATTTTTTATAGTTCTAAATTATATTGATTATAGCATTATATTCGTTTGTAATAAAGTGATTTTCATTTTTGTGTTTTTTACTAATTATTATTATTTATTACAATTTATTCACTTTGTATCCTGGCTGTGGGCCCCTTCCTTGTCTCCTCCCAATCCCACTCTCCCTCCCTTTTCTCCCTTATGCCCCTCCCCTAGTCCACTAATAGGAGAGGACCTCCTCTCCTTCTAGCTGACCCTAGCCTATCAGGTATCATCAGGATTGGCTGAATTGTCTTCCTCTGTGGCCTGGCAAGGCTGCTCCCTGCCCCAGGGGTAGGTGATCACTGAGTTCATGCCAGAAACAACCCCTCCTCCCCTTGCGAGGGAACACACTTGGAGACTGAGTCTATGGGTTACATCTGAACAGGGGTTTTAGGTCCTCTCCATGTACAGCTTTTGATTGGGGTATCAGTCTCTGCAGGACCCCCAGGACCAAGTTTTTATTGGTTCTGTTGGTCTCCTTTTGGAGCTCCTTTTCCCTCCAGTTCTTTCTGTCTCCCCCTTCTTTCATAAAATTTCATGTATTCTGCCCAGAGTTTGGCTATGAATCTCAGCCTCTGATTCGATACCTCAATCATTAGAGTCTTTCAGAAGCTGGCTATGGTAGGCTCCTGTCCTGTTTTCTGTATTCTGCTTCCTATATCTATGCATTTGTCCTTCTGAATGAGGATTGATCATCTTTCCTAGGGTCTTCCTTGTTGTTTAACTTCTTTAGGAATTCAGATTTTAGCATGCTTGTCCTAAACTATATGTCTAATAACTGCTTATGAGTGAGTATATACCATGTGTGTCTTTCTGCTTCTGGGTTACCTCACTCAGCATGATCTTAGACATCCTTAAATTTCAGATTAATTGTAGTTTTCAGAAAATGAATACTATTTTACCTTTCTCTTTCTGGATTTGTATTTTATAGGACTTGTTTGGAATGACATGAGGACACAAGGATATCAGTGACTGTCATGGTGCAGCAGAGTGCCCATCCTCAGTTTCTAGGACCCCATGTTGCTATTTCTCTGGCAGGCACTGTTCTGCTCACACTGTAGTGTCAGCCTCTTTCAATTCAGCCAGTGGACACTCCCTCTATGATACCTTGATTACATTTTTATTTGTTCCTATAAACTTGTCACTGCTAATGAAATTGGGGAGGTACCTGAATTGAAGTGTTCTGAGTATCTAAGTATGTGTGGCAGGGAGCAGGCAGGTAGCAAAAATGATCTTCAGTCAAGTGATTAGTAACCAATACGGAGTGAAACAGATTATGAGCGATGGATGGATGGCTCGGTGGGTGAGAGCACTTGCTGTGCAAATATGGGGATTTGAGTTTAGCTCCTTACTGTTTCCAAAAAGGCAGGATATAGTCAACAGTAATGTAGGAGTGGCAACACGAAGCTGACCAGGACTTACTGAAGGGCCAGGCTAGACAAAATGGTAAGCTCAGGTATTAAGAGACCTAGTTCAAGGAAATGAGGGACAGAGTGGTTGATCAGGACACCCCATGGCCTTTTCTTTTCTCTGCATGAGTACAGTCCACACGTAGGCACACACAACAAAAGACAGGAAAGAAGAACATCAATGGATTATATAATTAGAACTTTTCTGTGAAGGGCATTGTGAGGAAAATCCATTTCTGTCGAAGGGAGACAATACAGATGAAATACACTCCAAATATCTGAGCCTCTTCTCCCTTAGACGCTTAGTCTGACGTGGGAATACATGATGTGCTAGGTAGACTCAAACACTGTCTTGGAAACTTCCAGTCCAATGAAGAGTTATTTTTTTATTGTTTATTATTATTAGTTACATTTTATTAACTCTGTATCCCGCTCCCTTATTCCTTCCCAAACCCACCCTCCCTCCCTCAGCTTCTCCCTGCCCCTTTCCAAGTCCACAGATTAGGGAGGACCTTCTCCCCTTTCCTCTGGCCCTGTTTTATCAGGAATCTTCAAGACTGGTTGCAAAGTCCTCCTCTGTGGCTTAGCAGGACTGCTCCTCCCTTGGGGGGTGGAGAGAGTCAAAGAGCCTGCCATTGAGTTCCTGTCAGAGATAGTCCCTGTTCCCCTTACTATGGGAAACCAATTGGTATTGAGCTACCATGAGCTTCGTCCAAGCAAAGGTTCTAGGTTATATCCATACATGGTTCTTGGTTGGAGAAACAGTTTCAAAAGAAGGGTTATAAGACAGTGGTCAAAATTGTTAGCCACTACACCCCATCCCCCCAAACACAAGGCATCAGTGGTGTGTTATGTCTTTTCTTACCTAAAATATATACTAAAAACTGTAGCCCTGAATATGCAGATGATTTTTAAGTTGTTAAGTCACTGTGACAGGAAGGTCAATAAGCACTATAAATCTAGGATTTGAAGAATTTATATCAGAACAAGCCAGATGATTCACCCACCGTGATGGTCTCAAAAAAGATATCTATTTATTCTTTGTATTTATCTTGCTTTCTCTGCCTGTCTGCTCATCCCTTCTCTGACATGGCAGTACAAAACTCAAGCATATTTATAAGATACTATATTTGAGAGGTTTTATATTTTCAATTTACAAAAATATATGATTAGGAATTTTAGTATTTTCATGAGATAAACCACAACACTTTATTTCTTGATTTTTATGTTTGTGCCTTGTGTAGATACAGGTGAGATGAAAACTAATTACTTCTAACCTCTGAATAATATGGTGCCTGTGATGGTACTCTGCAAATGTATATTGACTTGAATAGAATCAAATAGATTTGAAATAAATCAAATTGGATGGAATTCAATTGAATTGCAACAAGCCCGAGTTAATTTAGAACCTGCAATAATGCACGATAACTTGATTTTTTTGTATTGAATTAAAATTACCTTTAGTACTAAAAATAAGATTACTTCTTTTATAAAAGAGTCATTTCTGCTTATTGTTTATAAGGAGATATGGGCTTATTGTAAATGGTTTACTTTGCTCTTGAAGTGGGACTATTTGTTAATCTCCACAGCATCTATTATGCTAGTAACCTAGACTGGAATTTGAAATGACTAGAACCTTCCCTTGCTGTAATTGCCTGGAGTTCATCCTCAGTTATTGATTTGTATGAATTCCCAAGGTCTTCAGGTCTTAAGCATGGTAAAATCATTTTGAGATTGTATTACCAGCCTATGGAGGAGCCTGTGAAAATTCCTACCACATAGTGACAGCCAAAGACCTCTGATTCTAAAAGACTTGGGTTTAAATTTTTCATGACACAAAAAGCACTGAAGAGGAGGAAGTGGGCTAAAGAAGATGTCAGATATAGTGAAAATGTGTGGCCATGTCCCAACAATAACTTTAGAGTAAGTACATATAACATATATATTTATAGATAGATAGATAGATAGATAGATAGATAGATAGATAGATAGAATGGCATTAGTGGGATATATATATATATATATATATATAATTTATACATGTATATATAGAACTGGAGGTTGAATAAGAACCTTGAGCCAACCGGGGAAATACTCTTAGGGACCTCTATAATCCTGGTCTACTTTTTACTTTATATTTTGAGATAGGGTCTCACTAAACTCTCCGGGTTATGCTTGTGTTCACTCTGTACCTCAGGCATGCCTTGAATTATGCTTGTGTTGCTTCAGTCTCCACGCAGGAGATAATTATAAATGTTGCACAGATAGGTTGAATGACCTGTCTGATGTCTCACTGCTAGCATATGGCAGAACTGAGGTTGAACCCAGACAGGATGGCTATAGAGTTAGTTCATTGCATGGCTTTTCTAAGAAGAGACTAAAAGTAATTATGATAGTCCAGTGGAATCATTGCGTTTATGCCTATTGTAGAGACACTGCAAGATTTATTCAACAGCCTCGTAAGAGGAAGAAAATTTTAAGAGACAGAAGGCCAGGGCACCTGCAGTTGATAGTGATTTTTTCTACATATGACATGAAACCATACCAATATGATTGCCTAAACAAGACCTGTATAATGATAATCAGCAACATACCGGTGCAGGTAGGGTCCTACCCTTATGTGAAGAGCTATTGGCAATCTGTAGCTACTGAAGATGGAGAATAAGCCTTTTCCAGGGACAAGCCCCTGACCGTTTATCCAATTCCAAATAGTCAGCCTTAAACACATAAAAATGAGAACAACACTCAGAAGATTTTGTGTGTGTGTGTTTGTGTGTGTGTGTTTGAGTCTCTGTTGCTGTGATGAAACACATGACCAAAAAGTATATTGAAAAGGAAAGGTCCACAGGTCCCAGTTTATTATCCCAGAAAGCTGAGGCGCGAGCTAAGGCAAGAAGCCTGGAAGGAGGAACTGAAGCAAAAATTATGGAGAAATTCCACTCACTGTTCACCCTGCGGGAGTCACCTTACTTCTTATACAAATCAGGACCTCTTACGCAGGAATGGCACCACCTAAGAGTGGGTTAGTCACCCCCTTCAGCAATCATTTATCAAGGAAATGCCCCATGGAATTCCCTACAAGCCAACTGAATGGGAACATTTTTATCAGTTGAAGGTCTCTCTTTCCAGACAAATATAGCTGTTAGTTACCAGCACAATGTGTGTGAGTGTGTGTGTGTCTTTGTGTGTTTCTATATGTAGTGACAATAGTATTTATAGAAGAGGCTATTAATTTGAGAGAATTGAAGGAGCACAGGAAGAGTTGGATGGAAAAGAGGAAGGGGTGAGAATGATGAAATATAATATTCATGAAGGAATTCTTAGAAAAAAAATTGCAAACGAAATAATGCCATTTCAGCGTGTAGAAAACCTGAACTTGTTAAAAGCCGCCTCTGATTTGTTTTCCCACACTTGTCTCCATACTGAGATGTAGTTTAATGCTGAGTGTTTCAATTCTTAGGACACAAGTGCATTTATCAAAGAAAATTAGCAAACTGGTGCTCGGGATTTATAGATCACTCCCTCACGAGTGATGAATACGAATCATCTCTGGGGAATGTGGTTTCCCTGAACCTGCTGGACTCTGGTTCTGCTGTAAATAGTGATGTGTTCCCTAAAGCACGGCAATCTATGAGGCTTTTATGAAGTGGCCTATTCCTGTTCCCTTGCTACCTGGCTCCTCTAGTTACCCATTAGCCACAAATATGCAAACGAATTTTCTTATTTGCTTTGTTACTGCTAGCAAGGTATTTAAAGGGAAGGTGTTAAAAGATTTTAAAGGAAACCTCACTTTCAGTTTGTTAGGTTTCATTAATATTTGAATAAGCTGAAACCAGTGGACAGAACTTTTTTTTTTTTGAAGGGGGCAGGGAGTTTGGCTACTGTTAATTATGTCTATTGTCTCTGTTTCTTGGCATACAGATTTACTCTCTCTAGATCTAAGGATGTGTTTTGAAGGGACACAGCCTTTCACTAAACTCTAGAATAATCCTCTTTCTGAAGTCTGCTCTCCATCTGTGTTCCAAGTTGAAAACTCTCCCCCTCCATCTGCTACGTTCAAGCCTTGCTGTAGCACCAAGCAGCAGGTAGAACCAATATGCTGGCTCTGAACTGAGCTCTGGAAACTGAAATCTGGCCTCCCTGCAGCAGACTCATCTGTGTTTGCTGATCTTCTCCCATTAATCTTCAGGGAATAAGAGGAGGAAGCCGTGCAAGGGACAAAGGGAGGCACTTTCCTCATTAATTGAAAGCAGTAATGGCAATAAAAGTGTTCAGGCTGCTGCCTACATCAGGACGATCTTTGCAAAACTGAGAAAGGAAAGCTACTGCAGAGAACTTCCACTCTCACCCAGAGGGAGTGCGCGGATGACACACCCCAAAACACAAATCCCAGGATTCCACAAACACCCTGAAAGATAGATGTCCCGATTGCCAAAAGACTGGATGCAAGGGGAAAAGGGGTGAGTTAACAAGTGCCCATTGGTGAAAAGTTAGAGATCCTTTACATAGTATAATATTAAAATTTCATGGTCCTATCACAATTATTTAAAAAGTAATTCCCCTCAGGATAACCGTTTGAAAGGTCATCTTCTCTTCCTGAAATGCCCGAGTCATTTGTTAATTAGCAGCTTGGGATGTGTCAGCACATTCATGGTGCCTCTTCCAGCTGTTTGACCCATCAGTTGTTCTTCTTGTGGTCTTTTTGCTGAAAACAGGAATTGCTTTGGATCATGTTAGAGAAAGAATGCAGTGTCCTTGTCCCTCCTTTTCATGCAGTTGCTTTCAAAAGGAACCATTCCACTCCAACTTCTCCAAGAACAAAGAACAGTTGAGGAAAAAACCAAAACAAAACAAAACAACAAACAAACAAAAAAGTATAGAGTAACCTTGGTGGCAAAGAAAACCATTTGCTCTCCTACGCAATTCTGCCATCACACAATTTTACCATTAAGAAAACCACAGGTTTAAGAACTATTTACTAATCATTTTAGTTCCTGAAATCGTTTCCCCAATTTTCTTTTCATTTCTTTTCTTTTTTCTTTTCTTTACCTCTGTTTCAGAATTCTGCTTCTCTTCTCCACACCTCCTGTGGTTCCCCCCCCCCCCACCAGCTGTTAGTCAATACTTGGTGTTGGCCTGGGTGGACCTCTTACTTTTTTAAATGTTTTTTTTTTAATAGTTACAGTTTATTCACTTTGTATCCCCTCTGTAGCTCACTCCCTCCTCCCCTCACAATCCTACCCACCCTCCCTCATCTCCACCTGTGCCCCTACCACAGTCCATTGATAAAGGAGCTCCTCTTCCTCTTCCCTCTGATCCTAATCTATCAGGTCTCATCAGGAGTGGCTGCAGTGTCATCTTCTGTGGCCTGGTAAGGCTGCTCCCCTCTCAGGGGGAGGTGATCAAAGAGCAGGCCAATCAGTTCCTGTCAGAGACAGTCCCTGTCCCCATTACTATGGAACCCACTTGGACACTGAAATGCCATGGGCTACCTCTGTGCAGGGGTTCCAGTCCATCTCAATGAGTGGTCCTTGGCTGGAGTATCAGTCTCAGAAAAGACCCCTGTGCCCAGATTTTTGGTTCTGTTGCTCTCCTTGCAGAGCTCCTGTCCTCTCCAGGTCCTACTATCTCCCACTTCTTTCATAAGATTCCCTGCACTCTGGCCAAAGTTTGGCCATGAATCTCAGCATCTGCCTCAAAACCCTGCAGGGTACAGTCCTTCAGAGGCCCTCTGTGGTAGGCTCCTGTCCTGTTCCCTGTTTTCTCCCTCCTCCTATGTCTATCCTCATTGCCTTTCTGAATAGGGATGGAGCATCTCAGCCAGAGTCCTCCTTCTTGATCAGCTTCTTTAGTGTACATATTCTAGTATGTTTATCCTATATTATATGTCTAATATCTACTTATGAGTGAGTATATAGCCTATGTGTCTTTCTGCTTCTGGGATACCTTACTCAGGATTATCTTTTCCAGTTTCCACCATTTACTTGTAAATTTCATGATTCCCTTGTTTTTTTATTGCTGAGTAATATTCCATTGTGTAGATGTACCACAATTTCTGTATCCATTCCTCAACTGAAGGTCATCTGGGCTGTTTCTAGCTTCTGGCTATTACAAATAAAGCTGCTACAAACATGGTTGAGCAAATGTCCTTATTGTGTACTTGAGAATCTTTTGGATATATGCATAGGAGTGGTATGGCTGGATCTTGAGGAAGCGCTATTCCTAATTGTCTGAGAAAGATCCAGAATGATTTCCAAAGTCGTTATACAAGTTTACATTCCCACCAGCAGAGGAGGAGGGTTCCTCTTCCTCCACCTCTTCTCCAGAATGTGTTGTCACTTGAATTTTTCATCTTAGCCATTCTGACAGGTGTAAGCTGAAATCTCAGAGTCCTTTTGATTGGCATTTCCCTGATGACTAAGGACGTTGAACATTTCTTTAAGTGGTTCTCTGCCATTCAATATTCCTCTATTGAGAATTTTGTTTAGCTCTGTACCCCATTTTTATTTGGATTACTGGATTTGTTGCTGCATAACTTCTTATTAAAAGCCACCCTTTCTCACCTCTGAATTCCAGCTCTATAATATTAATGTTTTATTTCATTTTCACCCTTGTTTTCTGTATTTTTTTTCTTCAGTTTTGCCCACCCTCCTTTGTCTTCTACTCCTCTTTCACTTCTCCCTTCCCCTCCTATTAGCTGTTCTGTGGACTGGAAATGAAAGGCCTGGCTTTATGTGTAAGAAGTAGGTACTCTACTGTTGAGATCCAGCTAAGCCCTGACTTTTTGAAACAGTGTTTACATGGTGGCCAACATTGCCTTTGTGTTGTCTTGATGGGTCTCCAGTGCTTGCTCTTCCTATTGCTGGTTCTTTGGTGCTGGAATGCAACTATGTGTTACCAGGTGGGAACAAGTGTGGCTGTTCTCTCTCTCTCTCTCTCTCTCTCTCTCTCTCACTTTCTCTCTCTCTCTCTCTAACATATCACTGATAGTGCTTCAGACACCATCGGGTAATGTTATACTTCGAAGGTACACTGAAATTGTTAGCAAAACAAAATAGAGAAATACTTAAAATCGACTATTTGGTGCATAGATTTCAGGAGGGAAAGTGATAGAATCATATCAGGAAGCACTATGTTCATTTTTTTAAGTTTGCCTTGCTAATAATAAATGTGAGTAAGGAAAATAAGGTGTGGAGACATAAGGAGAGATACTGGTCAGTGAAGATGACACATGGTCCCAGGCTCTCAATCTTTCTCTTTTTTACTTCCTCCTTTCCCACTTTATTCTTTTCTATCCCCTGTTTTCTGCTTCCCCATTATTAGTTTTATCTACTCTACTGTCTGGAACATGCTTTGATAATTTGCTTTATTCAGCTCATGTGTCTTTACGTGTCTCTACTATGTGAAGACTACACTTGTCAATGCTGTTTGAGAAGAGACAATGACATTTTTGTTTTAAGATTTTAATCTTGTTTTAATTCTTAAGTATATACTTATTTAATACTTAATAATACTTGTTTTAATCTTAAGTATATTGGTTTTTCTTTTTCCTGCATACATGTCTATACACCAGTTGAGTATAGTACCTACAGAGGCCAGAGGAGGTCATCAGAATTCTGGGATCTGGAGAACAGCTGGTTGAACAATGTGGTTCTAGAAACCTCACTCTGGTACTTTGGAAAAGCAGTGAGTGTGCTTAACCACTGAGCCATATCTTCATGCCCAGAAATGCTATTTAAAACCACAGTTGTTTTGTCTTGTTTTTTTGCACCTAAATCTACTGTTTAAAACAGTAAGTTATTTATTGATAATATCCCTTTGTAAATAATGTAGAAAACAAACCTGAAATTTATTTTTAAGAAACACAAATGAATTAATTCAAACTGTGTTTTTCCTCAGTAAATAAATTTTAACCCCTATTTAAATTACTGACATTCATGGCTCACCTTAATGCTAAATTGCTGATAAACTACTTCTGGAAAAGCTCATGTTCAGCCTTGATTTTATGTTTTGCACCACTTGTAATTCTATGTGAAAAAAAAGAAGAAGAGAAAAGGCAAAGTGGACAAGGCCAGTAGGTGTTTCCAGTATCCCTTTGTGTTAAAAGATTTTTTTTTCTATAGTAAACTGAGTGCTATGTTTTCCTAGCCCTCTTTACAATCTAATTAGATTAAGCCACTGGTTCAACATCCTGGAAACAGAAAAGTCCAAACCTGTAGACAAATATTTCATAGGCCTTAAAGAGGAACCTATCATTGCCATTTTCCTAAATGGACATAGTGTTAATCTCATGGCTAATAATGTATCTTTATAGATTAATGCATCTTTCAACACTTATCAGAGAAGGTTCTATTTGCAGTAGCTGTTGATTAACAGAAACTCAAGGGTTCAGATAATTAAAAAACACAAAACAAAACAAAACAAAAAACTATGGACTACTCAGCTTTACTTGGGACATCTGTATTATAGTCCACCTCCTAAGGCTAAGGCAGAGGAGGGAGCTGAAAGAACTTTAAGAGACAGAGGTTCTCCATGACTACAGAGAAACACTGTCTTCCAGAACAGCAGGGCAGCTACAGATTTGAACTTTTAGTGGTTGTGACAGTGAGCACAAGACCTGTTCAAGGTCAAACCAAACTAAATTACAGCCTGGAAAGGGGAAGTGGTCCTAAAGTTCACCCTGAGCTGAGTAGCTAATGGCCATCCACAACGCTGGCAGAAGAAGTGTCAGTTTACTTTAAGCGCATAGCTTCCGATGAGTCCACCATCCTTGACTGAAAGGCCACATATCAAAAATCTATGGGTATGAGCATGTTAACTCAAGAAAGACAGAGTTCTGGGTGGGTAGGGCAGGGGAGGGAGACCTGGGAAGAGCTGATAGAGGGGTGATTATGTTCAAAAAAATTATGTAAAATCTCAAAAAATATTAAGGAATTTAAAACCAAAGTTTGAATAAACTTATAGATTTGTTAAGGTGACTTTAATACCATTGCATGTAATTGTATTTTTATACAGAAACAAACAACCAACTTTGCTGATGAGAATTTGTAGGCTTAAAAGTCTTTCCTAATGAAAGAGAAACTTCCAATTTTGTTTTGTAAAGTTGACATTAATTGTTTAATCATGGAGAAATATTTAAATATAGTGTTTAAATATACATATAGACTCATGGTAACACATTTAGATACCTTTGACTTTCAATTACAAATTTTATATAAATATTATCATAGTGGCTAATATATAAACTTTCAGTTGTGTGTACTCATCACATGTTAGAATTCTAATTAATTTTGCTCCATTATGTCAATTTGGATGAAGAAAATTCAGGTATTTTATTTCTCATAAACCAAAGCCTATTTCAGAGTCAACAAATAACAACATTAAAGCAAAAAAGGTGCAGAAATCAGTGTTTTCCAATAAGATAATTATATCTGATGATAATTCAAAAAATACATTAAGATAAATATTAATGTATGTGAATTTAGAAAGGTCAGTAGGTAGAAGATCACATATACATAGTTGCCCACAGAACAAAGATGTGGTACATAAAAATAAGATGAGAAATCACATACTGTTTAAAAAGGGGGAAAGATCAAATATATAGGAATAACTATAGAAAGTATAGATTGTTTCTACCTAGAAAATCTGTAATATTATCAAAAGAAACTAACACCAAAATAAGGGAGTAAGCCTTGGACAAAACTTCATATTGTAAGATGTAAATTTTTCAAAAGTTTTTTTTTTTTTTTTTTCAATGCAGTTTATTCAGGAACATTGAACAATCCTCGGACCCCGGGGAAAGCCAGCCCACAGCTTAAATAGCCTCTGGGTAGCCAACCCAGGCGTGCCACGGGGGCAATGCAGATAGGTCCACATAC
Organism: Meriones unguiculatus; assembly: GCF_030254825.1. NCBI lineage: Eukaryota > Metazoa > Chordata > Mammalia > Rodentia > Muridae > Meriones > Meriones unguiculatus. The sequence goes on along the minus strand of NC_083364.1, from coordinate 44,111,398 downwards.
ATGGAAGCAAGCCAGATCCTCAGCCTTAGCCAAATGTGGAATTGTTCATGACAGAGAGCACTCACCATCGGGAAGGTGGAAGGCAGAAACCAGCTCCATCTTTAAGGCATAGCATTCCGCAGCTCTCTACAGTTCCCCCTTTTTGTTTTAGACGACGCATCAGGCATTAATTTTAAAAGTAAGTACTATTAAAGTCTGGGCAACTGTGTGTGTACACATTGAATTTTTCTCTAATTTTTATGCATTTAAAATAATCCAATTTATCCATGAATTACAGTTTTTTGAAGAAAAACAGTATCAAAGAAGATCTAATCATTTAGAAAGATAGTAATTAAGATGATATTATATTAATAAGGTTAAATAAATAGAGAATGGACAAAATTATCTAAAAATAGATCCCAACATAAATGGCTAAAATACTCTTTTTATAAAGTCATTGATTACACCAGAAGACTGTGTAATTAAAAACAAATAAGTCTTTCTGTTTCCATCATATATAAGGTGTTAATTTCAAACTGTGTTGTAGAGTAAAACGAAAAATCAAAGTAAGCATCTAAATATTAAAATAGGAAACTATCTTCCTTACCTTGAGGTACTATAGCACATATTAAGCACAAAACCTGAAAGTATGAATCATGAAGAATGAGATTGTGAATTGGACTCTCAAAAGCTATCATTAAGAAAATAAAAGACAAGCTGCAAAGTGGTAGAATTCAAAGTTCCAGCTCTTATGTTGGAAATTACTCTGACATCTAATAGAAGAAAAAGCAATATAATATGTTTATATATATTTGATTGGTCAGAAAACTGAAAATTTTGATCCTTAATATGTGATTCTTCCATTAAAAAGACTTGTTTTCCAGTGACTTGGTAGCTGAGGCTGTGGTGGTTCAGAGATTCTGCCAGCCATGTGCGTGGTACAAGAAGTAGAATCTGAAATATGGCTCTCCAACGTGGCTCAGAGCTTTATCGCCCGTATTCAACCAAGGTATAATATACATCTTTGTTGAAAATGCTGCCTTGGAAGCCACATGAGCGTCTTGTAGCCATCTCAAACTCTCCCAACACAAAGGGAGAAAAAAGAGCCTAGCTCAAGATAAGAAGAATGATTATGAGGTGTTATAAAACAAACAAACAAACAAAAAACTATAGACTCACACAGAATACACAAAATGTGCTTCTTTTACATAATAGCGAAAAGGATGAATGTTCAATAGAAACAAGATACCCCAAAGTCTTGAATAAGAAATGAATCAATTTGTGTTTTGCTTTGCATAAATCCCATTTTGGCATCTATATTTGTAATAGCCAGAAGCTGGAAACAGCCCAGATGCCCCTCAACTGAAGAATGGATGCAGAAACTGTGATACAACTATACAATGGAGTATTATTCAGCAATGAAAAATAAGGAAATCATGAAATTTGCAGGTAAATGGTGGGACCTGGAAAGGATCATCCTGAGTGAGTTGTCCCAGAAGCAAAGAGACACACACGGTATATACTCACTCATATAAACATACAACATAGGATAAACCCACTAAAATCTGTACATCTAAACAAACTAAGCAAAAGAGAGGAGCCTAACTAAAATGCTCAATCCCCATCCTGAAAGGCAAAGAGGATGGACATCAGAAGAAGAAAACCAGAAACAACCTAGGATCCTGCTACAGAGGGCCTCTGAAAGCCAGAAGAAGAAAACAGGAAACAACCTAATTCAATTATTTTATAGTGATTTTTGTTAAATTAGAATTTAAAGAATTGGTTACCTATGAAAGTTGACACTATTTCTCTGAAATAAATGGAGAAATGACCTAGATTTGCGGGGAAATTGACAGGTTAGCAGGTGTTTATAAATGCCATTTTGTATACAAAACATCATCAGCAAAGCACAAAGTAGTAGTTAAGAGTGAAGATGGGATGGGCTGACTAACACAGACTGTAGGTTCAAAGTGAGTGGAAGCAAAATTAGTTTGCTAAGTGGTGATGCCCTGTGAGAGACATGGTACTTTGCTATGATACGTTGGGTCTTGAGCGTCATGAGATATTTTACACAATATTGATGAGCTGTGCATTAATTACTTTTATCAGGAGACCAGAGAAGATTAGATGGCAACTGGATTTGTCTAAGCATGAGAAAGCCTTCACAACAATTCAGTGTTGTGTGCAGGATGTTTAAAGTGTAATGTCCACCTGAGCCATGTGAGAAATGAGCTAATCTAAGAAACTTATCAAAATAAACAGGAGAAAAGGAAATTTTAAAGAAGCAAAATGTATCAAGGAGGGAAGACTCTACTAGTGTAATAAATAAGAAAGTAATTACAAACGGAATGTTGTTTCCAGTAAATTTGTTACTGAGAACATTCACATAAGCAGAAGTTTCAGGTGATCGGACTAAGTAGTGTAATGAAAGAAATAGGGTATGTGGTCAAAGCCAAAACTGTGGGTTAGAATAGTACACAGAAATGCTAATTGAATCCCTGATGATTACAAATGCCCACAGGCAGAGAAAATTAAAAAAAACAAAAAAAAAAAAAAAAAAAAAAACAAAAAAAAAAAAAAACCAAGAACTTAGCATACATATTGAGGAAACTTCATTCTTACTATGTGGAAGGACAGAACAGCCCATCAAAAGATGAGGGAGGGAAGTGAGACTCTGAAACCATAAAGAGCAAGGGCGGAGGTGAGAAGCCTGAAAACAAAGTGTTTCAAAAGAAAAGCAGACAGTCTGATGCCAAAAGCTAGAGTTCAAGGAAAATTAAGCCAAGGGGGAAAACCAGTGCATTGATAAAGTGGATATTTTCAGTAGCTCTTAAGTGAAAACATTTGAGAAACAGCAGGGTTATTATGAAGATGTCAGGAAACAGGCAGGTAGGAAACGGAGGCATAATTACAGATGGAAAGTTCAAAGGGTTGGCAGCAAAATAAAGTTTGAGGAGGAGCAGACAGAAAGATGAATTCCTAAGACCAAGCAAGCATAGTAAGAAAGGTTACCCCCTAAGCACAGAGCCTTCAGTAAGGGAAAGCTAGTTCCTAATTATGCTCTGCAGTTCCCTATTTTGCCTAGAAGAATTCTGTCTTTTTTTTTTTAAACTGATGAGTAACATCCTGACAGTTGAGCGTTTGTAAACTAATGTTGTCTTTCTGAGGCTGAGGAAAGAATATTAAGTGCTGCAGGAGACACCCCTCTGCCATGTATTCAGTGAAATGTTATCTTCCTAACAGCTTCGTTAATCCATGCATCCAGCCATCCAGAGGGTATCTTGGATTTTGTCACTTTAAATGAGGGCATCTGTTAATATCTGGCATTTTTGAACCCTTTTATATTCGTACTAAGTAGATTTCATTTTATTGGTATTAAGTAATTTCTCCAATTTAATCAAGGTGTCATGTGAGTTGAGTCAAATCTACGCCGTGCTAAGGTGCCCTTAGACTCATTACATTTTTAATTTTATGCTTTGCCCATTCCCTTACTTGATGCTCTAAGTTGTTAATGACAATGTTCATTAATATCATATTTAGAGGTGCCTTGTAAGGGACTCAGTACTGTAGACTTCAGCACTGCAGTTGCTCTGTCAAGGCCACCAGGAAGAGGTGTGTTTAAACATTTTTCTTTCTTTTTTTTTCCAATTTTATTAATTAATTCAATTTACCTCTTGGTCATAGGTCTGCCTCTCCTCTCCTCTCAGTCGCACCCTCCCTCCTGCATGTCCTCTCAATGTTCTAATTAAACTGTCACTTCCTTCCCCATCAGCATTGCTGCTTTTCTTCTGTTACAAGATAGGCTCCTGTCTTATTTACTCATTGGGTTTCTATTTTCACACTGGGAAAATGAACTGCTTTGTATAAAATTATTCACTTCAAACATAGTTGGCTTATCTACAAAGGTAGAAGGATATAAAAACATATGTGTGTATGTGCTTTGCCTCTGCTTTTGGCAAACACATTAGACCGTGACATTTTGGTAGCCCAACTCAGAGTAATGTCACAGAAGGGATTTATCTTTTGGCAATGAGCATTAGTAGCCTGAAGAAAGGAGGTCATATATCCCATTTTCATTTTTTATTAAAATCCTACTTTGTCAGGGTGTAATTTTCTTTTTCTGATACAGTGTAATTTATTCAGTGACCTTGGACTATGCTCCTTCACTAATCTGAAAGGCTGAATCAGTGTCCTGGTGATATCTGCAACTTCACACAGCTTTCTCTAGTATAAAGCCTTTTTATATTCAGTTTTCAGCTGAATATTCATTTGTAAAAGGGCTTATTTGTGAGAATTCCTTTAGAAAAAGCAGAGGCTGGTTCACTAGGTTTTGAAAATGAACTCCAAGTTAGCAAGCTACGCAGAGAAATAAACATGAATCTTTTAACTTTAGATTGAATGTCATACTGGTGAAATGGCATTTAATATTGTTATTGTGCCAACATTCAAATATTAATCATCTTAATATAGCTAATCCTATATCAAATACGTTGTAAAAATCAGTGCCATATATGAATAACTGCTTAAATGTAAGATCTTCAGATAATTTTAGTCTTATTTTTAAATCAAAATATAAGTACAGTTAATGATTTTACTTCTTTTGAAAAGATCATTCATTTGTTACAGATTCTTATGTAGAACAGTTTCTAAAAGTGGTAGATGAAGGTGAAGGCTGAATCATGGCTCCTAATGCACTGAGTGTGCTTCTTCTTCTTCCAGTGATGGATTTCCAGCCTAACTCTTTCTGTCACATGTAACCTGACATCATCAGTTGAAAGGTCAACCACTTGCTGACAATCCCCTGCTTAGCTCTTATGGAAATCAAACAAACAAAAATTCCAAGTCAAATTTTCTTTGAATCTGCTTTCCCTCCTTACCTGCCCTAACATGACCTGAACAAGAGGACACCATTGCCATGCTAACGCAGAAGGTGAAGCACACTTGGCCTCAGTTCTACACAAAGACCTACATGCCACTGAGGAATACTGAGAGTGGGAAAAACAATCTTCCCCTGGGAAGATCTCACCTATTGGTTATCCTATATCAAATGATAAGCCATGAAGATATATACATACAACAATATGTCACGGATAGAGCAGGTTGCATTTACATATTTAGAAATATGTGTGTGTGCAAATGAGTGCATGCATGAGTGTGTGTGCTTGTGTGTGTCAACAATTAAAGAAAAGGACACGATGGATTTGAAAGAGCAGAAAGCAAAAGAAATATTTTATTACTAAGCAAACAAAACTACAAAGCTACACATAAGCATGTGTGTGAGTTAATATTTAAGTAAAAATAAAACAAGCAAAAAGAATTTATTTGTAAGTGATCAAAGTGTACTTAAAAATACATTGCTACAAAATTATTTTTTAATTTAATTTTATTTTATTAATTACACTTTATTCACTTTGTATCCCTTCATACGCCCCTCCCTCCTCCCCTCCCGGTCCCACCCTCTCCTCCCCCTTTTTCAAGCAAGCCCCTCCCCAAGTCTACTGATAGGGGAGGTCCTCCTCTCCTTCCTTCTGATCTTAGTCTATCAGATCTTATCAGGATTGGCTGCATTGTCATCTTCTGTGGCCTGGTGAGCCTGCTCCCCCCTCAGGGGGAGGAGAGCAAAGAGCAGGCCAATCAGTTCATGTCAGAATTCATAAAGGCTTAAGTTGGTAGCTATCCACTAAAATGGAAAGGTGAGTTTATTTTTTTTAAGTAATACTGCTAATTAATTAAAACTTGTATTTATACACTTTTCAAATTGCTGATGAAAAAATGAAATTTCCAATAAGGCTCCTGGTTCTATCTCCATAATTAAGGAGAATCAACCAAAACAATAGGACATGCATAGAGAACAATACACTTTGTTCTATGATATTTGCGAATTTTAAAAATATATTTAAAAAAATCAAATTATTCTTGACCCCGCTTCCTTTTCTAATCCTAGAAAACTGATCCCTTGTTGAGATAATTATACATGTTCTCATGAAAAATTGGGACAGGCATCTAGAATTAGACTTCTCAGTAGTTATGCAAATACATGTTAAAACTATGAAATATTTCACTTAAACTATGGATTGAACTATTAAGTTGTGAATGTGGTTTGGTAGTTACTATACACATTTTGATTCTTAGCAAACATTAAGGGAAGTGACAGAAAATTCTGACTGCCTCAACTATAAATAATCCGAAGTATTACTTCCTACAATATGTTTCAGTTACAAGTATGCATCATGGATGGATATATTAAAGTTGAAATTCTTTTTGTGATTCATGATCAAAATAAGTCTCTACTCCATGACTCTACATGGTATTGATGAAGATGTGGAAAAACTGGAACACGCAGTTATTTTGAATGAAAAACGTCAACTAGATTAGACACTTGGAAAGGTACAATGGCTTCTTGTGACAGATACACTTGCCATGTGACTCAACAATTCCAAAGTTTTGGATCATGTAAGTGGCAATGTATGACTTGAAATTACTTGAGAATTATCTGTGATGCCCAAGATTGAGCCAAAAGGCTCTACCACCATGTTACAGCTTACATCACCAACTTGTACACTTTGGAGATGTTTTGTTTATATTGGATCAAACACAATCAAGCTATCCAGAGTATCCAATGAACTGGTAACTAATTTACATCACAAACAGTGCTCTGTTCTTTAGCCATTTAGCACTCTAATACTTGAAAGTGTAGCCTCCCATAAAACATTGAACAGGATAAAACGAGATAGCCAACAAACAAACAAAAATGGTAAATCTACAGTATGTTGCAAGTTTCAGTTTATATTAAATTCTAGAAAACTCAAAGTACCCAGGTTAGTAGTTTCCAGGAAGTGTGGATGAAAAGGGTATTGATTCCAAAGGGTCATAAGGCAACCATTAAGTTAATGGAAAATGGTCTATGTCATGAGTGTGGCTGAGAATATACAACTTCCTGTGTTTATCGGTTGTCTTCAAAATGTGCAGCTAACATTATTGACTATTATCTTGGTGTGAAGGCTCACACCTATAATCCCAGCATTTTGGAAACTGAGACAGGAGGACTGTGGAGAATTTCAGGCAACTTGAGCTACATGGTGAATTCCAGGCTACCTTGGGACAAGGAGTAACAGCCTGACTCAAAAACAAAAACAAAAAATAAAAACAAACAAAAAAAACAAAACCAAAAACAAATTAGTGACTAAATAGGGATGAGAGTATGAAAAAATATTTTATAGATTATTTTAGAATCCTGAATTGTTCTAAAATATATTTCTAAATGACTAAAATATTAAATTTTTAATATGAAACATTATACATAAGTAATTTACAGTATAATTTATAAATTTTCTACTTTATATTAATCCCTTCATGTATACAAATATGATGTATAAATTTAATTATTAGTCATGCCTAACTATAGTTGGTTAGATATGATTTTAATATTTCATATATATATAGTCCAACAAAAATTAATTTACTTTTTGCTTGGAAAGATTTTTGTGATGTCTTTTTACTTGAGTAAAAACATTATGCTAGACAATAGGAGCCAATTTAAAAATTAGTCTTGTGGAAATAAAATGTTATGAAATAGATTTTCTATGGCAATGAGTTCAAAGGGTAATTTTCTCATTATTGATCTTTCTTAGAAATGATTTCTTTGTAATTATACCCCCTTTTCCACTGAAAATTGCTTCAGTCCTTTCTTTAAAGAGTTCCATTGAGTCTATCTATCTTCCACCCGCGCCTCTTCCCATAACCACTGATTCATTAGAATCTGAACAGCTGACTAAGCTAGAATTATCTTTAAGGAAGACTACTCTCTAGGGAGGATGAGATGATCCCAGAAGATGCACACTGAAATAAGTAAAGATAATGGTACAGTAGCTGTCCTTTGAATTAAAAAAAAAAAGTCTGTAGTAGCATTAACTGTGAATCATAATCAGAGATGGCTTCCCAAAAGTTTGGCTATAATAAGTTAAACATTTTAATGTAATGATTGTTTGTCCTCCTCTATACAAATATGTATGTGTGTGACTTAAAGATTTTCTCTTCTCTTTAGTTTAGAATTCACAGGTATGGGCTGGATGATGACCACTAGAATAACATACACTGTAGGGCTTCATCTGTCAGCAACAAGGAAGACCTCATGGAAGTGTAATCAGTGACCCTGTTTTGATTGAGCCAATATGTATATTATTTTCTAAGTCAGTATCTTTTTAAACAAAATTATTGTCTAAATGTCGATGATGGACCTAGGGAGACGGGTCAGTTGTTAAAGTACCTGAAGCTCAAGTTTGGAGACTTGAGTAAGAATCCCCTCCACCTGTGTTTCAAAAGCCGGGTGCAGCCATGGGCACACCTCCACTGCTGTGGGACCGGAGACAAGTAAATTCTCATTGGCCAGCCAGTCTAGCCAATCACTGAGCATGAACTTCACTCATGTACTAGTACATGCGTACACACACACACATAAGCACACGAGTCTATGAGGACGTATAGACTACAAAAGGGTGAATAGAAATTATGTTTCTTATAATTGATTATGTCAGTCTGGAAACATCTGATCATCAGGACCGGCACGTGGCTCAGTTCCAGAGCACTAGCCCAGTGTGCTTGGCACCGCACCAACTGTTGACATGACAGTCATGACAACATTCAAGATGATATGAGTGTCTAGTTCTGTCACTGTAACAAATGTCCGTACTGGGTTGTGGGTTCCAAGAAGAATGGATATCCTTGCTAATAGATACATGAGTATCCATATGGCTATTTGCCATATCTGGGTTTGTTTTGCTGTTGTATAACTTCTGATATGAGAGTTAAATAATGAAGTAGTCTCAAATTCTTGTAAGCTCCAAGTTAATATCTCTGTAAAACACCTGCATTATTGAAAGGGCACAGTATTGTTTTCCTTATAAAATCAGAAGAAAAAAAAAAGTCTGGGTAGATACCTGGTCATATAAAACCCTCTGTGTCAGTAAGGGGACATTGTGCCCTGCATAGCTAATGTTAGAAAGAATACGAAGTACACTCTGAATTTTAATTCTGATGCTTCCTTAATTTTAGCATATTTCAAAAAATATTTTTGTTACTTTGAGGAGTAAAGTTTTCATTTCACAAGAAGTTGCATTTTAAAGTCTGGCATGTCTGAGAAATAAAAGTAGATTCTATTATTTTTTTAAGTTTATTATGCTATATTGGGGAAATAAATTTGAAGTTCAAAATTTACACTGTAAAACCACGTTTTGGTAGATTTGTATGTGGTGCCTAGATAATATCTGTATATTATAAATTGTTTAATAAAGCTAATTAAGGTGTTTATTTTCTCATATTCTCTCTTGTTAGAACATTTCAGTTAGAACATGTGTCCTCCATGGCACAAGCAACTCCTTAATTATGTGGAATAGAAATGATTTGTATATGAAAAACATCAAAAGATTTATGTCACATTAATTTCCAGAAGTGAGTCTTGATCAAGGTGACCTGAAAATGAGTATGTCTGACATAGGTGTTTTTATTTTTATTTTTTTACTGTCCAATAAATTTTCTAACATAGTATCAAAAGGCTCAGAAATAACTACAATAATCATGGCATTTCATGGCATTTTTGTAACCATAGCCAAGCTGATTACAAACTACTTCCTTAGTGCTAGGTACCATAGTAAGATAATTATCTAAGATATATTTGAAGGATTATAGCTTTCTTACAATTTCAAGTTTTGATTTTCTAAGAAACCCCCTCACAGAACCCTTGTGGCTCGTGAGAAAGTAGGCAGTATGCTGATGGAATATGCATCTCATTTAAGCTAAGATGTCAACGCAAAGGGTAATCAAAGCTGAATCAGAAACTGCAGAAATAACATTTCCAGTTTACCAATCTTTTGTTGCATCTCACTTGATCCTGAAATGCCAGCAGCTGAACGTAGCATCATGGTGTCTAGAAATCTTAGCCAGGAAACATCTTTAACTGCCCCTTTGTAAGCTTTGCAAGGCTTAGAGAACTCTTTTATAAATAAGAGTACCAAAGAGCTGAGAGCTATACCTCACCATGATGCAGGCAGACCTATGTGAGACATGCTACTCCATCATGCATCCTCCATGTTACCCTTCTACTCTCTCCCCTGGCCAATCTCACAGCTTTGTGAAATAACACATTATCAATGATATAAAAAATCATATTTTAAATCAGGTGATGGCCCCATCTCTGAAGAACCTTTGAATGTTGTTGGCTTTTGGGAGAAAGTCAATTTTCTTTAACTTTATTATCCTTGGCAGACTGCTCTTACTTCCTGATATTGCCTTATATGCATGAGTATCAGTCAGTATAAGCCAGACTCAGTGGGTTATTTTTTAAAAAAAAATAAAGGGTTCAAGAACTCAGGAGGTAGTATGATGGTTGGGGATGGAGCAGGGAGGAATCAGAGGGAAAAGTGAATGAGAGGTAAATATAGTCAAAACAAACCTTGTAAAATTCTCAAATAAGTAATAAAATGCTATATAAAAACTCATGGCTAAAGAAATTAATTTGACAATATCATGGTTCACAAATCTCAGGCATGTACATGTGCTTTGAGACCAGACTGTTGCTTCTATGTAGTACTTCAACATAAATTAATTATTAAAAACATTAGTCATATTCCAAATTATTTTGAAGATGAAGTGTATTTAATGGGTTAAATTTCTTAACATAGATGTTATATTACACAAAGCTATACTTCTTTAGCACATGCTTTTCTCAGAATCCATTCAAGTAGATATCCATTACTGTTAATTTCGTGGGTGCCCTACCATAATTTATCCAGAAAAATATAAGCACATTTGAACGTAAGTATGTCTTACTCCCATTGAATAGGAGCCTAAAAGGCATTAATTTCCATTCTTTGCATTGTTCTGTGTGCACTAGTTTCATTTGCTTAATGAAAGCTTACTTTCAAAGCAGACCCATGCTTCTTTTCCCACATTTAAGATTTGATATTCTATAATTTCTTTTAGTCAACAGGAGTTCAAAGAAATAATAAATGAAAATGCCAAAATTGGGAGTTGGAAATATAGTTCAACAACTGAGAGCACTTAACTGCCATTGCAGATAACCCATGTGTGCTTCCTATCACCATCAAGATGGTTCACAACTACCAGTAATTTAAGCTCTATATGTTCTCTTCCAGCCTCCATCGATACCACATGCATATGTACAAGTCAAACCAAAGACACACACACACACACACACACACACACGGATAAAGTTAAAATACATCTTCTAAAGGGGGACATTTTCCAAAAAGTGTACCATTTCTAAGTTTTAAGTCGCATCTCCTTGGGAGAAGTGATAGCGTTGTCTCCAGGACTCCCTACTTCTGTTCTCACTGTGTCCAGTAATCACTCAGAAGCTGACACTTGTTCCATCAACTGTCATATCATATCACATTGCTTATATTCAAGTAACCTTCATTTCACACAATAACAACACTAGAATGCTTGATTCTGGCAAGTGAGTGCCAAAGAAAAACCGTGAAGTGCTTCCAATTAGTGAAAAGGTGAAAGCTATTCAGGGAGAGGAAGAAAGAAAAATGTGCTGATGTTGCTAGGAACTGTGGTGATGATGAGTCTTCTAGCCATTCAGTGAAAATGAAAATGAAACGTTTTAGTGTCTTTGTTGTACCTCACACAGTAGCAGTTATGGCCACAGGCTATGATAAGTGCTCCTTCATTCCCCTCCCTGTATCTTATTACACAGGCATGGTATCGATTTATATCATCGCAAGAAATGTTAAAGCACTATAAAATAGGACATCTTGAAAAAGTGAGGAAGATCATACTCACAAACTTGTGACATATTAATTGTTCAGTGGCATTATTAGTTACTCTTAGTCTCTTACTATACTTAATTTATGTTAAACTTCGCCAAGGCATCCATGAAAAACTGTACATCTCGTGTTCAAAATTACCCATGGATTCACATATCCACTGGAAACCATGAAACCCACTGTCTATGATAAAAGGAGAAGATTACAAGAGCATCTCAAAACTCTAGTGGTCATATGACACTTCATCATGCCATTGCCTGTTTTTAGAATAATACAACATTTCACATGTGCCTACACATCATTTAAAACACTTTTAATATAATATCTTCACCAACAATATATAAAAGACTAATTTTAAATATTGACAAATTCCTCTCATAGACGTTCCATCAACTTATATTTCATTCAGCAAGATATAAGACAGGACCTTGCTTTCACGTATCCAAATCATCACATTACAGATAACATGTTACCAAGAGAAGAAGGGCTTATATTCAATCCAGCTGTGGCCCGTGCCAGCCGTATAGGAGAGAGTCATTTTTTAATAAGGTAGTTAATTTGTCTATAAAATAAAGGTAACTTTACAGACTTATGAAAGTTAAATATACTATAAAGCAGCGAATGCAGGACCTGCATTCAGGATGAATATTTACGATCCACCTAGAAATTGTATTGGCTTAGGGAGAGGGCACTAGTAGGTTCTCCTCTGGTGCTTGTGACCTCTCCAACCTCAGGTAGTTGGCTACCTTTTCAGTACAGGGCATTCACGGCCTCTTTTTGAGTAGGCCTCTCATCCAGTCAGGTAGTAGTTGGTCACTTCCAAGATGAGAATGCGGCCATGTTGGGCTGAGTATCGTGTGTCTCACAGACTGTACAGCTGGGTGTGGCTACTGATTGCATTTCAACTTTGGTAGCTCACATAGCCACGTTTTATACTATCAGAGCTTGGTCAGTTTCTGGTGGGTTCCTCCAAGTCGTGTGTCTGAAGTATGTTGTGTCTTAGGGTCTTAACTTCAAGTTCTCTGATGCAAGCAAGGGCACTGGCAATACCCGATATTCTATGAACAGTGTCTTAAACTTCATTGACTTAACAACTTGAAAGGAGCTTTCCCACGTCTGATTTTGTTGTTTTGATAGTCATTTCTATGGCTCATGGGGGGAGCGTCATTATCCCATATGCCATGCGAAATTACTTCATTTAAAGTGCAGAAGTGCTCACTCACAGGCACGCGCACGCGCGCGCGCACACACACACACACACACACACACCAGTTTTTAAATATGCTATGGCCCCTACGTTTAAAATTACGCTGTTTATTATATTTTTCTTTGAATTTGACAGCTTCCTTTGGAAGTAATTTTTCATTTTAAGTATCCTAATAATCATTATTTGTAATTATGTGTACTTATACGTATTTCGTAGTTTAATTATGTTAAATTAATCTCATTAATAAGTCTGCCACATATTTTTAATTATGCAAAATACTTAAATGTAAAAATAATGAAAATAAATGTTAACAAAAGTTTGATTAATAATAGTCTTATTTTGAAGTGAAGAGTGAATAATGCAATGGTAAATTAGCAGGTGGCAGGAAAATGAAGTTGATTCTGCTCATGGGGAGAACCAGAAGCAAGCTAAGTCACAGCTCAAAGTCCAAGGAGAGGCCCCTCTGATAGCTCCATACAGGAAATGAAACACAAATTCTATGGCTCATCAGTAAATATAAATACTGACTACTGAATTAATACATTGCATATCGATACAATCACAAATTGTATTGTACCTATATTGAAAGGTGTGAAATGCACAGCTTTATTAAAGGATCTTTAAGTATTAGAGAAAGTGTGTAGTAGTATAAACACATCATTTAGATATATGGAGATCATTACAAAGTTATATAGATAAGTAATTTCAAAATGGTTATCCCTAAGGAGTGAACTGATGTAGTTTGCAAGAAGAGAGGGAATTATTTTTTTATTACGTTAAAATATTAATTAAAATATTAAATAATGAATATGACAAATTTTAATGACTAGAAATAAAATAAAATAAAGGAAAAAAATAATTAAAAGTTATCTGTTTCCACATAGAAACAAATGATTCTTGGTACAAGCAGCCTTTTCTACATCTACCTGTTGATGTACATTAAGATGCTTAACCCAGGCTTAGGGAAACATTGATTTGTTAATTACAGTTTCAGAGTTGCTAGATTTTGTGTTTAACTAATTGATTTACAGGGTACTTTTTGGCCAATTATCTACTCAGAATAGAGAAACATTACTCTTAAGAGCCTAATCTCAGATATGTAAGAATAAAAATAGGAAGGAAAACTATGAAAAAAGGCTAAAGACTGAAATCGAAAATAAGAGACAATCTCCATACAATTTCAGCTTTGCAAAGACAAAGACTAACCTTACCTCACACTGCTAACATCTGTGCTCTAAGCCATGTTTGGCCAAACAAGTGGGAGCTCATGATCAATTTGAAGGATCGTTGCATCCAATACAGTACCAGGTCACGTTTTTATAGTTAAAACTGTACAGTGCTTGAGAAAGTGTTTCTATATAACACACTCAATTATAGGGCATATTGAGCCCAGAAGGCAATTAGAATCAATACAACCACGGTATACATTCCTGACCTTTAAAATGTGTTCTCATCTCTTAATTTTGCTTTGGTTTCATGAACACTCACTTGGAAAAAAAAAAAAAAAAGACCTCTTGTAAATCGATATTAGGCATATTCCAAGGAACTCTTTTCTACTTTCTGATCAATAACAATAAAAGTTGAATGTTTTAATTAGAAATCATCTGCGAAATGACTTTAGAAGCTGCAGTTCTGGTGCCGTCACAGAATCTCATACCTATGGAAACCTCAGACATCTGTCATGGGCACGCACATAGCAAGCAGTAGGGATAGGCATGGAATATAGGTAAGACGTTGTTATGACGGCCTCTTCCTAGAGAAGATTTGTAATTTTTTTACTTTTCCTCGTGAGTGAAGTCCTCTAAGAAGAAAAGCAAAGAGCGCTTACATGATACTCACTAGTTCAATCTGCTGCTTGATATTTCCGGTCAGGTTTCTTTTGTTGGGTGAAGGGTTGCTTTGACTTAATACCCTTTTCCTTCTCAAATGCTCATGACTTATTTCTTGGACCATCCTTCCTTTGTTCAGCTCATCGTGCCCTAAATCTACTCATACTTGTGTACACTTCCTTTGCGAACAACATATCTCCATTTCTTCATTTCCTGTTTTCAACAATTCTAAAATTTCTAAAAGAAAATATTTAGCTTCTTTCTATCTCTTCTCCCATTTATATTTATTCCCGATTACATACTTTTTTTTTTTGTAAACGTTGAAATATGTTCGTTTTGCAGTCTATCTCTCATTTTAATTTGCAATCGTTAATCTTCATCATCTGGCTTGCATTTGGGATCACCTAGGGGGAAAATGATTTCTGATAGAATTTCCAGAGAATTTTAATTGAGGAAAGCTACATTCTGAATGTGAGCCACACCATTCCATGGACGAGATTTCCATAGTGAAGAAAAGGGGCAAATGGGGGGCCTCTTAACACCAGCACTCATCTCTCTTTGCTCAGTTATGAACACAATACCATGACCCACCTCATGCTCTGTCACCCTATCAGCACCGCCATGATGGTCGGTACTCTCAAACTGAGAGTATAAGTAAATAATTCCTTCCTCACTGAGGATGCCTCTTTTGATCTATTTGGTCATGCCAGCATAACTCCCATTACCGCTTCTGACTTTAAAACAAGTTCAAATGTAGGACAAAACTTCCAGAGTTCCTGCCTTGGGTTTCTTTCTTTGCCTACACTGGTAAAGCGCAACATAATTCATTCTACAAGAAGCACTGTGCCGCTAGCCCATGACTCCCATGTCATTAGTTATGTACATGAATTGTGCTTCCAATCTCTACAACCTGACACATGAAGGACATGAAAACAGATCATAAGTCAATCATCAGGAAGTAGTTTTGACATACATAATGTTTCCTTAAAAAAAAGAAAAGAGCTTCAGCAGTCAAACATTAAATATTAAAAAAAGAACTAATCCTTATATGTATTATCAACATTGCCCTTGCCTTGTACTGACTTAGAAAAGAGCATTTTTGTATTTATTAATATTTTGTCTTGAGCGGGATATGGACTAATACGAAAGACAGAAGGATCTTATGGTATGGAAAACAGTATCTGTGCTTAAACAACTGCTTTTTAATTGCCAGGTAAAGCCATGTACAGAGTAGTTTCCTGTCATTAAGGTGACCAAGTCCTATGACCTCAATATACAGGTACTGGAATTAAGATTTAAAAATTTATATGACTTGAACCTCAGTGTACAAGCTAGATGAGTACCTTACATCACACATGCTGAGGGTTTTGGGGAATCATCCCAAAGAAAAGAAGCTGCTTGTCTCAAAAAGACATTTTCTGTAAGAACAGAAAATGCTAGTAAGCTAGGTTTGACTGAGAGAGGCACAAAGAGACTCTGAGCACAACCTCACAGCTTTCTGCTTCTCTAACATCTCTACATGTAAATCTGTGTAGCTTTGGCTTCATCTCCTTCTCATGCCATCAGCTATTCCTGTTTGATTAGCTAGAACTACTAAGTGTAACCAAATATGAGTTATCTCTCCTTCCTTAGTCCTCTCAAGGGCTCTATGTCACTATATGGAAAATAGGTTGTTAAAACACATTTCACAAATGTAGTGGAAAAGCAGGCAGAGCCCTGACATAAAAGGAGAGAGTAGACTAGAAAATCTTGAAAGTAGGTTTTCTTTGTCAAACTTACCCACTTTATAAATGTTCAGAAGTTCTCACTAAGAGTAGACAGTTTGGACCGATTCAAATCTTCCCATAACAGAGCCTTCACTACTTAATAGACTAAGATAATTGAATGGATTTATTAATTCATATTTTGCCTAGTCGTTTAAAATAATTCTGATATACTCACTGTGTTACTTTCTCAGGGGCAGAAACTTCCTCTCTGAATGCTTGCTTATCCTCTAACTGGTTCATGGGGAAATAAGGACAAGCTGAATTTTTCTGGGAATAATCCTTCAGGCCTTTTCAGAAGAAATTGGAGACATCTTTCCCTTATATTGGTACACATGCCCCTAACATTCACCTTTCCTGAATCACAGATTTTCCTAAGCATGTTGACACCAAAGCTGTTTGCCAAAGACTTTTAATTAAGAAGAAAGTTGACCATGTTTTAAGTAGTTATTTAATATCTGCTTCTCTCTTCACTGCACACTAGGTGAAACCTAACAGTCAGTGAGGGACCTAACACTCATACTATGGGACCAGCATTTCAATGTGCTCTATCAAAGAAGGGTGAAGAATAAGATGATAAATTCCACAAATGATCCATTCAGACACTTAAATATTGAATGCACAATGATTGACAGTTTATCTAGTCTAAAGACTTTTAGTCCCAAATTCCAGTGCCTTTTACCAAAAAGAATCCATTCACAGGATGTTCAATGAGCTCCCAAAATGCATGCAACTCTATCACAAAGCCCCATCTGCAGAAAGGTCATCTCCTACAAGCACCATGCAAATCTCTGCTTCCATTGCTAGATTAAGTCTGAATATTTGAAAACATCTCCTTTAGAGAAATAAAAAGAAACCCCTAATGACTGAAATTTCATCTAGAATGGAAGAAACGTTGCAGAGTATTATTCCTCAGGATATTCTTTCACTGGTTATTCTTTGGGAGAAATGACTGGCAAATCTCTTCTGGCCTTTGTATATTTGCATGTCATTATGAGAGAATAGAATGTGTGCCAAGGACTGGACAAAGCCCTTTTTTTATGGCTTCCCATGCAATCTTCTACTAAATCACAAAATAAATGCTTCTAGTTTGCATATAAGGAAATAACAGTCCTGTGAGTGTACACAGATTGTTGATGAGTGGGTGATGGTTTAAACCAGTGCAATGCCATTGATCTTGCTGTAATTTCTCTGATCTTCATAACCTGGAGATAGGAAAACTTCTTCCTAGAAACATTGTCCTGGATGATCAAAGCTTATGGGAGCCATGTTACCAATATCTTCATTTTAAAAGTGACGAAGAGAACTACTTTAAAGTCTCTCTTTTATTTCAAGAAACATAACATAAACTTTAATAATATACATGACTGGACAATTTACAGTCTTTTTCACAGTAAATATTATTTAAATGTCTTTCTAATATCAGAGATCAGACCTCTACTCTTGCCTGATGCGTCTAAAACAAAAAGGGGGAACTGTAGAGAGCTGCGGAATGCTATGCCTTAAAGATGGAGCTGGTTTCCGCCTTCCACCTTCCCGTTGGTGAGTGCTCTCTGTCACGAACAACTCCACATTTGGCTAAGGCCGAGGATCTGGCTTGCTTCCATGTATGTGGACCTATCTGCATTGCCCCCGTGGCACGCTTGGGTTGGCTACCCAGAGGCTATTTAAGCTGTGGGCTGGCTTTCCCCGGGGTCCGAGGATTGTTCAATGTTCCTGAATAAACTGCATTGAAAAAAAAAAAAACTTAAAATAATAAAGCTTACAATATCTTTCTGTGAAAACCACTATTTATATTATTCTGCAAGCACTTCCAAGATTTATGGATAACAAATAATAGACCCCTTAGAGATGATCAAATCACCACAGTGTATATTACTGATCCCATAGTGTATGCTATCCCTGTATCTTTATAGTCTACACATTCATCATTTTAATGTCTATATAATATTCCATCAAATTGATGTACCATGAAACTAATTCCCCATTTTATAAGACATCTGATTTTATTTACTAAATAAAAAAACAACTTGTTTTGTGTAGGCATGCTTTAGCCATGACTAGACATCTTTTCAATGAGCAAGAATCATTCCAGAATAGGTCGATTGTGATCTATGTCCAAATATCAGATTTGAAAGAAATGCCTTAATAAAATGCACATAGACCTATTTATTCTTATTTACAATTTGAGGCCTGGAATAGCCATTCATTATGTGGCATCTGTAATACATATTATCATTACTGTGATTATGCTTGAATATTTGTGGGTGCACCTTGCACCTTGTAAGTGCGTGATGTAGATAGAGTGAGCCTCTGCCCCAACGCTTAGGAACTCGGAGAAAAATGAACAAAGGATTGTGAGCATAGAAGAGAGATACGTTTAATATATGAAGATGTCATAAAAAATATAAGGTTTGGAGAATGATTTTAAATGGAGAAAGAAAGATTCCCGATAATGAATGAATTTACAGTGATGGCCTCTGCAGAGCTATTTTTCACCTGCTGATGGACATGACTGAGTGCATTTATCAAACGCAGTATTGAGCTCCTGCAATCCTCTGCTGTCTAAGAGGAGTTTATCTGGATGGTGTGAATAATTTAGCTATTGTAGGACAAATGTCTCTGTTTATTTTTATCCACAAGTAGACGTGACTGTTTTCTCTGAGATATTAACACCTGTGAGGCTGAAGGCAGCTTTTGACTAAGGTCTGTGTAAGGAGCTGTTAACTGCTTCTTAAAGATGGTCCAGTCTCCTGCTGCCAAAATTCAGAAGGTCACAAAAACAAGTAGGAATGTGATGCCTTTGGGATCACTGAGGATGAATCATGGGAAATTAAGGTATGGGACAACTACCAGTTACAAAAGGGGATACAGAAGCCATGAAGAGATAGACATTCTCACTAAGGGAAGTACGGATATGAACATCCTAAGATATTATAAATTGGGGCATTATGTTTTGGAAGCAAATATTGATACCCATAAATAGTTATGAGTTGAGTATTGATATTACATTAAACTATATTAACAGTTTAAATTATCATGTGCCAAATTCAGTAGGGTACTCCTAACTAACGGTGTTTATTTCAATGGACAGCACAAAACTAATGAATGTAGTACTTTAATATGGTGTTTATATTAACCCTAGTGTATGCATCTGTGAAGGCATTCCTTTATAGACACTGTACATTTAATTTTCATTGCATAAACCTTGACACTTATTAAACACCATAAGAACAAAGTCACACTGTTATAAAAATATAAAACCTCTATGACTTATTTATAGACTTTGCCAACATCATAGTTTTATTAAAAGTTTGGTAGATAAGAGGGGAGAAAGTAGATCAAAGGGAAAGGAAAAGAGAAAGGAAAAGGGGGGGAAAGAGGTAAGAAGGAATGGAAGAAAAAAGGGGAAAGCAGGGAGAAAATTATTAAGGACGGAATTTCCCTTCAGTCATGAAAAGAGTCTCACTGAACTCTTTTGAGAAATTTGAGCTACATTATCCTATTAACAAAACAAGACTATAATGCCTGTGTTGCAACAGTGGAGTGGATTCGTTGTGAAGATAAACAGGTAGAGTGTGAAATTTGAAAAAGTACAAGCAAGACATAATATGAGGCTGTGTATGAAGCTTCAAAGTAGAATAAAGGAAAGGATAGATTTGAGAATAATTTGGAAACTCGAACAAATCCACCCACTTGTAAATTGTTGGAGAAGTGGTGAAGGTGAAGAGTGGAATACAATGCTATGATTCCTTTGTTTCATAAAGTATCATTTTTAGACAGAAATGGTGGAAAGGCTGATATAGAGAAGTGATAAGTCCGAATGTGAGAAAGCTATCAGAAAGCCCAATCCATCCAGTGACCTGACAATTTGCAATATCATTTTGGTTCCTCCTATTTCTCTGCTTCTTGACTCTGGCTTCCCTTGTGCTTTCCTTTGGCCTCTGGTATACAGGAAAATTGAGGAGTCCCCTGATCCACTCTCCACCTCTTTAGTCTGCCTGAGAATATGTCCAGTGCTTTGTGAACGAGATCAAGCTATTGGCCTCCTGCAGTCATTACCAACCTAGATATAATTAATGTACTTTGTTGTTAGGATAAAGTAATATTAGTCCTGGAAATTAAAATAGTAAAAAACAAAATCACTGACCGTTTTCTAAGTAAGAAATATTAACTAGGTCTACTTGAGGTTTTAGTAAGTCTAATTATTTCTCTGTGCAAAACAAGTGGAAAATCATATCCCTTTCATGTTTCAGCATGAAGTGGCTGCTTTTATGCTTTAGCTTATAGCAATCACTCCATCTCCATAGTCTATTTATCCACCTTCCTCTTCTATCATATAATATCTGTGGCTTCCATAAGAGTATCTCTTCCTTTCCTTCTCTTGAGTGGCCAGTTGTATTCTTGAAAGTCACCTAATCAACAGAGGATAACCTCCCCAACTCCATGTCTTTAAATCAATCATATTCACCAAGTCCCTTTTGATATACAATCATAGGTTTTATGAAATTAGATAAAAATTTCTTGGGGCATAAGGAGGACATGCATTGCTTTCTAGGCCAGCCAAGATCATTCTAGGCTGAGCAGCCCCCAAACGATTTGCCTGATGATTTCAAAAGCATGAGTGAGAACTGCCAAGGACATCTAGTTCAGAGCTGCCCATTTCAGCCCAAGAATTATTACTGAGACAGGGACTGACTATTATTATTTTTCATGACAAAGTCCTTGAGTGGTTTGTTATACAACAAAACCTAACTGATATAGGTAAGATATTCAATTAAAAAAAAAACCAACTATGGGATCATATATGTGGACAAATCACCAGATAAAATGATTTTTTTTAAACTAAAATTCTCAGGTCTACTAGTTAAACTTCAAAGTAAAAAGCAAAATGCATGGCTTCCATTCCCAGAATATGAACTCACTATGATGCTTACCAACATATGGGAAGTTTAAAACTTTCTTCACCACTTAATTATATGTGTTCTCTAGAAAGAATGTAGTCTTTCAGATGGGGGGGATGTCTGGCTTCTTTAAACTCAAATAACTGCTAGTAAGAGCTGTGAGAAAATGGTGAGACACAGCTTACAAGGGAATCAGAGCTTGGCAGAGGAAACTAGCCTCTAGGTGCAATCTGTTGTTGTTACAATCTCTTCAGTGGGTCTGTACACAGTCACATGTTCACTCTTCCCTGTGAAGCTCCAGGTAAACCTTAAGAGCAGCAGATGCATCAGCCTTGACAGTGCTGCCTTGATTGCTTTTCTACAAGCAATAAGCAGTCATCTGTTTCATCTCTGCTGTAGGAGATTTCTTGTGCTCTACTGAGTTTGCAAGGAACCATTGAAAAGATGTGAGCCTGAATTCTAGTCTTAGATGTGCTGCAAATAAGCTTTGCATTTTGAATAAGATCACCTACCCCTGCCTCACTTTCTATAAGCTCTAGGATTTCTGTGATCTCTGTCACAGTATAGTTTGAAGGATGTGGTGAGGTGGTTATTGAATCAGGTGGAGTACATTGAACAGCAATGATGATCTATCTTATCAATGTTCTTGATGAAATTTAAACTGAAAATACATTGTTACCAGACTCAATTTTGAAAGCTGTTGTCTACTTAGGTGTGTACAATGAACTCCTGTTCATGGATGAGTAATACTGTTTTAGGAAAAAGAAAATTTCTTCCTACTGTCTGTGAGTACAGTTCAAAGCAGGCAGCCACAAAAGCTATCTGCGGGAAATTACACAGAGATATTCGTTTACTATTGAAAATTTTAGGCAAAATCATGTCAGGTAAAGCAGAAATGTGCAATTTCTTTATCAATTTAACAAAAAGCTAGAGTGTTTAAAGAGGAAAAGCATTTTACTAATGAAGGCAAAACAAAAACTGCATTGACAGTGCACGGAGAAAGTGTGAAATCTGCAATCAGGTACACAACTGGTTTTGTAAGTGAAGGAATATGAATTTTCAAGACAGAAGCAAAAACAAAAGCCACTATTATTTATATCCTAGAATTGCCACTATCATAGAACTCAGGAAAGCATCTGGAATTACAGTTAACAGTTATTTTAGCATTCAACATGGGGAAATCTCTAAAGAATGTTTGACAATGGTGTGTGGTTTGACCTCTGCATAAGGTCCTGTTTACTATGGCAACTACATGACCTCTATAAGTCCTACACACAGAGAGATATACATCCACCAGAAAAGGACATTGCTCTTCATCTCTTGAGAATTTGGAAAGAGAAATGCATTTGAAGCATTTGTTAGTTCTCAGCCAGGTTTAGCTTTGCTTCTCAGAGGATATTTGTCAGTGTCTGCAGATACAAGTTTGGTTATCTTATCTTAAAGTTAGGTCCTATTTAAATGGAAAAAGTAAAATGGTGGATTACACTGATGTCATATGATGTAAAGATCAGTTGCCACCTCAAGAATTACTTACCTCAAACACCAATAATGTAGAAGGTAAGAAACTACTCTAGAACACCAGAATATGCTGAAGAAGAAATGGCAATGGCAGAATCAAGTGACTATACTGAAGTATGAGACATAAGCCTTGAATTAAGATGCCCCCTCTTCTTGTCTCCAAGGAAGCTCATGTTTCACATTTTAGCTCCTGGTACAAGACCACAGGTCCTTTTCCTTTTACAAACTATGTGCTAAGAGAAAAAAAAATGGTGGGTCCACAATGCAGGGAGGCAGGGGAGTCTCTTCAATCATCCTGTCTATAGCAATCCCTGAAAAGAATCGTGGAATTGTAAGGGCTGGAAGTATGGGACAGAAGTAGAGTACTTGCTTATCAAGTTTTTGGTTCAACCCACAATCCCAGAAAAATCAAAACAAAAACAAACAACCATTAACACAGTTACAGATTGTGATAGCAGAAATACTGGTAGCAAAGGATCAGTGGGTAGCAAAGAATCAGACCTGCAACATGAAAGACACGAGTCAAAATCATTAAAAGGGCTCCCAAACACTCATGAATAATAATAGAAAGAGATCTCTCAGAAACAGCAACCAAAGCGCTGTGCGCTGTTTTATTCTTTTGGATCAAACTTTTTAGAGTTCCATCTACTTGACTGGTAGTTAAATAATTTCCCTTTTATTACAGAAATATCATTTAACAGATTTATTTATATATCATCTCATTGCTGAAAGAAATGCGTACACACAAAAAAACTATTTCGTACAGTATTAACAACAACAAAAAAGGTATATAATGTAGATGATACAGAATACCCACAAGCAAAAGCAGTAGGAAAACAAGTACAATTGGGCTATTAAGAAGCACCCACAGGGAAGCTTTTAAAAATTTTTAATGTACTTTAGACTTTAATTTCTAATTTTGTTAGAGATGAATGAAACGCACTAATGCCAAATGTCATCGTGAAAATGCAAAAAAAGTCCCCTCATATAGCTCTCATTATATTGAAAACACAGAATATTCCTGATTTGGATTCATATAGAACTTAATCACATTAGCATCACTAAGCTATTCAAGATGTGGCTTATTTTCCATTAATTTCACTCTTGGGAAACTTCTGAACACAACTCTGATAGGCAGCAAGCAATACCCTGTACCAAGATATTTCCTTCAAGTTAGACTTGGACATGGTTCTTACAAAGGTTTCATAAAAGGGTTAACGTGAATACATGTCTCCATTTGACTGGCTCTTTCATTAGATGAAGGCCAACTCCTACTCACCTCAGGCATTCTCAAGGAGCCAATCATTTCAAAGAAGACTGTGCTCTGATGGACTGGTTTTATTAATAATGAACCTGAGCTTTGTACTTCAATAATACTTTTCATCTATGAGTTCTGAAGTGCTTTGCAATTTAAATGAATTAAGCTCCATCCTACCCTTTGAGCTACAGAATACTTGTTTTTGATATAGAAAATCTAAGAAAGAGTAATTCAGAGTTGAAGTGTAAAAAATAAAATACCCCCCTTTTTTGTATTGTGTGTTCCTGTGTTATTCCTTTTGCTCTTTTCCTGTTTCTAATGAGATAACATTGTTTTCATAACCAATAACTTGTCTGCAGAGTTTGAAACCGCAACCAAGAATAATGCATGGAGAGGACCGAAAACACTCAGATGCAATCCATAGACTCAGTCTCCAAGTGGGGCCCCTAGTAAGGGGAGCAGGGGCTTTCTCTGGCATGAACTCACTGGCAGGCTCTCTGATCACCTCCCCATGGGAGGTGCTGCCTTGCCAGGCCACAGAGGAAAAGAATGCAACCAGTCCTGATGAGACCTGATAGGAGAAGTTCAAATAGAATGGGAGGAGGACCTCTGCTATAACTGAGCTAGGGAAAGGACATAGGGGAAGAAGAGGGAGGGTGGGTAGGATTGGGAGGAGATGAGGGAGGGAGCCACAGCTTAGAAACAAGTTAAATAAATAGTAATAAATAATAATAATACAAAAGAAAAAACACAAAAATAAAATAAAACAAAATAACTTGTCTCAGAGTGTTACCCAAACAGGACACAGGTTTATCTGTGAATTTGAGCCAATTACTTAGTGAATCAGAGTGTATGAGCAAATGTGTGTCTATTATCTGTCATGACCTTCCTTATTCTTTTTGAGGATTAAGCTTTCTTCTTTATCACTTTTCTTGTCTTTCCACAGCACTGTTGCTAATCCATTATGGGTCTGGTCTTTGTTCTCCATCCTCATTGCCTTCTGCTTGAGTTATTTGGGTATAATAATAATTACATAATAATATAATACTTTGAGTTGAAGAAGTGGACAAGGGGTACCCAAATCTTTCTGGTCCTAATTCATTAAGGTACCAATAACTAACTGACAGCAACTCAGGATCAGGATTCTATTGTTTTTTTGAGAAACTAACTCCATCTATATTTGACTACGCTGAAAAGATTTTCTCTCAGCTCAGTAAAAGGCAAGCTCTTGTAATTCAAATTGGGTGAGAATTTGTGATATTTTTTCTATGTCAATTTAAAGTGTTTTTAGATGAGTTTAACATTTAACTTAACAGAGTTCGAGTAGAGGAGATTGCCACCCATAATGGACTAATAGACATTGCTATTGCTCTGAGTAGATCAAAAGGTGATCTCGCCTGAGGAAAAGACAGCATCAGAAAAAAATTCCAAACTGTGGTGCCAGCTCCTGCCTGAGTTTTTAGTCTTCTGGTCTACCCTCAGAGTTTAGATTTGACAACTTCCCTAATCTTGTAAACCTAAGTTCTTAACACACGTATGCACACAACACATACACACACCATTTTGTTCACTGTCTCTGGAGGACCTTGCCTCCTGCAGGTTCAATTTTCTAAATAGATTTGATTGGCGTGTAGCCGTTACCATCATCTATGGGATATGTATAACTGATTTCTTACTCGAATACAGAGCTAACTAGCTGCAACAGAGTCTCTAAATGACACAAAAAGCTAAAAATATATGGCACATGCACCTTTACAGGAAGATGTACCAGCTACTGTACTTGGTTATTCCTGTCTTTTCTGCTGAGCAAAGATAAGGTGACTGGTAGCCTCCCCTATTACCCTGAACTGCTGAAGGCTTTCAACTTTTTTTGTTTTGTTTTGTTTTGTTTTGTTTTACTTAGTCCTCGGTCATGCTTTCCTGTATCTAGCCATTCAGGATATAGATGAATCTGTCCTATTCTTGCAGAAAATACCTTTCAAGTCAAGAACTTACACTCTGTTATTTTTGTGAAGACTTGTGTTTCTGTGTGGAATTAAATCAGTTTTGAAAAGATAAATTATAGAAATCAAAGCAGCAGGAATTTACTGGTCAAGCCCGTATAATAAGCCTGTCTTCCTATTAAGTTGCCTTAACACTGTCTCATTACCTTAAGACAACTGCCCATAATTAACCCATTTTTAACAGACACGTACTGAGACTAAGGATTTTATCTCTACTCACATGCAGAACTCAGAGCCCCAGTTGCCCATGCCAACCTATTAACCCCTTTCCCAAATGAATGAAGAGTTAGCCTAAGAGCTGCAGACCCTCCTTAAACCACATTACAGCATTTCTATGGTTTCAAAGCTGTTATTTTAGCAGCATCCATAAAAGAACACATTTTGAAGAGTTGGGGTGCCTGATTACTTCCATTAATATTTTACTGAATGAGCCAACCTATTAGCTTTCATCCTTACAGAAAGCTACAGCGAAAGCAATTTTTAAAAGGAAATCAAAAACACATCTGCTTTGATGCAGTTGCTAGTATCCCCTTTTTATCATTCATTGTGATGTGTGCCCTATGCTCTGAAAGGACTACCTGTGTCTCCTAGGCATAGCTGATGATCACAGGTAACTCATGGAAGAAAAAGACCCAGCACAATAAAAATTATCACAAGCCTCATTTTTTTCTTTCTTCTTTATGACACCACAATGCTACCAACAAAGCACAAGACGCAGTATTTACTTTTTGGTTCAGGTAGTTCCAATCTGTATTCATTTGATTTCAGCACGTCAGAAAAATCTTCTGATCAACTGTGTTATCAGACATAGAGAAAAGCATTTTCTGCATCCTGTGAGGCTGCTAATGGTCCTGAAATTTCTGGGGATGCTCTTACAGTAATAGAGAATTACCAGATCACATAAAAGCACTTATGTTGATGCATGCACGGATTATAAAACAGGACAGCTTCTTCCCACTGGTCTTTCACCTGCCACTGTTATTATGAAAGGATAAGGGTTATGGAAAGATTCACAGGGTAGATGTTGTGGAATAGCGTGCAGTGTCCTTAAAGCCTATATAACGCTATCTCTAGGACCAATTCCAATTTATTTTTAGAGCTATGTCTTAAAAAGGCAGTTGCAGTAACAGAGTGATTTCACAAACCTGTATTAGAAATGGCCATAATATAACTACATTCTGCTGAGTGCTCTAGGAACTCTCTTAATGTAGATTTCCTTAATCCAAGAAGAAGGAAATGTCTGTATCAAGGAAATTCTTTCATACATTGTACAAATGAGAAATCGAGGAACAGTAATAGAATAAATGTTTAATGCCTGCATATCTAACAAATGGAGGGAATGGAACTGAATAAATCTTACCATTTTCTAAGCTAGGACTTATTTAAACAATCAGAATATTCCCTGAGGAAAAAAGTTACAAGCTTGGTTTCCTGGAAACATAAGACCCCATAGAACTGACCAATGTGCATCCTTCATGCCTGATAGTAAGCATCTCTTCTCCATGTTTTGGAACTTTGACTGAATTAAAGACTCCTCTACCTCTCTATATTCCAAAAATATTCTCCAAACCCAAAAGGGATGGTGCATTCTCAGAGCATCTACTACTTACCCTATAACTTTTAAGTGTGGTAACAATTTATAGCTCACATAAAAGAAACTGTTTTCTGCCTGAACAATCTACAGAAAGCACCTACGGAATCCAATTTTGTGTTGTAATTGTGAACAGCTACATAGGAAATTGAATAAAAAAAAATCATGGACTTATAGCCAGAAAAATTCATAGTCCTAATTGCTTTACTTGTTATGTACCTCTGACAACTCCATAGTTTTTGAGCTTTCATATTATAAAATGAAAATGCAAATAACAATAACACTAGTCCACAAGATAGTTAATGAGATGTGATAGTAAAACTCAATAGCCATAAAGGGTAATACAAATGTTAGTTATTGCTATTGTAATTTCACTGTTACCATTATTGTGTTAATATAACATTCATCATATGGCCAGGTATGGAAGTGTCCAGGAGGCCATACAAAATAGGAATTGACAGAGCAGATTGCTAGAGAGAAATATAAAATCGTAACCCAAAGAACTAAGAATTCAATAATATTAATTGTCCCATAAAATGGATTGATATGGCAAACAACATTTCTTCAAGAAAACTTCAGTGCCAATTTTCTCAGTGTGATTCAGGGCCATAAATGTCCAATGGGGATATTTATTATTTATAGTATATGCTTTAAGCACAGAAGAAAATTAACAGAAATGTTATACCTGAGTTTGTTGTACCTTTCAAAACAGTAATAGGAAAGTGTATTTTGTAAACATACTATCTTACAAAATTTAAACTCTGTGAGCTGAAATAACAGTTGATTTGGCAACATAAGCCTGCTGGTGCAATAGTGGCACAGGTGTTAACAGAGTGACCCACTACTTTCTATAGGCTTTAAGACACTCTCTACAAAAGGAATCCATGCCTGGAGCCCTAATAGGAGCTGAGATTCTATGGCTGGATAGGTCATAGGCCCTAGGGAAAAGCCTGTTACTATTACTCCTAATGACTGAGTGTTCTCCCCAAAGACTAGTTTATCTTGCAGTCCTCTTAGCAGTAGATGGCGATTAACACAAAATACCACAGTTACTCAACATGCGGAGAACACAATGCTGTCATTATATCTAGGATCACTGAGAAGGATGGGGAAGAAAGATTTTAAAAGCCATTGACATTTGTTGTTGAAACACCTGGAAAGAAGGACTCAATTAAAAAACTGACTGGACTGGAGATCGTATTGGCCTGTCAGTAGGTCTGTGGGGCATTTTCTTAATTGATAGTTGATGTGTACGATCCCAGCCTACTGTGAGTGGTGCCTTGCCTAGACTGGTAAACCTGAGTTGTATAAGAAAGCTGTCTGAGCAACCCAAAGAGAGCAAGTAAATGGGCAGAATTCCTCCATCGTCTCTGCTTCAGTCCCTGCTTTGGCTTCTTTCAGTGAAAGACTATGACCTGAAAGTGTCAGCCAAATAAACTTCTTCCTTTCTATCTTGCTTTTTGGTCATTGTGTCTATCACAGTAACAGAAATCAAATTAGAACTCCCTTCCACTACAATTGCTCTCCACTGTACTCAGATCTTCAAATACTCCCAGGCCAGTTTGTGTTTCCTACTTTGAGCAGAATTCATGTATAGAGGTGTCTGTTTTCTTCTTTAAGCACTCTGAGTGTTCTTGTCTTCCTACAATGATATAATGTGCAGGTATCCTCAAAAGAGCCTTCTTGATGTAGCCACCTTTACTGTAATTTTGAAGACAAATTTCTCTCAGGAAATGAGTTCTGTGTTGGTTTCCAAGGAGACCTCTGACACATTGGCAATGTTATATTTCATGTCAGTTAAATGAGATCAGGCACATCATCTTTGATATCTGCAGTCTTTTCTAACTATTACGTAAATCCCCTTTGCTAACATACACAGATCTCTGTTTTCCAAAAACAATATCCTCACTTGTACTTCCCTTGTCCTTTGCAGGAACTGTTCACAGTCTATCCTTATTACATGTTTGACTTGCGGTGCTGTGGTGCAGTATTTGTCTGAAATAACTTTGATGACAAGTATGGTTACTATGCATCAGTGCTTATCCTTGTTCATAGTCTTCTTATGCATTTTAAAGACATAACCACCTCTATTCCTCAAACATATTCATTTGATTTTCAAGAGTCACTGCTCCGTTTTTTTTTTATTCCCCACGTTCTTCTTGTTTGTCTTTTAAATATCCGATACAAAAATAATGTTATTACACTAACAACCACAGTTCAATCACTCCTGATTTATATGGCATTTCGTAGAACAAGAATTTACTCCACATATAGCTTTTAAGTTACATAACAATATTCTTAATTATGGATGACAGAATCATACTTCAATCGAATAAGTAATTCCCTAATATTCAGCATTCAGATTTCCTTCCTCTTCTTCACACTTTCTTCTCAATTATACCTACATACTAAGTATAATTTATACACCAATGAGCAACAAATTAATTTTGCTCTTTACATCGACACTGAGGATGAAATGCGGCACATTCTGATTATGTCCTAAGCCATTACAAGTGACTGATTTATCTGATTATTTTCACAGATTGAAAATTCCTTGAGAACATACACAATGCCTTCATTTTGTTCCCTTCTGGATGCTAGCTTTTAAACATGGTTTAATTTTTCAGGATGCTGCAGTAAGTGTTACGAAGAAAGCAACTAACAAAGACTTACTGTGTAATAATAGCTCATGGGGTTATAAATCAACCATTTGCCTGGTGCGGTAGTGCATGTCTTTAATTCCAGCACTCAAGGAGGCATGGTCAGGCAAATCTCTCTGAGTTTGAGAACAGCATGGTTTACAAAGTGAGTACAGGACAGCCAAGGCTACATGGAAAAACACTGTCTAGAAAAAATAAACATAATAATAATATTAATACTAATAACAAATCAGCTGTTAAGATTTCAGCAAGATCGATTTCTTCTGAAGACTTTGAAGCGAAATCTATTCTATAACTGCTTTAGCTTCTGAAGATTTCTGGTAATCTACCATTCCTTGACATGGTGAAACGTCATTATCATTCCTGCTATCACTTTTCTGTTTTGGTTTGCTGTGTGCATCTCGGAATCCACATTTCATCACTTCACTGTTTTTATTTGTGGACAACAACAAACCTTTGAGGCCCCATTTTTCCATTTACATCTCTCATAGCCATCATGTATACACCTGAGATCGGCACAGTTAGAGATCTAGGGACAGGATCCAAACACCCATGAGTTCCTTTCCTTTACATAAAACACATTCCTCCATCTTCAAAAACAAACAAACAAACAAACAAAAAAAAAAAACAATAACAACAACAACAACAAAAAACCCAAAAGCAAACTGCTGGTTTCTTAACACCTGAGATTCTCTAATTCCTAACAGCATATGCTATCTTGTCTGTTCCACTGGTCTCAAAATCAATGGAGATTTATGCTGTAATTGTGTAGGGAACTTCATTGTGAAGAAGAGATGATCCCAGATCGCTCTCTGTGTACAGCTCTGAGGGAATAAATGGCCCCTTGGGAAGTCTACACAAGTATTGAAGAGGCAACAGAACACCTTATGGACAAAATATGTGGAGAATGAAATTCTCCCTGATATCCTCCAAACCTGAATTTTCTACAGCTTGTAGAAACTGTGAGCTTCCACTCATGTGTTCTTATACTCCTGCCCTGTTTTGCCTTGTCCAGCACAACTTTGCTGCCAATGAGCTGATGGACCAATGAGCCAGAACCCTCATTTCAATGTAAAAGATGTGCTTGGCAAAATAAAACACGATTTGTATGAGCAGAAGAGGGGTTCAAGGAATACTCTATTTGAATGATGCTCTGTTGGAGTGATGGAAACTCCATTTAACAGATGGAGGTGGAACACAATACTTGTATGTAAGCATTGCCTCTCTAATAGGTACCCTTCAAACATTAAAGTGACACACAATGCAAATAAATTATTATTCGTTTATTTATTCATATTGAATTTGGGGAAACCCACAAAAGACAGTTTAATTTAGCTTATACATGTGAAATGGCTGTTTTCAAACAAGATGGCACTCTCGTTGGTGCTGGTGGTAAAGATTTCAACATATAATTTTGAAAATTATAAATAAATAAATGCATGCTTTGTCCTTAGATACACATGCAATTATAATGAATATATTATGTCTTTTTTTTTTTTACTTCTTTTACACAATGTTCAATATTTTAAGATTCATCTGTTGGCATAATGTTCTTGTGGAATGTATACAATTTACCCTTGTTCATTCAAATGCTGATATATCTCTCCCACTATCTGGTTTCAATCCGGACATTGCATTGTGATGTTTATTCTAAGCATCATCTGTCTCAGGTTTGTGTAAACATGCCATCATTTGTTCTCTGTATTTTCAATAAAACAACCAGCACATGCTATGAAATGGAGAGAACAGGGTGGGACATCCTGGTCCTGAGGGGAGGAGAAAGAAGCGAGTGGGAGGGGTTGGACAGCAGAGATCTGCAAGAGAGGACTTGAACCATGAGGAGAGATGAACTGGACCTATGATATGACTAAAAGCAAGTATAATTTGGGAAATTAGAATGGGAGGAAACTATGCAGGCTTAGAGGTTTAGGATGGGATAATTATTGCCCAGCATTGTGCTCAAGGTTGAATAAGTAAATCCTAGTCTCTGTGTGGTGAATTGTGCATATAGCTGGTTTAATAATAACCACTGTTTAACTAAAAGATAAATCAATAACAAATATTAATATTTAACAACATTCATCTATAATGTATATAACAGTATCTTTAAATTATGGCTTAGTAGTATTCTACTACATGGTTATACTGTAATTTGTTTATCTATTTATATGTTCATGGATATTTATGTTTTTGTCATTTTTACTATTACATAAAGTTACATTAAACTGTCAAAAGATTTCAACATATAGAGCTCTTTGGAGCCTACAATTCAATTCAAAATACAGAATGCTATTTAACAAGTCCCACTGGAAGCTAAGAAGTAGCAAAGACAGTGTTGGAAACATGCCTAGCAAACATCACACACGCAGAGTACAGAACCCCTCTTTCCTTTCCCAGTGATGTGCAATGGGGGAGCAGTCTCTCAAATCCTGCCACAGAGAAAAGAGGAAAACAGCCCCACATCCATGCTAGGTAAATCTGCAAGAACTCAGGAATCAGCAGCTTCTTTTTTTTTTTTTTTTTTTTTCAATGCAGTTTATTTAGGAACCTTGAACAATCCTCGGACCCTGGGGAAAGCCAGCCCACAGCTTAAATAGCTTCTGGGTAGCCAACCCAGGCGTGCCACGTGGGCAATGCAGATAGGTCCACATACATGGAAGCAAGCCAGATCCTCAGCCTTAGCCAAATGTGGAATTGTTCGTGACAGAGAGCACTCACCATCGGGAAGGTGGAAGGCGGAAACCAGCTCCATCTTTAAGGCATAGCATTCCGCAGCTCTCTACAGTTCCCCCTTTTTGTTTTAGACGCATCAGGCAAGAGTAGAGGTCTGATCTCTGATATTAGAAATAAATTGGGACTTTGTACCGATGTTCATTTAGGTATCATCCACCCAAAGAGCATCAGACCCGACTGATACCTTTTTCTCAGAGGCAGGACCTGGGGCATCAACCCGCATGCAATCAGACATGCTCTTCTCTGGGTCCAAAGCGATCAGCAGCTTCTTAAAAATGTCAGCGCCTATATTATCTCTCTATCTCACCTGTCATATTGTTGAGTTAAAAGTAGTGTTGATCGCGGTAATAATAATTTACTATGTTGCCAAGCTTCAGAGAATAACCAACTAACAATATTACTTCACAGTGCTCTTAGTTGCAGTGAGACTAGCCTACATCTGTCTATTGTGCCCGGTTCTGCATTGGGCCTGAGAGAAAGCCACCTGTGAATAACATCTGCCAGATTTCTGAAGCTTGAAGAACTCCCCCCACCACCATATTTTTTTTCCTGTTGAAACAGTTTATGTCATTAGATTTTAGTGCAAAGTTCTAGGTATTAATGTGGAATGATTAACAATTCTGCCTTATTAGTGTTCTTGAGTAACAAGAACCTGTGGCGAGAGCTTATATCCTACAGGTCGCTTAGTGGTTGAATCCTTTGAAAACAGAAATGAAGAGGAAGAAATTAAGAATACAGTGCCCTGGCCACAGGAAGACACCTCAGAAGGGAGGTGAGCAGAGGGCACTTCAGAGTCTGCTGAGGATGTGGAGAAATGGGTTTATCTGCAACTTCTTCTCTGCCTACTGACAAAGCTCATTAACCTTTATGCACTTCTGAATTGGTTTTACCTGGTCTATTGCAAACAGCTGTCTCTTTGCTCTAGACAGAAACTTGTGAAATGAAGCTTCTTAGCAAACACCACATGGAGCACATCCATTTATAAGAGGAGCGGCAGGTACAGAGAACTTTTTTGATGACTAAGAAAAAAGAAATACAAGTTGCTACCAAGAATTGTTAAGGATTTGAGATTATTCTGGACTTGCTAGCTCATCTCCCTGCTGCCTCAGTTTTGTGGGTCTTGGAGAATAAAGGACTGTGAATGACAGTGGTATTAAGAATCACAATAATTTTACGTATGTGCTCCTATTTGCTGAGCTCCCATTCCTAGGAGGTGAATTATAGAGGATCAGGTTATACTTGAGTACATAATTGGTGCGTTTTAGGAGGGTATCCCAGTAGGCAACTAAACATTTCTGTAATAGGAAGTAAGTCTACCTGAGCTCTGCCTTGAAACAAAGCACGATCTTCATTCTACAAGGTACTAAATGCATTGATTTTTTTTTTTTTTTTTTTTTGTCACACTAAAACCTGCTGGAGTCCTCTGGGAGACAAAATCTCCAATTGAGAAAATCCGTTCATCAGATTAACTTATACGCAAATCGTTGGAGACATTTTCTTGATAAATGATTTATGTACGACGGTGCAACCCACTGTGGGTGGTGCCCATCCTTGGAAGGTAGTCCTGGTTGTATAAAATAGCAGGCTAAGCAAACCATAAAAAGCAAGCCCGGAAACAGCATTCCTTTATGGCTACTGCATCAGTTCCTGAAACCAGATTCTTGCTTTGAGTTCTGACTCTTACTTCCCTTATTGGCAGATTGTAAGATGTAAGATGAAATGAGTGGGCCCTTTCCTCCTCAAGTTGCTTTTGGTCAGTGAAGCAGAAAGCAAACTAGGATACTAAATGAACTTGTGATTTGTTCTAGAAGGAGCTGTGATCATCATCCCTAAGCCAACAACTGTACCGGGAGCAATCTACTGATTCTATTCCAGCAAGAAAGCAAGATGCCATGTATCCAAAATGGTAAAGTGTAAAGTAATTCTGGGACACCTTCCTATATTCAGAGAATTACCCTTTGCAAATGTCACTGCAAAGGACTAATACACACATATGTAACACCCACTTTCCTTTTGCCTTTCCATAAGTAATTGAAGGTTAGCTAATGCATATTCTACAGTTTTAGCATCTAGCAAAGCTCTGAGACTATCTTTCTTAGTTACTGATATTTTTTTTTTTTTACTGAGCCCAATTTTTCTATTAGTGTATTTTGGTAATCAAAGCTATAGAAATTCGAAGATAAATACCACCTTCATTCTATAGCTCAATACTGTGCCATCTGCATTTTAAAAGGACTGCTTGTACATATGTTATGCAGGATAAGGTTGAGGAGAGAAAATAACTAAGCTTCAGAAAAGAACATAAATATCTGTAATTTCATTTGAAACTAAGGATTTGGAAGTTTGCTCATTCCATTTTATAGATTAGGAAAATGAAGCTCAGGAGCATTAAGAAGCTTAAAGGAAGAAGCCATTATTAAAGCCTGGTGTTTAAATTATACCTGCATCTATGTTCCCTGCTCACGGATGCCCTCTTAAAAAGCATTTAACAAACACATAAGTGGAAACTTGCTATCCTAAAATGAAGTGTTTGAACTCTCTCCTTTAAGGTTTCAGAATAGACTTTGATCATTTGAATGAGATCAGGGTGGAGGAGGACTGTTGATTTTAGTATTATACAAAATAATCTTTGAAACCTTTCTGAATTCCGTATTGGCTTCGGGTTTCTGATTATTCTAAACGGTTCACTGGAGTAATTCAATATGAAAAGTCCTGTGTCCTACTGTGAATCACACCAGTGTGTCTTCCTGCTAGAGTCTGTTTCATATTTCCAGCTCCACGTGGTAATCTTTTTTTCATAACAGACACACACTTCACTGAGTGGAACCCAGCTATAAACTTTTTATTGCCTGAACACAGCATAGTCAGCGAGACACATGGTGTTCAGAATTTTAAGACTATGGAAGGCTGAACATAAGAAACCTAGCCATCCTTTTACCTTAAAATCTAAAATGACGAAAATCTCTCTTAAAATACAAACTGGAACTTAAAGCAATAGATTCTTTCCAAAAACGTACTCCATTTAATATGGATTGGTGGGCAAGCCATGTGCATGAATAGCATGCCCAAGTTTTTTATCTCCAGCACTGTATATAAGCTGTGGGTTGTGTATGACTGCAATCCCTGCCGTTTTGTTGTTGTGAAGTTTTATTTACTTTATTATGTATACAGTGCTCAGGCTTCATATTGGAAGAGGGCACCATATCTCATTATAGATGGTTATGAACCACCTATAGTTGCTGGGAATTTAACTCAAGACCTCTGGAAGAGCAGCCAATGCTCTTATCCTCTGAGCTGTCTCTCCAGCCCCCAGTCCCCACCTTTGTAGTGTGGAGGTATGAGGGTCAAATGTTCATGGTTAAAATCATGTACATAGTTTAAAACCAGCCTAATAAACATGAAATCTAGACTCAAAAAACAAACAAACAACACATTTCTTACATCAGCCATGAAATGAAATGGTACATACCTGAAGTTTCTGCACTCTGGGAGGCAGAGGGAGACACATCTCTGTGAGTCTGAGGCCAGCCTGGTCTACAAAGTGAGTTCAGGACAGCCAAGGCTACACAGACAAACCCTGTTTCAAAAAACTAAAACCAAAGCCAAACCAAACCAAAACAACAACAAAAAGCCTTTCTTTCTAAAAAAAACTCAAAGATAAAGCATTGACTATAACACTGCTCAGGAAGCCAGATCCGTCAGCCCCACTGATATGAATAATGATAAATTGTACAAGTTCAGAATTGCCACACAGCAAAGTAGATATTCTGGCCCACGTCTTACCCAGCATTCCAATTTATGCTTTCAATGTACCCAATCCTTCTTTCTTTGTGATCATTCTGGAAATGCAATTCATAACCTTTCCATCCAACTTTCCCTTAGCAGTCAATAAAAAGAAAGAAGATGAATGATTTTAATTCTTACTGTTGTACTGCCTGATCTGGCTGTGTTACTGGCTGGACTGGAGACCACTCTTGGTGTAGACTGAGTCCTTGTGTGGTTTTCCTATTGAGATTTCAAGGTCACAATAAGGACAATGTAGAGGAAGAGTGCCATCTTGCTAATAAAGATTAAGGTCACACAATAGGCCAATCCCGACCTGGCTTACACTTTTGAGTGATCTATAGCAACAAGGAGATGTACAGCTTAGTTCTTCTTCATGAAAAAAAAAGTGTGTTTCAATGAACCTTTAAAAATCAAACAAATACATAGGACTCTATCAAACAGAAGACAATGTAGACAGCTGTTAAGAGCAGTCTGATGAAAGGAATGCTTTGGGCTTCACTCTCGAGTTTTAGGAGTTTAAAATCAGAAGTGAGTTTCATAGGAAACTACAAAGAGTTTAAAGGTGATGGAAGGTCCTAGAAATTAGAATAGAAAATGCCAACACAGAGAACATCGAAGGCCCAGTACCAAGGTGTCCACATTTTTGTCTCTGACCAAGACATTACAGTGGGAATTTTCAGGGTGTTAGACAGAACTGTCTGTTTCTTAGTTGCCAAGGACGAACACAGACATGCAAATGCACACATCACAAGAAGTAGGATGGATGAATGTCAGGAGACTGAAATTATAGTCTGTTTATCCTGGAAATACAGAAAGAAGAAGAAGAAGAAGAAGAAAAAAAAAAAAGGACAAGCACCCAAAAAGGGAGTCAGAGAGTGATAAATTAGGCATTGACGTATACTTCATACTGGGAAGAACACACTATAGGCATCAGAGGTGATCGTCTCAGACATAGAAACATTTCCCTAAAGCAAACTGTAAAGAGCTGTGAGGATCAAGCTGTCACTGAAAAGAGTATTGGGGAGAAATTTTGTTTTCAAAACCAGCTGTAAGCGCTGATTTTGGACAGGCATTGCAAGACACTTTGGTGCACAGGGAACCATCTTGTGACATGTTTGAGGATGTATTTTCAGCACAGTGTTCAGACACCCAAGTTTCTTTGGATGTCTCAATAATGACAGATGTGGAAGTTTACTTTTCTTCTACCCATATTTCTTCATACACAGAACACAGAGCTCTGCATTCAAACCCCAGAAAATATACACAAGGAAGTGAAAAATCAGGTTTGGGTCAAGAAGTGCTGGCTCTGGGCATAAAACTCCCAAACTTAGGGTGTTAAATTTAAGAGCTAAGGAGAGGGGAGGAAGAGAAACATTAAGAGAGGAGGTGGGAGGGAGAGAGACAAAGAGAAAGAAGAAGGGAGAAAGGAGGAAGAAGGGAGAGAGAGAGAGAAGGAAGAAATGAAAAAGAAAAGTAGAAAGAAAAGGAAGAGAAATGAAGTTAAAAAGTCTTTTTGCCTACTGGCTCGTCCTCTCCCTTTTCTTTTCTCCACCTCCAAAGCAGAAGGTCTGTGCGCTCACAGCATTCCCACAAACACACATCAGTCGTGACTTCTCTCTGGTGCGTTCCAGGGATGGACCCTCCAAACATTCAGCTTTCTGAAATGTTGACGTAGAAACCGGACGCTCTTCACCTGCAATGCTAACTGATCATAAACAAGCTGTTTCCTAGGCAGGCGTTCAGAGAGGGTGTTCTCAGTGTAGAAAGCAGAGGGAGATCCCGTTCAGTTGCTAGGTGGCAGTGTTAAGCCACGAAAGGGAACACAGCTGAGACTTGCCAAGCCACATATACACTTTGTTTTGAGTGAGACGCACATAAAAGTGGATAACTCACAGAGATGGGCTAAAGCCGGAAAAATAAGTTGCCATGACTATCCATGAAGGAGTTCATAAACATGGAAAGCCGGGAGTCATTTCTTTCACGGGATTGAGCAAAAGGCAGCTCCCATTTTAAGACTTTACTTATCAACATTCCCAAGAAACGTTGTCTTTTCAAAATGTGACTTTGGTACTGAGATTCCCGAGACGGTTGATATATATATTTTTTTCTTCTTCTTGCACACCTCCAATACCTGTCATTAGCATTCATAGCAACACGCAGAATGTAAGCACCGCTACATTACTCTAGTCAAAAAGGGGGCTCACAACAGGTTATATCAGAGAGCAGATCACCAACGTGAGATTCTCCATTCCCAAGTTTCCTATGATTGGACCCCTGGGGACTTCTTCCTCCCCTTCTTATTTACAAACTAATCAGTCACCTAGCCTTAAATATTTGCTCACTGTGGGTTATTAAACTCAAACTCACCTTACAAACCTGCATGGTTTCTGGTTTAGTTCCCTTACTTATTTTCTGGTTTTGGAAGATACAGGTCTGACTGTTAATGGACATCTCAAATGTTCTTTCCCTCTACCATACATGTATTAACCACAGAGAGTAAGTGTGTCTGTCCTAAACATGCATTTGAGCACATAGCTCTTGTCCAGAATTGCTGGGTTCAGTGTATGTAAAATAAAATCTGTGCCCCTTAATTAGGCTTAAAGGGTTTTTATGGCCTAACTTCACGTATGTTTCCTTTTTTTCCCACACATCTTTCTCTACCAGTGTGCATGCTTCCCCCTTAATTCCTCAAGACACTCTTTATTTATCAAATTATACCATGCATTCTACAGGGTTTTTTTTCCCCCCTGTTCTAGGCTTAGTCTGGATTTCTTTATCAATCAAACACCTATTCATCAGTTCCTCTTCCCCAACCCCAACTTACTGGAAAATACCCCTTCTGAAGACAGCTCTCTAGCTTTCCCTGGTTGGCTAAATGTCATCACCTTTCAGTTGTTGTTAGGCCTGTTGTGTAGATCCAGATACATGTCTATGCAGTTAGTTATATGGCTAATTGTAACAACCTCTTCACTTATGTGTCTCCTTCAATAAACTTTAAACATCTTAAAAGCAAAAGTGATAACTCAGTCATGTGCATGCTTTCAATGTCTTTTGCAGTTATGCCACCCTGTCTGTTGTTTCAGTAGAGGATTAGAGATGAGGCAAAGGGCAGCTTTCCTGAATGACTGTCATCAAAGAGGTGTCTGATTATCTTACAAAGAAAAGTGAAACGAGTGACATTTTTCAGCAACATCCTGTACATTGGAGAACCAACAACCTCACCTCTGTAATGTCTCCTGTTCAGAAGGCTTTCTCAAGACCACATTTGTGTTGCCATGCTAGCATCGAGGTCAAGCTATCTTAAACTAATGGTCTCTGCTACCTTAAAATTTGCTTCTTTTCAGGACAGTCTCCCCAAGCATGGTTGGCTACCATAAAAAGCTAAAATGTTACGCTCAGGATGCGAGGCTAAGCACTGCACTCAGGGTCAGCCGCTTTGGACCCAGAGAAGAGCATGTCTGATTGCATGTGGGTTGATGCCCCAGGTCCCGCCTCTGAGAAAAAGGTATCAGACGGGTCTGATGCTCTTTGGGTGGATGACACCTAAATGAACATTGGTACAAAGTCCCAATTTATTTCTAATATCAGAGATCAGACCTCTACTCTTGCCTGATGCTTCTAAAACAAAAAGGGGGAACTGTAGAGAGCTGCGGAATGCTATGCCTTAAAGATGGAGCTGGTTTCCGCCTTCCACCTTCCCGATGGTGAGTGCTCTCTGTCACGAACAACTCCACATTTGGCTAAGGCCGAGGATCTGGCTTGCTTCCATGTATGTGGACCTATCTGCATTGCCCACGTGGCATGCTGGGGCTGGCTACCCAGAGGCTATTTAAGCTGTGGGCTGGCTTTCCCCAGGGTCAGATGATTGTTCAAGGTTCCTGAATAAACTGCATTGAAAAAAAAAATTGCTTCTTTTATATGGCCACTTTAAAAATACTTCCTTCCAAATATATTTGGGGAAAAAATTCACTTTTGAAACAGAAACAGATACTCAAAGCAACAGTAAAGTGGAAATCTCCTGTCTTATTTTATTTGAATGGAAAAATATTAGGAAACCTTACAGTCCTTACAGTCTGTGTTTTCCTTTACATAATGGACTTTCTTGTGTCTGGTCATACAGCAATCAATAATAGTGAGAGAAAGCCCTAACTTTCCTAAAGCTTATGCAAATAGGGATTTAGATCAGTGCTCTCAGGTAGGAGGTAATTTCATCTGAAAGATTTTTTTCCCTTTTTTTTTTTTTAATGGCTGGAAAAGTTTATTTATCACAATTGGTTCCACTGGGATGTAAAAGATATTAGCACTGTAAAGATTTGTCCAGCTCAACGTATTAAAGGTGACTAAAAAGCCTGAAAGCCTTGTTCTATAATGAACTAAAGACTAATACAAATAAATAATACATGCATCATGTTAACTCATATTCACCAGTGCCAGAAATTCACAAGATCTGTACATATAAACAATGCAGAGTGGAGAAGGGAATGATGGTGCCATTTTGGAGAGATTCGTCACAAGTTTTCTGAAGAGGAGACATCAAAGCACATGACACAAACTGGGGAGACAGTTCAGGGGACTCCAAGTCATATCCAAGCCACAGTAAGGACTGAGGTCAGAAAGCAGGGGTGGGTTTGTCATGTGTGAGATATAAAAGATAGGCTTTTGTAGAAGGAACAGAGGATTGAGAGGGGAAATGCCTAGGATAAAGCCAGAGATGATACTCAAATAACATCACAATGGGTACCCTAAGCTATAGTGAGCAGTAAGGATGTCCTTGTAATGTGAAGGAACGTGAAAGGCACTAAAATGTTTGTTTTTACTTGTTTGCTTGTCTTGTCTTTACTAATAGAGATGTATCTTGATGCAACTTAATTTTTAAAAGATGACTTGTTTTGTTTCTGTGTAGAAAAACTACAGAGAAAAATAAGGATTTTTCATTGTTTTTATTGCAATAACCCAGGCAGTGAAAGACAGGCTGGTAATTTATATAAAGACGATACAGTAGAATTAAAAAAAAAAGAGTATAGATTTTGTGATCTGGTCATTCCATGTATGTGTGTATGTGTGTGTTCAATGCCACAGGAGACACAGAATTGTCAGCTGGATAAGCAAACTCAGAGCTCAGGTTTCCTGCTTATAATACATGGCTGAAAGAATCAATCAGAACTACAGTTCTAGCTTATGTGAGGTTGCCAGGGAAGTGAGTGTAAGCAAGCTAGAGAAACATGGTCTGAGACCTAGGATGCCCAGCCTTTAGAGAAGTCAGGAGAATGAAGAACATCCAGCCAGTGATTCTGATGAGGATTATTGATAGAGGTGAGAAGAAAATCAAGTATGTAAGAACGCAGGGGCAGCCAGAGACCAAGAGATATGTGCATGTGAAGTAATGATGGCACAGGTCAAGAGCCCTTGATAAGTAAAGATTGCAGTGACTAAGAATTTATGTGAGATTTGGAGATCTGAAGATCACCAGGGACAAGCTCACAGCACAGGATCAAAAGTATGATGAGCAGAAAAAAAAATGAGTACAGTCATTCAACTGAGCTACTACTTAGAATGTATGCAATAAAGAGCTTAATAACTGGAGAGAGAAAGAATGTGATACATAAAA
Source organism: Meriones unguiculatus (assembly GCF_030254825.1). Classification (NCBI taxonomy): domain Eukaryota; kingdom Metazoa; phylum Chordata; class Mammalia; order Rodentia; family Muridae; genus Meriones; species Meriones unguiculatus. The sequence goes on along the minus strand of NC_083364.1, from coordinate 44,068,770 downwards.
TAGCATATCTCCAGAGAAGACAGACAGAAGAAAAAAGACAGAGAGGCAACTAAACCAAAATTGGTGATGTAATCCTTAAAGATTATTATGGTTATTGCACGTCATAATATAAGTTTTGTCACCTCTAGTGTTCTGAAGGAACCAAATCCAACAACCAACTTCTATGTGAAATAGCTGTTACCCAAGATGACAGACTTATCCACTGAGGAATTTGAAAAAAAAAAAAATGGGTCATTGGTTAGAAGTTATATAAAATTAAATTCTTTTTTGCCTTGCCTTTAAGAGGGGTATTATTATCTTTGCTAGAAGGAATATGTCTATGCTAATGAGAGAAGGCAAACATGCTTAAACAGGATTCAGAGTTGGTGGAATTAAAGCTTATGTTTCCAGAATTCTGGTCCAGTGTAGTTAGGACCCTCATTGTTGACCTAAACTTTTGTCTGTAACTTTTTTCTGCTAGAGCTGAAGACTTTCTCTAAGATCACAGCCATCAGGTAAAGTTTCACACCCTCCTTTTAGTGAGCTCAGTATATAAAGAGAGAGAAAGCCCTTCTCCTGTTTTTGGCGTATTGTTTCCAGAAGTAGTTTTGAAAGTTCTTCCTTGAACTGTTGTGACTGATCGGCAAACCTAAGTTGCACGTTTAACTCTACAGCTGAGCCATCTCTAACATTTAGTTTATGCACACAAATATAATACAGTGACCACTTGATTGCAATTATTAACCAGTTCCAAAATCAGAAATAATTTACAACTTAGAGAACAACACCTTGTCATAACAGACCATATCTGTTGGATGAAAAAACATTGGATAAGTTATTAAGGAGACATGGCATTTTCTGCCTTCCACGGGATGTGCAGCTGAGCCTCTGTATCTCAAAATGAATTCTGGTTCTATAGATGCAACCAATTGCATCTGAAAACATGTTAAATTGGGAATATGTACAGACAATTTATTTCTTCTCACTGGTCCCCAAACAATAGAGCACAGCCATTATTTACCTGTGATTTGCATTGTATTAATATTATAAGTAATCTACAGGTGATTTAAAGTTTACGGGAGAGCATGTACAGATTGAATGCAAATGCTGATAGTGTATTACAAAAAGCTTTTTTTAGACCCTCGGGACAATGCTATACCGAGTCCACATATAGTTACCATGGAAAAAGTATACCATTATGTTTAGCTTACTTTCGCTTTTCCTTGGCAAGGAGAATAATAAATTAATGCAGATGAATTAATTTTTTATCATTTGAAAACTTTGGTTTACATAGAAATGGGTCATAGACAAATTTGTGCATTTCCAAAAACTGAATGGTAATAAGAAATTTGCTTCAGAATGTTAATGCCTGGAGAAGATAAGAGATAATCTGAAACAATTCAGAGCCTCATTTGGCCAGGTACAGAGAAATCACAAGGTTTTAACTGCTATATAAAAGAGTGTCTTATAAAGTTACTTTTCTTGAAAGAAAAATATTTATATATGTATGCATACACACACAGATATATATGCATTGTATGGATAACAAATAAATAATTTCATTTAATATTATATTTGATTGAAATTTCTTAAATACCATATGAATTCTGATTTATTAGCACAAGCACAAAAATCTTATTTCTGTTTTTTATTTTTCTTTTATGTGTGTGTTTGTGTGAGGTCAGATCCAAATATTCTGTGAAGTACCTTATGGTATGATCCAAATGATATCTTTTAGTCTAGTTTATGACTAATATGGATTTTGAAGTTGGCGCAGGAAATGTGATTCTCTGTTGCAAGCCCTACTTTCAGGTCTTAGAGTCTACTTCCTCAGCTTTCCCCGAGTCTTATATAGTTACACTCATAGCCACTAGAAAAACCACATAACGTACTTCACATTTTCATAATTCGGTAGCATCATAACAGCCAGTGGGTTCCAGGGATGTCTTCGAGCTTTCGCTGGCCCCACTTTCCTCACCCACCCCGTCTTTATCTCTGCTTTCCCAGCTTTCTCTGCACCACTTCTTTCTAATACCACTTCCTCCATAAGCACATTCACATTAACACATTCCATCTTGCCAAAAGTTTAGATGCACAGAACAGCAGTAAGACACCAAGTGGAGACATATCTACAGCAACATAGAGAAAGAGATTCCCAGTCGCCCGTGGTAAGTGAAGTTTAGTCAGCTAAAACCGTCACTAAGTTGTGATGCAAATCACATGAGAGTTTGGAACTGCAAATATATAGCCACCAGGTCGACTGCAAGATCTGTGAATTGGACAGTGATGTTATCAGTGTAAACAGAAAATGGACCCAAGAGTCAAACACTTCCTGTTTCTGCAATGTTTTGCAGCATGGCACACACACTACAGGTGCTCTCAGAGACTGAGCTGATGGCCCTGCTGCGTGCACTGTAAACAATTATTAAAGAAACTCCCTTTAGTTTTCCTTGACCTTTTTGTGGCTCTCTTTGTGAAAACCTTCATTAAATGCCAAAGGCTGCAGTCTAATATGTCTAGTTCCTGTTCTTTGCAAAAATTCTTTTCTTTATTTTTTCCAATTTCAGTTCCCATAATAGCATGCAACCAGAAGAAAAGGTGTAAAGGGGAGGAGAAGGAAAAGAACAGAAAGGTCACAAATTTTAAGCCATCTTTTTTTTCTTATTATTATTGTTATTTTTGAAGTGTGTTTAGCACAGAGACAAATTGTACATTTACCGCAAGTCACTGGGACCTAACGAGCTCCTAATGTGTCCCATACTTCAAGGTTTTGCAGAGCAGGCCAGTAACTTAGCAACCACTGCTAAACCTTGACAGGAATAATCATTATTTGTGTTGCAGCTTCAGGCTTCCCCACTGTAGGTTTCTTCCTTTTTTTTTTTTTTTTTTTTTTCTTGTCCTGTTGTTTTCTTAAAAAGAACCCAGATCAAGGAAGAACAGCTAGGCTGGAAAGGGAGAATTTTCCTCCTGTTGCTTCAGGCCATAACTAGCCTGGCCAAAGCTCAGACCTGGAGCTGAGAGGACCTTCCTTCTCAGTCACTGTGAAACAAAAGTGCCAGGATGTAGATGACACAAACTTAAAATCAGGGATTATTGAGTTCCTGAATTTAACCCTTGTGAGTTTTTCAACATAAAAATTAAGACCAAAATATTGATATCCAAGATGGTCTAATTCTGATGAGATGGAATTTTGTCATAGAAACTGGCAGGGGCAAGTCACATGTTTAGGGAACAAGCCTTCATCTTCATTCAAGGTCTTATTTATGGTCCATGAGGGTTTTCTCCTGAAGTACTAAATGAATAACACTTCATTGGGGATGAGGTTCTCTATTGTCCTCAAAGCAAAATAAGACAACAAACAAACACACAAACTAAAATTGCTCTTGCAGATGACTATAAAGGTTAAAATCTTAAGAGCAGAAGATATTATTTGTATTTGATAAGTACAACCAAATGTAAAATAAAAAAATATAGAGATTACAGGAAGAATCATGAGTATACCTGCTTTATGGTTACCATAGAACTGAAGGCTAGTTAAGTCCCTGGAAGGAAGCTTATACAGGCATTATAGTCATGGAGGTAGTGACAATAAGGAGAAGGTTATATAGTAGATCAGCTTCTGATTCGATGGTTTGTCCATGTACGAAAGAGGCCCAGAATACACCAGAGAAATTCTATTTAATTGCCTTTGGTTAAGTCAAGAAACTTTGTTACATTATTCTTTAAAATATGAATAGTATGATATTGTGAGAATTCAAAATCACTGAGCAATATGATGATCTCTGCCTTTAACTAGCCATGTGACTGAGGGTCAATCACTCAAGACCTCACAACCTTCCTTGCATTGGGGGTAGGGGCCCATATGGTTCCTGTATCTTAACACTATGTATGCACTGAAAATTACTATGTAAAATGGCAGCATAACCCACAATACTGTAGTCTGATATGATCCTTCTCAGAAATAAAAGCTAATTTTTACTTCCTTTTTTTCTAAAAAGAGAATAATTATAATTGTTTTCAATAGGAAAAGACGCTCCAGGGACCTTGTTAGTTTATGCATTTTAAGTTCTCTATTAATAATTTAAAGAATACATACTTTGTAAATTTGGATTCATGAAAATTACTGTTGCAGATTCTTGTGAGCAAAAAGCTTTGATGAATGCTTAGCACCCATTTTCCACATATTAGTTTTATATCAATCTTCTTACTGCCATGTGATTATATGTTCGAGTAATGGTTAAATAAGAGCTGATAGATGGGACTTTTTTTTCTTGTAGATATAACACACATGCACGTAGTGGAGACAACAGATGGAAGACAGAAGACACAAAAAGAGATCCCTAGGATCTATGTCTTTTATGAAGCAGGGAAGAAAATTTATACGTATATGGAAAATGTAGACTCTTTAAGAATTATTTTAGAGCACTCTCTGAGCCTATTCAGATAACATTGCAGTAACCTCAGCAAAAGTTGCCTTGCAATTCAAATCTGCTTAAACAATTTATATTCCCCCAGTTTCATGGCTCACATTGAATAGTTGCATACTGGCAATGTGGCCATATTTTGCAAATCTGTAGAGCGGCCATTGCCGTAACAGTCTACAGATGTGCCATTCACATCTCTTATGCTGTAACGAATGCCCTTTAAATACACAAAGGGCAGGGCTAGTGCATTCACTTCTCTTTGAGAACATTTTTTTCTTAGATAGATGGACAGTTTCCTCTTCAGGTAAAGGTTAGAGAACCAGTTTAAACTATCAGATGACCAAGACTCAGGTCCAAAGCCACAGTCTGTATTCAGTGAGTGAATAATATTTTGCTGCCACAGGAGAAGAAAGAACAGAGAAAAGAAGGTTTGTTGGAGGAAGCAGACACTGGCAAAATGCAATAAAATTGTATAAGAAACAAAACATGACTTTTTCTCAAAATCATTTCTATTCCCAATAACAGCCCACGGTTAGCATTAGCCATAATGTGCGGATCCAGTGCAGGCAAAAAGAAGAAATGGGCAGGAAGCCTTAAAAAGATTGGAGTTCATGTTTATGTACCCAGTTTCATCTCTTGGGAGAAGCTGTTTTGAGTCCCGTAATAAGATAATTTAGCACTTTCCAATGTGGGATGCAGTATACTTATAGTCCAAAAGAAAACAAAGAAAATGATCAGTTTTTGCCTGCCATGCTTTCTTTCTCTTTATCCAGGTCAAATTCTGGGAACACAGAAATATACTTTCTTCTCTTGCACTTACTGAGGGATGTAACAAGAATGTGAGAGAAAATTGCTATGAATTTCTGTGAGGTGAAAAAATTATATTTTCCCTTGGGTTAGAAAGATTGTGTTTGGTTAGCACCCCTAGGTTATGTGTGAGAATGGGACTAGGCTAGGACTATGCTCCTCTAAGACAATGCTCAAATCACATACGCTAAGAAGTATGAACACAATGCTCTTCATGCTAATACATTGTGTGTTCACTCATTATGAAGGAGATATACCTAAGAAAGTCACAAAACCATTCAAAATAAGGTAACTGTGACCATATGTTTCCATTGACGGCAGAGAAAACATTGAGTAACACACAGGAAAGGCATCTCAAAAGATACATGGCCGTTCATGGTACTCATTAATTAAATGAAACCAGGAGCTTGGATTTTACAATCGACTTTGTGGTTCTGGAGCGACAACACATTTCTTGGTATTAGAGAGCTTGCCGTGTCACCTTAAACCAGAGTCACCTCAGTTGAAGGTATTCAGTGCAACCCAACTTGAAATGATGAAAGGGACACTGTAAAAAGGCATGAGAGTTTACATTGTCTTTCTGAATGCTTGGATTTGATCCTGTCCCTGCTGTTTACTTCTTCTTCAACATTTAGTAGTATAGGTTTGTCTTTGTGTGACAGTCTTAGCTATGTGACTATGGGGGCTCTATTGGGTATGAAGGCATAAATGCTAGGATATCACTTTCTTAAACACTGTGGGTCTGAGACACCCTCCCTGAATAGCTGCAGAGCACAGCCTGCCCTGGCCACTTCTTTTCTCTTCAAGCCGCCTCTCTTTCTAACTTGTTCTACAGAGTACTTTCTGAAATCCTCTCTTTCAGGCTTCCTTCCTAAAAATTTTGTTGCCGTCAAGCATTTGCTATTATCAGTATTATTGAAGCCTAGAGGGCAGAGACGTCCAAGTGATTCCTGAATGTCTCTCTGAGTAGAGCAGGGTCTGTGGCAATGGCTTCAGCTCTGTTAGGCAACTTCTCTTCCTTGATGCCACATGCCATGGAGCAGGCAAGGAGAAACAAACAGACTCCATTAGGAATTTGATCCCTATGCCCCATGAAGTCCAGCTATTCCCATAGTCACCTCAGCTTAGGGGCACTGGCCGCATCCCAATGGTACTACCTTCTAGCCAGTTTATTACCATGTTTAGCTTTTCATCTGTCCATACCCAGTAAAATCAATTTCCTCCTCAAAAACTAATGGAAAGTTTTCTGTTATTTTGAAAGGATACTTCAACGTTAAATAACGAAAAACCCATGACTTTGTAGTATTACAAAAAAAGGAAGAACAATCAGTTTGGAATCCAAATCTGCCAATTAAATAGCTAAGTGTCTGTGAGGGCTAGTTATTTTATCTCTTTAACTAAAATTATTGGAATAATAATACTTACGTTGCAAGATGTTTCAAAGGATTAAATGAGAAAACACATGCGAAATGGTGCCTAGCACATGTTAAGTGTCCAATAAATGTTAATTTCATTTCCTTTTATTTACTATTCAAGAAGAGAAAAAGGGCCTTCTTACAATAATTATAAAACAATGAAAACCTCTTTAGGAACAGCAGTGGAGAGAAATTCTAAACCTGACCCCGACTTCAGATAACTACACCCCTATACCAAATCAAGTCTCCCTTCTGTTGTAGAAATGCATACGTTAGCTCTCTTGGATTTTCATAACAAATGCCACCAGCTGGGTAGCTGAAACAAAATAAGCTTCTGTTCTTATACTCCAGGATGATAGAAGTGTATGAGCCACAAGCCAGTGAACTTAATTTCAGATAGGAGCCCTCTTTCTGGCTCATTGACAACCACCTTTGTGTTATGTTTTCACATGGCTTTCTAAGTGTGTTTGTGAAATGGGGGCAGCTGTACATACAGTGTGTGTGTGGGGGGGTGTCCTCTAAAATCATTAATCTTCTTTTCCTTAGAAGAAACATACAGTTTGATAAGTGATAAGTTAAGAAACCCTTTATTTGTAAAGAAGACAATTCAAAAATTAGCCCAATGAGCACCTAACAAATTATGAACAGGAGGAGAAAGTGTGAAGGGAAAAGAACCCAGAGGTGACACAATTATCTATGTGTTCACATGAGTCCTACCACACACCTTTAATCCAAGAACTTTCTGTTTATTTTAAACCACCGATTATGGTGTGGTTTCCCCAGCCGCAGCCTATACCTTTAATCCAAAAGCTTTCTGAATACAGGATTTAATAAAGTTAACTCTATATCAAGAGGCAGAGCAAGAAACCAGCTGACAGGGGTTAAAGAGCAGGAGGGACTTTGAGTTGAGGGTCATTTAAGACAGCGTTGAGAAGGAAAAAGAGCAGATGTGGTGGCACACACCTTTAATCCCAGCACTTGGAAGGCAGAAGCAAGTGGATCTCTGTGAGTTCAAGGCCAGCCTGGTGTACAAAGTGAGTCCATGGCAGCCAGGGCTACAGAAAAACTCTGTCTCGAAAAACCAAAACCAACCAAAAATAATAAATAAATAAACATAAAAAAATTAATTTATACCTCTAAGCCCTCTCAAGTATCACCTCTCACTTTTTCTCTCTCTCTTAAATTCATGTCCTTTATTCCCCTTCCATTAATTGTTGTTACACACACACACAAACACACACACACCTAACAACATATGTATTTCTTAATTATAAATTCAATCTGCTCAGACTGCTCATTGTTCCTTGTATGCATGTGATTGCAGAGCTGACCACTTGCTATTGGAGAACAAATTGTAGGCTCATCTATGGGGGAGGAGATACCCTTTTCTGTTCTCACTATGATCAGTAGACTGTGTTATCTTTGTCCACACCCTCCCATACCTTTTTCTGCTGTTTTCCTAATGACTGATGTTCTGATTGAGCTTACTTAATAAACTTCCAGTTTTATTTTTAATGACTTAATTTCTCTCTACTCTCTGGATTCATATTTATAGCTTGTGCTGAATTTAAATTTACTTAAAGAAAAATTAGTTGACTTTGGAATAGAAGTAGCTTCTTGCTTTGTATAAACTAACAGATGACTCAAGGAAGTAATATGTCATGGAAAAGTAATTTCTTGGTTTCAAAGAAAATGGTAGCACTCATTGACGCTACAAAATAATCTAGAGTTTCACAGTTTTTGAAAGAATATGACTGGGGTTATGGTCTAAAAATAAACCATACCTATGAGACGCTAAGTTTCAGCAGAATGTTCAGGGGGCATTTAAGAAAGTCCATTATTCACAGAAGTTCATGTCTATATATTTGAAAATTAAAAATCATAAAACACCCAACTCGAGGGCAGGAGAGATGGCTCAGTGGGTCAGAGCAGAGGCTGCTCTTCTCAAGGACTCTTATTGACTCCCAGCAACGACTTTTATTGACTCCCAGCAACCACATCGTGGCTCACAACTGTCTGTAAGCCAGGTCTGTAAGCTCTATCACCTTATTCTGGACTTTGCAGGCATGTGGTACACAGACATACAGGCAAAACACATATACACATAAAATAATAATAATAATACTGATAATAATAATAACAATAATATGCTCAACTTGTCCAGGTTATTTCTGAATTTCTTAATAAATTTTTGCTACCCTTATTTTTATAATAAAATGCAAATAAATGGTCTTTGTACAAATTTAATTCATCATTTCATTTTGAATTTCTGATCTATAAAATAGTACTATTTTATCTAATTACAAAGGCTTACATCATATTACTTGGTATTTTCCGTAAGTCCAAGGCTTCAAAGGGTCAAAAAGAAAAAAAAAAAAAATCCTGGGAAGTGTTGACACAAATTAAGTTTCCATGTTTACCCAGAGGCCATGAAATTCTTGGCCAAATTTTCAGTGGATACTCAGAGAAAAAGTATAAGTAATTCTTATATCAAACAATCTAAAATATGATGTCAGTGGTTATCCAGGAATAATGGGTTTCTCAGATGTTTGTTTAAAGTTTTGTATTGGATTTCCTCAGGTAATCTCCCTGGGGAAGAAAATATGACAAGACTGGTCATTGCAACTGACTTTGAAAAGTAGGAAATAACTTTCTTATGCCAAGTAAGATTTGAAAGGCATCACAGGACTCTTCAACCTAGCCTGCTGAGAGCACCATATTCTCTGAAACTATCTTATTTTCAGCAGAAGAAAAATAATAAAATCAGGTCTTAATAAAGTGCATAGTTTTAAATATCTCAGTACTCTAGGAAAGACTACCTTCCTTAATAAGCAACCATGTTTGTAAGACTCCAGCAAATGGCCTATAGATTGATGTCCATGTATGAAGATGTTGATTTCACCATCACCTGTAATGATGAACAATTAAAAACATATGTGTATTGTACAAAGCAATTAGGTTACATCTTTCTTCCTCAGATAGTTCAGGAACAGAACTACTAATAAATAATATAACTGTATATTCCTCTGTTCTAGAAAAATGAATGTCTGAGGTCTGGCTGCTGTCATGGTCTGGCTCTGCAAAGGGCTGCTCATGCTGCATGCTGCTGCTTGGCTTATCCCATCTTCACAGGGTTTAAGGGAAGAGAACTGTCTGGCCTCCATGGACTGTGGATAAGAATCTCAGCCTGCTAACTGCAAACAATTTTAAGTGAGAACATAAGATTTCTAATACCAGTTTGAAAGGGACATAAATATTCAGTCTGTCACACCATTCAATGGTAACTGTACTTATATTTACAACTGAGTCTTAAGATAATTGAAAATATATTCATCAAAAGTATTAGTGAAGAGGACAAATTCATTCTTATAGGAGAATCTTCATTTCCCCCTTATTTTCTGTCACTTGTGTTTGCTATCTTACTTACTGGAATAATTAAGTGACAACTTTACCTATATCCCCGAATGCCACATACTCACTGTGTGCCTCATAAAGAGGTGGTTATAATTTTCCCTCGATGGACCCCATCCCTCCTCCAGTGTTCCCACATTTACACTCAAACTTTAATTTAAAAGGATATAGCTCAGTGGAAGAGAATCTGCCCAACAAACAGTGTGGTAGCGCTGGCACTTAGCAGTTAATATATGTCCAGCCTCTGCTACCTGATGCTTGTGTTCTCTTTGGAGAGGGGTATGGGAGGAGATGAGGGAGGATGGGATCAGGAGGGAATGAGAGAGGGAGCTACAGCTGGGATACAAAATGAACAAACTGTAATTAATATAAAAAATAAAAATTTAATTAAAAAAGGAAAGAGATATTGCCCTCTGAAAGTTAAACCCCCAGCCCCTCTAAAGAGACTGAGTGTGTGATGGTAAGACGCACAAACTCCAGGCTCAGGCAGATGGAGCTAGGTTTAACTCTGTGAATAATGTCTAGAAAATCAATTACATCTCTCTCCTGTCCTATAAACTGAGTTTAATATGAAGATTAAATGAATATGTATGTCACTTAGACCAATGCCTGACAGATCACAATGAGTAAACGTTAACTGTTACAATGATCATTATTAACTGAAAAGTGTCACGTCCATCATGCATCTCACCTTTATGTGTATTATTTTATGAAAGGATTTGATATGTCGAGGACTAATGTTTTGTTGCATTTTTGATCAACAGGATAATATTGGCTAATGGATCAAGGAACATGCTTCATAAGAAGAAAAAAAAATACTTGGGAAATATTCAGCTCTTCTGCGTTTTAGGCAAAGTTGTCCAAAGCTTTTAATTTGAATAAGCTTTATAGTCAGTGTTTGGTCAGGAAGAAATAATGATCAAGTGGCTTGTTACTGCTCCAAGTAAACACCACACACTCAAAACAAGATGCCCATGAAAAGAAGTTTGAATAGGGCTAAGGTGGGGGTTACTATTGGGAATACTGTGTTTACATATCATAGGAGGTGAAACAGGAAGACTTGTCTCTCATCTATCACTATGAATTCTGATTTGAATGAGCCAATCTTACTTCTCATTTAAAACAATTCTCCAATCTCACAAATGGAGCCATTAGTCTGAGTACAATGGACTCAAATTCTTCCATTGAGAAACTATTTTGAAAATCGGGTGCTAATTTCACATGTTTCAAACATATAGTAATTCATGAAACTCTTTAGATATTGCAATAAAGTAAAATCTTAGTTTTGAAAATTTGAGATGTTATTTAATAAACACCTCTGAATAAATTTGACTTGGAGGTGCATTGTTTTTTTTTTTTTTATTTGCTAATCACCAAAGGATTCTGGGTTTACAGTTACTGGCACTCCTTTTTCTCTTTGTATTTGGTGGTTAGAATTCCTTCTACCAATGTGCAAATAACTACGTATGGAAGTAAATGTCTGTGAAAAAAAAATTCTAATTCTAAGATCAAGAGGATTCTGTGGCTTTGATTATTCTTTATGTTTGTGAAGCCTTGAAATTGTTTAGGGAATTTTATTATGCATTTCAAACTGCATGCTTAATATTTCCAACCGTGAAATGGTAATAGAGAGTTTATTCCCAAACTTGCAAATGCAACTCGAAAAAGTTCGCAAAGGGCAGCACTCTGGAGGATGTTATTTGAATTCAAAATGACATTGCTAAATTGTGGAAATAATCAGAAATCAACCAAATGAAGCTTTACAGGGATGGATGGAACTTGGGAAGGAAAAAGTGAAGTGGTACAGTTAGAGACAGAGAAATTGTGCAGGAAAATGCCACGTGCTCATTTCAGAAATCATGATCTAAATATCAACTGGCCTGGGTAACAAATGAGCCCCCATATTATTTTTTGTTGCTGTTCTACTCCTTTGTAGCTGCGAAAATGTGTGAGTTTGTGCCTATCTGGCTACACTTGTTCTCTCTCTTATCTTCAGTCTTTCTTTGTTTCCAGGTACTCCTCTTACCTGCACCTTCTAGCTTTTTTTCTAGTCTTTCTTTGCCTGAGAGAGTCACACGTTTGATCTTGACATTCCCAACAAAGTAATAAATTCAGAAGCAGAGTCTTCCTGAGCTGCAGCTTGACATATTCTGGAAGTCAGATTGTTTCAAGTTTTGAAAATATCAGTCTCAGGTCCTAGAGGAGGCATCAGCCGGGCATCATTTGGCAAGATTCTCAAGGCAGGTACCAATGTGCCCACACCACCACCTTTTAAAGCCTCAACTCAGTACAAGGACAGAGGCCAACAAATCAGCTCCCATAAATAAGAAGGTAGTAACAAGTCTTTCTGTAACTTTGAATGGGGACCCTGTTTCCTTGGCTAACTGTAGGAGACAGAGATAAAATTTAGGCTCGTCCTCTAGCGACTTCACACTTCATATGACAAGATACAGCCAGTCCTCAGAAATGGCTGTGCCATTTTAATTCCTCCAGCATTATGATATGTTACTCCAAATCCTTCATCATTTTATGCTGCCTTGTTTTTATAAACCCTGACACTGTAGGTGTCAATGACTCCTTGAAGTTGGGATTTGAATTCTGCAGTTAGTTTCTAGTCTCATTTCCAATTTGATTGGTGAGGTGAAGGTCCTTAACACTCTCATCAGTCATTTCTACATGTTCCATTGTATAATGTTGGAAGCCTTGTTTGTATTCATTATAAAATTTATTTGTATAGCTGTGTACTTTGACTATTTCTTCCAAGCTGTGGGTTACTTGTTTATTTCAATTTTTTTAAAGTTTTCTTTTTATGTGTCTGAGTGTTTTGGTTGCAAGTATGTGTATACACCACTTGCATGAATAGAACTCATAAAGGCCAGAGGACGAAGGGAATCAGATACCTCAGAACTGAGGGTCGTAGGGTATTATGTAGGTTATTATGTGGATGTTGGAGAAAGAATCTGGATGCTCTGGAAGAGCAGCAAGTGCCATCTCTCTCTCCCTTAATTTTTTCCTAAATGATTAATTTTGTTATGTATGTGACTTTAATGTCAATGACATAAAATTTATAAGATTTTAATTTTTAAGTATGGTCATTACTTTGGCTACTTAATCCAAAAATAATTCTTTAGCTTCTACAAGGTTAAAATAATTTTATTTTATATTTTTCTCAAGTGTGTTATGGATTTGTCTTTGTTTTTCATGTTGAGAACTGTGATATTTCAAATTGCTTTCATGGCATAGAATAAAGTGAAAATAGATTTTGCCCAAATAGAAGTTGTATTTTCCTAGTGTACAAATAACAAAGGCAGCTCTTTATCTCACGTGAATAGTGTCTCCACCATGAAATTCCAGACTGTACAAGGACCAGGTGACCCCAGTTACACTTGAGATTACATCAGATGCTGGAATGTCTGAGCTGAGAGGCATGTACTGACATGAAAATTTAAGAGAAGGCTTTTCAGTAGGAAAACTGAGATGCTGGCAGCAACAACATGTGCTGGTCATGTACTGTTATGCTGAGGAAAAAGCCAGGAAAATATGAATAACAGGATTTTCACTTACCTAAAACTCTGAAACCCAGTCTGTAAGGTCATAAAATGTTTTGGTGGTGTCTGGGAATAGGAAGGTGATGTGTGAATGGGTTACTTATCATCACAGAATACTTCTAGAGCATGATAGGATTGCTTAGTTTGACCCTGGTTTGGATCTCAAGAGGATATGTTACATGCTCAAATCGACAAAATTATGAACTGTGACACCATGATACTAGGAAAAGAAAAAACAAAGGTCATGGATTTGAGAGGAAGTTGGGTAATATAGTAAGAGTTGGAATGGAGGAATGAAAATAATGTGAACACAGTATACATGTGGGAAATCTCAAAATCATTTTGGATTAAATTTCAAAAACATAAGACATTTATACCCACTAAGTCTCTCTCTACTGATAAATCCGTGCACCTCTCGAACCTCGTCAAGAAAGTTTCTCTGTACAGTGGTCCATGTTTAACGTGAACTCACAAGTGCTCAGAGTACTGAGAGAGAGAACGAATGTCAGTACAAATGTTCTCATGTACAAAAGGGACATGCATATCAGTGCAGCCTTCCCCGGTGCTCATCAAGGGATCATCATAAAAGATGGATAAGAAAGGCAGTAAGAGCCAGGTCAGGAAGGGACTGGCTTGAACTCAGAACAACAGTGCTTTCCTGAATGAGGCCAAGCCAGTCAACATTTTAAAGTAGTGTAAGGAAGGGCTCAAAAACCTCTGTTCTTAGATGTGGAGACCTTGAGAACTGAGCTTCTGTGAAAGTGACAATTAGTTTTACCTGTGGTGTGACACCTGTTTGAGTGACAACAGTCCAACGGATGACCCTACAGCATATGTATATGGGAGGCATACATTGTACTTAGTGGGGTAAAAAGCATAAAACGTGAATTTGGAAGAGGTGCGGAGGTGGGTGGGGTGAATCTGCGAAGAATTACAGTGGGAAGTAGGGTGAAGAGGATCAACATATTTGTATGAGTACATTGAAAATTCAAAGAATTAATAAAAGTACTATATATTTCAAAAATATAACATTTAGAATAACGCATATTTAATAAAGTTAATTAACTTGTGAATTTAGAAGTTTCTATTCTCAGGATGTTACTTTTATTAAAATATTTGAAGCTATATTTATAAAACCAATTTATAAGCATTCATAACTACTTTACTAATTATACTTCAATGTTAGAAACGAATCAAGAGGTTATTGGTTGAGTAACTAACAATTAGAGTGATCATATAGTGGAATAAAATTCATAAGCCACAAGAAGGAGGCACGACGAAACATAACAAATTATCCTCACACACAATGTCCTTTGCCAAAATTTTCCAGTATCTTTCGTATCTCCTCCCAGAATCCCATCTTGTGCGATTTAATTGAAGTAAACACCAGGCCCAGAAAACTTCGGCTATGGAAATCTACATTAGAAATTTTAAAATGCTAAACTCTTAGGAGAAGGGTAGGATTGATTAGAAAGTGGCAGAAATCTCAGTGGTTCTGATAAAGTCGCATACTGAGTTCAAAGTGAAAGTGACCTCCATTTACAGAACTTAACGTTTGTTAAACTGCACACAGAAGAACAGTGAGTTTTCCCCACATCAGGCAAAAATAACGATTGGAAGGCAAGATGCAGGGCTACAGCACTGGAGGAAAGTCATTTCTTCAACTCAGACTATGGGTTCTTTACAGAGGTTCCCTGCTATTCACTCAGATGGTATATTTTAATATACTTGATGCATAGGTAGACAGAAAGATTGAATGCCATTATGTCACTATGGAACCACCAAGAAGCCTTTTTTTTTTAATTTCTCAAATGATAGCTTAAATACTTAAGTGTATTTCTGGGTACTCAAATATCTGATGAGAAAAATTGTTTCTATATGAAAGAATTATAGGTGGGAAAAAGAATAATAGAACTTCAAATTACTACTATGAAAGCTTTAATGAAATAATGGTTCTAGGCAGGGCTCATTAGTGGCTGAGAGGGCTAATAGGTAGAATACTGATGAGAAAGTTTATAGGGATGACAGGCAGCTTAACTGCACCTAACCCACTGACCAATTTGCATAACTTAAATTGTGATGACTAGGTATTGGGAGTCCTGCGTACATATGGAATGAAAAGTAATATGTCTTGCCTGTATGCATTCGTTGAGGCTCTAACTAGGAAATCTCCCTGAATATAAGAACTACTTAAACAATGACAAAGAAAAAACTGTGAGCTGGGAATGCAACTTGGGCCAGAATATTTGCTGAGCATGCATACAGCCCAAGATTTGATTCCTAGTACAAGAAAGACACAAAGAAGAAAAAGAAAAGGGGGCAAGGGAAATGGAAAAGAAAAGAAAGGAAAGGAAAGGAAAGGAAACAGAAAGGAAGGAAATGAAATGAAACAGAAAGAAAAGGAAGGAAAGGGAAGGGAAGAAAGGAAGGGAAGAAGTATATAAATTTCTTAATTATCTTAAGCATGCTTTTTCTGTAAATGACTAGCTCAAGATTATCTAAAATTAGAAAATATTGAATTTGACTGATCAAAACCACATAACAAAAGCTTAATTCAAAATAACAAATGCTCCCCTTCAAAGAATGAAGTTTATGCTTTTCAGAAGAAGCACACATGACCAATAGTCAGGTGAAAAATGATTAACATCACATATCACCATTGAAATTTAAATCAAAACTATATTGTGATTTCATCATACCACAATCAGAATGGCTATTCTCAGGAACACTATAAACACTGGCAAGTATTCTAGAATAAAGGAAGTGTTGTGCACAGCTAGTGGAAATATGGTTAATGAATTCATTATTAAGTCAGTATAGAGGATCTTTAAAGAACTACAGACAAATTACTCAACTGCACCACTTTTGGGTACATATCTAACATAATCAAAAGCAGCATACAACATAGATATTTCATGTCTATATTTTTTCACTGGGTTTGCATGGTGGAGTAATATTGAACCATATTGAGAATTGGAAACAGGCTAACCATGAAAGTGAAAGTAACTTGAAATCATTAGTTAAGACATGCAAAGTTAGATTCAAAAAGACAAATGCTTCATGTTTTCTCTCTTAAGTAGATTCAAGATTCTTTTTTATTTTTTAATTAAATTTTTATTTTTTAATATTAGTTACAGTTTATTAACTATATATCCCAGCTGTATCCCACTCCCTCATTCTCTCTCAATCCCACCCTCCCTCTCTCATCTTCTCCCTACTCCTTTCCAAGAACACTGATAGGGGAGGGCCTCCTCCCCTTTCATCTGACCCTAGCTTATGAAGTGTCTTCAGGTCTGGCTGCAAAGTCCTCCTCTGTGGCCTAGCAAGGCAGTTCCTCCATCTGGTGTGTGGGGAGGGGTGAGGTCAAAGAGCCAGCAATTGAGTTCATGTCAGAAATAGTCCCTGTTCCCCTTACTAGAGAACCCACCTGGAGACTGAGCTACCATGGGCTACATCTGAGCAGGGGTTCTAGGTTATATCCATACATGGTCCTTGGTTGGAGATACAGTCTCACAAAAGACCCCTGTGTCCAGATATATTTGGTCCTTGTCCTGTCCTCTTCAGGTCATACTAACTCCCCCTTCTTTCTTATGATTCCCTGTACTCTGTTGAAGGTTTGGTTATGAGTCTCAGTATCTGCTTCTATATACTGCTACTTAGAGACTTTCAGAGACCCTCAGTGGTAGCCTCCTTTCCTGTTATTTTTTTTCTCCTACATCCAGTGTACATCCCATTTGTCTTTGTAAGTGAGAATTGATCATTTTATCATTTTTCTTGTTTATCTTCTTTAGGTGTACAGATTTCAGTATGTTTATCCTATCTTATAGGTCTAGTACCCACTTATAAGTGAGTATATACTGTGTGTGTCTTTCTGCTTCTGGGATAGCTCACTCAGGATGATCTTTTCTAGATCCCACCATTTGCCTGCAAATGTCATGATTTCCGTGCTTTTAATTGCTGAGTAGTATTCCATTGTGTAAAAGTATCACAATTTCTGTATCCATTCCTCAACTGAGGGACTTCTGGGTTGTTTTCAGATTCTGGCTATTACGATTAAAGCTGCTACAAACATGGTTGAGCAAATGTCCTCATTGTGTACTTGAGCATATTTTGGATATATGCCTAGGAGAGGTATAGCTGGATCTTGAGGAAGCACTATTTCTAATTGTCTGAGAAAATACCAGATTGATTTCCAAAGTGGCTGTACAAGTTTAAATTCCCACCAGCAGTGGAGGTGGGTTCCTCTTTCTCCACAACCTCTACAGCACTTGTTGTCACTTGAGTTTTTGAGCTTAGCCATTCTGATGGGTGTAAAGTGAAATCTCAGGGTCGTTTTGATTTGCATTACTCTGATTCTTTTTAAAGCATTGTGAAAATAGAGGAGGACTATTTGATAAAAAGGAGACCTGAGGAATGAAGGAGAGAAGAAAGTGTAATGGATGAATGTACTTAATGTACATGAGATAAATTCATAAAATTCTAGTAAAATTCTCTTGAAAATTAATCTGTGCTGCTAAATGAAGAAGTGCCTTAGATTTTTAGTTGAGGTTATATATTTATGATATATCTTTTTAAGTGTATTCTCTCTGTTAATGAGTCATGATAGCTTAATATTGATTGGAATAAAGTAACACCCAAAGTTTGAATAGTAGTGCTTCAGAAAAGTTGAAGGAATGGAATTAGGTGAAATATCACAAGCAAAAATATGCTAAGTGTTGAAATTGCTTTGTCAATAAAGGCTTATTCCACCACTGTTTTCTTTCTACTCTTGATTATGTGGTAAATTTTTAATAATAAACTTAAACACCTGCTGAAATCCACTTGCCATACTCCTTTGTCTTATTAGTACTTTAGTAAACATTTGTTTGTATTTTTTCTAACTTCATCTTTCTTTATCACAATGTAGTAATTACATTTATTTTGACCTCGACATATTTTAAGATAGTTATGTGTTCTTTGAGAACTTTGTACGTAGAACATTATTTCTAAACAATCAATGTGTTTAAGGGCATATTTTTTTTTTCTTCAGAATTACACTAATGTACTCAAGGTCCATTTTACCAGTACAAATAGAAATCTTTGTTTTACTATGTCAAAAAGGAAGCACAAACTCTATGGAAAACTGAGTCTTCACTCTCACCACTCACAAAACTAGAATATGTCCCCAAATGCATGCTAGAGGAACTCTGTCCCTGATTACTAGGAAGACTCTCATGAGACCCTAGTGGACTGGGAAACAGACTGGATTAGATGGTTATTTCTTCTTCTTCGAGTGCAACCCTTAAAAAGGCAATGCAAATATTTATAGTTTTCTTTATGCTTCAAATCCTGATATAAATCTCATTCTCTGTTTTTATCTGTGTTCCAGCCACAATTAATATATGACCTTCTAAGCACATTCTTGTTTTACCTCCCAGAGTCAGCTCAACTTGCAGCCCAAGAGCTGTGTCATAAGATAGCCATGAACACAGCCCAACATATCTGTGTATCTGAACCTCATGTCCCAGTGTCAAAAGTCTGGACAGGTAGAGTGGTTCCTTGTTAACAAGGGTCAGCTCAGACTACTTCTCTCGGGATCATTCTGGCCCCCTAACACAGTAACTCTGGCTCCTTCATCATAAATAATCCCACAATCACAATATTTTTAAAAAAATATTTTGTGGAAGATACTTGGATGAATTTCCAGTGTGGCAGAAATACTGAGGTCTTCACACTGACCAGTTATGGCAAACACAAATAATACTAGCAATGTTGATATATTATGCTAAGGCTAATTAGGAACACTATTTGTACATCTTGTTAATCTTTCTCCTTTTGATGAGATTCATTCTCTTAGAATTTAAGTGAAACTAGCTGCTCAAAAGTCTTAAATACTCTGAACAGAACTCTTTCAGAATTTCTGTAGCAAAATGCAAGTCTCCTAACCAAGAAAAAACTTTTTTTTTTTTTTTTGTGCTAGACACTGCAGGCAGGAAATGGCTTCATGAGTTACTTTACAATCATATTCTGCTTCTTTCTGCCTGGAAATTCATAGAAATAAAAAATAAGTCCATTACACCAAACAAAATGCCATATCACATGCTTCCTTGCTCACGATTGCTTTGCAAAAGGCTTCCACATGTATGGCTTAAACTCTTCTCCAGTATAAAATGAATAGTTCCTTTTGTTCTTTTTTTTTAAAGAGCAAAATCTACGGTTTCAAGTTTTAATTGTGTATGCAAAGAAGGGAAGTGGGTCAGCCCTCCCAGGGGACTCCATCTGTCCTGATTCCAGTGACCAATTCAGCTGCAGTTTGACATTCCAGGGAATTGGGATATATTCTTTGCTAGAGAAATCCCAAACTGCCTGACAAAACCAAAAGCATTTGACCTTTCCAGCCACATCTCTTTCATTATTTAAAATAAAAGTGAAAAAGAAAAATGAGAGCCCAAGTAGCGCTATACAAAAATTTGCTTATCAGGCTCCATCTTCAACAGTTTTTCAAGCCTTTGTGGAATGAGCACAGGACTGTTACTTTAGGATGAGACTGGGCCAAATTAAAAGGGCAACTTGTATTTCAAAGACATTCCCCTCAAGGAATGCTGGCAAGAGAGGGGGTGTGGGGAAAGGGAGCAGGAGAGGAACAGAGGGGGAGGGAGAGCTCTGCATTTATGACCTGAAAGGAGTCCATTCCAACATTTTTAGAGCTAACTCTGTTCTGAGGAGCAGTGAGGTACAGTAAATCTGAAGACATCTCTACTATGAACACTGAAATTTTTAAAGAAAATCAGTGTGACATTCCTGGAAGATTTTCTGTTT
Source organism: Meriones unguiculatus (assembly GCF_030254825.1). Classification (NCBI taxonomy): domain Eukaryota; kingdom Metazoa; phylum Chordata; class Mammalia; order Rodentia; family Muridae; genus Meriones; species Meriones unguiculatus. The sequence continues at coordinate 44,048,388 of NC_083364.1, read as the reverse complement.
CTTGGAAAAAAAAAACAAAAAAAAAAACCAAAAAACTAAAACGTTAAGTAGATTAAATGTAATCAAAATTGTACCAAACATATGTCATATGTACAGTTATCATATTATAACACATGTTGTATATAGTTTGTATATTTACATATGTATAATATTAAATGTTTTTTCTGCTACAAATACATTAGAATTATACCTTACAAAAATCTTTACAGATCGAGATGGTTGAGACAGAAGTATGAAGTATTGACTACCTGGACAGGTATCTAAACATAGAATGGAGACCTGTTCTCAACTGAAGTGTTTATTTAGATACTTCAAGATTTAGCATATCAGTGTGTTAGGATTAAAACAATTTTTTTGAAATATATTCATCCTTGTTTACTAGATCTTTGAGTTTTACTATGTAGTTTAAGCAGAAACAAAGGTTATACATGACCTGTTCCTTGAAGGTGGCATTCTCCATACGTATTGTCAATATTTACAGCAGCAGTTTTTAATAATATCAGCACTAAGCCCTTTATTTTTTTTGAATGTCAGGTTTGTCTTTTTTACTCTTTTTTAAGCCCTCTATTTAAACCTGACTTTCTATAGGAAAATATGCTGCTCCTCCATAAGTGCTATACAAACTAAAATTTAAAAATATCTTTTGATACATGTAGTAGTAAAAAGGAAAATGAACAGAAGGATGAAGAAAACAGTGAAAAGTGATAGGTTGAAAAAGAATAAATGAAAGAAAGACAGGAAGATTGCATAAAAATTGTTCATTTCTACTGATTTGATACATTTCTTAAATATTTTTTGGCTATTTCTCAATCCTGTAATATTATCTTTTCTTGGCTGCAATTAATGGCATTTTTTTTTTCATTGAGCCCAGCCAATCAATCCCATCTCCCATATATCTAAATTCCTATCAACCTTTCCATGACACTCTGGAGTAGAAATCAGATTGTTTATAAAAAAATATATGTTCAGAAGTTTTGAAATGTAGAAAGTCAGAGATCCATGAAACAGTGATATTTAGCTTTCCAGATCAGGATAGACATCAGAAATGTTTACAAATATGAAAAGTTCTGCCATGAGGAAGAATAGCTTAATTTACAATATATGATTTCAAAGTCAAGACATATTGTGTCATAGATATGGTAGATTTTGTAGCTGGGGTCATCTTTTTTGAAAGCTAATAGCCACATGCTGTGAGAACACAGACACACTCTACATCAGTTCCATCTATCACTTCACTTTCACCTAGTAGATGAAAGAAAGCTGGATGTGAATAATTAATCGTGATGCTCCTAAGAACTTCCTCTGAACCAGTGAACCAAAATACCTAAGACAGAATTTAGTCCATGGTCCCAGTGGTAGTGTGACAGTTCCTTTATAATCATACCATTACTACAGAATAAGTGGTCCTACTCCATTCGTGACTATCCTAGCATTCTTATAAAAATATTATTCTTCTGAGAACTACTTTCTCTCATTCTTATATAAAGCTAAGTTAAATAATCTTACTAGCAAAAATATCAAGCAAATGATTATGTAAACTGGATTTTCTTGCTTCTTCCTGGAAAGAAGATGATGATAAATTGCACAATGCACACGGAGAAAAGAATCAGTGAAATGTTATTAATAAATCAAAATTTCAATCAAAGATGAATAACATTTGATACACTTCAGCCATAACCATGGGGTCCATGGCTTATTCTAATGAATTCACTTGGTGCTCTTTGTAAATGTGATTATTCTATTCCCAAGATTCTTTTACCATGTTTTAGAAGGGATTGAGGCAGTTCAAACTTGTAAATAATTTTATTTAGTAATATGTAATTGAATAACAAGTTTCACTTGCAGAGTTCCTAAAACTCAATTTTCTATTCACCTGAATAACTCAGAGAATCAAAGTTTAATGATTTCAGTGGCTTTAATTAGCTGAAATCTAGCTGTCTAATTGTAGAAGAAATAGAAATTTAAGTGAGCTTGAAACACTGTATTACATTTAATGAATTATAATTTTTTCATAACTTCTACTGTTGGTCATGTGGCAGCAAAAATCATGTACACATCCTTTTCTGTTGGTTTTGTATACTTACATACATACATACATACACACAAACATAGTTATATACACATATACACAAGACACATACTATAGTATAGATAGATGATACAGCAATAAATACAGAATAGATGTAAACCTCTAAGTGCTGTGTGGATGAGTAGAGGCTTATCTTTTAGTTCAGGAGTTTTACTTCTAAGGCAAATCTTAAATGTATAATTCAGAGTGAATATAAATATGACTATATAAGCATAACAAATAATAGTTCAAAAATTGACAATAGTCGAAAAGAAGGCATATATGCGCATGTGTGTGTATTCACATCAGTGCAGATTTTAATAAACATGCTCTCACTACCAGATATTATAGAGTCAATTAATTCATAATCATCTAGACAAATGAAAAAGGTTTTGGTATATTAAACAAAATTATAGTGCAAAATATAGTATGAAATACAGACAGGGACTAATTTACTTGTATTTTGTAACTTTACATTAAGAAATTGTCTTTTCAGTAGAGAAATTAGTCTCAAACCAAGCAAGAAACTACCTCCCTGCAGGATAGGGTTTTATAGTTCTAGAACTTGCTCTGCAGGCGCCTGGGAAATAAAAGACATCAATGATCTTACCCAATACTGGATCAATCATGCTGCAATATTGAGCTGTTAGGCAATAAATGATCAATGTATATGTGTAATAGTGTAATAGTGGCATAATGGTTAGGGGATAATTGTTTTTGAGTTGTTTTTGAGGTCTACTTCACAGAAGGAAAATTGATGCGTGGTACTGTAAAATCCTAACCAAAAGCTTGGGCTCAGGATGTCATAGGCTCTAGAGTAGAACTTGTTATTTTGCTAAATGGCCAAGCTGTAAAATGACCTTTAAAGTGTTTGTGTTTATGTTTATATCCAAAGACCCGTGCTGCTCTCAGCCTTGGTCAAGGAAACCTCGTTTTGCCTTGGGCAGCAGCCAGTGGAAAGATAAACAACGGGTCAACATGCTGAGAATAAGAGTCAAAGCTCAGCCTTGGACCGGTCCTGGCCTTAACCCTATCAAGGCTCGAAGAACATAGTGAAAGAGGAGGCTGAAAGAATGTAAGAGCTGGAGAATAGGTAAGAGTACTACCAAATTCGCCGGTGGAGGGATATGATAAGACTACTGCAGTCATGGTAATGCAAACTGCATAAGACCTATACAAGATCAAGCTAGCCAAAGTCCCATCATAGGTGGGGTGGGTGATTTCTAGATCTCACTCAACACTAAGGAGCTGCAGGCAGGGGAGACGGAAGAATCGTTTTTCATTTGAGATGCAGCCACTGCTGCAAAGCACCCATGGGTGGTTCCACACTCATGCACTCAAGGGTGTCAATAACTGAACTTAATAGGTTATGACGGAAAAAAAAAAAAAAGACTTGAAGTTGGAAAGGGAGCGTGTTGGGTATATATGTCTATTGGAGTGAGAAATTGGGAGGTAAATATGATCGTATTTCATTGTATCTGTGTATACATTTCTCAAAAATAAAAAGGAAGTTGTCATTTCAATAAAAAGTAGAAATAGAACACAAACTTAGCATAAGACATAAATAAGGTTGATGAAATTAGCAATGAAATGTGAAGTTTTCTCTGTGGTTTTTCCACAGTTCTGAAACATCACATATTCTATCTTTATGTTTGCAAGGCTTATTTTCCTATCTCTCTCTCTCTCTCTCTCTCTCTCTCTCTCTCTCTCTCTCTCTCTTCTGTCTGTGTGTGTGTATGTGTGTGTGCATATTATTACACTGAGGCATGATTAAGAACAATTTTACTATATAATTTAGAATTTCTAAGTACTGTGTTAAGAAAATTACCTAGTCAGATGCTGATTAATGAAATCATAGTTAGAGAAAAACAATCAAAGGTTTCAAAGGAAAGTGGGACCTCTTCCATAGTAGAGAATAGGGAAGGATGTGCTCTTTCCCTGTGGATCTAAAACTAAGTGAGACAAACTTCTTGCTTACGGTAGTTAATTAGAATTACCTGGTACTCTACACTGATGGATCTTCCCTTAGTCCCTTGGTTCTTAACAAATAAAAATCCATTTCCCTAGGCTGACCCATTAATTGAAGTCATTCTTTTGGTTTTGTTTTGCATTTTTTTTTAACACATGCAATTTTGTCACTGTAAATTTTAATTTCCCAAGTGGCAAAACATTTTGAGCATCTCTAAGGTTCTTGGTCCTCAGGCTCAGCCACAGAGGGATGGCTGTGGGGCCATCCTTCCCTTAGAGGTCTGTGGAGGCCTTTCTAATTAGCCTTTGCCAAATGTCCTTTCAACCTCAAAAGATTTAAGAAGGTTAATCACGTACCAGCAATTGCATTATTACGATGATTGAAAGCAGAGACCACAGATAGATAAGGTAGCCATTGTAAGTTAACAGAGACATAGTTGGTCTGCCTGGTGATTGTGCCAAATTTTGATGTGAGGTTTTTAGCTTCAGTTACTTATGTTTGCTTATTATATCTTTAATTATCCTTAAAGAGATTTTTCTATATTGAAGGCAGATTTAGAAATATCTCTCAAGAGATAACAAGTTCTCATAGAGATTTGATGACATTCGTTAAAGAGAATGGCTGACTTTGCAAAAAAAAAGTGAAATAAAATCACTTGAACTCACTGCCTCATTGTTGCAATATTTTCCTATATTTTTTTCTTTACTGTTTGAGCTCAGAGTTTTATGGTTCATTTAAAAATACTTTAGCTTTATTTGTTTTATATGAATAGGTACATCAATATTTTGTTTTCATTTCTGTGTTGTGCCATGTGTATACCTGATGCCCACAGAGGTAATAAGAGTGCATGGGATGCCCTGGACCTGGAGTTAAGGATAGCTGTATTCCATCAAATAAGTGGTGGGAATCAAATCCTCTCTAAAATCACCAAATATTCTTACTCACTGAGCTCACTCTCCCATCCCAGATTTATGATATTTCATGTAAACTCTTTTTATTGGCTTTTGTAATGGAAGTATTGGTTTCTTTGTAAACTCAGTTATGTTATGTAAATATGTTTTTGTTTTAATCTCAAGTGTGAAATGTTTGTTAGCACTCTAGCTTGTCCCCAGCTGTTAATTTTCTTCCAGGGTGCAGCACAGAGAGGGTCATGGTCTAGAACCCTGAGGGTATAAATTTGAGAGTCTTTGAGAGTGGAGCAAGAGAAGATATGTCATGCAGTGTTGATATGTGGCATGTAGTAGTTTGGAGAAACCAAAGACATAGGTGGGGGGGGGTGGTTTGAAACAGACAGGTGGAGAGAAACACTTCGAGATGAAGCAGACTTGGATGAGACTGATGGCTTCCTCTGCTGTTGATGGAGATTGGTACAGCCGTTAAAAAACAGCTGGACCTTAAACTGCCTGGAGAAATAAAGAGGTCCTCTCTCCCCACTAACCTTCTTTCTCCTGTATGGCATTGGGAGGTTGGAAGCGAGGTTGAGGTCTAAACACCCCAAGTAAAGTAGAGTTTTAAAAAACTCTACAGAGCACTACAGAGTTCCACAATTTGGATCCACTGTTTTGTTTAATTTGCAATAGCAAATCTCATGCAGATCCTTTTTGCATATTAAAATAAAAATATGACACAAATGCCTCCATGTCTAACAATCTTTTTTTTTAAATTACATACAATAATGTATTTGTGTATTACTTCTTTTGATACTGATAAATTAATCTGATTTGAAAATATTAATTTGTGAGACTCGATGACTTAGAATATAATACAAATAAAATTTAAAATAGTGCATGTATTTTTTCTTTTTTTATTACTTTATTTTTTTTAATTTTTTTATCTGTTACATTTTATTAACTCTGTATCCCAGCCGTGTCCCAATCCCTCATTCCCTCCCAGTCCCTTCCTCCCTCCCTCATCTCAGCTTCATATGGAGAAACAAAAAACCCAGAATCTCCAAAACTATCCTGTACAACAACAGATCATCTGGAGGTATCTCCATTCCTGATCTCAAGCTGTACTACAGGGCAACAGTAATAAAAACTGCATGGTATTGGCATAGAAAGAGAAAGGAGGATCAATGGAACCGCATAGAAGACCCAGAAATAAATCCACACACCTATGAATACTCGATATTTGACAAAGAAGCCAAATCCATTCAATGGAAAAAAGACAGCATCTTCAACAAATGGTGCTGGACCAACTGGATGTCTACATGCAGAAAAATGAAAATAGATCCATATTTATCACCCTGCACAAATCTAACAATATTTAGGGATAGAAATTGATCATATCCTTTAGCAGGACATAACATTTTCTTGCCATTGTCCAAATTATTCAGTGTTCTTAAAGTTTTGCTGAAAGTAAAACAATATCCGAGCTGGGAACACTTTTGTTTCTATGAATCCTAAAATAAATAAGTTCTCTCTGTTCCCTAGAAATTCAGTTACATTTCTCTTATTTGATTTTTGCAAAGGAATTTGAGATAACTTTGGCTTTTTAAAAATTCTCAGCACTTTCTACTAAGCCTGAAATATATAATAAATATGCTAGTTTATTGGGAAAGCAAAATAGTGCATTCACTTCAGTGTTCTTGAGTTGATGCAGTCTGCATTTCACATTTATTAGCTTAATTTTGTTGTCAGCTTTCTTACTATAACGTTATATTTCCCATGAGTTCACATGAGATTTTACTATCATTTGTTTAGCCTCCTTATTACTGAGTATTTCATTTTTATCAGCTATTTATTTAAGCTTTTCACCATACCCAATTGATCCGAATAAATTGGTTGGATGTGTGCTTTCTCTTTATAACAAAAATCAGCTTTTGATGAGAGTATTTACATCATATTTTATATAATATCAAAGAAATCCAATTTTTAGAGAATGACCTTGATTTGCTTTCCCTGATCTTTTGTAGCAGATAAAGTGAAAGGCAAAAAGAGGGACAATTGTGTGCAATTCCACTCTAATAGTCACTATCTTCAAAGAAATTTTTTTTTGATTCTTTTAAAAAATAAGGTAAGATCAACCTTGCTATTAATTTAAAAACTGATTTCTGAATTATGGTACCTCACTACATTCTCTGCAATTTGGAGATATGGAGAACCAGAATCTGAGCATCCCTTGTTAGGAACCTGGAAAATATTTAAGTTATGGTAGTCATTCCTGCATTTAGAGAAACTGACTTCACAGTAAGAGTATGCGATCTTACTGCTTATCATATTTGATAAGCTTCCCTATAATGGCTGCCAATTTTGTTGAACTAATACATGGTCATACTATCTTTTTTTTTTCCCCAGTGATTGTCATTGCTCCAGACAACAATTTCCATTCCATTCCATGAGCTGGAAAGCAGAAGTAAAGATGACATGAAACAGGCAACTCATTTTACACATGTGGAGCGAGATGAAATGATACTTCATTACAACAAGAAGTTCGTCTCTGAGGGTATTAGTTATGGTAGAATGACACAGTTTAATAATTGACACATACGTTCTTGTTGGGATACTTAGAAAATTCATGCTGAAAGAAATGTCACATTATATGACATTATAGTCACGCACAGTAAACAGGTACCTGAACGCAGGTGATTGGCATAAGGCAGTGAACTGAGAGACAGATACAAATGACCGCCTAGACCCGCAATGGTCCTATAGCATCTGCATCTTGCTTGGCAAATTCAGAGGAAATGATGAGCATAGGGAGAAAAACGTGAGGCAAAAGGAGCAAGGCACTGGGTTGTACTAGAATAATAAATTCACCAACTTAGTAACTAGATAGAGAAGACTTAAAACATCATTTAGAGAGGAGATAAGTTCACAGGTAGGCAAGCAGTGTCAACTCTGAAGGTGAACAAGGAGTGGTGAACGAATAATAAAGAATAAAAGACAGGATCAAAATAATGTGAGGATGATGAGGAACACAGTTATAATTTGTTGCACTCTGCTTCAGAATGACAGCTGAATTATTTAACTGTTCAGCAGTATGAGAACCATTCGTGCAATGACAAAAGTGGGTCAGAGGCTGAGTGGGACCATGACACACCAGAGGAGAGTATTGGAAACACAGCAAGGACGTGAGCCACACTTCTTTTTATGTATACCTTAGGTTCTCCATAGTCCTTCTATCTGCTGCCTACCTACTTAGGGATGATGGATGATATTGGATCTTGAGTTAGATACTGTACACCAGGTGTTCATATTATTAACAAAAGCGCATCCTATCCATTGCCTGAAATGTGCCCTTGTGTTTGTTGATCACTCTGCTTTAAGTAGGAATGCTGGTTGCAGTACCTAAAATGTGTGTGTGAAAATTTCAATCAAGAACACAAGAATAGAACATAACACTATGGGTGTCTCTTCAATTAGAGATCATATCAACAGAAAAGACCAGTGACTGAACCAAAGCTCTCCATTACAGTTCTAAATATCTCATTCCATCCTTACAACAACCAGTCTAAAGAATATTGTTGTCATTTTCATTTTTTTTCTAGAGAAAATAACTTGCTTAAGATTAAATAACACACTGATGGGAGCTAGTTTGGAATATAAAGGTTCTATCTTCAGGATCTATGAGCTTTTAATCAATAACCAAACTATACTCTAAACTATTTAACTAAGAATTTGATGTTGAAAAATTATAGCCCAGATAGGAAAATATACTTCAGGTACTGGTCATAAATCCTCAAAGATCTAAAGATTATCACCTCAATTGTTATTTGACCTTGAGAAATGTGGGCTGATTATATATTATAAAAAAAAAAGATTCATTTTCTCATTCTGAACAGACTCCGTGTTCACTGTTTAAAATAAATTAAAATATTATCTTCGGTTTATTTAAAGTGATACAAGGTTTATTTTGTCTATATTTATATGAATGTTCTGTAGACCAGAAACAATCACCTGGATAATTTAGGGGGTGGACTTTTTTTTTTTTCTGCTTAACTAATTAATCCAATAAAGCTAATACCAATTGCAATGCTTTACTTCTATTGTTTGAAGTCACAAGTCACGTTTGTTTTTGTTGGTTTCTCCTGGGCAGATGAGAGCAGGAGTGTATTTGATCTTTATCTCATTATTCAGTTGTAGTCAATTCTGGTCAGCAGTAAGCAGCAGGCATAATAGCAGGAGTGAATACGTGGCCCATTGCTACTGCTAAAGCCTTTTACTGGGATCAGCTCACACTGAGAAACAACAGCAAGACTCCAACTGGCTACAAAGTAGGTTTCAAATGAAAACTCATTATTCTCCAAAATGTAGCTCAAGGAGTAGAGAGCTATCCTGAAGAGGCTAGAGAGAAGTTCACCTAATTATCTGTTACATTGTATCGTCCTTCCTCTCTTCTTTAATTTAAGCTCTTAAATTAATCTTTTGAAATGATGACAATGTGAATATTTTTTGATCAGAGATATAATCATCCACAGAATTTTAACAGGCAGGAGTAAAGGATAAACTGTCATGGAGAAATCTTCCTTATGAAAAGTTCTAGCTGAGGAATAGTCCCATAGCATGGAGAGAGTTACCATAAAAGGCATCTGAAAACACAGTGACATGGTCTGTCTGCAGTCATACACTTCAGGAGGGATCTATTGTCTCAGAAGCTGTACATGAAGTCCAAAACACTAAAGAAAGTTTGAAAAACAATGAAATAAGGTGTGGTGGGTGGAGTAGTGGGGAGAGAGGGAGGAGAGGAGACCAGCTCTCTGGTTTGATGATTAAGTCAATTGTGCTGGGTGAAAAACAGATTCAACATTCTTAGCATGAGTCAGGTCCTTCTCTTCAGCCCTATTTTAGTGTTTTGGAGAAGATTACATATTTGCCTAGCTAAATCTTGTGGCCCTCACGTTCACTAAACTCACAGCATGTGTTGATTCATATTGAGAAGTGTTGACCACAGTTTTCCTGAATGTAGAGCACGTTTCAGTTTTTTTTTTTTTTTCTGACAATTCAGAGCTAACACATATCTGCCATCTTAGACATAGTTAGTGCAATGGCACCCTTTCAGCTACTCAACCATCATCTCCAGCAAAAAGTGACCTGTCTAGACTGCCCCACTAGGTGGTCCTATTGTAGATATAAATCCACATAGCCTCCAACTGGGAGAGTGACCCAGAACAGCTCTCTGCTGTCTGATCACTTCATGAAAGAAAAAGCCCTCACAGAGGGTACCTGCTGACCTGTGAGTCTCTGCGAAGCTTTCCAGGGCTTCAGAACTTCTCTGGGGGTCAGGAGAAAAAAAAAAATTGAAGGTAGGAAAAATTTCAAAAATATATTGTGTATTCTTCGTAAGTAGAGAAAGCTGTAACCCAGAGCAGAGTGTGGCAGTGTCTGCCTGCAGGTGCTAAGGTATAGCAGGCAGATACGTTTCAAAAATTCACCAGAGCCTAATGGACACGTGTTACACAGTTGCACATGTAACAATGCAACCCATCACTACTTGCAGGTAGAGTGTTGTAAGTGTTCTTACAATCCAAGATCTATGATATAGTGCTTGAAGCAAAAATCCCAAGAAAGTCCTGGTAGAATTGGGAGTAGGCAAACTTAATGTTTGATTTTAGTTTTGTATGACTCTGTGCTTTTAAAGGTGATTGAACTACACAATGGCAAGCCAGGAAATAGGGTGGACATACATCAAACAGCCGCTAGTGTAATGCGCATTTGCAATATCTTTCAGAGCCCTCTTATGGACATCCTAAGTTCTTTCTGTATTGCCTGTATCATCATTAGATCACTTTCAATTTCTAACCTTTGAAAATTGCACTTCTATCTAGTACATTTTTTGAGTCTTTTAAGAAAAAATTTGAAAAGAAACTACAGATCACATCAGAAAGCATATTTAAAATTTGCAGGCAAATGGTGGGAACAAGAGAAGATCACCTTGAGTGATGTAACCCAGAAGCAGAAAGATATACATGGTATATACTCACTCATAAGTGGATATTAGCCATATAACAATAGGATAAACATACTAAAATCTATACTCCTAAAGAAGCTGAACAAGGAGGACCCTAGGGAAGATGCTCAATCCTCCTTCAGAAGGACAAACATGATAGATATTTACGAAGGAGAAGACAGGTAACAGGACAGGAGCCTAGCAAAGAGGGGCTCTTAAAGATTCTACTGATTGACGTATCAAAGCAGAGGCTGAGAATCATAGGTAAACTTTGGGCAGAGGGCATGAAATTTTAAGAAAGAAGGGAGAGATAGAAAGACCTGGAGCTTTTGCATTTCCCTGATGGCTAATGAGGTTGAGCATTTCTTTAAGTGTTTCTCTGCCGTTCGATATTCCTCTATTGAGAATTCTCTTTTTAGCTCTGCTCCCCATTTTTAAATGGATTACTTGGTTTGTTGCTTTTCAGCTTCTTTAGTTCTTTATATATACTGGATATTAACCCTCTGTCAGATAAAGAGTTGGTGAAGATTCTTTCCCAATCTGTAGGCATTCGTTTGTTTTGATGACAGTGTTCTTTGCTTTACGTTTCATGAGGTCCCATTTATTGATTGTTGCTCTTAGAGCCTGTGCTGTTGGTGTTCTGTTCAGGAAGTCGTCTCCTGTGCCAATGAGTTCAAGGGTTTCCCTCACTTTCTCTTCTAACTGATTTAATGTGTCTGGTTTTATGTTGAGGTCTTTTATCCGCTTGGACTTTAGTTTTGTGCAGGGTGATAAATAAGGATCTATTTGCGTTTTTCTATATGTAGATATCTAGTTAGACCAGCACCATTTGTTGAAGATGCTATCTTTTTTCCACTGTATGGTTTTGGCATCTTTGTCAAAGATCAGGTTACCATAAGTGTGTGGGTTTATTTCTGGGTCTTCTGTTAACTTCCATTGATCCACCATTCTGTTTCTATGCCAGTAGCATGCAAATCAAAACGACCCTGAGATTTCACCTTACACCTATCAGAATGGCCAAGATGAAAAACTCAAGTGACAACACATGCTGGTGAGTCTGTAGAGAAAGGGGAACCCTCCTCCACTGCTGGTGGGAATGTAAACTTGTACAACCACTCTGGAAATCAATCTGGCACTTCCTCAGACAACTAGAAATAGCACTTCCTCAAGATCGAGCCATACCACTCCTAGGCATATATCCAAAATAGGCTCAAGTACACAATAAGGACATTTGCTCAACCATGTTTGTAGCAGCTTTATTTGTAATAGCCAGAAGCTGGAAACAGCCCAGATGCCCCTCAACTGAAGAATGGATGCAAAAATTGTAGTACATCTACACAATGAAGCATTACTCTGCAATGAAAAATGAGGAAATCATGACATTTGCAGGTAAATCATGGGACCTGGAAAGGGTCATCCTGAGTGAGCTGTCCCAGAAGCAGAAAGACACACACAGTATATACTCACTCATATAGACCTATAACATAGGATAAACCTACTAAAATCTGTATATCTAAAGAAACTAATCCACAGGGAAGATCCTGACTAAAATGCTCAATCCCCATCCTGAAAGGCAAAGAGGATGGACATCAGAACAAAACAGCAAACAAGTTAGGAACCAGCCATAGAGGGGTTCTGAAAGGCTCTGTCCTGCAGACTATCAAAGCAGATGCTGAGACTTATGGCCAACTGTTGGGCAGAGTGCATGGAATCTTATGAAAGAAGTGGGAAATAGTAAGATCTGGAGAGGTCAAGACCTCACAAGGAGAGCAATAGAACCAGAAAGTTTGAACACAGGGGTCTTCCCAGAGACTCATATTCCAACCAAGTACCAGGCATGGAGATAACCTAGAAGCCCTGCACAGATGTAGCCCATGGCAGTTCAGTGTCCAAGTGGGTTACATAGTAATGAGAAGAGGGACTGCCTGTGACATAAACTGATTGGCCTGCTCTTTGATCACCTCCCCCTGAGGGGGGAGCAGCCTTACCAGGCCACATAAGATAACAATGCATCCACTCCTGATGTGATCTGATAGACTAAGATCAGAAGGAAGGAGAGGGGGACCTCCTCTATCAGGGGACTTGGGGAGGGGCATGCATGAAGGAGAAGGGAAAGTGGGATTGAGAGGGAAGGGTGGAGGGGTTTATGGGGGATACAAAGTGAATAAAGTGTAATTAATTAAAAAAAAGAAAGAAAGACCTGGAGGGTGCAAGAGCTCCCCAAAGGAGACCATCAGAGCCCCCCCCCAAAAAAAAGTCACTGGATGCCCTGCAGAGACTGATACCCCAACCCAAGGACAATGCATGGAAAGGACCTAAACTCCAACTCAGATGTAGCCCATAGACTCAGTGTCTAAGAAGTTCCCTAGTAAGGGGACAAGGAGCTTTCTCTGACATGAACTCAGTGTCCTGCTCTTTGAATACCCCTCCCTAAGGAGTGCAGCCTTACCAGGCCACAGGGTAAGACAATGCAACCAGTCCTGATGAGACCTGATAGGCTAGGGTCAAATAGAAGGGGAGGAGGACCTCCTCTATCAGTGGAAGAGGGTAGAGGCTTGGAGAGAAAAGGGAGAGAGGGTGGGATTGGGAGGAGATGAGGGAGGAGGCCACAGCTGGGATATAAATTGAATAAATAGTAAGAAATTATAATAAAAAAAGAAATAAGAAAAAACAACTTTAGCTGCACTTACAGGTGAAAAGCAAAAACAAAGAGCTTCTGATCCTGAAGTGGTGACATGGTTGGGATGGAGTGTTGATTTTAGACAAGGGAATAAATGATGAACACATTTTGAGTCCTTGAATTTCTAACTGCTGGAGCTCCCACTGCCCTGCCATTACATAAAATGAGGAGATTGGCAATATCTGCCCAAATTATTGCAGAGTTATTTTGATAATTGGACAAGACACGAACACCCTTTCCAAACCTAAATGTGTATGAAAGTAGCAGTTCTATTTGGTGCTCATTTACATCTGCACTTACATTTATTTGTCTTCTCTTTCAAAGAAAATACTAGAAGAAAATGTTGGAAATTTAGGTTATTTCTGAAAGGCCGTAGCCATATAAAAGAGGTGTGCAGAGTGAAGACAAAGTATTTTACACAGTGTGAGTAACCACGTGACCATCCTTGGAATTCTTTCCTTTCTACAGTTATTGTTGACAAAATCAGAGTGTATAAAAGCAGCCAACCAATCAATCAACGAAGCAACCAACCAACCAAGCACAACAACAAATACATTGTAATAAATAAAAACGTCCCCCAATTTTCCCATCACTTTTTATTGAACTATATAAGTTATATACTGTTAGTTGACTAGTATTGTCAGGTAAATATGTTGCCAGGGGCATGGTTCATGGCTATGCAGATGGACAACCTAGACGAGCAAGGCCTTTGGGGACCCAAAGACAGGATTATCATGCTTGACATTTTCCCTCTTCTTGGGGTTGTGGTAGATTTCTTATAGAATTTCAACCATACTATGAATCTCGGTTGAATGTCACCTCCTCCATGTAAGCTTCTATAAAAAAAAAAAACCTAGCCTTCTGGTTTCTGAATTTCCTTGTCATTTTGCCACCAACTTTTTCTTGGTGTTTAACTTAGTCTATGCTTTTGTACCATCTTTAGGAGTAGAAACTTTGTTGCTCTCTCTGCCTCTTTTTTTTTTGTCTTAGTTTAACACATGGTAATTGATGAATAATGTATGAATACAAACATAAAAATATAAATGCCTGTTGGCTTTGATTTTGTTGTTACACCAGTGCCAGGAGATGCTAAAGTCCCTCTCCTTAGGCCAAGCTCTTTTCAGGACTTCAGCCAGCTCTAATTAGAGTTCAGGCAAGACAATTTTAACAATGGCTCGAGCAAGCATGAATGTCTGCTTTTCCAAAATGCTCAGAAGCCTGAATAGTCAAGTACTTAGGTACCTGACTTACTCATTTTGAGCTTTAGTCTCTTCTCTTTCTCTTACATTTCCCATTAGTTCTGCACAGGTTTTCTTTATTCACTGCCATGCCTTTATTACAAGGGATAAAGATATGTTGATTGATTATGAAGCCCTCAGTGCTGAGTTCTCCACCTTGGTTCTCCTTACTGAGATATTGCAACTTGCCTGCACTGTACTAAAATCATGCTCTAACCTGTTTCCATGTGCTAATGACCAGTAGTTTTCCAGAGTGATTTTTTGAATTCAAAATGACCAGAACATAATTTTGTACATATGTATGAGAAACAGAAAGAATAATTCACCAATGGGTCATATGTGAGTGTATGTGTGTGTGTGTGTGTGTGTGTGTGTGTGTGTGTGTGTATGTGTGCATAACCCAGAAGGCAGACTGCACAGGGATTTATGTGCAGAAAAGTATAGTATGTGGGATATTGAAGATGAGACTTCCAACAACAATATCTGCTACACATTATTCCTTTTAATTATATAGGTAAACTTATCATTTTTCACCTTTGGAAGAAGAGGACTTTTTTATTTATCTAGATTGGATATCCCATGTATCACTGGTATCTACCTATAGAGTCCTCAGGAAAATTCAACCTATTCTTTATACTCTGCATCTCACATCATGGCTCTTAGATGCAACATTCTCTGCCACAGTTTAAAGTGATTTAAATTTGTGATTAACCCATTAAAAGCCTAATAAAACTGACTTTCATTGTCTACCTTCTTCTTCTCTCCAAATCTTGACATTTCTTCTATGTACTGGAAAAATCTTTTTTAGAAGACAGAGATGCTTTGGTGAGGCAATGGAATGGATGACAATCATAGTGTCACTCAGGGGTCACTTTTCCACTGCTTTATCAATATATAAATTCATGGCTATGAGAATGATACTTTTCTTTAAAAAATTATTTTTTTTTTTAGGAAATGACAGCATGATTTAATTAAATGAGCCTGTGGGCAAGGTTCTGTCACTAGTTTTGTTTTCTAAAGAAGCTGGCACATCCTAGCACCACTTGTGTGTACCTCACCATTTTTATGTATGCATCTTGCAGATGAAGGACTGTAGGCCATCAAGGCAGACATGGGACCCTTGACATGCTCTGTCTCAGGAATAAAGCTGCAGCAAAATTCTACCCAGATCTGGCAGATACAAAACTGGCCCGAGATTTGGGTTTCTACCACCAATGAACTACGCAGGCTACAAAGGCTCTTCTCCTAGTATTTGAAAAACAAGGCTAATTAGATTCTGTAGTCTTCCCTCACTAGAATATCTGGAAATTAATGCCCTAATATACTCAATTTGCTTTGTCCCCATGACACAAAGTGTGAGCAGAGTACAACGAATAATTCTGTCCACTTCGTTCCTGAAGCTCTGACTTTCTTTATCTTCTTCCTTCCTTTTTTTTTTTTTTCAATCTGTCCACAATGAAAAACTAGTTAATTCTCCTGACATGGAACAGAGTGCTTCTGTCTGCCATAGTCTGATTCATACCAGAGCCGTTTTCAGTGAAAAGAAATTAAGCAGTGGCTCTAGCTCACACAGCAGCTCGCCTTGCTCCCCATATTCATCTTCTTTTTTATCATGGTTGTTACAGAAAAGATTAGAGCATTGCATCCGACTTGGCCTTTACACAGCCAACTTTTTCTCTGTGTTGTCTTCCAAACCCATTTTCTCTGAGACCATGGATACGAAATTAGACCAGGCAAGTCAGGCAACCCTTAAGTGCTGGAGATACAACTTCATGGTAGAATGCCTGTCTGGAGTTTGCAAAGCCCTAGCCTAACTCTCCTAACACCACAATAAATATTAAAAATGTCTCATGTATATATGCTAGATGCCAACTGATACATAAAACTATACTTCTCTGATAATTGAAAGCATGAATAAGAGAGATAAAAATTTTAAATAAAGTACTTGGATAAGTTAATATTTAAAAAGGAAAGTTGACAAAGAATGACCATGTGGCAGAAAATGGCAGCTACCATCTGGGTTTTGACTGCTAGTGAAAGGTTCAAGATGTTGGGAAGCAGCAGTGACACTGGATTGAAAAGGAGAGCTTTTTAGAAATTAGCAATATTTCAAATTAACTAAATTAAATCAGCAAATAACTGCATTCTCATTGTTACCATATCTCATTAATGCTGATATCTTGTTTCCTGTGAATTTCAATGAATTCCATGGAACCTAAGCTATGACCAAGAGCTATGACTAACTAAGAGCAGGGGTGTTGTTGCCTTCATGCATGTCTGTGGACTACCGCATGCCTGCTAACAAGAAACCAAAGAGGGCATCAGACCCTCTAGAACTGTAGTTACAGATGGATTGAGCACCTATGTAGTTTCTGAGACTGTAACTAGATGCTCCGAAAGAAAACCAGTGTTATTAACTGCTAAATAATAACTCCAACTCCGTCATAACTCTTTTTAAATATTTGTTTCATTTTTGAGATTCTGCCTTCCTTTTCCTCCCTCCAAGTCCTCCCATATATTCCTCTCTGATCCCTTTCAAACTCATTGTCTCTTTATTTCATTAATTTTTACATGCATATATATATTTACATATGTGCTTATATATGTCTAAATATAACTTCCTTGGCACTTATGATGTTACTTGTATGAATGCTTTCAGAGTTGACCATTTGGTATTAGAATAACCAACAGAGGTGCTCTTCCCTGGGGAAGAATATTTCTCCCACTCTCAAAATTCCTTACATGCCTGTAGTTTTTTATGTAGGGTTGATGTCTCCTGGTTTTTAACCCTGTCCGCTTTGGTAGGTCTATTGTTGTTATTCTTGTTCAGCTCAGATTTAGGAGTTATGGTGGTGAGACCATATAGGTACAGCTTCTAACATTACCACAAGGCACATCTTATAACAGACTTCCTGATTCTCTGGCTTTTACATTCGTTCCACCACTGTTCTGCAATGTCACCTGAAATTTAGGAAGGGATATTGCTTTGTTGGTGTAGCTATTGAGATGTGGCTTTACAACACTTCGTTTTAATTGATTGTGTTTTTTGTAAAGGTCTCTGTGGATGGAAAGAAAAGTTGCTTAAGGAGTGGTGAGGAATGCATGTATCTGTGGGTGAAAGAGAGTTATTTATACTGTAGTTAGGAATGTAGTTATGCTGGCTTAGTAAAGCCGTGATTATAGCTCCTCCTCCAAGATCTATGGCTTCACTAGCTATGGATAGCTGGCTAGGTTTCCAGTACCAGGCACAATTACTCTCTTGTTGATTGGGTCTTAATTCAATTACAGGTCATATGGTTACCACCAAGTTAGGAATTCCACAACTGTACTTTTATGGTTAACACAATATGTTGGATATTGTCCTAGTTCACAGATGTCATAGCTGGATAGGAGAAACTATAAAAACATTAAAAAGTTCTACTATTTGCTATTTATTTACTATGGTTGCCCTCCTGCCATTAATTTTTGAAGAAAAAAAAATGGTGTGAATTCTGCCTTTGTCAGAGAACAGGCAGATTTGTGGCTTACAGAAATAATGTATGTCAAGTGATCAAAATCACTACTTAAGATTATCTATTTTTTGTATAAATTGATTTGTGAGGCAACAGTGGTCCCCTCTGAATGTCACCAGTTGGCTAGTCATGCCATAAGATATTCTCACACCTTCAAGTGCTGGGAAGGTGAGACAGTTGTTTCTGACATGTCTCCATCACAATCTGGAAGCGAGTATGAGAGTTTCACAAAGTCACGATTTTAGAAGGCTTTCTGCTGGCAAATCTATGAGCCCATATGGAAAGACAGATTATAGTATTTTATTTTGATTTGGTTTGTTATATTATTATTATTATTATTATTATTATTATTATTAATCTGCTAGAAATTAAGTAAAATCTCCTCCAGAAAAAGTTTGAGACTAACGTTTTGCAATGTCTTTGGAAATCTATCTTAAGAGCAACACTAATTGTAGTCTTCAAGGTTAAAAGTAATACATTCCTCCAAAGGGACTAAGGACATGCAAAAATGACAGTTATGAATAATCTTCCAACTTTGGCTTTTTAAACTGGATTTAGAGTATTAGTTTTCATTTCAGGCCCTCTGGCCATTTACAAATTTGCATAAAGCCTTTCAACACTATTACCTTAGTCAGTAAATTTATGATTTTTTTTTCAATGCTGCTGAACTGCCCCCCCAAATGCTGCAATAAATGAAGGAATGGCATTTTCCATGTATAAAATGTTTACCAAATGTAATTCTTCCTAGAACTTCCAAACTAGTCCAATCTCTGTAAGACTTCTCAAATGTATAGCTTGCTGCTTTACCAAACACATGTGTCGACAATTACCAGCAGCATTAATTGTAAAGTGCTTCATGTGTGCAGTATTTATCTTAGAAAATAGGTAATTATTACCCAGCTTCCTGGGCTTGGGTAATTCATTTCAACCTTTTGGGCCTCAATTTCTTTATTTCAACAAAAAAGATAGTTACTCTGATATCCAATAGTCCTTTAAATTCTAAGGGTTTTTTTTTTCTTATAATGTTTCAATTATGTAGAGAGTAATGAATTCTAATTTAATTTTTTATGAATTGTGTTTTTCTTGAACTAAAGATTGATTGTTTTCAAATATTAAGGTGTTCCTTTTGTTTTCCTCTTGCCAACGGCATCACACAAACAACCTTAGGAAGAAACAACTTATTTTCACAGACATTCATTTAAAAAGCCATCATGAATATGCATAATTAGGATATGGTATTTCCTTTTTTATCAGATCTTTTAATATGTACATATTTATTGCAAGGTTGCAAAAAGTTTCATAAAATAATCAGTCTTGAAAGCTCCACTTGAATGGAAGACAAAACATGATTCCAACAGGATACACTCTGAGTAACTAATATCATATCAAGCATCGATGCATTTGCCTTTTTTGTGTCAATTTGACACAAACTACAGTGATCTGAAAAGAGGAAATTTTTTTTTAATTTTATTTTTTTTCACAATTTATTCATCGTATATCCCAATTGAATCTCCCTCCCTTAACTGTTCCCAATCCCATCTATCATTCCCTTTTCCCACCTATTCCCTTCCCCTCGTCCACTGAGAGGGGTAGATATCCTCCTCTGCCATCTGCCCATAGCTTATCAAGTCTCATCAGGACTGCCTGGATGCACTTCCTCTGTGGCCTGGCAAGACCGCATCGCCAGGGGCAAGTGATCAAAGAACAGGCAACTGAGTTCATGACAAAGGCAACCCATGCTCCCCTTACTTAGGAACTCACATGAAGACTGAGCTGCCAATTGGCTACATCTGATCAGGGGTCTAGGTCCTCTCCATGCATGGTCCTGGATTCGTGCATCAGTCTCTGTAGGACCCTGGAGGCTCAACATTTTCAGCTTTGCTGTTCTCCTTGTGGGGCTCCTGTCCCCTCCATGTCGATCTATAGCTGTGCCCCTCCTTCCATAAGACCCCCTGCACTCTGCCCAAAGTTTGGCTGTGAGTCTCAGCATCTGTAAAGTGGAGCCTTTCAGAGGACCCTCTAGTAGACTCCCATCCTGTTTCCTTTCTTCCACAGCCTCTGGTGTCTATTTAGAATGAGATTTAAGCATCCTCCCTATGGTCCTCCTTAGTATTTGGATTCTTTATGTCTGTAGATTTTAGAATGGCTATCCTATATTACACCGCTAATACCTGCTTAGAAGTGAGTGTATACCATGCCCGTCTTTCTGTTTCTGGGTTACCTCACTCAGGACTAAGAATGCCTCCATAAGATCAGCCACAAGCAGACAAACCTGTAGGGCGTTTTGTTGTTGTTATTGTTATTGTTTTTGTTTTTGTTTTAAATAGTGATTGATTGGGGAGAGCCTAGTTCACTGTGGGTGGTGCCAGCCTTGGCCTGGTGGTCCTGGCTTCTGTAAGAAAGCAAGCAGGCTGAGCAAGCGATGGGGAGCAAGCCTGTAAAGCAGCTTCTTTCCATGGCTTCTTCATCAGATCCCACCTCCAGGTTGCTGTCCCATTTGAGTTCTTACCTCGACTTCCTTCAATGATGGATTATGTATGACATGAAAATATAAGCTAAATAAATCCTTTCCTCCCGTGCTTTTGGTTATGGTGTTTTGGCCTAGCAATAGTAGACCTAACTAAGACAAAGGGCTTTGTTTATACACAGGAGCTATTTTTTTGTGCTCATTTTCCGTTACAAACAAAAAGCGAAGCCACAGTAAAAATCACCCCCAGGAAACCAGATGGCTGCACTTCTTGGTGAATACTTCTTTCTGGGCATTCTTGGCCACACTAATAAGACCCAATGTGATTTTTCTCAAACAGCCTCTAACTCCCAATTTTTGTTTAGGGTCATAAAATTATATGTTTGAACAGATTTTGAAATTATCTATCCAATAAATAAATAAAAGTGCTTGGAATAATTGGATTTTGTCTTGTGCCAGTTTAGACCCTACATACTGGTCATTCCACAGGAAGAAGATCAAAAATTAAACAAGGCTTGAAGTTAGAAAAGCATGACACAGGGGTCCAGCTGGCAGTGAAGAGAGTGGACCTCTCCTGGACTACTGATATCAAGGGAATCAGGACACTTATATGGGTCAGACTCCAGGGCACAAATTCCAACACAAGTTTATAGTAGAGATAATTAGAACCAGTGATACAAAAAGCCCTCAAGATATAGAACATTTATGTATACCATAAAAATGTGTTCCAAAAGTGAGTATAAATTTAACAAATATATATTGAGCTCCTGTTGACAATTTTATCCCAGTTACGTCATGATCAAACACGGATCAGAGAGTTGGGTGTCTCAGGATCTCAGCTCAGTTTTACTTTTAGCTCATTGTGCACCTCACTGCTGTGCAATAAATCAGTACAAATGCTTCTATATATTTTTACCTTCACCTTCATATATTAAGGTATACAAAAAATATATCTTAACCATAAATACTAGTTTGGGAAATATTGAATATAAAGAAGATTTTTGACAGCAAAAAATGTTGCATGTGCAAACAATAATGTAGATTACATAAATATTGTTTACTTTGTGTAGAGTTAGTATTTTAAAAAATTCATATCTTATTACCGGTTTTATGTGGTCAGGCCTGAAATCTCATACATACATTTTTTTGTATATATATATATGGATTGATAACATTGTGTTTATATATTTAGGAAATATAGATATAGATATGACACATATATTGACATTTAAAGAGAGATAGAGACAATGAATGTGAGAGAAAGCAAGGGAGACACATAAAAGGGTTGGAGAAAAAGGGCAGAAGGAGGAAAGTGATGTAATCATATTTTAGTATCATAAAATGAATTTACTGAGAAAAATACTTTGATTCGTATATCAATATTCAATATCATCATTTGAACTAGGTCCACTTTAAAATTTACATCTTCACCTTGTTAAAATTGGCTTCATTGTGGCCAATATGATTCTCTAGAAATTGGACAGCATGTAACTCAGAGACCAAGTGTTTTGTTTGTTCTCATTCCACCATCTATAGTGTCTGAATTCTACAAACGCAGATTATATGTTTACATATGAATTTATTATTAACACAAAATCAAATTTTGTGAGTTTTTTTTTCAGATAAAGATTTCATCAAGAGAATTTTATTTTTCCATCAATTTCCTAGTCAATAATAAATGTTACTGGGTGGTTTTAACTTCTCTGTTACATTTGTTCCAGACATTTCTCGATACTTAATTTTCCTTGGGTCAATTTCTGCAGTTCTTAGTACCGTCATGAGATATTATTCTTGAGATAGTTTTCAATTATAACATGTTTTACTATGTTTAATTTTATTTAATATTACTTCTATGCCTCTTTCTCTTAGTATGTTCCTGCATTTCGTATATGTAACTGCCTGCACTTATGGTGTAGCAAAGAATTGAGGTGCTCATACATCCTCAGGGTCAAAGTAATAAGGTCAGTGTGTTTGTTTTTCATTTAGGAATACATAAACTGGATTTGTTGAGTGTAGCAATTGCAAAGGTGATATGTTATACTGTAGTCTAATAACAATAGACTGAGTGGTGTTTGAGAATCAAGACAATTCCTACTTCTATTTCTACCTTCTGAAAGTTGTGTCTATTGAAGAGAAATTATTTGGCCGATTGCTAAATCAGCTGTGGCTTTCTCAGAAACTGCCCAGATTGAGCCAGTTAAGACACAAAAACATCCTAAAAATTCATTTATACTGTCTTTCCCTGGGAATCAACAAACCCAGGAAGAGCTATATTATGATAAAATGCTGGGGTCAAGCTTGGAAGATTGGGATTTAGGAGACTAAGGAAGAAAACACACTTATACCTAAATATGAAAAATTGGCTGAAGACACACTTCTGTTTAATTTATTTGGAAAAATCAGTGCATAAGAAGTAGAGAAAAGACAATTTGAAATATAAAGGTTGAAAAAAGAAAATGAGACTCAATAAATAAAACAAACTAAGAAAGAAGAAATAAAAAAAAATGTATGACATAAATGAAATTGAGAACTCTGATCTCTAAACTTGATGATAAACTAAAGATACCATATTGGGCCGGAAGAAATAGCTTTCTACTACAAAGATTAGTTATCTTTTGCGATTTTGTTACTTAATAAACATGGGCTTCTTTATTTTCTCCATAATCAACAGTTGAGTTATTCTCTGGGGGTGATAAAACCCACGAATGTTGAAAAAAAAAATGAAGTTCTTCCTGCTTTCTATGATGTGCATGTGTATTTAAAGACAACTCTCTCTCTCTCTCTCTCTCTCTCTCTCTCTCTCTCTCTCTCTGTGTGTGTGTGTGTGTGTGTGTGTGTGTGTGTGTGATATTTTTCAGTGACCTCATGAGAATGTCAAGCATGGGCACACATTGTGCTAGCTGCAGGTGTGCTCAAGTACCCTAGCAAGACATGTTGTCACAAAGGCTTAGCCTGCCAAAAGCAAGCGCATGTTGCCATGTGTCCTGCGATGCGCAGCCTTCATTCTGAAATATGCCATTCATTTCAGATACAGATCAACAACCCGCCCACACAGACCTGCTGTTGCTGTGATACTAACACTGTAAATTATTTACTTCATTTGAGGGAATTTGTCTCTGAGAGGAGTAGGAGAAGGAAATGCATACAAAAACAAATATCCCCATCTGTTAGAAAGCTAGTAGTGAACTATTGTCCATCTTCAAGCACAATCTGCAACAGGTTAAAAGCTATGCAGTGAGACATGAACAAAAACAAAACAAAACAAAAAACCACACACACAACAAAACATTGAACCTACTTCAGTACCTAGCACTTTTTGTCTGCTCAGCCTGAAGATTTCAGAAGGCAGTGTTCATTTGAGGCATCTGAGTTCAGCTGAAAACTAGAACTAAAACTAGAACTAGTTTCTCTAGTTTCTCAGCACAGCATTTTCCGACTATGTAGAGTTTTCGGCATACTGTTCTAATTCCCATTGTCCCTAAATTTTCCTCCGCATGTATAATATCACATAATGGGCTCTGCCCTTGTCCCCAGAAACTTCAGGTTTATCGTAACTAGCTGGCACAATGCCTTCATGTTAATATCTGACAGTTAAATCTGATTTTGAATCTAGGTAGAACACTCTTCATCTTCTTCATGCTCTCTTTCAGAAACAGTACACATTATCAGCATTAGTCCCAAAGAAAACATAAATTTCCTACAGTAAACTTGTGGTGTTCTGGTTGCAATGAGAGGATTTAATCTTTGTACATGAGTCTTCTAATTAAAGATCCCAGTTTCAGGGTTTGTCAGTATTGGCTCCAACATTCAAAGTGCTCATTTCCCCACAGTGACAGTGTTATGAGCCTTGAATAGTTGCTATATCCTCTCATACTAACCATGTTTTAAAAATACAACATGGGCACCGCGTGACCATTTTTCTCTACCAGCAGCCATATTCTATTGCCTGCATTTGGTACCTTCTCAAAAAGAGGAAAACCTGCATTTGAACATGTACTCTTTTGAGGGTACAAAATATGGGTACACATGCCAGCTGCAGGTATATGCAGATACTAGTAACGTTACTAAATACATCTTTTAAAAGTGGGGTAAAGAATAATTTCTTTTTGAATGTATGGCCCCTGATGGATTTTCCATGGTCTAGGTGAAGTACCATACACCCATGTTAATGTGTGTATAGACACACATATATTTGAGTGTGTGTGGGTGTGCTTGTATGATAGCATTTACTGAACATTGTGACTTATCAAAAAGGTGGCATGAGTTTTCATGGCCCAATTTTGGGGGGGATTTGAAAGAAGCTTCAGGGAGAGATGGAGAGTAAATAGGGTCATTTTTAACTATATACATACATGAGATTTTCAATAATAAAATATCATTAATTTTTAATTAAAACTATTGTTCCACCTACGTAAATACACACACAAACTCACACATGCAGGAAGCAGGCAAGCAGGCAGGCAGGCAAGCAGGCAGACAGACAGACACAGAGAGAGAAGGTACTCGTGATCTAATATTTACTGTTATTGAGATAATCATTTTGAGCCAGGTGCAGTGGAACAGGCTTGTGTTCCCAGCACTCTGGGAGCTAGATTCTGGTGGATTTCTGCAAGTTTGAGGACAGCCTGGTGTACAGATTGAGTCCAGGATAGACTGAGTCCAAGACTACATGGAGAAACCCTGCTCCTCCCCCTAAAAAAAAGGTAAATGTTATTTTGATAAGTCCCTTTAATTAAATATTGTATACTTACTATGTCTTCAAGGGAGGTATTGGACTTTTAAAAATAATTACAAATTTAAGCTATTTTTTCCTTAAACCCATGGAATAATAACAATAAAGTGACGTATTCAAAAGGCTTTCTCTCTTTCATGTTAAGTCCCTGGACAGAAAAGTCTGTGTCTCTTGGGGAAAGAGCTTTCACTAGCCAAGTTGCCATGAGACATTGTGTGTTCCCAGTTACATATAGAGGTTTTCCTTTTGAATATGACCTTCCTTCAGAAGCTGTGCCAAGACATAAGCATATCCCTGGCAGAAACTGTCTCACTCATTTCATTTTCATCTTTCACTGTCAAGTTCATCTTAAGAGTTAACCTTCTGAGACTCTTTCAAGGGGCACTTGTGCCCTCCACTCTCAGTGCCTTTGTAAAGTGTTGTGCATCTTTTTTCAAACAAGGGATCTTCTTCATGCTTCCCTAGAGATATGACACCTTTAAAGTTGACCCAAGACGAAAGCAGAAATTCAAAGTTACATAAAATTTCTCTTTATTCACTCTACCCTTCTGGCTTCTGGAGTTTTGACAAAAGAAACAAAAGGAATAAGAATATGACAAAGATTAAAAAGGACCACTTTTTAAGGAGTCAGGAAAAAAATGTTGTAAGGTCACTAAGAATCAGGAGGACAGCGATTACTGACCACCTTCAAAGCTGAGATATCACCCTTGGGACTATATCATTGAGGGTAGGATTGAGGATTTGGGTAGATTGCCTCACTAAAAAGGTACCTCTAGACTTATAAGTTGAATATACTGTTAAAGGTAAACATACACAAAGTTTCAAAACTAGGCTGGAAAAAAGTCTGATGAAATGTGGGAGAACATAAGATGTGTCCACAAAACAAGTATTTTTATGATTATATAGTTTAATTATGAAACAATTCATCACTTACTGGACAGCCTGCCAGCCACCAGTTACTAAAAGTTTAGCAGAGGAGAACTCAGACATGGATTTGTTGAAGATATTTAACTTCTCTAGTGTCATGCATGAGAAAGGAAATAACTGTGTCTGTCCACTAGCACTAAGTCAACGGCCAACACAAATGATCAAATGTAGAACCTACAATTTCTTCTTCTTGATTGGAAGAACCAGTGGAACAAAACTTTGGTAAAAGCATGCTCTTGTCTTGGGAGGATGGGTCACCTAGGAAAACAATTTCAATATTAAGAATATAATATCAGTACTCTCCTTCCCCATTAATAGGTACATTTTGTGGAAATGAAGGGTTTCTGTTTTCACTATCTTAACAGTAACACCATATATGGTTTACTTACTGATGGCAAGCATGCTTTGCTCTTTCAATTCTTTCTTTGGACACAATCCTCACTAAACCTTTCTATGGCTACTTTGACAGATTTTCACAGTGGCAAGAAAAGATTGACAAATCTGAATTAGTGGATTTGTAATGGCAAGCTGGAGATGGGAAGAAAAATTTAATTTTCCCTCAATGATTTTTGCCATTGAAATGACATTTTGAAAATGACAATTTTGTATTATAAAAATAGCATAATACCAATTAAAATTTGAAGAACAAAGAGATATGATACACTTCCACCAGGATAATACTGTCTCATTCCATTCTAGTCCTTTTCAGAGCTGGGTGTGCATGTGTGATTGTATGTTTAAACAGAATTATAAAAATTATATTCAAAATATAGTCGCTTTACCAGATAATATTTTATTTTTAAGTAGTTATTGACTTTTCTTCTCAATATCTCCTTATTACCTTGGATTCAGGAATTTGTGGGCTATTGGATATCAAATCGCTATGGATATAAGAAATGTATTTAGATGTGTGTGCTGAAAATCTTGACACTAACTCACTGAAACTAGATGGTTAGAGAAGCAGAACTTCCCCAGGGACCAAGAGCATCCTCATTAGATTACTGGCCAAATTCTGGAATGGGTCCTGATCTATACTTTCCACCCCTGTCATTTATCATCTCTCATTTAGAGGATGCTAAAGGAAGCAATGCCTTTCACATTACAAACTAGTTTTGCGGTAGCCAAACAATACATCAGAAAAAATAAAAGCTTTTTTGGGCTGTTGCCATATACTATTCTACACATAAAATGCTTCTTAGATAATAGTCAAATGTCTCTCTCTTTCTTTGTGTGTGTGTGTGTGTGTGTGTATCTGTATATGGTTATTACAAAAAACAAGGTTATGCTTTTACAATGTATGAATTCTAATGATTTTTAAAATATTTTTAAAGTATTTTAAATATTCTAAAGTGTTTAAAATATTGTTTAAATTATTTCCAAACTGCTCTTTTTAGCAGCATCAAAGAGAGAATGCTTTTTAAATGAGGGTTTCTGGCTTTGTGTCCCAATTTTCCACCTCTTTCTCTCTCTCCCTCTCTCTGCCTCATTTCTTTCTTTCTTTCTTTCTTTCTTTCTTTTGAAAAAGAAATTTATTGACACACAATGTGGAGGATTCCTTCTTGCCTTAACTTTCTTTGATTTTCTGACAGCTAGTTTGGCCCTCCCTTTAATGGTTTCAAATTGTGTTGTTGTTGTTGTTTTGTTTTGTTTTTGTTGTTGTTTCTTGCTGTCATTAGATTGCATTGCTTCTCTTCATCTAGAGTCATCACTTCTGAACTCAGCCTCGACCCTTGTATTTTAAGGGTAGCTGAAAATAGCCATACCCATGTTCATTTGCAACCAGGTTAGTGAAATATCACTGGAAGTAGTAATTTCCCCCTGCTTGTATTAAGCCAAAGACATTTTAAATAGCAATGTAGAAAATAATTATAATCAGCATTCCTTCATTCAGTACAGAGCTGGGCACTTCTTGTAAACCAGGAATTTCTGAAAGCACTAGAAATCCAATAGTGTGTAATACCAGCAAGGTTTCCCCTCTAAGTCATTCAGAATATGAGAGTGCATTTATCACTCAAGTCACATGGAGAATGTGAAAAATGTAGCCAAGTGCTTACAAAGGCAAGGATAACATGCTATGAAAAATCTATAAACATTTCTTGTTCCACCTATTCAGACAAGTCAAAAATGCCTTCCCCCCAAACAAAGGCTGAACAGAAGATCACATGGTATCTGGAAAATAAAGAACATGAAGGACATGATCCAGAATCTAGGTGGAAGTAACATAACAGGTAAATGTCCAGGACCAGCACTGAGGAAGCCAAGGACGTTGAACTAAAAAGAGTGAAGGTAAAGGGAAGCCTGGCAAGAAGTGGGGGACACTGGCTATTCTGATAGTGTCTGACTATGCAAGTCCCTTTTCCCCACTTAAGAAGCAACATCTATATTCCAGAAGCAACAGTAAAGTATGGATAGGACATTAGCATGATTTGATTTACTTATCAATCACGTTTCAGTTGAGAAGGGAAAGAGATAAGGTAAATTTGTCTACAGCAAGACAGGAGGATTCAGCAGCAGCATAATGGCTTTATTGTTATTCTTGACTCTGTTTGGGACTGATAACCTAACTTTCCTTGAGTGACTCATTTCTGTAGCTCCTCTCATGGGACTAGGGGAATGCTACCCAGGGGACAATAGAGAGCTCTTGTCCTCTTGTTTACTTCTGAATTATTTATGTTATTAAAATGGATGTAGATATGTGAAAGATAGTCTCAGTTCCCTCAGGACTCACTGAAAAGAGACCTGCATCTCCCCGAGATGATCCTCAGCACAGCTGTGTGCTGCCTGGGAACGATTCATGGACAAGGCTGACAGTTACTTGCCACCATGTCCAGCATAACGGGAAGAAAACTTACAAATTACTATGGCAATTCTTCCTGATCTCTTGTCATGGTTCCATATTGTCTCACATTTTTTTCAATCAAAGGCACACACCGTTATTCATGGGAAATGCCATAGTTTCATGAGAGATTACCTTTTCTGCAAAGAAGCATCTGTATAATCATGTCTATAAACTGACTTACTATCCTATTGTTCTTGCGCAGCATGAGCAAATTTACAAATTATCTCTAATTCTTACCTTGCTCTTATCCTTTGTTGGCTACAGCCCAGTTAAAACAGGGCTTGCCAGGAATTAGCTGAACATTTATCTCTTTAGTCTCCCCAATACCTATTTATTAATTCCAATACCAACCAAAAAAAAAAAAAACAAAAAACAAAAACAAACAAACAAACCAGTAGATGTCATCATACATTGTTAGACTTCAAATGCTAAGTCAGTGGACTGAGTATTCCTATACTCTGGACTAGAAAAAATATAGATTTACCCATCAAGACTCAAGCATGGTAGCACTATCCTATGGAAGGCTGAGTTTCTTTTCACCCTTGGCAATATACAGTGAGACTTCAAGTCAATTCCCTCATTAAATATCTTCCATTACTCCTATAAGTTCTATAAGCCCGCATGTTTACCTGTCAAGTTTGGCCATGGTGGGTTCAATATTGAGGAATCCGGTTTGTGGATAAGAAAAGAAAAATGGAGGGAGAAAGAAGATGAGGCAGAAGACAGTGGTACATGATTAATGTCTGATACATATAAAACTATCCAGCTTGGCCAATGCAAGGAGTTTAATCATTCATATGCCTTCTTGAGACCAAATAGCTCCCACTGGAGAAGAACTAAAATAAACCAGATGGTAATGAGAAAGAGAAGTGGGAATTAGAATAAACTTAGGAGGCTACAGTGATCGTAATTTTCATCAAAGCATACTACCACCATTAACAGCGACAAAACAGGGAGAGCACGTGAGGAATTGATTGCTTGGTGTAAAGGCACACTTCTTTTCTCCTTTGGAAAAATAGAACACAAATGAGCGTATGAGGACAAATAGCAACGTTCTGCTAAGGCTGTGGGAGGTTGACATCTTTATTTCAGTTATTTCTCCAAATGAGGTTAAACGGATTGTGATGGTGACAGGTAGCCTAAACATTACACCCATCACCTATTTTTCATATTATTTTCCCCTTTTCTGAAATTTTATTAAAATGAGAAAAACGGTTAGCTACTGTGATCATTAGTTTGCAGAGGCTGGCTTAAGAAACAGATTGCTGGTGCCACAAACATAGGCCAAAGAATTCTGTCATGCAGCCTCTGATGTGGCGTGTCAATTCCCAGGGAATGGCTTATCCTAAATAGTGTTTGCTGTTATTCATAAATATATAATGACAGTCATCCTTAAGCAAACTTCATCCAAATCACTCCATCCTGTGCTAGTAATGACTGTACACCCAGTAAAGAGCTGAGAGGCAGCTGCTCAGAGGCGTTTATAATACTGGGCATTACTCAAATAGGTGTTAACCCTCTGCAGCAAAAGACTGTTCTTTGGAAGAGAAAAGACTACTGTGGATGTCTACATTTCTGACGCTAACGGAGATTACGTAGCAATGAGCCAGGAAACGGAACGAGCTATGAGAAGAGGACATGCTAGATGAGCATCAATGCTTCCTCTAAGCATTAGTGCAGGTTAGAAAGAGAGCTAAAGCATGCTTGTTATTAAAAGGATGCCCACTGATTTACCCCAAGAAGAGAGGTAAATACATGAAAATAAATACTCATTCTAGAGTAATAATTCAATATTAATATCACTGTGAACTTAGGACACTTGCAAAGAAAAGTTTCAAGATGACCGCAAGTTTAATATGTAATAAAAAGAATATATAGAAAGGGCAGAACTGGGGGAAAATAATGGAGGAAGTATGTATTTGTAAATATGAAAATATGCTCAGCAAAAATTTTAAAATTGTATTATAGGAGAACATTGGAATAACAGAGAAATTTTACAAAGATGTAAATACTTGAGAGTATTAGTATATTATAAAAATGGAGATTCATGAGAATATATTTTTGGGACATCTGCTAGGTTCTAAAAAAAAATAAAGCCAAATATACTGATACATTTATTATATGAAATAGCAACAAGGTTCTGATAGAAACAATAACTGCTAACAGTGAAAACTTTTCTGAATATAAGGACAAAGGGGAAATATATGTTTATTTTTTTCTTAAACAACTGGAGTGGAAAATTCAAAATAAGGACTATCTAATTAATAAAAGTATACAAAATATTGAAGAGCTAGGACATTCCAAATTATTATTAAGGAAACCAACAGATGATTATCTCCAGGAATGCTACCTCCATGCTATGATACTCTAAAGAGTATTAAATTAGTACCCAAATAACTTTATAGATACAGTTTTTAAAAAATTCAATTGAAAAATTGAACAGTTTAAAGAAAAACACAACGTCCAATTTTCAATTAAAGCACAATCGTTCAATATCACCCATAACTAATGAAATTTAGCCTAAATTGATGTGTTTTTTTTATATCAAATTATGGAAATCTTGATATTACGTAATATCGAGAACACACATGTAAACATAGACATAGTCTTGCTAGAAGTTTAAATAGTTGATTTTGGTGTGCAGTCTTTGACAGTATCTATAAAAGTAAATATTATATGCATTTTTGACTCAACAGCTCTACTTCTAAAATTATATCTATAGCCATATTTATCCACTTTACAAAATCAATGCTTAAAGTAGTAGTAAACAAATAACAAAACAAACTATACTTCCCCAAAGGAACTCCATGAACAACTTAAATCCTTAAAAAGAAATAGCCTAACTTACAATTCAGTAGTTTAAAGGGGTTGTTTTAAGGTAGAACTATTCCCAATTTTCTGAGAAAGCACTTGTGTGATTTCCAAAGTGGTAGTACAAGTTTGCACTCCTAACTTGCAATAGAGGAGTGTTCCCTTTTCTCCACAACCTCATCAGCATGTGCTGTCCCTTGAGTTTTTTGTCATAGTCACCCTGATACCTGTAGGATGGAATCTTTGGATCATTTTGATTTGCATTTTCCTGATGACTATGGACTTTGAACATTTCTTTTTTTGTGTGTGTGTTTAAATATTTTTTTCTTCAATGCAGTTTATTCAGGAACCTTGAACAATCCTCGGACCCTGGGGAAAGCCAGCCCACAGCTTAAATAGCCTCTGGGTAGCCAACCCAGGCGTGCCACGTGGGCAATGCATTAAGTGCTTTTCTGTCATTTAAAATTCCTCTGTTGAGAATTCTCTGTTTAGCTCTGTACCCCCATTTCTTAATTGGGTTATTGGGTTTGTTGGTGTTTGATTTCTTGAGATCTTTATATATTTTGTATATTAGCCTTCCGTCACCTGTGGGGTTGGTGAAGATCTTTTCCCATTCTGTTAGGAGGTATCTCTGGAACTTGCCAGGAACTTGGGATATGGGATACCCCAAGAAGTCTATGGGGGATACCCTAGCTGAGATTCCTAAGAGTGGGGGATAGGGAGCCTGAAGTGTCCACCTCCTGTAGCCAGGTAGGACTTCCAGTGGAGGGCTAAGAACACCAACCCACTCACAAAACCTCTGACCCAAAATTTGCCCTACCTACAAGATGTTCAGGGACAGAGATGGAGCAAAGTTTGAGGGAATGTCCAACCATAGATTGTGACCCATCCTATGTGAAAGAACCAATCCCTGACACTGTTAATGCTACTCTGCTGTGCTAGTAGACAGGAGCCAAGCATAATGCCACTGAGAGGCTTCATCCAGCAGCTGATGGAAACAGATGCAGAGATCCACAGAAAAACAGTAGACAGAGCTTCTTTCATACTTCATGAAGCTATGGAAGAGTTGGAGGAACAATTGTAGGAGCCAGAAGGTTCAAGGTCTTCTACAGAATGGAATCAAGAAGAAATACAGAGTCAACTAGCTTGGGCCCATTGGGGCTCGCAGAGACTGAACCACCAACCAAGAGTATGGACGGACTGGTCCTAAGTCCCATGCACATATGTAACAGATGTGCAGCTTGGTCTTCATGTGGCGCCCCAACAATTGGAGCAGGGTCCGTCTCTTACACTGATGCCTCCTTTTTAATTTTGTCCTGCTAACTGGGCTGCCTTGTCAGGCATCAGTGGGAGAGGATGTACCTAGTCCTACATTGACTTAATGTGCCAGGGTGGGTTGGTACCCATGGGGTCCTCCTGCCTCTCTGAGGAGAAGGAAAGGGTACAATAGGGTGAAGAGATGTGCAATGTGGTACTAGGAGGAGAGGTAAGAGGCTACAAACAGGATGTAAACTAAATAAATAAATAATTTTTTAAAAAGAGATGTTTTAAAAATGTATGTGTACATTAGGGGGAATGTATATTGTAAAACTGAAAATAGTTTGATCTCATTTTTACACCTTTTAGTCTTTAAAAATCCAAACATATAAGGTTATGCAGAGAGGAGGTAAGGAACTCTATCACTGACATTACATCTCAAAGTAAACCATGGGATTTCTCAGTGGCCTCTAACTCACAACTCTAAAATAAGATCTACCAGTGAACCAAATCCGTCAGTCCACAGGAACTCCGAGGGCAGATTACTTAAATCTCTTAATTCTCCCACATAGTTTATGTCATCAATGCTTCCAGGGACAAATAGAAAACAATACTATCAAGTACAGTAAATAAATTATTTGTGTCAGAAAACATGAATGTTAGAGATCTATGGACATAGGCTAGGATGTATAAACCACAATCTTCATGTAGACAAAATGTTAAGTATATAGGCAAACAGATAAAGAAATAATATCTATCTGTTGCATCAATAAATTAATCCTGTTGAGTCTCTCTGTGGTGGTTCCATTGCTTCCTGAAAGTTACTTGTGTTCATGGGAAGAAAATTATAAGATGAGAAATATTTTGAATGGCATGGACAGACACAAATTCCAGTGATATAAAAAAGAAATGGGCCAGACATGGTGGCACATGCCTTTAATCCCAGTAGTAGGGAGACAGAGGCAGGCAGATGTCTAAGTTCGAGGCCAGCCTAGTCTACAAAGTGAGTCCAGGACAGCCATAGCTATTACAAAGACAAAACTTTTCTCTAAAAAGAAAAAAAAAATGAATGAATGAAAAGAAAAAAAGGAAAAGGAAAGAAAGGAAAAGTAAAGAAAAGAGAAGAAAAGAAAAGGATGTGTCTGAATTTGAAGAGAGTTGGGGATTATGTAGGGAAGTCAGTCAATACTCAAGTCACTTCAAATGAGAAGAATAGGGCAAAGCAGATTCCATCTGTCCTTGACTCACTAGTATCTCTGGGTGTGTTGACACCATTTTTCTATCTTATCTTTCTAGGTAGCATAAATTTGAATATGTCATATGTTCTCAAATACACAGGTTCTCAAATCCCCTTCTGCCTCCTGATTTGAACCTAATGCTTGGTGCCATGTCTGCAATATATTATTATCCTCTCTATAAATTGAACTACAAAGCCTATGTCCCAGGGTTACAATAAAATAAAATAAAATAAAATTTTGAGTAATGGAAAAAGCATTGCATGATCTTTGCTTCATGGTGAGCATGTAGAAGGTTCTTATATTTTGTCTTTATAAACATCTATTGAAATATTTTAGTTTAATATTAGCTTTGCTTACTTAAGTCTTTTACTTACACATCTTTTAAGTTAAGCATAGACATGGCAACTGGAGTGATCTTTGATGCTAGCCCTTTGACTTGTTTGGCATGTACCCAGCTCTCATCCTGCACACTGACCACACTGCTTTCACAGCACTAAATGCCCAATGAATGCTGTTTCCCCAGCTCTCTGACAGGTGGAGAGATGCAGAACCTGCAGGATGCAATATTTACAGCCTGTTTCCTACAACTGAATAAGTAGTTAACCAACCATCCAAGAAAGAAAACAAGAAGTTGATAAGAACTTATGGCAACAGTTTTCATGGGTCGATTTCAGAATACACCTTCTTCTGCTGTGTTTGGTCATACCTTTATGAGAGGCAGTTTCTGGCTACATGACATAACCCCCCTCTCAGTGTTTGGGTTGCTATACAAATGGAGGCAATCTGCAGGAGAGAAGCTGCTTGCTTGCTCAAGCTTGGTAAACATAGGAGCAGGCGATGAGTCTTCTGTGCCAGGAGAGATATAGTAAACTAATCATGAAATATTAACAGAATAAAAATATTATTATTATCTAGACATTTAAAAAAACCTGAATAAGGAAGCAAAGGAAAAAAATCAATGAATTATGTCCATAATTAATTGAACTCATATTTAGCCTACTTGAGTAACCAAATGAAATAGTACTTTTAATTGTGGAAAATTTGAAGGTGAATTTTAAAAGAGCTGTGGCTAATTCTATATTACAATGTCAAGGAGGTAAACAGAACCACAGAATTCGTATTTAAAACCAGAGTGCTACTCTCCTGCAGCTGTTGTTTGCTAGGTGGTTGTTTATTCCCTCCACTGACAACTCCAAAACCTTACAGAGCAGAGCAAGAACCTTTGTTGTTAGGAGAATATGCACTACTGCTGTAATTTTCAGGCTCTGCAGCGGGTGAGATGAGCCCAGACTGCCTTGCTGAAGAAAGGCTTGTAGCCGTTAATAGAAATGATCAAAGCACATGATTCTGAGTTGCCTTGGGTCAGCTCTTTACTACAACTAAGATTATCTATAAAATAACAGAGAAGGATGTTATAATTTTTTCCATTGCTGAAATTTCATCAGTACTCAAAAACTGAGACCACTTTGTCACTACAGTTTCTCATCGAGGACACACTGTCTCTATCAACAAGAAACTCCAGCAGTTTCTTCATTGTGAGGTAGAGAGTGCAGAACCAGGAAGGGTGGTACAGAGAGAAGAGCTCGGCTTTGCAAACAGAGTTGCGGGCTTGTCTTCTTCTCCCTCCAGCTTTTCTTGCCCTTCTGTCTCCGGGGAGTCCCTCCTTAAATATCAGTTCTATCATTTGGGAAATGGTAACAATGGTCTCCACACCATGGGATGGTGGCTCTAGGAGGCTACATATGCTGAATGTTCATTGTCATTGAGGATTTAGTAGAAATAAGCACAACAGTAATTGAAGAAGGAAGAAATTCATGGTTCACAAATCAGAAAACTCAAATGGATCGATACCGTATTTCCAGAGGAGATATCATCCGAGTATAAGCACGTGTTTGTATTGTATTTCTGGTATACAAGTGTTTGTTTTAAAACTAGTGACTATCAGCAAGGTAATTACAACATCGTAAAGAAGAGTAATTCTCTCTTGTATTCATATATATATATATGAATGAATATATATATTCATATATATATACATATATTTATATAAATGAATATATGCTCAATGTATATATGAACAAATTGCACGTTTGATTAATAACTCTAATCACCTCTCATAACAATGTTTGATTTCTTCTTTTAACTGCAATGAGGTCACACTCCTGTGTTTGTGACATAGCAGCAGGTTGCCATGGAGATGATAGCTTTATCAGCAGCTCTGTTTTGCCATGACCTCACAGCAAGGTTACCAAGAAGCAGATGGGCTGTGAAGCAGACAAACCCCCTTGTCCAAACATAAATAGCATTGATAATTAATTAGCTGAAGCAGCAGGGGAAATTATGGAAATGTGTAAGAGGTAACGGGATTTCTATTTATTCCTTATTTGATCTGTTCCTCTTGCTAGAGACAAATCATACTCCTCTCTCTGGGGAAAGAAAGATGTGGAACACACAAATTTTATTTGACTGATTTAGATGGGCTGGGTTTACCTTTTAGACCTTTTGATTTCTGGATTAGCACTGGAAAGTACTCATGTTTTGCTACAGAAACAGAGGAGAGGTAGGACCATAGCACAAGTGCTAGCTGCTACACGGACTGTGTAGAAATAATGAGTGCTGAAATGACAGCAGGTTTTGGTTCCCCATCCATACTTGTATCACCCACAGCTCATTAGTACACAGAACTGTGAGGTGTTTGAATTTTTAAATCAATTAGAAAGAAACAATTCTATATTTCTAATTTCTTTCTTTGAGAGACTGAAAACTATACAAGTTCATAGTTAACACACAAACACAGGCAGTGTCTCCCAAACACAGGCAGCCTGTGTGTCTGAGATTTACCAGGAACACATTTTGAGTTGCACTGCAGATTGTTATCAGCCATCCATGATCCATTGCTGCTAACTTCTCCATTGTGTATGGAATGTTGTTTAAGCATCACATCTTTCCACTGATAGGTTCTTAAGAATGTGTCTTAAGAAGTGGTCACAGACACCCTGGACCACAGGCACATAGTATGTCCAGTGTCCCGGGCAATCTAACCAGAGGTCTGTATATAAAGAATGAAGGGTGACCCCTCTTTGTCTAGTCACACTCCAGGGTTACAGCGCTGTTGTGTCTATTAGAATCTGTGGGACAGCTGGAGCCAGTTAGGTATTGCTGCCTCATCCGTTATACCTTGTGTGGACTGGGAAACTGAAGAGGGCAATTGATGCTCAGCAAAACAAATGAGAGTGCTTCTTAAAATATCCTGTGTACACAGACTGAGAAAAGTTCACTCAGATAAAACCAACCCAAAGTGACATTCTCTACTCTTAAAACAAATTACTGATGACTTGATCCACAATGGCTTGAATCTTGGTCAACTCTGGTGGGAATGAGGAATTTAAAGTTAGATTGGCGGTTCCTCTCCTCCCATTTTAAGTTCTACTTGTGCTTTTGTTTTGCAGTTCTAAACCCAACACCCCTGACTTGGTACACAAAGCACTCTACCAGGGAGCCTCACTGCCTGACCCTGTGCCCCTTGTCATTGTCCTCAGGTATGCACTCCTCAAAGGTCTCTGTCCTCATACTTTCTGCTCCTCCAGTTCAACTATTTCATCTATAGTATTTATAAACTAATACTTACAGGGCCCGTGATAAATCCTTGTTCACTGGGTAACACATTGCGAAATTTGTCTTTTCATTCTTGCATATTTTGGGAATCCAGCTTCTACAGTTATAGTCTTAGTATTATTCAGTTGGTGTGGTTCTTTTAAAATTTTATTTTATTAATTAGACTTTATTCACCTTGTATCCCCTCGTAACCCCCGCCCTCCTCCCTTCTTGGTCCCACCCTCCCTTCCCCTTCTTCACGAATGCCCCTCCACAAGTCCACTGATAAGGGAGGTCCTCTTCTCCTTCCTTCTGATCTTAGTCTATCAGATCACATCAGGAGTGGCTGTATTGTCAGAGCAACAGAACCAGAAAATTTGAACACAGGGGTCTTACCAGAGACTCATACTTCAACCAAGTACCAGTTATGGAGATAACCTAGAAACCCTGCACAGATGTAGCCCATGGCAGTTTAGTGTCCAAGTGGGTTACATAGTAATGGGAAGAGGGACTGCCTCTGACATAATCTGATTGGCCTGCTCTTTGATCACCTGCCCCTGATGGGAGAGCAGCCTTACCAGGCCACAGAAGATAACAATGCAGTTGGTGTGGTTTTTAAGAGTAATTGATGAAAAATTAAAAAAAAAAAAAAAAAACTCATCAAGTCTAATTTGTGCTGTTCACAGTTCATGCATGTTTGGCTTTCCACTTGAGTGCTGTTGACGTACCATGATCTGTAATAGTAAAGAAATTTGGTATTGCAAAAAAAAAAAAAAAAAAAAAAAAAAAAAAAAAAAAAGAGATAATGATATCTTCAAACTCCTTGAAACATATACCATGAAACCTTTATGTGGCTCTTTCTGTCATAACTCTTCAACCACGTAATACTGCAACTTTCATTACAAATGTGGTTTTTCATGATGTTTGTCCTGGCCTGAGGTCTTTAGTCATATGTTTACTTAAGATATTATTATTAATCAGCTCGTATACATCTATGGTAAGATGGCATAGTTTATTCTGAGTTAGTTAAAATGTCATTCTTCTTTACTTTGAATTGGAAAGTGAACTTTATGATTAACATTCATTATCACAAACATCTGAAGCACTAATTGACAGCTCGATGCCTTTGAACGTTAAAAAAAATGGTAGTACAATGTAATTATTACTTGATTAATGCACTGTGTTTGGTATAAAAATACTCCCAGTGATAATATACTTGGAAAATATGGATATTTAATAATGAAAGTTTAGGAATTCATAATATAGTTTGATGCTTTGAAAAATGAAATAATAATGATGAAGTTGATAAATGTTTAATAAGTGCATGCTATGTTCCAAGCATTGAGCTAATATTTAATTCCATATCCTCCTCTTACCCTGCACTATCCTAGAAGGAAAGAAAGCTTGGAGGACAGAATTTTTTTGCTTAGTGTATGAATGAAAAATATGATAGGAGGGCTAGAAGACCTGCAACATTTTACACACTTACTAGTTGAGTGTAAGAGTTATTGTGAGTTATAGATGGAATAGTAATCTTAATTATTCTATTTTTCCAGGTAGTTGTCCTTTCCTCTGGTTTTATTCATTTTCCACTTTGTTTTATTATTTCTTTGTTAGGGAAAAATAAATAAATTATTTATCCCTTCATTTTACATGTTATACAACCTGGATATGTAGTCTCTGATGTATGCACCATGGTCCTTTGTAGATGCATAGCATAGGCTATAACTCATTTGCCATGACATCTGCCAACACATACTGCTTCATAGGAACCTTGCATAGGGTTTCTGCTTTCTTGGTAGAAGATACCAAGGGGGGATGATGTATAATTACTTGTCTGTTGGGGTTTTAAATTATGTGAATAACTGTCTTTCTAAAGAAAAGTATAGCCATCCATTTTTTCCCTCAGCCAGACTACGATAAGAACTTTGGGGAGTGAAAGGAACTTTTAAGATGCTTTAAAATGAATGACTCAGAGAGCTGATGATTTATGAACACTATCTGTTTTTTCCTTGAGAACATGACTAATTCCCTAAGCCTGCAAACAAAGAAAGTGAAATAAACAACAAATTCTACAGATGACACTAAAAACACTTGGATGAAATAGGATATGTCTCATCTGAGCCTACTGTCATGTCTTTAACCCTTCCATCTGTTGCTCTCCATTAACACAAACGAAGTTAAAAACACAGACCACATCTAACCTATTAGCTAGGTAATATGGTTTTCAAGTATGTGTGAACCAGAGAGGCACCCTTGCCTCTCTGTGTGGAAACATTGAGGCCCACAATTATCTAGCAAGCTTGTTGTGTGCTCTCATTGAAAAACACCTCTGACTCCTGTCCTGTTCCCTGTTTTCTCCCTCTTCCAATGTCCCATTTGCCTTTATGAATGAGGATTGAGCATCTTACCCACGGTCCTCCTTCTTGCTTAGCTTCTTTAGGTGTACAAATTTTAGTATGTTTATCCCAAATTATAGGTCTAGCATCCACTTATAATATATACCATGTGTATCTTTCTGCTTCTAGGACACTTCACTAAGGATGATCTTTTCTAATTTCCATAATTAGCCTGCAAATTTCATGATTTCCTTGTTTTTATTTGCTGAGTAGTATTCCATTCTGTAAATGTATCACAATCTCTGCATTCATTCCTCCCTTAAAGGACATCTGTGTTGTTTCCAGATTCTGGCTATTATGAATAAAGCTGCTATTATGAACATGGTTGAGCAAATGCCCTCTGAAAGACTCTACCCATCAGGGTATTAAAGCAGATGCTGAAACTCATAGCCAAACTTTGGGCAAAGTGCAGGCAATCTTATGAAAGAAGGGGAAGATGAAAGGCAGGAGCTATACAAGGAGAGCAACAGAAGCAAAAATCCAGGCAAAGGGGTCTTTTCTGAGACTGATACTCCAACCAAGGACCAAGCATGAATATAAGCTAGAAACCCTGCACGGATGTAGCCCATGGCACATCAGTGTCAATATGAGTTCCTTAGTAGTGGGAACAGGGTCTGTCTCTAACATGAACTCAGTTACTGGCTCTTTGATTACCTCTTCCCTGAAGGGTAAGCAGCCTTAACAGGCCACAGAGGAAGACAATGTGGACAGTCCTGATAAGATCTGATAGGCTAGGGTCAGAGGGAAAGGGAGGAAGACCTCCCCTATCAGTGGACTTGGGGTGGGGCAAGGGAGGAGAAGAGGGAGGAAGTATGGGATTGGGATGGGATAAGTGAGGGGGCTACAACTGAGACACAAAATGAATAAATTATAATTAATAAAAATTAATTAATTAAAAATACACCTCTGACAGAAAACCATGAAAATGACTTTGCTGCACTTGACTAATGTGGCATTTATGAGTTGTCTTTTAAGAAGGCAATTGGGAAGGGGGATGGTCTTTCAATGATATTTTTCCATATGACTAATTTGATACTTCAGGAAAACAAATATTGGAAAGAGTTGAAATTATAAGTGTTTTACATGTGTTTTCCAGCTTTATTATATCAAAGAGTTGTCTTATTATAAGATTAAAAGAGATGCTAGAAAGCAAATTTAGAAAAACAATAATAGTCAACACATGGAAGGCCACAAAGCTTATTTGCCCATTTTAAAAGCTATCACTGTGGGGTTTTGTCTCATAGGTTCCACCCTCAGGCCTTTCCAAGCTGCCGCCCTGTGGCAACACTCCATGGTACATGCTTACATGGAAATACATTCTACGTTTAGTGGTTGCAGTTACAGTGGGCAAAGTTGGAGAAGTGCTTAGAGGTTTTCGCTTTCCATTGGCAAAGAACAAAGAAAGGAAAAGGCTCAAGGTAGAAACTTCCCATCGTGACAGGTGGGGAGTCAGGAGTGGAAGCAAAGGGAGAGAATCTGTGTACATTGTGTGTGAGAAAGAGTGGAGGGCAGGGGGAGGAGAGGAAGAAGGAGAGAGGGAGAGGGAGAGAGGAAGAGAAAAGGGGAGAGGGATAGACACCTATCCATACACCGACCTATAGAAATACCCCTACTTGAAGTTACGAGTATACTCTTTAGGGTTCAACCTCAGGATTCTCTCCATTGACCACGAGGCGTGTCTGGAGTCTGTCTCCTTCCCAAGGTGTTCACATACTGTACTAAACATCAGAGACATCACCTCAACTTTCATCCTTAACCCAATCATCAGTGCTGGCAGAGGTAGTCTTCCTGACACTTCTTCACAGGCAATGCTTAGAAAGTTGAGTGAAAGAAGTTCTTGTAATTATTTGAAACAGAAGCCTGGAAGGTGGCTTCTTTGTGGTTTGTGAGCTGTTTGTGTAGCACAGTCAGGCAGAGCATTGTGGATTCTGAGGGTTGGATGGCATCTTTATATGCAGATCTGGTTTCTTGATTTGTTACGGAATCCTTGCCATAGTACACCCAATGGCGGCCAGTAAAGATTTGGATAAAAGAAATGAAGGAAAACTCAGAATTCAAGTTATATGCCACTGACTAATCTGAGACATCATTATTTGGGAATGAAATGATCTGATCCACAAAAAAAGATTATCACAAAAACGTCTGCACTGTTCTACTCTCAACATTTATGTTTTGAGCATAGGTACAAGGAGAATCAGAAGTGTTTTCATAAACAATCTATTAATTAGACACTATACAGTAGTAAATGAAATAGTTGAAGCCCCTTGGGCCTGGAGAGATGGCTCAGCTGTTAAGAGCACTGACTGATCTTCCAGAGGTCTTGAGTTCAATTTCCAGCAACCATATGGTGACTCACAACCATCTGTAATAAGATCTGATTTCCTCCTCATGTGTGTGCAAAGACATAGCACTGTATGTATGTGTGTGAGAGAGTGTGTGTATGTGTATATGTATATATTGAGAATATTAAAAAAATTAAGTCCCATAAGAGAGAAACACAATTCTAATATGAGTGAGTATGGTAATGACGATGACTGGGCTGGCTAGATTTATGTCAAACTGACATGAAGTATAGTCATCAGAAGGAAAGACCCTCAGTTGAGAAAATGCTTCCAAAAGATCGGACTATAGGCATAGCAGTGTTTCTCAACCTTCCTAATGCTGAGACCCTTTAATACTGTTCTTCATGTTGTGGTGACCCCTAAGCATAAAATTATTTTGTTGCTACTTCATAACTTTAATCTTGCTACTATTATGAACCATAATTGAAATATCTCAGATACAGGATAACTGATATGCAATCTTCAGAGGGGTTGCGATCCACAGGTTGAATACCACTGTTGGGGCATTTTCTTAATTAGTGATAGATGGAGGTAGGTCACAGCCTATTGAGAAGGATGCTACCCCAGGGCTGGTGGTGATGGGTTCTATAAAAAAGCAGGATAAGAAAGCAATGACAAACAAGCCAGTAAGCATCAGGCCTTTATGGCCTCTGCTTTAACTCCTGTCTCCAGGATCCTGTTCTGTTTCAGTTCTTGTTCTTACTTCCTTTAATAATAAATTGTGATATGGAAAAATAAGTAAATTAAACCCTTTCCTCCCCAAGTTGCTTTGCTCAGGGTGTTTCCTCACAGCAATATAGACCATGACTAAGATGATGATGATGATGACATAGCCCCTGAACTCTTTGTGAAAACACTTTTTTCAGTTATTGCTACTATACTATGTTTAATGATGATGATGATGATGATGCTTGATAAGGCAGTAAGCAGGCTTTCCATTTAATGATAGAAGCTTATGAAGAAAAGTCTTCCCTGAAGGCATGGCTTCAAATAATAAATGAGATTGATATTTCTTATCAGAGTGTACAGTCAAGTACGGATTGATTGCCTTTCTTCAGAAATTGATAGTTTTCGTGTAGTTATATTGTAGAAATAGCTATTGTCTTATGCCACTTTGAAACAAAGTAGGCAATGCTACAAAAAGCCCAGTGGTGATACCCAGTAAAATTTTACCCTCAAACTTTTTCATAAAGGGCTCCTGTCCTACTTTATCTCTTGCCTGTTTTGCAACACATTAAAGGCCACTAATGTCTCTTTGAAAATATCTGACGATGATAAAGGAGCAATGAGCTCAGAGCTTACTGTAGTAGCTTAAGGAGGAAACATCCTTGGCCTTGTCTCATGGCTAATCCCCATACTCAAAGAAAACTAGTAAGA
Source organism: Meriones unguiculatus (assembly GCF_030254825.1). Classification (NCBI taxonomy): domain Eukaryota; kingdom Metazoa; phylum Chordata; class Mammalia; order Rodentia; family Muridae; genus Meriones; species Meriones unguiculatus. The sequence continues at coordinate 44,004,050 of NC_083364.1, read as the reverse complement.
TTACAGCATGAGTTAGCATGGCCTCATTACAGATGTAGAATTAGAGTCACATCACACCCAAATGGTAAACCTGGTGGTTAAGAAAATGTTTCAAAGCAGGGAATGAGCAGTAAAGTAAATACACTGAAACAACACCCTTGGAAGCTACATAGCCAAGAAAATTTCATAGCATCATGTAACACATACAAGAGATTTTTACTTTTGCACACTGCAGTATTAAAGCATAGTTATTAGATATTGTAGTTACCATACTTTCATATTATTGTTAAATCTTCTAAATTATTTTTGGGGGCACAGATTTTAGCATTTTTTTTCTGAGACATGATATCAGCCTCATCAGGAGATATATGATTACCATACTTAGCCCTTGTCCTCCAGCCTCACGAGGAGACGTATGTGTTTCAGGATTGGAGCCATGCACTTTAAAGCTTCCAGTGGACTTGACACATCCACACATCTACACCTTGAGCCCACTATCATGTCTGTGTAGGTGAAAAAATAGCCTTTTTATTCAGTGTGAATTTTCTAGGGTTTTTGCAATCCGGACATGTTGGTTTAGGTTTATAGTCAGGGGTACTTGGAACGCTGAGTCGGGTGGATCTCAAGTTCAATGTCTGCATGAAATACCAATTAAGATTCAGGTTAGCTTGGCATGAAGCCTCACAGTCAACATCCATGTAGGCTGGGGAAAGACCATTACAAAGAGTCTAGATCTTCCAGGGACATTTCTCTTCCAATGAGGAGCATGTAGTACCCATTTTCTCCTATAATACTGCTTACATACTCTATATCTGATGAAAAATGATATAAAAAGGAGAGATTTCAGTCTTTCACAGAACATCCAAATAATTAGCTAAGCATTTTGTTTTTCTGTTCCATTCCCTACCATTACTCCAGACTAATGTCAAGGGTGCAATAGAACCCTTTATAGAACCTCATACTTCCTCCCTCTCATGTTATGACTTGACTTTGCATATAAGAATTTTTCTCTCACAATATTTACTAACAATGTATCCTAACACAGTTTTTTTTAAAAGCTATGGGATGTTTTCTATGCTATCATTCAGCTCTCATGTTGTCTGTATATTATTTCTTGGAGAGATTAAAACTTGTTTGAGGATAGTAAAAAAAAAATACTTTTTATCATTTAATAACAGTAGTCTCTAAGAACGTTATAAGGGGATAATATACAAAACTTCACCACAATTCGAAGTATGGCAATATTTTTGAATGTGGACATAAGCAGAAAGTACCTTTCTGGTGTACAAAGTGTAAAAACGTAAAAACCCCGCTTGGTGCTGGGAAACAGAATGCTGACTGTATCAGCAAGAAATAAGCTAGCATACAGGAGAGAGATGCAGGATACAATGCTCACCCGGGGGGTAGAGAGAGGTGAGATGCTGCAAGATCATCTCTGTAACTCAGAAGAGACAAGACATTGGAGAAAAGCAATGGCTGAAGAGGAATTTTCAGAAAGAGCAGGATTATAGTGATCACTAGGTGAGCAAGCGCCCAATTGTATTCCAATCCCAAGCTTGTGCTGCGTGCCCACGTGAGATTTATTCGAGGGAAATATTGGTGGCTATGACGAATAATACTTTACAAAGATCTACAGTTACTAAGGCCTAATTTACCTTTACAGTGTGTAGGAAAATACTGACACCGATTTTTGAGAACAAAGATACACATTTTGGAAGGAGGAAAAAAAATGTTTGTGTGAAAGGAAAATTAAAAAAGAAAAAGAAATAAAATTCAAAAACCCTGGAAAAAAACAAACAACCCACAAATAAATCAAACCAAAACGTTAACCAAAAAGATCAGGAAGCAAATAACTCCAACCATTTAAAAGCTAAAGTGACGCCGGAAGACGTGGTCCTCTTCCTTCTCAAAGGCTGAAGCTCCATTCTTATTACTCTGCTCCTAACTAGCTGTCTTCCCTTCTGGGGTTGACTCAGTGGTCTGCTAACAAGCTCCCCTCACCAGCTTTGCTCTCAATGAGAAAATACATCCCACACACATCCAGAGCACGTTTTCTCAAGGAAAAACAGGGGCTTCTTATCAAAATCCCCTGTATCTATCCCGTCCCCTCACAGCGTGCTCGCCTTCACTCCCTCGGGTTTCATTCAGCCTTTATTGGGCACTGTGGGTACAGAAATAGACAGAAACAAGCTGCACGGCTGCACCCCAGGAGTCTGTGCTGTAATGAGAGACCAAATCCACGTCCCTCGATAAGGTAGGTGTACCTGTCTTGGCGACATGTTTATGTCTCCCAAACTCTCCTCACCCCTTTCCACTGGTGTGGACTCTATATTCTCACTCTCTCGGGTATTAATGTTCCTGCTGCCATTTCTCTTCTATTTTTTTCCATCATTAAAAAAAAAATTTGGAGGAGCCCTTTCCTTACTTGTCCAGTCCCTGATTTATGTTAATAAATAATCATCATTAGTTGGGTGAAGAAACTAGAAATCGGTCTTTTGTTGTTGGTTTGTACATAAAACAACAACAACAACAAAAAGGCATTGCCAGATTCGACCCCTGATAGGTGACTTTTTTGTTGTCGTCATATTTGCTTTCTTTTTTTGTTTTTTTTTCTTTCTTCTTCTTCTTCTTCTTCTCCTCCTCCTTCTCCTCCTCCTCCTCCTCCTCCTCCTCCTCCTCCTTCTTCTTCTTCTTCTTCTTCTTCTTCTTCTTTTTAAATGAATACAACCATTCCAGTGAACACTAGGTTTCTGCTCATATTTATTTTAACGCTTAGTTTTTATTTATTGTATATGGGATGGAGGTAAAAAGTATGACTATCAGAGGATAACATAGGAAAGTTAACTCACTCCTATTACTGTGTGAATATAGAAGGTGATCTCAGGCATTCAGTCAGGCATAGTGTTAATCCCTCTTGCCCTCTGAGCCATCTTGTAGGCCAAATAAAAATGAACGAAAAAACTTCATCAACAGCTATAAACAAATAATAAAAAATGTCTATATAATTACAAGTAGGATTGGAACCGATACTGGATATTAAACTACCTTTTTGTTTTTTTCTCATCTGAGATTTAGTATCAGTTCTCTAACCTTTCTTTTATACACTCCAATTTCTCTTGTCTCTTAAATGGAACAGTGAGGGCACCACAGTTGAAACCTGATCCCTTTTAACTTTCACATCTGAATTATGAAATGCCACATCCAACAGGTTCTGCCAGAAGCAGGCAGCATCAATATTAATGTTTGGAAAGGCCTGCAGCATGCCAGTGAGATGGCTTAAGGCAGAGACTAATAGGTGACTACATCTTAGTAAATAAATCCTAGGTCTAATTTGTTTAGTCTTTCACCCACATTTTTAAGGGGGGTTATTTTTCTTTTCTAAGAAGTAGATCAATACACACTCTTCAGAACAGCTGACATAGTACATTTAAGATGGAAATGTTGCTCTCCTCTCCAACAGCCAGCTAGCTAACCTACCAGCATCACACTTCCAATCCAATGGAGTTACAAGGATATCCCTCAAGTATCACTCAGGAAGGATTTATGAAGCCCTTGATGCTGTATGCCGAGTATCTCCTGGCTATTACAGGGACATAGACCACAGACAGGCCGGACTTTGTGTTCAAGGGGTTTGTAAGCCAGATAAGGAAGCAGTAACAGACAACTGATATCAAAGAATAATAGCAGTAAGTGTTCTTCCAGATACTGTGCTAGGGGCCACTGCCAGTACACAATTTATAGCCCCATGAGTTGCCTTTGGTCTTTTCTTGCCCTCCTCTTATATTCAGTGTAGACACACTGAGGGTTTTATAGGTATTGGATCATTTACTCTGAAAAGCAAGCCTGAGAAGTTCATAACATATGCTCACTTTACAGATGAGGAAATGTGATTATGTCAAGTCAAATGATCAAATGCAAGGTACTGTCAGCGATGATGGCATCTCCGAAGCCCCACTGTACCTGAATGTAAGCTGCTCTCCTAACGTGCTCTCTTCTCAACAGCTGAGGCCTATTACCTTTGGCATCCTTTCTCATTACCTCTTGACTTATGGATGCTGGCCACACAAAGATGATTTCCTTGGCATCTCTGGAACAATCTTGCTGCACTGTATTTGAGTTGTTCACCCACCACCAAGAACAACATAGAAGATGCCAAGACATACTACGCACTGATTCTATATATAGTATGGTATCTGAAAGCAAACATGTTCAGCAAGAAATCCCAGGCCCATCCTTTTGAATGTGCCTGACATTCATGGTGTTCCTTTAACTGCACTGGTTTACCCATAAAATGGAGAATAAGACATTTTTGAATGTCATTAACTATTTGTGCTACTCAACACTAGTAGTGTGTCCCTCTGAGGACTGTGAATGGCTATTGTAGGTGTTGTGGTCTAGAAAGTGACTGTATTAAAAAGGTAATTTGTTTAAAAAAAGTATTGAATGATAGATTATCTTATCCACTAAGAAATAAGATATTCATTTAATTATACAGATGATAAATTTATGTGAATGATAACCAATCTTTCAGTATCCATGTGGGTAAACTGAAGAACTCAAAAAGGTAAGATAACATTCTCATGTTCCCAGAAGTTTAAGGTCCTGTTTAGAGGGCTATCATGTTCCTTTCGGCACACAAACAGTTTCTGAAAGACTTATTTATTCTAAGTATTATTCTTCAATACTATAGTCACAAAAAACATTGAGACAGCCTTCATTCATTCACTTATCTGTCTTTACACATATGCGCATTGGAAAATATTCTAAAATATTGTAAAGATCACTGAGTTTCCTTGGCTGAATCTTATGGTTTATTCCAGTTTGAAATATTTTACTTATAACCTTCAATGAAAGGGTTTTCTATGAAATAAATATTTCATCTTTGAATGAAAAATGGAGTTGAATTCATTTCAATAAATATTTGAGTGCTTAATTTTGTTCTGGTATTATGCACTGGACAAATAGCATTGGCTTCTGCTCTTTGGGACACAAGAGTTTGTTTTATAAAAGTTCATCTCATCTTGCTGTTTTTCTCTTTTTTGCAAAGGGTTAGGTTAAGAATGCCAAAACAGACTGAAGTTATCCATGGTTCTAGAAGCTCCTCTGGGAATCAGACAACCCCCCCCCCCATATATTTAAGCCTACATCACACTCCATCATTTTTTTCTCAAATAAAATAATTGCATTTCCTATTCTCCAGACTTGTGGACAGTCAGAAACAATCATGTCAAGACACTCTTTCAAGCATATTATTTACTGATGACTCAGAATACTTCAGTCAGTGACATAAGATAATATTTACATAATTTAGGGTGTTCTGCTCATCATCAATATCCTTTAGAGTAAGTTTAACATAAATTTTTGTACTGCAAACAGGCATCGCAGAATTTTTACATTATATATATATATATATATATATATTCCAAGTAATATGTATATTCATTAGAAATCTTTTACAAAAACTACATTCTATTATTCCTATTTTACAGACCGAGAAAAAGAGACTTAAGCTATAAAATAGATATCCAAACTCATATGCATGTACTTGGAAGAACTGACATTTGAACTCAGGACTTCATCTAGAACTGTTATGTCTTTCTAGTCCCTAGGAGCCTTTTCTGAACAAAGCTAGTGTTAAAAAGAAGAAAAAGAATTCTCATTGAAATGCTGAATGCTGAAGTGGTGAAAAAGCAACAAAAATGCCATACCGTAAAATAAATTGGAAAAGCTTAGCAACTAGACTTCGACAGAACTTTTAAAGAGAATCCCTCATGCCAAGGTCTGTGTAGGTGTGTGTAAAACCCTGAAGCAGCTCTGTAGAAACCAAACCAGATGTTCAGCACGGCTTCCGAAAAGGTTTGCAATGCAATCTTATTGCTTCAGAAAGGGAAGTAAGATTTGTAGCCATAATTCATCTAATAAAGCCAACCAAGTTTTTTTTTTTTTTTTTTTTTTTTTTTTTTTTTTTTTTTTTTTTTTTTTTTACTTACTGAGATTGTTAGAGAGGGGAAAATAAAAGAATAATGAAGGTGGCACAGAGTCCCCTGTACAAAACTTCCAACCTTTTACCAAAATGCAGTGCCATTGTTAGAAAAAAGCACAAAAGCACTGGGGCATGAAATGTCATCAACTCTGTGTGTGTGTGTAGTTCTCTATTTCAGAATTTCATATGACATCTAGAGCCACAGCTTCAGTTTTCCTATCATCGTGTGTATGTGTATACATACATATATACGTCAGCATGAAAGCATACATACTATGCCAACATAGAAAATGTTAGAGCTGTGGAAAGGAATTCATTGTTGATTCCATAACTGTATGTTCCACAGGCACCAGTGTGAGCACCCGTGGAAACTCACTTAAGATGCAGATCTCAGGCTTTACTCTAAGCTTACATGATCAGAACCTGCATTTTAACCAAGACCCTTAGAATGTGCAGTGAGAGTGAAGTTAGTCTAGTTGAAGACCTGACAGAGGTCCTTCCAGCATGCACCACAGAAGACCTCTGGAAGACACCAACAAACACATATGCAGTGATTTCAACCATGTCTCAATATTGCCTATACCTGGCAGCCAGGAGTGAACCGAACAGTCTGAACTAGAGTCACACAGCCTTCTTTCAGAGACCACAATAAGAAAATGCTAATCCAAGGGTGTGTTATGTTGCATAATTAAGACATGCCCACTGCATCCCTCAAGATGTTCAACTAAAGGAAGGCACTTCACACACACAAATAAACATATATGTGTGGGTATGTGTACTAATTGGTTAAGCTGTTGTATTATAGTATGTTTATACATTTCAGTTGATCTGTATTTACCTTATTAACTTGATTAGAATCTTTCAATCATGAACATTATGGTTGACCTTTATTGATCTCCCCAACTGAGGGATAGAGATTGCAGAAAAAGCAATGAAAATAAATGTTAAACCAAATCTACCTTGATCATTATTCCTTAGTATGTGCATTTTTCCTAATGAAAAACTATGTCTTTTTTTTTTTAATTTTTGCCCTAGTTATATGAAGCTAACCAAGGTTAAAACCTTTGCTTCTGATTGAAAATAAAATTGTATGCTCTGAAGCCTTGCTGGAAAATAGAAAATAAATGAATCTCATCTCCAATGGAGCAGGGGCTGGTCCAACCGAGTTTTTGATCACTCATCATACCAGGGCTTACATCTGAATTGTGGGCAAATCATGCAGGAAAGGGAGGCACTAAATGTATTGTATTTGGCTCCTGTGGCTTTTGTTTCATTTAGGCCTTTTCTGTGTGAGCATCAGCTCGCAATGCAGAAGCGAGGGAGATGACATTCAAAGAGTAATTCAGTTAGAGTCACAGAATTTCTGGTCACCTTTAGGTCACAATTGAAATTGAGTTTTAATGTGAGACTCGCCTCAGGCTCAGCAGATGCTTCCCTAACATCACAAGCAACAGTTTGCCTTCTGTACACTCACGTGGTGGGTCATAATTAACTATACAATTTCAAGAGGCTAGCATCATGCCCAAACCTGTTTTATCTTGTTCTGTTTTTAATATATATATATATATATATTTTCTCTTTGTGTAATTCAGTTCTGCAGCACAAACGCATGTTTATGGTAGAAGGCGAGTCTAGATTAGGAGAGGAAAACATCTATGCCACATGGAAAGGCTTAAAACCACGCATTGGTTGTAATTTATACTATTAAAAATAACCTCCTTTGGCCGGTGCTAGTGGCTCATGCCTTGAATGCCAGAACTTGGGAGGTAGAAGCAGGTGGATCTCTGTTTCAGACCAGCCTGTTCTACAGAGTGAGTTCCAGGGCAGCCAGGACTTCCCTGTCTCAAGAAAACAAAGAAACAAACAAGCCAACAATAAGTAAATTCCTTTAAACTTTAGAATAAAAAAGGTAAATGAATAGTATGTTGGATTTGTTTCCTTAGATGCTGTACTTGATCACCCACACATTTGAATTGTCCTGTAACTGCACGTCCAACCATTCTGGACATCAATATTAACGTTCCCAGCTTCAGGCTGTAGCTGGTAGATGTGGCATTTCACAATTTATATATAAAAATTAAAAGCCGAGCAGTAAGTAGTGACAGAATAAGAGGATCTATCCATCTGATTATTCACTGAAAACCCTTCATAAAACGAGGCTGTTACAGTCCTCCCTTAGCAAGGAATTCAACAGTAACAGGTAAATAATGGTGGCCCAGAAATGCACTGTTCTAACTTGACTAGTCAGAAAGGGCAAGTGATGGTTCCTGAAATATTTCCCTTCAATGTTACTTGGAAAGGGTCTGACTCTGAGATACTTCAGCTTGCCAACTTGTGACAGAGAAACAAAAGCTCCAGAAAAAAACAACAGGTGTTGAGCATTTTAGCCAGAGTCGTCCTCCTTGATTAGTTTCTGTAGGTGTACAGATTTTAGTAGGTTTATCCTATATTGTATGTTTAATATCCACTTATGAGTGAGTATATACCCTGTGTGTATTTCTGCTTCTTGGATACTTCACTCAGGATGATCTTTTCCAGTTCCCACCATTCTAATCAAGAAGGAAGACTGGCTAAAATACCCAATTCCCATTCAGAAAGGCAAAGAGGATGGACATCAGAAGAAGGAGAAAACAGGGAACAGGACAGGAGCCTGCCACAGAGGGCCTCTGAAAGGCTCTACCCTGCAGGGTATCAAAGCAGATGCTGAGACTTATGGCCAACCTTTGGGCAGAGTGCAGGGAATCTTATGAAAAAAGTGGGAAATAGTAAGACCTGGAGAGGACAGGAGCTCCAAAAAAGAGAGAAACAGAACCAAAAAATCTGGGCACAGGCGTCTTTTCATAGACTCATACTCCAACCAAGGACCATTCATGGAGATAACCTAGAACCCCTGCACAGATGTAGCCCATGACAGTCCAGTGTCCAAGTGGGTGCCATAGTAATGGGAACAGGGACTGTCTCTGACATGAACTGATTGGCCTGCTCTTTGATCATCTTCTCCTGAGGGGTCAGAGGAAGACAGAGCAGCTACTCTTGATGAGACCTGATAGACTAGGATCAGAAGGAAGGAGAGGAAGACCTCCCCTATCAGTGGACTTGGGGAGGGGCATGCATGGAGAAGGGGGAGAGAGGGTAGGAGAAGAGAAGGGAGGGTGGTACGGGGTCATACAAAGTGAAGAAAGTGTACTTAATAAAAATTAAAAAAAAAACACGTGTGAGAGAGGAGTGCATGCTCTAACCAGCTGAGAGTACATGTCCAGAGATCTGCCTCTCTCCCTTATTGGCAGGGCACTCTAGAGTCCTACTCACTCACAGTATATGCAATGGTTTATTTTCATTCTTGTAAAAACCTATTTTTCTTAATATTCATATTTTAGGGAAACTAGACCTTCAATTGTTTTTAGAGGCAAAGGTTAATCCTTTAACATATTTTTCCTGTCTCCTTCCCTTCCTCCCTCCGTCCCTCTCCCCCTCCCTTCTTTCATTCCTTCCTTTCTTTCCTTTCTCTATATTTGCACAATGGAATGAAAGTGAAGAAGAGCAGTTCCAATTAAACATAAATGAGAATAAATGATGACTGAATGAAATAAAAACTAGGGTACTCTCTTCTGTCGGATACTATTTTGTGGTCAAAACAAATATAGATAAAAGAAGTAAAAGAGACAGCTATTTTTCCATGTACTCCCTCATCTCTTCAGGCACATATGTGTTTCTATTGGAGACTTGTTTTAATATGTTGAAGTCTCTCAGACAACAGAGAAAGTGGCTTCTTGTCAATTCTAGACCACGTCTTTTTTTAAATTATTATTATTATTATTATTATTATCATTAATTACAAATTATTTACTTTGCATCCCAGTTGTGATCCCCTCTCCCTGGTCTCCTCCCAATCCCAACATTCCTCCCTCTTCTCCTCTATGCCCCTCCCCTAGTCTACTGATATGGGAGGTCCTTCTCCCATTCTATCTGACTCTGGCCTATCAGGTCTCATCAGGGCTGGCTGCATTGTCTTTTTTCTCACCCCCCAGCTCTTTCCTTTTATGATTTAAGATGTTCTATTTCTAATCCACAAACACTTTCTAAATACATTCACAGCATACAATTATTTGCTAGAGAATTGGGAGTGTAAGAATTCTAGTTGCTAGCGTTCCCTCATTTTAAATGGGGATTCTTTTTCTATGCAATGATGACTATTTCAATAATGTGTTTTCTTCATTATTCTCAAAATAGGTAAGTGCTGCTTGCTTGCTATTCACTTTATTCTGATAATTTCTATCCTAATCATTACTAAAGTGGTTTTTTTTCTAAAGAACTAAGGCACACACTGCTTTTCAAAGGAATTTATTTTTCCTTTGTCTACTGTTTTATTTATTTTAAAACATGGCACAAATGTATGTTTTATTCCCCAGGACACCAGAGTCTTAACTTTCTTTCTAGGCAACACATTTACAGACAAATTTTCATAACTTACAATAATTTCAAAGCTTAAAACTGTGAAATAAAATAGGAAAATAGGGGAAAGAGGCTTCCCATTAGCCTGTTTCAGGTCTAGACTGCATTTTGTTCCACTTCGGTTGAGCTGTATTTATCAAGGTGGTTGCTCAGTTAAGAAAATACTTTCCAGCCTGTGTTTTCAGCCTCTTGTGAATGAGAGGCCTGGGATCCAGGCAGTTTCAATTGCTCTAGGCAGTGTTTGCACTAAACAAAGGAAGGCATGAAGGCTAGTCCAAGAAAGCACTGCAAATATCCCTGTGGCTCAGAGGGGCACGGAGATATGTGTGGCCGGGAGAACGTCTCTGAAATAAGATGGACAAGAGATTTGACAAAACTTAGGAAGATAAAATGGAGAAGAAGGACTAAGAAAGGAGAACGGGGGAGGGGGGAGGGTGTGAGTTCAAGCTTGAATTTATAATTCATATGCAGTGCTCTTGTAGAGATAAAGGTTTTTTTTTTTTTTTTTTTTTTCATTCTTTGTGCCAATGACAATAAAATAATTCCAGACTTCAAATATTCTGAGAGCTGTTCCTCCCACCACTTGGATCCTGGCCTCTTTCCACCATTCACCTTGCTCTATCTTCAACAGCTTCTTAGTCCCCAGGCTGCAGAACAGACAGGTCACCACCCACATGCTCTTCCACATGTTAAGGCAGAGGAAGACATTCTGGGGAGTCTTACAAAGGGAGAGGAAAGTAGAACAAGTCCATGGGAACTCAGATTATTTTGCATACTTGTATAGTTTCTTCTTCATTGATTTGATAGGCTTTTAAGCATCTGAATAACTTGAAAGACACCAATGTCATTATTTGATAACCTCAATCAACTTTGTCCTGGTTTCAGAGGATTAAGTATCTCCTTGGAATCAGACAGGCAGTATCCAGTTTTATTTGGTTCCTGTGGGTGTACTTTCCTTCCATGTGATGTAAAGCAGTGGGAATGTACTGGTCTCCTGAGTTCAGTTGTTTAAATAATGTCTTCTTCCTTTCCCTCCTAGGCATCAAGAAGCATCACAGACAGCTGCCACTTTGTGAACCTCTTCAGTATTGTTGCCATTTCACTTCAGTATGCACAGCCATCCTTCCCACAGCCTCCCAAAGGTGTCCTCCACTGATGTACTCACAGTTAAAGGGCTGGCTGTGTTTCAGGGAAATGTAGGCCACTTCAATCACCCAAGGAAACACCAGGGAAACTGAAGAAATCTTGCCACACACCTCTTGACTTTGAAAGATTAACTGGAAGTGGACTCCAGAGATGCGTTAGGATTTCCAAAGCAATGGACATGGGTTCTTCATTAAGCAGTCTGGTTTCTGGTCCATGTAGAAGTACATCAAAAGTCACATTATAGTGCAGTTGGTGAGAACAGTTCCATGTTGCAGTAAAAGAGAGTATAATGTCAGATAGTTAAAGTGAAGGAAATACCTTGGTAAGATTTTGACCCTCCACTTGGGGCTGGGGATAGACAACACCAAACACATTTTCTTGAGATAAAAAATCAGATGTGTTTGCTCTGATGTTTTGCATAATCATTCCAAGCATGCCCCAAGCCAAGCCAGAAAAGTGTGAATTATTGAAGACTTAGATGCTAAACCCAAGCAAGGATAAAGGAGCCTGTCTAACCTAGGGTTCTACAGCCAGGAAGACTTGATGGAAAATTCCAGCCTCAAAATTTATAGACTTGGTGACTTTGCAAAAGTTGCATGACCTCTGTTCACATCATTCTCTCTTCTGTAATTAGAAATAAGTATAATTCTGTCACAGTTGTTGTCAACATCCTGGGATTCTTAATAGTCTGTTTTATGGTTCTCTGATATTTATTTAATTGTTCAAAAGTAGTGCCTGAAATTAGCTGGAGATTGCCCCATCTTTTCCAATATTTAGTTGAAATTTGTGAAAGTTGGAGAAAAATAAATCTGCCTTTAGCTTTATTACATTACTTTAATATTTAACAACAAAGAGACAAAAATAGTATTGATTCCATTAAAGATATTAAGTTTTTAACTTGGTTCTTGACACTGTTCACAACTGAAATAACTGCTCTAGTTCAACTAACCTCTCAGCAGTTCTTCACCAAGAATCTCCCAAGAAGAAGCCACAGGGATCAGTCCCTTCCTTCTCATGTTTCCACCATTGCTAAGTATAAGCCTTGTTACATACAAAGCAAGAGCCATATCTCAAAACTCCAATCTTTTCTAGACTGTAGCTGTATGTTTAATGCAAGTTCACTTTCATTCTTGGGCTTAGGGACCCAAACTTTAACATAACTGACACCATGATGGAGAAACCATTCAGGCCTTGGAACCCAGCACATACACAGCAACAGCTGCCAAGTGAGACCAAAATCTTCAACCATCAAAGTCCATAGGTATTAGAGCATCCCTAAATGTACTAACCTTGCTGTTGGGCTTCTGCAGTTCTAGCTAAATCCTTGAGCTAATTGAGGTGTCTCAACTCAGGATATGGTTTTTATGCACTAAAGCCCATCCTGAGGAAGGCTAAGGGCTGTATTAGGGTCCTGAAGACCTAGTGTAATCACAGGCTGGCTATAAAGACTTTCTGTTGGTTTAACTATATGCTTGAATAATCTTCTCTGGTGGGTACCGCACATTTCAATTTGTATATTGTCATAAAAATTGAATGACCTTGGAAATAATAGAAACACTAGAAGAAATGTAGATTCATATGAGCCAAGTAACAAAAGTCATGTTATGTTAAGGCAAATTCTATAAGACACTTTTCAGATGTCCTCTGTACTTTGGAGAATTGTGCAAAATAGTACAAACATTAATACAATAGTTTAGGTTTTCCAGGGCACCATGATTCCCAGAGATAACATGGTGATTAGGTATGTAGTGGTCTCTGGAACGCTCAGTTTATGTTTAGAAATCTTTGACTTTTCATATGTTCTATAGATTAGATTCTAATTATAGCTTGTCTTTTAATGTGAAGGTCAGCTTTTAAAAATGGCATGTAAAAATAAGTTTTGCGGGCCATAACATAAAGAAAGTTTGATGCAGTAACACTTTATCACTTATTCAGAACATAATTGCCACAAAATGTATAATGTCTTAGTTTTCATACAGTGTCAAAGCCACCCAAATGTTTGGTTTAAATTTTCAAAACACTATACCATATGTCTTCTCTCCTTCCTTGCACCCCCAAACCTCATGTTTATTTAGTCTATGTAGAAGCAAAAGAAAAAAAAATGCCTACAGGAGTTTGAATTCCTTAAAAGAAAATCTATTAGACCCAGTGTGTGTGTGTGTGTGTGTGTGTTTGTGTGTGTGTGTGTTGTGTGTGTATGGGTGTGCATGTGTGTATACATGTGTATTTGTGTCTGTGCATGCATATAAGCACGTGTGTGTGATATGTGTATACATGTGTATGTATGTGTGTGGATGAATGTACGCCAGTATACAGGATAATATGTGTGCATGTATGCATGTATTTGTGTGTATGTGTCAGCTTTTACCTAGCTAAAGAAGAAATAGTCAATTTCAGACATAAAACATCACAAATCTTCATCTTTACAATAATATATATCATTTTTAAAAATCTACTTTTTCAAAAAGACACACATGGTATATGCTCACTTATTAGACATATAAAATAGGATAATCATACTAAAATCTGTACACTTAAAGAAGCTAAGCAAGAAGGAGGACTCTGGGTAAGATGCTCAATCTTCATTCAGAAAGGCTAACAGGATAGACACTAGAAGAGGGTGAAAAAGGGAACAAGAAAAGCGCCTAACACAGGAGGCCACTGAAAACCTCTACCCAGCAGGGTGTTAAAGCAGAGGCTGAGACTCATGACCAAACTTTGGGCAGAGTGCAGGGAATCTTATGAAAGTAAGGGGGAGATAGAAAGACCTGGAGGGGACAAAAGCTCCAAAAGGAGAACAACAGAATAAAAAATCTGGGCAAAGGGGTCTTTTCTGAGGCTAATACTCCAACCAAGGACCATGCATGGAGATAACCTAGAACCTCTGCACATATGTAGCCCATGGCAGCTCAGTGTACAAGAGGGTTCCCTAGTAAGGGAAATAGGGGCTGGCTTTGAAATGAAATCAGTGGCTAGCTCTTTGATCACCGACCCCTGAGGGGGGAAGCAACCTTACCAGACCACAGAGGAAGACAATGCAGCCAGTCCTGATGAGAACTAGGGTCAGAGGGAAGGAGAGGAGGACCTCCCATATCACTGGACTTGAGGAGGGTCATGTGTGGAGAAGGGGGAGGGAGGACAGGACTGGGAGGAGAAAAGGAAGGGAGGGCAGAAATAGGAGGGGAAGAGGGAGGAGCCTACACCTGGGATACAAAGTGAATAAACTGTAGTAAATAAAAAACATTAAAAATAAAAAAATGCTTTTTAACTTTAATTTTATTTCCGCTTAGTTAGTTTTGGCCCTTATTTTACATTTTTTTAAAAATACAATTTTTTTGTTAATATCATTTTTAAAGACACAAATATGAATTCCTCTTTGTGCAGTCATTTATTCATATATCCATTAAATAAGCATTGCGGAGCTCTGGTCCTGTAGTGACTACTGAAGAACAGTGGAATGAACAGGCACACAGAGTGCAGCCACATCATAACAGGTATACATGCAATTACACGAATTGCCATGTGGGGGCTTTGGGTCCAGGTTGGTTACCAAGTGTTCAGGTTTGATAAAATTGTGACCTGAGTGACCTATCTCATGGAGTCTGTTTTCTCGGTTGTGAAAGGGGATCTTCAGACACATTCTCCTTATAGCCACAATGCTTAGATGTAGATGTTCAATAGTGAGCACACTGCCTAGCACAAAATAATCAACCACCCACTAACTTGTTAGGATCATTTTTCTTTGGGAGGCAGCGCACAGCCATGAAGTACAGCCATGCCTCTGATCCAAGCCCGTGAGATAGTACCCAGGTGGTAGCGTGGTTCTGAAACAGTGTATTTCTAAAAAGCTCCCAAAGCGATCTCTTTCACTACCAGCTTCTCACTGAAAACTGTGTTGTCTCCAAGCATTTTCTAAATTAATAAAGCTCTAACTTGGTTTAGATATGTACTTAGTATAAATTGGCCTTTATTTTGGAAGCAGATAGGGTGAGAACCCAGGTGTAGAATACAGAGGGTTCCAAAACCTTCCACAAAACATGCTTTCTAAAGGTGATAATCTGAAAGATTAATTACAAATGATAACTTTCCCCAGAGCAAGACCAATTCCCTGAGAGTGACTTAGGGGACTTGGGCCACCATCAAAAAAATTAACAGCTGAGACACCGAAGTAATAATGACTAAATGGCTCTTTGAGTTATTAATGCAATTTCCAGCAAAGCCTTGCTCAGTATGAGAATTGTGGCTCTCAAACAAGGAAAATTTGGCTGCATAATGCTTTGCTCATGCCCTATACAATTTTAACACTTGGATCTTAAAAAGCTGCAGGCTCATCTGGCTTCGTGTTTGGCCTCATCTGATGTGTTAGTTTTCTATCACGGCTTATAACAATTGTCTAAAACAGTGACTTAAAATTATAGACATTTGCTCTCTAGAGTTCCCTATGTTAGAAGCCAACCTTGGGTCTGAGCAGGCTAGACTGAGGCGTGGGGGCAAGTCTGGATTCTAGTCTGGAGTTTGTTGCCTTTTCTTAGATATTGTTCTTGTGTCCTGGCTCTGATTCTGCAGCTGTGACGTTAGGGCCAGCATTGCTGCATACCTCTAACCTCTGATTGAAGGGTCATGTTGCCAACTAAATAGCCAAGAAAGGCCTTTATTTTAGGAGCCAACATTATCAAATAGGCCACCATTTGTATCCAGTTGAGAAGAATCTTTCCCTCTTGAAATATATAAATTTATGAAGTCAGTTTTTTGAGTAAAAAAAAAAAATCACAAAATATAAAATGTTTTGAAAATTGCTCTTTGTTGGGGGTGGAGAGCTGGCTCAGTGGGTAAGAGTACTAGCTTCTTCTACTCTCATCACCCACTTAGTGACTAACAATTTTCTGCAACTTCAGTGCTAGAGGATCTCAAGCTCTGTTCTGGACTCTGTAGGCACTGGATTCATGTGTGTACTGACATACAGGCAGGCAAAACACCTATATACATAACATAAAAATAAAATTCAAAACAAAATAAATAAATAAATAAATAAATAAATAAATAAAAACAGACAAGTTGCTTATACCTCATTAATAGCCCAAGAGCCCAATTAACTAGACTGGGTTTCGTGGTTCACAGTGGCCTTGTAGGGTATTGCTTCGCAGTGCTTTCCCATTGGAACTCTGTTTTCAGACTTATTCCACTGGTTAATTTCTTTTTTTAAAATTTCTTACTTTTTTTTTAATTTAATCATTATATATCCCAATTGAAGCCCCCTCCCTGAACTACTCCATGTGCCAACCTCCCTCCCTCTTCTCCCACATCCCCTTCTCCTAGTCCACTGAAAGGGGGAGTTCTCCTCCTCTGCCATCTGCCTATACCTTACCAAGTCTCATCAGGACTGCCTGGATCCACTTCCTCTGTTGCCTGGCAAAACTGCATGGCCATGGACAAGAGATGAAAGAGCAATCAATGAAGTTCATGGCAAAGGCAGCCCCTGCTCCCCTTACCCAGGAACCCACATGGAAACTGAGCTGCCTATGGGGTCCCTCTGACCAGGGGTTCTAGGTCCTCTCCATGCATGGTCTTTGATTAGTGCATCAGTCTCTACAGGACCGCCATGGGCTCAGAGTTTTTTAGCTTTTTTTGGTCTCCTCCTGGTGTTCCTGTTCCTTCCTGGTCCTTCTATTTCCCTTTTCTTCCATAAGACTCCCTGTGATCTACCCAAAGTTTGGCTGTGAGTCTCAGCATCTGCTTTGATCATTTGAGGGGCCTCTGAAAGGCTCCACCCCATTGTCAGACTTTTTTCGTGTTTGTTTGTTTGTTTGTTTTTTATTTTTTGTTGTTGTTTGTTTAATTGAAAGCCAAACAAGTATGCAGGAAAAGAAGATTCTGAGACTTCTACAGCTTTCTCATATTCTCTACAAAGGCAAAAGTGTGCACACTGCTCCTTGATGAATCTGGAAGATTCATGTTCTAAGGCAAGTCAAAGACCCACAGAAGGTAAACTAGAGAAATAGGAAAATTGTGGCTTAGATTTCTGTCATTCCTGAGTTTCAGGTTCTCTCCACAGGCTGCTGTGGATGTTCCCAACATGTCTTTTCATATCCCACATATTTAAAGGAAGTGACACACGGGATGAGGCCAGAGCCATTCAAGATTTCACTAACGCCTCTTCAAATTTACATATAATGCGAAGAACACCAAAAGTTTCCTTGAGAGGACAGATGCTGGATGACAGAATAAGGGGGGAGGGATGCTGTGACTCTACAAATGTAAGTTCCCATGTAAATGATGCGGCATATCTTGTACTTCTGAAGGATCTGGGAGTAGAGGGTACCTGAATGTTCCATATGAGAAGAAACTTCAGGAAGATCTGGAACCAAACAAAACAGGCTACTTTGTGAGAGCTGATTCGGCAGGGTTTGACAGGTGACTGTGGGACGGACATATTAGAAATGCAATGTGTCCTTTTGTCAGAATTAAAACAGTGTTCTCCCAGGTTCTCCATGCCACAGAAATTCTATGAATCTAATTACTGGATAGCCAAGAAACCCCTGTTTCTTAATTCTGCTGTTAAGAACAATACTGACCTGATAATAATGTATCATGTTTGACTTCCGGTCTAAAGAAGGATTTCTCCTAAACATGAGGACACAGAATTTGAGGAACACAATTATCCTAAATACTCTAGTGGAAGAGAAGGCTTTTCATGACTTTTTAGATCAGGAAATAGACTAGGTCATGATTTCTGAACTTCATTAGGGAAATTCTAAGGTTGTTCTGAGTACATTAGAAATTGGTAGGTAGGAGACAGTGTGAAAAAAGTATTAACACACAGGCAATCGGCTCTGCTCAGTCCTTGCATCCTTCTTTCAGTATCAGAAACTCAATTTCAAGCTCCTCTTAATGTTCTTTGAAGGGGGAAATAAAAACACCTCAAATAATTATGTAAATATTAACAAAAAAGAAAGGAATTTGGGGTCCTGAGATGTAATCGGATTAAAAGTACTTTTCTAGTGAAGCCATGTAAAGCATGTTCTCCCATACCTCAGATTTGCTTTTCCTGTATGAGAAGTTCCAACCTGTATAATTTTTCATGTATCTTCACATCTTATCCTTCAAGCATTGGGTGCGGCTTCCTAGCATGGTCTCAAGGAATAGAAGCTCATGCATTTTTAACATTTGAACCACAATTGTGCTGTATTTCAAGGAACTCCACAGACATGCCTTGTGAAACCCTGAGGCTTTATGCAACTCAAATAAAAACCTGCTGTTCCAGAATACACTGCCTTTAGCTAAATTCATTCGAACAATTCCTTAGCGAATGGTACAAACAAACTTTTGCAAGTTTTTAAAGTAACAACTTTACAAAACACCAGCAGACCGGAGGAAGAGGCATACTTGCAACTAATCACAACGAACGAGAAAATCTTTGCAGTGCATAATGAATTGAAAGACATTGATTAGTAAAGGCCTCAAAACACAATAGAAAAACTGCAAAGGAGTTTACATGTACAGCTAACAAACAAACGAACATACAAATCTTATTAAAATATGCAAAGGCTTTAAAGATCATTTTAAGGTGACTAATTAGCAAAATCAAGATGTATGATGATGTTGTCTTGGTGAGTTTGTGGGAATAGACATTATTGCATAATCTTGCATGCTCTCCTGTTGAACATTACGTGGATGGTATCTATTGAATTTTGAGTGGTTACTATTTGACGCAGCGTTCTTAATACAGAGGATTTATTCTTATATATAAAAGCATACAAGAAATGAATCATGCATATTTGCTCATTGTGGCATTGTTGACCAACCTGTAAATTATGTGAATGAGCTGCTAATTGCAATATAGAAACACATTGAGTAAAGGAACATGCAGGAGTGAAAGAGAGCCTCAAGCACTGTATACAGTCAGGATACCGCCAGAAAATGTGGACGGAAGCTTCCTGTGTGACACGGTGCCATGCACGATAAATGTGCATTAGTAAATATAAAAAGTGAAAAAATCCTGAGCTGAAAGTTATGTACGTTATTCGCCTTACAAAATAGAGCAAACATGACATAAGAGTACTTCTATATTTTTACTTTGAATCAGAAGCCCTCCTATATACCAAAGACAAAAAGGCTGAGAAAGAAATTAGGGAAACAACACCCTTCACAATAGCCACTGATAACATAAAGTACCTTGGTGTGACTCTAACCAAGCAAGTGAAAGACCTGTTTGAGAAAAACTTCAAGTCTCTGAAGAAAGAAATCGAAGAAGATATCAGAAGATGGAAAGATCTCCCGTGCTCATGGATTGGTAGGATTAACATTGTGAAAATGGCCATACTGCCAAAAGCAATCTACAGATTCAATGCAATTCCCATCAAAATACCAACTCAATTCTTTACAGACCTTGAAAAAAAGATTCTCAGCTTCATATGGAGAAACAAAAAACCCAGAATCTCCAAAACGATCCTGTACAACAACAGATCATCTGGAGGTATCTCCATTCCTGATCTCAAGCTGTACTACAGGGCAACAGTAATAAAAACTGCATGGTATTGGCATAGAAACAGAAAGGAGGATCAATGGAACCGCATAGAAGACCCAGAAATAAATCCACACACCTATGAATACTCGATATTCGACAAAGAAGCCAATTCCATTCAATGGAAAAAAGACAGCATCTTCAACAAATGGTGCTGGACCAACTGGATGTCTACATGCAGAAAAATGAAAATAGATCCATATTTATCACCCTGAACAAAACTAAAGTCAAAGTGGATCAAGGACCTCAACATAAAACCAGATACCCTAAATCAATTGGAAAAAAAAAGTGGGGAACAGCCTAGAACTCATTGGCACAGGAGACAACTTCCTGAACAGAACACCAACAGCACAGGCTCTAAGAGCAACAATCAATAAATGGGACCTCATGAAACTGAAAAGTTTCTGTAAAGCAAAGGATACCATCATCAAAACAAAACGACTGCCTACAGATTGGGAAAGAATCTTCACTAACCCTTTATCTGACAGAGGACTAATATCCAGTATATACAAAGAACTAAAGAAGCTGAAAAGCAGCAAACCAAGTAATCCAATTAAAAAATGGGGAACAGAGCTAAACAGAGAATTCTTGACAGAGGAATATCGAATGGCAGAAAAACACTTAAAGAAATGCTCATCCTCATTAGCCATCAGGGAAATGCAAATCAAAATGACCCTGAGATATCACCTTACACCCATCAGAATGGCCAAGATGAAAAACTCAAGCGATAACACATGCTGGAGAGGTTGTGGAGAAAGGGGAACCCTCCTCCACTGCTGGTGGGAATGTAAACTGGTACAACCACTCTGGAAAGATATCTGGCGCTTTCTAAGACAAATAGGAATAGTGCTTCCTCCAGACCCAGCTATACCACTGCTAGGTATATACCCAAAGTTTGTTCAAGTACACAAAAAGGACACTTGCTCAATCATGTTTATAGCAGCTCTATTTGTAATAGCCAGAACCTGGAAACAACCCAGATGTCCATCAACGCTGGAATGGGTACAGAAATTGTGGTATTTTTATACAATGGAATACTACTCAGCAATCAAAAAGGAGGAAATCATGAAATTTGCAGGCAAATGGTGGGATCTAGAAAAGATCATTCTGAGTGAAATATCCCAGAAGGAGAAAGACAAACATGGGATATACTCACTTATATAGACCTATAAGATATGATAAACATAATGAAATCTATACACCTAAAAAAGATAATCAATTGAGTGGACATGGGGTAAGATGATCAATCCTCATTTAGAAAGACAGATGGGATGTGCATTGAACGTATGACAGGAGTCTACTGAGCGCATCTGAAAGACTCTAACTAGCAGTGTTTTCAAAGCAAAGACTCATGACCAAACCTTTGGCAGAGTACAGGGAATCATAAGAAAGAAGGGGAGTTAGTCTGATGGGGAAAGGATAGGAGCTCCACAAGGACCAAATATATCTGGGCACAGGGTCTTTTCTGAGACTGACATTCAACCAAGGACCATGTATGGATATAACCTAGAACCTCCACTCAGATGTAGCCTGTGGTAGCTCAGTAACCAATTGGTTTCCCAAAGTGAGGGGAACAGGGACTATTTCTAACAGGAACTCAATGACTGGCTCTTTGGTCTCCCCACCCCCGAAGGGAGGAGCAGTCCTGTTAGGCCACAGAGGAGGGCTTTGCAGCCAGTCCTGAAGATACCTGATAAAACAGGATCAGATGAATGGGGAGGAGGTCCCCCCTATCAGTGGACTTGGAAAGGGGCACGGTGGAGATGAGGGAGGGAGGGAGGGACTGGGAGGGAATGAGGGATCAGGACACGGCTGGGATACAGAGCTAATAAAATGTAACTGATAAGAAAAAAATAAAATTCAAAAAAAAAAAAAAAAGAAATTTTAAGGCTAGAAAAAAAAAAAGTCCAACAGTTAGCAATCTGATACAGAAAAGTAACAAGTTTGAGGCCAGACTAGTCAACACAGGAAGAACCCACCCCTCAAAGAATTAAATAAGAAAGAGGAAATAAAGCTACAAATGAAAAATGATACCTTCTAGTTTTTATTGAATGTCACACATTTAAATTTTTTAAATAAATAATTAAATGGCTGTGATAATTCAATTCAATAACCACTTACTTGTGAAAGTGGACTACTTCTTAATAACATCGTTGAACCCAACAAGAACTTTTATTATTTATCATAACTAATAAAGCCAAAGCCTACAGGAAGTGATATACACCAACCTCTTCAGGTAACATGCATAAAGTAATTCCAAATATTTATTTCTGAACATTCAGGAAATGAAGAATGAAGAGAAAATGTCAAGTTACATGATTATTATCTAATCAAACATAAATTACTGTATCATCATAATTGATTATGATTTCTAACCCAGCATGTTAGAAGATATCTGTGATCCCAGAACTCAGGAAACTTAAGTCAGGAGAATTCAAGTCCAACCTGGACTAGACAGAGAATTCTAGGCCATTTAAACTTTATTGTGAGATCTGTTCTCAATAAACAAATCAGATTTATAAGTTATGGAAAACAACCCTAATAACCGAGATATTTTGGCATAGATATTTATGTTGTATAGCATTTGTAGGCTAAAGAGATGGTTCAAAGGTTGAGAGCACTAGCTGCTCTTGCAGAGGACTTGGAGTTTTGTTCCAAGTGCATATTAAAATACTCAGCTTCAGGGCATCCAACACCCCCATGTAGCCCCTGTGAACACCTGTGCAAGCACACACACACAAGCCTAAAATTTATTTTCAGAGAGCCCTCATATTCTCAGTATGATCATATAGTAATTGTAGCAGTCATTTTATAGATGATGCAGAAGCATGACTCATAATATGTCTGGTCTATTTTAGGTAATAAACATAATTAATATTTGTTGAATTCTCCCAGTGAGTGAGGTAGTATTAATTGGATTTCTAAATTTTAACTGAATAGCAATCTTATGAGCCAGGTATGTAATATATCACATTTATGCAAACAAGCAACCCGAGGCTTAAGAGCTGTATAACTTGACCAAAGGTCCACAGCTTGTAAGTAAAGAGAAGAAAACCAAGCCGACTGTCCAACTCAGAAGCAGCACACCGTTTTGTCAAACATGACCAGTACTCAGCCAGCAAAGCAAATCACGAGCAGTCTACTTAAAGACCAGTCAACAACAATTGCTTCATATCAGCCAGGGATTCAGCAGGAAACTTCGTCATGAACTAGTACAACCTTGAAATCTTTACAATTTGTAGAACATTAACCTGTTCTACAAATGATATGATGCAGTTAGTGGATGATCAAGTGCTAGGAAGGATGGCCTTACTCTTCTTTTCCTATGAGCATGATTTTATTTATTCAGCCAAAGTCTTGAAAATAAAGACCAGTACAGTTAGCTTTAAGGATGAACTGTCAGTGGAACCTGGAGTACTGTTTTTCTTTGTTGAGGGGAAAGAAAGACCCATATGCTTTGGCCACCGCACTCTCAGTTGGCAAGGTCAGTGTTCTGTTTTTTATAGCTGTGACGGTTGACTTCATTCAGCTGGAGGGCCATCTCAGTAACTGTTCTCCTCGATAGATCTCACTTGGTGATCAATTCATCTAGCTCAGTGAAGGGTGTCTTTGTCCTTGAGAAGGTATAAAGTTGTCAGGTTGGGCAAATGAGAGTTACAAGCTTTGAAACAAAGAACTATAAAGAAAATGTGTAATCAACATCTGGATTGTGTGATAAGTTTAATTATGATAAATCTGGAGAGGAAAATGATAGACAATAAAAGGCTTTATAATGTGAAGGGAATTTGGTTAGTGCTGGATTGTGCAGAATGAGAATGTCACAATAAGGTCATGTAAAGGAAAAGATTGAGAGGCAGATGCATTTTAAGGAAGCAAAAAGATTTTATTGTATTATTATTATTATTATTATTATTATTTATTTGAGACAGGGTTTCTCGGTGCAGCCTTGGGTGTCCTGTGCTCAATTTGTAGACCAGGCTGGCCTCAAGCTCACAGATATCCACCCGCCTCTGCCTCCCCAAGTATTGAGATTAGAGGCATGTGCCACCAAGCCTAACTTGTCTCAATTTTTAATGCATGTATATTTTATTATTGATCTGATAATTCATCGTATGCAAATACTCAGCTAAACTATGTGGAACTGATTTTTGTCTTAACTGTCTGAAGATATGGGGTACATTTTTATTGGTGATGGGATTTTCCTTTGTTGAAAATAGAAATGATGATTAGAATTATCAATGAAGGAAAAATACTAAATGTTAGAATTAAGGAAGGGACTTGATGGTGTTCAATCAGAGGATTGACCTCGTGCAGGAGCAAATTGATACCCTATGGCAAATCGCTCAACTTGGCTGTCAATGGAAGTATGCTGGACTTTGTGTCACTAGCATACAATATGAGAATTTTTACCGTGCTGCAAATCTGTCTAAACAATTGTCGAGCTATATTTTAGGTAATTGGACTGGAGAATTCGATACTATGTTGGAGCAGCTAAGAGTGGCCATTGTTACGGCAAATTCTACCAGAGTGGACGCAGGACTAGCCACAGGATTATCATCATGGATTGCTGCAGCCATGAATCATCTGAAGGAATGGGCGGGCATGGGAGCGTTAGCAGGCCTTCTGGTGTTGGTCTCCTTAGTTTGCCTGTGGTGTATATGCAAGATTAGAGTCTCACAACAGCGTAATGCAGCCATGATCATTCAGGCCTTTACAGCCATTGAAGCAGGACATTCTCCCCAAGCATGGTTGGCTACCATAAAAAGCTAAAATGTTACGTTCAGGATGCGAGGCTAAGCACTGCACTCAGGGTCAGCCACTTTCTACCCAGAGAAGAGCAAGTCTGATTGCATGCGGTTGACGCCCCAGGTCCCGCCTCTGAGAAAAAGGTATCAGAAGGGTCTGATGCTCTTTGGGTGAATGACACCTAAATGAACATTGTTACAAAGTCCCAATTTATTTCTAATATCAGAGATCAGACCTCTACTCTTGCCTGATGCGTCTAAAACAAAAAGGGGGAACCGTAGAGAGCTGCGTAATGCCGTGCCTTAAAGATGGATCTGGTTTTCGCCTTCCACCTTCCTTATGGTGAGTGCTCTCTGTCACAAAGAACTCCATATTTGGCTAAGGCTGAGGATCTGGCTTGCTTCCATGTATGTGGACCTATCTGCATTGCCCCCGTGGCACGCCGGGGTTGGCTACCCAGCGGCTATTTAAGCTGTGGGCTGGCTTTCCCCAGGGTCAGAAGATTGTTCAAGGTTCCTGAATAAACTGCATTGAGAAGAACAAAAAAAAAAAAAAATCAGAAAGAAGGAGAGAGGAGGACCTCCCCTATCAGTGGACTTGGGGGGATAGGCATGCATGCAGAAAGGGGGGGAGGGTGGGACCGGGAGGGGAGGAGGGAGGAGCTTATGGGGGGATACAAAAGGAATAAAGTGTAATTAATAAAAGTTAAATAAAAAATTAAAAAAAAAGAATTAAGGAAGGGAATGGTACCTGAGGTGGAAATGTAAAAGTATGTAAAGACAAGAACTTAGGAGACAAAAGTGACAGCGTACTTGGTTCTAGGGCTGTGAAGAGTCACAAACACTGTCACTCAGGACTCTACTTCATTCTGCTCTTTCAATACTTTTCCCCTTGAAAATTCTCCACCTTGTGATTGGAACGCTGGAGGGCACATGCGAGGTGGAGGTGGTGGCAGCTGCCATCTCAGCTGGATGACATTCCTTCCTGCCCCCCTCCCCCTTGTTTCCCCTAGCTGATCATGAGACTAAGACTCAACAGAATGAGAGAAAACCCCAGAGGAAAGGCACAACAGCTGCAGTTTCTTCCCACCTGTGGTGTCTGTCCTCTGACTGTAAGACGATTGGTGCCTTTTTAAGATGTGCGCAAAACTATACACATACTTAGTTATAAATATGCAGAAGTAATGAAGTCATTAGTAGATACTGCATACTGTTAGCCTTTGAAAGAAACAATTATTGGTTTTGAACTTAAATGTACAAACAAGCTGCCTCTAAATAGCCTAAGATATTACATATAAACTACACATAAATGATAATGCTAGAATAATGTGCGCAAATAGTGCATTTTGCCTCCAGCAAATTGTACTCCCAACATATTTATTTCAGATTTTATATTGTGTTGAAGAGAAACAAACCTCCCTGGGCCCTCTATTGCCTAAAGTACAAAACAAACTGAAAACAGTGCTTATTTCTGCTCTTTACCTGTTGTGCAGTAGGGGTATGTGCCTTCAGCCTACTCAGAAGGAGCTAAATTTCTGTGCTCATGCAGGGAATACAGGTAAAATTATTTCTTCATGCTGGTTGGGATGTATTTTACTCTCTTCAATTGCACCAACTTCCCACTGATACCAATAGGACTATTGCCCAGGAGAATGTGGTAAATTAAGCCTCATAGTTTACAGAGTACCTGGGTTGACTTTCTTTTTTTAAAATCAAATAAGCCCACATCATGTTCCACACCCTTTATTACACTCTTCCATGTACTACAGTCTCACCAGTGTTGGAGGAAGTGTGGAAATGGAAGAGATGGCAAACACATGAAGACATGAGAATCTAGCCAATACCTTACTTTGTGAGGGAGTAGCTATATGTTTCCAGTATTAGGACAGAGTGTATTACAGAGTGTACTACTTTGTCTGGTGTTCCGTGGAGAAAATAAATATTTGAGAAATCAGTGTCTCAGCTTTACATGAGGTGGATAGAATTTGCCAAGCTGACATTGCCAGGTTTATTTTGGAAATATTTTTTTTTCAATCCTACATTATGAAAAGTGACAGTGTGAGTATCCATCATTCAATAAAGACTTTCTATTGGTTCAGAAAAAATAGTTAATAAACATGATTTTTTCTGAACCAATATACAGTCATTAAAGACATTTTAGATCTTAGTTTGTTCAAGCTTTATTTTAATTACATTTAATAATGTATTCATTTAGTGCAGTGGTTCTCAGCCTCCCTAACGCTGTGACCAGTTAGCACAGTTCTTCATGTTGTAGTGACTGCCAACCATAGAATTATATTCATTACGATGTCATAACTATACTTTTCCTACTGTTATGAATCATAATGCAAATATCTGGTTTTTGATGGTCTTGGGTGAGTGCTGTGAAATGGCCATGACCCACAGGTTGAGAGCTGCTGATTTAGTGTGCGGGAGTGTGAAATGAGTCTTACAACATGTGTGTGAAAGAAAGAGAACAGATCTCAGGAGTCATTTCTTTTCCTTCCTTCATGTGGTTCCCAGAGAACTAATGCCATCAGGGTAGGCAGCCTTTTCCCTTTTCCTTCTGGGTCACCTTATGGGTCCTCTATGCAAGCTTTTAACAGACTTTGTAAATAATCAGAAAATGCCTAACATTAATGCAGGCAGCAAAACATTAGTAGTATCTGTTTGTTCCAAGCCTGCCTGTTCTACATAATGAGTTCCAGACCAGGACAGCTAGAGCTATGATGTAGAAAGACTCTATACCCAAAATAAATAAATAAATACATAAATAAATAAATAAATTTAAAATGTTAAAAAAATGTATAAGAAAATTCCATCCAGTAATGAAATCTTCTATAGTTACTGTAGAGAAATGGGGTGATATGATAATTATTATTCTCTATGGACCATTATAAAAACATCAAAGGGCATCCGAGGGAAAGCTTCATGATTCACAAACCTGTATACAGCTCCATTGAAGGTATAACTGACATGCAACTTCTCTGAGAACCACAAATGTACTGGGATATCTGGACAATATGAAGTGCAGCCACACACCATGTAGAACATTCCAAAGGTAACGGAGAGATGAAAATATAACTTTAACTAAATCCCCAGAGGTCTACATGTTGAAGAGTCTACCGTTGCTGAAGTAACTGCTCTCAACTGGGGAGGTTCTGCATGAAATCTGAGTATTGTATTCAGTGAAAGGGACCATGGTCCTCAGTGAAGCGAATACTAGAGATGTTTCCTGAAAGACCCTTCAGTTAAGGCCTGCTGAATCCATCATAATGTGAAGACATTGTGCCAAAGATTATTTTGACTTACCTAACTGATGAAACGTCAGTTAGTAAGACCAGGTACCATAGAGCACCAATTTCTTTTCAGGAGCTAACCTTTAGCTGCAATTCTATGCAGCCGCCTAGAATCAAGAAAGGGCACTGAGGGGCTGGCCTTAGCATGTGCTCTATGACTGGCATATTGCTGGACAGTTGTTAACAAGGTCATGTGAAAGGGAAGAGAGAATTAAGAGCCACAGGGTGTGGGAGATATGATCAAAGGGCATCACATGAATCGCAGGAAATATGACAAAACCTATTAGTTTTACAATTAGTGTGCATAACCTATTATAACTGGAAAGACCAAGAACGCTCTCATTTGCTAAGGAAAATATCAAACTTCAAAATAACATAGCTTCGATTGAATACCTATTGCTTTGTTGAGCCTCAAAAATTCAAGCCATTGAAATCCGAAGAAGAATTAGAAGGTCCCAAATCAAAGCCAAGAATGATAAATTGACGTTTGGAGCATACTTGATAGATTAGGGAGTGAAAATTAAAACATGCACAAAAAAGGAAAAATTAGTAGGAAGACTTCCTTGAAGATCAATTAAGCTCATAAATCACCAAGAATAGGTACTCCAACCATATTGGAATTAGTTATTTTAAAATATATATTATATTCTCTAAAGAGTAATTTCAAATTTCTAGATTCATGTCATTTTCCAGGCAACTTCTTTACATATATTATCCCTTTGAACAAGTCACCACTGTGACATAGTGTTATTCTTGTTTGCGGAGTAGAAACCTGCATTAGAAGATGTAAGCAACATCCCCATGACACTTTTATTTGATACACGAGGTAACTGATAAATTAAATGCTGCACATAGAGAACACCAAGATCACAGTGACTCCTGAGGACAACACTCTATGCATTTTCTGTTCATTTGTCCTGTATTACAGGAGAGTTAGCTTCTTGGTGGGAGGAGAGGTGGGTGTGGGCCTAGAGGTTGAAATATATTGTAAACTTTGTTAGCTACTACTGAAAAGGAACTACATAAAATTTTCAGGGCAAAAATTTCACTTTTGCTAATCAAAAGCAAAGTCAAAGCTTAAAACCGGAATGTGTTTACTCTAAAAATTGTATACCATGACTGTCCAATACACAGATTTTGAAGTCAGTTCACCTAGGCTTTCAATTCCTGCTTTTATTTCCAGCACAAACTGTAGTCACTCTCAATGTATTTAACTTTTCTTTTTTAATTTTTTTTTAGTTGAAAATAGATGTAAGTGCTAATCACTGTTGCCCTTCAATGGTGTTATAAAATTTAATTATATCTTGCACAGAAAGTACAAAGCAAAAGCCTAATTAAGATAATGTGTTCTTGGCAAATGAATCATTATTTACAAACTATAACTATTTACTTCTCTGATTGTATTAATGCCTTACATGGAAAACATGCAGTCAATTCATCCAACTCCAAATTCAATGAGTCAGAACTTTTTGTGACTTACAAATGAAAGTGCCTTATATTTTGATTATATTCAGATGCATGCAAAATCCCATGAAAATGGTTATTGCTAAACATTATATATGCCAATATTCTATTTCATATTTTAGACTTGCTAAATTTACTTTATGAATCATTGAAGGACATAAATCTACAGTTAGAAAACAAACATTTCCAAACTTCTCTTTGGGTTCATGAATATTAGTTGAGAATTAACATTTATTTTCTAACCTCTTATGCATTTGCTCTTGCTTAATTACTAGTAACATGGCAATACTGGACTTCTCCATGATGTGTTATAAAAACCGGGCTCATAATGAGAGATAACAAATAACAGCAAGAAAGATGGGAACAGGGAGGCTCTCTGCACTGTTGGTGAAAATAGAGACTTCTTAAAATCTTTAGTGTTCTTACTGTATTATATAGCACCCAAGCCCTTAGTTTAAAAGAAATAAAATTACTGCTGCAGAGGGATCTTCTTACCAAGTACATTGAACTATTGTTCACAAGGCGAAGATACAATATCAATGTGTAGATCTTTTCTTGAGCAATAGATAGAGAGAAAAACAAAGTGTTGTGTGTAAACACACACAAACACACGTGGCTAACATAATGGAGTATTATTCAGTCTAAAAATTGATAAATCCTGTATGAGCTAAGCTCAATAATTCTGTAAAACATTAGATGACATGAACTAGACTGGACAAAGACAAGCATAGCTATCATGTCACTTACCTGTGATTTCAAAATACACAGGAACACAGAGTACACAGACAGAAAACTGTGGAAGTAGAGGCTCGCTGGTACCAACTCACCATTCTGAGTTATTAGTACCTACTGATTAGCCTGGTGGCTGCAGGTCACAACACTGTACTACACATTTCAAATTTCTGAGACAGCGAATCTTTGTATTCTAGGACAGAGAACCGTAAAGGTGAGTGGATGGGTGCGTTGGATGTGGTAATCATCTTGATTGTGATAATCATTTTGCAGTGTATACCTCAACCAAATTACATCGCATACTTCAAGTACATGTGATTTTATATGTCAATTATATCTCAATAGAGCTACAAGATAAAATAATCAGCCCTTTGAAATTGAGAATTTGATTTGTTTTGGGGATTTCTCGTGGTGTGCCTGGTATAAAACTTTTCTTGATTCTATATTTACAAGAGACTTGCATACACACATATCTATACATTTTATTAAAAATAAGACTTGAGCCATTCAAAACACACAAAAATTTCATATGATAGAATTAGATATTTAGCTGAAAGCTTGTGTCACCTTTTCATTGTCTTTATTGTTGTCTTCTTCCTATTTCTCTAAATGTTGTTATTCTAATTAATTTATGATGGTAGTAACCAAGAGCTATATAATTAGACTTAATTTCTCATTTCAGGAGGGAAATTATGCCTGGTACTAGAACCATAGCCAAATACCTACCTGAAATAAGGTCATAGGTCTCAGAGGAATAAAACTACTGAGGCTATTATTCTCTCTCTCTCTCTCTCTCTCTCTCTATATATATATATATATAGATATAGATATAGATATAGATATAGATATAGATATAGATATAGATATAGATATAGATATAGATATATTGTTTTTGGCAGGGTTTCTCTGTGTGGTCTTGGCTGTCCTGGAACTTACTCTGTCTATCAGGCAGTTCTCAAACTCACAGAGATCTGTTTGCTTCTGCCTCCCGAGTGCTTGGGTTAAAGGTTTGCACCACCCCTGCCTAACATATTACTGCCATTTTTCTAAACAAGTTAATTACTAACCATATTCAACTTACTTACTCTTATATTAGATAATTATGATTTTACCCCTAATCAAAGATGATACATTTTTCAGTAGATGGAGACTATTATAGAAAACCATAGTAGATCCAAATACATAGAGAGACAACTATAGTAGATTTTTCCAACCTCAATAAGTACTTTTACAATATCACCTCCATAACTCATGTTCAGCGAACATGATATAAAGAGAACAATAAGATTGTAAGAGACAGAGGACCAGGAAATCTGCTCCAAAATAATGTTTCCTATAAATGGGAGGAAAAGCTACACCCATGTAACTTCAAGAATATGCTTGCCTAAATAAGACCTGGACAATGACAACACCAACAAACATATGAACATAGAAGAAGGAACTCTCAAAGTCCCTTACTCCTAAACAAAGCGTTGTAGGCATTTGTTGACTGCTGAGAGAAGGAGAGATAGTTTCCACAAAGATCAGCTCCCTGTTTGTGTTACCTTACTCACAATGATCTTTCTCAGATCCATCCATTTCCCAGCAAATTTCATGATTTCCTTGTTTTTAATTGCTGAGTAGTATTCCGTTGTATAAACATACCACAAATTGTGTAATCATTCCTCAGCTGAGGGACATCTGGGTTGTTTCCAAATTCTGCCGATTACAAATAAAGCTGCCATGAACATGGTTGAGCAAATGTCCTTGTTGAATACTTAAGTTTATTTTGGATATATGCCTAGGGGTGCTATAGCTGGATCTTGAAGTAACACTATTCCAAATTGTCTGAGAAAGCAGCAGATGGATTTCCAAAGTAGTTGTACAAGTTTACATTTCCACCAGCAATGGAGGAGGGTTCTTCTTTCTCCACATCCTCTTCAGCATATGTTGTCACTTCAGTTTTTAATCTTAGTCTTTCTGATGATATAATGTGAAATCTCAGGATCGTTTGGAATCAAATAAAAGACCCAGAAATAAACCGACACACCTATGGATAGTTGATTTTTGACAAAGAAGCCAAAACCATACAATGGAAATAAAAGACAGCATCTTCCACAAATGGTACTGTTCCAACTGGATGTCTACATGTAGGAAAATGCAAATAGATCCATTTTATAAACCTGAACAAAACTAAAATCCAAGTGGATCAAAGACTTCAACATAAAACCAGATACACTAAATCTGTAAGAAGAAAAAGTGGGAAGAGCCTTGAACTCATTGGCACATGAGACAATTTCCTGAACAGAACACCAACAGCACAGGCTTTAAGATCAACAATCAATAAATGGGACCTCATGAAACTGAAAATTTCTATAAAGCAAAGGACACTGTCATAAAAGCAAAACGACAACCTACACACTGGGAAAAGATCTTCACCAACTTTATATCTGACAGAGGACTAATATCCAGAATATATAAAGAACTCAAGAAGTTACAAAGCAACAAATCAAGTAATCTTATTTTTAAAATGGGGTACAGGGCTAAACAGAGAATTCTCAATTGAAGAATATCGAAAAGCAGAGAAACACTTAAAGAAATACTCAACATCTTTAGTCATCAGGGAAATGCAAATCATACAATGTATTCTGATTACAATTTTCCCTCCCTCAACTCTTCCCATTGGTTTCCTACTTCCCCTCTCATCCAGATCCACACTGTATCTACTGCTCCTTAGAAAACCTTCTTTTAGGGATAGTGATAAAATATGATAAGATAGCAAGCAAACAAGTAGGAATAGGCCAAAAGAAACAGAAGAGAAAGAGCCTAAGAAAAAGCACAAGAAACACATGTAGATGCAGAAACATGCATGTTTACATATACACAAATTCCATGAAATCACAAAAGGTGAAGCTATAAGATATAAACAAAAGAGGGGAAGTGGAAAGAAATGGGGGGTAGTTGGAGGAGGGGAAACCACAATCACAATATATTTATATTAAAGAAAAAAATTAAAAAGAAAAAAAGAACTTCAATTAGATATCTATTACACATCATGTTTTAAAATTTCATTATTTTTTAGAGTAATATATAATTACATCATTTCCCTTCTATTCTCTCATTGAAGTTCTTGAAGTGAGATTTAAATTTTGGTTTTATAAAGTAATAGTCATAAAGTATCAGTAATAAAGTAATAGTAAAGTAATAGTCATAAAAATCAGTTCATATTTGTGATGAAAGAAAGATTAAAATAAATGGAGATTTTGTACATTTCTAAACCAAAATTTATGGTGTTTAATAAAAATATATGTGTTTCTTAGGCAGATGTCTAGAAGGAAGCATTATGGGTAGACAGATTCCTAGACCGATTAAAAACATAGAAGTGAGGTCAGCAGCACTTCCTGCTTTGAGAGTGAAGGGAAGGAAGCAAGTGAAGGAAATGTAAAAGGACATACTGATAAAATAGAACACAGGTAGCTTACATCATATTGAGTATAGCATCAAAGAAGAGAAGGATCAAAAGGAGGTCTGCTGTTTTTGGTATATAGAAGATTCTAGGTATGTTCAGAATGGCAAAAGCAGTGGTGGTGACAATCATAATTTGAGAGCAATGAGAAGGGCAGGAGGCAAGGGTAAGGAGGTGAAGTTGTGAGGTTTCCAGCGGATGCTGGCTGCAAAGGCAAAGTGTGTACTCTAAGGAAGCACCATGTGATTTAAAATAGAACCATACACCCAAAGTACAGTTCCTACATAATCATATGGGTATAATTATCATGTTAGATGGAAGGATATTATACATACAGGCAAGGACTTCATTTTCTTTCGCCTCCGTAGATGTATAATATAATTAACAATAACTTCCTTACACATCTTATGCTAATGCAGCCAAATTGTTCATGGAAAATGCCAGGTCGATATATGAATAGAACATTAAGTCTAATGTAGTGTTTATAAGTTCCAAACTTTGCTTAGCACAGTTAGAAAAGCTGTTCCTCCAGAGTGGGAACTTTGTTCTGGCAGTCTACATTTAATGTTCAGCACTGACCAAAATAATTGGCAAATCTTTAACAAATAAGAGGATGAAAAAAGAGTTGTATGAGATTAGTGTTTTCTTATTAATATTTTAAAATAGATTTCTGCCAATTTAATCCTTTGAGAAGATTGTAGAGGAGAAAAATGTTGTGTAAGAATAAGACTAAAAGGGAAGCAATTAATATTGGTACATTATGGATGGGAAACTTAACTGTTTAATGAAGATTCTTGGAACTGTTCTCAGCCTGTTTTATCTAATGTGGAGCAGATGCTACTAGAGATACCACTGTAATGCAAGGTAGGAAGAGAGAGATGAATGGAAAAGGACACAGATGATCAATGCACCTTAGAAACTGGAGTCCAAATTAAAGATTGTCTGTCCCAAACCTATAATTTTATATGGGAAAATTGAAAGGAGGGCCATTTGTTGTTGTTTAAATATTATTTGAGAAGTCTAGGGCAAAACTCTAGATCGTGGATTCCTAATCTAGAGTAGAGATCCAGTAACACTCACTCTTGATATATAAAATATTTCTATTTCCTCTGCCCTCCTGAAGCCTCTTCTATTTCAATAACATTCTTTTGAAGACACAATTAATGGCTGCAATGCCTATGTAACTGAAAATAGAACTGGGAAGGGCATGGGAACCCTAGAAGAGGACCTGCAAGGGGTCATTTGTCTGTGATTGGCTAATGGTAAAAGTAACAGAAACTCAACTTTCTTCAATTGCCAACACTTGCATTTGTGTTTACAGTACAAACACACAAAATATATACATATATACACCAATGTATATATATATATATATATATATATATATATATATATATATATATTCATGTGTATGTTTATGTACTTATATATTCAAATGGATATGTATATATACATTTATATGTATATATTCTTCATTTTTCATCTAGTATCATCATCTAGTATCATGGGTTTTTCTTTTGGCATAAGAAATTGTTTTAACAGCTCTCCAAAGACTCAGAGGTACAGAGTGTCCCTCACAGGCTCATCTGATGAATCAATGTTTTGACACCAGTTGGTGACACTGTGATGGTTCTGGAATCTTCGTGAGGTATAGTCTCATTGTAAAAGGTAGGTCATATGCCTTTAAGGGTTATGTTTGTAAGCCAGGCCTAGTGGGCTTTAATCCTATCATTCAGGAGACAGAGGCAAGTGGATCTCTGAATCTGAGGCCAGTCTGGACTACAAAGTTAGTTCTAGGACAGCCAGGACCACACACACACACACACACACACACACACACACGTCTCAAAAAACTACAAAAAGAAAAAAAGAGCCATTCCTAAAGACTGTACCTGTAATATTTCCACTTGCTGAGTCTTGTCTATCGTAACTGAGCTGATTACTGCTCATTGGCAAGTTGCTGTAACCAACAGGTTCTTCCCAAGTTCAAAGGTCCAACAATTAAATTACCTCCAGATTTAATGCTCCAAACTCATGAGCCAAAATAAACAATTCCTGCCTTTAAATTGCTCTCTTGAGCATTTTGGTAACAGCTATATACAAATAGCTAACACGGAGACACTGACACAGTTTACCATCAGAAGGCTCACTGAGTAATTAGATGCACATGTTAAGGAATGTAAGCTGATAAGTGGCTTTTGAAATACTAATCCATAACCTCCTTTCCCATCACTTTGCTTTCTTGAATTTTCTGTCAGGTTAAGCTGGCCCAAGAGAAGTGACTTTTACTATTTGCAGTTTCTCTGTTGTTTAATCAAATGGGTGGAATCAAAGTTGGCTGCTCTGAACTGCATCCAAGGAGGGATTCTTAAAGGGTAGAAATGTCAGCCTACCTATTGGGAGCTATTCCAGAGCCAGCTGGAGCTGCCTGAATCACTCTTAATTACCATTTTGCATTTTGGACGTCTCAGTCAATGTGATCTTTTAACAAAAAAAAAAAAAAAAAAAAAAAAAAGTAAAATAATTAAGTCCAGGTAAACAGAAAAGAAAAGGAAGCCATAGAAGGCCACTCTTCTTTCAGGTTGACCTGGTGTGTGATGCATGGTTTAATTTTTCCTGCGCGTGCTTTCTCACAGATGGAGCTAACTGCTCAAAGACACAAATCACCTTTTCCTGTGATTTTTATCTTTTACGAACTGATTCCCACAAGTAGTAGGCCAGCTCTTATCTAACCAGAATCGCCCAAGAGAGTAGGAAAGTTATTATTTGAAACCACCATGCAAATTCTTTGATTTTGGATATTGATTTTTAGATATGAAACGATAAGGGTTTTTCTTTTGAGGGTAATAAAAATGTCAGGTTGCTTACAACCTTCGCACTAGCCTGTGGCTTCCTACTTCTTTCTTTTGCTTTGCTTGTTTTGGGCCCCCGATATTTCAGTTCACTTTCTTTTGCTCTGTTTTCATGCCCTCGTCGTTGTAGTGGAGTTACAAACTCATTTTCTTGTAGACCATGATTGCCCAGGGAACAGCTCCCCTTTCTAGACTCAGCTCTCAGGTGTAATTTTGACATTTCTTTAATTTTTGACTTTATTACAGGTATATTAAGAATGTAAACATAATTCTAAAACCAGGCCCATGGGACATCATGGTTAAGAGACCATAAAAACTGCATATGTACTGAATTAGAGAATTTTCTCTTAAAATCATTTTTTTTTAATGTTGTGATTAAGCAGATTTATTCTAAGGCCAACATTCGTTTATGTGATATTTCTAACATGAAATCATTTCAAATAACGTAATGGAAAATTCATTTTTAGTGTAAGCATGTGCGCACATATATGTGGGTGTAGGTGCATTCCTGTGGAAAAGAGAGGTTATGTCAGATGTCTTCCTCTATTGCTTCACACCTTATTTTTTGAGATAAAGTCTGTTGAACTTGATGTACATCAATAGGTTAGAATGGCTGGTCCCTCTGTCACCTGGATCTGCTATTCTCTGCCACTCAGCACTCAAGGTAAAGCATGCACCTCTCTGCTGACCCTTACATGGATGCTTAGGATCTGAACTCCGGTCCTTTTGTTTGTGCTGGAAGTGTTTTGCTCAGTGTACCTCAGCCCCTTAACATCTACTCTTTGAGGAAACTTCACTCAAACAACAGAAGTGTTGTAGGTGCCAACTGAATTATCCTTGATTGAATATGCATTGCTGTTCACTCAGTGAGAGACATTTACTATTCTCTTCATGCTGTGTAGAAAAATAATGTGATATTAGAAACTTAAATATAATTAATATAACATATGACATTAGATAAATAAAATGCTCTGAGGTGATGTGGAAGAATTATTATTGATATTGTTGTATACTCGTCAAGAAACATTGTCTTCAAAATGTATACTTTGAGATACATAGTTGTTATTGTTTTTTTCTTTCCATTTTTAATTTTAATTAATTACACTTTACTCACTTTGTATCCTCCCGTAACTCCCTCCCTCCTCCTCTCCCAATCCCACCCTCCCTCCCCCTTCTCCACACATGCCCCTCCCCCAGTCCAGTAGGGGAGGTCTTCCTCTACTTCCTTCTGATTCTAGTCTATCAGGTCTCATCAGGAGTAGCTGCACTTTCTTCCTCTGTGGCCTGGTAAGGTTGCTTTCCCCACCCCTCAGGGGAAGGTGATTAAAGAACAGACCAATCAGTTCATGTCAGAGACAGTCCCTGTTCCCATTACTATGGAACCCACTTGGACACTGTACTGCCATGGGCTACATCTGTGCAGGGGTTCTGGGTTATCTCCATGAATGGTCCTTGGTTGGAGTATCAGTCTCAGAAAAGACCCATGTGCCCAGATTTTTTGATTCTGTTGCTCTCCTTGTGGAGCTCCTGTCCTCTTCAGATCTTACTATTTCCCACTTCTTTCATAAGATTCCCTGCACTCTGCCCAAAGGTTGGCCACAAGTCTCAGCATCTGCTTTGATACCCTGCAGGGTAGAGCCTTTCAGAGGCTCTCTGTGGCAGGCTCCTGTCCTGTTCCCTGTTTTCTCCTTCTTCTGATATCCCTCCTGTTTGTCTTTGGCTTGGCAGGATTAACATAGTAAAAGGTACTTTTTTTGAGATTTTGTTTTGTCAATAAGTTTACACAGGAACAAACAAGGCAGGACCCAGATACAAGGGCTGATAAAAAAGTCATGAAGGAGTGCTGCTCACTGGCTTGTTCCTTAAGCCTTGCTCATCCTGCAGTCTTATAGCATTCCAAAACATCAGTCTAGGTTGGAAACACCTACAATGGGCCCGGTTCTCTTCAGTGGACTACTAATCAACTAAATGGGCATTCACTCACGAAAACAATGCTAAGTTGAGTCTGTTCACCAGGCATAATCATCCCTATTATTTAGGATCTAAAAAAAATAAATAAATAAATAAAAGGAAACAATGACAGTTGTTTTCATTTGCAATGGAGTGATGTCTCAAAAGGACCAAAGGTTAGCTGATTTCTGAAGGAAATGATATTTGTGATAATACAGGAAGTAGGCATAGGGGAAGGAACAGATGCCATTCTAGGGTAAAAGATGCTCAAACATCTGGCTATAGTAGAAACTGAATGGACACACACGTGAAAAGCTGGTAACAGCTTACTAAAATGTACATAATACCAAGTTGATTCCAAATGTGGGTTGGCAGAACAGAAAGGCTGGTGAAAATTTGAGGCAGCCTGGGCTACAAAGTATGTTCCAGGCTAGCCTATGCTTACTGTGAGACTGTCTCAAACCTGTATCCATCAAAATAAAGTTGTATGTCTCATGCTTCCAATCCCAGTATTTGGGAATCTGAAACAAAAGAACTGCTGTAAATTAAAGGCATCATAGCCTAAAATATGAGACCCTGCTTTCAAAAGGGAGGAATAAGAAGAAGGAAAAGAAGAGAGGGAAGGAGAAGAGAATAATTTATTTTGAATTAGGTTAGAGATTAGTTTTGGAGAAGTTAACTAAAATTCTAAAAATGGTATTTGAAATTAACTGAGAGTTTTAAATTTTTTAAAGAAGAAATAATCACAACTGAAAATGCACATTAGAAAGAGTTAGCTATTTCATGAAATTATGTAGAATCATGTGAATGAGTGAAAAAGAAAAGGCAGCAATTCAGTTTGTGAAGATATAAATAGTTCATGAAATTATATAGAGCCATGCAAATGAATGAAAGTGGAAAGACAGAAAGATAAAAGAAGCTGGAAACTTATCACTGAGTAGCAATTGTGAATGAAAGTACTCTAATGTGAGATCAGTGACTATAGAACGTGTATGGATATTCCTTTGTAGAGTAAATTTCTATAGATACAGTCAAAATATCAGGCCTGAAGGAGCTCTGGGGGCAGATATAACAAAACACAGGTGCTATGAAGGAAAACTGGGAAAGGGAGGTAACTCAGAGGAGATAGAAGAAGAGATAACACTAAGGATATTTAAAAAAAGCCACAGGGAAACATATTATTTTATAAGTTTACCGACAAATAATGTACAGTACATTTAAATCGCATACATAGTGGCATATATAAGCACATATGTGTATAAATATTACATGAAATTATACCACATGAGATAATAATGCCACTTAGAAGAACCACAGATTGAAAAGCCCCAGTGAGTGAGAAAACTTTTTTCTAGTTGCTGTTCAAGGGTATCTAAGACACTCCCCCAAATGCTAAGGCTCTTGGTTGTTCCCTAGAACATGAATGTAAGATGTAGTTGGTACACAGGATTTACAGGAATCTATCTGGAACCAATCTGAAAGCTTATTCAGGCTAACTCTCAGTATTGGAAGGTGCTAAGAAACTTCCAAGGGAGAAAAGCCATGACTAGTTTTACCAGGATATAAAGCAAGGTCTCCTCAGGGGTTCAGTAGTAGAACTTAGCACATAACCAAGTGCTGTCTTACAGGATTTAAAGCCCACTCAGTATGAAGGAACTCATGCCTGGGTACTTCACAACTAGCCAACATTCTGTGGTTTGAGAGGTCATAAACTCTACAGGAAAATATCATACTTCCATTTTCCTAAATCAATGTGATTTCTAATTATATTCCAAATGCTTGTTCTTATACCCCAGATAATTATGGCTGTCATGAAAGAAGTTTCTGTTAGCATCCGGTGGAGGCTATTAGAAATATCTACAACTGGTCAAAATGCAGATAACAAAAGACCAAGGGTGTCCATGCCCAATTGTTTCATACATAGTACATCTTAAAACTAAGGCTCAAAAAGAAAACAACAAGAAGAAGACAAGGGGAGATTGTGAAGAACCAGTGACTTATATTGTCTTCTCTGCTGCAAGATAGTGTCTTTTAGACATGACAGGAAAGCAGCACATAGGAAACTACAACAGCATGGTTGTCTAAACAACATCCACATGAGACTACTAGTTGACATGTCCATGTAGATGGTAAACATTTCATAAGGCCCCACACTGAGAGGCAGAGCTATAGACGACCAATGGCTTCTAAGAAAGGGAGAGTCATTGTTTCTAGGAATGATCCCCCATGATAGTTTAACAAATCCCTATGTTAAACTAAACACTTAAACATACAAAACAAACACTAAATATATGGTCTCAGGTTGTGCATGTATTACACATAAAAACAATTTAAAGAGGGGAGGTCATAAATTAAATGGGAGTAGAGGGATATCAAGCAGTTAAAGGGGGTAGAGGTGGGCTGGAAATTATGTAAATTCAGTACTCATGTATGGAATTCATACAAACATTCATAAAAAATAGAAATAAAATTGAATTTTTAACCAAATAACAAATTAAAAAGAAAAGTCCTCAGGTTAAGACACTATACTGTTTCAGAGGACCAGAGGTTTTGTTTGTTTGGTTTCCTCAGGACCTAAGTTGGGCAGACCACAACCATGCGTGTCTTCAATTCTAGAAGAACTGTCAACTTTTTCTGGTCACCACTCATGTACACAAATTCCACCCTGAACACACATATTCACAAAATGAAAAACAAAAATAAAGGCTTTAAAAAAGAATATATATTCACACCAGTTGTTGGTAAGTATAGTAGTTTGAATAAAAATGGCCCCTATAGGCTCTTTGGTCCATAAGGAGTGGTAAGATTAAGAGATGTGGCCTTATCAGAGTAGGTGTGGCTTTGTTAAAGGAAGAGTTTCACTGGGTGGTGGGTGTTGATCTCTCAGAAGCTCAAGCCTGGCCAGTGTCACTGTCACTTTCTGCTGCCTGAGGATTCAGATGTAGAACAGTAAGTTCCCTCTCCAGCACTATGTCTTCCTATATGTTGTCATGATTCCCACCAAAGAATAATGGACTAAACCCCTTAACTGTAAGTCACCCTCAATTAAGTGTTTTTCTTCATAAGAGTTGATATAGTCATGGTGCCTCCTCACAGCAATGAAACCCCAAGACAATGAGAAACTTCAGTGCTCATGTATTGGCTGTGAAAATGGAAATGCCAATGTAATTATGAGAAGCTAACAAAGTTAAATATACCATACCATGTGACTCAAAAGTCTACTTTCTAGGCATTTCTACAATACATAGGTACATGAAATGGTAACACATATATAAGAATATATAGCATTTGGCATGGTCCCATGAAGAATGTCCATGAAGAGAGAAAACTATATACAAGTTTTGGTAGATTTTTTCAATGGAAAATCATATAAAATAAACAGACATAACACAAGGGGGACTAATTTCCTCAACATAGCTAAACAAAACACATCACACACAAGAGAGCACGGTGACTACCTTCCATTCAGATAAAGCTAAAAATACTGTCAGATAAATCTATTGTGTCACAAGTCAGAATCAAAGATGGATGAACAATGTAAGCAGGATCACCTGCTGTGCATGTCAAGGACTTGCTTGTTGCTCTAAAGGTGGTGACATCACAAATGTACTCTTCTTGTGAAAAATCTATTGTTGGTGTTCCAACACAGGACATGTATACATTTTATCACATGTCTGCTATATCACAACAAAGTGTTCCTGGGATTTGGAAAAGAGCCGAGGGAATGAGAATGACTAAGACAAAGAGGTGACATTGGAAATAGGAAGTGAGGCTAGAAGGATATTGAGCCATTTTTAAAGAATGTATGCTTTGCTTGAGATTATGCAGGGAAATCAAACATCTGACACTATTGCCTTCCAAGACCGAGACACGTCTCTGGAGGATGAGTCAGCCAGCCAGCCCTGTGGAAGGAGTTCTCTTCTTCTCACACTACCTCTTTCCCACTGAGCGTGTTACTCATTAGTAGCCCAGCATGTGTTGCAGCCACTGAATTAGCTTTCCTGGCTATATTAGCCTTTGTTCATTTGTGTATCTCTCTCTGCCCTGGGGCCTCTCCAGAAAAGGACAAAGACATGGATGTGCTGCTGCTAAACATTGTAAATATTTGCTTTGCCAAACTATGTGCTGTTGTGTTCTGCTATGGTTACTCTCACTGTAATCTACATAACGATTGGTAAAGTGTGTATGTTCCTCATGAACACAACCCACAAATATCTCTTTTGATGGTG
This sequence comes from Meriones unguiculatus, assembly GCF_030254825.1. Lineage (NCBI taxonomy): Eukaryota > Metazoa > Chordata > Mammalia > Rodentia > Muridae > Meriones > Meriones unguiculatus. The sequence continues at coordinate 43,961,253 of NC_083364.1, read as the reverse complement.
GTTGACTCCGACTTATAAGCCAGTAAGTCCAGTCTTAGAAGTCAAGTATAAAATACATTCACAAGACAATGGTCAACAGCTCTTTTATCACCTTGGTAAAGAATAAAGGAATGGAATTTAAAACTTAACACAAATCAGAGGATAAATGGGTGTTATGGGTCCCACTGAAAATTCTCTTTTTCCTTGAGTTATGAGTGATCATTTCTGGGAAATTCTAATATAACTAGTGAACTGTTTGATGGTGTAATGGTTAGGGTTAATTGTCAACTTGACCCAAGGTAGAATCACTTGTATAGAGAGTCTCAGTGGGGAATTGTCTACATTAGGCTGTTTTGATGGATATTGGCAATCATCGTTACTAATTGAGGCAGGAAGTTCTACTCATCATGGGCGGTACCAGTTGCCAGCTGTGGACTGAAGTGTCTAAGTGGAAAAGAAAAGGGCTGCACACCAATATTCTCGCATGTATTTTTCTGTTTCAGATTATGAATGTCATGTCATATGTGTCCTCAAGTTCCTGCTGCTGTGACATTCCTGCTAGACTGGAACCTGAAACAGCCAGCCAGAACACACCCTTTCTCCTCTAAGATGCTTCTGTCAGGGTATTTATTCAGAGCAACCAGAAAAGTGGACAGGGATAGAGGAAGGTGTCTTAATATTTTGCCTGTAAAGTACAACAGTAACAGAATTTTCAGCTAAAATAAGTAAATATTTGTGGTCATAAAAAGGAACTAAACAGCCTGTCCTTTCTGTGGTTCACCTCCTCAAAGACAGGTCTTGGAGAAGATGACAACAAGTTATTATTCCACTCCAAAGAGCAAGTGACACCTTCTCTGTGGAGAAAAGATTCCTCTTACTGAGTTTACTAATAACTTACTCTCCCTAGACTGAATTTTCTTTCACTATTTAAAATGCAAAATCCATTAATAAAGCAGGCTGGACACCCAGAGTATGATTAAAGCACTACAGAACTATTTTTTTTTTCCTGAAATGAGAAGAGAATTTATGCTGAGTCAGAAAGGTCCCTCAATATGCATAGTTCTAGCAAGGTTATGACAGTGTTCAAGACAGTGTTCATTCAGTTCGGATGTCCATACTAATGGGAATGCTGGTAGATGCAAAAGGAATTCAGAGAAAATAGTCAGATGAACAAAAATTAGGCTTATTTGATATGTTGCTAATTTATAACTCTCTCTCTTTCTCTCTCTCTCTCTCTCTCTCTCTCTCTCTCTCTCTCTCTCTCTCTCTCTCTCAAAAGACCTGATCAGAAAAGCAGAGACAGAGTCCTTCCTTAACTCTGTTCTTGCCAATTTAAACTCCTTCCTATATCACTACAGTCGTGTTCTCAGTTTAATGCAGAAAACCTACCCACGTTGCCCCATCCTTCCTCATTCTTTCCTTTCCAACACTAAGGGTATTAATTGATTGTTTTGTTTCAAGAGGCTTCCTGCTGGGCTGTAGACAAGCTGTTAAATAAAATAAGCACAAGAGAATAAACTATGGGTATACACGATATTGTACCCTATTTAATTATGTTAATAGGGACTCTAAAATAATTATAACATGACTCTTACTATTTATGTCTTGCTATTAGTATAATGATTTTTTTCTTTCTTACAGAGCTCCTTAGGATTGGGCATTAGAGAGCTTTATTTACTTCTCTGCCCCACTTTCCCCAAGGGCACAGTTTTCTATTTCATGTGCTCAATAAAAGATACCAAAAGATGAGGAGATACGAAAGGAAAAGGAGGCTAAACTAAACCAGTCAGGGGAATATTTGTTTGAGTGGTAGGGTTTTTTGTTTGTTCGTTTGTTTTATTTTGTTTTGTTTTTTTTTAATGTCAAACATCAAACATCTTTCCTCTTTCTTTTTCATTTTAGGACTGAAATTCAAAAGCCATTTTCTCTGGGCCTTTGGAAGAGGAAAATAGCAGAAGTAATTGCAGGGGTTAAACAGATAATTTTAGTGATTCCAGTTTTCTTTCATTTTGCACACAGTGCTTTTCTACCACATGTCTAGAACTCATGACAAATTTCCTTTGACCTTCTACAAATCTCTTATGCAGTTACAAGCAGAATCCTATGCACTCAATGCTTGAACCTCCAGCGCCAAACAGCACAAGTGGGGGGGAGGTGCTTCATGTGCTGAGGACTTCTTAATTCTCAAGCACGATGTCAGATGCATTCTGTTTTATTCGTTTAATTTTGTTAGAAAAGGATAGTTTCTGCTGAGGCTCAGGAAAGTTAAGTGATGCACTCAATTTCACTGTGTTAATAGGTTAGAAACAAGATTAGAATTATGAAACCTTGGTCTGATGCAAAGCTTACGATTATCACAATTTTGGAGATCACTGAAAACTCCACGTGCCAAACTAAATCATCACTTAATCTTTTCTGAGTGTGGTCTTTTGCTGTAAATGCAAAATAATTACATTTACCTTAAAATAAAAAAGAATACATTTTAGGAACTTAAAAAATATCATAGAAGAATATTAAGAGCAGAACAGTACTTCATTTCATACAAAACCTACCTCAAATAAATCTATTCTTCTGACCAGTCTCCATCTTAGTCTGTTTTGAGCACCTACAGTAACTCCGGTCCCCAGACCTCTCACTCAGGCTCACGGAGACTACAGTGGCAAGCATGGAGCTTGCTTGGTTCTTCAGCAAGTTCTCTGCACAAACATCAGTGCTTTTGTGGGACTCCTAAGTGTGGAAACAGTTGTATCTATGAATAGTTTGCCTGCTGTTGGGATGCATTTCCTCTTGTTGGGTTGTTTCCAGTCTTGATATGTTTTGTTATGTTTGGTTGCTGTCTCTTGGAGGCCCGCTCTTTTCTGGAGGAAAAGGGAAGGAATGTGGATGTAGGGGAGAGATGTTGGTGGGTGGGATGAAACTGGAAGGATTGTAGATGGGAGAGAAACAAGTGTGGTCAGAATGTATCCTATGTGAGAAGAATCTATTTTCAATTAAAAAAAGAAAAGAACTTAGTTATCACAGATCAGAAGACTGGGCAGTCCAGGATGCTCACTCTTAGTGGAAGCATGCTCGCTACATTAGGTCACGTGGCAAGGTGAAAGGATGAGAAGGTGAGAGACATAAAGCAAATTCATCTTCCTGTTAGGGGACCACTGTCTTAAGGAGGATGTTATCTTTTCATAAAGGCAGAGTCTTCACAGCCTGTCAGTAGCCCTTGCCTCCCACACAGCTGCACATGCTATCACATGCTACACGGCTATCATCACATGCACACATGGGGACACTTTGAAACTCTGGCAGTGTTTTAAGGCAGTATAAAGAAATGGAAAAGACACAATGATGATCATGGAGCAATTAGGAGGTAGTGTCAAGCCCTGTGACAGAAGATTAACTGCATAAATTTTGAATTCTTGCTCAGATCCCTAGAGATTCACTACTGTCCCCAATCTTTTTACTGCCTCCTTTCTTGATAGTTTCAATAGTTCCTTGATAGTTTCAATAGCTCCTGGTGAGGTTAGATTGACTTATGAGCATGGAGAACCATTCCAGAACAGAGTTACCTGAACTAAAATGCCAGACTACTTATTTAAATGCTTTTATTTTACTATTTTTAAATTTATTGTTAAATGCATGCTACCTCTGGGGGGGGGGGTTGAAGAGGGATGGTGTTAAAGACAGTTATGGGTAGCCAGATATGAGTGATGGAATCCAAATTCTTATCCTCCACAAGAATGCACCTGCTCTTAGCTGCTGAGCAATGTCTCCATCCCCCTAATTTTCTACTTCAGACACTAGAATATTAGGATAAAATATTTCAAATATAGTACTTTATGTCTTCAGTCAAGTCCATTCATCCTGTGACTTACCGCTTTAATGGTTGGCACCATTTGTCCCTTCTGATATCACCAGACATGCAGAGACAACAGTTTAAACGGGGTTGCGTAAACTTTCCTTCAACTAAAGGGTAGAGGGTTGTGATTATAAATAATGCACTGGTAGAATAAGCCATGCACTTTGCAGAATATAAACCAGCATCTTCAGATATCAACTTTCAATACATTTTGGCAGCCTCGGTGGCATTAGCAATAATATGTGTCTCTAAAGAGCAGGGCTGAAGGGCTTAGTTCTGTATTTCATATCACAACGTATATAATTGCAAAAGTGTATCTCCACACTGCTGAAGTAACAGGTCAAATATAACCCGGCCATTGGTTATTAGAGAGATACCTGCATCAGTAGAATTCTAGCAAACTGCATATATTTTTAATCAGAACCATTTCAATAAGGAACATTTTCAACCCTGAGCAGCCACAGTCTAAGATTACCCTAATCATCATCTATCCTTTGTAGTTTTCTCTTTGGGAGCCTTTGTCTGCAAGTCTAATCATAGAAATCGCAAATTGCAATCTCAAGGAGACACAAAGAGACAACATAAACTTTGATCCCGAGCATTTCTTCTTGCAGAATTCCAAACAGCAGCCTGGAGTCATACAAATTCTCTGTGCCAGCAATGATCAGAAGCCCGGTGGCTGCAGCAGTAATTGCTCCATAATCATATCTGGAGTCCCTGACCTGGTTTATGCATACAATCTATATTCTAATAGCAGTCAACAGGTCACAAGTTAATAAAAATACCATTAACGTCCCCCTGCGACTAAGGAAAAGAGGTATTCATCTTCCTAGGCTGTGTTGGGCAGATATAATTTCCTTGGCTGTTAGTGTAATTAACTGTGCTGGCCTGTAGAGTTCCCCAGAGAGAAGAAATGGCAGAAGGTGACCTTGAAGTGTGTGGCTGGTGACACTGAGCCAAAGGACAGCATTTGTCAAGGGTCTGGGTCAGCCTAGATTTTGTTTTCCATGATGATACCTGCTTAGTGTTCCGCACTGGAGACCACAAACATTTTACAGTTTCTCTTTCCCCAGGCACAGATGTATTGAACGAGCAACAGTTGATAAATATAAAGTTGACTACTATTTTTCCTGTATCTCCAGCCTTCCATTTTACCACTGTCTTTCAAACAGCAAGGCAGTGTTTGTTTATTTAGTTCCATCCAAAGTGTTACCTGGCTTTCTAAAACTCTCCCTTATCCAATCAAAACACACAGGCATCAGTAGCAGCATTTAAACTTTGCCCATGTTCCATTCCAATAAACTTGAGTTCTTTTGAGTATTTCCATTTTTGAGCATTGGTAAATGAACAGAAAGTACTTTCATTTGAAATAAAAAGGTAAAAGTTGCTCCTTACCTGAGATGTTCCGCTGCCCCCTACAGCTTCTAGGAGTAAGTTGGCTTGCTCAAGAGAGAACTAAAGAATGTAACCTACATCTTTCTGTTCTCCTCAGTCAGCTCTACTGTTTCTATACGGGGATCTTGCTTTAGATATATAAAGATGCAGCCAATGTCACTGTTCTGTTCTGTTTTATTTCTTCTTTTGCTATATTGGTTTCAGATGACTGATTTTTTTAAACTAAGTTTTACGAATAGGGACCATGCGGTTCTCCTATAGCCTGAATTTTACTGTCCTGATACTTAATCCATCTCCGTGTTTTTAATGCTTTTCTCCTGATTTTCATTGCAAAACAATTTTTATGCAATACATTCTGATCATGCTTTCCCTTCCCCAAGTACTCCCCAAATGATTGCACCAAATGTTTATCCACCATTATCAACCCATATAGTGAAGACCCCCAAATCCCATAACTCAAAATATAGCTGTATTTGGAGACAGGACCTTTAAGAAGTTGATTACAGAATCAGATGCTGGTGAGAGTTAATCTAATATGAATAGTTTCCTGAAAAATATGATTGATTGCTCTGAACACACAGCAACAGCAGAGCTGTAACTCACAGAGAAAGATCATGAGACAACATGTCTAGGAAGCAAGGCTGTCTGTAAGCCCAGCAGAGGGCCTTCCAAGGGAAGTGAGTCTTTACCCCTTGACTTTGGAAAGTCTAGTGTTTAGAGCTGTGAGAAGGCACATTTCAGTCTGTGGGACTTTTGTTTAGATGGTTTCAGCCTACCAATGTGTCTGCCTGCAGTCACTGAGACACTTGCTTTGATTTGTCCTATGTGGACACATATTGCTCCAATTCACGGATTTTAACAACGAGATATGTGCCACAACTGGTCTGTCCATTCCATCTCTGACAGGCATTTAAGTCAGTCAGAATTTTCTGCTGAAATAAGCAATGTCAAATGGAACATGATCTGTATATATTTTCTTGCCTACACTTGAGAGTGTTTCTCTCCCTAAGTAACTATGTCTAGATGTATTTTCTCCTGTCTTACAAGACACAAAATGCATGGAATTTAACATCTTGTCAGACTGTCTAAACTCACAAACGTCTCCTTCCAGCAAAACCAAAAATATGTGTAAATATATATTTTATGTAATATATTTTTCCTTAACTTCTTATCAATACTCGGTATTGTTAGACTTTTAAATGATTAGGAAAAGCTATTTTATTAGGTATAATCACTATTTCAATATATTTAATCTTGTTTTTGTTCAAACTAAGTTTTAATTTCCTTTCTGGTTTATTAAATACTCCTATTTCTTTCTCCCCAAATTAGCTAAATATAACATTTATTTGTTTTCCAACTGAAATTATTTAACTTTTTTGTTATTGACTTGGAGGATACGTTTCTATATGGCAGTAGATGTTTTATGATTACACAATATTAGAAAGATCTCAAAGAATTTACCTTTCATTTTAACTTAATGTATGACACTTATTCTTAATGATATAGCTTTTTTCTTTTTTTAATTTATTTTTTATATTAATCACAGGTTATTTACTTTGCATCCCACCCATAGCTTCCTCCCTCATTCCCTCCCAATCTCACTCTTTCTCCCTCATCTTCTCCCTGCCCATTTCCAAGTCCACTGATAGGGGAAGACCTCCTCCCTTTCCATCTGACCCTAGCTTATCAGGTCTCTTCAGGACTGGCTGCAATGTCCTCTTCTGTGGCCTAGCAAGGCTGCATCTCCCTGTGGGGGGGAGGTGGTGTCAAAGAGCTCACCGTTGAGTTCATGTCTGAAATAGTCCCTGTTCCCCTTATTAGAGAACCTATTTGGACACTGAGCTACCATGGGCTATATCTGAGCAGGGGTTCTAGGTTATATCCATACATGATCCTTGGTGGAGTGTCATATGATATAGCTTTTTAATTTTATTTTTGTTTTATATGCATTATTGTTTTGTCTGCCTGTATATATATGTACCACATTCACACAGTGCCTAAGGAAGTCAAAAGAAGGCATCAAAACCCGCTAGAGCTGGAATTCCAGGTGGTGGTGACAGACACTGTGGGTGCTGAGAACAGAATCCCATCCTCTACATGTTCCTTTAATCACTGAGCTGTCTCTCCAGCCACATGTGTGGCATAACTAATTTGGCAGGATTAAGATGTTCCAAAAGTTATGCCTATGGCTTGGAATGTTTATGATCTGTTTCAAAATCTTTTCTGCCAATCTTCAAACTGCCATCTTATTTTCGGAACTCTTTAAGTATCCGTGGAGTTATACCTCTATTTTTCTTTAGATTTATGTGATATGGCAGACATATATGCATACATTTATATACACATAAATATTAAGAAATATAATATGTTGTTTTAATATATGTATATATTGTAATATTATGTCCACCATCAGGCTAATTAACCTATATGGTACCTCCTATCCCTTGCATGCTTGTTCTTTCTCCCTCTTCCTCTCCCTCTGTGTTTGTGTGTGTGTGTATCTATATACTTAATATCTACCCTCTTAGCCGATTTTACACATTAAAATATGCCATTAAGTACAGTGACCACATCTCCCAAACTCATTTTCATGCATAAATAAAATGTTTCACCCTTTGACTACTACTTTCTAATTTCCTTCCTTTCCAGGCCTTAGCAATCATTCTCCACTCCGATTTTACGAACGTGACACAAAAGACAAATACTGAATGATCTCACTTGTTTGCAGAGTCAGTAATGAATCTTCAGGCAAGCAAGATGGCTCAGACCATAAAAGCGCTTGTCTAGAAGTCTAACAGCCTCAGTGTTATCCATGAAGCCCACATGTTGAAAGGAAGAACCTGACTTCCTCAAGTTGTCCTTTGCTATCACTTCTCATGTATGCACACACACACACACACACACACACACACACACAGTGAATAAATAAATATGTAAAAAAGGTAAACATTGTATTGAGATATATTTTAGAAATAAATAGTGAAGTGCTCTAACAAGTTTATTGATATTAACTGGAAAATTTCAAGCCTACTGTATGATCTGTATATTACCCTTTCTGTTATTGGATGACTATGCTATGATACATTTATTCTTTCTTTTAGCTTCCACAGAATATTTTTTTAAAACAATTATTCATTTTGGTGACTGGACAGATATGGAATGATATAGTTATCCCTTTCTTTTAGTTTTCAAGAAAATAATGGTTTTAAAATTATTCATCTTGGTCTTATATACCTTACTTTGATTTTTTTCTCACACAAATGTTTTATCCTTTCTTTTATTGTAAGATGCCTTGACTATCACAAATATAATTGAAATTTTTAGCCAAAACATACATTTTGTATAGTGTAAGCAACCTGCTAGACTTCCGGTACTTGGGCTGAGGTAGAAAGATTATTTGAGGTCAGTCCAGGGTATATAGGCTTTTAGTGTTAATGTAGGAGTATGACTGTGTTTTCTACATTCCTAGTAGACTTATTAAATTTTGCTTCTGGGTTCTACTATTTTTCTGCGCAGAATATGCAGACAAGAAATAACACTGTGCCACCAATATTGTTTTTGCCTCTTCAATTATGGCTTATGTATTTTCTCTCGCCCTGCCGCCTTGCCCAGGGCCTCTGGAGGACTTCATGGCAAAAGTGATGGTAGGGTGCACTATTATTGACTTTGTTTTTTCAGTAAGATTTTTTGATGTTTTAGACAAAAACTCTCTACTACTGACACATCACACTCTCTGTAGCTTTGGTTGTTAAAAAAGTTACTACTCATGTACCCTTTTCACCCAATATTTTTTTAAATTTTATTTTATTCATTATACTTCATTCAATTTGTATCCCCCCATAAGCCCCTCCCTCCTCTCCTCCCAGTTCCACCCTCCCTCCCCCTTCTTCCTGCATGCCCCTCCCCAAGTCCACTGATAAGGGAGGTCCTCCTGTCCTCCCTTCTGATCTTAGTCTATCAGATCACATCAGGAGTGGCTGCATTGTCATCTTCTGTGGCCTGGTAAGGCTGCTCCCCCCTCAGGGGGAGGTGGTCAAAGAGCAGGCCAATCAGATTATGTCAGAGGCAGTCCCTCTTCCCATTACTATGTAACCCACTTAGACACTGAACTGCCATGGGCTACATCTGTGCCGAGGTTCTAGGTTATCACCATGCCTGGTACTTGGTTGTAGTATGAGTCTCTGGTAAGACCCCTGTGTTCAAATTGTCTGGTTCTGTTGCTCTCCTCTTGGGGTTCCTGTCCTCTCCAGATCTTACTATTTCTCACTTCTTACATAAGATTCCATGCACTCAGCCCAACAGTTGACCATAAGTCTCAGCGTCTGCTTTGATAGTCTGCAGGGCAGAGCCTTTCAGAGGCCCTCTGTGGCTGTAACCCTAGATTTATATGGATATAGACTGTGAATGTATTGACAATACTAAAAAGTATTGATAATACCTCTTGAAAAAATGCATTTTCTGGACAAAATCTTACCCATTTGCATTCCAACATGAATGGAGAAACCTCACAAGGTCCCAACAATTGATGAAGAGCTAAAGGTGGTTAATGCTTGCTGAAGAAGGGAGAACCAGTTTGTTTAGGGACAGGAGCTTTCATAGGTTGCTCAAGTCTAACCTAAGTAGTCCTAAACCCAAATGCAAATGGGTAATATTAACTCAACCTCATAGGCCATGTATTTATGTGTTTGCATGCATCAATGTGTATAACTGTAGAAGATGCTGTGTATCTGATAAGTAAGTGAGGAGGATACAGGGGAAACTGGGAAGAAAAAAGTAGATGGAAATGATGTAAATGCAGTATATTCATATATGCAATTCTCAAAAAAAATTAAAAGTAGAATTGAGAAAGTAAGATGGCTTAAAGGAGGGGGACAAGTTCGGAGAAAGTAGGCTAATTGGAGGGAGAAAATATAGAGATCATATTGTACTCATGTTTAAAATTCTCAAAGAATATTTTTATTAAAAAACCTTCTTTTGAAACTATTCTTTCGTATACACATAATTTTACCATTTATGAAAGGCAAATTTGCATTGTATTGATTTTTATGTGCTTAAGCCTTTTCATATAAAGAATTTAATCTCAGCTGTACATTTCATATTGTAGGGTGTAGAATCTCCTAAGTCTTCCCAGAGTTGATTGATATTTGCTTTTGTAACCATTGATGCTAAGATGATTCCTTAACAGAAATATAATTAAAATAGCAGAATTATGTTTAGAGTCCCTTGAGAAATTGTTGCAGATTATATCTCAACCACAAACTAAAATTTACCGAATTTATTTTACCTGTGTGTGAAGCTCAAGTCAGTAACTCAAATGGTTATTTTAAAAATCAAACATGATAGCATAATACAACCCCAAACCAATACTAATCTGATAATAATATATTGAGGAATAGTGGTTATAAAATATTAAAGTTCTTGTATATAATTAAACATGTGTCCATAGGGTCACTTCTTACGTTCAATACAAACATGAGTGACAAAACATAAAATAGTATCACATGCGTGCTACAGTTATTCAAGCAGTGTTCATTGGACTGTAAGCCATTCTGGCATGCATAATATAAAGGGTACATGTGGTAAAGTTCAGTATGCATGGGAAAGCCTGGGGTGGAGTCACAGGAATTCACATGAGCAACCATTGCCAGAACTGGACCAATTAGATATGTTTGAGGGTTTGCTCTACTTTTTGGTTATTGGCTTTTAAGAAATCTTTCATGACACCCACATTCAATTATGCGACTGCTGTGAGGTTGTGACCCACAGTTCAGGAATATGGCTTTAAATCATACAGCTTCCATGGAGCAGATGGCCATCAGCAACACCTTCAGCTTAAGAAGCTCTCTCGGCGAAACCTAAGTGTCCCACCCTCTATCGGGTGGTGACTCTAAACCTGGTCACCTAGGATAGGCAAATCAAAATTTCATACGTGAGCACCATTCATCTTCTTTATCCAAAACTATCCAATCTGTCTCTTTCTCAGCTAGCTTCAGGCAGCACAAGAACCAGGCATGGCTTTCATCTGTTTTGCATTCTAAAGTTTTTCCTCCAGACACGTTGCTCTCATGTGTAAGTCCACTGACAATATTTGTTTATGTAACTTCATCCAAACACTCCTGTGCTTTGGAAGTGAACCGCTACACAAAATATAAACATGACATTATTACAGAGCCATGTTTAACTTGCCTGCCTGCCCTTATTATTCTATGTGTCACACGATGCCCAACTCCTGCCCTCCTACCAGAGAGAGACAGGTTTATATGCTTTTACTCACAGCTGCTGCGTACCCAGCATAATCAATGTTCTTGTGCAAGACTAAAAACCGCTGTCACAGACCCTGGTCTAGATTCATCAGGGTGACGGAAGGAACAGAATAAGAGACAATGGATCTAAAAAGAAAATGGGATGCAAGAAGATTTAAGAATGGATATAGACTTCAGCCATGCAGTATTGTATAGGGAGGAGAGGAGACAGTCTGCAAACCACAAATGAAAGGGACACAATCAAACCAAAACCAATTAATGAGCAACACAGTTTCAACATTGATGTTGATTCAGATTGATAGGCGTAAAGTATAAAGAGGCTTAATGTGAAAGACCTCTGCAAATATTTCTTACTGTAGTTTGAGTTTTATCAATTGAACCTTAGAGAATGTGACATTTCTCCTTATTTCCTCCTTAATACTCAATGTATTTTCTTATATCCTTAAATAGTCTGTCTACAAACCCGCTCCTCTGAATGCGCTCCCACACCTATCACAATCTAATTAACTCTTACTACGTAATTGCAGTTCAATTGTTAAAAAAGCAGCAAATTTCCAGGCACTTTTCTCAGGGTGGAGCCATCCCAGGACAATGGCATTTTAAAGGCAATATTTTACAGCAGAGTAGAACACTGGAGTATTTTAGGGCAGGAGGGTACTGTGAAGCAGCTAAATTACTACAATGCACAACCACATTCATTCCCTTTGAACAATATTGTTTAATTCCTGGTGTCTGATACTTGGGTAATGTCAGACTACTAGGGTCTTGGCTGAAAAGCAGTAATAAGACCAAGAAGGCATGCATGTATGTATTGGGCATAGGCAAAATAAGAGGTTTTATTTTAAGTGTGTCCATTTTAAGTAATTTCCTGGCTTGGCCTACAGTGGGAAATAAAAAAGCAATGGGCAGGAATGGAAAAAAAACATGACCTAAATCAAAACAGAGAACATAGCATAGAGCCTGCTGCCGTGTACTTCGCAGATAACCATGGAGCACAAAGCATTCTGTTTCCCAGATGTCTGGAGCCTTAGCTGCCAGCTGGATCCTTTACTAGTAATTGCCATTAAATAAAAAATAGTGCCACACTCAAGCCTGTAATCATTACCTGAGGGCAATCACCTCCAATAATTAGTTATTGTGAGGGCATACAGGTCTTGTCCCTTTCTTTCTATTAGGTAGAGAAAGGAGGTTGTCCAAGTTACAGAGCTACTCACTGCACTGAAAGAAGAGTGTTTTGCAGCATTTCTGCTCAAGTTCCACCTCCTGCCCTGTTCTGTGTCCCTACCTCTCATAGATCTTTGTTTCCAAAGACACTCCTCCAAACAACCAATAAGAACTATTCTTTCAATGTGTGCTTAAGGCTGCTTTTGCCAGGAGAGAGCCCAGAGAGAATGTTGAAACAAAATCACAGAGCTGAATTTTATGTTGACTTGCTGGAGGTAAGAACATAATTCTTTAATGCAAGGGAGAAAGAAATCCAGCAAAGGCAGTGCTCAGTGTGTAGAGCGCCCACCCCAAAACCAAATCAAGAATGGACAATCAATAATCTGCAGAGCAGTGCACAAATAAGTCCCTACCATAACCCACCTTTTAAATATGAAGTCAGTTTCCAGACCCAGTTTCCTCCAGCAAAACGTTAGTGTTTCCGCAATCGTGGATCCTGACATCCAGGAAATAAGAAGGCCCAGACATTTTAAAATCTCATGAAGAAGGTTTCAGTTGACCTTATTATGCATGTATTTTTAAAGGTTTATAATTGCCCTCATATTATAGCAATGGTGGACGTGGTCCAGAGAACAAAAAGGGCTATAACTTCGGAAAGATTACATGGAGTCTGTTGTATAGAGGTTTAAATAAAGCAAACAAACAAACAAAAACAAAAACAAAACAAACAAACAAACAAACAAACAAAAAACATTCCTCACTAAACTCAGTAGAACTTTCCAAAAGCTCTGCATGGGTTCCTTGGTTTGAAAAGAAGAGCTTTCAGAAGAAACGCAGAGGAGTCAGCAGCAGTCAAACTTGTCAGTATTTTGTATTATAGGAAGAATGACAGAATGAGGGATCCCTTTACCGCATATAAAGGTGCTTGTTCTTATCATGGCATTGCTAATTCTCTAGTCTGGGCTCAGCAAAACAAGGCAAATAATAGAGTAAATCACGAAAACAGGCAAATGATGCCTATAATGAAACTTGACTAATCAACTGTGGTGATGCATTTGTTAAAATAGAATAACATGGTCTTGGGACTTACATGCAGTTATGATGTAGATATGATGGTATGCATGTGCTCTCTTATGCTTCCATTAGGACAAAGAAATAGGGATAGTTTCACCAATATATATATTGGAGAAGCATAATATCATACCTTTTCCTGAGGGCTTTTCTCTTCTCTCATATCCCATTCCAAAACAATTTGGATCATGATGATATTCTAAATAAATTGTTCCAAGAATGGTATTTAAAATGCAGCCAATAACATAAAATTCCAGGGGCTTGGGTACCAATTGCAACACTGAAAGTTTAACAGCAACTCATCCCAAGTTGGATGTGAGAAAACCAGGACGACTATAAACAAAGTCAGATACTACAATTAAGATGCATGGATAGGCAATCCACAAACTATATGATTTATTGAGTTCCCCAGTATTTCTCCCTCAGTTCACAATTGTAGGTAAGTATGATGGAGAGGAATGGAATTTCCTTTTTTTATAAACTTACAGGGGGAAGATGGGAAAGATGATAAAATGCTACTCTATCACTGTCCTATTCACAGTACACCTGGAAAAAACAAGGGGGATGCAAACATTCTCTGACTGGACAGAGATTGAGTAGTACATTTGGTTCACTTGATCATTTATTTTGTTTAAAACTAAGATTACTTTCAGAGATAATTCTATGGGGTCCCAAGTGAAGCTCTAAATGACCTGGCTGGTTGGCAAGGAGCCTGCAAGAACAATGATTGATGATTTGAGAACATCTGGAGTAATAAAGAGATGGGAATCTAAAAGAACTTTGAATCCTGTGTTTATATTAAGAGAGGTAAGGGATACAAGTCGCAATGAGTGAAGCATTTGAGCCAATGTGATGCCTTTCGTCCTCTCCTCTCATCTGCTTTCTAAGTGCTTGTACTATGAGTGCATGAGTGGTGTCCATGGTGGTACCAATGGAAGCTACTCACAACCCACCGTTCATCATGCCTGGACTGATCTAGCTGTGGTTGCTACCATTCCCAACCTATGAACTCACAGTTGCTTCTGTGGCACCATCCCTCAAGAACAGCAATATGTTATTCAACAGGAGTTGGCCATAGAAGACCTCTGCTCTTCCTTCCTTTAAAGAGGACAAACCTGAAGTTTAGTTCTAGCGAACCAAAAACCTACAAAAAAGTCTGAGGCCTTTGTCCTAGCGGCATCGTACTTCTGCCTCTCCCTCTGCCCAGTATGGCTTCCCTAAACTCCCACTAGTGTAAGCCAAGAAAGCTCTCCAGAAATCCACATGTAAGAAAATTTCTCAAGGTTGGCAAGATATCTCACTGGTTAAGGCACTGACTGCTGTTCAAAAGGACTGGGCTTGGGTTCCCAGGACCCACATAGCAGCTCGCAACTGTCTGTAACTCCAGTTCTATGGGATCTTTTGCCCTCTTCTGGAGTAATGGGACAATGCATACTCATGGTACCAGGCAAAACACCACCAACACACATGAAACAAAATAACAGTGAAACATTTAAAACATATTTTTAAAACATAAAATCCCTCTTAGTCTTTTTCCTATACATTATATCCTAACACAGATGTTATGTTCCAGGACTGATCTAATGTAATTACCTTCAGAAAAGAACATGAATATCAATGATCACTTTTTCTATGTGTGAGAAAATTCAACAAAATGAGATTCTTTGTTGCTCAAGAATTTCTTTTTTTGCATAAGGCAAATTGGCTGCAGTATTTGGAGAAATAAATTATTTTATTCACATTCTGCTGAAGTTACATATAGTCTTCCCATGATGACCTAGAAATTTATAGAATTGGGTGTTTGACTACTGTGAATCATAAATGTATTTAGTGTATTCGATAACTTCAAATGTGTGCTACTGTCTCTTTTTGTTTTGCCTCTTTTTGCTTCTTTTCTGCAATTGAAGACTGCAGAAAAATTAAGTGCCTTACATAGGGGGCATAGTTAGGTTAGTACTGAGAAAAATATCTGGAAGATAGAATGAACAATATTTAGTAGAGAGTTTCTTTATATCCATGGCACTTCTGAGTACTTGAAGCCACTAAAACACAGGCAAAATAAATTATTGTGATAGAGAGTTTTCCTCTGTCTCTGAAGAGCTGTTTGTTAACATTTGTGTTTCCTGGAATTTCACTGCAACACTCACCTCTCCACTTAGGGATACATGTATTGTTACTTCATTAATTTTTGCTTGAGGGGAAAATTGGGGCATCTGTATTCAAGAATGCTTTTGAAATATCTATTAAGAAATTGGAAGATCTTTATTAGTATTAATTCTCAAACAAAGCAAATGTCATTCAAAGAATCTAGAAGCCCTCACTTAAATTTCAAAAAACAGGTTTTTTTTTCCTACCATACTTTAATAGATACAAGTTCTGCTATTAAGTAAATATTTTAAGATCAGCCCAATCGAGTTGCAGCTTATAACTATGGCAACATTTTCTCTTCTTAATGGCACTGAAAAATATACCTGCAATACTGCCAATGTATCCCTCTGACTGCAGTTAAGAAATGGAAATGTGAGGGGACTTATTTATAAGGAAATTATCCACCAACTACAAGCCATGCATCTTTATATTCCAAAGAACTAACTAGATTAAAGTAATGCGCTATATGTCTCTGATAAATAACCTCACTAGAATCCACTTTCAGAGCCTATCTCATTTGAGTTTTATCATAGGTTTAGACAATTTTCAGTACATAAAGGTATGCAGGGTATGAAATCTTACCTTAGCACCCGAAAGAAAAAAATAGATATATGAAATTACAAAAGAAAATGCCACTAACCAGTGGCAGAAAGGAAGAAACTAAACTTTAAAAACAAAGTACATTCTGGCATGTAGCTCAGTGTTTGAATGTTTATCTCCTGTGTAGAAGGTGGCAAGTTGGATCCCCTGCCACATACAAAATATCACACTGAAGGCAGTGATCTGCTTGGCTCTCTTTCTGTTTTTATTTTTAATTAGGGTTTTATTCTTACTTTATGTACATTGGTGTTTTTCCTGCTTTTATGTTTGTGTAAGGGTGACAGATCCCCTGGAACTGGAGTTACAGACAGTCATAAGCTGCCATGTGGATTATGGGACAAAAACCATGGTCCTCTGGAAGAGCAACCAGTGCTCTTAATCACTGAGCCATCTCTCTAGTCCCATGCATGTCTTCCTTTCAATGATGACAAACATTTATTGTGCAAGTACTTGATTCATTGTGGAAATAACAAAGGGGCTGGAAAACAGTGACTGTGCGACAGCTGGAAGGAAAACAGCTCCCTGTTGGGGGAGCCAGCCTAGAGCTCTGGCTCTGCCCTTGCCAGCATCTTGCCCTCAGGAAACCTGCCCAGCTTCTCCTGCCTTGACAGATGTGTATAAAATAAAGTGTGGGAGGGGTTATCCAAAGAACACCAGTCCTGAAATTCCAAGGAAATTATTCTTTTTCCAGACTCGTGACTTAGGTGACATAAAAGACTTAATACTCTTAGAAGCCACATTAAATAAACTGTTAAGAACTCCATCCATGTAGAAATTTTACAGTATTTCAAGCTGTTGTCATATTCGTTTATCTTACTGAATACTCACAGTTTTGAACATGACGTGTGCAACTGTATCTCTGTTGTATGAATTAGGAGTTATACTCTATGAGAAATTAAGTAGCTCACCCAAGGTTAGAGAATATTGAAGGGCAAGCATGACTTAAAGCTCCATTGTGGGCTTCAGACATGCCTCAGGTGATGAAGCGTTTGCCACACAAGTCTAAGGATCTAAGTTCGAATCCTCAGAACCGGTGTAAAGCCAGACATGTAATTCTTCAATCTTAGTGTTTCTTAAGGTTGGGTGGGAGGTGCAAAGAAGTGTTTTCTTTAAAGCCACCTCGCCTGGCATAAGCAACTGGAACAACAGGAGAACTCCTGGTGGTGTGGTGATTTAAACGAGAATTCCCTCATAGTTTCATACATTCAAATGCTGGGTCTCCAATTGGTGGAGCTGTTTGGGGAAGATTTGGCAGGGATGGTCTTATTGTCGTAGGTCTGTCAGCTGAGGAGGTTTCAAATGCCCACGACGTTCCCAGTTAGCTGTCTCTTCCTCTTACTCATGGACTAGGATGTCAGTTCTCAGCTACTGCTCTGGCACTATGCCTCCCTACGTGCTACCATGCTCCCTGCCATGAAGATCATGGACTCTAATCCTTTGCAACTGTGAGCCCTGTAATAAATATCTTCTTCTATAAGTTGACTAGGCAGTGGTATTCTGTCATGACAATAGAAGCGTAACTAAGGCAGATGCTAATTTTGTCAACTTTATGGACTCTGGGGTCAACCAAATCATGCTCTTTTAGGTAAGTCTATGAGGGTGCCCTGAAAGAATTAAATGAACTTGGAGCCTCACCCAAAATGAATACTACTTACTGACAGCAGCTCAGACATAATGGACATAATAGTGGCCATGATGAACCACTATTGCCTTTATCCTGATTTTTTTTTTTTATTGGTGCCTTGCTGCTGAATGTCTTTTGGTCTGTTGCTGTTTTTGCAGCTGCCATACTCCAATGACAGAATTTAACTTCCTATGCATTCTAAAGCTGACTGGACACTGCTATTTCTCTGAGAATCCTATAGGCCACAAATTGGGAATGCTAAAACATGCAACTTCATGGACTTCACTGCCTATTGGAATCTTAGCCTGTCTGTTTGTTAAACTGCCATTTTAATAAATATATTTTGCAATATAATTTATTCTTTTGCTTCTAGTCCTCTTCAGAATGCTAATCCTGTCCCTGTCTCAAATAAGATGGGTGGTTAAAAAAAACAAAAAACTGACACCTGAGGTTGGTTGTTCTTTTTGTGTTGTGGCAAGCTTGGAGTCAGTCAGACAGACAGGCAGACAGACAGAGACAGAGATAGAGAGACAAGAGACAGAGATAGAGACAGAGTCAGAGCTGGATTAAACTCTAAATCTCTATTGCTAGCCAAGTTCAAGTAAGGACCTCCCTTAAAGCAAGTTTCATTGTCTCTAAGCAATACTCAGTGCCCCTAAATTGGTACAGAGTTCTTTGGGTGCTGAAGTAATGAGATGCTGAATGCCAAAATCCACTTCATAAAGATATAGTCAATTCCATCTGAGCGAATTATTTTTCCTACTCAGTTTCATGGTTTTATCATTTTTCACAAAGAAATTTAGGTTTGGAAAAACTTGAAAAACTATTAAATTGGGTATTTTTGAAAGCATTATACCACCTACTGCCTATTCTTTAGACTGTGAAGATCTTTATAATCCCCTTCACTCCCTGCTTTGTTGAAGAGTTCCATGACTTCATAAGGTTAGCCGCTGTTGCCCTTGACTAATGAATGCCAATTGTAAAGGAAGCTAACATGAATAAGAGTGTATATAATGGGGAAGGTTCTGGGATCTTTAATTCATGAATTCCCCAAGGAGGAGACTGTATTTAGTATACACACTCTTGTTTAAAATATAACTTTTTAAAAGAAAAGAAATACTTCAACAAAATTTTGTTCTATGGAACACAGCTAGAGAGCTTTGTCTTGTAACAGCTGGGAAATGCCCCAGAAATCATTTATTTCTGATTCTGAATAATATACATGAAAGCCAGAGAGGAGAAGCAAACTGCTCTTTCGTAGAATGTCACAGCTCATCACAAGATTCAAGGCCTTCTCACTTATATCAGAGTGACACTTTGCATCACACACTCCCTTTTCTGAATGGCTATAAACCAATACTACAAAAACAATTTCGCCACTTGAGCATTTGGGATAGACATCTGTTAGCATTCATCCAGGCAACAAATAGTAAAAGGGCTCTCTGAATCTATTGCATTTATTTAATAGAGTTTATTTACCATAAATTCAGTATATTTCAAAATGCTGTTGGTTTTCTGAGTTCATCAAAAAAATGAATCTCGTAAAACAATTTAATGTCTTGTTTCCTTTTATACACATTGCTGTCTTTATAAAATTACATGCATGCTTTAATAGGACAAAAGGAAGTCATATGACTGAACACCTACCATCTGTCAACTCCTTTATTTACTATGTCCTCACTTAGTTCCTAAGATGAATAAAACATTGAAGTATTTTCTGATAGGATAAGAATGAGGCTGAGAATGTCAAAGTTCTAGGTCTCAAGGCCAATGAGTAGAGAAATCAAGATTCCAATGTAATTTTGCCTAGACAATCAATTCCTTATTTTACAGAATATTTTTATTGTTTACAATTTTTATATATGCATATATCATCTTTTGATCAAATCTACCTACCATTTCCTCCTCTAGTACTGTTTGTGCTCTCTTTCTTTGTATCTGTCTTCTCTGTATTTGTTTCTATGTGTGTCCGTCTTTCTGTCTGTCTCTTTCTCTCTGTGTTCGTCTCTGTCTCTCTTTATCTCTCTCTCTGTCTTTCTCCTTTCTGTCTCTGTCTCTCTTTGTCAGTCTTTTTCTCAATGTCTCTCTGTCTCTCTGCGTGTGTCTCTGCCTGTCTCTTTCTCTCCTCTCTCTTACTTAAACACATTGGTCTGTAAGCATGGGTGTCCTCTCATGGGCCACATGCCTGACAGACACTCATTCTTAATTCTTTAACCATTCCTCTTTATTAACTGGAAATGGAAATGTGTTAACATCAAGTGCAACAGAATAAAGAAAGGATATTTGGTGTATTATTTGGTGTTTTTGTTTGTTGGTTGGTTGGTTGGTTTTACTATACTAAATAAAGGACAAAATGTACTTTAATTTATGAGTCTGCCAATACCAAACACCTCACCATCAGAAAAATTAGAAAGTTTCTAAATTATTCTTCTGTTGGTTTTGTTTTTCAAGTCTCACATTATAAATAAAGCCAAACTGCAAACTTTGGTTCTGTTTGTTGATCAGACTTATAGAAAGATGAACTTCTTAAGTGAAAATGTGACAATTTGTGGGATTCAAAACTGGTCTGGGAAATGACAACATGTTTTTATTTATTAATCATCACTAATGGTGTATAATCAAGGCAACAACTGCTACACAAATAAAGAAACAATTAGCTGGCTTATTTAAAGTGGAAGCAGTAGATGATTTAGCACTTTGTTCATTATTTTTATCTGCTAAGCCCTTTACCTCTCAAGTCTATAGTAGGAAAAAAAAGGATATAAATGGGATACTTTTATATTAAATTATATTTTAATAGTCTTGGTGAGTTTATGTTTACTCCTTAATTTAAATTATGTTTATATCTACATTTTTATTCTATATTTACCTATAGTAGATACTAAACGATTAAAATGCTGTAATTTCTCACTTAACCAGAAGTCCACCTTGTCAGAAGTCTGTGATAAAGGCTTCATAGAAGCCAGAAGCCTGCACCATAAAGTCCTGCATTGAAGCACTTAGAGATTCCCACAGAACTTTATTGACTCTTAAAGTATGTAGGTCTTTTTGAGTTTCATTATCTGGTTTCTCAGCCTCTGGTAACTGAATAGAAATAAATAAGAAGAGCTTAGAAGTGATGAGGCAGGCAACATACAAACATACAGAGTTGATTTCTGATAGTCTGATGCTTCACAAAACCCAGGTCCATTGATAGCTGTAATACATCTCAAGAAAGTCCTAGACATCTTTAGTGATGCTTGCCATGTTCTCATGATGCTAGGCATGTTTTCATAAAGTCCTACTTTAGAGTAATTGTGTTGAAATCCATATATGTGTAAAATGACCATGTATGCATATCATATTTATGTGTGCATAATTGGTGATGCGTCCTCATTGAATATTGATACCTTAATTCTTTTCTTCATGGACTACAAGACACATAACTGCTTCATTATTTTATGGGCTATGTTTTATTGTTTGAGAACTTCATACATTCATAAAACCATTGGAGAATAATCTTGGTTATAGGAGATGGAAATTAATAAGAAGCAAAAAAAGTGTAGAATATATTTTTGGAAGGAGAAAATTCCCAAGTTTTAATGAGTTGAAAGGGTAGAGATCCAGGGTAAGGTTTAGGATAGGGCTAAAGTCAAGCCAATCTTAGAAGGTGACCGGAATCCCAGGTTATCTTTTCAAGCCTGTACTTATTGTTGAAGTCTCTTCCTACCCTAGACAGAGTGAATCCACTCTGTCACTCACAGTGTGCATCAGTAAATTTCACATGCAATGATCAATGGTTCTGAGATTAGACTGAGATAAGTAATTAAAAAAAAAAAACTTAGGTGAAAAAAAATGAGTTTGAAGGAGCTAAAGGTCTTACTCAGAGATAGTTCATGAAGTAATATTTTGTGGGAGGCCAAATTGTACCCCTAGATGTGTTATACCTGTGTTAGTGTATGTTTTTGCAATTGCTAGTATAAAGGAATGGGCCATACAGGGTAATAAAAGAAATAGACAGACATGCAAAAGCTTGTAATAATAAACTTGACCTTCAACTAAGCAAGAATGGTTTGCATTCCATGATGTGTTTATACAATAAAGCAACAACTAATGAGCACATATTACTGTCAGTTATAATAATGAGACAATTAATTGATTATAATTATAGTTACAATGTCTTATATATTCTAGGAATTTTTGCTTTCTTGTCACAGTGACAAGATATATCTGTCATAAATAACCTAATGAAGGAAGAATTTTTGAATCTTCACAATTTTTGAGACTTCAGTCCAGGGTGATTGGCTTCATTGATTCTAAACCCTCAAGTGAGGGAGAACATTACGTTGTAGTTAGGAGAGGTTGTTCATTCATATGGGGCTGTAGCCAGAGAGACAGTGGAGGGCAGGTAACAGTTCTGATCTTCCAATCCTCTATCCTAGTGATCTGGTTTCTACAAATAAGCCCCAACTCTTAAAAATTCCTGAGCCTCCCCAGAATAGTTTCACCAACTGTGAGCCATGAGTTCAAAGCATGAAGGGCATTTGATATTTAAACCACAATACCCACTTTTCACATTAAAAAAAGAAAGAAAGAAAGGTTCCAACTATTTTCCTACCATGGCATGAATAGAAGTACTGGAGTAAGATGAACTTTCCCTGACTTTAATATATTATCTCTCTCATGTTCTGCTAAAATCTAGATTTAATGAGAGAAAACAGGAAACTGTACAGAAGTAGGAAATGAGTATTTGATGTTAACAGCAAATAGAGAGCCTCTCATCATCACTTATCATCAGCTGTGTGTACATTTATCTCTCTTTAAAATAGAAGCACCATAGTGTCTCATCTTGCTCCTATCACTATGTAATTAGCTGTGATGATACAAGAGTGTGAAAAGTCTCTTCTGTATACAAACTTCTGATATTATTTAAACTTTTTTGTGTGCATGTGTGGAAGGACATGCATGCAAACGTGTGAGTATAGTTTCACGTGTTTGAGGTGTATACGGTGGCCAGAGGTCAACCTCAAATATTGATCCTCGGAAGATGCCCACATTGTTTTCTGAGGCAGTGTCTCTTCAAGAGATCTGGAACTCATCAGTTGGCTTAGGCTGGTTGAGAGTGGAACTCACTTCCTCCCCCTTCTGTCTGCCTTTCCAGAGCCTGAATTATAGGCAGCTGCTGCATGAGTGTTGAGGATCAAACTCAAGTTCTCTCTCTTACCCATCAGCCCTGAACCAGATGACTTGTTTCCCCATATTGTCTAATTTTATAATGATTTGGGTTAGCCAACTTCCTACTTTGCCAGAAATGAAAGACAGTTTGAATGCAGTTTACATAGAGAGAAAAACAAATCAGGGAGAATCCAATTTATAATAATAGCCTCATATATGTCTTAGAATGATTCTAAGCAAAGAAATGAAAAACATATTTAAGACACTATAAGAAGAATTTGAGCCAGACAGCACAGGATGGAAAGGTCTCCCTGCTCATGGGTTTGTAGGATTTATATTATGAAGATGTCCATCCTACCAAAAGCAATGTACAGATTCAAGGCAGACCCAATCAAAATCCCATTGTAATGTATTGCTGAAAATTGGGAAAGGAATATCAAGTTGATTAGTGATGTAAATAAATTAACTTCTACGAAGTCAGATCTTTCTTGTTCAAATGTTTGAGGGAATGATAGTAACCACTATTTTGAAGACTGGCCTGGGGGTTTAGCATTTTACTAATTCTGCACGATACTCTATGAGTTACTGATACAATGAAGCCTTCCTTCATATATTGTAGTGATAATTAAGCATTATCAACTTTTTTTTTTTGCTCTGAAGAGAACAGCAAGATAAGATTGAGAGACCCAAGTCTGAACCTTTCTCAGTCGTGAAACAGTGATCAATTCAAACCCTTTGAGTCATAGTTTTGCCATCAATGACATGTGATCTCCATCTGCCTTATCCCAGGAAGAATGTGTTTAAGATAAAAATGAAATAATCATCTGAGAGTACACCAAATTCTCCAAGACTTGAAGTTTTAAAAGCACCACACCATTGCCTTTTACAATGTAGCCATATTAAATGCTTATGGAATATACACCCAACAAGGGGCCAGACAGCATTGAATGTAGTTAGAGTACAGATCCTGATTCACTCTCCCTCAGTTCCAAAGCCAACTCTAAAGTTTAAGTGAATAAATTGGACAAGTTACTTCTCATCCATGTGTCTGTTTTCTTAGACATAAAACAGGGTAAACAGGATTTGTCCTTCGGTTGTTGTGAAAATGAAGTAAGACACCACAGAAAACAAACAGCATTATATTGCACCCACATAAATATGGAATGTAAAGAAATTAGATAACAAATATTAGATAACATAATTCTCTTCCTGAAGTAAAAGTAAAAACAATGAAAGGGAGGTGCAGATTTTAAGACTCAGTAGATTATATTGCCTGCTGGAAGATTGCTCTGAGTGTCAAGGGGGGTGGATAATGTATATGGACAAAGGCGTTTTAACTCAATAGCATCTGTTCTATCCTTATTATCTGGAAGGATAACAGTTTCTGGAAATTCAACACTTGCAGAGAAATTATCTCATAAATGGACAACCCTGCCCATTTCCCCTTACCATTCCGAGGGGATAATATTAAAAGAGTCCCAAAAATGATGGACAACTGAGGAAACAAGTTTCAGTCCAGGGCAGAGCATGCTGCAGGTTTCAGTGATTTCCTTATGGGCACATAGGATAACTGGACAAAGAAGCACATACAGATGATGTTATTTTCTGTCTTCTGTGTCCTTTCCTCCTTCCCCTACCTGATGAACTTGGAACTTTTCCAACATCCAAGTGTCCCTCCATGTCTCACAGGTAGGTCTGACCAGCTCTCTCCAGTGGATTTCTCACAAGAAATCCCTCTGTCTCTGGGCAGCAGCAGCTTATATGACAGTGACATGACACTTGCTTGTTTACCTGTGGCTTCTTATTTGCAGAATGTCAATTTCTCAGAAAAGAAGACTCTGCTCACCTTGAGATCCACAAACCATCCCCTGATGATACATGATTATTGAAGAGTACCGAACTCTTTTCCTCTCAATTGCATTAATAAACCATAAAATTTGAAGAAGGTTTAAAACCTAGTCTATAGGGCCAGGTGGTGTCTATAGTGGCATGTGCCTTAATACCAGCATTTGGGAAGCAGAGACACATGGATCTCTCCAAGTTCTAAGCCAGCCTGATCTACATAGTGAGTTCCAGGACCATACGGGCCACATAAAGAGACTCTGTCCCCAAAATACTAATAAGTCCTAGACAATACATTATCTTAACCAAGTGTATTATTCATAGTATTTCATGTAATTCCTTTCTTGAAATATTTAGTTTCTTAAGAAATTTTAGTGTTGACTTTTAAACAAAGATACTGAGAGAAAAAGGGAAAAGAAAGACATTCCTACAAGACATCGGGCTTCTAAAAATAGCGTGGTTGTTTTACAGATTTCTAGTGAGATGTAATAAGCATCCACTGATATTTACAATGATAAAAGTCTTCATTTTGTAGGTATATTTCTCCAAAGCTCTTGACTTCCTGTCCCTATTTTGTAGAGCTAGCTGCTTTTGACTTAGATTTTGAACAGGACTTGGAAGAATCAACTTCGGTTGATTATCAGTGTTTATCTTGAATGGAAGGACCAAGTCTTTCCCTGCTGCGTGCTATTAGCCATTGTCCTGGAGTAATAGATTATGTGTATTGTTCAGAATAGTCTCTTCTTAGACAAGAAGAAAAGGATGAATATTCCCTTGGCACAATTACATTGAGCTGTAAAACAACTGTTCTGTTCTCTGCTTTGTTTACCTGACTCATTAGTTCAGTCAGGGAGACTTTCATCTTCCTAGAAACACTACCATCTACTGTTTTCACCTCCAAAGTCAGACTCTTGTGAGGCTATATAGATTACTTGAATACCTTTGCAAAGTAATCAGCAACTTGAAATTTGTGACCACATATTTTTAATTATGCCTTACATGTAACAAATATGAAGTTATACATAAAAACTGAGTAGTCATAATTCATGTTTCCTCAGTAACCATAGGCACTAGTACTACATTTTATAGGAAAATAATCATTTTCCTGACAGTTTCATTTAAGTGATATTCACTCCTTGCTAGTGCTTGTTTTCATAAACCAGATACAGGTCTTTCTGCTCTTAGTCTGAGGTACAAGAAATTTAAGAATGCAATTGTTAAACTGATTGACAACTGAATTGACTATATGAATCAAGAACACACACTTAGTAGTTTGTATTTATAATATTTAAAAAAATATTTCATGCTTGTGTAACCATAGGTTCTGAGGTAAAGAATGGGTAACATTTGAAAATAAGGGCAAAAACTCATCATACATTCACTGGAAATATAAATAATGATAAAATATGAGAGACAGCAATAAGTTGAAATTAAAGGGTGTTGGGGAGGAAGTAAAGGAAGGTTTCAGTAGAGAGGACTGTAATCATACTTGATAGGTAAGGGAAAGCCTAAACTAGATATAACTACTTTAAACCGAAGAACTGTCAATGCCTATAGATCTACCTAAATATTTGTGCATTTTCTCTCTTGTGCACACCTGATGGCTTTGAAAACCAGGATGCATAATTGCCTACCAAATCCTGTAGTGATTTCACTAAATTTGTCATTATTGATAATTGCATTGTAGGAAGTTCGCCAGCCAATCACTTTCAGCACCATTCAGTTTTCACATGTCCGTCTAGTTTGAAAGGCTTGCTGCACAGCTGTGTTTAAGACTGTGTAATGACTTTAAATCTAGGACACAGACTCTTTTTGCATGTCCAATCAATTGGTTAGAAATCTGATTCTGAGCTAATAGGTCCATGCACATTAAAATTCATTCTTTGAACACTGCTGCTGAACTGTAGGCAGCATACAGCCTGAACAGTATCAGCCTGTTTTTGCCTTTGCTTCACTGTCTAGAAAAGGTGTTTTCCCACTTTGAGAAAGGAACAATTGTCTTGAGAAGGATACATTGAAAACTAGAAAATGCTCATATCCTGCCATTGAGAATTTCTAAATCAGTGTTTGTTGGCTAAAGTAACCAGTTTCAAATGCAGGAAGAATAAATAATACCTTAACTCCTAAAGAAGTTCAGGTGGGTTTGGAATGATGGATTCTTATTAATTCTAAAATTATGACTATAAACAGTGAGTTATAGTGGCAATTTTATCTCTGGTACAAAACATACTTGAAATAAGACTATCAGACAGATCATCAATGCAATAAATGAGGAAGTACACCAGAAAGTAAGAATTTGAGATAACAAAAGTAAAATATGGAGTTCTCTACAATATCCATTCTATTAATCTCTTTCTCCCTCCCTCCCTCTCTCTCTCTCTCTCTCTCTCTCTCTCTCTCTCTCTCTCTCTCTCTCCCTCTCAATCTCCCTCCCTCTCTCCCTGTATCTTTTGCTACCCATCCCCACAGGCAATGTTTTTGAATTCTAAGTCTAAATATTCTTATGTCAGCTGCCACAATGTTGTGACTTCTCTGGCTTTGTAATTGTATGTTATACCCTCTGTTTTTATTATAGATGATATGCTAATAATATACAGCTACATGCTTCTAAACCCTGCATGCAATCATGTTAACCTACCTTGTTCTCATAATACTGTGACACAATATTAATCTGTGTAAACCAGTGTTTGGCATGAAGCTGTCCAAATCATAACAGTGAATGAAGCATAAAAATGTCATGACATGATTATCAGACCTCAGCAAACAAGCACTGTAATTGTCACGTCCTAATTTTCCAAGCTAGTGAAGAAGCCAAAATACTCTTTGCCACTATGTTGGTTACATATGAATCTTATTGACCCAGTTGAATTAAGTCAAGTTCCATTTGACCTTCAAAGAAAATCCTACATGAAAGGAATGACCTCTCTTTCTTGTCCTAAGAAATATGGACATTATTTATGTGACTGAACTATAGTGTGGTTATCAGTGAAGAGATCAAAGGTCAAAACACTAGACTATCAAGCTGAAGAAGCTAATAGAGAATCCTAAGCTGAAAAGTCCTTGGAAACAAGATCTCTATTTTACTAGCTTATCTTTCTGTCCATCATGCATAGGTTTATGCAAGTACTTGAACAAACTTTTAAAATTGAAATTATTGATTGAGTTTTATAACAGATCACCTTTCTCAGAGCTGAAATTCCCTAAATCAGCCAAGGGTATAGTATTGACAAACCTAGGTACTCAATCATATGTGTGAAGAGGCAAGATTGTTGTGTATAATGCTTTTGAACTCTGATCGTTTGGGAAAGGAGGCAGAATAAACAGAAATGAATATTTTTAAAAGAAATATTAAAATGTTAATATAATACAATTTCCATACTTCTCTATGCAATTGTGGATTACCAAAGGACATTTCTTTGCAACTGTGAAGAGACAGAGCATCTCTGAATTATAAAGAAGGATCAGGGATTAGAAAGAAATTTGTACTGAGACCAAGCAGAATGTTAAGGAATTCAATCTTCTCTCTCTCCCACGTGTATTCTCTTTCCCTGTGACTCTTCCTTCATTTCTTCAATTGGCACGACCTGCTTTGTGTTCAAGGAGTGGCATCAATTATGACATCAATTATGTTTCATCCCAAAAATTCATGCCTTATGCTCATTTATTTGGGACACAGGCTGGGTGACTGTAGACAACAGGCATGCAGCTAGTTTGAGGTCAGGGACATGTCCAAACTCCAGAAATATCAAATATAAACCCTGCAGGAGCAGGACCTCACCCTTACTGCTTCTGTGGCTGCATGTACCTGGCCACACTGGCTAGCGACCCCACTCTCAAGGTACAGCTACTCCTGTAGCCAGCACCTGGATGCAAATTGAACTTCACCGTCATCCCAACCACAGCCAATAAAATGCATTCACCAGCAAAAACCCCTCCCACTTCCCAAGGTTCATCTAGTACTTGTTCACCATGGAATAAATGGACCTAAACTGCTTCACTAATAAACAGGCACAATCTGTTCACCCAAGATTGTCTCAGCTGCTTCACTGGGCTGTAATAGAAGGGCTGTTTGTTTTGAAGAGGTCTCCCTCTCTACGGACATTCACCCCTGGAGGCTCCAATCTCCTTGCTGAGAGCCTTGCTAGCAGTGCCACTGAACTACCCCGCTTGTCATCCTCCTTGGCAAAGGGCTATGATCGCCCAAAAGAGCTGTAACATTCTTCAAAGAAGGCCTTCTCCCCAGAGTGCTCCCAGTTGCACGAAGATTCTGCAGTCTGTTGGAGAAACTGCTTCATTCTTTCTGGCTTGGTGTTCAGGGGACCACGCGCTTACATTTATGTCATCAGGCATTACCACAAACACAGCCAACTGCTCAAAGAGGCACGTGTTTTTCCAAGACAGATTACTACACCTGTACTTTGTTCCTGCTATATTACAGAAGGAAATACTTCCTTTTGTAGCTGTGGTTCCTGGCACTAATTTAGCATGCAATAACAAAATATGCTAAAATTTGCATCCTCTTTTATTGGGCCTAATGAAAAAAATTAATGCTCTGTAATTGAGTCACTTCCTCAAAAGGTAATAACCAAGTGACTCAACAACTGAAAATATTTTAAATCCTTTTTCCTTACTTATATTTCTCATCAAATGAAAGTTTTTCCTGTCAATAAAATAGAGTACCCTTAGAAATAAAAGGTAATCAAATAAAAGGTAATGTAAAATATATATTCATACCTTCTAAAATTTGAATCATGGTTTAGATTTCCAATTTTTGAACATATTTCTTCTTATTATTAAAAATTAGAAATGCATTTAAAATGCCTCAGTCATACTCCTGTCTGTTATATATTCTATTGTTCCTCCTTTTAACATACTGAAGCATGAGAGCAATATTCTTTCCTAATTAACTTTAAATTTTCTTTGTTTTATACCAGCTCCTGGTAATTACAGTTTGATAGTGGATGACCAGCACGTAGCTACTTGATCATGTTTTAGAATATTAAAGATTACTGTGAACTGTATTTCTAACTTGTCAGGAAACCACATGACACATTTCAGGCATGCAGGACAGGGTTAGTCAGTAAATGTTCGTCATATTAACATGAGGATCTGATTTCAAATCCTAAATCCCATGTAAAAAGTGGAATGTGTTGATATGCACTTGTAACCTCAGAACTGAGAAGATAGAGACTTACGGATACCTAGAGACTTAGGGATACCTCATCACTCAGTCTCAATTCCCACTGTGATATTTTGTCTCATAACAACAGCAACAATCCAAGATGGGGAGCTCCTGAGGAATACAACTCAAGATTGACCTGGGTACCACACACACACACACACACACACGCACACACACCTTCCAAAATGTCTTTTGAAACCAGATAGTCATACTTAATTCAACAAATACGTGCTTTATTTCAGATAAAAAAAATAAATGTTATTCAAAATGAAAGTGGGAGTGAGAATACCAAAATATTAACAACTAATCCAAATTGATTTTACTTCTGTAAATGAAAAGGACATACATTAGTTTAAAAGTTAAATTGTGTGTTGTAACATGGGTATTGGTACATCTAGAAATTATGTTTCTAAAAGTTATTGCAATATTATAGTGTCAAAACTATTTACATAATATTAAGTTTTATCATCTTCCTTTGGTACTGACTGGATCTGAAGTTTTGCAGATTTTATACTACAAACTGAAGATGTGTATACAGAGAAAAAGGGTTACTAATATAAATTTAGGTACTTTGTGCCAGTGCTTATGCATGTGTGTTTTGTAAGACAGAGCTGAATTTGTGTGTGTGGGGGTGGGTGGGTGTGGGTGTGGGTGTGGGTGTGGGTGTGTGATATTATACGGTCCCCTGAGAATGACATTTCACTTTTAAGTGAGTAATCCACACAGAATGAGCTTCCTGACAAGATGGACTGCAGAAGACATCCATTAGAATGTAAGTGGCTCTCAAATGCAGATACAAGAAAACACAATTCTCACAGTCTAGGGTTTCAGTCGTAACAAGTTACAATAAAATAAGCAGATATAACCATATAAAAGAAAACGGCAGCTTTGCCAGCCACCTGAGAGACTCCTGTGTATTCGGAAGAGCGGGGATATTACCATTTCAAGGGTCCCTGCCTTCCTCTTTCTTCTTTAAGAATTGCCACCTGTGCAATTTCTGCAGAACACTTCAGATGTCTGCACACTTACCTGAAAGAAAAAAGAAAACAACAAATATAAAAAAAAAACATTTAACCATATTTTCATGCTGAATTTGTTTTTACAAACTTAATCAAGGAACAAAAGCAATTATGTGTACAGTAACAGACATTCCTTAAACGTTGCATATGCCATTGATGTTTTGTAAACCAAAATCCCCTTCCTCTCCCCTTACATTACAGCCTTAACTATTTTGTGAAGCCTGATAGTTTGTTGATTATTATTTGTGATACAGTTTTTAAACAATACTTGGATTGAAAGTAGGTCTTCGCACTTGTTAGCAAGTGGTCTGTTACAAAGCTATAGCTCATGTTTTTATTTTTATTTACTTTAGTTTTTATATAGAATGTTAGTTCAGTTTGTCTTGAACTCACTCTATATCTCACTGTCTGGTCTCCCATCTCAGTCCCCAAGTAGCTCAGCTTGAAATCAGTCATTCAATATCTTACCTATACTATGCTTATCCTGTCAGAAACTAGTTCGCAATCCAATGCACATGTTGTCGTGCATTTAGCTAATCATTCATTGTCTCCTTCATCCAGAAAACAGGTATTCGCTCAAACCATTTGCCCACACAAGTGATGGGTCTAGATGCTGAACCAGGAAGGACACTGCCCTTGATCTAACAATCCACATTGCACCAAGTCATCCTTGCCAGTCAGTAGCACATTGATTGAACAAGACTACACAGGGAAGGCTCTTACTCCTTGCCTCTCAAGCATGCCTGAATGAGTAAGAGAAGAGGACCATTTTCCATTGGCTGTTGGTTTTGTTTGGTTCATTTCTGAGCTAGAAGAAATGTGGTCAATGTCACAAAAAGGATACTTTGAGGATAGAACAGTAAACTACATCTGAAGAAGTTGCCAAGTCACCAGGAGAGAATTGCTGCCTAGCTAACAGGTATCCATACCTTGCTCTCAGCAATGTCTAGCATCAGCACCACTACAGATGGCATGGCCCTCTGTTCTTTCGGTGCTTGGTTTAACTAAACTTTGGATCCCCCATCCCCTCCAAGAGAACTATTACTACATTTGGTTATAATTTCTAATTATTACTGAGATATCAAATATTTTATACCGTAAGACAAATGAACCAAACAGGTTCCTAATCCCCAGAGCAAACAGAAAATAAAACATCACTTTGCATTCCATCTGAGTGCTGTACTGGCACACTTGGGGGCATCCCAGCTAGCATTTCTCGGTGCCATTGGATGGTAGTGGTTTATATTCTATCTCAGCATCCACAGTGAGCCTCGGAAGCTCTTGGCTTTCATCCCACCCAGTCTGAGAACAGGGATCGAGCTTCTTTCCGTGGGCCTGAGACAAATGAAGATGTTACCATCATACAATAGAAGTTACTGAAGCTGTGGCTGGGGGTTGGGAGGTGAGCAAAACCGTATTATAGCTCTGCATGTAACTGTTGTGTTGGTGCTGGCTAAGCCAACACAGCGGTAAATGAGAAAGTCTAGACAGGAACTGCAGAGGGAGATGGCTGACAGGATGATCACATTTAGAAACATAGCTAGGTAGTTTTTCTGAGCTCTGCTCAGTTTAGGAAGGAAGATACGTCTTTTTCATTCTTTTAATTACTTTATTTTTTAATCATTTCTTCTTTTTCCAATTCTGCATTCTTTTATATTTCCATATATATATATATATATATATATAATTTTCTTTAAAAAAATTTGACAATTTGGGATTGTCTCTATTTCTTTTAAATATTTATTCATTTTATATCCCAGTCTTGGCCTCCTCCTTTTTCTCCTCCCTGTCCCACCCTCCCTCCCTGTATCTCCTATCCTCCCTCCCCTGCTCCTCAGAGAAGAGGAGTTCCCACTTCCTCTCTATCCAGTCACATCAAGACTGAGAGCATCCTCCTCCCCTGTGGCCTGGTTAGGTAGCTTCACCAGGGGAAAGTGATCAAAAAGCCTGCAACAGAGCCATTGTCAGAGCCAGCTCCATTCCCCTTACTAGGGAGCCTATCTGAGGACCAAGCTTCTTTAATTTTTGAGATTATAATATAATTAAATCATTTCTCCACTTCACTTTTCTTCCTCCAAACCCTTTCTTATGTATTCCTCCTGCTCTCTTTCTATTTTATAGCCTTTCTTTTCATTAATTATTGTTATGTACATATTCCACATGCTCAAGCTGTACCTTACACACACACACACACACACACACACACACATATATATATATATATATATATATATATGTTTGGGTATTTTTGACATAGAAATTTTGAGTCATCTTTCATTCATTAATTTTGAACTTAGAAGTTTTTAAAATAATGAATAACCCTGAAAGGTCTAAAAGAATTGATACACTTATAAAACTAACTTTTGTAGGTCATATTATTTTCTTAAGATTGCTAAAAAAAAATCAAACTGAACATAATCTTTATTCTAATGCTACTATATTAGTTATTGAATTACCAAAAGAAATTGTATGGCCTTCAGTAAATTTCTATATCAAAGAGGTTATCATATTTACACATGATTATGCTCCATTATAAATTTTTATATTTTGATTTGGAAAAAGAGAAAGTACAATGCTCAATGTTTATGTAATTATCTGTGCATTCATAATTTCTCTTTTATTAAACAACAATTTTATTGTTAATTAAAAGAATGAGATCCAAATCTGAACTACACATAGGGTCACAATACCACAGTCATATTTATTGTTTAAAGTGTTGACACTCTAATGGGTGATGAGCTGCAGGCCAATAGAGTTTAATTTAGCCTTAAAGGGGCCATAATAAGACTATAATAATAATATCATTCACTTAATGAAGCTTGATGGCTACTTTCACATTTATGAGGTTTCAAATTCTCATTAAAATGGCAGTCAGATTTGGGTGGCATCATCAGCGACAGTGCAACCCTGTAGGTAACTCTGCGTGTGGTCAAAATGAATAATTTCTAGTGTCAAAATGCTAAGGTGTGTGTTACAGTCTTATCAGGTGAGATAGGTTCAGCTATTAAACTGCATGAATCTCAATTTCTTCTGTAATATAGTCTAATAGTTAACCTTGACGGTCACCTAGATGAAGTTGTGAGACATTAGGAGATGGGTCATGTGTATTTCTAGATGTATCCATGACAATGGTTTCAGAGACAATAGTCATGAGGGTTATGACCTAATAAAGTTCCATTGAAAGACTTTAAATTTAAACAGACTTCAGGGAAGAAGTTGAGTTCCGAGGACAGGAGTAGGTCCCTGGACATATATTGAAGGACATATCTTGGCTGGCCCAGTTGTATCGATGTCTCTTGACTTCTTGGCTACTGTTAAAACAAAGAAGTTCTACTCTCTTGCTGCCACAGTGTTCTGACTCACCACAACCTAGAAACACTGAAACAAAGAAAACACTGACCCACTTCTGCAAAACTGTGGGCTCAAAGCAAACCCTTTCTCCTTTAAATTGGTATTTGTTCACAAGAAGAGAGAAAAAGAAGTCCAACTAGTGTACACAGTAGTAGCATCTACCTACACCATGACAATGTTTAGCTTATTTTGACTCATTAGACACGTCTATGGATTTTTTTTGAACTCTTGTTTCTCCTTGCGTATCCTCAGTGGCATTTCCTTTGATCTATTTCAAGGAAGGAAGCCTGGAGGTAGAACAGAAAGTGGGTCTTACATACAAAAATATTTTATTTTGAAGATCCTGTTGGATCTTCTATGGTATAAGAGCTGAGTAAAGTCACCAGCAAAGGCCATCGTGCTGAGAGATGAGGATAACAGTGATGTACTGCTTGAAAGCATTCACAATTGACTAAGCCTTTCATTAGCCTCAACAGAGTCTCATGATGAGATTGGAAAAGATCACAATAAGAACATTGAGAGAAGCATAGATAGAAGTTCACATACATTCATGAACAATCTCTCAGCTCCCAAGGCAAGGACAGAATTGTGACTCCTAACACCCCTTGAAGGAGAGAACAGGTCTCGTCTAAATACTGATTCAAGAATCTAAATGGAGAACTATATGACACATGTCTAAATATTTTTCTTTCATATTTTTTATTAGACAGAATATTTCTACGGAGCTTTGGCTTTTTTGGAACTCACTGTGTAGACCAGGATGGCCTCAAACTCATCTGCCATGCTCAAATGTCTAAATACTTTAACATTATAAATCATGACATGACAAACTGGTAATTAACAGTAAAATTCTTCCACATTCACATATTTTATATGATATAAGTGAATTGTGTAGTGTATGTGTGCATGTGTGTATGTGTGTGTGTGTGTTTGAAGACCACTTAAAGTTGAACAAAAACAAAAAGAGATTTTCAAACCTCTTGAAGTTCTGAACCAGAATCTGCTGTTTTAAGTACTTTCACCCCTGATCTCTGACTGAGGGATTCCTCTTGTTTCCTTCCACCGCCTGCTCATTCAGCATTGTTAGAAGATATGAATCTAATTAGAATTCCCAAGACTACACATGCAACTTTCGTCTGCACACAGTGCCCCTCAGCTATGCCTCTGTTTTATAGGAGAAAGCGTTAGTAGCTTGGTCATCCCTTGATGACCCAGGGAAGAGAGACATAGATCCTAAAAGCAATCGTGTAGCTATTTAGATAAGGAATGTTCTACTCCTTTAAACCAGGATAATATTTTAGAAGAATAGGGTCTGGGAGGTCATATTTCTTTGCCTTCTGAAAACATTTCTCAGTTTTTGAGGAGGGGTCCAATTGATAGAAGGATGCTAAATGCACTTCAAGAGTTAAGATGGACACTACTCCACAGAGTCCTGGGAAACACCCACCACAGAGTTAAAGAATAAGGTGTTCTTATAATAAACAAGGTCATTATTGCCTTCAATGTTCAGGTACAAAGGGAACATCAGCCTTAAAAGAACACCAAACATTGGAATTATATCTGCACCACCTCTTTCATTGTGGTCATGGTTTTGTTGTTTGCCCCACTTCTGACATAATTTTTTTGGTTTTCAATAGATATTTTGTCCTGCGGAGTGTGTAATGAGGCAGCTGCTCAACAGTTGCAGCTAATCAACAAATCAATTTGACCCCAAAAATGTTTCCTCCAAGGAACTTTGGGAACATGAAGAAGAGTAGGTTCAGATTGGGAATTGCCAGTTTCCTGGACCTGATATGGTGTTGTCTGACATGGTGTCGTTTTCAACTCCATATGCAACCCTGGGTTCCAAGTCTGCGGAAGAATGAGAACACAAGAAGAACCAAGATAAAAGATACAAGTGCAAGAGACAAACTATTCTATGCTGATTCGAAAGTATTCTAGCCAGAAGGATGATTTTCCCAAGAAATCTCCCACTTAGGTTGCACATAAATCAAAATCATAAATAAATAATATTATGTAAGTACTAAATGGGCTAGGCATCCTTGTGAAAGTTTAATCAAAGCTTCAGGTGTTCTCAAATTAGATTTGTTGTGATTTTCTTCAGGCTCCATTTTTTGCTTTATGATAATGAAACAAAAGCTTTTCTAAAAACAGACAAAAATGAATCACTGCTACCTAGGGTAAATGCCTTTTACATTTGCCCCAAAAGTCCTTGCTAACCTAATGCAATCAAAACAATGGCAGGAAAGTTCCAAACCCTTATTAAGTAACCATTAATTACTCACTGAAAGAATTCATTGCTTGTGAGTAGAAGCAAGGCTTGGGGCAAGCACTGAAGGCTTTTCTTTCTTTCTTTCTTTTTTTTTAAATTGGTTGATGTTTCTAAGGTATAATTACAATTTTTTATAATCAAAAAAAGCCTGCTACCAAAGTGCTTCAAAAGGCAGAATTTAATCTATTTTACATTATCACAGAAATTGATAATACTGTATACATGCATACTTTGAGCCTAAGTGGTCACACATGCAAACAAACCTAGAAACTCTAGTTTCAGTCGGTGTCTTTACCGGTATACTAGAAATTTGTGTAGCCGAAGCTCTAAGAGTATATAAACATTCATATAATTCAGTGCTTTATGAGACTTTATAATAAGAAGAGTATTTCCTGATAGTTTATAATTTAACTAAAATTTATAGTTTATCACATTTGATTCACAACTTTGTCTACAATCTTGTGTCCAGGGAACCAGTCTCAGACTTCACAATTTGCTTTCTGCAGTTTTCCTACACAGCACTTGTAAACTGCAAATGAGGAGGTCCCTCCATCAATAAAAGAGGGAATAGGTTGTGATTTCCCCCATAACTCTCTGGATTTTACAGGCAGGATCAAATTATTTTCCATGTTCTCAATTACATTTCCTCACCTGGTATCTCATCCTTTGCCTCCACAAAACTAGAAGATGAGAATGTGGGGAAGCACCATTTGCCTGGCCAGTTAGAAAAACAAGCAGGGACAAGTAACTGAACCTTTTCTTTATGTTGTCTTCATCAGCGTCACGGTCACCAGTTTGGTGTTTATAGAATTAGTGCTGAGCTCCAATTCCCTAGTCTTGTTGGCCCATGTATTTGTTTCTTTTTGATCATAAGGTCCCGCAAAGAGGCAGATGCCCAACTCTGTCATTGCGGCTTTACACTTGCCCATTCCCTAGTACTCTGAAACAAGCCAAATAAGCACAGAGTGACCAGTCCTGCAGGCTAGTCGAACAGGGTCCACCTGAAAGAGGGAGTGGAAATTGGGGGACAGAGACACGAAGAATGGAGACAAGACAGATTCTTGATCAAGTCTCAGTTTACAGAACGTGCAAACAACACTTACAAAGCAAAGGGTACAAGCACAATTTTTTTCACACATCTGTGCCACCTGGCAAGGCATGCAGGGATTCACCCAAGGTCACACAAAGTCTGCTGTCTGGTTCCCAAGGTAGCAGGGAGCTTGCTATCTACTTCTCAGGCTCAGAGCACCCTGCCTACAGAGACAGCCAAGGACAGTCTCTGAGAAATGGAACTATGGATAAGACCCGCATCTGCCAAGGCCAGGAGGCAGAATTCCAATTACCAGACTCCTTCAAAGTTAGCATCTAGGATCTAAGCTGTAAGAACAGTGATCTTTAGGAAGCCTTCCACCATGTCTTTGCCTGTATATCATGCCTTACTGACACAATTTTTATTGATATTTAGTTAACTTTCAGTCTTAAAATTTTTTTATCATTGTTCCCTCAACACAATTATATCAAGCTCTTTAAAAGCCTGTTTAGGCAGCTTTCTTTGACACATGCCCACTTCCTGCCATTGGAAATTGCTTCTACCTCCTTTCTGTCATTGTTCAAAATATTTCTATTCTATTATTAAACTTAAGAAAATAGTATTGGCTAAGGCTATGCAGCTAGTGAAAGACTGAATCCATGCATAGGTGTGGTTATGTGTGCCTTTAAACCTAGTGCTCAGGAGCATGAGGCAGGAGGATGGAGAGGCTGATCCACTCTGGGCTATATAAGAAGATCCTTTCTCAAAACAAACCTACACTAAATAAAGTCCAATAAAAGAACTGCAAAGAGACTGGTCCCAGAATTAATTTAGTTTTTAAAGGAAGAAGACCTGACTCAGAGCCACTCTGCAATCTTGTCTCTAGGAAACATTTTGTTCCTTACCATCTGCTGTCCACATTTTTTTTTCCTTCATTCCATCTATAAACCACAAATGGGGAAAAGGCAGCGAAGCATAAAGCAGTGGAAGGAAAGGGGATTTATGAATATTTTCATCAGTATTAGAGCAATCGGTGTGTGTGTAATAGAGTGAAGGCAATTTGCATTCTTGTCCCTTGTGTTCTTTGCCAGAGATTTGGATTCCACACAAGACACAAATCAGGCTCTGTGATCAAGGTGTTTTCTAAAACATGCCTGTAACTATTATCTAGGAACTGTCCCAAGCTTAATTTTCCTGAAATGCTATTCAAAACACACCCAGATTTCACCAGAAACGAACCTAGCTTCATTTGTACGACCCCTGACAGCCAAGGTGTTGGGCAGTTATGTCTTTAACAATACCAGTTCCAAAATTCCTGTGCTCCATCATTCTCACATCTCCCTGCCCCGCCCCTTACCCTCTTACCCCACCCTTTCTCTTTCCAGCAGGAATGGAGAAGTAAATCACATTACTTTCCTTGACTCCATAAACTATGTCAATTTTGTTGGAAACAATATTAAATATGGAAATTCTCCCTCTCTTTTTCTTAATCCATTACATATTTTAACCACAGTCACACCGATCTTTGAAGGAAAACAACTGCAAAGGCATCTGGGTAATGTCATTATGCTAATGTACTGGCTATAATCTGTAGAAATAAAAAAGTAGCTCTTAGAATGAGGAATGATTTAAGAAAAAAACCATGGCAAACCTTCTCTGGCCTCCCCTGTACCTGCAATTTTCTCAGCTGAGCTCTCTCTTTCTCTCTCTCGGCTGAAGATGGCCATGCTCTTCTACTCTGGCCTTGCTGCTTAGGAAGTACTTGATAGGTATGAATTTATTCATTTTTTAAAATTATTTATTAATTACACTTTATTCACTTTGTATCCCCCTTGTGGTTCTTACCCTCCTCCTGTCCCAATCCATCCCTTCCTCCACCCTCTGCATGCATGCCCCTCCCCAAGTCCACTGATAGGGGAGGTCTTCTTTTCCTTCTTTCTGATCCTAGTCAATTAGGTCTCATTAGGAGTGGCTGCATTGTCTTCTTCTGTGGCCTGGTAGTCCTGCTCCCCCCTCAGGGAGAGGTAATTAAAGAGCAGGCCATTCAGTTAATGTTGGAGACAGTCCCTGTTCCTATTACAATGGAACCCACTTGGATACTGAACTGCCATGGGCTACATCTGTGCAGGGGTCTTAGGTTATCTCCATGCATAGTCCTTGGTTGGAGTATCAGTCTCAGGAAAGACCCCTGTGCTTAGATTTTTTGGTTCTGTTGCTCTCCTTGTGGAGTTTCTGTCCTCTCCAGATCTTACTGTTTCCCTCTTCTTTCATAAGATTCCCTGCACCAGAATTTATTCATTTCTAATCCTGATCTTTTCCAAGTTCACACATGCACACAATATATTTTGGCTTTTCCTCCTCATTTTCTTCTCATCCCCACCAG
This sequence comes from Meriones unguiculatus, assembly GCF_030254825.1. Classification (NCBI taxonomy): domain Eukaryota; kingdom Metazoa; phylum Chordata; class Mammalia; order Rodentia; family Muridae; genus Meriones; species Meriones unguiculatus. The sequence continues at coordinate 43,920,926 of NC_083364.1, read as the reverse complement.
TCTCCTTCCTCCCTATAGATCTCTTTTCCTTATTTATGTTTTTGAACCCCAATTAAAGTATGCTACACAGTAAGCAAAACTATTTATTTGTAACTCTATCCAGAAGACAAAAGAAATAATTTAAGTAGAGAATTTAGTTTCTCTGAAAAGGGAAGGGTGCTACAAAAATGATCTGAAGACAATTACTGGAGCATGCTTTACACAAGTGTGATGGTTTGCATGAGAAATGTGCCCCACAGTCAAGTAAAGTCTTCTTGGAAGGCTTGTACCACTAGAAGTGGGCTTTTTGAGTTTAAGATTCCATTATATTTCTAGATCACCTTCTCTGCTCTCTGCTTCATGGCTGTGTTTCAGGACATGAGCCCCAGCTTTGGCAGTCTCCAAGCTTTTCTTCTACCACCGTGAACTCTAACCTTCTGAAACCATGAAGTCAAATAAACTCTTTCTTCCACAACCACCTTGGTCATAGTGTTTTTATCCAGACAATAGAAACTTAACTAACGAAGTAGGCAAGGAAGTAGCCTTAATCTGATGCTAGTAGATATCCAGGCACAGTCAACTTTAGTAACAACAAAACCAACAATTGAGAATAATGACAATTTTCATTTCTTTTATCCACCCGTGTGCTCTGGTTGAGACAACTGGACATTGTTCACCTGCCTGTAAGGACTCAGCAGTTTACTCAGTTTGGGATCTTATTCCAGAAGCATTGAAAAGCCACAGAATGCATTAGCTATATTTCTTTTCTTGGGTTTCTGTCCTCCCTGCCTGAATTTTCCAAATTGAAAGAAGGGAGAGCTAGTCACCCACAACTGCTCTTCCAGTTTTAATCCTAACAAATGTGCCCAAGAGGGAATCCTGCTAAACTCAGTCTCTTCTGAGTACTAAACTCACTTACTTTTACTATACCATTCACATGGGTCTTCAAGAAAGCACTTGGCATAATTTAAATTCTATGAGAATGTTCACACTGGATCATATTTAACTTCAGGAAAAAAAATTATATATTCTAATTGGAATTGGGTGTAAATAGATGACCCTAATTTGTCTCATATTCATATAGAGAACCCGGCTGGTAATTCATCTATTAATCACAGAAAAATTAGAAGGTAAACTGTGTACAGTGAGGTTCTATTTTGACACAGCCTTTCAGTTTTTTTTCTGGAGATATAATGTGCTTTGATACATCTAAATTCTTCCTCATATAGTCTGGCAAAACTGCTGCATTATGACAGGAGAAATGTAGTAACTACCTAAATGTTGCTTAGTGCCACTTTATGGAACTTCCATGCCTGCTTTATAGAGCGTGGAAGGACAATGAGGCTTTACACATTATATCTGAGTTCATGCTCTCAGGAGAGAATGACAGAGGTGAGAAGCCAAGGTAGGCTGGCTGCCTGTTAAATTCTACATCTCAAGCCGCCTGTGCTTTCTTCTTGTGCGAATAGTAATTGTAGGAATGTTGGCCATAGTTAGGGCTTTGGGGGAGAGCGAGAAGAGGGGTTGTATTTGTTCCACAGTATGTAAATCTAGAAGTAAATGTAAATAACTAGGAACTTCAGCATAGCATTAAGAACAGGAAAGCAGATTAGGAGGGTGCAGGAAGCAGAAACTAACAGAAAGCTGTTTGTTGTGTTTGTTTTGGAAAACCTGCATAACACCAGAGAGAGCGCAGTCATCAGTGATCAGATACCGTTTAACACAGTGAGAGTGCAGACACCTCTCCTGAGCAGATCCTGCCTCAGCTGCTACAGGATAGACCTGTAGCATGCCAGGCTGAAACTCGCTTGCCTCCTCCCTAAGGTCCTGAACACCAATTCTAAGGGCCACTATATTTTCTCTGACCCCACGACGGCATAAATTTCTTACTCTCTCTCACATCATCTATCCTGTAATGGCAATTTCTTCCTGGGAGATTCTTATGTGGTCTTCGGTGCCTTCACAGTGACTGGAAATTCATCCAGACAGCACTGCTCTTTGGAGGTCACATTCATGCGAGCCCACTGGAGCTCTCCACTGAAGTGCCAGTGTTCTCTTGTTTCTTTAAGTTGTTGCTTGTCTTCATTTTCTATGAGCCCCCATTTTCAGCATGTCAGAAACCCAGTCTATTCTTCACATTTCCTTTCAAATGTTCACAATCCAGAAAAGTTGCTTCTGCTACCTTCCCCTAACCCAGTTATCACCCATTCACCCCGGCAGCTCTCATTTCCCCACATCCACATTGACTGGCCTTCAACTTCAAATGTTTCTTTTTCATGCCGTCACAAGTTCCTTCAAGACAGAGCCCCCGTATAGGAATGGTTTGTTTGCTTGTTTGTTTGTATAGTCTAGTTCTCAAAATAGCGTCTCGCATCACAACTGTTGACTCAAAGACTTCATTCAATCCCATTAACACCAAACCAAACATAACCAAAAACACTGCCCGAAGCTATGTTCTGTCTATTCAGCCTGCTCTGTGGATGACAGGATAGACAGCTTTAACCAATATATTATGCAACATCTGTTTGGTACTTCCTAATTCCCGCAGTACAATGACAAAAGACAAGAGAGAAAGCAACAGTGTAATGGCAGTGCCCAAAGGCAGAGCTTTGAAGCTGCTGCAGGCCTCCTGGGGATGTCTTCTGTTGTCTTTCCGCGGGAACAGTAACTGCCGGCTTTGGTGAGGAAGAGAAAAACTAAAACATCTCTGTTTTCTCACTTCCCGCGCCTCTACAGCTCTTCAGTGGCTTTGGCACTGGGGTGGGAGTTGGGAGGATAAACCTCGAGGAATACCGCTCTCTCTCCTGGTTCTGAGTGATACAAGTGTTTCTGATCGACTCCACCCCTCCGCAGGTGGGTTCTGCAAGGGTGAACTGCCACTTCATGTAAACAAGGTAGAGATTACACCGGAGATCGAGGCAGCTTAATAAACGAACACAAGCAGCCTGGTCCCTTTGGAGGCAAAAGCCAATAAAGATATTGACGAGAGCGAGCTGCTGTTATTTTTGTAGACATTCAGAAAGCGCCTCTCAAAACATCCCCAAACGGTATCCGCCTTTTCATTTTCTGCCCCAGGACCCTCTTCTGACCAGGTTACCGAATGTTTACTACAGCTTCGCCAGCCTCAGAAGAGTGGCTAGGGAGAGAAGGCTTTGCTCCTCTGAGAAAGGAGTCTGCAGCTTAAGCTGCAGCCGAGCTACACTACAGAGAGGCGATGCGGGCTCTGTGCAGCTAGGGGGAGCCCGAACACAGAAGGAGGCTTGCAGACAATCTCACTAAGCGAGTCTGTCCTGCAGCCCTGACAGTTTTCCAGGGTCTCCTCTCCCATTGGCAAAAGGAAGAGCTTAGTCGTTTTTGATTGGAAGATGGAAAAACTATCACAGCGTTATCTTTCTGACACACAGAAATATGTTAGGGGTTGCACAAGTTTTAGCGGTTACACAAGACGCACTTGGGGACCAAATTCTGCAGCTGTCTGCAGCTCAAGCAAGAAGAACCCGAAACAAATCATTTCATGCCTAAAACAATTCGAAAAATGAAACACTAGTGAACTTTGAAATTGTTTGTATAACAAGGAGTGCAAGATTTTAATTTGGGGACTTAGTAGCTTTTTTTTTTTCCTTTTTTAACCTTGTTTTAATTTGATATTGTAATTACATTAATAAATCCCCCACAATAACAAGACAATAAAGCCAAACAAAAATGTATTTTCTTTTGTTTTTTTATTTTTTTAAATGTATTTTCAATCATAGTGTTTAGTTGCTAATGAGTATTCATAACAACAAGCAACACTCTACCCAACACAGTTAAAGAAGTGGTGATTCCTGGTTTGCCAAAGGATAGTTTGCATATTGGTATTTTGGAAGTCCACTAACCATTATAGAAATAATAAAAAAAAAATATTTGTTCTGCCAGAAATAAAACAAAATGTCATTTATGCACAAAACATTTGTTCCTAACCAGGGAATCACAAGGCTCCAATGAAAGGCCATTATCGACTGTTGACTTCAGAAAGCTGTTGACTGATCACTGGTCCTTAAGGCAGAGGTCATACTTTGAGATCTTTTGAGAATCAAATGAGAAAAAGGTTCTGAACTATTTAAATCTGTGCTTGTTACACTTACAGTTTGGGGGGATGATGAGACAGTGCTGTATATTATATAATATATATAACTAAAATATAATTATATACAGCTGTTAAATGTTTGTCTCAGTTGTCCGGAAGTTGATATAGTGCCTATAGTAAGTACCCCTAAAATGTATAACTACAAAATGAAAGAGATAAGTGAGAAAAGGTGACAGGAAGGGGAGAGGGTTTCTCATTCAATGCTGTCTTCTTGAGAACTATGAGAGTCACCTGCTTCTGGCAGGCTTCTCCTGTCTTTTCTTCTTCTGACAACTTGAATGGAAGATGCTTCTCTCTTCCTTACCTCCTGACAGTAATAACAGTGGCTCTAGCTCTATTCTATTTAGGTTATTTCAAGATTCAGCAAGGCTGAGAGCGATGGAAGGACATGAAAGGAGAATGGCAGGTATGTATGGGAGCAGGGCAGGTTGACATAGATAGAAAGATTCAAAGTTGAACTAGAAACTTAACTAGTGATATTTAGCCTCCCAGGATATACAGTAGGAGTGAATGAGGATGGGGGACATCACCTTTGAAAGAAAGTAAATGTCAGCATGAATTGTAGAAGATGGGGGAGGAGCAGGGAAGGAAAAAAAAAGTGTTTGAGAACAAAGTGTTAACCAGAAACTACCTAGATAGATGTCCCTCATATTAAGAATGGATACAGAAATTGTGGTAAATCTACACAGTGGGATACTCAGACATTAAAAACAAAGAAATCATGAAAATTGCAGGCAAATGGGGGAACTAGAAAAGATCATTATGAGTGAGGTAACGGAGACCCAGAAAGACACACATGGCATATCCTCATTTATAAGCAGATTTTAGTTATATAGCACAGGACAGTCATACTATGGTGCTTTTAAAAACCCACCCACCTCACTTTTATTAGGGCACCTTAAAGATAAGGTCTATGATTTTTGGGTTGATTTCCAGAGATAGGAGGACCTTTCAGACCACTGATACTACACTCAGTGAAAGGGCTAGTGGCTGGTGTAGTACTAATCTGGAAAATGACATCCTCAGTCCTGTGAGTACAGTTTCCCAGGGTCTGTTGTCCCTTCATTATTTTTTTTTCTGAAGTTCACATTTTCTCTGGAGAAGGAACTCAGTTCCATCACTATGCCTGCTTCTAGCCCAGGACATGTCCATGTTCTGTCTCTGTGTGCTTAAATGGCCCTGTATCTGGACCTAGCACCAGCAAAGTTAAAGGGTTCCAACAAATAGTGGTATTGCCTTGTGAGAACTCCTCTGTTAGTGACAGTTTGCACATCTGAGCACCTTAACTGTGAATGCAGTAATTGTGAGGATACACAGGACTTTTTGCTAAGGCAACAAAGACTGTTTCATGCCGAAATAGGGGTATTTGGTGTTTGTGAGGGAGTATAGATGTAAAAGCCTAGGGCATTGTGGGTGAAGGTGATGGTGATTCATACCTTACAGCTTATGTATAGCTGTCCAGAATATCTCAAAGCAAGACAGCAAATATGTTTTATGCCCACATTGCTAATGATTTAAAAGAGCTGAATGAAAATTACTTGATAGTGCTTTCTCTGAGGAAGAATACTTGCTTCATAATGACATGTTTAAATACTGTGAACCTTAGTGTATTAAAGCTTTTCTCTGAGATGTAGGAATATTCAATTCACTGCACACTTCACCATGCTTCAGGTTTTCTATTTATAAAATTAAAGCTATTATTCAAACTCACAAAGATACTGAAAGCACTAATGAAATGTCAAGGACAAGAAAAGCTGTTTAGGAGGCTACACGTGGGATTATACATTTAATAATATATGCTTGCATATATATTTAATATATGATTAAGTTGCAGATTTTTTGGACTTGGAAGTGTGAAGTAAGCAAAAGTACCAGGATTTTGAATGTTACCTCACTTGTTATATGACCTTGCTGGAGAGCCACTCGCTCTTTCTTAACCTCACTTTCCATGTTCTGATGTGCTGACTCACCTGAAAGTACTAGCTCAACCATAAGATATGTTAAAAGAGTATATGTTTCTTTGGAGTTAAATGAATTTGGTGGCTTAAACAAATATGGTTCAAGGATATTAAACTCCAAAGGGAATCTTTTTGTAACATAAGATTGCCATGACATGCACTCCAAAGATTAGAACAGAGGTATCCAAAGTAAATAGGATGACACTTTTATGCAATCAATAAGACCATGCCTGGATTATGTAGGTCAGGAAATGCTAAATAGTTCGTTTTTACAGCAAAGTATAAGCAAAGGCTTAAGTACTTAGGAAATACAAGGTTGGTGAGGAAGGAGAGAGAAGGTCAGAGAGAAGAGGGAGAAAGACTGCAAATAAAGTTTGTTGTGAAGCATGTTCTTATACTTCCAGAGATATTCAATGTTGTATTAACCTAACTAAACAGTAAGGCAATACAAGCTGACACACACACTGGAAATGCGCACCTTCCTTCCTTCCTTCCTTCCTTCCTTCCTTCCTTCCTTCCTTCCTTCCTTCCTTCCCTTCTTTCTTGTAATGTGGCCTATGGCTTCTGCTTTTTTTTTAAATTTTAATTTAATTTAATTTAATTTTTACTTACACTTTATTTACTTTGTATCCCTCCTCTAGTTCCCTCCCTCCTCCACTCCCAATTATTCCCTTCCTCCCCCTTCTTCACACATGCCCCTCCCCAAGTCCACTGGTAGAAGAGGGTTCCTTTTCTTCCTTCAGATCCTAGTCTGTTAGGTCTCATCAAGAGTGGCTGCCCTGTCTTCCTCTGTGGCCTGGTAAGGCTGCTCCCCCTCGGGGGGGGGTGATCAAAGAGCAGGCCAATCAATTCATGTCAGAAGCAGTCCCTGTTCCCATTACTATGGAACCCACTTGGACACTGAACTGCCTTGGGCTATATCTGTTCAGGGGTTCTAGGTTATCTCCATGCATGGTACTTGGTTGGAGTATGAGTCTCAGGAAAGACCCCTGTGCTCAAATTTCTTGGTTCTGTTGCTCTCCTTGAGAAGTTCCTGTCCCCTCCAGATCTTACTGCCTCTACTTTTAACACTTTCCTTCTTTTCTGCTTCTGTGTATTAACACCTAAAAAGATCAAAATGCACAACCTGGATTATAAAGTTTGGATTTGGAATAATGTACCCACTTGTGACATGTATAGCTGCTCCAAGAATCTAGTTTATGAGACAGGCTAAGTCCATAACAGTCTTGGCTTAAGGGAGCAGCTGGTGACAGAAACTGGACTAAAATTCAGACTTGAGACATGATGGGGACATGAGTATAATCTCAGCATCTGAGGGGGTTGCTGAGGCTGTAGAATCATAGATTTGAAATCTACCTCAGCTACAGAGAAAGATCTCATCTCAAAAGAGTAAAACTTAATGTCAAAGAAACAAACAAGTCAACAATATTCTTTCATGGAATTAGACGTGGGTGAGAAGAGGATAAGAGAACAAACAAGGTAATGTTGGGTAACGACACCCTCTTTTACCACCTTAATGAGTTTTCTGGGGTGTGATGTCAAGAGGAGGTAACAGGAAAACTCAACCCAGGAGTGAGTTGAGTGAGTGAGATGGTAAAATAACTGCAGCCTTTCTGCAGAAGAATGAATCTAAATTATAAGTTAGCTCCTGACTGCACCAGGTCTAACCTGCAACTGGATCAGGTAGAAGGAAAGAGGCCCTTTCCCTGTTACAGATGCAGAACCCATTTGTCCACAGTGTGACTCTTAGCTTGATTTTCATTTAGCTCGTTATTTTGTGCTCAGGAAACCTTTCACTCTTTTTTCATTATGCTTTCTAGTATTATCATAAAGAAACACAACCCATACCCTGGCCACTTTTAGAAGATTCTTACTGTTTCTATAATATTCATCTCTCTCCCTCTGCCCCTCCCCCACACACTGCTCCTTTACCTCCCCTCCTCCCTTTCTTCATGTTCTTTCTAAAGTATTCTGAGTCTCCTCTATAAACATTAGATTGGACATCCATCATGTGCTACTAAATCTAGAATCCATTTAAGCATTTCTACTTTTTTTCTCTACTGTATGTGTCACAAGTCACGTGAAAACAAGCCTGGGGAAAATGCTGGAATCAGATTCTTATTGTGGACAAGTGTTACCCATCTAGTGCTAACTTAAGTATTAGTCAATATGCATGCATATATTAAACCTTTCCAAGAGTTCTAAACTAGGACCTAGATCATAAAGAAATTAGAACGTGGACTTCAATTGTTCTGCTGCTTCTCTGACACTCTATATAAAATTGGATTTCTGAGTAAATAGATGAACTTCTTTGTTTAAAAGCAGATCCATGGTTTTTACTGGATTTTCAGTGACCTACTTAAAAACTATGGAGCTCTTTCGGGAACATTCCTCCATCCGTTTATCACAATTATGCTATACACAAATGGAGCTATTATTAGGAGTATGTGTGTATGGCACATTCTAACGTTTGGCCTATCTCAACAGAACTTGAAATACTCAGGAAATGGGCATTGGATTTAATTTACAAGGTATATTCCATTTTAAATTAATATGCAATGTGTTATTTAATGTAAATTATTTTGATTAACTCAGAAAGCATTAATGTGTACCTTTATGGAACTGCCTAGAGTGAAAAGAAAAGTAGTTCAAAAGAATTAAATTCCCAGTGGTGTTATCGAGTTTTGTACACTATGCACAAGATTAATGGGGAACTTGGCTCATACTCATAGCAACAGTTCAGTGTCACCCTTTGATATAATGCACCCAAATGATCCATCTTCCTGCACTAGACACCAAGGTGGGAGAGTCATTGACTCTGCTTCCCTTATCAAAGCAAAGCCATCATAAAGAAACAACATGCAATACAGGCTGGGGAAATTGGATCATCTGAACCTAGAAGGAAGATTTAGTTGCCAAATTCTCTCCTGCAGACTGGGATGTCTTTGAGACTTCCTCCTTCACCTCTGCTATAGGAGATCCATTAGCTCAATAAAGCAAAGAGGATGCTGGAGAGATGGCTTGGTGATTAAGAACACTAACTGTTCTTACAGAGAACCCAGGTCCAATTCCCACCACCCACATAGTGGATCACAATCATCTGTACCTCTAGTTCCAGAGCACCTAACCCCACTCTCTGGTCCATGAGCACCATGAATCCATGAACACATGGTATATGAGCACATACACAGATGTCTATGCAGAAAAAAAACCATCTTGTTCGTAAAGCTAGGGACTTTTTATAAACATCATAAAGCTTTATGGCTCTGAAAATCTATAGATAAAAATTAATCCCCTTACCCACTGGTTGTTACTTTTAAAGTAAAATTTGAGGCAAATATATTATGATCATGATCCTATATACTAGATTTCAATGTATAATAGGCTTTTGAAAGACCAACTTCTCCACGTGTGGCCTATTGTAGAAAGAAACCAAGAATAGCTTACAATGAGGGAAAGAAATTCTTGTCATGATGACCATTAATTCACTCGACAAACATTCAGGTGGCCTCTGCTAAGATATGTTTCCAATTGTATTGAAAACTTTTATCTACAAAAATAGATTTACCCTGATGTCTACACCAACATCACTTTCAAATGGGAATGCTACTTAATTTCTTTCACTAGGAAATGGGTGACTAAAGTATCTTATTTTCATTTGAAGGAGTATCATTCAGTAATATTGACTAACAGTACAGATCTGTGTCATAACACAGATACATGTATCATCCTAATCGAAAAAGCCAAAGTCAAAGGTCACATACTGTGTCATTTCACTTCTGTAATATTTAAGACAAAGGAACCAGCAGGGACAGAAAGCATATAGGTATAGGGGTGAGAGAGAAAAGCTTAGCCATAGAGTTAGCAACTCTGTGTGTGTGTGTGTGTGTGTAATAAATATTTTGAGTGTGTATGTGTGTGTCTGTGTGTATGTAAGTGTATGTGTGTGTAATGAGACTATTTTGTATTCTGATCATAGTGGTATTAATCTACTCTTCACTTACCATAATGTGTAATATATACACCAAAAGTTGATTTTTTTTTTTTACTTACTGAAAGGTAAAATTGAAAATAACTGCCAATCAAAAATACTCTAAGTTCATAAATTATTTTGCTTGTTATCTTTTATTTCTTGAACTGGGTACTTTGAGAGAGGTTCCAAAATATAAAACAAAACAAACTACAAAATAAAATCATTTTCCACAACTCTAGTTGCCACAATTTAACGAGTAAGACAAACATGTAGAGAAAGAAAAAGAAACAAATATGATTAGTAGCTATAGTAGAGAGGTATTCAGCAGAAAGTTAGTGGAATCTGTTACTGGAACGGATTAAAATCTACTTGTGGCCTAGCAAGGAGGACATTGCAGCCAGTCCTAAAGATACCTGATAAGCTAGGGTCAGATGGAAAGGAAAGAGGACCTCCCCTATTAGTGGACTTGGAAAGGGGTAGGGAGGAGATTAGGGAGGGAAGGTCAGATTAGGAGGGAATGAGGGAGTGGGCTACAGCTGGGATACAAAGTAAATAATCTGTGATTAATAAAAAATTAAAATTACAAAAAAAATACTTATGCTATTTTCCTAAAACTCATGCCCACAGCTGTGAATTTTGCTGCTCAAACAAAATGAATTATTGGGAAAGGAGAAGGGCTTGGAAGTTCCTGCAGATGCCCCCCTGGTCTTCCTCCCACCTGTAGGCTACTTCCAAGGGACACAGAAGCCCCATTACTTATGCTGCCATTATGCAGCAGAATGTGGTCCCTCCATCCTTTCCCCTCCTCTGGAGCTTTCTCTGGAGTGGAGACTCCTTCATGACCAGGAGGCGTGATTAACATGCCAGTTAACTTTTCTGAGTACATAGAAAGCCAGGGGTTATTTCTATATCAATGGTGCATATGTAAGGTTCAGAGCTTTAAAAAAATAAAAGAAAGAAAAGCAAAAGAAAATTCTAAACTGCATTTCTGTCGTCCCCCTCCCCCACCTTTCTGATTTCTCCAGCTCTCCTGGGATCCATTGAACAGCTCCCTCTCTCCTTATCTCACTGACTACAGTAATGAGCTCCAGGGGGACCTTGCTCCTGCCTTTGAAGTAACACTTGTCTCTGAATACGCTTTGAAATTCCCCTTCCTACATTGTTTGTTTTTATTTATTTATTTTTGTTTGCTCTGATGGTCTCCTTTGGGGGTGGGGTGAGGGGACAGGGGAGTCTGACAGCATTTGGGGACAGGGCAGTTCAGCATGACAGCTCTGGAATGTATAAATTGGACAAAAACAAAACAATCACAAATGAGAGAGGGGGGGAGGAATGAAAATGCCACTTTGCCCCACTGCTAGAGCAGGATCATAAACCCTTGGGCTGGAGTTGGTGAAGCATCCTACAGGATGACAGCCAAGGACAGATGCATCTGGGAAGCCTGAGAGCTGTCAGCAAGGAAGCTGCCTGGTGGGAACAGGTTCTCCTGGAGAGGGCAGGGACAAAGCCCTGGAGAGGGAGACAGACAGCAGACAAGGAGAGCAGGGGCTCTGCCCTCAACTGTCCCGAAACTTTGGGATCTTTGCACAGTACCCATACCCCTGCTCAATAGCCCCAAGCTTCACGCAGTAGGTTCAATTTTGATTTTTACCTTCTTGATGAGGAAATACCCAAAACCCATTCTACAGATTCCAGAAGATTCAGTGTAATATTAAAGAAACGTAAGCTTATACTCTCGAGTTAACTACCCACTCACACAGTTTAAAATAATTAACTTTTAATGAAGGAGAATCTGCCAGCATTTCCAGCACACTGGCTGCAATCTGACAGGACAATATAAATTTGAGTTGACTATCTGTGATCCAAATTCTTGGATAAGAAATATCTGGAATCCTAAGTTTGCTCTTATTATTATTCAGATTTTGAAAGATTTGCATGAACGAAATGAGGAATCTTAATACTAGGACTAAAGAATAAACAAGAATTCACTTATGCTTCATATTTCATATACATTTTTCACATGTCACTTATGTAATTATGCATAATAATTTTAGTGCCTCTGAGTTTTTCGTTGTTGTTTTGGTTTTGTTGTTTTGTCTTGTTTGAGACAGGGTCTCTCTTGTATCCTTAGATGTGTAGGACTTTAATATATAATGCAAGAAGGCCTCAAATTTCAAGATGTGCTTGCTTCTGCTTCCAGGATGCTGAAATTAAAACACTTGGACCACTGCGAGGCACCCGGCCTGCCTGTGAGGATTTTCTTTTTCTTTTACTTTTCTTTTATTTTTCTTATTTAATCAATTTACAGCCTGATGCCAGTCTCTCCCTCCATTCCTCTCAGTCCCCCCACTGCACGATGCGCCCATCCTCCCCCCTCCCCGTGCCATGAAATTTAATACCTATTGTCGTAAGGGTAAGGTGTGGAGTTTTCCACATGTGATGTCATCACTCAAAATATTTTAGTTGTTAGAGTATTTCAGATGTGGGGTTTTCAGACTGTGGGACTTCAGGGCAAAGTGGACACCATTAAAGAGAAACAAGGTTACACTAGCCCTTTAAAACATAAAGAGGGCAAACAGAGTTCAGCCAGAAACGAGAAGCCAATCAATCCAGCGTTATTAGATTTCACTTTCATTAAAGTTCTTGTCTAATAAGACAAGTAGATTTGGCATTGTTCACAAAAGATCACGAAGAACTCCAAGGAAGCTTTCCCTCCTCCAGCAGCAGGCCCAAAAGCAGTGGAACTGAAATCTCTCCCGTGGCAAAGTTTAGATTGTCCATGGGTTGTTGCTCCCAGAGATCCTGCTGCTGGAGGAGGGATCACACCCATTCCGAGCATTTGCTGTGGTGTTATAATCAGAACTCAAACACAGACCATTTCCAAATCCAACCTTTAGCCTATACCGTTAGGATGTTAGAATTGTCTTTGAGTCCTGTGGATTCACCCCCACCCCCGCTTCCCCAGTCAGTCCCCAAGTATGTTCAAATTTTCTATTTTTATGTGTGTGTCTGACTTCTTTATCTTCATCTTTCCCTGATGTGTGTGTGTGAGTGTGTATGTGTGTGCATGCACACACACATATTTGCACACACAAATATATATTTGTATATATGTCTGTGTGTGCATATGTGAGTGTGCAGTGTTCCCATATGTATGTAAGTGAGTGTGTGTGGTGGTGTTTGTGACTGTGAGTGTTAGTATGTACGTGTGTGTGTTTCCTACCAACTTTTCCCATCCATTCTTTAGCACTCCTCAGATGGCCATTCTGCCTCACCTTGCCCTCTGCTCTTTACCGCAAGATCAATTTTCTTAAATTACTACTTTAGTGTGTAATAACAGATTAGAAACCGTCATCACTCTGCATTTCCTTGAAATAGTGGCAGCATCCCTAGATTCTTTATTCGGGATGAAAAGCAATGGCAATTACCAACCTGCCTCTTAAACTAACTCATACTTAAACCATTATGACAACATTCCTATGTCCAGGCTTTTCTTGAGTCACTAGCCCCACCCTTTCATCCTTGCCTGTGGCCTTTGAAATACCACACAGAGGCTGCTCCTACTTTCCTTCCTTCTTACAGTAAGCACTGTGTAAGCCTGATATTTGTGTTGCTTGTAGTTCAAGATTCTTTCACTCTAAGGTAAAACTCAGTTTAATTTAAACAACTCCCTTATTTCTCTAGTTGTCAGGATTCAGTTGTTTAAACAGCACAGAGGCTATTGATTCCTTCCCCAAAAGCCAACCTTGGAGATGAAATGAGAGTAATAAACAGGCTTATGAATCAATCCCTCGAGAGAGAAAGAAGTCATCAATGGTTTCCTATGAGAAAGCTTTCTGGACTAGTGATGTCCTGAGACTCAGAACACATTTTCAGTTTACTCTTTGTCTCCTTGATCCCCTTGTAAGACAGATCCATTGCTACCAGTTTCACTCATATTTATGTTGTGTGTGTGTGTGTGTGCACATGGGCACGCACGCACGCATGTCTGTGAATGCCGCAACACAAAGGTGGAAGGCATAGGACTCCTACAGTAGGGTCCCTCCTTCTACCACACGAGTCCTGAGTGTTGTGAGTTCTTAAGTTGTCAGGTTTGGAAGCAAATACTCTTACCAACTGTGCCATCACACTAGTCCTCCTAGCAGCTTTGCATAGGGGTAGGGACTGCGAGTCAGAGTGGAGAATTTGTGGTGATGCAGACACTCAAAAATGGTCTAAGTGTTGAAAGTAAGCGACCTTGAGTACTTGTCCCTAAATGGAACAAGCTGTCCCCCTGCTCCCAAACACACACACACACACACACACACACATGCCTTAGGAAACATCCCAGAAGATGAGGCAGAAAGAACTTAAGAATTGGATGATGAGGAAGAGTGTTGCTAAACGCTGTCTTATGGACATGGCAGGGCTGTTATGCTCTTGAACTTACAGATATGGCTAAGACCAAAGACCAAAGATGGTAAACATAGACAGGATTTCAGTACAGACTGAGGAGGAACTCCTGAGTCCTCAACCCCAAATTAAGTTGTTATGTACAGAGGGAGAAATAACATTCTTCTTAGGGGATGTACACCCATGCACATAGGAGCAGCACTAGGTTTTTGTCTCATGTTTTTCTTTTATATAAAAACATGACCTTGGAAGGTAGACACCAAGCAGATGCCCAGGGAGAACTGGGGAGTGTGGGATAGGTATATATTTCATTGTACACACTGTATGTAGTTCTCCAATGAGAAAAAAATGGTAAGAATGAGTGTAGACAAGAATATAAGAGAGTGTGATATCTATTGATAGGACTTTATAACCTGCTTTAGCCAAAGAAAAGAAATAGCCCTCAGGATTGAGTTGGCAATGTACATGTACGTGCTTTACTTGCGAATTTCAGTCCTACTAGTGTATATATTTCTGCATAGTAGTTTCAAAAGGAGGTGCTTAAGCCTCTGGAAGAACCTAGAAATGGTCCAGGAGACATAAGGAATGACTTTATAGGCATTAGCTAAAACTATTTGACCACTGGGTGGCAGTGAAATGGGAATGGACAGCACCTCCACCCACTGGTCAGTCCAAGGCTTAGGAGGGCACCCTGCAACCATATGCCTCTAGAAGTGATTTGTAAAAAGAGAAGAACACCATCTAGGAAGTATTTTTATAAACAAACATAAATCAAATTAGTCTTAACACAAGAAACAAATTAATCCTTAGTACCATTAAGTCACTAACTGTAACCTTCAGTTCACCAGAAATGGGGGGGTATGTTAAACACTAGAAGACACAATTTAAAAAGTACAATCAGACCCAGGGTGTGAGAATGTTAATAAGACAAGAGACATGTTTTCTCCCACAAATAAATGACATGGAAAGCTATAATTGGAATTTTACAGATGAATAGAGACCCCAAATGCGATATATGAAACAAATGTCTCTGGATCAGATCCACGTAGTTAAAGAGAAACAAGGAAACTTGGGAGCTGAAGAGGCGGCTCGGAACTTAAGAGCACTGACTATGCTTCCTGGGGACCCAGGTTTGATTCCCAGCACCCTCGCTGTGAATCACAATCGTCTGGATCTCCAGTTCTAGGATATCTGCTGCCTTCTCCTGGACTCTGAGGGCCCCAGACAAGTATGTGATGCACAGCCATGTATGCAGGCAAAACACTCATATACATAAAATAATAAGATAATTTTTAAAAAGAAATTGAGAATGAAGGAACAATTTTGAACTTATATTAAGCAATATCTACAGTTATCAGATTATTATAAAATATGCTGGTTATATCATAATGACATTGTTCACACTGAAACACACTTTAAAATACTTCTCAGTAGATTTTATGTTGTATGGGTTTTGCTTTGAAGATGTTTGTTTGTTGATGTGTTTGTTGTAGGAAGCAGGGTCTCTCTACAAAGCCCTGGATGTCTTGGAACTCACCATGTAAACCAGGCTGGCCTGAAATTTATGGAGAGCTACTTGCTTCTCTCTTCCAACTGCTGGGAGTAAAGACATGTGCCATTACATCCCACAATGTTGTCTTTTTATGTATATTATACTTTGCTTAGTGTATTTCAAAAATAAAAAGAGTATAAGAAGGATATGCAAGCAGTAAAAGCGTCAGGATGTTAATTTTAATTGGAGTTAGCTAATAGGTATATGAAGATGTATTATGCTTCTCTGGCTCCATTACATGTCTGAAATATTCTGTAACATAGTGGAGATCTTTGTTTTTGTAAAAGTCAAATTTTCTTTTGTTTTCCGACTCTACCGAATTCATTTGAAATGAATGGTTTTATTTTAAAATATTTACAACTGTTTGGAACCACATTGTAATTAAAAAAAAAAAGTAACAATGAGGCTATTTCAAGTGAACTTAATGTTCCAGAAAATTTACTTTGTTCTAAAAAGCTATAATTTAAGTAAAGTTTTGAATAGTTATCCTTGATAGAATTTACCCAGAAATATGCTCCATCTTCCCTTACTGAGAAGTCACCATGGGCAAAGAGGTGGAAGACCAGTAAGAAGAGGGAGGAGACAACAGAGTATCAGAAGAGGGAAACAGGATGAAAATAGATATTATTCACAAAATGTCAAAATGAAATCTATTTTATCCAATTAATGTGTGTCAATTAAAACATTTCAAAAATACTTTACAATCCTCATTCAGAAAGGGAAATGGGATGGACATCAGAAGAAGGAAAAAAAAAAGGGAACAGGACAGGAGCCTGCCACAGAGGACCTTTGTATGACTCTACCCAGCAGGGTATTAAGCAGATGCTGAGACTCGTAACCAAACTTTGGGCAGAGTACCGGGAATATTATGAAAGAAGAGGGAGATGCAAGATCTGGAGGGGACAGGAGCTCCACAATAAGAGCAACAGAACCAAAAATTCTGGGCAGAGGGGTCTTTTCTGAGACTGATACTCCAACCAAGAACAGTGCATTGACATAGCCTAGAACCCCTGCACAGATGTAGCTCATGGCAGCTCAGTCTCCAGGTGGGGTTCCCTAGTAAGAGAACTCATTTATCTCTGACATGAACTCAGTGGCTGGTTCTTTGATCACCTCTCCCTGAGGGGTAAACAGCCTTAGCAGGCCACAGAGGAAGACAATGCAGCCAGTCTTGATAAGCCTGATAGGCTAGAGTCAGATAGAAGGGGAAGAGGACCTCCTCTATCAGTGGACTGGGGGAGGGGCATGGGAGGAGAAGAGGATGAAAGGGTAGGATTGGAAGAAGAGGGAGGGGCCTAAAAATGAATAAATTGTAATCAATAAAAAAATTAATTAATTTTAAAATTAGAAAAAAATCATTACTATGCTCTTGCAAATTTATATATATATATATATATATATATATATATATATATATATATATATATATATATATGTATGTATGTATGACTTGTGTCATATGGGAATGGTTCTTCTGCTGCCA
The DNA here is from genome assembly GCF_030254825.1 of Meriones unguiculatus. Taxonomy (NCBI): domain Eukaryota; kingdom Metazoa; phylum Chordata; class Mammalia; order Rodentia; family Muridae; genus Meriones; species Meriones unguiculatus. The sequence goes on along the minus strand of NC_083364.1, from coordinate 43,903,463 downwards.
TCCATTGGAAGAGGAGAGTAATAAGGGGTACCAGAGAGCCTGTGACTGTACTAACAGAACTATGACAGTGTTTAAAAATCAATGTCAAGAAAGGGAAATTTGGGGGTGGAGGGAAGCAGGGTTATGCACAGGAAAGAAACTAATGGAGGCCTGAGAAACCTAGACCAGATGTACCATGCTCTTGAGCAAAGGAGTCCCTGGTTTGCAATGAGAGTTCTAGATGTGGAGTGTAATTTAAATATCAGCCTCAGCCACTGGCCAGGTGCTAGGTGACTCCTGCCAGTGGGCAATTAGAGCTGTAGTCTCTAAGTAGAGGCCATCTACAGTGTTCAGTCCCTAATCTACTTCTTCCTGAAACTAGGATCCTTGCAGATATAGGAACTAGGCTCTTCATTTTTCGTAGAAGTGCACATGGGAATTCTATGAAGTAAAGGGCAGTTGATTCACACAAGGAAGGATGTGCTCAAGAAGAAAAGATGACAAGGCTAAAGTCGCATAGGGCTGTCTCTACTATCGCCAAGTGGTTAGAATCACAGGTAAAATATTAGGATCAATGCAGAGCTATGACAAACTGCTTTTAAACGGGTTTTAAAGTCAGATCATATTTTCAGTTTTGATCCCCATTCTGCCTGCTAGAGAAGGGATAATCCAGTACTTTGGGCCAATAGAAAGAGCAGGAGATGTGTAGAATAACTTGAACAGGGATTTAAATAATAAAAAATAGAAAACATAGTATGTTCTTAATGTATCTGACCACATTGCAGAAATAAGAGAGTGGCATTTGCTTAGAAAAAGTAAGTGTCCTGTGTTAGAATATGGGAGTGGACTGTCCATGTCGGAAAACACTACTTGGAAGAAAATCTTACTTCAGTGAGTTCTGGTCAAGTCCTGTTCAGAGTGACTTACATCCACAGGGCATTAATATGTCCTCTATCAACAAGGAACAATTATATACATGAAAAAATTCCACGTATGTGGGAGAGGTCTGGAGACAGCCTGTGATGTGGACTGAGCTATAAATGAGTTAAAACCAGCCTTCAGATTTGCAAGGAGCCTGCTCAGGGAAAATGTGGCTGCCTTTCTGAGTCTCAATCCCCACCCCGCAGGCTTCTGGAGAATTAACCGAGAGGAAGCCATATAAATTGCCTGCTGCATGATAAATCTCACCAAATGAAAGCTTCTCTTATTGCTTGTGTCATCCAGGACAGATGAAAGTGTAACTTTGGAGAAAAACAAACAAATTGGCTCTAAACCAGAAAGACGCTTATCAAGCTTTAAAAGCCTAGCAGAAAAATTGAAGAAAGAAAAGACTTAGACTCACAGTGAATACACAAATGTCCACAACATGTAGAGGAGGAGTCTTCCTAAAAGTTGTAAGTCTAAATAAAGCAAATGTGAATGTTCCATACATGCTCCAGGAGATGATCTGTGTTTCTGAGCGCCATAAAAACATGAGATAGTAGTAAAAGCGTTCTTGTTATATCCAACTAAATACCATTATCTCTTTATTTTCACAAGCATGTTTGCTCCAGAGAATTTAAGTTTAAAATAAAGCTATTTATAAGAAAACTTCAGTGTGTGAACAAACTTGATAAGACAAAAAAAAAAAAAAAAAAACATGTTTGGAAATGAAAACAACAATGACAACAAAAAACCCAAAAACAAACACCTGGGAACTATTTTTTTTTTCTGCTTTGGGGATCTCAGGCCACATGTGTTCAGGGATGGCTATGACTGAACCCTAACGCAAGACATAAATTTTCTTAAACTTGCTTAAAATACTATGAGATGTTTTGTAGAGTAAATATATTTTAGTATTTGATAATTGTGTACAGTGTATTTTGATCATGTTCACCTCTTCCCAACTCATCCTAGATTCATCTCATCTCCTTACTCACCCAACACCATGTTTTAATAAAATAAAATGAAAATGCCCATTAAACCCAATTTTTGTTGGCCAAAATTTGCAATTCCATTGTGTTTTGTTTTAAGATTGACAGGATGGGAAACTTGATTAAAAAAAAATGATGATTTTGTTGGTTATATGATAAAAGGAATTAACAGCATTATTATTAATCTTAAACATATTATCTTCTTTATTTTTGTTTATTTTTTGTTTGCTTGTTTGTTTTTCAAAACAGGGTTCCTCTGTGTAGCTTTGTCCATCCTGGACTAGCTTTGTTCTAGGCTGGCCTCGAACTCATAGAGATCTGTCTTCCTCTGCCTCCCAGAATGCTAGGATTACAGAGTGGACACCCATTACCTACTTAAGTATGTATGTATGCATCAATGTATCATCTATGAATTATTATTATTATGTATATAAAGCCCTTCAAATGTTACCACCCACTACACGCATGGCATTCATACCATCCTGTGGGCATTCAAATGATCTGCAGTAGGGCATAGAGTTCACTATGTAAATTCAGGGAAGGGCTCCTACTGCTAATGTGATCGCTAAGGCCAGCTATGGCAAGGGTGTGGTAATGGCCACACCTCAACAACAGATGTGTTTTAGTGAGTAAAGTTCAAATGATGTGGGAAGATACAAAGGGAAGCGCAAACTCCATGCACAAAGAGAAATGACTAAAACAGAATATTTAGAATCCTCCCTCCAATATTCAATACATGACATATGTCTTAGGCTGGTGGCTTGCTAATTATTTTTCATTTTTCTCATTTTTAAAATTAGGGTAAGCATAGGATATGGTATATGCCATCTTATATAGTCGCTGCTCTGAATGCAAGTTAGTGTATATAGGTTCAGCTGAAAAAGCCTGCCTCTTCCCAGAGTGGCCTCCGTCTTCCTTCCTTCCTTCCTGTCTTCCTCCCTCCCTTCTTTCCTTTTCTTTCTTCCTCCTTCTTTTCTTATTTATGTATTTATACCTTTTTTTTGGGGGGGGCAGGGTTTGTGTACAGCCCTGGCTATCCTAGAACTTACTCTGTAGACCAGGCTGGCCTTGAACTCAGAGATCCCACTGCCTCTGTCCCCAGAATGCTGGTGTATGCTACCACTCCCCAGCAACCTCAATCTTTCAAATGATCAATTAGGCTTCTGTTTATGGCCCTCTCAGAAAAAAAATCCTAAGATGGTGGAAACAAAATCAAGACTCCTGATACCTGATATCAAAAATCTGACATCATTTCATCTGTTTTCTTGGACAGAGCTTCCCTCATGCTTGCTGGGATCCAAGAGATAGAGAAACAGACTCTGCCTCTTGGTGGGGAAACTAATCATTCCACAGACAAACTAGGAGATATATGGAAGAAAAAGAGAATGTGTAAGTGTGTGTGTGTGTGTGTGTGTGTGTGTGTACCCCTACTTGTATAGTACAGTAACATTAGGGCTTAAAGCCCTAAGTTTACTTTTGAGGGCTTTAAGAAAAAAAAAAAAAGGTGATCCAATTAATTTTGAGATCTCCTATCTAAAGTGTGAGCATTAGATAGCCTGAGGAAAGACTAAATTCAGAGAATCCAGCTAAGGTACAAAGACAGTAGTCCCTTTGCTTGGTGATGATGACATTCTAAAATAGGCAGGGGCAGGGTGACAGATGGAAGAGGACAAAGGCAGAGGCTGCAATGCATCATAGAGTTGAAAGACTTGGGAAACATGGTTGGCTGGTGGAATGATGTTTGTTAACTGGCTTGCTTTCACATCCCTTGAATCAAGGAACCCACAGCCAAAGTAAATCAAACCAGCCTAGCGCGTGGCTTTAAAAGAAACACAAAAGAAACAAATTAAAGTTTGTTGGAAAAGGAAAGATTCAGCATCTGGTGACACTTCTTATTGTTCAAGCGTCCAGTGACACAGCCCAGTGGTAGAAAAATCTATTAAGAGTTACTCGATAGCATCCTTGTACAATGCCACATTCAATAGGATTGTAATTTACATTTTATAAATTATGCAATATTTTATAAAGTAAGTAAAATCTTTTAGTATTCCTAAGTGTAGTCCTGTATTTTTGGCAGCTTAGAATTTTGAACATATAATTTCCCATTCTTGATTCAGTAATGAGCTTTTCAGAAGGTGAAACCTGCAGGAGCGTTGGAATGAGTTATTCCGTTTCCTGTCAAATTTTAGGAAGTAATTTCCACATTAAGTACTGTTCACATACAAACCGTAATGCGATGTCTGATACTCCCACAGTAAATGCCTAAAATCAGTTAACATTTAATCAGGAATGTTTATTTTAATCCTTATAGAGATATTAAAGGTAAACACGGAGATGACAACTGAAATGGACTATCTGCCTTCAATGTGTACTTAGGCCTGGGTAAGAAAAAAGAGTCTCTTGTAAATACCTCATTAAAACACACTAAAACCTGGTATAAGTTGGTTTTCCAAATGAGATCAACACAGGCCTTTTGAGATTTGTGTAGGCCAAACAGTAGAATTTAGTTAGACAAATGGCGACTGACTAGTTCCAAGAAGCATTGAAGTCTGCTTTGAAAGTACATGACATGATGTTGGATCAAATTAGTACAGTCAAGATTATTTGCATAAATGGCCCCTTATAAAAAGTGCTGAGTGAAAGGTGTGCCTTGATCAGTTAAACAAGCTCTGCTGTAGCTTGAAGTCCAGGGATTTTCAGCTAAATTCTATACTTCACAGCCCTTCCAGAGATCTCCAGAGATGCCTCAAAAGCCTCATTTATGCTGTGTTTCACTTTTAATGGCTTTTTAAAAAAAAGTTACAGGAGGTTTGAGGTAAAGAGAGATTTAAGGTAAGGGTTTGTATGCTGGTAAATCCCAGGATTCAGGTGGAGGGGGCTCTCATTAGTTTGACCAGACTGGGGTATATACTAGAACTCTGATTGTAACCAGCCAATCAACCAATCCAACAAGAGAGAGAGAGAAAAGGTAGTTTTAAAAAGTTATTGTTCTAAAATCAATCCCCTTCCCCTCCTCTCCCCTCTCCTCTCCTTCCTTCCTCTTCTTGCTCTCTATTTTTCTCCTCCCCTCCCACCTTCTCTCTCTCTCCTCTCCCTGGAGCCCAAATTTGTTTAGACATCTGTGTGATGGATTTGGGCATTATAGGTATACTACACATTCAACTCAGATGTAGACACATTTTTATTATTTTAATTATTAGTTAAACTTTATTCACTTTGTATCCCCCATAAGCCCTTCCCTCCTCCTCTCCCAATCCTACCCTCCCCCCTTTCTTCACCCATGCTCCTCCCCAAGTCCGCTGATAGGGGAGGTCCTCTTCTCCTACCTTCTGATCTTAGTCTATCAGATCACATCAGGAGTGGCTGCATTGTCATCTTCTCTGGACTGATAAGGCTGCACCCTCCTCAGGGAAAGATGATCAAAGAGCAGGCCAATCAGATTATGCCAGAGGCAGTCCCTCTTCCCATTACTATGTAACTCGCTTGGACACTGAACTGTCATGTGCTACATCTGTGCAGGGGTTCTTGGTTATCTCCATGAATACTCCTTGGTTGGAGTATGAGTCTCTGGGAAGTTCCCTGTGTTCAAATTTTCTGGTTCTGTTGCTCTCCTTGTGTGGTTTTTATCCTCTCACATTTTAAAATTTTAAGGGAAAGAAAGTTAATCATTACATGGAAAAGATGTGTTTGATTTAAATCCATTGTGTGAGTTGGCAAGAGAAATGGATGGGGCATTTGTGTGTTTACATGGATGAGGTCCTCATCCATAGTAACTTTTTCAGGTCTTAACTGGTAAAAGAATTAATGAAAGAGGCAAGGAAGGATTTGAAAGAAGTCTTTTGAAAAAAAATCAAGTAATTTATCAGAAATTTTGAAATAAAAAAGGGACAGGTTAGTCTTGACAAAGAAGGTTATACTAAAAAGTAGTTGGGGTGGGGAAGGCAAAATATAAGGTTCATAGTTGGAGACAGAGAAAATAATGTTTTGTAAATTTACTTTTCAAGTTCCGGCAACGTTTAGGAGGGGCATATACTTCAAAGGCCACTGAAAATCCCGCTTGGACAACATCCATAAGGTTACCAGAGAGGGCCCTTCCACAGAAGAAAGACAAAGGGGTCATTATAAGCTTTGCTTTTCTCTCACTTTAAATGGAGGAAAGGCCATTAGTCCTTTAAACTTTCGGTCAAACGTCCAAATTCCCACTGCACAGCAAAGTCTTCCCAGCAGGCATGAAAGCAGCTTTGGAGAGACAGAACCAGCAACACAGACAACATCGGCCTGATTTAAAGGATGGTGGGAGAGCAAGGAAGACAATCTGACGTTCGCTCATCTTTTAATTTATGTTCTTCTCTCCTTTCCAGGGTTCCAGGAAGTCAGCTGTGTCTCAGACTTTTTCTACAGCTTCAAAAAGAGGCTTATGGAAAAAAAAATTCTCTTTGCTAAGGCGCCTTCCTCTTTCCTCCTTTACCATCAGGATGCGTTCTGGGCCTTAACATGAAAAAGAGCCTGAGCTAATGAGAAAGGCGAGGACGACAGAGACGAAGCAGGAATCACAGTGGCAGGAAAACAGAGAGGACATTTCTTTGCTTATAAATATTTATAGCAAGTGTCTGCCAATTATCTTTTAAAGATTTTTCTACGCGTCCTATGTCTTTCATCTTTTTCATGTCACAGTTTATTCAAACCGTGAAAAGTGCACGTGTCAGGTAAATGTTGATTTACATGCAAATTGCCTTTGCTAACCTTGCCTTTATGTGGGGGAAGAAGATTTGGAAATTTATTAGCTTTCTCATTAATTCCTTTTTTTAGAAAATTCAAACATTCAATATCAGTTGTAAATAGGAAACAGTTGGTTCAGTTTTGTGTGTGTCTGTGTGTTTGTGTTTGTGTGTGTGTAGCTGCTTCACCCCTTCCTTGTTCCTCAGAGAAATTTCTGTTGATGGCAGTCAGAAAGAGCCCTGCCTTGTGGGCTTGTGTCTCAGCATCTCCTTTCTATTCACATTGGAGCCCTCCAGTAAACTGTGACTCCAAATCTATGAATTTGGTTCACACATAGCTTAGGAGTGCTGTCTTGATATGATCCCAAGAGGCTCTTTAAAGCAGACTGGGAAGGGCATGAGGAAAGAGTAGGAGGGGGAGGATCTAATTAGTGATTTCACAAAACCGTAGTTTTCCTTCCACTGGGAGATTTTCAACGTTTAATGTGACATGTGTTGAACTATAGCATGGATCAGAGTTGAGAATGTTTGCTAAAACTATGCATGAAATCCTGTTTACACAACAAAATATTTTGTCTTTAGAAGAAAAACAACACTAATCAGACAGATGGGAAGGTAGATTTTCCAGAAAGCTCTGGACTTGTTAGGTCTTTGGGTTTTTTGTTTGTTTGCTTGCTTTTACTTGCTCCCTTCTCTTCTGAGCCCCACCTTCCTACTTGCTGGGTCTTTCGGAAAGTTCCTTCATTTCTATGTGTTGAAACTAGTCATTTTATTGACAACTATTGGTGTGAATGGAGAAGCAATGCTGTCTGGCTAGAGAGCAAAGTAGAAGGAGAAAGCAAGGAGACTGGGAGAGAAGAGATTCTAAGCTGTCCAATGCTCAGGGCAAGGAATAATGATCTGGTGACATTTAGCTGGGTAAAATATGAGGTAACTGTAAACAGTTCTGGCAATGATGCCTCAACCAAAACTAATGAAAGTTTCTTGTGTTTGGAAAGCATGGACAGTTGCTGTTCCTCATTATAGCAACACTCTAGGCTTACAAACAAGGGATTTCTTTTCTTGTTTACTTTACTTTACTTTTTTTTTAAGAAAATAATATCACTAGAAACTTTTTTGATGGCTTTATAATGGTGCTAATAAAATGCAAGTTTCTAAGCTTTTTTATTAGAATATTTTTGCTGGGGCCTTCAGTGATGTTATCAGTCACATCAAACTCAGGATCCATAAGAGCCAAAGGACTTTACAAGAGTTTTAGGAGTGCTTGTTTGGGAAGGGTCTGTTTAAACAGGCTTGACTCACTGTTTCAAGATACATAGGAAAGGTGGGGTCTTATAAATATGAACTGTAAAATATGGAGGAGAAATAGAGTTTCAAATTCTTTGTTTCTTTTTTTTTCACTGCATACACATATGTACATGTGTATTCATCCATATTCCTAAATATAACATGCTCAGTATGTATATTGTTACTGGTATGTATGTTTTCAGGGACTTCAATCTACTTCTGAGACAGGCAATTGTGGAGAGAAATCAGCAACCTGGGCTTTTCTTGTCATGGAGTATGTGCATAACTCATTTCTTCACAATAAACTCAGCAAGCCAGGAGCCCTGTCTGCAGCCAACAGGATGTACAGCCCATTTCAAAGAATGAAACACGATTATCCCCCACTAACTACACTCTAGAACTTCCCTCCTGGTCAGTGTTCCTTCCCCAGGGCATAGGTGGGAGGAGGGTACATCCTGCCCAAAGTGGCACTGGGTGTATGTATGCTGGGGGAAATTATCCCCTGAGTGAGTTTTTAGTGAATGTCCTATTTACCATCTTCTGTCTACACATAGTGTGATTATGAGTAAAATCTGATACATCCTGGGAAAGGGACATGTACATGGGGGAGGGAGGAGGCTCACATAACTGAAGCCTGTCAATCACTACTGGGACATTATGCCTCTTTGTAATCAGTTTTTCTCCTAGCAGGTGCCATAAAAGGAAGAAAATGACAATAATTTGGGGCTCTGGAGTACTCTAACTCATAGAGCCGCTAGTCCCTCACAGCGCAGCTAAACTGAAACTTGCTTTGTTTATAAATAATGTTTCCTGCCACTTTGAAATCTTTGTCTCATTTTCAATGTTTTGAATATGACACTAAGAACCCAGTCAAAACAGTGATGCCTGGCAGCACTTTTATTGCTATTTTACTTTTTTTTTTTTTTTTCATATTGTCAAGTGAGTTAGGAGGGAGAGGAAGCCCCAGGTGCAAATAGGAAGTATTTCCACATGAGACTTAGGAGAGGAAGAAACATCTAAAGAGATTTTTTGGAAATGAGGGCAAGATCTTTAAGCCTAAAGTAATTGATGGTTGATTTCTAATTTGTAATAATTACTCATATTAGTAATCAATTTTGCATGTCTAATTTTATTTATTTTGAAAAGCTCTTATTCCCCAATTCTCAAAACTTGAAGTCCCATAAAATATGGAGCACTCCTGTATAGATTATAAAAGTCAATTCTTTATGGTAAACTGATTACAAATGTAACATTTTTGATAGCTGATTAAAATATTTTGGGTTTGCCTATTTGAATAAAAGTGATATACTTTTAATATAAAGTATATATATTATATATATATATAAATTAAATATATTATATTAACTTGTTTTTAAAAGATAATGTAGGGTAAAAAACAATGACTGCAGTATTAATATGTTTCTCTTTCCTTACCACCACTTGATGGCAGTATCCTTAACATACACATTATAAAGAAACAAACTAGGCTGCTGTTGTTTGTTTCAATGCTAAAGCAATATTTACAAAAGTGAGTCAGGTAAGGGAACCTTCATACCTGCAAAATTGTGTCAAACAAAGTTTTACTGGCCTGTGGTCTGTTACTGTTTGGTTAAATCCTTCAGGACTTTTCATGGGCTAAACTCTCTTTTTGTTTTCATTTTAAGACATGATACCTGGCTTTTCAGTTGGCATTTAAATGCCTTCAATAGGCACTAAAGTACATCTAGAAGATGCCCAGTGCTACACTTGATGCTCCTGGCCTTTCAGAACTTTAGGGGATCTGTGTCCCTAGACCTCTGCTTTACAGTGTCAGTCATTCATAGAACACAAAGCAGTCTACTGAATGTTATCACTGAGTGTCTTCTTGCTGAGAAATACAGCAATGGCTTATCCACTGAAAGGCCTCGAGTTGCATGGTAATCCTACTCATAATATATTAGGTATTGAAATGTATAATTCTTGTAAATAACCAAACCTTACTGTAAGCCTTCCTTCATGTGCCGGTGTTTTCTGTTTCCTGGTTTGAAGTGGGCTGAGCACCCTAGTGGGGATTTTACACAGATCGATTTGATTTTCCTGAGCAGAAAAGAAGCTCACAGACTCTTTGTGTACTAAACAGACCGTTGGCACTATCTAAACAGCTGTTGGCTGTATGATCCATATTTGGCTAAAAACAAACCCATCTGTATTTAATGCATTATTGCCAAAGTGTAGTAACATGCTGTTTCCAGTCTGAAAACACTGGTACCCTCATGTGAGACAATCAAATTGAAACTCTCACAACATGCTTCTCGTACTTCTTGGCTACACAAGAGAGAAACTTAGATGGGTGCCAGCTGATGGCAGAGTTTGTTTCCAGAGGCTTCAGTTCTTGAGGTAAGGAGGAGGCCTTGGATAGATGAAGCCTGAAAAAGCCTTTCCAAAAAAAAGTGCATTCTTGAACTCTTTATTAGAATTCTTTTAAGAGATAGATTTCCCTCTGTGTGTGTGTGTGTGTGTGTGTGTGTGTGTGCATGTGTGTGTGTCCACTGAGCCTACAAGCACTGGAGGATACCCTGGAGTTAAACCGCAGTGGTGAGGACCTAGCCCCTGATGCGGATACTGGGAACAAAGCTTGGATGCTCTCTAAGAGCAGTATAGGCTCTTAACCAATGAGCAGATTCTTCACTGCACTGTTGAATGATTTCATCTTGCTACTCAATAATCCTCATTTCTCTCTTACCCACTCTAAATGTATTTTTATGTAATCTTTATTTCACTGGCAAAAGTAATATATATATATATTTTTAATACTAAAAAAAATTAGAAAATGCAGCAAAGAAAAAAAGCCTAATTGTGCTGCCTCACGTTTACTTCAGTGTGCCATTTCTGAGTAAAGAGATAAATAAATTAACCAGGTGATTAACATAATTCCATCAATCCATTTGCTGGATTCTGAGCCTGGTTAACAAATAGCGGACGAAGAGAGGTTAGGCTACCTGCTAAGGTGACCTTGTCCTCATATTTCCCATCTGGGCTTTGAACTCAGGCTTGCAGCTTTTGGAAATTAAGTTTTCTTATACTAAAGCACTTCACATGAAAATAGTAGCATTCAAAAGGAGGTCCCAAGAGGTCAATAGATAATAGACAACTGCATTATGATAATTTAAGATAAATTTGAAAATTTTGAAACAAGATTATCTAATGACGCTAATTGGAAGCTGGAAGTGACAGTTTTGCTTGGTTATGAGTGAAATATTCACCAATGCACAGAAATGTGTCTGTAAACAATGAGATATGGGATTTCCTAGGACCTATTATTAAAAAAAATGAAAACATGTTAGCTAATGGCTTTTTTTAAAGTTAATTAGTGAAATGGAGTTTTCCTCTAAATAGTGGTATTTATTTTATTTGACAAAACACTGAACAATTTGGGGAGATTCTTGTAGCTTTTTGTTGTTGTTGTTGTTTTCTGATTTGAATAATGCATAGCTTTTCCTCATTATAGGCAAATGTTCAAATCAACCTCAAAGAAAGTCTCACCTGGAAAGCTCCAGCTAAATGAGCATTTTTTTTCTTCTGTTTACTGCCAGTGCCTGCTTCCTAACAAAATAGTCCACAGCTGGAGTGGTAACAGGGTGCTCTCCGTGCAACTAATGAGAGCCCCACACTTCACAGCTCACAGGCTGGAAAGTATTTTTTTAAATGATATTTACAAAAATCTCACTTCTTTGTGTACAAACACAAGGAACTGTTGCTTTTAAAGAGATGAACTCCACTAAAAGAGTGAATTCATGGACTGTAAACTGTAAATGAAGGTGGTTTATAAAGTGATTTGGTTTGTAATATGCAGTGTCACAATCCCACCCAAACTCTAAGATATCTGTGGAATATGATGCAAATATAACAATATTTAAAAAAATGCTTTTCCACATGCTTTTCAAATGAAGAATGGAAGCAACAGCAAGCATTATCTATGAAGACATTCAACTAAATACTGCAAAATACCATCATATGGAAAATGCACTTTTTTCCAAAAGAGTACAGCAGCATCCCTCAATATTTATTTTTAAACATGTTGACAAAATGTGCTTCCCAAGGAAGCCATTCTAAATAATTCAGATTAGCTAAAAAAAAAAAAGTTTGAGTTTCTTGTTTACTTCACATTTCTCTCCTACTCCAACCTGTATTTGATTTGCTTAAAAATCAAATACTTAGAAGAAATAGCATGTTCACCTCTCACATATACTATTCCAACAATTCTAGGAAATCTGGAGAGACTTGGGGCCAACTAGGAGGTCATAACATTGATCTCTCAGAAAAAAAAAAAAAATTAAGCAGTGAGTGAAGAGGAATAGATAGAAACAACCAAGAAAGATGAACTTGAGTGACACAGAAAACAAGCAATCGGGAACCTGTAATATAAGCATATACATAATCAGACAAACTCAGAGAAGAGGAGAAGATATAAACATATAGAGATGAGATAGAGAGAGGGAAGTAGGAAGGGAGGGAGATCAAGAGAGAACAAGGAAGGTTAACACATAGGGAAAGAATAAGGAGGGGATAAGATTCAATCTGAGAGCTACATCTCTCAAGGTCATTTAGCTCACAAAGCAATTATGTGAAAGGAAAATTATTGACCTGGTAGAGCATTGTAGGAAGAGGGTCAGTGATGGATGTGAGTCGAACACAGAGGCTTATTAATCATGTGACCTTAACAAATCATTTCAGAAAGTCTGTCTCAAGGCCAAGTGTGTGTGGGGGGTGTTGAGCCTTAAACTACATAACCTACTATGTGAGGCCACGTCTAGGAGTCAATGAGTCTAAGAGCATCAGAGATGTGATTAGTAGGAACTGGGGTGTCAATTGATCGATCGACTACTGGGATTCAGAAAAGCTGAAGGAACCACTTTGGGAACCACTCTGGATCTGTCCTTTTGCTTTTGAACATGTTTAAGTCATCAAGAGTCGTCCCAGCCTATGGCAGACCCTCATCCGATGGCTGCTGACATGATCATTGAGCACTTGCTCAGGGATTGCCAAAGCCTCATCTCTTCTCATTATTCAGAAGTCGTTTTGGCTTATCTGATAAAAATGACAAAACTGTATTGCTATTAAAAGCCTGAAGGCTGGCAACATGGTGCTACTTGTTGCAAAGGCTAACCACCTGAGTTCTGTGACCCAACAGTAGAGGGAGAGAACAAATTTCCACAAACTGTCCTTTGACCTCTACACAGGAGCTGGAAAGTACTCAACATCCAACCCCCCATACACTAAATAAATTCTTACATACATGCAAAATAAATAAAATTAATAAAAATTTAAACCATGCTTTGATACAACATAAAATATCTGATTTGCACAAGCCAATGTGGCCCTTACATACCCGACACTATGTTTTCAAATTTAAATTGTGAAGGCATTTAATAAATGTATTTTAGCTGGCCGTGAAAGTGAAATATATATCATCTTGGGGCTGACTCAGCCCCGTTACATAACTGTAATGGGAGATCTTAAATAATTCAAGATGTTCAAGTAGTCACATTTTCAAAACATGAAAACAAACAGATGAAATTACTTTATCTTATTTAAGCAAACATTTCCAAAACTATTGCCACTGCCACATATAGTCAATTTAGCATGATTTTTGAGCTACTGTATGTAAGTTTTAGTATTAAATTGTCAAAATATCATCTCTATTTTGCAGTACCAGATATATCAGTCTCCACCAAGCATGTTTCAAGGGCTTCAAAGCTCATGTCTGGCAAATCATGGTTCTGTCATCTCTGCAGTTAAAGGAGAATGCATGGAAAACCACAACAGGAGGAGGCTTTCTTCTTCATGTAGTAAGCGGACCAGCAGCAAACCTCCAAGCTTGCAAACAACTTCAACTGAGAGAACCAGACATGACCCTCCCACCCCCAAACTCACCAGTCCCAGGAACTAGGCCATAGGTCACCAATTCCAGGAAGAAGATAATGGAGTCTCCCACCCAAGGAATAGCCTGGAGAAAGCCACAAGAATGGGAAGGTATCTTATCTCACAGTGGGAGATCTGTGCTGGGCAGCCCACTGACCTGGTAGTAGAACTTTCCTGGCATGGAAATACCTAACATTCCTGAGGTCTACAGATAGGTTGCTCAATGTTAGTTAGCCACAATCACTTTGTAACAAGCTTGCCCATGCTGAATGTCACCCAATCATGTAACTGCTAAGCTGTAATTTCCCAAACCTTTTAACCCAATAAAAACCCTTCTCCCCTCTAAGCTTGGGGCCCTACACTCTACATGGCTGCTTCAGTGACAGTGTGGGCCTGAGCTCAAGCTTGCACTAAAAGACTATATTGTATTTGCATCAGAATCGGCTCCTTGTCAGTCTTTAAGGTCTGTGAGACTTGGGCATAACACAATACACCCTCTAGCCTGGGACTTTTTTTTTTTGATGTCAGATTGGCTGAGAAGTAAACACTGTCACAAGGAAAGAATGATGTTCCCTACATGTTGATTTCTTGTGGAGCCATGTGCTGTTCACAGCTTCTGAAGCCAAGAGCTTCACCAAATCTCTCTTTCCTCAGGTTCTGGATCAGAGGAGGAACTCAGTCCACTTCATACCAAAACTAAACCCCACCCCCAACCTCCCCACAGCTTGGCTTTCACTGAATCTAGCACTGTCTTGGTCAGCTCCAGATTCACTTTCTACAATGCAAAGGAGAAGTCATTTATTCTCCTCGATTACTTTATTGCAGAAAGAAAGAAGCCTCTCTTCCTTCAGATTAGAACTCTGATGTAACCTGCTTAAATTTTATAGCCACTCTGTTGAGAACTACTTTATTTCTTAACGTAACTATGGCTCCTTTGTTAAGACAGTCTGTATGTAGCCTTTAGCATATCAGAAGCCATTTTGCCTCCAACTCTCCATTTTAATTATGTTTCTATGGTTTCATTTCTCAATCTTTGTACACTTTGTTTTCTGGACACTCTATGTGAAGTCCCCCAACTGCAGAATCAATCAAATTAAAGGTCAGTTAGAAAGGATTTGTCTAGCTAGTCAAAATGATGTAACATTGATTCCTACACCTGGATACCTGGTAGCATTTTTGTTACCAGGTTGTTATGTACTTGCAGTTTGTTTCCTACACCTGGTTACAGTTTTGTTACCTGGTCGCTATCTGGTAACTGGTTAAGGTTTTTTTTTTTTTTTTTTTTTTTGTATAAAAACCCACCTTAGGAGCAGACCAACATCATAGTCTGGCTACCTAGTCCAGATGATGGCCCTGACTGGTCAGTTTCTGTTTAGCCTTCAATTAACCTCTGTGGAATTGAGTCTGGTGTCTGGTCAGTGAGCAGCTATTCTTGGACCTGGCAACAACACAAAATAACAACAAAGCTGATTTTTGACTTGTTGTGCTTTAACTATCTCTCCCTCATTCATTTTATACTCTCAGAAAAATACAGTGGGTTCCTGGTGATTCAGTCACCCTGTTTTCTAATTCATGGACAATTGCCCACTGCCGTTTATTCTGTTTATTCTCCCTGAACAGTCTTTCTCAAGGCTGGCAGCCATCATCTCATCAAACACCGAAATTTAAGGATGTAGGTCGAAGCTTGTTAGAACAAGGGACAGGGACAGGGTTTGAGCTTTTTTAGCCAGGACCCACTTCCGGTCTATTGTCTGTTTCTGGCACTGCCAAAATGTTGCAAGGTCACACATCCCAGGCCTAAACTCCCTGCCAACGTGGAGCTGTCAGAAGAAGCCTTTAAGAGAAAGTTGCTTTTTGCCCTGCATTTTGTCACAGCAATTAAAAAGCAAACAAACAAACACCAAAAAAACTAATTCTCCACTCCTCTGCTGGGATTCCCTTTTCTTATTCTACTGCTTCTCTCGCTTCTGCCCCGTGTACTGCCCCGTGTAGAGAGTTCTCTTTTTTATGATCTCCACAGGGAGGCTTCAGCAGAGATCTGCCTGTTTCCCTCATCGTTGTATCTTTTTTAGTTCCTACCTCCTCTCATCACTTAAGTGATGGCTTCCCTTTTGATGCCGTCCATTCATATCTCATATCTTGATCTCAACATAAAACTGAGGCAACTTCGCTTGCCGGCAGTGCCTGGACATCGTTTGTTGAATGTGTTTGGTTTCTGTCTTCGGGCCATCGTTCTACATTACCTGCTTCACTTTCAGTATTCAAGGAAGCACAGGCCAGGAGGATGAGAGGTGGGCTGTTGGCCTTTCATTCTCAAGGTAGAGAAGTGGGATTTTGAAAACATACTGCACAGTCTACGCATTATGCATAAAGACTGTATCGTTGAGGCTATCAAGCTGTTCCCTCCCCTCCTACTCAACAAACTTCATGCTCTCAATCTCACCTCCGCTTCTGTCTTTCATTTCTGGCATTTGGCTTCCATTCTAACACACTTCTCAAACTATGCTGGCAAAGATTGTAAAATGACCTTGTTAAAATTTCCCTGGACTCTTCAGTCCTTACCTCACCAGAAATAGCTTCCAACCACTTATATTTTCTTCAGAAATGCAGTGCTTTTTTGCTCTCCATGAAACAATGACATCGAGCTCTTTCCTGCTCTGTATCCTATGCTTAATCTGCTTCTCTGCTCTCTGCTGTTTAACTGATGGAGAGTATGTTTCTAGTGCCTTCCTCTGACTTTTCCTTTATTCTGTGTGCTTTTTAAATCAGGACAGCCTAACTTCAACACCCACTTGAGCAATAAGAAATCTCTTCTTTTTGGACCACCATGCCCCATTGAAGCCAGACCTCAGAATCCAAACACCAGCTAGAGAGGTAGTTTCTCAAAAGCCGACTGAAATCTGTACATCCACAGCAAAGTCCTTTATGTATGACCCAACTGACATTGTCCTCTTCCCACTGTCAAAATGACACTTGCAAAACAAGTGGGAAGTTCTGAGAGCATGAAAAACCAGGAAAATAGGAGCTGTAAGTTTAGCGTGCTGCATTGGCACCCATTGCACTATGTCAAAATACTTATTCATTATTATAAATTCTGATATTTGTTAAGTGTCCCCCTCCAATTAATATAGTTTAGTCCTTAGAAATAACAAGATTAGTCTTGTTAGTCTATAGTTTAGTCCTTAGGAATAACAAGATTAGAACTTCAAACTTTGGTCTTGATGCAAAACAAAACTTGAGCTAGTCTCATTGGCGCTTGCTTTATTTCTCAAACACTGATTGCATTTATCATGTGTATATCATGGTTTAATACTACACATGCCTTAAATCAATCATAGATTTTACAACCAACAAGACAACATAAACTGTCTCCATTTCCTTTCTTGATACCTCTGAGAGTAACTGAGGATGGCATACTAAACCAATTTAGCCAAGGTAAAAGATAAAACTGCTCCCAACTCTACATTTACTCATAGGTAATCTACCCATAGAGCGCAGGCCCATCCCAGGTAGTCAAATGAGTGAATACATACATGATTTTATGGTTACCTGCAGGGCTCAGGTACTTTGAAACAGTTCTCCTGTCATCTATTCGCTGATTCCTAAAATTTCAGGTCAGAGCTTGATTCACTTAGTGTAATGCAGTGATCCCTATTCAAATGCAAATTCAACTTTATTTGTCCTTTATACCCTAGGAAAAATTGATTTAGTGAGATATTTGTGACAGCAGATTTTGATTGTAGGAATGTCCAAGGGGACACCAAGACATATTTAAAGAAGGAACCTCGTGAGACAAGAAGGTAGGTAAGGGAAAATGAGGCAGGGGTTGTGTCTATCATCATAGACTTGCGCAGATTTGCTGTACGAATTAAAGGGAGGTGTGTGTATGTGTGTTTGAGGTTGAGACAAATACTATTATTTCTCTTTTTACTAAGATATCTCTATATTTGAAATTTCAGTATTAGGAAGATTACAAAAAACCCAGAAATTTACAATTTACATTGGAACAAAAAAAAAGCACAAAATCCATACCATGGTACAAAACCTGTATAGAATATTGCCAGCTAATCTTTGAGTTCCTGTGTTTATTGTCATCTTTTATATTATCTTTTCTATGACTATTCTTATGTTTACTTATGTAAATAATAATGCTCAACACAGGATGACATCTTTTCATCAGCACCAATTTTAGAGTGAATTAAAAAAAATGTTTCTAGGAAGTTATGATGACATATCTCTGGTCAGTATTCTGGATAGAATATGTGTGTACGTACTGTTTTACTTCACAGTTGTGGTTTTCTAATAATTATAGTATCTGTATAGAGTAACAAGATCAGTGAATACATTCTCACTCCAATACCCACTGAGCCTCAGACAGCAGCTGCATTTGGAATCAAATCAGGCTATTAAACCATGGGGCAGAGTGACTGTGATTTGCATGAGTAATTAGAAATGATTAATAGAATGCCTTGCTTAATTAAACTTATCTCATAAGGACACCTCTTGAAAACTTATAAGCCTGGCAATTCCTAATCACCCTAGGTATGTTAGGTATAATATTTTTAGTCTCCAATGAAGCATTTTTTAGTATTTTAAATAGATGTGATTTAATAGTACAAGCTACGTGTATACTAGATATCTTGAATTTTTTTAACTTTTATTAATTACACTTTATTCATTTTGTATCCCCCCATAAGCCCCTTCCTCTGCTCCCTCCTGGTCCCACCTTCCTTCCCCCCTTTCTGCATGCATGCCCCTCCCCATGTCCACTGATTGGGGAGGTCCTCCTCTCCTTCTTTCTGATCTTAGTCTATCAGTTCTCATCAGAAGTGGCTGCATTGTCAGGGTTCTAGTTTACTGTATGAGAGTGCTGTAAATGAAAAATAATGCTGTTGTTTTGGGAAACACTTCAAGTTAGAAAAGACTGTATACTATTTCAATGAACTAGCCACCAATCAAGATATTTCTTTAATATAGAACATAGTGATATTGAAGAAAAATATTTGATCAAGTATTTGTTCAATTATTAGTTTAACAGTTAAATATCTTAGAATAAAACAAAAGAAAGTACTTATACTCATTAAGCTTACAACCAGGGAGTGAATTTTACCATAAAAATATAATATATATATATATATATATATATATATATATATATATATAAATGGTGCTTAATGGCATAGAAATAATATCTAAAAACATATTAAGCTAAATAAATTAGTTGTGATTTAGATTTAAATTGATCAACAGGTAAAGGAACTTGCCACCCAAGCCTGGCAATGTGAGTTAGAGACAAAGAATAAAAATGGTAAAAGGAAATAATCAACTTCTATAATTTGTCTTTGAGCTCAACATAAGTAGTGTTGCACACACACACACACACACACTATTTTCTGAACATATCAGTGTCATTGCATTCATGACCTTACAATGGTTGTGTTTGCCTATGTATAACACACACAAGATTAAGCCTGTGAAAACCTCATCATACCAGAGACCTCAGGAGGAGCAACCCTCAGCTAGGAAATTTGGCGACTGATGTCTGCTGGGGTAGGGTGACTTGGTTTTCTTCAAGGAAATAGCCCCTATTAGGATGTCCATTCTCCAGGGAATGGCCCTGCACCCTTGCATGTAAGCACGGAATTCCTTTGATACCGTGGGCTCAGAAAAGAGGATATGAAATTTAGGGAGAGATACAATGGAAGGCATTTGGGGGAAGCTGAAGGGCAAATGAAGGTTGACATGATCAGATCTGATCCTATACATGCGAAACTATTAAAGGACAAGAAACCAATAAGTATAAAATTATTTTAAATAAAATGATGCAGAATTACTCATAAAGTAAATTTCTTGGCTAACAGCAAGGCACTTAGTCGGGTCTAGGAATTATATGTCACTCCAAACAATGAATGTACTGAATGAGATCATATCAAAAGTTCATGAAGTATATTTTAAGGAGGCAATGGGTACATTGAATATAATTAGTTATTTTTTTCATAATTTCCTTGAGATTTAATGAAAATGCTTTTCTTCTTTGGCTCTATCAAATACTTTTTCTCTCTTTCTCAGTAGAAGTTATGAGTTATGGTGGGGGTGTTTATGGAATCAAATCAAGGGTCTTGTACACTGATTTTTTTTAATTTTTATTTTTTTAATATTAGTTACAGTTTCTTAACTTTGTATCCCTGCTGTATCCCGCTCCCATTTTCCCTCCCAACCCCACCTTCCCACCCTCATCTCTTCCCTGCCCCTTTCCAAGTTCACTGATAAGGGAGAACCTCCTCCCCTTACATCTGATGCTGGTTTATCAGGTGTCTTCAGGCCTGGCTGCAAAGTCCTCCTCTGTAGCCTAGCAAGGCTGCTCCTCCCTGGGGGAGGAGGATGGGGGAGGTCAAAGAGCCTGCCATCGAGTTCATGTCAGAAACAGTCCCTGTTCCCCTTACTTAGGGTACCCACTTGGATACTAAGCCACCAAGGGCTACATCTGAGCAGGGGCTTTAGGTTGCATCCATACATGGTCCTTGTTTGGAGAAACAGTCTCAGAAAAGACCCCTGTGCCCAGATATATTTGGTCCTTGTTGCACACTGATTATCTTCAGCTTTGGTCTACCATTGAAATACACTGTACAGTTTTTAAAACTGATCTCTTCTTTTGTTGCCATGGCTGACGTGAATCTTATGTTGTCAGGTCCACCTTCCATTTAATTACAATTTTAACAAATGAGCTTGAACTTGAACTCTGCATAATATAGACAAGTAAATGTGTCTTAGCATTCATTATATGAATACATGAATAGAAAAATTTCTAGTCTTAAATTTAAAAAAATGTTGATTAAATGAAACATAATATAGAAAATGTAGAAAATGAGACAAAGTATAATGCTACTCTAAGAAAGGCCAATGAGCCCCAAAATGTAGTGTTTCGTGGATTTTGTGATAAGACGTACAATTTGGTATTGTTGTAAATGTTGGCCATGTATTTATATATATTTTTTTAAAAAATGTCTTACAGGCTTGCTACAGAGTACCTAATGCTACCCAAAGCTCCTTAGCCTTACAGTACATTTCTCTCCTTAAGGATTAGAGCATCCATAGTTTTGGAACCCTGATTGTTTGACTTTATGTAAGGAATTCAATACACATTTGCCCAGGGAATCCGATATATGTTGATTCTAGTTGGATGAACTCATAGCTAGATTTTGCAGCTTCTAATTCAACATGGTCATGTCCTTTATGTCCTTTATTTTTCACATGGGCATTAAGGATAGGAAAAAAAAAAAAGAATATATAAACTGTTGTTACATAAAACCCTTTGTGAGTATCCACAGTGAGGGAAGGGGTTTATCTGTATCTGTTGTGGTACACAATGTACAAGGAACTGATCTATGTCAAGGCCTTGAATCTGCCATCTGTTAATGGTGTGACCTTAGCCAAGTTAATTAACCTTTATGAACCCTAATATCATTTGTAAGATAAAGCCATGCAAGATTTTAATTAGATCATTTTAAATTCCTTTTTAGCTTTCTCAAATTCCATGCAAATACCTTTCAAAATATACTCTGCGCTTTAAAAAAAATACTGTTACTCGTGAAAGGCTATTTACCACAGAAGATAATCCAGGGAATGCACATTTATGAGTTGGGAATTTTTCTTAATAATCTTTAGCCAGAACTTACAACCCATAACAATTTACCCGGTATTATACATCTTTATTTACTACCCTCTGTGTGAAAACCTTCCAATATTCGGTCACAATGGAATATTAATGCGTATACTGTTATTTCACATTATAGGCAAAGAAACTGAACTCAGAGGAATTGTGTGTCTTTCTCATTCATTATCAAAGGCTTAGTAAGCAAATCTGTAATTATAACCCTATAATCTCAATCTAAATTGCTGTCTGTCTTGCCTCACAGCTTTGGATTACCTCTGCAGGTAAGGTATGGTGGGTATTGCTGCAGGGAGTGCCAGGTACAGCTCATTTTGGGGGCTATTCAGAAGAGAATAATAACTATTAGTTTTGAACAACTTTATGGAGAAGATCTTTCTGTAACTACCTATAGTGTTCTACTAAACAAAAGAAAAATTAAAAAACAAAACTATATATATATATATATATATATATATATGTATGTATCTTCTTCACCTTTGGAGGCTTTTCTTCTAAAGTGAAATTTTCATGATTTTATTTGTTTAAAATTTGTAAAATCAGTCTCTAACCAATATTTGTTTTTCCAAGAGCATACAGTCCCAGAACAGTCAGAATTATTTATCTGTACTGTGATTTTTCAAGAAGAATCTCATTCTTATTTTATCAGGAGAGCATTGATGCATTTTGAAATTAATGACTAGTGATGTCTGAACAACTTGGCAGTTCCCCAGGATTCAAAGGCTGGTGTGCCAACCGTATTGCTTTTTAGAATGTGGCTTACCATTCCAGAACAGAACATGTCTTTTTTTTTTTTTTTTTTTTTAGCTGCTTGGCTTCTAATGAAGAATAGGGTGGAACTCACTTTGCTCAAGTTTTCTAATAAATTAAAAAAGAGTAAGAGATAAAAACAGAAAGAAAAATACTAGTCACAGTAAATAATTTTTATTCATTTAAGGTACTTATTTACCACCTTGTATAAGTTATCAAGAAATCCAAACAAGTGAAAAAGAAATGCTGATGTGTTGTCTCCCTAACTGAGATTTTACTTTCAAATGAATCATTTCAAGATGTGCTACTACCATTTTTAGTTTGTGTTCAGAAAAAGAAATCAAAACATCTTCAATTTTTGTAAACCGAAGCCAATATTTTCACTACAAAGAAAGCTATCACCTACCAGGCAACTGGTTTTAATTGTCAACATGATATTTTCTTCCTGAATTAAAGTTTTTTTTTCAAAAGTCATAAGATGGAGGTGATTAAGTATAAAAAGTTAAAAATGACTGATAGATAATTCAGCTATTCAGCTAATTCCATGCTTCATATTCTCCTTTTCTGAACTAAAGCTAATTATTCCTTTAGAATATCAGCGTTGAGTATTAAACTCAGGGCCTGCTACTTGCTAGACAAGCATTATACCAATGAGCTACATCCCTAGACTTTGCTAATTATTCTTATTCTTTAATTACTCGTAATCTAGATAAACTCCTCTAACATAATGCAATTAAATGGGATTTATTACAGGTAAGACTGTTCTTAAGGAAGGTTGTGATTTTTTTTTTTTTTCTTGTGAGTGAATTCTCTAGAACTGACCTTGCTGAAAGTGGAGTGAATGAAAAGCCAACCCTAGGAAGGAGATCAGATAATTCTATGGGGTCACTGATTACAAAGACCAAAGAAACTCAGAGCAGTGGCTGTGACCTTGGTCAGACTAACCCAGAGAATGCATCTGACAGCTAATAGAGAAAGAGACTCAAATCCAAAGTCCAGACACTTCTGTGAGCTCTGTCGTAGCGGCTGTGTATGGCTCGGGCAACTAACTTAATCTTTCTGAACTTGACTCCTTAGTTGAGGCCATGACTTTTGTCTTGCTTGCTTCACAGGGTTGCAAAGAGGATCAAAAATAGCAATAAGTGAGAAAGTGTTGGAAAATATGAAATTCTACAGATACAGATACACAGAATTCCTAATCTGTAGGCTGTTTGACACTGTGCACATCTCTGTGAAGTTTACCTTATCCATGGTGGCATCTGGAACTGAGCAGGCTGAAATACCACAGAAGCTGTACCATGGTGAGTGACCTGGTACACCAATACGCTTAAAATATTTCTGTAGCTGTTGTGAAATAACTTCATAACTTTTTTTTAAGTAGAATTAACACACACAATAGTTTGCCTCAAAGTTCTGTGGTGTTCTGTACCCTGTTTTAGTGTATGAATGAAATGAACACAGTTACCATGTATAGGCGTGGAAGAAACTGAAATGAGAAGCAAAAAAGAATCAATGGCAAGTTTGTCAGAGTTTGTCTGATGCCATGAGGTAAATGATTAAGGCAGTTGTAGGTTTTCTAATTTCTAAGTGTCTGGAGCTGAAATGATGGTTACTGGAAACTAGAAATATTTGACCATTAAAAATTAAATTCCATGTACTATATATCTGTTTATAGCTTGAGAATAGAGGCTGAGCTTCAGTATGTCTCTTTCAATAAGCCTGTAGAGTCAAATAGTATCTAAGAAACATTTTAAAAAGACTCAGTATCTCAGGTAGTATCAAGATACCCTAAAATCATTCATAATGTTTTTCCCGTGACTGAAAAAAAAATTCTAACTAGTCTTTCAAAGTCATCCATGTAGCTTCTCAAAATTATCAAGAAGGATATTTATAGCCTGAAAAAAAATATGAGGATAAGTGTTTCTTTAATTATCTTTTTTTTTCAGGACATTTTCTCTTGTATCTCTAGATTCAACTCAGCTAATCATTTCATTCATTCATATTTTTTCCATTAGGATCAACTAGTTTCTAGCATTGAGTGCTTCAGTCTCCAATTTCTCAATCAATCTGCTCTTTCTTAGCTCTCTTTCATTCTTACATTAAGCCCATTTCCTCAATTAGATGAGAAACAAAATAAATCAATCTCTTCTTAGGTAGGGAGAGCTCTTGTGGGTAACACTGCTATCTTGTTGTTTGTTTGTTTGTTTTTTTCCTTCAGAATGTCTGCTAGTGATATTTTCATATGTTTCTGATGTTTTTTGTTGATTTTGTATCAGTAACTTAACTAAATTCTCTAAGCTCTAACAGTTCTTTTATAAGATGGAAAAAAAATAGATCTTCTATGCAAACACAAATTTCACTCCATCGTTTCTAATTTGAATGTCCTTTACTTAATTTTATTGTTGAAAAATTTAGTAATATACTTAATTAGCTCCTCAGGTCTATAAGGAATTGCTTTCATCTTTACATAATCTATCATGATGTTTGCTGTGTTTTTATCATGTTTAGCTTCTATATGGGGTGATGCACTTTTGAAACCTTTGATGTATAAACTGCTAAGAGGTTTCTCTGTTTGTTTGTTTGTTGGCATTTTGCACTAATATTATTTGCAAGCAAGAGAAACCACATTTGAACTGACCAGCATAAGAAGTGAGTGTGCTAGGTCATGAACAATATTTTTTTTTTCCTTTTTATTTTTTTCCTCACATAATATATTTTATTTATGTTTCCCCTCCCTCTATTCATCCCAATTCCTCCCCATCTCTCCTCCTATTTGCATCGACTCTTTTTCTGTCTTTTGTTAGAACAACAAACGGGTTTCTAAGGTATAATAATAAAATAAGTTAAAAGAAAAACTATCACACTAAAGTTAGATAGAAACAGAAGGGAAATAGTCCAAGGGAAGTCATAAGAATTAAAGACCCACCCATCCGTACACTCCCGAACCCCATGACAACACTAAACTGCAAGAGTAGAGAACCTGGTACAAACCCAGACCCTGTTCCTGCTTCCCCAGTTTCTGTGAGTTCATACGTGCTTTAATCATGATGATTCAGAAGACCTTGTTTTCTTGGTGTTCTTCATACCCTCCTGCTCTTAGACTCTTTCTGCCCGCTCTCCCACAGAATTCAGTATAAGCTCTGAGGGCAGGAGTTGTATTGAGATTTCCCTTTTAGCGCTGAAAAAGTCAATTATTCTCTGCACAATTTCTGGCTGTGGTTCTCTGTATTTGTTCCCATCGACTGCAGGAGGAGGCTTTTCTGATGGTGGATGAGCAAAGCGACTATGAGTCAAACAGAATGTTATTACGAGTAATTTCATTGCTGCATTTATTTTTTCTTTACTTTCCTTTTTTTTTCTTTTAATAACATTAGGATTCAGTTTTACCCTAGGTCTATGGGATATCTGGACTCAGGTCCTTGGTCACCCAAGCTGGGCCAGGTGTGGGTGCCATCTTGTGTAATGGGCCTTCATTCAAATCAGATATAGGCTGGTTACTACCACAAGCTTTGTGCCACGATGGCACTAGCTTGCATTGAAGGTAAGACAGCATTGTCAGTCCCAGGTTTTGTGATTGGGTTGGCTTCTATATTTCTCTTATGATAGCGTGCAGAGTTCTTTTCTGTACCAAAGACTGTAGAACAGAGGAGTGAAAACTCTAGATAGGCACCAGATCAACTTCTCCTTATTCAGTGAGCTCTGCATAGTCAGTGAGTTCTTCAGCAATGGGGCCTTGCCATCTGTTTGTCAAGAATAACATAGAATCTTGGCAACAGAATGTGTTGTTTGGGAAGTCCCATGGTGCCCCTTTGACCAGCAATCCAATTAGATATAACCCAATCCTGTAATGGGAAGCCTTATTTGGTAACAAGAGATGGACATATAGGGCTCTGTGCCTCCCATTATTTGGAAATTTCAATTAGATCACCTTTATATATGTATTTATTTTGGGGGCATTTACTCTAGTAGGTTTCGCACTACTCCTCAAATGGACCTTAATTTTAGCTGTCTCTTAACTTATTTCTTTCCTCCTCCCCCTCATTCCTCCCCATCCCCATTTGAATATCCCATTCTAGTCCCCCGCCCATTTATCCATACCTATTATATTTCCCTTTCCTCGAGAGATAAAGCTACACCTTGGAGTCCCTTACTCTATACTTAACATTCGTGGTTCTATAGATTGTAGCTTGGAGCATTGATTTAACAGGGTATATACGCATTTCCAGATACATAGCATATTTCTCATTTTGTTTCTGGGATACCACACTCAAGATGATTTCTTTTCCTTGTTCCATCTGTTTACCTGTAAATATGATTTCATTTTTTAAGAATAGCTGAGTAATAGTCAATTGTGTTGAGGTATTACTTTTTCTTTAGTCATCTTCAAAGGAGATGAGGATCATGTCCTTTGTCTCAAATTTGTGGCGACCATGAAAGGAGCAATAACAAACATGCTTCAGCAAGTGTCTCTGCAGCAGGATGAAGCATAGTTTGCATACATGCCCAAGCATGGTATAGCTGGGCCTTGATGTAGATCAATTCCCATCTTCCTGAGGAATGCCCACACTGATTTCCATAATGGCTATAAAACTCTGTACTCTCACCAGCAATGGACGAGTGTTCTCCTTACTTCACATTCTGGCCAGCATGAGCTGTCATTTGGTTTATTGATCTTGGCCATTCTGACAGGTGTAAGATGAAATCTCAAAGTAGTTTTGACTTGTATTTCCCTGACCGCTAAAGGATATTAAACATTTCTTTAAGTGTTTCTCAGTCATTTGATTTTTTTTTCTTTTTAAGAATTCTATTTAGATCTGTACACCATTTTAATTGTGTTATTTGTTTTCTTTTTTAAATTTAATTTTATTTTATTAATTACACTTTATTCACTTTGTATACCCCCATAAGCCCCTTCCTCCTCCCCTTCTAGTCCCACTCTCCCTTCCCCTTCTTCACGAATGCCCCTCCCCAAGTCCACTGATAGGGGAGGTTCTCCTCTGCTTCCTTCTGATGTTAGTCTAACAGATCACATTAGGAGTGGCTGCATTGTCATCTTCTGTGGCCTGGTAAGGCTGCTCCCCCCTCAGGGGGAGGTGATCAAAGAGCAGGCCAATCAGATTATGTCAGAGATGTGTAATTTGTAGGATATTTAAAAATGTATTTGGGCTATTAGTCCTCTATTTGATGTGTAGTTGGTAAAAATCTTTTCTCATTCTGTAGCTTCCTGTTTCATCCAAATGATGGTGTCATTTGTCATGTATAGTCTTTGTGTCTGGTGGTAAGTGTTAATAATTTCTATGTCCTCTTGGTAGTGTTTCCTTTGATGAGTATGTAGTATTCTTCCTTTGTCTTCTGATTAGTTTTGGCTTGAAGTTTATTTGGTCAAATATTAAAATGGCTATACAGATTGCTTCTTTGGTCCACTTGCTTGAAATATACTTTTTTATCCTTTTATTCAGAGGTGATATTATTGCTTGCTGTTTGTGTTTTGTTTTTTGTTTGTTTGTTTGTTTGTTTGTTTTTGGATGCAGCAGGATGGATCTAGTTTTACCATCCATTCTGTTAGTCTTCCCCTTTGTTGTTGCTGCTGTTTTTCAGTTTTGTTTTATCAAGACACAGTTTCTCTGCATAGCCCTTACTGTCCTGGAACTAGCTTTGAAGACCAAGCTTGCTTTGAACTCACAGAGATTGGCCTGCCTCTGCCTCACAAATGCTGAGATTGAAGGCATGCACCACCATATCTGGCTAGTCTTTTTATTGGGGATTTGAGACCCCATTTACTGGGAGATTGGTGTTAAGAGATATCAATGAGCAGACTTTATTGAGTCTTCTTATCTTGTTATCTTGAAGTTCATGCATGCGGGTGTGAATGTATGTTTGCCTGTTTGTTTCTCCTGTTTTGATTTACTGGTCTGGGATTATTTATTCCTTGTGTTTCCTTGGATAAGGTTAATCTCTTTAGGTTGGAGTTTTCTTTCTAGTGCAGTGGTTCTTAACCTTCCTAATCCAGTCCCTCATGTGGTGGGGACCAACCATAAAATTATCTTTTTGTTGCTACTTCATAACCTTAATTTTGCTGCTGCTATGAATTGTAATATAAATATCTCTGTTTATGATGGCTTTAGGAAACTCCTATGAAAGTGTTGTTACCCACAGGTTGAGAGCCACTGTTATAGTATTTTTGTAGGACTAAATTTGTAGACAGTTAGTGTTTAAATTTGTTTTTTTTTTAAATAGGTAATGTTTTAATTTTTTCATATTTCGTGATTGGAAGTTTTGCTGGGTACAGTAGCCTAGATGAGCATCTATGGTCGCTTAGCACCTGTAGTATATCTCTCCAGGCCCTTCTGGCTTATAAAGTCTCCATTGAAATATCAGGCGTAATTCTATCAGGTCTGCCTTGATGTGTTACTTTATCTTTTTCCTTTGCAGTTTTTAACGTACTTTCTTTTTCTGTATGTTTAGTTTTTATTTTGGGCCCAGGACACGTTATTTTCCGGTTCAATCTATTTGGTGTTTTTTGTGCTTCTGGTAGCTTCCTAGATATCTCCCTGTTATTTTTAGATTTGGTCTTTTCATAGTGGCCCAGGTTTTGTGCCAGGATATTTTAGATTTAATATTTCCTTTGGCTGACATATTTGTTTTTCTATGGTGTCTTCAGTGTCTGAGATTCTCTCTTCTATCTTTGTATTCTGTAAACATTGTCTCTGAAGTTTATGTTCCTAAATATTTTTTCTAGATTTTTCTGTCTGGGTTTTCCTTATAAATTCTCTTTCTACTTTCAGGTCTTGAAACTTTTTATTCATTTCTTCCCATTGTTTGTTTGTGTTTTCATAGATTTCTTTAATGGTTTGTTCATTTCCTCTTTAAGGCTCTCTATCAGATTAATAAAGGCCATTTTAAGGTCTTTTATATTTTTAATTTTTAATATTTTTTTTATTTTTTCCACCTTTGTCACAATACTCAGAGCCTGCTGCAACCAGGTTGCTGGGCTTCAGTAGACATGTATTGTCCTGGCTGTTGTTGATTGTGTAGGCATCTAGGAAGCTGGGTTGGGGAAGATTAGAATTTTAGGTGGTGATATCTGGTCTTGTCTTTGTTGGATGAATGTCTTGTTTTTTGGTTTCTGGTGCCATCTATGGTTTTTAGTCAGTAAACGTGCTTGCTTTGCAAGCTGGAAAACCGAAGTTCAAACCCAAATTCTAGTACAGAAAAAGAGAAACAACTCTTAAAAATAAACTAAGATTAGGAGGAAGGAGAGGAGTACCTCCCTTATCAGTGGACTTGGAGAGGGGCATGAGTGAAGAAGGGGGAGGAAGGGTGAGACAGGGAGGGGAGGTGGGAGGGGCTTATGGAGGAATACAAAGTGAATAAAGTGTAATTAATAAAATAAAATTAAATTAAAAAATACAAATAAAAAACTTGTCCTCTATCATCCTCTCAGTGGGCACACATACACACATACACTCACACTTACATATTTCTCTCAACAAAAACATAATAATAAAAGGAATAGTAGCTGCTCTGGTTCTAGCAGCCGGCATTACTGAGGCGCTGTGGTTTCTCTCCTATCCCCACCCACTACCTGGACTCTCCCCTCCTGCCTCACCAGCAGCCAGTGATTGTTTGAACTCACTGCCTTTATTTTACCCAGTTCTTTCAGAATATTCTCCTAACCTTGTTAGACCCAATCCCAGGTTCAAGGCCGTCGTCGTAAGATTCATTAAGCTGAGCTGGACATAAAATGTTTACAGCACAAAAAGAGAATAACAATAATAAATAATAATAAATTTCAAGTACTCAGCAGAACACTTATCACATGAGGCCTGAATGTGTGCAGAGGGAGGACGCAGATAGTCATTGATGGTTATGAAAATACAGTCAGGGGAAACAATTCCCAGTGTTTTATTAGCACAGTACTGACAGCACAGTTTATAACCGTTTATTAGATATCTCCAAATCTAAAAGTGAGAAAACGTTAAATCTGTCAATACCAATATACTCTACATATGTGCTGTGCACCTAGGTCCAGTCCATTCTTGCTCTTTGGTTGGTGTTTCCATCTCTGTAAGCCACCGTGGGCCTAGGTGAGTTGACTCTGTAGGTCTTTCCATGGAGTTCTTGTTCCTCTCCAAGTACAGAATACCTTTCTCACTCAGCTTTTCCACAAGACCTCCCTAAGCTCCACCTAATGCTTGGCTGTGGGGCTCGGCATGTGTTTCCATCTGCTGTTGAGTGGAACCTCTCAAAAGACAATTATGCTAGGATCCTGTCTGCAAAGATGGCAGAGTATCATTAATAGTGTCAGGGGTTGACGTGAATCCCCTAGCAAGTGAAGTGGGGTCTGTCTCTGAAGTGGACTCTGTTGTCTCCTTTTGGATCACTTTCCCCTGGCTGGACTGCCTTGTCTGGCCTCAGTGGAAGATTATGAACTTAGTCCTGATGTCACTTGTTTTGCTGAGGCAGGTTGATATGGGAGCTCCCCTTTTCTGAAGAGAAGGGGAAGGGAGAGGGAGAAGGGGATGGATGGGCAGGATCTAGAGGAGAGGAGGGAGGGAGTTGTGAATGGGATGTAAAGTGAATAAACAAATACTTAAAAAAAAGATGCTCTAATAACTGGAACTGGCTGAATATACACACGCTGTAAACATACATCTTTTATTATCACATTTACCTCATAAATATGGAAAATTTCTATATGCATGCACTAATTTAAAGTTTAAAACAAAATCAAAATTCAGTTATCTACAGGTATCTGTAGATATCCTCAGAAACAACTTTCAGTTAAGATAAAACTTTGGCTAATGTGGCAGGGAAGGAGGTTTGTTAATGTATTATTCAGTTTGCATCTATCTACTTAGAGTAAGTTTAGGAATAGTCTACTAGTAGAGGAAAGACCTTTCCTATAGGATACATGTATTGGTCAACTTACAGGATTGATGTACATTTACCACTACAGATGCCCAATACAGTGTCCTCATTTCAGACATTAAAAACTGAGATTGACAGATGTATCATGTTTACAGAGACTGATTTTGATAGTGAAAAGAACCTTTGCTTTTCAGACACAGATTATCTCCAAAGCATCAGTAACTTGAAACTGATTTTTAAAAAAATGGACACATACATTTTCTTATTCGTAAGTGCGCGGGTTAAAAAAAATAGGATTTGGTGTTTGGCTTTAAGAGTTTTAAGATATTTTGAAAGATTAGAATAATTGTTACTAATGATAGCTCATTCCACTTCATAGTCTGAAACCAGAATATAATTCTGTGCATTGTGCCTGCACCTTTACACGACCTCTGCATCTACAAACTATGAAACTGATGGTTAGTACATATTAAACCTAATATTTACAATTAATATAATTCAGATTTTATGGTTAAAATGTTTTCCCCTTCAGGTGATATTGAATATCTTAAAAAAAAGCACAGCTTTTCTTTTTCTCCCTATTTTCCTCTATAAATGACTTTTTGACTTCTTATTAATTAGGTCAGCAAGTAACACTAGTGAAAAATAAGCAGAAGCTCTCATTAAGGATCATCCTGAACCCAGGTTTCCATTAATTTTAGTAAATAATAGCATTTCTCTAAAATATACTTCCCTATCCTCTAACTAAAGCAGATATCATCTTGGTCCCTGGGTCATGTTCTTCATGCTGGTTCATTCCAATTAGTTAGTGCTCAGCTCCTGGCTTCTCAGGCTCACTGCTTTTTGGAAGCAGGACAGAAAAGACCCTGGGTCTTAGGTAAACTAGTGTATGACATGGGCTCATTATTAATAGTGAATCTTGCTTTCTTCCAACTCACCTATCTTCAGCTGCCAAGAGCTCGCTGTGAGTTTTTTTTTTTTACCAAGTACGATCATTACAAACTAGTTTCCCTCAAAGACTTAGGATCAGTCAGCTACCAGGAAGTTGTTATGTTCCGGGACCTTGGAATATAGCTCATAAATAATTTGTCTGCCAAGAATCTGAGAGAATAATGTGTTGGTTTTTATACAACTAAGAAAATGCCCCTGGGAATGAGGAGGGGGTGCGGGCAGTGGACTCTCTGTATTGTGTAAGGCTCAATCAACTGCTTTATCTAGCATGTAGAAGGTGTTCAATAATTGCTTGAGGAATGAAGTAATGCTGTCTGGAGGTCATAAAGTAGAGAAACCAAAAAAAAAAAAGACAGGGATCAATGCTTCTTCAATGCAGAGAATTCATGCAGCCAGCCTGATGCAAATTCAAGAGGCTGCTGAGGCCTGCTTCATGACAAACTCAGAAACCGCATGTCCTTTCCAAACACTGCATCATAGCTAAGGTGCTTGTACCCTAACAGCCTAGTCATTCTCATTTGAAGAACCAATGTTTTTGATGCTATCTCAGATACATTACATTTGACCAATTGAGGCCAGTTGGGAACCAGCTAAAACAGGGAATCAATAATTTTTATTGGAGCCTTTGTCCTGCCTCCACATCTAAGCACCATGTCAAGTAACTTACTCCATTCAGGCTCTAGGTTACCAATCTGCAAGAAGAGAGAGCAGGGGAGACAAATGAACTTTGAAGATACTTAGGCATGAAAATTTTCTTCTGAATCTGCTATTGGACATTTGTGACAGGGTAGGTATGTTGGAAACTGTGCCAAAATCTCTTTAACAGACTCTTACCCATTTTAATCCCTACAGCATCCCTAGAAATTAAAGAACATTACCACTCCTTTTAAGAGAGAGAGATAGAGAGAAAAAGAAGTCCATACAATGGCTTAGAATATGTTCAAGGTCACATAGCAAGTAAATAGCAAATCTAGAAACCTAATTCAGAGCACACTCATTGCTGCACACTTTATAGGCAGATTAATGGGAAACAGCCTCCGTCTCATCTCGGAAACAACAATAATGGGATGATCACGTTAGGTAGCATCCTGGTGCTTAAAATAGATCTGTGACATGAATCGTCACGAAATGATTATTTTCTCCCTTGTGCCAGATATAAATAAGTGGGAACTGCAGTCAAAACCTGAGAAAAATCTCTATGGAGCTTTGAAATTATCATTGGATACATAATATAATAGTATCAAAACTCCATTAACCCCAGCTCTCACTTCCAACAAAAAAAAGAACTTAACTGAGACGTCAAATGTAGACTGAATGCTGATTGCGGACTTCCAGTCAGCCCATCTTCACACCCTAAATGTACAAGAAATCTGTAATTTGTTTGTCTGAACATCAAACAGATGTAAAATAGAAGTCATTTTGTTAATATCTAGATTGTAAATCTCTGTATCTGTCAATCTGCCTTCTTAATTTCCTAAACTATACCTGAAAATACAGACAGAAACACACACGCATGTCAAATTTATATACGGTTGTCCTTTCATATCCAAAAGGAATTCCCCCTCACACTAAATTATACCCAGGCTTCAGTCTCTTATAAAAAAACAATGTTATATTTGTGTACAACATACATACCTCATCCTCCTTGACACATAAAACCATCTCTACATCACCTACAATGCTTAATATAACTCTATTTAAATAACTGTTGCATTCTGTTATTTAGGGAATAATGACCAGAAAATTTCATCCATGTTTAGCACATGTGTACTGTATCTTCATATATCTTTGATCCATGGTTGAATTAATACATATTGAAGTTTTAGATATAGATTCTCAATGTATGTATATTCATATATGGAAATATTAACAATAATATATGTTAATATACATGTATGAATGACATATGAGGATACATTTCTATTTATGATTAAAATCTCACTGCAGAAGCCCAGATATAGGAAAAAAATGATCAAGTT
This sequence comes from Meriones unguiculatus, assembly GCF_030254825.1. NCBI lineage: Eukaryota > Metazoa > Chordata > Mammalia > Rodentia > Muridae > Meriones > Meriones unguiculatus. The sequence continues at coordinate 43,869,445 of NC_083364.1, read as the reverse complement.
CTCGGAATATTGTTCTTCTAATCTCAGGTTTTCTAACTGGAAGATGAGAAGGTAATTTCAATATGGTGCTAGATCAGCTCTGGTAACTTTCCTACCATTAAATGCACACACAAACCATATTTTAGTCAATTTTCCTTTGAGGGGCAATTTAGTTTTATTCAGTAAGTATTGGGAGCCCTACTCCCATTCTGCATACATGCATACTATCCTTATCCTCTCTTCATCATCTACCATCTATTTATTTTCAAGTGTTTTCCCACTATCATACAGTAACTGTCCATTAAAATATGCTGACAGAAGCCCAATCATGAGAATTATTTGGCCCTTACACTCTTTTGTAGTGAGTAACATGTCTGTCTGCTAGACAAAAGTAGTCAAAACAATGAGTGTGCATGCCCTGTGAGCTTAGCACTGTGATAGACATGCCCCGTACCATGTCAGAAGCATTCTCTTTTCACTAGAAGAGCAACTGAAACGGCCAAAAAATAAAATGCTGCCAACCTGCATGTTCTCTGTGCAGGTTCTGGAGCCTCTCGTCTAATGTCTCTTTCAATATTTTGTCACTCAAAAATATTATATCTGTTTAAACTTTGACTTCCTTTAGAGACTAGAAACTACTGCTGCCTTGAATCTGGACTTTCCCATTTAAAAAAATATGAATCCAATTCGTCTTAGGGAATGAGAAGTTTGGTGTTTTATGAATGTAGGATGGTGTCACTTGTCACATTACTTTGAAGATTCACACCCGTTACTAACCCTTGCTAATGCCTCTTGCTAAAAATCTGAACAAGGTTTGGGTTTGTCAAGGTCAGTCTCTATCAGGGGGCTTGCTTTGTGTCCTTGGCTGCTATTGTCATTTTCGCACAGCTTTCCCCTTCATTTTCCCCCTGGTATCATATATGCCTGAGGTGCAGCAACATTTCTTGGCATAACTCAGCACTGAGCTCTCCTGTTTTGGAAGTGCTGATGAAGTGCATCCATCCACACGTGTAATTTATGACCAGAGAGCCAAGCATTAGTCCTGCGCAAGCACTGTGTTTAGAGCTATCCCTTTCATCTCACACTATATCAAAGATCTGACTGTCTCCCACAAAGGCAATGCAGCAGGTCTTTCCTTTTGCTTCTTGTAGTACCAGTGAAGGAGCATCACAGGCGAGCAATTAGGAAAAATGGAGTTGTTCTTGCCATTAGCATAAAACAGGCTCACAGTCTAGCTGTGCAGGTCCTAGTCTGAGGCTCAGATCTTGATTCTGTGACTTTCTCTTACCCTGGAAAAACTATTTATGTTCCTTAAACTCCATTTTCCTTATTTTAAAAATGAGATAAATATATTCAAGTCTGTCATGAAGACTGAATGAGAAATTACATAAATTGCGGCAAAGTGAGTATGCAGTGAATGTTAATTTTCTTCCTCCCTCCTCCTCTTCCTCCTCTTGCTAGTTTTAGGAGTGAAGAAAGCTCATAATTGTGGAAGGTTTTTTTTTGTGAATGAAAAGACAGGAGCTCTGCACAAATAATAAAAACCCTCAATATCGCTCATTTTAAACTCAGTGGGGTACATGGCTGAAATAAGAGAGATAAAGCAACATGAAGAGACAAATGGGCAATCAGTTAAGGGTTCACAAGATTTAGGGCAGAGAAATTATATATATATATATATATATATATAATCAGAAGGTTATCAGGCAGTATGCCTGACATTAAAAACTTTGGCTTGAAGGACCAAGATCTGTAGGTTTGGATTCAGTCTCTTCCATAATTTTGCTATATAGTATCCATCAAGTTTTGCTCAGAGTAAAGTAGAAGTAACATCAGTAGAAACTCAGTGTTTTTGAGTTTTTAGTTTTTTTTCTTTTAAGGTTTTTAGGTGTTTAGGTTTGCCCAAGTTAATATATGCTAAATAATTCAGAGAACATGAGACATAATAAACACTGCTCAGTGTATTTGCTTGGGATCACACATGTATTCTTCCATGGATGCGTATTAAATTATACATAGCGCATTACATTAGTTGCTGTTTCAGAGTTGGCATCGGTTGCTACCAATTATATCACTTTGCCTTTCTCATAAAGCCTACAGAGTCTCGAAGACGTTTCCACACACCAGGAACTAGTATAGGAAGACCGTATGATGCGGAGAATACATAATGAGCCGAGCTGGCTAAGCAGAGAGTACCACCCCTTAAAATGGAGTTGCGGAGTGTGGTTGGATCTGAGGTTTCAAAATGAGGATTTATTTCTCATGCCCTATTCCTAAACGTGAATATATTTTGCTCAAGTATGGACATTTTTTTTTTTTGGATGAAAGTGTTGCTATAAATAACCATGGCAGGCAAACTACATGGGCGCTGCTATCCAAGACAAGAAAGAATACATACAGTCCTTGCCATCTCATATAAGTCCCAGAAATTCACATCTCTGTTAAGTTACATACTGAGCAGATTCTTTTGCTGTGTTAAGTGTAGAAAGATGGTGCAAAACTGCGTTGTTCTAATTAGAGCTAAGTAATTCAGACTGTGTTTTACACCTACATTTCCTGCGAGTATTTCCCACAAGAAAGGAAAAGAGACAGTTCATTATACATGCATTTTGGACAAGTCCCTCCTTTTCAAGGTATGAGATGCTGGGTGCTATTACCCCTGCAGAAGCTTTCCTACCTGTGCTCTTCAGAGTGCTTTCCTTGTAAGTACGGTAAAATTGTGTTGTTCTTGCTTTAAAACCAGTATTTTCCATTTATGCTCAAGAAACTGACTTTGAGAGTAAAGGTACAGTGATTAGTTTGGTAAACAATAAAATGAAAATGAGAGGATTTAACTCCCTGTCATGGTGTGAATGTAAAACAGACCTCCACATTTGTATAACACATGGTGTCTGGCTGGGGCCACTGTTCTGGCAGGTTGTGGAATCCTCTGGAACTGGGGCTAAGCTGGCAGCAGTAGGTCCTTACCATTGTGATGGAGTGGTCCCTCTGGAACCTTCAGCCAAATAAATCCACCTTCTCTTGCTTCTTGCCAACTGTTTGATTGCAGAGAAAAGTAACTACTGTATTCTCCTTTGTTTTCATCTTTGTTCAAAGCATTCACTACCAGAAGAAGTAGAAGCCTCTTGGGTATCTGTCAGCAGGGGGACCAATATCAGGAGGCTCCATAAGGAGCCTATTCTGACCTGAAGTCCCTCCTCACTTTAGACTTCCTACGAAATGCTCCTTCATATTTTAATGCTTGCATATCAAATTGTGCATATTCCTGGAATCAAAGTGTACAGGTAACCCTTGGAGGAAAGCCTTTGTTTTCTTGCATCTCTGGTGGCTCTTTCTGAGTACTGACGCAGAAGGATAGGAAAGACCATTCTTTTTCCTCATGGCAGTCCATTCTTCTTTATACACCACAGAGGTCCATATCATCTGCAACTGCTTCCTTTTGGGGTCATCCTCTTTTCTCTGAATGTGCTTGCATACTTACTGTTCTATATACCACACCAGCAGTTAATGCAGAAGCTTACAATATTTTTTTCTTCCCATTTGCAATGATCCTTTCTTTAATTCCAACCAACCACTCTTATGGGGTTTACTACCCATTGTAACCCCACCTCCAAAAGCTTGAAGTTAAGTCAGTCCTATCCCTCTTCCTACTTTTACTCTTCTAAGTTACTTATTTTAGTCCTAATTACTTAAGTTAGTCACCATGTCTTCATACATTGTGTTTCTTAACTTGTTTTTAACCTAGTTTAAGATGTAGTGATTTTTTGTTAATATTGATTCAAATTAGGTTTCCTCCAATATGTTGAAACTATGGTTGGTAAACCTCACTACTCTATTACTCTAAGTCTTGATGTGAGCGTCAGAAATAATGTTCAGAATTTATTAGACTCTGATACTAATATGCTCTAAACTGTGACTGCATATATTCAGTGAAACTTCATATTTCCAGGAACAGTATTTCTAAGGTAAATTCACCCTTTTTACCCTTTAAGTGAGAGGACTTTTTCATATGTATATATTTTTTCTCTCTTTGGAAATACCTAGTAAGATCTCCATTTGGGCTTCTGTGCTGGATATTTAATTATTGAAATAGAAGCATTCTGGTAGGAGGTCATCACTTGTCTTCCATCAAGTCTACTAACCTGCCCACATTTGGGTTGATGGATACTGCGTTTCTTCTGTTGGAACTGATGAAATGTTGTTCTTCCATCTGAAGTAAGGCTTAGTGCTTCTGCACTGGGAAGCCTTTCCTTTCACCTGATTATGGATCTTGTGATGCCCTTGCTCTTTTATCTTGGGACATTTATCTTAGAGTATTCACAGCAGTAATATCTCCCATGGTGTAAAATGCATTGAAAACAATGAAAGCCTGCCTGTCAATGATCCATGATACTTTAAGTTTGAAATAAGAAATTTGGCAGCAGGTCATCATCCTGAAACAACTGCCCTTTCCAAAGCCACTCTTCATTTCCTCTCACCTGCACTTCTTTAGACTCCCAGTAACTCCCATAGTTTTTTTTTTTTTTCTTTTTTTCCTGCCCTTATGCCTGATTGTGTATTCACAAATTGTAACATAGTAACATTGGAAATTTGGTCATGGGACACTTCTTACCCTTCCTTCTATGCAGCTACTTTCTGCTGCTCTCACCCTTTTGTTCCTAGTTAGAGTATATATTTCATAATTTTAAATTGCAGCTGTTTGGGCTTGGAAACAGCTAATTGGTAGAGCTCTTGTAGAGTATGTTCAAGGCCTTGAGTTTAATGCCTACTATCAAACTAAAGCAAAACAAAGCAAACAAAAGCAACCAGGGAATCCACATTATTCAGAAGCAGGGGCTGTCTGTTGAACTAGCTCATTTCTCTAACTTTAATGGCTGCTAACATTCTTTTTCCTTTCTCATTCTCACCATCCTGAGTTTCAAGTGTTTCCAGGTACACTAAACTCATTCAAGATCAAGCTTTTTTTCAGATAGCTTATGTTTGTCAATAATGTTCTTCCTGTCATTTCTTTTATGTGTGTTTGTCATCTTCAGATTCCATCTGTGACAGACCAACTGCAGGTCAGAATCTTACACTTTATTTTCCCACCTATAGTTAATGTAAATCTACAATTATATTTTATCTATATTACTTTATTTGTTTTTTGTTTACTTGGTTATAATGCAAATTCTGTAAGGTCTGTCTTTTTCTGTTATATCTTCAAGGCATAGAGACTTGTAGATGAGTATAGAAAAAGTGTGGGTAAATCAAATAGGTGCTGAATTCTGCTGCATGTTTTCACAGAAAAGAGGTATATAAGTTCATGCCTTGTCTTATGAAGATAGGCTTTCTCTATGCACGGTCCCTAATACAATTTTAAATATATGTGGTACTGTAGGGTATAAGTCCTTCCATGGAAACAATTCGCAGGTCTAATATACTTAGCTATAGATTGAGCTGAAGGTTCTTTGGGGTAAATTTGTCTAGGCTCAGCAGTCTGCTGCCAATTCTAAGATAGGTATCTTTATTTAGGAACTAGTCATTCTCTTATTTACCCAAATAATAAAGTATGAACATTGTCACAGGGAGATGAATTGACTGACACACTTCTTTTAGGGATTTAGAATGAATTATGAGCAGTAGTTCAATAGTAAGACTCTCAACTTCTCTGAACAAGCTCATTCTATAAATGGATAGCAACCTCAGAGCACCGGATGATAAGCATTTTATTTATCCACTCTTCAGTTGTTTTCAGCTAAATGGAAGTAAACTTCAGTCACAACTTTACTAAGCAGTTTGAGCTTCCTTTACACCCCTCTGGGTTTCAAATTTCCCAGTCCCCATGACTATGATGAAGAAATGTGCTTCTAATTTCCTCTCTAATAGATGGCTTCTACCTTAGCATATAAGGTCAATATAAAAAAGTTCAGGATATGGGAAACATTTAATGTAATATAATGGCCTCGTGCACTTGAAATGATATCCCATTTTCAGTGAATATGAAGAACAACTAGGATTTCCATGTCTGCTTATAAACAAATTCATTTGGTTTCTTAGGAGCTGAACTTTGGTTCAAGTGTAACTGACCTAGATGAAAATTGCAAAGACGAAAGATATGCTTATCCAAACTTTGTAACAAGGAAGAAAAATTTCAAAAGCTAATTTCCCATTTCAGTGTCAGAAAGCAATGATTTTTTTTATCTGCAAATATTTTTTCTCTTCTTTTTTGTGTTTCCTTCCAGCTGCCTAAATTGTACCTGGGCTTATTTGAAACACCAATGAAGTAGTTTATGGAGCCTAACCATCTGGGCTATTTTTTTCCCTCTTAAATGCATAACACCATAATCCACATACATAAATTCATAATCCACGTGCACATCTCATGGCTCTATTTAGGAGTGAATTTTCCAGTGCAATTAAAGTATGAGCTAAAGAGATGATTGCAATTTGAGACGGCATCATAAATACTCAGGCCCTTATACCTTACACCTGCTGAGGAATTGGGGCTGATTTGTGTTGCACAACATCATAACGGAAACCTAAAGTAATATCATAAAGACACAAATCTTTTCCCCTTACTTGTCCAAATTCTTGTTGCCCAAACTCAGGATTATAGAAGAGTTTGATACAGTTAAATGCATCCCTGTCGCTAAACTGACAGTATAAGACAAACACAAGGAGAAAATAAACCTTATAGATTTAGAACTATATACTACCTTTTCTACCCAAACTTGCTATTTGATTTTCTATCCAAATTCATTTAACAAAATATTTTATAAGTGAAAGATAATTTTATTTTAAAATTGTGAGTTTCTTTCCAGAGGCATGTAGTGTGTTAAAAAAAAAAAAAAAAAAAAAAAAAAAAGAAGTACCTAAGGAGTGGGAGCAAAGTCACATAGGGCATTTCTGACTCTAGCGATTGTATTTCTCTCTATATTCCTAAACAGCATTGCAGGGTATTTTGACAATTTTGCTGTAATCATTATACACACAGCCCCAACCGTTCAGTCCTCAGAGGAACTTTGAAGGGTACAGAGGACCATAGGGTTATCACTCCCTCAGAGAGATTTGGAACCCTCTGGAAGGTGAATTGAAATCGATTGGGTCAGTTTAATAACACTCAAATTTCAGAAAAATAAAAAAAAGCAATACTGAGTAATCTCTTTGTTGGTCATGGGGTTTATTGGCTTATTTATTCCTAACTTCTTTGTCAGTGTCAGTCATTACACAAGAGGACTAAGTGGACACAAAACACCTCCAAACTGGAAGCTAGTGTATACATGTGTGAGTGTGTGTGTGTGTGTATAAATACACACACATATAAATACACATTTATACACACACATATATTACAGAGCTTGCTATAATGTTTTTCATAGATCATTCATTCACACACAGTTTTTAAGAAAATGAATTGATTAGTAAAGTTTTATGTTGTAATATTTTGTGTCCTCCTCCCTCAGACAGGAGTTTGCACAACTGCTGGATGAAAAGGTTTCATCCAGCAGTTGGTAGAAGCAGATGCAGAAATCCTACAGCCAAACAATAGGTGGATCTTGGGGAGTTTTGTGGAAGAGTGGGAGGAAGGATTGAGGGGTTAGGAGGGGTCCAGAGCACCACAAGGAGACCTACAGAGTAAACTAAGGGCCCAAGGGGGTTCACAGAGACTGAGCCATCTACCGAAGAACATGCATGGGCTGCACCTAAACCCACTCACCCTTCACATATGTAGCAGATGTGCAGCTTGGTCATCATGTGGGTTCTCTATCAATTGGAGTAGGGGGATGTCTCAGATTCTATTGTCTGCTTTTGGATCCCTTTCTCCTGGCAGGGCTGTCTTGCCTGTCCTCAGTGGAAGAGGGTGCTCTTAGTTCTGCTGTGACTTGATATACCAAGGGTGGGTTGGTACACATGGGGTCCACCCCTTCCCTGAAGAGAAGGGGAGGGAAAATGGAGGAAGGGTAACTGAGATTTTCCAAGGGTCTAGATTAGCTGTTTTTAGATAGTGGGCAGACAGAGAGAAAGTCTTAATCTTGCTCGTCACCTGGACACATGCTGTCTTGTATTGGATGGTCACACAGATATAGCGCAGAAATTAATAGCTTATGGCTTTGGAGAATGGCCTCTCGACATCTCACCTGAGGTACACTTGCTCCAGGTATTTGTATTCTCAAGAAGTTTGTGCAGGCACAGTGTTACAAAGTAGGAGGTGTTCAGTGAACGCTAAGAGGAGTTTTCATCAAAGCCCTGTGTAAAGTTTAGCCCTTGACACTGTAGGACGTTTGCATTTACATAAGAAAAAAATAAAGTCAGGCCCATTCTTAGGCAATCCTGCATCAAGCCCAGACACTCCCCCTAGCCTACATTTCATAGGTTTGCCTTTTGTTCTAGAACCCCTTTTATAAAAAATACAATAGTACTTACTTTTTGATACCGGAAATATTATGCTCAAAATGTTTTATTTTTTTGCTCAAAATGTTTTTGATATTTCTCTATTACTGTTGCCTGTCTCTCCGACTGTTTTTTTTTTCTGTTCTGTTAGATTAATATACTCCAAATTATTTACTTTTTCTAATTTCTGTGGATAATTGTGATTTCACAGTTTAAACCACTATGAGTGAAGCTGCTATGACCACTTTTTATCAAGGCTAGATATTTCAGTTCTCATGAAATGGGGTTATTAGAACACAGGGCACACACAAGGCTCACGTGAGAAACTGCTATTTTTCCCTCATGCACGGTGCCACTTTGCTTCCACCTGCAGCAGCGGAGAGTGTCTGCACCATTCTCTTAATGCTTAACATTATTTCCGTCCTGCACAGTGTGAAACACTGCCTCATGACTATCATTTTAGTTTTCCTGATGATAAATGGCTGTAATTGCTTTTTTTTTTCACAAACATATTAGCCATCCTCATTCCTTTCTTTGTGAAGCGTTTTTCAAGTACTTTCCCATTAGTTCCACTTAATAGCTTATCTCTGTATTGTTCCTTTGCCAGAATTCTTGAAATAATTTGGATACAAGGTCTTTGTTAGATATTTGTGAGAAAAGTTTTTCTCACTTGACGGGCTGCCTGTTTATTATTTTCTTGATGGTGTCACTTGGTAAGTTAAAGTTTTAAGTGTCAGTGAAGTGCAGATTTGCCAGTTTATGATCAATGGCTTCTTTCCAATGTAAGAAACTCATCAGAGTCGTGGCATTCACTGTAGTCTCCTGTTTTCTGCCCAAGGGGTTGGCAATTTCAGCTGTTGTGTTTAAATGTCTGATCCTTCTTAAATCAATTGTTATGGATATTATAAATATTGGAGTAGACTCATTTTCATTCTCCTCCTTCTTCTCCTCCTTCTTCTTCTTCTCCTCCTTCTCCTTCTCCTTCTTCTTCTTCTCCTCCTTCTCCTTCTCCTCCTCCTCCTTCTTCTTCCTCTCCACAGTGTTGTAATTGCTGTAAGCTATTTTGTTGCGAAGAATTTTGTTTTCCCTTTTATGGTTATAGTATTTATCTCAGTATCTTTGGGATATTATAAAATACCTTGAAGTGGATAGTTTATAAATAAGATTAATTTACTGCTCAATGTTTCTGAGGCTGGCAAGTCCAAGATCGAAGCTCTGGTAGATTCACTGTCTAGAAGAGCTCACTCCCTGGTTATAAGATGATGCCTTGGTGGGAGTCAACAAGAAGAAATGCCAAAGACTATCCTCACAAGTCACAAGGGATAACAAGAAAAATAGGTTCCTTTCTGTCAATTAATAAAGCATCAATCTCATTTGTGAAGGTTAAGCTCTCATGACCTAGTCACCTAACCTCCCACTAGGGATTAACTCCCCATGAACACTAGAGGACACAAGCATCCAAAACAAAATAGTAAATCATCATAAAATTAACCCCACGATTGTTAATGATGTGGTAGATGTCATTGCGAATGCAACCATTTTGTGTAAAAAGTGTTTCTGCCCTGACTGATATACCAATCACTCCAGGGGCAATATTTACACAAGATGTTTTGTTTGGACTAGAATTTACTTTGAATATTTATGTTTTCCAAACATGTCTCCAAATGCTACATTCATGCTTCCAGGGAGCCGCTTATGGAGCATTATCCACAGTGTTAATGCTCAGGCACCTCCACAGCCAACTCCAGAGACTTGGTGACAATAGGACACGTTATCCTCCAAGATGCACCACACTTCCCACTGCTGCCAAGAGCCGCATGTCCTCACCCTGCCCATGCTCTGTATCACCTCTTATAAAAGGATCTGTTCCCTCTGCCCCTCTTTCTTTTTTCTGCCAACTCTCATCCCTCCAGAGGCAGCCTTTGTGTCCCCTCGCTTAGCCTCCCCCGTGAAACCTGTCACATGGGGTGACTTTATGGGTTCTGCCACATAGTTCTGCTGCCTAAATCACAGCACATAGTACCTCCTGGAAGAACACCTGTGCAAGAAGGATCAAAGACTTCTGAAGTCCCAGCATGTTCATGTTCAGTTTGAAACATAAGCTGGGAACATGCTGACCATTGCAAAGTGTCTATAACTAGTTCTTTGGATTTCTAGATTGCATGAAGCTGCTGTACATGCAAAGGCTGTATTGCTCTTTGTTTGTGAACCTGTAAAATCATCTTTAAGAACCCAAGGCCAGGTTCCATCATCTTAAGTCTGGAGATAGTTATATTCTGGTCTCTGCCTCAGGAAAATTCAATTTTACTTTTAGTTGTTTAGTACATATCACCTTCATTCAACCAGTAAACATGGCAATTAAGGCAGTTGTTTCCCGGACTATTGACCATGAGAATCCCTTGTTATTATTATACTTGCAAAGGTACTAAAAGAGTTTTGTACTATCATGATAGTAGTTGATTTTTACCTGAAAAAAAAAAAAAAGTGTACTTGAGGAACTCCAAGGGAGTTTTACTGTGTAAAAACCTTCATCAGACACGAACAAATAAACAAACAAACAACAAAAACTTTGTTAGTTCTACTTTTAAATTTAAAAAATCTTTTTATGGTACAACAAAATTGAAAATAAGACAAAACCTATAAAAAAAAAAACCCAAAAGCAAAAATCAAAAGACCAGCAAAACAAAACAGTCACAAAATAAAAGTAGAATTCATTTTGTGGAGAGCAGCTACTCCTGGGCATGGGACCTACCCTGGAGTACGATTAATATACTCATTGATACTTCATTGAAGGAAACCTATTTTCCCTTTGCCGGAGGGTATCAATTGTGAATCGCCTCTTGGTGAGACAGCCAGGAGTCCTCTGCCTGTCTCTTCCACTTATGGGGAGCCCCTCTAGCTTGAACCTGTGCAGGTCTTGTGCATGTTGCCCCTGCCTTCGCCAATTCATATGTTTATCAGTCCTGTCGTATCTGAAGACAATGTTTCCTCTGTGTCACTCATAATCTCTGCCTCCATAGAACTTTGTCAGTCTTCAGTTGATGGAATCTGACCTTAGGGGATTAAATCTGAGTGTTGCAGGTTCACAGATAGCTGGAGAGAAACTGAGCCTAAGCACAGGTGGGGGTTTTATATAAGTTTGGATGTTGTGTTTGGAGGGAAAAAAATAACCTTAAGCATGCTTCTTGTCAATGAAATCCAAATGTTTTGCAATTCTTTCTTGGCTTTAGAATCCACTTTTATCTGTCAGGACAATTTGTATGTCTCTTCTGTAGCTCATCAGAAAAGGCTGCTTAAATTCCTACTCATTTCTAAAAGGATTCCAGCACAACTCTCATTCGGCCTCCTCAACTGAGTGTTGAAGGAGGTAGTTCTACAAAGTTTCAATTCATACTTGAGTGCAGATAGCTATTGTAAAAAGATTGTGTTCAGAACCTTTAAAACTTCAAACTAAATTCATCAATAATCTACATGCCAATTCCTTTTTAGAATTCCAAACACTTTTATGTTAGGCACACACTCTTTCTCTTTTCTTTAAAATACAAATAAGTCCTGATGAGACCTGGTAGGCTAGGGTCAGATAGAAAGGGAGGAAGACCTCCCCTATCAGTGGACTTGATGAGGGGAATGGGAGTAGAAGTAGGAGGAAGAGTGGGATTGGGAAGGGATGAGGGAGGGGGCTACAGCTGGGAAAAAAAAGTGGATAAATTGTAATAAAAATAGACAAATAAAAAGAAAAAAATCAAATCAAATCAAATACAAATAAGACACATTGGTAATGAAAAGAAAAGTGAATGAGAAGGAAGTACAAACTATTCAGTTCAGCGAATGGGAAATACAATTGCCTAGGGAAATACAGTACTATTGTTGAGTACTAAAAGCATGTTTGAAATTTATGATCATAAAATTAAAGGCTTGGGTACACAGTTGTTCTCCTATACAGAATTCAGCACTTTAAAGGTAAATTATATAAGATCAGTGATTTGCATTTAATAGGTTTTGAATTTTGTCTAATACAGAAGAACAAGGGAGCGAGGGGCTTACGGAGTTGTGGATCTATACAGGGTGTGGTTAAGCTAGAAAACACTCTGTTTTAGGGACAAGAAAGAGACGAAGCCTTGGGAAAATTGTTTTTTGAACAAGGATTGATTCAAGTGGAGCTAAAGCATTGATAACTCACTTTACCCTTTAGAGTAAGTGACTTTGACATATGAGAGGAATTATTGAAGTGCAGATTTTAGTCTTTTGGTTATTGATACATTTAAATTACAAACAGCAATATAGGTAGAATGGAAGAGAATGATTACTACATGGCTAAAATAAAACCTGATAGTAGATGGAACGGCTGTTAAAGAACTGTAGAGGCAAGGACATCAAAAGAACAGTGAGAGAGATGATTTAAAAGAGGCAATGAGAATCAAGAACCTCAACACAACCTCAGAGACATACTTTAGATAGGATCTGGAGGGAAAACACACAGTGTCTAAGACTAACATAACAATATCTAGATCCTCAAGTAGCAACCAGGTTTTTGTTGAATGGAGAGATAGAAGCAGAGTTAAGGAATACCAGCAATTTAATTATAACTTAGAATCCACAGGGACTAAAAGTACCAGGCCACATGAGAGAGAGGAATCATGTTACACAGTGAGACAGAAAGATCTTGATGGGCAGATGGATGAATAGACAGTGTGAGCCTGCACTGGAGAAGAAGCTGGGAGTCCTCTGCCTGTCAACTCTTTTGCTCTCGTGTGGGGAAGTAAATGATATATGTAAACAAATACATACAACTATCAAATAATTGTCTACATTCCATTCAAATGAAAAGACAACTACCTAGTAGGCACAGGTGAGGAAGAGCCATAAGATTCTACACAGTGTCAATATTGGTTTGTTTTTCTATGCCTTTTCATCTACTTTCATATTAGAGAAGGATAAAATAGCAAAGAAGATGGTTAGCACACTAACCATTCTACAAGTGATTCAGAAACTCAGAGGAACAGTTGTAGTTCCTGTTGTTGGCATCACCTAAGCTTTCTACACATGTGGCTCTCCTGGTTCCATTCACATCCATCAAAATGACAGACAGTAGCAATGCCTTAGCAACAGTGCAGCAGGAACATGGCATTCTGAGGGAAGGAAGCACTACGAAAACTCAAAGTGCTTCTCATTTCTTCTAGGGATTCCTGTTACATCATTTCCATTTTAAATGAAGCAAAAATACTTTCAATAACTGGAGAAACACTTAAAAATGAAGAAACACTTGTTCTAGTTAATGTGTCTGAATAGTAGCAAGGAAGAAAAAAGTTTCCCCCAGGAGGTCATTATTATTCAAAAATTACTCTAATTAGGTCATGAATACATTAGGCCTTATTCAGTGCCAACAAGAGAAAAAAAAATGGAACTGGAAATGTGACATATATAGCACTCCCAACTTGTTAGGGCGATTTTATTCCAAAATGCCATTAAAAGATGAAAAGGTCACCCTGTAGGGAAGTAATTGGTACAGCACTCTTGTAACTGATTAGAGGGGCTTTATTTGGGCTTTTTTTTCTTTCTTTGAAAAGGGGTCTTTCTAGATAGACAGTGAAGTAAAGGGGTGTGTGTGAGTGTGTGTGTGTGTATGTGTGTGTGTGTAGTTCTGATTGTGTGTGTAGTTCTGATTATGTGTGTGAATAGTCCTCATTGCACGAGTGTGTGTCTCTTTTAAAATAATAACAAAGGTGAAAAATAACAGCTTTTCACATATTAAACCAGAAACACTCATAGTCTTATACAAATATCTTAAGATAGTATAAAAAAGTTGTAGTTCCTTGTATAACTTGGCTTTCACTTAATTACTCCATCTGTGTTATTTCTTAATATCTACAATCTAGCAAAGTTCTGTGTTTAGTTAGAAAAAAACATAAAATTTTGATGAATTAGAGATACCTAAAGAAAGTAGGAGGTTGAAAGTCTATACTTTAATTTTTATTTTTAAAAATAACTTGAAAGGGGCTAGAGAGATGGCTCAGAGGTTAAGAACAGTGGCTGTTCTTCCTAAAGGTCCTGAGTTCAATTCCCAGCAAATACATGGTGGCTCATAACTGTCTATACTGAGATCTGCTGCACAGGCACACATGCAGACAGAATGCTGTATAATCAATCAATAAATAAATCTTTTTAAAAAATAACTTGAGAGTGTGATAATGAAAATTGGGAGTTGTTTGAGGCTTGAATGTGACTCTAGTAGGCCACACTGGACTCCAGATAATCAAAAATTGAGGCTCACACCCACAGAATCCATGCATGCATCTGTCCATGTTAAAAGGCAAACAAAATAGTGTCTTGAATAATATGTTGCAGCTTGACTTCAAGTTTTCTTATGAAAATGGTATATTGTGAATACTGTTTTTCAGGACAGGACATAACCTGAATTTAGTAGCTCCACAAGGAGAGCAACAGAACCAAAATATCTGGGCACAGGGGTCTTTTCTGAGATTGACACTCCAACCAAGGACCATGCGTGGAGATAATCTAGAACCCCTGCTCAGATGTAGCCCATGGCAGTTCAGTCTCCGAGTGGGTACTCTAGTAAGGGGAACAGGGACTGTCTCTGACATGAACTCAGTGGCTGGTTCTTTGACCACCTCCCCCTGAGGGGGGATCTGCCTTGCCAGGCCAAAGAGGAAGACAATTCAGCCAGTCCTGATGAGACCTGATAAACTAGGGTCAGATGGAAGTGGAGGAGAACCTCACCTCTCAATGGACTTGGAGAGGGGCATGGGAGGAGATGAAGGAGCGAGGGTAGGATTCGGAGGGAATGATACAGCTGTGATACAAAGTGAATAAACTATAATTAATATAAAAAAATAAAAATTTAAATAAAAAAATGATCTTCTGAACTTTGCTTTTTCCTTAAGATATTTCTCAAAACGAAGAATACATCTTCAGCTCTGCTCAAAGCTGAAGCTGAGAATTTAAAAGCCAATAAGGCAGTAGTAGATGGTGTGTGAAACCACAAAAGAAAAAGGTTCAGCATGTCACCCAGCTTTTCAGTGGAGCTAAAGCTCCAGAGCTTTCCCCAATGCCTCTGGAAAGTGCCTTCTGAAGAAACAAGCTTGACCACTAAATCATCACCAAGTTTTCCTGGCCACTGAGCCATCAGTGAAGACAAGTGAAGAGAACGCATCATGATCATCATGGATGTCAAGGTTGGCAAAGCCCCAGATCCGACAGGCTAAGAAAAAGCTATGACCCTGGTGTGGCTAAAGTCAACATTTGAATCAGGCCTGATAAGAAGATGTATGTTCTACCACCTGACTGTGATACTCTGTATGTGACCAATAACATTGTGGTGACATAAAATGAATTCAGCTAGGTAGCTCTAAATATGTAGTTCTCTCCACCTTAAAAAAATGCATGTCTTATTGATTGGTTTATATGAAGCCCAAGCTAGTCTAAAACTTCTATCTACTTAGTTGCTGGACTCAGTTTCAGAAAGGCACCATAATGCCTGGTTTAAAAAAAATGAATTAATTTCATACTTATTTAACAAGTTGTAAGATTTCATGTATTTGCTTAACTTAAATTTCCAAATATGCATGAGTGCTTATATAAATATAAATGTGTATGTTTCTGGATGCATACATACACATTTGCTCTGATCTGGCTGGAAATCAGGTGCAGGCATTACAATCCTTTATTCATAAATTCTTCAGTATAAACTTTTGGAAAACAAGCTTATTGTTCTACATAATTACAGTGCAATTCCCAACTCTAGGAACGAAACACTATTTCAAGATCCTGATGTAATTTATAGATTTTATTTATAATTTGTATTTTGTTCTGACAACTACCTTGGTTGTTTTTTGTTTTGTTTTCCCCTGCAGGAATGGGTGTTTAGGTATACATAGTATCTAAAAATAAAGTATGTCTGAGGAAGTAAAACATTGTAGAGTTTGTTTATGAGAATGTATTTTGCTTTAGTGACTAACTTAATGTGTCTTTTAGTATTCAATATTTATCTTTTACTTATAAAATAAAGTTGTATACCAACCTTTTATATGTAATAAAAAAATAGCTTTCTGTGGTTAAGTACTTACGATAGGTCAGCCAGCATACTAATTTCGTGCCCATAATAACTATATAGAGTAGACAGTTTTAGTATGCAGAGAAAGAAACAGAGCTTCAGAGAGAGAAAGCAGCTTCTTGCTTGGTTTTTATTTTTTTCTTTTTTACAGAGCAAGTTAGTTGCAGATCCAGACTTACTGTCCAATATTTTCATGGCTGGAAAACTTAACTCTCATTCACTATTCCATATTCCTCACAGCAGGCAACCACAGACATTAATTATGGATGTTCCATTGCCCAGGAACTGGGAACTTATCATCTTTCTGAGACAAATGTACAAATGCATAAATACTTGGAACATTAGAAGAAGAAATTTGTCTTCATTGAAAGTTGTAACCCAATTGCTACCATGCTCCTAGCACTCCAATTCCCTTCTCTTCACCTGCTTTCTCCATAGCATTTATCATCGTTTAGCTCACTGGAAAACACACAGATTTTCTTTCCTAATGGTATATCTCTCCCCACTGCAAGGGAATAGTAAATTGTATTCTTTTTTTTTTCTTTTACATTTTTTTTTTTTCATTTCTGTGTCCTTGGAACATAGAGAAAGTGCCTGTGTATAGTGGTCCTTAGAAAAAAATTTGTGGAATAAATGATGGAAATTGTTAGATTGCTTGATTTTGAAAAAAAAAAAAAAAAAAAAGAAAGTGAGAAAGAACAAGTCACTAAAAGTCAGAGCAGTTTAATATCATGCAACACCACTGAATTGAATGTCAATAGTTGTCCCAATGACTGACAATGTGGAGGAGGAGCAAAGAGACCTTTCAGCATGAGAGAGGAAAACCAGGGAAGGACATTTGTAAAGAGTAGCCAAACTTTTCTAAGTCAAGGCACAAGGGAAAGAACTTACTAGGGCAAGCATCTGGTCATATTAGAAGATGAGATGAAGAGGAAAAATCAGTATGGGAAATAATAAAATTAAGGCTTAAAAACAGTTATTCTGACTGTCCAGAAACACACACTTTATATGTATATGGGTTCCATGGAGAAAAAGTAAAGACAAGGTAAATTGAATATTTTGTCATAATAGAAAATTCAAATTTTCTTCCTTTTTTTTTTTTTCCTAAGCAAAGATACTACAGTTGGCAAAAGTCAGACAATGATTTTTCAGGGTTCATTTGTATGTACATCTTTCTTGTTCTAAAGTAGGCTCTGGTCTTAGTAAATGTGATATACCATTGCGTGGACAATGACTGACTGACTAGATTATATCTTCAACAGAAATTCTGTAATGTCAGTCAACATGATAAGGAAAGTATATTAAGTGAGAGAATAGTGACTAAAAGAAAGAGAAAGATGCCAGAATGCAGAAGAAAGCATAGAGATGTGTTTGGTTGATGTTTAGCATGAAGAAGTAGAGAAGTTAGAATAGGACCACTACAACGTTTCCTTTTTTTAATTCATTGTCTACAGATTCACATGCAAATTCTGGGAGCACTCATCACATTCCCTCCATTGACTGGGAACTGTACTGATTAAGTATGTAGTCTTAGACAGCAGTAGAGGGGGAGATGAAGGTGAGGTGGGATGGGACTCCTTTAAAGCAAATAAGACTATTTCTACTGTATTAATGTTCCTAAACTTTCTTTAATAACTGCGAATTGTCAAACGCTACTCTTCTCATTTTATAGATGAGAAACTTAGGCTGAGAGGCTTAGTAATTACACGAGGTTGCTTAGCGAATACAAAAAGCAGAATTCGTGCTTAGATCCCTTGACTTTAATGTTTTCTTATTTCTTTCCTTTTTTTTTTCACCAGGAAGTGCATTTTAATCAGCACAGGCTCAGTGTTCAAAATAATGGCTTTTATTAGGATAGTGTTGAACATGTGTGGAGTATATTTTTATATCACGTACTAATGGGCATGAATCAGTTTCTCTTCTCTGAAGTCTCTGTAGTAAGTGTCAGGAACACACTCCATTTCTTGTAATATAGTAAATATCCAGTAATGGAGAGTATTGAGAAGCATCAAGGAGTCACTGCCACTAAATCCCCGTTTTCTGCTAGTTTCTAATACTTCTTGAGGCTGCAGTCAAATGGCAGAGGGATAAGAGATGCCATTCTTTTGTCCCTCTGTTTCTATGCACTACTTTAAAAAAGTTATGATTGTTTTGCTCACAACTAATACAGAGCGTATTGCTTGAAGAAAAAGTCAGATGGTCATAAAAACAAGATAATATAAATATATCTTGTTCATGTAATGACACCCCCTAACCCAGCTGTCAAGCTGAAGATGACAGCCCTATGGTTAGATTCTTATGAGTAAGTGCTCCCCTAGTGCTTTTGCACAAATGGAATCACAGCTACTTAATTTACTTTTCAGTATATTTTGAGACAACTTGTTATGTATATACACACCCTTTTCATTACCCAAGTGCAGCAATTACCAAATTTGTGTATGTTTATTTAGTTTTTCTGTTTCTTCCTAATAAGGACATTTTTTTTGCAAGGTTTTCATACTATAGACACAATTGAGCACACTAACAGGAAAAACTAAGAGAGAATAGATAAGCTCAAAAACTTGCAGGATATTCCTGATTTTTCTTTTTCTTTTTTTTTTTTTTTTTTTTTTTCTTTTTTACTCTTAAAAATGTGATTCCGAGGCTGGACAGATTCTCGCTGGTTAACAACTTTTGCTCAGCATTACTGCAGGTAGTAACTGAATCCCAACATATGTGTAGGAAGCTTCTGTTAGTGACTGTAACTTCAGCTGTGAGGGATCTATGCCCTTTGCAGGCCTTCTTCACACTCACAGACCTGTATTTGCACACCTGTAGACATACATTTTCTCCCCTTTCTCATACACATGTACACACAGACAAATAAATAAAACAAAATCTCCTTTTAACATGTGTACTAATTTATATTCTCATCACAGCAGCACTAGTTTATCTGCCTCAATCTGCCCCTCCATTCTCAGTGTTATAGAAATGTGTATTTTACCAGTTTTAATAATGTCTCATTTAAATATGCACTTTAGTGATTCTTTTTGAAAAGTATTGATATCCATTTAGATTTCTTTTTTTTTTTCTCATGACCCCTTCTCATAATCTTTACCTGTCTGTTTCCTTTTCCTTGTGTAAGATTTCAGTTCACACAAACTCTCTGTGTACCAGAGAAGTCAGCTCTTTGCCTGCCTTACTTCTCTAGATGTCATTTGCTTTTATATTAATCTTTTAGTTCTTACAATTTTAGTGACATAAACAGTTTTAAATACAACACAGTTTAATCATCTTAATTAATTATAATTTTGCTTCTGTAGGTATTGCTTAGTTCAAAATTGAACACAAAATCATACGTTTAATTTCTTCTTGGTATTCACTGTATTTGGAATTCAATATGACCTAAGAAATAAAGTGTGAGTCAGGTACCTGATTATCAATTTCTCATTGATTGTAAAATATTTTAACAGCAATTATGGAATCTAGTTTTGTTTTGTCTTTAATATATATTTTTCTATGATCCTTAGTTTGTTGACGACCATTATATTATCAACGTGAAACTATTTTTACATTATTTGTATTTAAAAATACATACTATTTAAAAGGTTTTCTACTTTCTTAAAGTTATTTTATAAATTTTCTAGATATTTTGATATCACAGAAAAGCTGTCAGTAGCATTTTTGAAGTCTTTTAAAATCTTGTTGATACACTGAGATAAAAATTATACATTAAACATAATTCTTATTATATTTGGAATAGATCAAATCTCTTGATTTTAAACAAAGTTTACATTGTCTTCTCTTCAAGTCCATTTCTGCTCTTCAGTGAAGTTTGAAAACTTTGTTTTAACTCTACACCTTGCTACTTAAGCTTGTGATATGATCTTATGTTTCTCTTACTGGTCTACAAAAATTGTAATTTTATTTCATTATTTTTTTGTCTCTAATTGAGTTATCTATTAATATTGTAATCAAGCACCTCTTAAGATTTTCTTATTATTCTACTAGATTTTCACTGACCTATATAACACTGCAGACATTAAATCATGTATAAAAAAATTCAATTTTCTAATGTTTTAAGTGCCTTTCTTTTAAAAACCTTTAGTAAATATTATAACCTTCTTATAGGAATATTAATGGGACTGTTTTTTTCAAATCAGAAAGAGAATGCCCTTCTTCTCTCAGCATTAATTATAACCTTGGATTCAAACTTATAAAATGCTGTTCATGATGTTAGGAATATCTTCATTGTTTCAGGTTAGGTAAAGGTGTTTTAAGTTGCCTTTAAGTTTGTAATGGAAATTTAAAATATCTGTTTTAAACCTTGACCAAATTTAGCACACATTTTTCTCTGCCAGCTAATCCACAAGCTGATATTTTTTATGTGTGTGATCAAGATAATACATATATGTATATATACATTTAAATTATTTCATAATTAAAAAAAGAGTAAGAACAAAAATTTAAAGATGAATGTAACAGAAAATGTTCTGCACAAAGCCTTGACACTTGGAAAACCATGGCCTACCCATATCTAGATTTTTTTTTGGTCCAGTGAATTTTCCTGAGAGTATGTGAACTTGCCTGTTCATCTTAGATGCAGCACAGATGGCAGAGCATAGAAGTGATTCTGCGAAAGCCTAGTTTAGTGAAGCAGCTTAAGCTCATTGGAGTTGTCCACAGGAGTACAGGTCATTCAAGGGCAGCTTAGTCACCAAAAAGGTCCACTCTTCTATTGGTGATGGCCCATTCCATGGAGGTCTCTGCCAGATTGCCTAAGTTCCTCAAAGCCTCCTTCCCCAACAATCACAACCTTGCCAGGGCCTGATAAATCATAAGTGTCATGAACTTCATGCACTTTGCAAGCTTAGTTTATTCCTGGACTGTCCTGTGACCCTCCCTACCACCAGGAGATACTGTCTCAGTCCAGAGGCAACTGGCTACACAACACCCCCACAGCACCATAGAGTCCCCAAAGCTTCTACCTGCCCTTCTCATCACACCATTTCACCTGCAACTATACTTGTTTCTGCTTTTATTGGAAACATATTTTTTCCCTAACATATTTCCTGATTATGGTTTCCCCTCCCACTACTCCTCCCAGTTCTTCCCCACCTCTTTTCCCATCTTGGATCTACCCTCTTTCTGACTCTCATTAAAAACAAAACAAAACAACAGCAACGGAATTCTAAAAAATTATATGATGTGATATGATATAACATAATACAATATTATACAAAAATTGGAATAAGGAAAAACAAACAAGCAGAAAAAAAAGACACAAGAAACATTTACAGATACAGAAAAACACTTGTTTGCACATTCAGAAAGCCTATAAAATCACAAAACGAGACCCCATAATACATGAAAAACTACAGGGTAAAACAAACAAATAAACAAGCAAACATAAATATTAAATTAAGTTAAAATTTGAAAAATCCTGACACATTACTTTAAAGTTGATTTCTCAAGTGCTTTTTAATGTTTTAATTTCCAAATTCCTTAGTCATGACCTCATTCCTTTTTTTAACTTTGAAAAATCATCACAAGTGTTTTTCTCTTTTTCTATATTACATTTTATAAAATTTCTTATTTCCAACCATCAGCAGAAAAGCATCTTTTGCAGTCAGCTTGACTGACACAGAGACCTATGATTAGTCAAGGTGAAGAGAGCATAGATTATAGATTGCTCAGAACTAAGTGAGAGATATCTCCATCACATTCTACCTCCCAAAGAGGAAGAAGACTTGGAAACACTGTAAAAGCCAGCAATAGTGGATGATTATAAAAATAGTCATTATTTGGTCACAGCAAGACAGATGGGAGTAAGGATTCAGGACAGTTGAGAAAGTATGCACAAAATCTGGGCAAACTTGAGCCAGACAAGATTCAGGAGATGAAGATGGACATATCCTTCCACTCTAGCTAATATCCTATTGAAGAATTCTGGTAGAGGGGTGTCAGTATTCCTTAAGAGTACAGGCCCTGTTGTGTTGACCATCCTCCAGTGAAGCCCACACGTTCAAGACTATATGGGGAAGACCTGTCGGTTCTGATGGCTTTGAAAACATAAGAGGGAATCTTTGAGTGGTTCATAAATAGAGTGGATTTGGAAGGAGTGAGGAGAAGAGAGCGAATATTATCAAAATACAATCTACAGGCTTCTCTGGGAACTAGTAAAAATGTGAAAAAAGAAAATCAGAATTTTTAAATGTATTCCTTGACAGTTATATAAATTTCATAATTTATGTAATATATTTAGTTCATATTTTCTCCATATCTCCTCCTCATATAACCTTCCAAGCCCCTCTGATCCCATTTCTTAACCTAACAAGTCTCCCTCCTATTTAGTGTCTTAAAACAATAACCCACTGCTTAATAGGGTTGTTTATATGAACACAGGAGTAGAATTATTTACTGAATCATGAGTAATTTCTTTTTCTTTTTAAATATAGAAAGGTCTATAATCCCAGCACTCAAAGAGGCAGAAAGCAGGTGGATCTCTATGATTTGGGGCCAGGCTGGTCTACAAAAGAATTCCAGGACAGCCAAGGCTAAACAGAGAAACCTATTTCAAAAAACAAAATAAACAAATAAATAGTAAATTGTCAATTATTTTACACATCTATCTTATTTTTCTATTCATTCTGGTTGATTCTTTTTTTAATTTTTTTCTTTATTTTTTATTTTATTTTTTTCTTATCAGTTACATTTTATTAACTCTGTATCCCAGCCATATCCCGCTCTCTTATTCCCTCCCAATCCCATCCTCCTTCTCTCATCTCCTCCCTGCCCCTTTCCAAGTCCACTGATAGGGGGGGACCTCCTCCCAATTCATCCAATCCTGTTTTATCAGGTATCTTCAGGACTGGCTGCAAAGCCCTCCTCTGTGGCCTAACAGGACTGCTCCTCCCTTGGGGGGTGGGGAGGTCAATGAGCCAGTCATTGAGTTCCTGTTAGAAATAGTCCTTGTTCCCCTCACTATGGGAAACCAATTGTTTACTGAGCTACCACAGGCTACGTCTGAGCAGAGGTTCTAGGTTATATCCATACATGGTCCTTGGTTGAATGTCAGTCTCAGAAAAGACCCAGTGCCCAGACATATTTGGCCCTTGTGGAGCTCCTATCCTTTCCCCATCAGACTAACTCCCCTTCTTTCTTATGATTCCCTGTACTCTGCCTAAGGTTTGGTCATGAGTCTTTGTATCTGCTTTGAAAACACTGCTAGTTTAGAGTCTTTCAGATGCGCTCAGTAGACTCCTGTCATACGTTCAATGCACATCCCATGTGTCTTTCTAAACAAGGATTGATCATCTTACCCCATGTCCATTCTCTTGATTATCTTTTTTAGGTGTATAGATTTCATTATGTTTATCATATCTTATAGGTCTATATAAGTGAGTATATACTGTGTTTGTCTTTCTCTTTCTGGGATATTTCACTCAGAATGATCTTTTTCTAGATCCCACCATTTGCCTGCAAATTTCATGATTTCCTCCTTTTTGATTGCTGAGTAGTATTCCATTGTGCAAAAATACCACAATTTCTGTACCCATTCCTCTGTTGATGGACATCTGGGTTGTTTCCAGGTTCTGGCTATTACAAATAAAGCTGCTATAAACATGGTTGATTAAGTATCCCTTTTGTGTACTTGAGCAAACTTTGGGTATACACCTAGCAGTGGTATAGCTGGGTCTTGAGGAAACACTATTCCTAATTGTCTGAGAAAGCGCCAGATAGATTTCCAGAGTGGTTGCACCAGTTTACATTCCCACCAGCAGTGGAGGAGGGTTCCCCTTTCTCCACAACCTCTCCAACATGTGTTGTCACTTGAGTTTTTCATCTTGGCCATTCTGATGTGTGTAAGGTGAAATCTAAGGGTAGTTTTGATTTGCATTTTCATGATGGCTAATGAGGTTGAGCATTTCTTTAAGTGTTTCTCTGCCATTTGATATTCCTTTGTCGAGAATTCTCTGTTTAGCTCTGTTCCCCAATATTTTAAGTGGATTACTTGGTTTGCTGTTTTTCACCTTCTTTAGTTCTTTGTATATACTGGATATTAGTCCTCTGTCAGATAAAGGGTTAATGAAGATTCTTTCCCAATCTATAGGCAGTCATTTTGTTTTGATGACATTGTCCTTTGCTTTACAGAAGCTTTTCAGTTTCATGAGGTCTTGGATTGTTGCTCTTAGAGCCTGTGCTGTTGGTGTTCTGTTCAGGAAGTTGTCTCCTGTGCCAATGAATTCTTGGCTGTTCCCCAATTTTTCTTCTAACAGATTTAGAGTATCTGGTTTTATGTTGAGGTCTTTGATCCACTTGGACTTTAGTTTTGTGCAGGGTGATAAATTTTTTAAAAATTTTATTTTTTTAATTAATTAGTTACAGTTTATTAACATTGTATCTCAGCTGTAGCCAGCTCCCTCATTCCCTCCCATTCCCACCCTCCTTCCTTCATCTCCTCCCTTCCCCTTTCCAAGTCCACTGGTAGGGGAGGACCTCCTCCCTTTCATCTGACCCTAGCTTATAAGGTATCTTCAGGACTGGCTGCAATGTCCTCCTCTGTGGCCTAGCAAGGCTGCTCCTCCCTCGGGGATGGGGTGGAGTGGGGAGGTCAAAGTTCCAACATTGAGTTCATGTCAGATCTGGTTGATTCTTTCAAGGATATTTTTTGGTCATTTAATTGCACGTTTTTAATTTATCTATCTATCTGTCTGTCTATCTATCTGTATATCAGACATGTTAATACAGTTACCATACTTTGTCTTCTTTTTAGACATATGCTGTTTAATATGCACTCATTTCTGAAACTTATGCAAGTTTTTTTATTTAAGATTTTATTTATTACATATACAGTGTTCTATCTGCAGGCCAGAGGAGGACACCAGATCTCATTATAAATGGTCGTAAGCCACCATGTGGTTGCTGGGAACTCAGGACCTCTGGAAGAGCAGCCAGTGCTCTTAACCTCTGATCCATCTCTCCAGACCTATGCAAGTTTTATGTCAGTGTATTAACTTCTCTATTTTAACAGTTGTTCAGGGTGATTATAGTTTTTTTTCTCTCTTTGGTTTTTGAATTTATTGAGGTTTTATTTGAGTTACTACTGCATTACTTTACAAAGTACTATGTCGTTGGTTACAAAAGTGTCCCCCTTATTTTCAGAGACTAAAGATGGATGTACTTAGCAGGGTACAATTTATTTATATTATTCAGATTCTCTGGGGCTTTTCCATTGCGATTAAAATTTATGTGAGGTAAACTCTTTAAAATGTAACTAAAATCACAATCACAAGGATAGATGTTGCTCTGAAGAAAACATACTGTGGGAGGTTGACAAAGGGAAAACTTAATAATTTGTAAAGATCATGTGTGTTTGGAGGAGCGACCCACATTGTAAGTACGTGGGTATTTTGTGTTTGTGTCTCTCTTGTGATCCTGGGTGCTTTATTGGGGACAAACCCAGAAGAGCCATCCTAGGAAGCACCACAGATGGGTAATAAGCTTTCTCCAGGGCATAGAAATAAAAAAGCAAGGCCACCTCACTTCTAAGGACCCTGGTGCTCTTTGTCAGAGCAGGGCTTGCTACAGACGGCCAATTCTGTCCTAGTTTCCTGGGACAACCGATCATTATGGTCTTATTAAATGACCTCTCACTCTGAACTTCTGAAGCAGGCCTTTGCTCTGAAATCCCTATGAAGAAAACCATAATTCAAATATAGGCTCACCACTCTTACCAGGGTATGTATTTATTTTTCTTTTATTTTTATATTTTAGAATGCAGATAAAAATAGATGCTATAAGTGTGATTTAAACAGAGCTCATTAAAAATGCTATGGCTCCCTGCAACAGAAATTGGCTCTCTGGATGCAGGAAGGCAAGCATGGTGACCATACAGATAGTGCATTTCTGGGACACATAGCAGCTCTCTGCGTCCTTTCGTGTATATGTAAGTCCCAAATCTTTTTAGAAACAGCCTGTGTGATCGTGTTCTTCTTCTGATAGAGGATTACAAAGCAGAGCTGAAATAAATGACATGGATCCAGAAAAGGCAGATATCTGGGTGTGAAGCAAACATCAAGGAGACCAGAGCCCCATGGGTTTTTTGATAAGACAATGACCTCTTCTGTCATGAAGGCTCTCCATCCAAGGTATTTTTCTTATTAGAAAATTTCATTGATACGGTCACAGGAAGTGACTACAACTGAAGCTACTCATTTCTTTAAAACTCCATGAAACAAACTACAAATGTACAATTTTTGCCTTGGCAGTAACCTGCAGAATTGGCCTCGTGTGTTGGTTACGCTGCATTATAGAATATTATAAAGTAGAAGTTCTGGACTGTTGCTGAGGGAAATGTCCCTCCGTGTGCTCTCAGCGGAGCCTAAATCACCATTGCTTACTGCTGAATGAGTGTCTGGAGCACCGATCTCACAATGCGCGATTCTTAGACATATTAAAACTCACAGCCTGCAGCTGGAAAGCTGTCTCAGTGGTTAAGACCACTGGCTCTTCCTGCACCAGACCTGAGTTTGGTTCCCAGCACCCCTACTGGGTAGCTCATAACTGCCTATAACTGCAGCTCTAGAGGATCTGATGTTCGGGGTCTATGTAATACATGTTGTCAATGTACATCCCCAACTGGCTCCCCACCACACATATACACATTACGAGAAATAAAATTAATCTTAAAATCTGGGCTCTCAGAGACCAACATCAAACTCTCTGGATCTCATGAAATGGCACAGCTGCCTATAAGGTTCGCTGATGTGCTTTAAAAGATGCCAACATGGCCCCGTTTGTAAATAGCCTTCTGAAAGGGTGATAATCGGTAGACATAAACTGAAAATCATTAACTACATTTCTAAGAATTCGTGCTTCAAGAAATGTTGCTAGGAACCCCTGATAACAAGTAGAACTCAGCAAGAACCCCAAAAGCTGTTAAATCAAGGCTCTGACCACTTCTAGCTATATCAAGGGTTTTGAAATACGAACACCCTGCGATGCTTGTTTTTGTGAATTCTAAACGCTAGAATTATGTTATATTTGAAGTTATCATCCTTTAAAAAAGTGTGTGTGAAATACTAGGCCTGTGGACTCTTTTTTAAAGAAACCTAGGAGTTATTCCAAAAATTAGGATCAATTACTTCCCAACATTCAAAAAGTCCGCTCCTGTCATGGTGGGAGCATTGGTGGGATCTAATGAATTCTGAGAACAAAGCTGGGATACCTCTGTCTTCTAGGCCTGCTCTAAGGTAGGACTCAACAAGTTATGTAAACATTTCAACAGAACCCTATTGTTTTTGCTTTTTGTACAATGTGTGTGTGTGCGAGCATGTGTGTATGTATATGTATACACAATCATGTGTGGTAGTATAGGCACAAGTAAGTGTCCCTGTGCCCACACGTGTGTACACCTAGATGCCACAGGTTGACCTGAGGAGACTCCCGCCCCTCGCCACTATATTCATTAAGGCCGAGTCTCTGGGTCGAACCCAGAGCAAACAACGCAGGCT
This sequence comes from Meriones unguiculatus, assembly GCF_030254825.1. Taxonomy (NCBI): domain Eukaryota; kingdom Metazoa; phylum Chordata; class Mammalia; order Rodentia; family Muridae; genus Meriones; species Meriones unguiculatus. Next base: position 43,841,530 of record NC_083364.1, on the reverse strand, counting down.
AGCGTCTAGCATTGCTAGTCAGCTCGTTCTGAGAACCCTGCATCTTTGTCTTTCCAACACAGTACTGGAATTTCATGCACTTTCCACAGAAATTGATGTGAAATCAGAGGATCCAGACTCTGGTCCTCAAGCTTGCGTAACTTTATCTGCCGAGCCGTCTCTTCAGTCCTCTCACAGGAGCGTCTATTTACCGACAACAAGAAGAACAAATCTCCCTAGGTGAAACCTACTACACGCTCGCAATGGGCTTTGGGCCTGGTGTATCCCGAGCGGCAGGCAGAGCATAGCTGAGAGAAGAGTTCCATCACTGCATCTGCGGGTAAGGGAGGACACAGAATGGCTGGCTGGCAGCATTGAACAGCCACACCCTCCTTAGGTCTTGTGTGTTCTTTGCAGCAGGCCGGCTCTGGTGACTGAAGGTTTCTTCGTGGTGGTAACAGCTTTAGTAGGTTATATGATGGCTATCCAAGAATTCAGCACCTAATCCAAAGAACCTGAAAACTATTCTATTCAAAAAGAGAGTATTTTTGTTGCTATTGTTTGTTTGTGCGTGTGTGTGTGTTTGTTTAGATTTAATGAGCTTGGGGATTTTGAATCCAGGCAATTACCTAGCATGGTCTGGATAGACACTAATGTTGTCATAAAAAAAATGTACTCTTACGAGTGAAAAAGCAAAAGGGGAAACACACAGAGGGGGTCAAATGAAGATGGAAAAAAAGATTAGAGTGATCTGTCTACAAGCCTGGGGATAATTAATAGCCAAAGAGATGGATGAAGTCAGGGGGATGCTCCAAGCAGTCTGAGAGTTCCGGACTCCAGAACTATGTGAGAAGATAACCTGTTGTGTCTCACCACCAATTTTCTAGTAGTTTGTTACAGAGAACAACTATCACACCATTTCACATGCCTTCCAGCAAATCTTTGGTCTGTTGTAACCTCACTGGATCTCAGGGGAGGTTCTCAAATTTTCTTTTGTTATTCACGTACCGCTTTAATATGGCCTTATAAACAGAGTGACACTATTTCTCTCTCCTGTGAATTTGAATGGAACTCATTCTCCCTCTGAGTTTATGTTTTACACCTTGCAGAAACTTTTCATATAGCCGGAGTGTGCTTAGAGCATGTTGAATGACTTCATGGAAAGAGATAGGCAATGTTTGGGCTGGGGTAGAGCTCATCAGGTAAAACATATGCTTTGCAAGCACCAACATGTGAGTCTGATAAGCAGAACCCACATTTACAAAGGGCCAGCTGTGATGCTGCACACTTGTAATCCCAATTTTAGGGTACAAGGTAAAGAATCACTTGTCCTTCACTTTATCCTATTGTGTAGGTCCAAGGACAGGGAGAGACCCTGTCTCAAAAATGAATGAATGAATGAATAAGTGAGTGAATAAAGGACAGAGACCTGAAATTGTCTTCTGTCCTCCACACTTATAAATAGTAATGTCTCCTGCACTTGCACAAACATATACATCCCCACACAGAAAGACAAGCAGACATGAGGATGTGTGACCTGCATGTGCATGGATGTACACACACACGCATAGGTGTGTACACAAACACCCACCACAAGCAGCTTTCGAAAGCTTTAAAGTTAAAATTATTGTACTGACTTGGAACTCTTTCAATAGAGTTATCTTACTCTCAAATAATATATTGCTGTTTTGCTTAAGAAAACCTAAGAAATCAAGAAGTAATGTCTAGAGGTGGTGGTCCCCAAATAGTCTGAAAAATGACAGCGTAACTAGAAAACAGTTCACTTCCTGTGGTTAGAATATTGAAGAGCAAAATTCATTTTTTTCCCAAACAATAATAACCTTCATTTTGTGGCTACATTTCTAACGCCTCCCACCTTGTTCCTCAGCTATTCGGTTTAAATTTGAGCACATCTGTGGCCCATGGCAATTTCTGCACCATCCAGAGAAACAGTGTGGCCTTATCATTAAACGTATGCTCTGTGGTAGGCTTGATGGTACATGTCATCAATGCCACCCCTTGGTTGGCAGAACAGGTGCATGTCTGTGAGTTTAGTGCCAATTAGGACTCCATAGCAAGTGTTAGGCTAATCAAGGGCCACACAGTGAGACCCTGTCTGGAAACAGACTGCTCTGTGACAATGCCATTCTTTGTGAGTTCTGTTTCTCCTGATCAACTCTTCCTTTCCAACAAAGCGCTTCTACAGTTATCCTACTTGCAGTGCTACTAGGTTAGAAGGAGGGGAATGATAAAGCAAGGAGGTTTTATTTTTTTATTTTTATTTTTTTAAGGAGGTTTATTATCTGAATCGATAGAGAGGGAAGGTGGAAGTTAGAGAAACTCTTTAACAAGGGAAGGATTAATTGTTGCATTCTCGGGTGAATCTTGCTTCATCCATTGTCTCCTTAAAGATCTGCAATCCTGGGAAAAAGCTGCCGTCCACATAACTGTTGGTATAAAAACTCCAAGACCTAGGTCCTTGATAGCTCTTTCCTCAATTAAGCCTTGTGCAAATTATGCTTCCATCTTGAGAGGAATCTGTAGAGATGATAGTTATTCTAGGAAAGATTTATGCCAGGGAAAATTTAAGAATGTGCTTTTTCTCTAGTTTTCCAGTTGGGAAATTGTGAGTTAACATAGGCAAGTTTATATATCCTTCCCCTGAATTATGTGGCTTAGCTGTAAAAATTAGGGCTCCTTTATTTTTTTCTAAAACAATGGTCTTGGTCTGCGAGGCTCAAAGAGGGTTACCTGTGAGAAGAATCATAACGGTAATTCTTTGGCTTACTGAGCCAAACACAAATCAACAAGTCTTTCTCCGAGCTAGAAGTGTCTTTCTCTAAATGCCCAGGTTAATATCTAATTGTCTCTACATGGTAAAAAGTGGCAAGGTTGCCATGACAACTAGGTGGAAAGTTTAGCTAGAATAATGTTTTCTTTTAAAAGAATGAGGCAATTTCAAGCTTTTTAGTGCTATCTGGCATTATAAAAATTGCTTTATATCCCCATTTTTAGATTGCAGGAGTTGATTGATCATTTTTATAAAAAAAAAAAAAGGCTTACAGATTCCCTAAACTCCATTTTTGAGTGTTTTTCTTTCCTTCTCTGTTCATCTTTTTTTTTTCTAGAATTTTATGGTTATGAATGAAACACATGGACTTCTTATTCATTAGTTCACTGGACCTCAGTAAAATGGAGATTTGGCCACAATTCATTTGACTGTGTATTGTCACACTACATCGGAAACAAATCTCTAATTACTAAATGGATAGATAAAAAGGCTTTTCTTTCTAGTGTGCAAGACAGAAAATGAGACGCATACCTTAAGATTTCCAGATGACTGCTCCCTAACAAGATGCTGTGCTTCTGATGTTTAGTAAAAAAAAAAAAAAAAAAGACAGAATTCTTGCTGCCTTATTAACCTCCCCCACCGTTTTTTTTTTTTAAATATAATTTCCTTTTTCAGTTTGTTTCATGGACTCCCTTAATTACATTCTCCTACAACTTTATACTTATTTCTAGAATGTTGCCTTCTGCCGCTGTTTTGGGCTTTTCCGGGTATAGAATGAGCCGAATGCTTTAGGCAAATTGGGTGATGTTTGTATAACTTTCAGTTGCAGTTAGAGTTTATCAAAGGAGAGAGGTGATTTTATGAAGAAAATTGTTAGGAAATATTGCCATAGATTTTGGTATCATTGTTTTTTTCTTTCCTGGTTGAACAGTCAGCAACTGAGCGAAATGAAGGCAATAGAAAGGGGAGCAAAATTGTAACTAGACTTATCAAAAAGACAAAGGAGCCAGGCATGTTGGCACATGCCTGTAATCTCAGCTCTCAGCACTTGGAGAGGCAGAGGCAGGCAGATCTCCATGGGTTCGAGGCCAGCCTGGTCTACAAAGCAAGTACAGGATAAACAAAGCTATGCAGAAAACCATGTATTGAAAAAAAAAAAAAAAAAAAAAAAAGACAATGCAGATGCCTATAAGCAGAGGTAGAGAACCTTTTGGGTAGTGCAAACTGTAGTTCAGGCAGCTTATAACAGGTACAATTATAATAAATTACCAGAGCACCCAGCCAATGTTTTTTTTTTTTTTTTTTTTTTTTTTTTTAAGGAACTAACTTAAGCCTTGCTTCCAGGATATGGTCACTCATTCGGCTTATATGCTAAGTCTAAAAACAATTTCGGACTTTAGTATTTACATTAAGAAAATGCTAATTCTGACATAAACAAAGACTTGCTGCAGGGAAAGAATGGAATGCAGAAGCTTCCATAAGCCGTGACCTAGACAAGTGGTTCTCATCCTTCAAATCAGTGTGCCCACATACAATACAGTTCTGCCTGCTGTTGTGACCACAAAGTTAAGTTTGTTGGTACTTCATAAGTGTGATTTTGCTACTGTAAGGAATCGTAATGTAGATATTCATGTTTTCCAAAGGTCTTAGGTGACTCCTGATAAGGGATCATTCAACACTCAAAAGAGTCATGAGCCACAGGTTGAGAAGCCCTTCTCCAGACCAAAGCAAGTTAATTTAAAATGTCCAAGGAGCAACTTATAACGGAATGTAAAGACTACTCCATCAGTAGAAAAAAAAAAATGCAAGTTAATTTTCAAGAGAAGCATCATCCATGCTGCATGAGTCAGGTAGCTATTTGACACATAGCCTGAGTCTCTGCAGATAGTTTGAGCCTCTCTCTGATCATTTCAGATGTTGAAAGTCAAAGCAGGTGAGTGACCAAAACTTCAGATTCCAAGGCAGCTTTGTGAGACATGCTTTGAGTACATGTTTTGTTGTTGTTGTTTTAATAGTGATATCCTGTATCTGTGTTTAAATAGGGGTTTTGTTGATAAACTTCTTTTTGTTATTAGTTTCCCTCCAGACATCCAGAGATTTGTGGATAGCAATCGTCTACCTTTTAATCAAAACTAATAAGACCATGTGATGGCCCAGGTTCAAGAGTAGCTAAGTACCATAGCACTTTTGACCAGTTTTTCAAAACCAGTCAGGATAGCTATGGTTTCTCAGGTTTATCTTTTTTCTCTTCACATTATCAAGTTTGTGTTTTTACTTTTTATTATTTGTGTGATACATGTGAACACACACACACACACACACACACACACACACACTCACATATGCCATAGGAAACTATGTAGAGTTTGTCCTTTTCTCTAACCTTTACGTGGGTTTAAGGGATCAAACTGAGGTTGCCAGGCCTACGCAGCAAGTACCTTTACCCACTGAGCTATCTAGTCATCCCACATTTTCAATTATTTATTAAGACCTATTTTCTCTGACAGTTGTGTAGCCTGCACATGACCAAGTGCTGCAATCCCCATCATCCTTGAGTAGAATGTCTACAGTGACAATTCTTCTTCTACTCTTTGCACATTCACCTACTTTTTCTGCACAATGGCTTTGGTGTCTTTTGAAGAAAGTTTAAGTCAAATTATTGAATTCCCCTATATTATCACCTCCAGTTGCTGCTCACTGCACCTGCAATACAAGTCAGACTCCATTACACAATCTATAATGGCCTGCCTTATATTTTCTAGTTACAGATATCCAACATTATCTTTAGCCACTTCCATTTGGTCACCATGTCATGTTTTTCTCTTCAAATTGTGATGTTCCAGAGCAAGAAGTCCAACTTTGCAAGAAACAGAGGACTAAACAGGCTAGGAATAAAAGAGAGTGTGCCTATACCCTGAATATAGAATCTTATTTTCCTTTCCCCTGTTATTTTAGGTTATGCCTGTAAAATGATTAGAATGAAGCAATGGTCCTCGTCATTGGAATTCTACGCATAGAAAAGAAACCCAGGGTCTCTTGCTCTTGTGTAATAAACATGGCAGTACAAGGCTCTATGTGAGTCAATTTGAAAGACTTACTCAGGATGAGTGAACCAAAATGAAGACACCAGATATTAAGACAAAGAAGATGACAACCACAGGAATAAGGAAAGAAAAGCAAATACTCTCCCTGTCCCACTGTGGGGACAATGACAAAAGCCAAGAGGCCCCTTTCCCTGCAGACACCATTTCTTTGAAGAAACTTAAATGTACAGCAGAGCAATTAGAAGCAGCACATAGAGAGCATTGCCAAGTGCCCCCCTCACTACCTTAATCAAAATATTTCCCTTTTACAAGGAGCTCATTTGGAGGAGATGTAATGAGCAAGTGTCACCTCGATTCTCCAGGGTTAGAGTTGTGTCGTGTGAGCCCGCCAGCACTCTGTGCTCCAGTTTCATTCCTCCTTTCTCCTCTTTGCCTAGAGTAGACAAGGCTGTCACTTAGAAGATGAAATATATTTGCAAATTAATTAACTTTGTCCAGCAACTGGAGAATTGGATTTCTGCTAAGGGTTCTGTCTGAGTGATGGATTCTCAAGACATTGAAAGAATTAAATACCAACATTTTTTTCCTCTTCACTGTGGGATGGCACTATGATCTTTGTTCTGTTCCTTTCATCTGTTTCCCGTTTACTACCAGTTTCACCCACAAAGCCCTGGAATTGGCTTTGGGAGATGATGATCTTGTCATCTTTTTTTTTATTTTTATTTTTTTTATCAGTTACATTTTATTAACTCTGTATCCCAGCCATGTCCCGATCCCTCATTCCCTCCCAGTCCCTCCCTCCCTCCCTCATCTCCACCGTGCCCCTTTCCAAGTCCACTGATAGGGGGGACCTCCTCCCCATTCATCTGATCCTGTTTTATCAGGTATCTTCAGGACTGGCTGCAAAGCCCTCCTCTGTGGCCTAACAGGACTGCTCCTCCCTTCAGGGGGTGGGGAGACCAAAGAGCCAGTCATTGAGTTCCTGTTAGAAATAGTCCCTGTTCCCCTCACTATGGGAAACCAATTGGTTACTGAGCTACCACAGGCTACATCTGAGTGGAGGTTCTAAGTTATATCCATACATGGTCCTTGGTTGAATGTCAGTCTCAGAAAAGACCCTGTGCCCAGATATATTTGGTCCTTGTGGAGCTCCTATCCTTTCCCCATCAGACTAACTCACCTTCTTTCTTATGATTCCCTGTACTCTGCCAAAGGTTTGGTCATGAGTCTTTGCTTTGAAAACACTGGTAGTTAGAGTCTTTCAGATGCGCTCAGTAGACTCCTGTCATACGTTCAATGCACATCCCATCTGTCTTTCTAAACGAGGATTGATCATCTTATCCCATGTCTGCTCAATTGATTATCTTTTTTAGGTGTATAGATTTCATTATGTTTATCATATATTATAGGTCTATATAAGTGAGTATATCCCATGTTTGTCTTTCTCCTTCTGGGATATTTCACTCAGAATGATCTTTTCTAGATCCCACCATTTGCCTGCAGATTTCATGATTTCTTCCTTTTTGATTGCTGAGTAGTATTCCATTGTATAAAAATACCACAATTTCTTGTCATCTTGAGAATTTTTAATCCCTACATTTCTTTACAAAACCAAGAGGTGCATAAACATAAGGGTGCAGACAGGTAGGAAGGAGCTGCACCAGGACACCGCATTTTGAAGATTTTATTTCCTTGACTGGCTTTTTATTCTCATTTTTGAATGGACAAGGAGGAAACCAGCAGATTAACAAATGGAGAAAAGGTTTTACAGAATGTTACATATATAATGGAAGTCATGAAAAGATTTTGGCAATTAAAACACTTCAGAAAAAAAGATTTACATTCTCTTCTGATCAGTATAAGATAAAAAAAAGGCTGCTGAAAGATATTTGTATTTAATAAATTTGTGTATGCATTTATTTAAGAGTATCATTAAGATGCTAATAAATAGAGTCAAATGGAAGTGATGCCCAAAGGAAAGGGGAGAAAATTGGAAGACAAATATTACAAGGACATGTTTATTAAGGGAAGAGTTGAATTCTTGCCCTGCAAACACAGGAATTATGCTTTAACACATGGGTTGGTAAGAGGTATTCAAAGAAAACCTCAAAATCCCACGAAACAAAAGTAAATAATAATAACAACAAAAACAACTCAAAACAGTAACAACAATAACAACAAATCAAAGTAAAACACAAATAGGATATATATATATATTCATATATATATATATGAATGATTCATATATATATGAATGATTCATATATATATAGGAATGATTCATATATATATATATATATGAATCAACTTGATAAAAAACAATGACAACAGAAGCAAAGCCAAATATTCTACTTTAAAATAAGTAATGGTAGTGGGAGGATGGCTCAATGGGCAAAAGTGCTTACTGTGCAAGCCATGCCAATCCTAGTGTAATGCCCCCATACTGCTGTAAAAATGCTGACTCTTAATGGTTGTTCTTTGCCCACCACATACATGCATGCCCATATACATGTACAGCAATATAATAGTAGCCGTAATGATCATATAGCTATCATTTAAAAATTTGTAACGGACCTATAACTTCACTTCTTTTTTATTTTAATCACAGGTCATTCACTTGTATCCCAGCCGTAGCCCCCTTCCTCTTTCCCTCCCAAACCCACCCTCCCTCCCTCATCTTCACTCTGTCCCCTTCCAAGTCCACTTCACTTCTTAAAAGGGTCAATTAAGTATACAAATTATTGGTCGATAAAGGAATAGATGCTGGTCTTTCAAGAGGAAAGACAAAGTAAACCTGCATAGTAAGATAGCCCTTCATTCTAGGTGAAATATCTCTTATATACAAAGACAATAAGTAGATGGTGAGAAAAGAGAATATTTGCACACAGCTATTGAAAACTTTAATTTATATGGCAATTGTGGGCAATAATATGAAAGTTCCTCCCTGAAATAAAAATGACATACGTTATCCAGCTCTCAATATGCTGAAGAGATACATGAACAGACAAAAATGGAAATGACTTCAATGTCCATCAACTTATGAATGAACAGAGAAACACATACACGCACAGGAACACTGTATGTTCAAAGAGAAAAAAATACAACCTTGTCACTTGAAACTATAGGGAATTGGTGGACACTGTGTTAAGCGGAATAAGCCAGGTCTGTTAAATGAAATAAGCAAAGTATAGGAAACAAATACTGCATGATTTTAGAAAACTAAAAAGTAAATTTTATAAAAACGAAGAATAGAATCAGTGGATATTAATGGGTAGTAGATTGGCGAGGAGGGAATGCTGGGTAGTGCCTAGCAGGAAGGCAGGTGAATACTCCAGATCTTGCAGACACCTAGGGATGTCTAAACATAAAATAATTTTTGTTACTGTTGTTTTTTGCTATGTGCGCTTATTTTTCTTTTCTATTGTTAGCATTCATCACAATTTATTCAATTTGTGTGCTGGCTGTGGCCCCCTCCCTCATCTCCTCCCAATACCATCCTTCCTCTTTCTCTCCTATGTCCCTCTCCTGGTCCACTAATAGAGTAGGTCCTCCTCTCCTTTCATTTGGCCCTAGCCTATCAGGTCTCATCAGGACTGGTTGCATTATCTTCCTCTCTGGCCTGGTAAGGCTGCACACCACAATGGGAGGTGATCAAAGAGCCAGCCACTGAGTTCATGCCAGAGAAAGCCTTTGCTTCCCTTACTAGAGACTCTACTTGGATACTGAGCCTATGGACTACATCTGAGCAGGGGTTTGAGGTCTTCTACATGCATTGTCCTTGGTTGATGTATCAGTCTCTACAAGGATCCCAGGGCTCAGTTTTTTTGACTCTGTTGGTCTCCTTTTGGAGCTCCTGTCCTCTCAAGGTCTTTCTATCTCCCCCTTCTTTCATAAAATCCCATGTTCTCTGCCCAAAGTTTGTTGGGTTCATTTTAACTTCTTTCAGTAATATAACAAGATACATACAAAGCCATGTAGCCTACCTAGCTGCTAATAGGAATAAAAGAGAAACTGAATGTTTCATCTTGAAGATCTATGTCTGGTAATTCAGTAGGTAGCAATTCTGTTTTCTATCCTTGTATAATATCAAGCTTAGATATTTAGTAGTAAAATGAATCATATCAACCTCTTTGTAACAGAGTAATTATTTCAGAAAAAATAATTAAGCTGAGCAGTACAACGAGTTACCTTGCTAGTTTTTTTTTTTTTTTTTTTTTTTTTTTTTTAGCTGTGGTGGGGATCAAACCCAGGGCTCCAGTGTTAGGTGGCCGTACCACTGAATATCCAGCCTATCTGCGTTTAATGATTTTCAAATACTTGAGGCTTACACTCTCTATTTAGTTGAATAAAATGAGGCTACTCCGGGAACAGTAAGTTTTGTGTTTTTTTTTAAATTTTTATATGTATATGTGCTTGAAAGAATTTATGTATACCACATACTTGCAGGTACCCACAGAGGCAGAAATAGGTTCTCGATCTCCTGGGACTGGAGTTACAGATGTCTGTAAGTAACTGCATGGTTGCTAGGAATCAAATCAAACTGGGTCCTAAGAGACTAGCCAGTGCTCTGAACTGCTGAGCCATCTCTCCAGCCCCAGGAAAGTACAGCTTTAAAGGTGCAGGCAGTGGTCAGTCCTGGAATTCTTTTCTCTGTGTAAGAGCGAAAGAATGTATGTAAATCAGTTAAAGTGATGTGGTACTGAAGATGCCTGCTCTAGGACTACACGTGACAACATAGCTTAGAATTAAACATTTACTGCTATCAGTCTCAAAGTCTGCTTTAGATATTTTCACTTAGCAAAAGATGATTTTGCCTCATATGAAGCTATCAGGAATTATATTAGCTTGGCATTTCAAACATTTCTCCTCTAAAATTAACACATAATAGTCTTTTAAATAACCCATTCCAATTCAGCACTCCAGTAGTCACAAGAAAATATCATACTTTATACTATTATAATTTGTGATAGGTATACATATAGTGATTTATATAAATACAAATTTATACAAGTTATGTAAATTTATATAAATATAAAAAATATTTATATCTCTTGTTATAAGTGGTCATGTTGAGACGCACATATCTATACACCACAAGAGCTAAGCCATGAGGTTTAGTGTTCCTGGAAAATGGTGATATAAGATTTATGAAAGTTATTTTCACAAAGGAAAAAAAAAATGGAGGGTTGGTCTCCTTAAGCTAAAGGAGCATGAAAGAGGGGCAAAACAACAAATCAGAGAGGGGGCTTGGACTTTCAAGTGCTGAACAGAAACTAATATTCCACAGACCCTTACATGTTTTCCTGAATGTAATGGAGAAGCACTGGTCCAGTTTCAGGAGACTGATGCTCTAAGGAGAAAATGGAATGGAGAGATGTTTCTGAGGCCAACCTTGCTTTCTTGTCCATGGCATTCAAGGAATGAGGGACAGATTTGTTAACTTCAAAAGTGGTTTCGTGGAGGGCAGACCAAAGACCATAAGACACCTAAGCTCAGAATGAAGAGTCCGATGGCTAGAACTAGGTCAGTCATCACTGTCAGCACAATACTCCAAAAAACTTCTGGACCAGAGGACCTCTATGGTTGCCAATCCCAAGTGCTGACCAGGTAAGTGAGCACAGAACAGAGCATTAATGTTGACATCATCTACCTTAGACTCATAAGTATATGGAAAAATATATTGTGTTATTACCAGGATGCAGACTCTATGTGAAACTGGGGAAACTGTGGAAATGTCACCAGTAGTGTCTATCTGCAGGATGTCTGACTAGATGTCCAAAGCAAACCAAACCTAATGAACTTTAACTTTAGACTATTGAGCAAGCAGAAGACTAAAGAACAAAAACAATTAGTAACATTTCTTTTCTTTTTTTCAATTTATTTAACATTCTGCCTTTATTACCATATATTAAATGTAAAGAGGAGACTTTCATAATGACATTTGCATACATGTATAAAATATATTTTGATTGCATTCACCTCCTCTTTTACCCTTTCTTATTCTCTGTTCCCCTTCTCCCTATTTTCTCCCCACTGCTCTAATGGTAAGTAATGTGTTTACTTTCATGCATTTCATATCCTCAGAGTCCACATGTAAAAGAGAACATTAAACAACTTGACATTTCATTTTGCCATTTAAGTGACTATATGCAAATTACTGTGTCAGCTGGAAACAATTTGCTACTGTCCCATCTAAACACTCTGTCCTTTCAAACGCACTGTGTGCTGAGCTGTCTGTATATCCAGAGAAAGTTGTTGACATAGTTCAGCAGAGAAGCACTGTCATGCCATGTTCAGAAAAGGTGACCACATTCCTTCCTACTTCCATGGTTCTTCATATGTGGATAACAGCAACAGCAAAAGCCACTATCACGCACAGGACTTAGTATGTGAAAGGTTTTGGTCCTCTATAATTTCCTAGAAATCACATCGGTTTCTCAAATGAACTGCCAGCAATTTCTTCTCCTGTTTTTCATCTATCTATCTATCTATCTATCTATCTATCTATCTATCTATCTATCTATATTGAGTTTGTTTCCTTCTCCTCCCCACACTCCCCACACCTCAAGCATAAACCTTAATGATGAAATTTCATGCTCAGCCACTTTCTGTATGGCCACTTAAGAAGCATCAGTTCGGCTACACACCGGCTCTTGTGATCACTGTCACCTGTTTCTTAATGCATTGTAGGCAGTTGAAGGTAAAATGGTAACGAATCACGTAGTAGGTCCATTCTACCCTTGGCATTATATTGCATACATAACGTCTTGCACTTTTCCACCCACACCACCCGTACAAAGGTAAAAGAAAGTGATTTATAAGCTTTTGTTTTGGACTCTGTAGCTTTTTCATTCATTCATAATTTCAATCAAATTTATAATGTTGTTCCATTTTTTTTTTAATTCTTTGTTCCCACTACTCATTTTCCAAACAAGTCATTTCCAACATGTTGACCCTTTTAGCAGAAGTATTTTTTTTCTGTGTCTGAAACTTTCCTTACAATATATTCTCAAAACATGAGCTATCTTTCTATCTCTGTGTTATTTGTTTACTCAAAAGGGCTTCTCTTTTCTTCAAACTAGTCCTTGAAAATAATATATGCCATAACCTCTGCCTTCACATGTATAAACAACTATCCCATTCTCACAGATTATGATCTTATATTATAAATTTCAATATTTGCATTTTAAATTCATTTTGCCTACATTAATGTCATCTATCAACCCTTGGAAGTTGCAGTGTGCAGATCTTCTAATTGCATTATGCTGCTAGCCTCATTGTGGTTTAAGAAGAAAGAGCTGGGGATTGTGTTCGTTAAAGTGGTGTGATTGTGAAAGTGTCACTCAGCTTCCTGTAGCTTTATTTTCTCTTGTAAGCTGAAAAAGTCTGACTTTTACAACAACTTCTTTACAGGGCTGTTGGGAGGATCAAATGAAAACCGATGTAAGCTCTTTGAAACAACAACAAAAACAGTCTGTTCAGGGAAAGCCATTCTCCCTTTTGATCACTTCATCCTTAAGAGAAAGCAAGATACCACAAAGAGAAAATTACAGTGACTTTTATTTCCTGCATAGTAGCAAGCTGTGAGTGTATGTTTGAGGCTTCTACTTTTGTTTGTCAGCAGGTCTTGTACCTTCTTAATAAAAATGCCTAGGCAATATTTCCCGATTTTCAAAAAGCAATTAGCGATCTCTTACAACAGGATAGCTATACACTAAGTATATTGCACATGTTCTGTGAATTTTCTGGGCTGTCTCTTGTCAGCTTTCCCGTTCACCTGTTGTTTCTTTGCTGAATTGAATCCCTGGATATAAGAAGAAAGAAGAAACTAATCACATCAATGGACTAAATCAATTTGGAATTAAGTAGCCAGTGCTACATGCTTCTTTTTAAAAATGCGACAGTAGCATAAGGCAAAGGCTCTCAGCTTAATAAGCCCAAGCTTTATTAAATGTTACAAGGAAATAAAATCTTAGAGAGACCCATGATTTCAAGTAACTCATTCACCCCTGGGGTCCTTTCTAGAATGGGCCCTAAGTCCTCCATTGAACTAGCTTCTAAATTCTTCCTGGGAATGTATTACATCCCACAAACCAACTGATTTCCCTCATTTGTTGAGTATGAAGGAGCTTTCTTTATATTAACATCCCCAGTGGTATTCACCTGTACTTCTACTATCCACAGCGAGGTGATAGAATAAATGTTTGTGTTTTTCTTTCAAAGGACAGGCTGACATCTAAATCCCCAGTGTGGTAGTATTTTATTGTAAGTCTGTTAAGAGGTAATTAAGTCATGAGTGTAGAGAGCCCTTAAATGGAACAAATGTTCTTACATGGGGATAAGGAGACTGGAAGGCTTGCAGCATTGTCCCTATCCCTATTCTTAAAGATACACTGATGAGAAATTTGTAAAGCAGGAAGAGGGTCCTTGGTAGGATTCTGATGATATCATGTTCTCGGTCTGCCAGCCTCCAGAATCTTGAGGCATAACTACTAGTTAGGTTCTCTTATTGGGCCAGTAGCAGAGACATTCATCTTTAGTTGTTCATAAAAAGGAACATAGCTGGCTAATATTTTGGAGTAGGAAAGTACATATCTAGGCCTGTGATCTCAGTAATTTTAGGAGCTACTGAGTCCTACATGTGTTGGCAGCAGGACAAACATCCTGATCTGTAGTATTCTTTTTTTTAAGATGTTTTAATTTTCTTTTTATTGTATTATTATTATTATTATTATTATTATTATTATTATTAGTTACATTTTATTAACTCTGTATCCCAGCTGTATCCCACTCCCTTATTCCCTCCCAATCCCACCCTCCCTCCCTCAGCTCCTCCCTGCCCCTTTCCAAGTCCATGAATTGGGGAGGACCTCCTCCCCTTTCGTCTGGCCCTGTTTTATCAGGTATCTTCAGGACTGGCTGCAAAGTCCTCCTCTGTGACCTAGCAGGACTGCTCCTCCCTTGGGGGGGGGGGCGTCAAAGAGCCTTCCATTGAGTTCCTGTCAGAGATAGTCCCTGTTCCCCTTACTATGGGAAACCAATTGGTTATTGAGCTACCACGAGCTTCATCCGATCAAAGGTTCTAGGTTATATCCATACATGGTCCTTGGTTGGAGAAACAGTTTCAGAAAAAAACCCATTGCTCAGATATATTTGGTCCTTGTGGAGCTCCTATCCTTTCCACGTCATACTAACTCCCCTTCTGCCGAAGGTTTGGTTATGAGTCTTAGTATCTGTTTTGAAACACTGCTAGGTAGAGTCTTTCAGATGTCTTCTGCAGTAGACTCCTGTCATATGTCCAATGCACATCCCATTTGTCTTTTTAAGTGAGGATTGATCATCTTACCCTGTGTCCACTTTCTTGGTTATCTTCTTTAGGTGTATAGACTTCATTATGTTTATCATATCTTGTAGGTCTATATAAGCGAGTATATACAATGTTTGTCTTTCTCCTTCTGGGATACCTCACTCAGAATGATCTTTTCTAGATCCCACCATTTGCCTGCAAATTTCATGATTTCTTTATTTTTGATTGCTGAGTAGTATTCCATTGTGTAAAAATACCACAATTTCTGTATCCATTCTTCCGTTGATGGATATCTGGGTTGTTTCCAGGTTCTGGCTATTACAAATAAAGCTGCTACAAACATGGTTGAGCAAATGTCCTTGTGTACTTGAGCAAATTTTGGGTATATACCTAGCAAGATTCCTGAAAGCAGTAGAATACTGAGCCAAACCCTCCACAAGAACGCTCATCCAATGGGAATTGCTAAAACCCAGGGTCGACAATGGGCATTATTATTATTATTATTACTATTATTATTATTAGCAGATATCAACAGCTCTGTGACCAGAAAACTCAGAAATAATTTACAAGGGCTAGAATGTCTGTGTTATTTAAAAATTTTTAAAACAAAATGCTCATTAATTCAGATATCAAAGAATAGATTGCCTCAAGTAATAGAAAGACAAGGATTACATGGTTATTTTAGCTTATGTTCCATATACCAAAGTATTCTTTAATTGTTACCCCAAAAGGTTTTTTTTTAATCATATAAGAGAATTTTTTTACATGAGTAGCTCCATCTCCTGGAACATAAAAATCTATGCTTTTAAAGATATACAAAAAAATAAAAATAAAAATAAAATAAAAAATCTTACTAGATTCAAAAATCCAGGAAAGAAGATAAATTTTCTATCCAATAAATATCTATTTCTAAAATAAGTAGTGGGGAGTTAAATGCCACAGGTTAAAAGTTTGGACAACTTGATAAAAATTGCACAGAATGGCTTATTGCACAAAGACAATTTTAGAAAAAGAAACATTCTTAATATGCTACAGATATCCCCATTCTCTGTACTGTTACTAGCCCCAGTATTTTAGTTGTGAACTTAATGAATATCCTACTGTGATAAGGACTTTTAGTTTCTCTGTCTGGTAAAGTTTGTTATAGTTCAAAATGCAAAGGTTTAAATCCTAGAAGTCAAATACAAAATCTTGCTATGAGCTTCCAGGTGCTTATTTTTGTTAGCATTCTTTCACTTGCAATACTACACAGCAAGACTACCACGGTTTTTAGAATTAAAAGAATGCACCCACAGCCCTGGAGGAGTCAAATTGTTCAAGTCTCGGGTTCCTATTTTATAATGGAATTGAGTGTGGGCTGTGACAGTGGATGGTAGGACAGTGGAGGTCAAAGAACCAGCCATTCAAAAGAGCGGCCATCATTTCTAGATTGTTTTTGCTATGTGCCAATGCAATGGAGTTTAAAGGCAGACATCAAGACAACCCGAACAGATAGTTTTCATTCTGATTTTACAAAAGGTGAACCATAGGTATTGAGATAAACATGTAATGGGAATCAGAGGGATATCTCAGTTCCAGACACAGAGACCTGTAACCCCAGTCCTTCGCCTCCTTCGCTACTGAGTTTTATAAGTTACTTCCTGCATGGTTCTATTAATTATAGTTTTTGCCTCTGTGTCCCATTTTCTAAGATGGGGATAAAACTGTGCCCTGTTCTATCTATAAATTTGACATTTCATATATATATGATATATATATATACCACATAAAATATATATTTCACAAATATATCTATGATTTTTTTATAATTAAAGAGCATATATAACTGTTACAAAGCTGCATTTCTATCATTTCAGTAAGATAAAACAAGGAGGTCCTGTGAGAGCCAGGTCAGCTTAGCTCTGATCAACCCTGACCGTAGAGCAACTGATCAAGTCCCTTTATATTCCGTGGGTGTGCACTGCTAGCTACTCATAGCACAGATATCTATACAAAGAGAGATTGCCATGGTCCCTCTTTCAGTGACCTTCTGATGTCGAAAGTATCACAGGGAAGCTTAAGGAAAAGCTCAGGATGGTTTAAGGCAAATAGAAGAGTTGCCTCTAAAAGCAAATACTATGGCTATATTCAACAGGAGGTGTTTCTTCCATAAAACAATACAGAAATATTTCACTAGCAGTCGGCCAGTAACTGCTGCCATGAGGCCACTCGTTTTTTTTATGTAACTCTGCTTCTCAACTTTGATCACAGGCATGTTCCAAATAACCCTTTGACTCCGTGATCCTTACTGTTCCCTTCATTATAAAAGAACCTTGAACACAGTTAGGGCTCCCTGGGGCTCTGTGGACAGAACAAGCATTATTCCCATCATTTGATCCTCAAGCAAATCAAGTCACTAAACTCCAGAAATACTCTGACTAATGACAAGCAACATTTCAAATGTTATCATTGAGAGACTTGCAACATTTTATGAATAAGGAAGGGTTCTCAGATTGTCTCATGATTTGCTTTTCAACTTGGGGGCTCTTTGTTTCATCATTTTCCACAGTTTTCCTCCTTTGGAAGAGCAAGCAGATATGCTTTGTAGATTCTACTGTACTTGCCTGAGTGCTCGTTGGCAATGCTTAGTAGGTACTGGTTCTTCCTTAGTGCTTAGGGTAGAACTCAGTGAGTGATGACAGTACGATAAAGCATTGATGGTAAAGAATGAAAAGGGCAGAGGGTGAAACCCTAATGGGGTACATAGTAACAGGCTTTAGGGATTTTCACAAACTTGAACTGGCTAATCTTGATGTCATTAGCTTTAATTTTCTGAAAAGATTCAGACATCCTGACTTTTCCACATTTTTGTTCAATATAAATTCAAAGACATTCTTCTTCAACACCATGGAAAACCCTTATGATTTGCTATAAATGTACAGATGATAGAATAGCGATCAAAACCAGGCATACATGGGTTTAGGTCTGTTCTACCCTTATACATGAGATCTCTAAAATTAAAAGCTGCAATTCAGGGAGGTTCAATTTCCTCACAGCCTACTACTTTATAAAATGAAATTGATCATTTTACAAGAAATATCCATATAATATAGCATAAACATCCTAAAATCAATAGCCTTAAAGAAGCTAAACAAGAAGGAGGACCCTACTGAATATGCTTAATCCTCATTCAGAAGGGAAAACAGGATAGAAACAGGACAGGAGCCTTCCACAGATGACCTCTGGAAAATTCATCCAGGGGGGAATCAAAGCAGATACTGAGTCTCATAACCAAACTTTGGGTAGAGTAAAGGGAATCTTTGAAAGACCTGGAGGGGTTCCATAAGGAAACCAACAGAGCCCAAAATCTGGGCTCAAGGGGTCCTGCAGAGACTGATGAACCAACCAAAGACCATGCATGGAGAGGACCTAGACCCCCCTGCTCATCTGTAGCCTATAGAGAGTTCAGTGTGCATGAGGCTTCCATAGTAAAGGGAGCAGGGAAAGTCACTGACATGAACTTGGTAGCATGCTTTTTGATCACCTCCCTCTGGTGAGGTGGCCTTCCTAGGCCTTTGAGAAAAAGGATTCAGACAGTCCTGAGGATACCTGACAGGGTAGGTCAGATAGTAGGGGAGGAGGACCTCCCTTATCAGTGGACTAGGGACAGGCATAGGGGGAAAGAGGAAGAGAGGCTGGGACCATGAGGAGATGAGGGAGGGAGCTACAGCCAGGAAACAAAGTGAATAAATTGTAAATAATAACAATAATAATAATAATGAAAATGTAAAAAATAAAGAAATATTGTCAATAAGTGAAGATAAAACTCACAAAGAACCGTAAGTGTTGTCTGGTACTCAATGAATAACTTTCACTGTCCTTCTAAATGGCATTTTGGAGTTTGTAATATATAAATCTCTGTAATCTTTACTATAATGTTAAGTTTTCAAGGAAGCGTTTTAAATTTATAATTTAAAAAGAGAAATATGAGACCTAGACATGGAAGGTGACTAATGTAGGACATACAGCAGTAAGTAGTGTCAGGATTAGAGGAATGGTCCCTTAAGCCTGTTGAATCAACAGAATCCTAATTCTAAATCAAAAGAGCTCTAAACTTGCAATGCATATATCCCCCTAAAGTCAGTGGCACAATTGCTTCATTAGACATTAAGTTCTAGTTCCACAAGCATGTTTCTTTTTTTCCTGTGTGGAATGGTAGAAAGTGCACAAGATGCAAAAGCAGCAACCAGGGCAATGTTGGATTGCTCTTTGCCCCTAGGAGAATAGCACCTCTTTTTTTATTTGGGTTTTTATTGTGCCTTTATAAGGTCTAACTCATATATATCTAAAATAATTCCTAAACCCTGAACAACCACCTTCATGTCTGTGCAATCACCACAGTCACTCACATGGCAGAGCTTATTCCTCAAAAGACAAAGACACCTCTTTGTGAGTATTCAGTTTCAAAGCAAATGTATAGGCTTTGGTGAACTGTCACTCACAGTGCTGGTTCTAATGGGCAACATCAAAGGACACTATGAATTGCTTTTAATCTTTCTAAAATAATTATCCCAAGAATATTATTGTGTACTCTTGACACTAGCTATACTAATGTGATCTAGAGGGGACTCAGAGATGGCAAGTATGCAACTGGCTATATGGGAGACAGGCCAGTTAGGCTATTCATCATAAAATTTTATGTTGTGTTTCTGTAGCTGCTGAACAGCTGTCATGCTCTATCCTGGTGGCTGTATTCCAAGAATGGGCAAGGAAGCTTCTAAGCACTCTAAAAGCACTATGCAGTAATTGATAATTCAGCATAGCTGGATCCATTGAGATCAAATGCATTACATACATAACACATGCCTGACTTTAGAAGGAAAAAAAGGTACTTACGGAATAGTTGCTATTTTCGTAAAATTGAATTCATTATAGCAAAACACTGGGCTTGATGTTGAAGAGCTGAATAAAATAAATGCTAAATTTTGCCTTTTATTTTAGCAAAGTTAGAAATGCATGATAATAACTTCTAAATAGGACCTATGCTTATACATTTACGTGTGTGTGTGTGTGTGTGTGTGTGTGTGTGTGTGTGTGTGTGTGTGTTGTTACCAATCCAAGCATACCTCATTAGGGCTCGGCAATGGGTGCTGTGATCACCTTTATGCCTCACCTCTAATATTGATGGATTCTTCTCTGGCACCTAATCTTCTTACAAAAAATGATCCCCATCACTCTAAAACTGCTCATGCTTGTAGATTTGTCCCTGAGAGTGACCATGTGTCTGTTTTTTATTTTACTTACCAAAGTACACCTGCAATTCTGTTCTCGCCTTTCTCCAAGGACTCTTCTAATTACGCATTGTTCTTGTGGCATTGACCTTTGCTTTATGAGTCCTCTTCTCTGCTAAAATATCAATTTGCCCTTCTGATTAAATCTAACTCTGCCTGTGATCTGGCACGTTCTAGCCCGAAGCAGAACTGTCTTTAAATATCTGTGTAGGAAACACACCAAAGGTCATTGCTATACTGAAACCTCCCACCCCAGGACTCTGCAACCATACAGGCTTCCTTTGTTCTATAGTTTTTGGCTGTATAATAGAAGGAAATTATTCCAAAGTAACCATGAAAAATAAAGAGCTAAGCACATGATCCATAAAGAACCACAATTTCTTAAACATGTTTGTGAGGGTAGTTTAAAAAAAAATGTGACTGAAGGAGGGATGTGCTTAGTCAGGGGTGAGTTAATAGGAACATGAATTGCATACTAGATAAGAGAATCAGAACATCCAGGTAGAAAAGGTCAGAGAGGCACAATAAGAAAGGTCAGGCCTCTGCAGAGAGAAAATAATGAAGTTCCCACTAAAGGATAGGCAGCTTTCCAAACTACTACGGAGAAGGAGGTAAA
Source organism: Meriones unguiculatus (assembly GCF_030254825.1). NCBI lineage: Eukaryota > Metazoa > Chordata > Mammalia > Rodentia > Muridae > Meriones > Meriones unguiculatus. The sequence goes on along the minus strand of NC_083364.1, from coordinate 43,820,523 downwards.
ATATCTAGAAGAGTATGATACACAGTGAATCACAGTGCAATACAGTCTTCAAGACAAAGCGTTATATACACGTTGGAATCTCTACTTTATAGGAAGACACTTAAATAACTTACTCTCTTATGCTCAGATAAAAAGCGTCATTTGGTATTCCATTTCTCCACTGAAGGACTAATACAGTAATTGCGGTACATTTACACATTGAAAAACTACTCAGCAATTAAACACAAGGAAATCATGGAATTTGCAGCTAAATGGGTGGAACTAGAAAAGATAATCCTGCGAGGGATTCAAGAAGCAGAAAGATACCCATGCTATATACCCACTTATAAGTGGATATTAGATATATAATATAGGATAAACATACTAAAATCTATAGTCCTAAAGAAGCTAAACAAGGACAGCCCTAGGGAAGATGCTTAACCCTCAGTCAGAAAGGCAAATGGGATGGACATTGAAAGAGGGAGAAGACAGGGAACAGGACAAGAGCCTACCTCAGAGTGCCTCTGAAAGACTCTACCTAGTAGGAAATCAAAGCAGATTCTGAGACTCATAGCCAAACTTTTGGGAGAGTGCAGGGAAATCTTACGGAAGAAGAAGGATATAGAAAGACCTGAAGAGGTCAGGAGATCCACAAGAAGACCAACAGAGCCAAAAATTTTGTGCTCACCAGGGCCTGCAGAGACATATAATAGAACCAGGGACCATGCATAGAGAGGACCTAGAACTCCTGCTCATATGTAGACCATAGGCAGCTCAGTCCCTAAGTGGGTTCCCTAGTAAGAAGAGCAGAGACTGTCTCTGACATGGACTCAGTGGTCAGCTTTTTGATCAACTCCCCCTGGGGAGAGGGGCACAGCTTTGCCAGGACACATAGAAAGAAGATGCTGCCAGTCCTGATGAGACCTGATAAGCTAGGGTCAGATAGGAGGGTAAGAAAACCTCCCCTATCAGTGGACTAGGGGAGGGGCATAGTGGACAAGAAGGAGGGAGTGAGACTGGGAGGAGACGAAGGAAGGGACTACAGCTGGGATACAAAGTTAATAAATAAATACAAATAAATAATAATACAACAAATGTAAATAAATAAATACAAAATAAATAATAAAGAAGTAATGTTTTTAAAAGAGACCTAAAAATAAAAAAGGAAGAAAGCAACAGTTGGATTTGCACGACAATTTGTCACTATAGTCAAGCCTTTCACTGGTATCACACTCTAATTTCACCAGAGTTCAAAATCCAAGCAGAAACAAAGGACAGATCAGGGTCCTTCAATTAATGGCATGTATCTGTCCTTTCATACAAGTGGGCCAACAGAAGAAAGGAGGCAGCCTGGAGCCCCAAAGGTGAAAAAGCTGGTAGACCTGGCTGAAGAAAGGCCTGTTGGTTCAGACAGATTAAATGAAGGTAAGGAGGGTGGTGGGGGTGGGGTGGGGGTGGGGGTGGGGGGATACCTCCTTTTAACAAAGAATAATCATATTTGTGCAACCCTCATGTCTTACTCTACTTTACTCAACACCCGGCACGTGTGCACTGAAGCCAGCATTACTTACAGCATTAAAACAAATGAATTTAATGAGGCCCTATGAAGTGAAATCTCTGCATTCTCATACAGTAAGCTCTAGTGAGTGAGAAAATGCTGAAGCGACAGGAATAGCACTCCAGAAGGCTCCTGCGAGCCCGGGTAAGTGGGCATGAAAGTGGCATATCAGCATACGAGCTTCATTCAGTGGGAGCAAATGTAAGGTAATAAGTTTTGGGGGAAATAATCCACAGTACAAGATTATGGGCTCCAAGCTATCATTAACAGCCTGGAAACCTACGAGTGCACTCATCACTAAAGGCAATGGCTGAAAACGGTACCCGAGGCGAGAGACGTGCGAAACGCATCCCTTCATGCAGTTTTGTGTATACAGATCTGAGAGCACCGTCCACCTTTGCGCTGGGAACAAATGGCACAAAACCTGTTACAACTGCACTCAAGTGTACTGTACACCCTCCATCTCCCTTCCATCTCCAACCCTCTCAAAGCTAAAGCGGGATGAGGTCCAGATAAGTTAGCATGGTCAGGATGAAGGGGCTTCCCTCGAAAATGGCAAATTCAACATCTATCTATTTGATGGGATGACAGCTGACTAGAACGGTGATGGAAGAAAACTTAATATATATAAACTTTAATATATATATATTAAATGTTTGCAAGTGAATATGTTTAGAATTAGCAAATTTCACTCTTCTACAAGAATTTTAAATTGAGCATCCTCCCAGGAGCACTGTTCAGCCTTTGGGGTCCAGGCTTTCATCTTATAGTCATACTCCCATATCTCTTCATAAATTCAATGGATGTGTCTGATCAGCTACGGTGATTATGTGCCTGTCATAATTTAGGCTTTGAGACTGATGTTTCACACAGAAAATGACAGGAGATTTTTTTTTGGGGGGGGGACTTATGTTCCTTAAGGAATAAAACAAGATAATGTAATTACGAACAGTGAGCTGATTTCGGTTTTGTCTGTCTTCAAATCATGCGTGTTGGAGTGAAGTAAACCCTGGTTTAATTACAGGTAGGGTCTTATAAGATTTGCTTTATATGACATGGCCTTATACACTTTTCTTTTTATATTCATTTTTTTCAATTGCTCACTGATAGCACTAAGTCAAATAATAAAAAGACTCAATTGTGGTTTTAAGAAGCATTAAAATTTCACACTTAGCATGCTCTAACCCTTTCTATTCCAACTATATTAATATGCTGATTCTCTGCATATCACCTATATGTATAAATTCATATTTCACAAACATTTTCTGTCCTGCTCATCATAATAAATGGCATTTATTTTTAACTACCAGGTGCTTTTTTGCCTGAGATTAAAATACGGTAAGACACTTTGGGTCTTTAGAGTGCTTGATTTACCAACACTGACCTTGCATCCCATGAAATGGTGAATTTAATAGCATATTGCATTTTTAAATCCACTTATCAACATGGACTTGATCATGCTTTATTAACTACAGCAAAACACATATAGAAAATAATTTACTTAAACAGCAATGTCATGAATCCCCTGAACTACTTCTCCAAATCTAAGTGAAAAGAACATATTTCACACACACACACACACACACACACACACACACACACACACACGATAAACTAGAAATACTATGAGAGAAAACTCAAGACCGAACTAGTGTCTTTGGAATGTATAAGATACAACAGCATGACTTTTTCAGAAGAATTCAGTAAGGATATCATAAAGCTGTTGTCCAAATTGAATTTTATTGCTCGGTTCCTTAATAAATCACAAGCAAACCAGTTAAAATGACACAGAAGACATCTTCACACAAACTTGTAATCTTTCCTATACCTCATCTGCCATATTTATATCATCAAATGAGGGCAAGAATGTACTTAAGAACTATCTCCGTGTAATTTGTAACATTGAGTGAAACGTTTCAGGAGAAATTTTTGGTATTTTTAGTGTTTGGATCACTTGATATTATTTATAGAGGATACTTCAGATATGTACTCTTTTTGTCCTTTGTTTTTATATGAAATTTCTTTCCAGTGAGCTATGATCTAAGACATCAAGTTGTTGATTCCCTTCTGGGTTTGAAAACAGAACACCTCTCTATTTGATTCTAGGGTGCCTATCTAATCTATGCCAGCAGGCTCACCTTGCCCCCTAATGTATTCCAGTGAAGCCTGCTTTTAAAATGCATGAACCAACACTCACTTGCTCTGAATTTTTCATGCTTTGATTTCTCTGAAGATTGTTGCTCTACAATGTCAGAAGCCTGAGTGGTTTAGGCTGAATGTCTAAAGTCAAAGACGCCCAGGCTAAGTTTCATCCTGAAACTACAAAATCAAATCCTTCCCATTTTAGTCACATATCTGGTCTGTTTCCTCCTGACAACAGAAACAGCAATTAGGAAAACATGGCTTCATTCTTTTCTGGCCAATTTTTAAGTTTGATCTTAGAATTACTTTCTTTTGTTTTGGTTCTTTTCAGCCCCTCTGTAGCCCAAGTCTGGCTTCTATTTCTGTGTCTTTTCTTATGTCAGCCTCTCCAGTGCTGGAGTTACCAACAAGTGTCTCCATCCTTTGCTTTCATCACTGTAAGAGGAATGACATACATGAATTTTAAAACACATTTGAGTTATATACCTGTATTAAATATTTTGTTGTTTTTATTGGTGGTGGTTTTGATGATAATGATCATGATGAGTGTGCTTCTGTATGTGTTTGTGTGTGTGTGTGTCAGTGAGCTCAGATCCAAACATGCATGTGTGCGCATACGTGTCAAGGAGTATATAAGGAAGTCAGAGGAGCATGGGTTCTTTCTTTCTGTAGTGAGTATCTGGGATTAAATTCAAGTTGTCAGCAAAGTCTTTTATACACTGGGCCAACTCACTGGCCCGGAGTTAGTTTATAATGGTTGAATGACTGCTTCTCTGTATCTTTGGAGAAGTGACAGTATTTCCACCAAGTGAAAGCATTCTAGAGATCTCTTTCCAGAACTGTCTTCGGAGTCACCTAAGAAAAAAACAGTCCTGATGGTATACCTGGGTTGTAGGGGGGCATGACCTACCAACTGCTTCATTTTTATTATTTCTACCTTTGTTGTTGTTGTTTTTTCTCCTACTCAAACTGAGAGAACTTTGAAAACCTTCAAGGAAGGGCTGCCAACCAGAATTAGATGGACCTGCAATTGCATCAATCACAAAGCACATAAGTCAGATATTGCCAAAATGGGGGTAAGTTTTGATGCCATATGTCTTTTAAAATGTGTAATGTTGGAGAGATAAATGGGATCTCAGTTCTTCCAAAATTCTTACTGTATTTGGGTCAATACTACCTAATGAATAAGTTGTGCTTACTTAATATGGCTCATAGAGTAAATTTTGTGAGCATGTGGTGTGCTAGTCTACTTACTCTAAGGTCTACATCTACCTCATATCCAAACATAAAATAAGCATTCATAATCAATAACTAGTGTGTTCCTTTCCTGCATTGTTATTAATCCCTATGGTGTAGCTAGTTGAATAAAAATAAGCAGAAGTGATATTTTTCAGGATCACTGACTGTAGAGGATGAATTCATTGATGCCTTCTTAACAAACAACAGATACAAAAATACAGCCATGGTGAACAATTACAGTGCTTTGAAGTCTTGAAATTTTCACTGAAAAGCTCTCAACAAGACTTGACAAAGGGAGAACTGTGGAAACCAATCTGATGCATTGGATCCATATGTCCAGCAAGTATCTTTATATGTGAGCAAGAGAGTACCTGTAACAGAATATTTTACATGTTCCTTGAATTAACACACAAGAAGACATGAATATGTATGAGCTTAGAATGATCAGCAAGAATCTAGATGGGGTGCAAAGGATGCATGGGAAATTGGAAGAAAGTACTGCTGTGGTTTCATCGTAGGAAAAAATAAACAATTTGAGACAGATCCTTTTGCTTGTCTTCCATTTACTTTTCCTAAACTACTTTAACTTTGACTCATTACAAAATGAATATATGGTTGTTTATAGAGATACAGACATAGTAAGTGTGCAGAGTAGTTTGAGGTCACCTTGAAACACGCTAGTGTCATTTTGGAAGAATAAACCATAATTGAGATAATGCCACCACACCAGACTGTCCCGTGATGAAGTTTATGGTGCATTTCCTTGACTGATGTGATGGAATCCAGCTCACTTTGGGCCATGCCAGCTCTGGGCTGGTGGGCCTGAGTGCTGTAAGAGGGTAGGCCCAACAAGCTACCAGAAGCAAATTAATAAGCAGCACTCCTCCATACCTCTGTGTCAGCTCCTGCCTTCAGGTTCCTGCTCTGTGTGAATTCATTCAGTGCTGTACTGTGGTATTGAACTGAAAACTGAGACAAACCCTTTCCTACCAATATTCTGTTTGTTCACAGCCTTTTGTCACAGCAATAGACACCTTAGTTAAAAGAGAAATTTGTACCGTGTCATGGAGTGTTGCTGTGACAGTTCATGTTGTTTTTTTTTTTTTTTTTTTGGGGGGGGGCATTTGGAGGTATTTGGATCTTGAGTTTTCAAAACCACTGAATGTTCATAGCTTAGTGAGCTATTATGAAAAGTTAGAAGATAATGTTGAGAGCCATGCAGATGGTGGAGGCCTAACTTTTGAAATTTCAGAGGGAAGTCTGAGAGTCCCTTAAAGACTGTGTTAGAACACATGATATTTTGACTTAAGAACTACTAAAGTGAAACCTTTGTTCTACTGGGACCATCCCTGCTGCTTAACTGGAGCTGAGAAATTAGCCATGGTTACTAAGAGACCAGTATCACTGCAGTGGAATCTTCAGGGAGTGTTTCTTCAAGAGAAGCACACACAAGCTAAGATCTAGAGGCAGCCACAACTGTACCTCATGCTTTCAGCCAAACTTGGCAATGTGTAAGAATCTCCCAGATGTTACTAGTTCTGTGGGCATGAAGGAGTCATGGGAGCAAGAGGTTTGGTATAAGAGAGGCCAGGACAGGCCATTGGTGAGAAAACAGCACCATTTATAGTAAAATCCCCAGGATTATAAAGGTCATGGAGAAGAGTTGAGGCTTGACTCTGTGTGACAGGGTTAGAGTTCCTGAAGAAAGTCCATGAAAGGCTAGTTATGCAAGTACAGTCAGTCCGAAAACATTAAAAGCTGTAGAGTGGAGCTAGCCTGAGCTAGTATGTGTTATGATTGTTAGATAAGAGACATGCAACTTACTAAACTCTCTGCAACATAGAAGATCATGAATGATCCTCAGATATTGGACACTGGGTTATTGATACTGTTGGAGACTAGTTTTGATTTGATTTGATTGTGGCTTTGCTCTGGGTGTTCCCTTTTGTAAAAAAGAAAGTATTTAATTACTTTTTTCAGTGCACAGTTAAGAGACTTTCGTATTTTACAGAGATTAAGAAATTTTAAAAGTTTAGATATTGTACAAATGCACTGAATATTTTGGAAATACTAACTATAACAGCTAATACAGGCATACATAAACACTCCACCATAGTGTGGAGCCTGGATACTATACATTTTAAATAACAGCCACCAATTAAATTCTTAATATTCCTTTTTTTCTCAGTTCATATGTCCATATGTTGATTAGATGGTGGGGTTCAGCATGTTTGTGAATTATTTCTTTTTTCTTTGAGATTAAAATATAATTACATTATTTCTTTAAGAGGAAGACAGGATCAGTTGTGAGGTTCAAAACAGCCTCAGACTCCCTCTTCATATAATGCAAGAGTTGCTTATATTGGAAATGCAGACTTTACAGTAATCTCAGCAATGCACTAGGAGTAACCATAGCAATGAATTCTTAGGAATGAATTTTCTCTTATAATGTTTCTTCTTACAGAATCAGGTATTATTGAAATGGAATTCAGTAAATTCAGTAAAAGATAGTAGTTTCAGTTTGATCCATTGTGGGATGCTTATTTTTCTCTCTTGAGCCCTGAAGACCAACAAAATATAGCAAGTTTGAATTTAAAATCTGTGAAAGTACCTGGAGGAGGTTTGCTCCTCTTTCTGTGTATGTGTGAGTTTGTCCAGGGTGTCCTCGTGGGGCTTTTGGGAAAAGGACTGAAGCTCTGTAAAAACTAAAGAAGATAATAAGACAGTATCCTGACCAAATTTTTTTCCATCACCATCAGAAGAAATAACTGCATTTGTATATAAACCAAGTTTCCCGAGGAAGTAATTTTATGTAGAGTATTTACTTTTAAAATCTCCCTTCATCCGAATGCAGAATTGTTCAGAATAATTAGAAGGGGAGAAGATGAGACATTGCTGAAATTTAGTTTTAATCACTGTTTTTAGAAAAGGATGTAGTTAAGTTAATGCAATTGCACAAGAAACACTTGCTCATATTTCTAAAGTATGCAGTAAACACTGAAAAGAGAGAGGGATTGAGGCAGATATTATATGTGCTATAAATATGTAAGCAGTGCCAAGAAGGCTTAAGGTGAGAATGAGCCCCAGGCTCGTGAAATAGCCTAAAATCGATAAGAGAAAATGCTTCAATTTGCAAGTTTATTTAGAAAAGTTCATGGCTTAAGGAAGATAGTGACTTAGCAACAGATGCAACAGCTCCTGTTTTCAGCTCCTGCTCTTCATCTACTTTCTGAAGCAGAAACTAAATCTACCAAGTAGAAGAGGTGGATAAACATTGAACAAACAAATTAATGTCTGGCAGATGAGCTCATAGCAAATTATAACCTGGGTAGTTTAAATGTTTTCCCATTTCTGGGCCTATAAAGATCTTATTGTGAGAATGTAAAGAAAAAGGCTTTAAATAATACAGATTAAAACGTGGAAAAATGACCAAATCTAAGAATTTGGAGAAATGTATGGATCAATGAACTTAATGCTCTAGTATAATAAAATACTAGAATGAACAGAGAGCTAGATTAAGGGAGTTTATGAATAAAATGTTCATGTCTAATTATAGAAATGAGCTGCTATCCTTTTTACTTATAAAATGGTAAATCAAAAGTCTTTAGCTCATGTTTATGGAGCAAACAAAAAATGTATAAGAATCGAATTTGAATGGATGACAGAATTTGAGTTCATAGTGCGTCTAAACTATGAGTGTGAGAGACCCTCATTTAGCCGTCACATTCATAAGCGCAGCATGTAAATACAAATAGAAATTGTTCACAGTGAAGATATATGAAAAGGAAGTACGATAACAACACGTATGACAAAATGGATGTCACCGAGGAAAAAAGACATGCCTAGGTCCCAGAGGAGATTTGCCACTCTACTTGGAGTGGATGATGAAAGCCCAACATTGAGGGCACTTGCTTGGAGTCAAGTGGTGTTGAGAACCACAGACCTGAAGTGAGGGAGCCTGCAGAGTTTGGAAAAGTAAAACCATTCTATTAGTTTAAGAATTTTAATAAACCAACATAATTCTGTGTGTGTGTGTGTGTGTGTGTGTGTGTGTGTGTTTCATAATGAAGTAGAGAAAAATCTTTCACTGATGAATTTTCTGTCTCATCTTCCCACTCACCCAAATAGAGAGTGGGATTGTTTTGTAATAAAAACTCTTCCACAGAAGAGTGTCCTGTTAGACATGTCTTTTTAAAATGTCTCTGTGGTAAAATATCATGAACAGGTTTTATTTTGCTTTTTAGTCATTTATCTCTCATTCTCTAACATCTTCTTTGTTGGTTATCTTATCAACACAACCTTCATTAGTGAAGAAAGTGCTCCTTACTGAAGTAGCCAAGTATGTCTTTGAAACTCTGAAATAAAATGTCTAAGAACTGAAACAAAACATAGTCTACACAGATGGATTTTATTTCTCTATAAGTTAAAATGTGTCTTGGACAAAAAGGAGAAGAGGATTAAAGTTATTTAGATATCATACTATGTGGATAACTTGTGTTATCCAGGGGTGTGAGTACACACAGGTGGAATATGGATTCAGTACCCAAGAATTAAATCACAATGGCTTACAAACAGTAGCTTTCTCAAGAAACTCTCAACGATGTATTTTTATTCAGATAGAATCTCCTTTTTAATTTTTTAAAATTCTCTCTCAATTGCTCTTTTTTTTTTCTTTGAAAGGAGAGTATCCTGAGTTGCTTAGGCAACATAATGTCTATAATGTCAACACATAAGTTCAGGATCTACCTACAATTCAGGTAAGATGGTGAGGAAGTTAGGAATGTTGCAGCAATTCATCAGGTAGTAATCATTTCCTGGAGAGAAAAATCTGTGGTGCTCTAAAATTTAGCTGTTGAGTAAGCTCAGGTGAACTTCTTGGCATAGAAACAAACCAGGCTGTGTAAATACATCAGTGTTTACAAATTTGTGTAAAACAGAAGCAAACCAGAGTCATATTAAGTTCAAGCAAACGGCTATAGGTGAGTGAAATATTTATATACACCTCTAATATTTACGACTATGTTTTATTATTCCTTCAGATGAAATTCATCTTGCAAGCATATAAAAGCTACACAGATAATTAAATAAGGCCAGAGAAGGGATGGGGTATTTTCCTCCTCACTCTTCTATGGTGTACATTAAAATTAAAGTTAATAAAAGACCCCATGCATGATGACCCACTGTATTGCATGGTGCTGTTAACTTTATCAAATTTATGGAAATCTAAAAGACAAATTTGCTAAAAAACAGTTTATAATGATTTGGGCTTACATTGATATCTGTTTCTTCCAAAAAGCAAAACAAACAAACAAAAGCAAAACAAAACAAAAAACTACCAGTATAAGGGATGTAGAAGAAGCTGGTATGATCATTTGTGTTGTCTGACCAGAAGGCTTGTATACTTAGGAGTTGCAGCAGCATGGACCCAACTCATTATTGCAAAGGCCCGAGGGACTGAATGTCTGAGGAATCTAAGCTGTGATTCATTTGCTTGAAGTAGAAAGGTTAATACAACGATGTCTTCTATGTTTTACGGTTACTTCAGCCAGGAGAGTAGTTACCAAGAGCCAGTCTGACAAAATCAGCAGTTATTTAACTGAGGCGGCCCTACTTATCCAGCTTCACTCTGTAGCTGTGCTCATACACTTGATACTTAATTAAGAGAACCATATATAATTATATATCTCCTTTCATCTTTGTACATAAACTTCAGATATATGCTGTACAGATATCTAATTACACTACCAACAGATGTCCTGACAGTTGGTGACAGGTAACAAGGTGATATCAGGGATGAGAAGATATACATGAATTGTGATTACATGGCACTTAAAAATTTAGGGAGGGAGATCAAACCAATGCCCATGAGGATGATGAACACCATGAAAAATGGAACAAGGCCTTGCTGATATAAGTAAGTAATGCAATCATTGCGGGCATAGGCAGTGAATGGCATGCCTGCTTACGCTGCTTTTAAAGTTAGTTGGGTGGACAGGAGAGGATCAGGCCAAGAAGACACCAGATTCCAATACAAGAAAGGACTCAGAAGTCTGAGAATATGGAGAAGGTAGATGAGAGGGGCCATGTGAAACCTTGAAGGTCCGTTTATGGGCTTGAAATATAAGGGCAGTGGAATATAAAATTATCATTGCCTTTGCTATACTTATGAGAACAAGTGCTCACAATTTGAATACTTGTGTGTGCACCTGTGTGTTTTGACCAAAATCATTCCTGCTCTACCAATGTGGACAGTGAAAATCACAGACTAAACCAAAAGATAGAGGTCACATGGCCACATAGTAGAAATGATGATCAATAGACTCAAGTCTGATGTTCATCCACAAAGAAATATTGTTTTCAGCAGATGAAATAGTTTCATTAGCAGGACCCTCTAGTTAGGAGACATCTTCCCAGTATTTGATCTTAGAGAAAATACACAAGACAAAAGGGGAATTTCAGAGGCCTCCAAATAGTTCCACTCCTTTCTGATAAATAACATGAGCACCTGGGGACATCCAGGAAAAGGGCACATTGAGAAGGTAGATTCTGTGACACTGACCATCCCATTGATAAGATGGAGACGTGGGGGGAGTCCAAGATGACTGTGACCAGCGTGCACCTTATCTGAGGGGCACTGGATCTGAAACTCTGATGGGTAAGTGGAGGGGTAGCTGAAGCCAAAACATAGACATTGAAGCTTCCTGGGAGGGAGGAGACAACCTCTGAGCTGGGAGAGCTTGGATCCAGGTCACCCATGGATGTCCCCAGGGACAGAGAGTGGTGAATATTCAACCCCACTGCACTTCCCCTTGACCCAAGCATGGGCCTCGCGGCTCAGCAGAGGTGGCAGTGATTGCGACAGCATGAGCACTGTGCTCCTTTACTAAGATGGCAGTACAGGCCTCTCACGTCTACAGCTGCAACAGGCCGTGGCTAGCCTAAGCGGGAGCCTCCTTGCTTGGTGACTGAGGCTGCCGAGGCTGCTGCGCCAAGTCCGGGTCTCCCTGCCTGGCGGCCTTCATGTGAGTACATGCAGAGCCCCAGATGCAGGGTCCCTCTATGCTTGCAGCCAGACATTTGGTCCTTGCCACGCACATCCCCAATGTAGGCAACACAGGCATACTCGGGACAGAGTCCTCAACATTGAAGCCCCTGTTCTGTGGGTCTACCAGTGGATTCCTGGAGCCCAGACAGATCTGAATACCAGGAGGACAGTACAACAAGGTATCCAGCTCACCTGAACAAGCACATTGCACCTGCGAACAATGACAGCATCTCCTCCTGTGCTTAAGCTCCACCTTTCCAGGCATCTACACGCTCTAGCACCCTGTCCTTCAAGGCACACGTCCACTTTCACACACATGTCAGTGCTTATGTGCATGCACCTGCTTTCTTCCCCCCCTTAGGTACAGCTGAAACACCAACATTCACTCTCAATCCAGTGGATCTCTCTCTTCTTCCTGAAGAATGCTCCAGACACCAGAGACAGATGGAATCAGTCTGAAGTACTGACTTCAGGAACAAACAGCGAAGGTTACAGATAAACAGATGGCTAGAGATCGGCATAGAAACACATCCAACAAAAATCAGGACAACATGGCTTCACTAGCAACCCCCAAAATCAACAGATATTCTAATTCATTGGAAACACTGGAAAATTATCTCAAATCTATGCTTATACAGTTATTAGAGGCACATAATGAGGAAACAAACAAAACTCTCAAAGAAATACAAGCAAATACAGCCAAGCAAATAGAGGCACATGTAGAGGTGTATAGAGAGGAAATGAACAAAAACATAGAGGTCATCCTGAAGAGACTGTAATCCACATTCAAACAGATAAAGGAAATGGTGTTTGACATCACAACATAATTAGGATCAATAAAGAAAACACAAACAGAGAAAACCATGGAGCTGGAGAACTTAGAGAAAAGATCAGGAACCAAAAAGTTAAGCATCATCAACAGAGTACAATAGATGGAAGATTGAATCTCAGGAGCTGAAGATTCAATTGCAGAAATTGATACATCTCTCAAAGAAAAAGTAAAATAAGAAAAGTCCCAACCACAGAACAGCCAAGAAATCAAGAACTCTATGAAAAGAGGAAATCTGGAAATAATGGGAATAGATGAAAAAGAAGATCCCAGCCCCCAAGGTCCAGAAAATATTTTCAAGAAAATATTCCAAACTTAAGAAAGAGATGTCATAAATATCCAAGAGGTCTACAGAACACCAAATTGACTAGACCAGAAAAGAAACTCCTCATGTCACATAATAGTCAAGACACTAAATCTACAGAACACTGAAAAAATATTAAAAGCTGCAAGGGGAAAAAGCCAAGTAACATATAAAGGTAGACCTATCAGAATCACATCAGACTTCTCAACAGCAACTATGAAAACCAGAAGGACCTGGGCAAATGTCATGCAGACTCTAAGAGACCACAGATACCAACCCAGACTAGTATACCCAGCAAAGCTTTTAGTCAACATAGATGGAGAAAACAAAATATCCCATGATAAAACTAAACTAAAACAATATTTACACGGCAACTCACCCTACAGAAGATACTAGAAGGAAAACTCCGATCCAACAAAATCAGCTACAGCCAAGAAAACAGAGGATATAGATAACTTTGCACACACACACACACAAAAAAAATTAAAAGAAAACAAGCATAGAAACACAGTAACACCACCAACTCCACAATAAAAAGAACAAAATTCATTGGTCACTATTATCAATCAACATCAACAGACTCAACTCTCCAAAAAAAAAAAAAGACAAAGATTAAGAGAACAGTTGCAGAAACAGGATCCAACATTCTGCTGCATCCAAGAAACACAGCTCTGCAACAAAGATAAACACTACCTCAGAGTAAAGGGCTGGAAAAATATTTTTCAAAATATTTTCCCCAGGCATGGGGATATCTTCACATCTGGACACAAGGCTATGAACAGAAGAAGCAGCTGATAATATGGGATGAAGGGATACCCCGCTCCTCCCAGAGTAACAGGTAGGTAGATATGCACAAGTATTCTGAACTCCTGACCACTGGTTAAATATCTCTCAAATGAGCAATAAGAAATTAGTGAAGCTCCATTTATTTCATTATTCCATATCAGAATCACAGCCCCCTCTCATTAGTGAGCATTTTACTGCACATTGCCTCAGTTTCCTCCTGAATAAAGTGGAACTCAGGTAGATTTTAATAAATATTTGTGACTTTGGAGACAATGAATTTGAAGAGAATGACATATATGACTTATGGCCATATTTTTAAAGGTGACCTCACTCTCTGTTAATTCTATTGTTCTGCTATAACTTTCCCAACTATATTTGGCTTGGGATGGTGAACAGGACATTATTACCAAGGAGTGCCATCCAAAGCCAAAACACCAAGTAGAAATTTAGTGTTACAGAAAATTCCACAGATGAGTTCAATGCCTCCTTCAAATAAAGCAGAATAAAGAGAAACTACAGAGGAGAAAGCGAGATGTTACAAAGAGCCTTTACTTTCACTTCCTTCTGCTACCTCCATTACGTTTTATTAACATAAACTTAATATGAATGTCAGTAATATGCAAGTAGTTGGAGTCTGGTGGCCCAGGTTCAACTTGTAGCAATGCATTTCCTGACGAGGTGAAGCACCTATTCCCCAGTAACAGCAAGTTAATTAACCTCTATGTGCTCCAATTTTCTAATCAATAAAAAGGAAATAATAGATTTACTTCACCGGGTTGTCCTCAAGACTTAAGGCATTAAAGCATGCAATGGACTTAGAGCAGTTTCCAGCCTCTAACAAAGTTTCAATAAAGGTTAGCCACCGCTGCTAGCTTCACTCTCATTCCTTCCTTCCAGATTCCTTTTCCTTACTGTGTTTTCTTTTCCCATAGTTACTTCTAATTGTCTGGAAAAAAAGAGTAGAGTAGTAATGGAAAATACAGAACATGGTTGACCCTTAAGATTGGATTTTCTTTATTTTGTTTTTGTAGAAATTAGCAGCAAATAGTAGGAAAAAAAATCCACCAGTACATGTACTGTGACCACACGCCTACCCCAGTGGAGTCAAAATGAACATTAATGGGGCTGGGAGAGAAAAATAGCATGACATTATCTTCAAATATCACTTAGGGAATTGAGGAATAATACATTTTAATACTAATATTTTACATGAACAAATTTTTTTCCTCTTTTAAGAAGAGCTTAATGTGCTTAATTTGGCTTTCATTCATATTAATCATTTCTTATCTCTATTAAAGCACTTATCACATTGCTTTGGAATTTGTCTATTTATACGTCTATTTCTCCTACCAGACCATGAAATCTGTGAAGACATAGGTTCATTATTATTCATCTTTCTGGAGCCAAGTCTAATAGAATGCCCTCAGAAAAATCGCAGGTGCTCAATTAATGCTTGCTGAATAAACAAACAAATGAATGAAATCTTCTATCATGGTGTCAGCTTAGTTGATTTCCATTAGTGGGCCTCCAACTTAAACATGCTTTAAAGAAGCCTATAAGAAAAAGAAAAGCCAGGCATTTTAACTTAAGCAATATGCTTCTCCAGATTCTGCAAACAAAAATATCTGCTTTTTAGAGTCATGTTATAAATCCTTTCAAGCCTGGAGTGGTTTTGCTTGCCTTTAATTCCATCACTCTGGAGCCAGATGCAAGCAGATCTCTGTTCTGTGAGTTTGAGGCAAGTTTGGTTCATAAAAAGAGTTCTAGTACAGTCAGGGCTGTACTAGAATGTAGAAGCCTGTCTCAGAAACAAAACAAAAAGACATACTGCTTCAAAATTAAACTGTTTCCAGTGTCCAAATTTTAGTTTCTGTGAGGTTTTTTTCTTTTTTTGTAAAATGCTGGCCAAACCATGCATAGGTAAGTTCCTCTCTTTCATCTTTAGAAAAATGCACATGGGAGAGCAAAACTTTGCCCTTACTCATTTTCCCTTTACAGGCATGCCTTGTGTGAAGGTCTCATGCCCTCTCCCTAGCAACATGAATCTTATCCCTGGGAAGATTCTGAAAAAGAATTCCAGTATCATTAGAGATAGACAAACATGCTCAGTTTATTACTGTTGTTGTATTTATGTGAGATATGTAATATATATATATATATATATATATATATATATACTATTCCTTTTATCAAATGCTAATTCTCAAAATGGGCTATGCTTCAAATTCTCCACTATCTCCTCCTCCTGAGTGCTGGGAATATGGGGTCATGGCAAACTTTCTTTTAGTCTGAGATCAAAATTTCTGTTTGCAGTATGATTTCTTTCTACCTCAACACTCAGAGGATTTCTCTGCCTCTTTCCTTGGTCTGTCATCTCTAGCTCTACCACACTATCCATCCTTTCTGGACTTTCTTCTTCTGGAGAATGTCCTGGCCCCTCTATGTTAATAAGATACCAGAGATATCCTTCAACAAGATATCAGAAAAAAAGTTAGAGGACACAAAGTTTATTTTGGCCTCTAGTTTAATAAATTCAGTTTAGGGTCACTTGACTCTGTTATTCTGCATGTTGGGTGGGTCAGAACATAATGTCAGGTGTTATTTTGTGAATCAAAGAAACTCACCTTGTGTGGGAAGCATGCAACAGAACCAAAATATCTGGGCCCAGGGTTTTTTTCTGAGACTGACACTCCAACCAAGGACCATTCATGGAGATAACCTAGAACCCTTGCTCATATGTAGCCCATGGCAGCTCAGTATCCAGGTGGGTTTCCCTAGTAAGGGGAACAGGGGCTATCTCAGACATGAACTCAATGGCTGGCTCTTTGACCCCTCCCCCAAGGGGGGAGCATTCTTGCCAAGCCAGAGAGGAGGACAATGCAGCCAGTCCTGATGAGACCTGATAAACTAGGGTCAAATTGAAGGGGAGGAGGGCCTCCCCTATCAGTGAACTTGGAGAGGGGGCATGGGAGGAGAAGAGGAAGAGAGGATGGGATTGGGAGGGAATGGGGGAGGGGGCTATAGCTGGTATACAAAGTGAATAAATTGTAATTAAAATAAAAAACAAAAATTTAATTAAAAAATAGGTAAGCAGGGGACCAGACATAAGTCCTTTTGGGTCATTGCATTATGTAGTCTATTCCCCTTTGTCTGGTTAGAAAAGTTCCTAAGTTTTTGTATTATCTTGAATTAATCTACTTTGAAGCATTGATATTCCATATTTAACTTTTCATGGTTATTTCTGTAATGAGTTCATGCTATATCTTAATAACATCTTACCAACAGCTGAGTTTTCAAAACCAACTATCGTATCATATTAGTTCAATATAAAATCAATTTAAAGTGAGTTATATAGCACATAACCAAGGAAACAGCTGTTTTGTGAAGCATAAGCATGTGTGTATAACAAATACATATATATGTAAGTAGGTATATATGTATATTTCTATTAAGTATTATATTTCTTTAGATACTGATCAAAAAATACTTGAAAACCATTGACAAAGAAGGTATTTAGTTTCTTTTTAATGACCAACTATAATGCTGACATTGCATTTTTCTTGAAAATTGCTCAATTATTTTTACCTTCAACTTTTAAATTTTTTAAATATGGAAGAATGCTGACAGGCTTAAGATTCATACTTCAGCTGTGGGTTACAAAGAAAGTATGTGTAGTTCAATTTCTAATACTGTTCCACTAAACAGTGCTCTAAACTAGTCTTTGAAGACATAATTTATATGCAGATTATTTAGAACATTAGGGAAGAGAAGGGCTCCAATTCATATATATTTTTAGTTTAGAGTGACAAAGTTCTCTTTCATTTGTTGCTAAAACAAAACGTCATGAAGCAGAAAATGGGAAAAAAATCTCGGAAAGTAAATGGAAATGAAGCAGACACATGCTATCAATGCAACTCATTTCTTTCCACTAATCAAATGCTGATATGATTCCTATTCTAAGTTACGAAGGTGAGCCACTGTCTTTTTTTTCTTTTTTCTTTTTTCCCTAGGTACAATAGAATACAAACCTTAAAAATCATTTTTAACTTTCTCAATTGGTAAATATTAAATATATAAATAAATGAATAGAGTTATATGTGCTTGGATATTGACAATAAACTATTTTCATGAAAAGAAGTTCATTAGGAGTGATTTTTCTTATAAGTGGATATTAGCCATATAGTATACGATAAATATACTAAAATCTGTAGCCCTAACGAAGCTAAACAAAGAGGAGGACCCAAGGGAAGATGCTTAATCCTCATTCAGAAGGGCAAACAGAAGTAGGAGGAAGTAGGACAAAGGAAGTAGGAGAAGACAAGGAACAGGAAAGGAGCCTTCCACAGAGGAGTCTGAAAGACTCTACCCACCAGGGTATCGAAGGAGATAATGAGACACGTAGCCAAACTTTGGGCAGAATGCCAGAATCTTTATGGAAGAAGAGGGAGATAGAAAGACCTGGAGGGGACAGAAACTCCACCAGGCGAGCAACAGAGGCAAAAATGGTGGGCCCAGGGGCCCTGCAGAGAGTGATACTCCAACCAAGCATGGAGAGGACCTAGACCTCTTAGGAGTTCTCAGGAAGCTCAGTTCATAGGCTGCTCAGTTTACAAGTTGTTTCCCTAGTAAGGGATACAGGGGCTGTCTCTGACATGAACTCGGTGGTCAGCTCTTTGATCACCTCCTCCTGGGGGGTGTAGCCTTGTCTGGCCACAGAGGAAGATAATGCTGCCAGTCTTGATGAGACCCGATAAGCTAGGGTCAGATAGAAGGAGAGGAGGTCCTCCCCTATCAGGGGACTAGGGAAAAGGAGCAGGGGGAGATGAGAGGCTATGGGTGGGACTTGGAGGAGACAAGGGAGAGGGTTTTGGTGGAGATACAAAGTGAATAAATTGTAATAAATAAATACATAAATAAAATTAAATTTAAAACTGATTTTCTTCCCATATTCCAAAGTTTTACATGTCTGTTTATAGGGTCCAATCAATGTCAAATTGTGTAGCAACTGTGCTGTCTGAGGTTTTTCTGTACAAAGATGTCATGAAATTTGCCTTAACCTTAATTTTCAAATCAGTTACAAGGGTTTATATTTGACATTATCTAGAGTCATCTTGGAGACAAACATCCAAGTAGTTTGTGAGGTAATTTCTAGACTGAGTTCATTAAGGTGGAAAGGCCTTAACTGTGAGTGGCACTGTCCTATTAGCTGTAATTATGGAACAAACAGAAGAAAGTGAGTTGGGTACCAGCATTCATCATACTCTGCTTTCTAACAGCAGATGCAATGTTATGAGCTACCTCGTGCTCCTGGGTTATGACTCTCCTCCTTCCATTTGTAAGAGGAAACAAACTCTTCATCCCCAATTTACTCATTTTGTCAGTTATGTTGTAATAGCAACAAGAAAAGTAAGGAACACAGAATCCTAGGCTCAGATTGGGGAAACTGCTCCTCACTCATTACTGCTGTAATTTGTTCCTTTACTCATCCCATGAGAGACAAGATTGTCCTTCCTTCCTTCCTCCCTTCCTTCCTTCCTTCCTTCCTTCCTTCCTTCCTTCCTTCCTTCCTTCCTTCCTTCCTTCCTTCCTCTCTCTCTCTCTCTCTCTCTCTCTCTTTCTTTCTTTCTTTCTTTCTTTCTTTCTTTCTTTCTTTTCTTCTCTTTCTTTCCCTTAAGAGTTTCCTGCCTTTATGTAGGTTCTCTTGCATCTCTATAAATGACTTCAGTTTAAAACACTGACTATTTGCTCTGGATATTGTCTATTATGCTTTTCCAAAATAAAAACAGAAAATAAGGCAATGAAAAGAAAAAGAAAAAGAAGCCTCACAGTTAGAGCGTGGCTCCCGTCATTAGTCTCAATGGGACAATTTCTTCTATTGAGGCTGTTGTCCTTTGGCCACAGAACAAGGGCCTTTATTCTATTTAGCAGGCTACTTTGCAAGTTATTATTTCTAGCTCATCTGGTTCTCATCTTTAAGTCAGTGAGACGAAAGTGTTCCACTTAAAGAAAAAAAAGGCCATAATGTGGTACCGTCACCATGGAAACCAGAAACAAGAGTTTTTTAAGATTAAAAAAAAAAGTGAGGGAGAAGAGTTATTATTTATTTTGCATGAAATAAAATGCATACAAGTTTAATAGTTGAAATACCCTTGAACATTAAAAGAATGATAATAGCATATCCTACTCCAGCTTCCTACTTACTGTTTTCCATTGTTGTGAGCAAAATTAGAATCATTTGTAGAATTCCACATTCATTCAAGAGGTTTATGAAATGGTACAAATTATTTCAAGTCATTTATTATTAAAAGTCCTTTAGGATGCACTTGGAAAGTAAACAGATATATGCCCCACACCACCTCCCCCTGTGGGGGGAGCAGCCTTACCAGGCCACAGTAGAGGACAATGCAGCCACTTTTGATGTGAACTGATAGACTAAGATCAGAAAGGAGAGGAGAACCTCCCCTATCAGTGGACTTGGGGAGTGCATGCATGCAGAAAGGGGAGGGAGGGTGGGATCGGCAGGGGAGAAGGGAGGGGCTTATGGGGGGATACAAAATGAATAAAGTGTAATTAATAAAAAAATAAAAAAATAGAAAACAAAAATTAATGAGAACATGGAACTCAGCCCAGCTCTTATAACTCCGATTCTCAATCTTAGTTATATCAAATACTGGTCAACATATAGATCTCAACTGCCCATCTTGTTTGGGACTGGAGAAAGGCCTTGAATTTACAGGAGGGTTGACTGAGACACTTCAGATAGTGGAGACACTGGACTCAATCTTCTCACTGACTAGGTTTTAACCGTGCTAAGATACAGATTTTGGGCAAATGCAATAGACATAGGAAGCAGGAGAAGACAGGGAACAGGACAAGTGCCTACCACAGATAGTCTCTGAAAGACTGCTGTATTGAAGCAGGCCTGAGACTCATTGCCAAATTTTGGGCAGAGCGCATGGAATTTTATGAAAGAAGGGGAAGACAGAAACGCTTGGAGGGGACAGGAGCTCCCAAAGGAGACCAACAGAGCAAAAACAAAACAAAACAAAACAAAACTGGGCCCTGGTTGCCATGCAGAGACTGATACCCCAACCAAGTACCATGCATGGAAAGAATCTAAAATCTCTGCTCAGATGTAGCCCATAGACTCAGTCTCCAAGTGGTTTTCCTTGTAAGAGGAGCAGGGGCTGTCCCCTGGCATGAACTCAATGGCAGGCTCTCTGATCATCCCTTAAGGGACACAGCCTTACCAGGCCACAAAGGAGGAAAATGCGGCCAGTCCTGATGATACCTGATAAGCTAAAGTCAGATGAAAGGGAGGAGGATCTCCCCTATCAGTGGACTAGGGGAGGAGCATAGGGAGAGAAAAGGGAGTGGAGATTGGAAGGAAATGAGGAAGGGGGCCACAGCAGGGATACAAAGTGAATAAATTGTAATAAATGATTAATAAAAAATTCAAAAAGATTCAGATTTCTAGATCTCATAAAATTGCATTTTAACATTTAAGTTTAACATAATAAATAATTTAATAACCACTGTATATGCAATAGACATCAAAATTTAATAGTCTGAACAGTTCAACTGTGCTCTTCCTTCCTTACTTTTCTTCTTTCCTTCTCTCTTTCATCCTTCCTTCCTTCCTTCCTTCCTTCCTTCCTTTCTTTCTTTCTTTCTTTCTTTCTTTCTTATTTTTTTTTAACTTTGAGATAGGGTCTCACTCCACACTGGCCTAGGACTCACTAAATAGTCCAAGCTTACCTTGAATTTATGATGGTGATGCTCCTGTCACCATCAGAAGTTAGTGACAGAATTACTAGCATGAGACACTATGCCCAGCTGAGAGCATATGGGTTGAAATTCTGCTGCTGTATATCATTAGTTAGTCCTTTATTACAAATTTTTAGGGGAAAAAAAAATCTCAATCTTGGTATTTCTTTACATGTCATTGTTTTTGTTGTCCTGAAAATAATAAAAGTGAAACTCAAAATACCAGTGAGAAAATTAACTTTCGCTTTCACTTTGACTTGGAGTTGAGAGTCTCCCTCTGAGTGAGGCAAGGCCCCTGCTGTCATGAATGAAGGGTGAGAAGAGGAAGGCTCATTTACTCTTACTTGTTCGTTGATAGTCTCTAGATACTGCCTTCTGACCCCACGAACATGTCTAAATGAGAATGAGGCTAACTTTCCAGGGATCATCTCTCTACCTGATGGTGTGGAGAACAGAATCTTCTTAGCTTGAAATAAGGGCTCAGAAGGAAACCAGCTGATAACTGGAAAGTCCCTGTGTTTTATTTTGTCAGAGTGAAGACACCTCACTATTTCCAAATAAAGTTTTCAGCTGAAACACACCTCACCTGGAGGAATGACACACTTTCCTCTAACAGCCTTAACTACATAATTCAGCCTGGACTGTAGAGCCTTCAGCAACACTCTAAGTACTGGCCAGGGAGAATGGAGCTGGGAGCAGCAATAAACGCTGGTAAATTCTTGTCTGATCAAAACTGGACCAGGGACTTGACTGCCGTGAATGATCCTGGCTCTCGCCAGTGAGACCAGCCATCCAAAAAACGGCATCGAAAGTGCTGACGCGTACTGCCTCTAGGCAGAGCGGCATGAGCGAAACCAAGAAAGAGCTTCTCTTCTCCACTCTTCTATGCTTTTCTCTGCAATTGAAGAACAGTGTTTTTCAGAGCAAACAGCGTGTTGGGACCGCCAGGAGTTTATGGTTTGTGCTTTCTTATTTTCTCTTACTTTCTCCCTCCAGCTTCTTTCTCTTCTTCCCTTTATTTTGTTTTTCATATCTCTCTTCTTTTCTACTTCCCGCCTTTTCTTTCTTATTCCCTCCTGTGTTTCCCCTTCTGTCCTTTACTCCCTCTTTCCGTTTCTTTCATTCTTCCTATTTGTTCTACAAGTCTGTCTGAAATGAATTTTGAAACAGACAATTTTGGGCAATGCCTGTGCCACAAACTTAAGCAACACTCAGAGCTTCTGTTGTGGCTGTGATGGTCCTCTGGAAATTTGACATACTCTGGTCCTCTGGGAATTTGACATACTCTGACTACAAGAATTTTTGATTGGATATATATATATATATATATATATATATATATATATATATATAAATTCAAAACCTTGCGGACCATTTTCTAAGAACATATTGTAAAATGGTTAAGGAACTAGCCTACGAGCTTAGAGTCTTGTAGTAAGCAGTGTCATTGACATATAGGAACTCCACTTTGATTACAGCCAAGGAAGTACACCTTGCAGTGGTTCTCAACCTTTCTAATTCCTCAACTCTTTAATACAGGTCCTTCTGTTGTGGTGACTGCCAGCTATGCAATTATTTTGTTGCTATTTCATAACTGTAATTTTGATAGTGTCATGAATCACAATATAAATATCTGATAGTCAGGGTATCTGATATGTGACCCCTGTAGGGGCATTACCCGCAGGTTGAGAAACCCTGTAAAAGACAATGTCATTCTAAAGTCTACATTTTTAATTGTAAAATAGGTTACATACAAAGTTTCCGACTTTTCAGCAAGGCTCTCATAAGGATGATGAATAAGAGGTATATGAGAAAACACTCAAGACTTATTTCCCTTGCCAGAAATTTGTGGTTTTATTGTTTATGGTTATTATATGCTTTAATAAAAAATATCCAGTTTTAAGCCATTTACATTTTAACAATGTAGCAAATGTAGCTCCCTCAACACCAAGGAACATTCTGACATCAATAGATCAGTGAAAGGTCCATGGAAAAGCATCAGTATGCTCAGGAGTCTTCTGAAAATAATTTAACTGTTTTCTTAAAAATGTATTTCCTATACTGGGTGGTCCAGTCAATTTTGTCAGTTTTATGAGACTTGCAATTAAATAGAAGAACAACTGAGAACATAGGATGTGAAGATTCCAGTTGGAGAACAAAGTTCTCCGTAACATTTGCTGACCCAACACTACTGTCCCCATTTTCCTGGAGTAAGAAAATCAAATGGCAGCATAAGCCCAAGCTATGATGGCTCCTCCCATCTTTCCCTCTTTCAGCAGACTCTCTGTGTAGCTCTTGCTGGTCCTAGACTGCTGTGAAAAATAGGCATATCCAGAACACACAGAAATCTCTCTGCCTCTGCCTACCACCTGCTGGGATTAAAGCTGTGCATAACCACACCCATGCAATTTCTTCTTTTATAGGCATTCATCCAATGTGAAAAATCACAAAACCAGGATATATCTATGTAAGTGCTTGAATGTGAATGTTCATATAAACTTTATTTATAGGAAACTAACTAGAAACAATAAAAAAAATCTGTGTTAATAGACAAAGTGGTGAATAGTATGCCCTATTGCCCCAGAACTGAAATATCCCAGCAACACAATGAATTGCCCTTAATACCAGTAAGAATATGGATGAATCTCAGTATAAGAGAATGAAACAAAACAAAACAAAACAAAAACACATGACCAATAGGAACAAAAACAATACAAACTACATACTGTAGGATCTCAGTAAATGAAATTCTACAAAGTTCATGTTAATCTACACTGATGGAAAACATCCCGGGAAATTTCTAGAAATTAGAAGGCAGAAAAAGAAAATTACGAACTGAGAAGAAAACCTTTTCAGGTGATGGTGCTATTTATTAACTTAATTTTTCCTATGATTTACAAGTACAAAAAAAATTAAATTAATACTATTCTCCCTTTAAAAATGTGCAGTTTGTTTCAGGCTAATATTATTTCAATAACACTGCTTAAGAAAAACAGTCTAAAAGAAATAAGTACCCTTGGCCACGCCTGGGGAGCTCCTTGGGTTAAAAGAATGGTGGACGCCTGGATATTATAAAGACCCTTTTCCCCAGGAGAGACTGCCCACACAATTTCAGTGATGGATACACACTTGTGCCTTTCAGAAAATCGCTGAGCCATGGGAACCTCTTTCTTCTCCACTATGCTAGAGGACACAGTGTCTATAGAACAGGACTGTTGATTCTGTTTCTAAATGGTAGCACTATGAATTACCACAGTGTGTGTGTGTACAAAGGCACCTCTCTAAGCAATTAGTTTTTTTGATGCTCTCAGTTCTAACCTTCGTCCTATGAAATTTGATTGTTGCTCAAATGTTACAGCACTGCTTTGTCGAAGAGCAGTTTTTCCAGTAGCATCCGAATATAAAAGGGTTCCCGGTGCTCAAAGGATCGACTTAGAAATATACATTCTTGTTAAATGGCATGGGTACTGAGCAGCATCGGATTTTAGCAATTCCATTGAAATGTTCTCCCCAAGCCCTTCAACTATTTGCAAGATACTGTTGGTATGAGAGCACTAACAAGATGTTTTATATTGGTGAATGAACAACATCTCATATTATTTGCAGTGTGCTTTTAAGTGAAATGAATATTCCTAATAAGGCAATTTTATGATCATACGCAAGGATACATTTTATTATCCTTCATGTTGGCTGGTGCTGGATAAGCCAAAGAATACTCCAAGGGAAAAAAAAAATTGCCTGTGGTATATATGCAAGATTAGAGTCTCACAACAGTGTGATGCAGCCATGATCATTCAGGCCTTTACAGCCATTGAAGCAGGACATTCTCCCCAAGCATGGTTGGATACCATAAAAAGCTAAAATGATATGCTCAGGATGCGAGGCTAAGCACTGCACTCAGGGTCAGCCGCTTTGGACCCAGAGAAGAGCATGTCTGATTGCATGCGGGTTGATGCCCCAGGTCCCGCCTCTGAGAAAAAGGTATCGGATGGGTCTGATGCTCTTTGGGTGGATGACACCTAAATGAACATCTGTACAAAGTCCCAATTTATTTCTAATATCAGAGATCAGACCTCTACTCTTGCCTGATGCGTCTAAAACAAAAACGGGGAACTGTAGAGAGCTGCGGAATGCTATGCCTTAAAGATGGAGCTGGTTTCCGCCTTCCACCTTCCCGATGGTGAGTGCTCTCTGTCACGAACAACTCCACATTTGGCTAAGGCTGAGGATCTGGCTTGCTTCCATGTATGTGGACCTATCTGCATTGCCCCCGTGGCACGCCTGGGTTGGCTACCCAGAGGCTATTTAAGCTGTGGGCTGGCTTTCCCTGGGGTCCGAGGATTGTTCAATGTTCCTGAATAAACTGCATTGAAAAAAAAAAAAAAGAATACTCCAAGAGAAGTGGTTTCATTCACCAAAACTCTTAAAGGAAACAATTAAGGAACAAAGAGCAAAGTTCAGGAAACAAACAGAAATAAAAAAGAAGAAAGAATTAAGGACTGAGGTGGGGCATACAGTAACAGTAGTAGCAATAGCTTTGTAATTACTAACTTGGGAATTAGTTATCTCTGTGAAGGGCATTTATTAATCGCCTGTTGAATACAAGGATATAATGAAAGTTTCAACATTTCCTTTTAGTTCAGGTACATTGCTTGTGGCATAAAATAAGACAAGGGGAAAAAATTACACCATACTTAAAGTTTCTTTAGATATGGCACTGTACAGAACTGCAAGTTGTTTTCTTATAGCATGTAGTACAATAAAGGTATTCTTTCCAACTTGTTCATGGACAATGTGGCACTTTTGCTGTTTGGCAACATGCAGGCAAGTCATTTACACAAGTGCCTCTTTACCTATTTACAGACACACATGTCTGTTAGAAATACTCAGCAACTATCACGTACCGAATTCTGCTCATTGGCTGTCATTGAGTTAATTCAGGACAAGCATCATAATTAGGGCTCTTATTGCTAGGATGAAATACCAAGAACAAAGCAACTCGGGAGGAAAGAGATATTTTGGGTTACATATCACAACTCCTTCATGGAAGCTAAGGCAGGAATTCAAACAGGACAGGGACCTAGAGGCAAGAGCTGATACAGAGTTTATAGGCATAAGGTTACTGTGTAATTCAAATGCTGATTTCTGTATGTGCCCCCTCCAATAATCTGGTTGCAATCTTTGTTCTGAGAATCTCATGTCTTGATGTTGTATAAGCAGTGTTCCCCAATGGTCTCCTGATATGGCAATAAAGGAACTTTCAGCCAATTATTGAGCAGGAGAGAGAAGAGAGCTTGGCTCACTGCTAGCCAGGGGAGAAAGAGTTAGAAAAGGAAGTAGAGGATTCAGCCATGGGAGAGGAACCAGAGACATCATGAAAAGGAGCTGGAGCAGGAAAGCTACAAAGTGCAAGTATTTCTGGGATGTACGCTGGGAGAAAGGCATATTAACCACGAGGGTTAAGAACAGAGTTAATACTGCTCAGTATTATGCTGTGAAGCTTGTTAAAACAATATAATTGAGTCTCAATTAATTATGTGATAGTGGGTTAAGAGAGAAACTGAGAAACAAACACTTTTATAAAATTAACCAAAATAAGGGTCAATGGAAGAGTGGTGCTTCCTGGCTTGCTTAGCCTGTTTTCTCCTAGAATCTAAAACCACCAGCCCAGGGATGGCTCCACCCACAGTTTCCTGGTTCTTCCATATCATTTACTGAATAAGAATATGCCCTTATCTCAACCTGGTATGATGAAGCAATTTTCTCAATTTAGGCTTCCTCCTTTCATGACTCTTTCTCATGCCAAGTTGGCATAAAACTATCCAGCACACCAACCAGCGTAACAAGTGTTTGAAATGCCTTGACAAAATGGAACATGATTCAGAAGGAGTAAAATAAACAGAAGAAAAACTATTAAACAACAGCTCAGCAGATACTCTAATTAGATCGTTTCAGGTTTGAAATAATACCATCACTTGGCAATTAGGGACCGCTGGATGACAATTCAATGCCTGAAGCTTAGAATTAAATTTTGTGTTTTGTCCATGGTATTTGGATGTCCATGCACTTCACAGAATGTAAAATATTTATACAGTTCCATTTAGTTTTATTTTTATAACCTGTTAGAAAGTAAAACCTCTTTGTTTTTAATGAAATAGCTAAGTGCTGTTGATCTTGTTACACACAAAAGTTTTATTTTCAATAAAAGTATAAAAACATTTTTTTTTCCTGAGGATAATGACTGACGTGGCACTATAAAAAGTACTGGAAACATAATCATAGACTGTCCTTAAGTGACATCACAGAAACACTAATGACAATGGTTTTATAACAGTAAGTAGATATACAGAAGGTGATAAAAGAATGCTTGTGAGCCCACTCACAATTGTTTTTCCTTCTGAGTCATCGAGATAGCCCCTTTGTATGTGTGTGGACCTTTTTTGAAATCAGATTTTCACCTTCTCTCTCATTCTCCCCTCTAACTAGTTTTAATATTTGATTCAGGCCTTCCATTCTTTGATTCTTCTTTTACTCCACCTGTTTATTTTGTATTTGCTGGCTGGATGGCAGGTGCCTGCACACACATGTGCCACGGTACCCACATAGGTCAGAGGGCAACATGCAGAACTGAACTTAGGTCTGGTTTTCTCTTTCCACCAAGGGGTTCTCTGAAATTGAACTCAGGTCCTTGGGGTTGGCAGCAGGTACTGCTATCCATTGCACCATCTCATTGCCCCTCTATGGTTCTCTCTTTAAGATCTAAGTCTCATCCAAAATCCACCAAAGCTCCAGATAGTAAAGATGTTCTGGTCTTCTGTGCTTCCCTCTTGCACATGATCAGTGTTAATGTACGCATTTCTAAATAGTAATTTCCTTCATGAGATCGTTAACTTCTCATTCCCAGATATAGTCGTCCAGTAATAGGAAGACATGTAAGGTTTGGATAATGAATGAATAAATAGATGACCAAAGTGATTTCATTTAGTTTTAATCTAAGGTAGAGGACTCTAATGGGCATAGACTAGGAATTTAGATACCCTCAGCTATTATCTTTAACATAACAACAGACAATCTTTACTGGCTGGTGTTGGTTGGTAAAAGTTATACTATTGTCCAATTTTGTTTTTTCACTGAAAAATATTATATAATCTTGGGAACACAGAAAGCTAATATGGCATTGTTCTTTGTTTCCTTATTAACTCATGAAAATGGAGGCAGAGAGACGTTGAAAAACCTTAGAGCCCTTGACACAAGTAAGTCTAGGAAGACAGCCCTTTTTTATCAACTAATGTGACACACAAGATACCTGCATGACCACTACAGAAAAACTCAGCTCCTACATTGGAGGCAACAAGTTATATCCTACCATGAACTTAACTGCCTAGCTGAGAATCTTTTTCTTCTGATTGGCCTAAAGGCTGGAGTAAAACTAACTGCATTGGCTTTTGTTCTGCACAGAAAACAAAACGAATTAAAACCAAAAGAACAAAATCTCAAAAGTGTGGAGATATCCCCCTCAAAACTGAAATGAGCTAGCTCTGCAGTCACTTAAATGCAGAAATGTTTAAGCGGACACTCAGCTAGCTCTTGTGGAAGATCTCAGAAATGGAGAGTAAATTAGAGACTATGTAGGGAGCTGACTCTACAGAGAGGTGTAGTGATGTCATCAAAAGTACACTGAATAAAATGTTAAGCTGCTCAGCAGTCTTGGCTCCTTGGTTGTGTCCTTTAGTTTTTCATTGCTTCAATACATTTCATTATACATGAGAGTAATGATATATTCCATGCATGATGTAAATATCAGACAAGGTATTGGAAAGTGGAAAACGGTGGTATGAAATATAATCATTAAACTGACATGAAAGATACATAAAGTTCTGAGAGAACCATCAAATTAAGTTAGATAATTTTATATGTATTCTAACACGGATGGAACTCACCTAATTTTGAGATTCATTCATATTATAATAAAAAATACCTCATTTGAATGTTAAGAACTCAGAGGTTTATATCACATAAACTATAACCTCTATTTGAATGATATTCTTTGTGCCTCATTCACTGTGCCCAAAGCACAATACATCTGTATTCCTGACCACTGAAAATTCCTAAATTGATGAGGTCAGGGACATCTTAGGTATTTTAAGATCATTAGTAAGAATTTTTTCCTATATATCCTCACCCCGCTCAGTAATCATCAGCTAATCCTGAATAGAAACATCAGTCTCGGTAACAGTATTCTTATCGATGGAATTTATGTTTCCTGAAGCACATGGGGTAAATGGTAAAGAATGGAGAAGAATAACCATGAAAAAGAGAATAATGGGCAAGAGGAGAAGGTGAGAAAGCTCCAAGGGGAAAGACAGAAGAGCAAAATCAATAAAACAACAAACAAACAAACAAAACCAAATATGATCAAATGAATCTTAGAGGAAATTCACGCAGGTGAAGAGAACAATTCTTTCGTAGTGTTGCTGTGTATAGTCAAGGGGGTTCCCCAAATACCCAATTTCCCGAGATGGATTAACAAATTAATATAAGCAGAGCATGAATTTGCTGACTGTGTTGGCATGGAGTCACCTTGGACCTCATCAGCATTGCTAAACATCCCCCGTAACCTTTCCATTATCACTGAGGGTCTGCTCAGCACCAGGCCCAACTGCTCCAATAATTTCAATTACTTTCCCTGACAAATTTTATGTTTCATGTATTTTAGTGGCCTGATAATTATGATTTCTCTCATTTCTCGCTATCAAGCTTAATGGGTTCCAGCATGAGTGTGCAGTTTCAGAAATGAAGTTCCACTTGAATTCACAAGTTATTATCTACTTTCATTAATGGAATTGGAAGAGAGAGAATGGAGAAGAGATAAAGAATGTGGAAGAAGGAAGAGATGAATGAGCAGAAGGAAGAAAAAGGAAACAAAATGTTAAGACTGAGAAAAACTGGAATAAAGAGCCAGACTAAGTTTAAATTTAAGGGAGAATAAAAAGACATCGATAGGCTTTTGCAACATGTATATAAATGTATGTATGTATAAAGTATGTGCGTAGGTGACTTTTAGATGTATGAGTGGTGGAAATGTATGGTGAGTTGGAATTCTTTCATGCTCTGTAGTTAGGGCACCCTGGGTGTGGAGAACCTGCTTCCTCTACTTCCCATGCTTGCTACCTGGCCTCATTAAGATTCATCTTTTTCCTCCGTCAGAATAAACATTGACTGTGCTGGACTGACTCCTTGTTTATTTCTCAGTTCCTCCTTCCATGCATACATTTTATGCAGGTGAACAGATGAGAAGATTGATACATAATTTTGGAGTGACAGTTACTTCCGAGAAATTCTGCCGGTCAATGGAGATGAGACCTCTGGGTAGATACATACATGGCAGGAACTACATAGCTTAGATTGCCGAGTCCTGGCTTGACTATCCTCCTGTATAAGGATATAACTTCATTCCACAGGCTGTATAAGAAATGAGAGCATTGCATGCGGGTTGATGCCCCAGGTCCCGCCTCTGAGAAAAAGGTATCGGACGGGTCTGATGCTCTTTGGGTGGATGACACCTAAATGAACATCTGTACAAAGTCCCAATTTATTTCTAATATCAGAGACCAGACCTCTACTCTTGCCTGATGCGTCTAAAACAAAAAGGGGGAACTGTAGAGAGCTGCGGAATGCTATGCCTTAAAGATGGAGCTGGTTTCCGATGGTGAGTGCTCTCTGTCATGAACAATTCCACATTTGGCTAAGGCTGAGGATCTGGCTTGCTTCCATGTATGTGGACCTATCTGCATTGCCCCCGTGGCATGCCTGGGTTGGCTACCCAGAGGCTATTTAAGTTGCGGGCTGGCTTTCCCTGGGGTCCGAGGATTGTTCAATGTTCCTGAATAAACTGCATTGAAAAAAAAAAAAAAAAAAAAAGAAATGAGAGCATACAGTTTTGAAAGCATCGAAGTCAATGGAAGTCCTAATAAAGAGATCATATGCATTAATTCTACATGATTTTTACCATTGCATTGATTTTATACGTACAAAAGTCAAAACACTGTGATGTAGTAAAACACTTGTGGGACCAGATTCATCTAAACCTTATGACCCCAGTATGAACTACATCCTTGTCATTTGTTAGATACACTGCAACTGGTCCAGGATTTAGAGCCAAGTAACAAGAAATATGACCAATAGAGTTGTGTATATCATTGTTTACAAGGAACTATTTTTGTTCCAACTGAAAGAAATATCTGGAATTAGTAAGACATTCCTGAAAAAGGAATAGTTCTTGTCTTCAAGAAGCTAACAACAACGATATAGAAGACGTATACAAATACATTTAAAAGGAGACAGTAAGTGCAATGAGTGACATATGCCACCTGGCTGATTTGGATAATATAAATAATTTGAAATAACACATGCCCTGAAATCATTATTTTGACAATTAGAATTATATCTTTAAATGATTTTATGTCTTGCTGTCATGTTCAACATATAACGAATATTTTTAAACAAAAATGTTCTATTTATTTTGAATCTCTTTTAATAAGAGCCCAAGTCATAAGCCAAAGGAACAAATCCCATTTTGCCTTTTCACGCACCAATAAGCTACTTGAAAAAAAAAATAGAGGGAGGATTGCGGAGCCCTTTTCTATGCCTAAGAAATATATCATATAGATGGCATAGTATACTAAGCCATGAACTGTAGGAACTTGAGATGATAAAATGGTAAAGATGTACAAAGAAGGAGAAACGCTCAAATAAACATTGTAATTAAAAATTTAAATGCAGGAAAGGATAGCCATAGTGAAAAAGATCATAAAATTTATTCTTTGCAGACATAACTAAACATGCTTTATTTTAAATGGCTTTACCACATATTTTACAACAGAAAGGACATTTTATTTTCCAAAATGACCTTAAGGAAGACCATGGAGAGATAGCTCAATTTATTTAAAATAAAGCCAAATGTTCTAGTTAAAACTGATTGCGGGGAAAAAAACACATACACACACACACACACAAACTGAATAATGTATTCCTTGCTTAGGAAGCAAAAGTTAAGGATCTGTCAAATTTCAGAGTTGTTTTTGTAAGAATATATTGTGAAAAACAATTTTCTGGGAGAAATTTGCTGAGTTTATCAATTAATTGGCACAATAACTGTTAAAAGCAGCCTTGTGCTTCAACACTGCATCCCCATGAGGAGGGAGGTGCATCTGAGTGATGCTCAAACAGTGAAACCATGACTCCAGTTTATTTTAAACAAACAAGGGCTTTTAGGACTGTGGTAGGAGACAGAATAAAAACCACATGTCACTTCATACTGAGGCAAATCATTGTTTAGAAGACCAGTGCTTTCAAATGTTGTAGTAGTTCAATTATATTTCGCTCTTAGGTTACGGAATCTCCACTTTCTTTTTTTAAAATTAATTTACTTTTTAATAATTATAGTTTATTCATTTTGTATTCCAGCTGTAGCTCCCTCCATCATCCCCTCCTAACCCCATCCTTTCTCTGTCTTCTACTCCCTCTTTTCCTCTGTTTCCCCTCCCCAGTCCAATGATAGGGGAAGTACTCCTTTCTTTCAACCCTACCCTATCAGGTCTCATCTGGACTGGCTGCATTGTCTACCTTTGTAGCCTGGCAAGGCTGCTCCCCCCTCAGGGGAAGGTGATCAAAGAGTCAGCCACTAAGTTCATGTCAGAGACAGTTTTTGTTCCCATTACTAGAGAAACTATTTGGAGACTGAGCTGCCATGGGCTACATCTGTGCAGGGTTTCTAGGTTATCTCTATGCATGGTACTTGGAGTATGAGTCTCTGGAAAGGCCCCTGTGTTCAAATTTTCTGGTTCTGTTGATCTCCTTATGGAGTTCCTGTCCTCTCCAGGTCTTACTATTTCCCACTTCTTTCATAAGATTCCATGCACTCTGCCCAACAGTTGGCCATAAGTCTCAGCATCTGCTTTGATAGTCTGTAGGGCAGAGGCTTTCAGAGGCCTTCC
This sequence comes from Meriones unguiculatus, assembly GCF_030254825.1. Classification (NCBI taxonomy): domain Eukaryota; kingdom Metazoa; phylum Chordata; class Mammalia; order Rodentia; family Muridae; genus Meriones; species Meriones unguiculatus. The sequence goes on along the minus strand of NC_083364.1, from coordinate 43,786,878 downwards.
ATGGCAGGTTCTTCAATATCTACCCATACCACTCCTAGGCATATATCAAAAAGAGGCTCAAGTACACAATAAGGACATTTGCTCAACTATGTTTGTAGCAGCTTTATTTGTAATAGCCAGAAGCTGGAAACAACCCACATGCCCCTCAACTGAAGAATGGATACAGAAATTGTGGTACATCTACACAACGGAATATTACTCACCAATAAAAAAACAAGGAAATCATGAAATTTGCAGGTAAATGGTGGGAACTGGAAAAGATCATCCTGAAGTAAGGTATCACAGAAGCAGAAAGACTTACAGAGTATAAAGTCACTCATAAGTGGATATTAGACATATAATATAGGATAAACATACTAAAATCTGTATACCTAAGGAAGCTATTCAAGAAGGAGGACTCTGGCTAAGATGCTCAATCCCCATTCAGAAAGGCAAAGAGGATGGACATCAGAAGAGGGAGGAAACAAGGAACCGGACAGGAGCCTACCACAGAGGGCCTCTGAAAGGCTCTACCCTGAAAGATATCGAGGCAGATGCTAAGACTCATAGCCAAACTTTGGGCAGAGTGCAGGGAATCTCATGAAAGAAGTGGGAGATAGTAAGACCTGGAGAGGATAGGAGTTCCATAAAGACAGCAACAGATCCAAAAAGTTTGAGCACAGGGGTCTTTTCTGAGATTGATCGTTCAGCCAAAGACCACTCATGGAGATGGCCTGAAACCCCTGCATGGAGGTAGCCTATGGCAGTTCAGTGTCCAAGTGGGTTCCATAGTAATGGGGACAGGGACTGTCTATGACAGAAACTGTTTGGCCTGCTGTTTGACCACCTCCCCCTGAGGTGGGATAAACCTTACCAGGCCACAGAGGAAGACAATACAGCCACTCCTTATGAGTCCTGATAGACTAGGATCAGAGGAAAGGGAAGGACCTCCCTTCTAGGTGGACTGGGGAAGGGGTACAGGTGGGGAAGAGGGAAAGACAGTGGGATTAGGAGGGGAGGAGGAAGGGAGCTACAAGGGGGATAACTGTAATTAATAAAAATAAAAATATTTTTTAAAAAGTAACAACAAAGAAGAATAAAACATTCCAATCTTTTCAGAGTTAAAAAGACAGCCCCTCCCCCTTATTCATGAGGGTTACTTTCCATTTCTTCAGCTACAGTCATATTGATCTTGATGACTGTCACCTCATTTTCATGTTTCAGTGTAGTGGATGTGAAAATGTGAAGATGAGTTTAAAGACAGGAAGCCCATGTGCCCTCTTTTTCTACATCACTGTGAATGTTCTGCCATTCAAGCATCTTCTTTTCCTCATCAATTGAGAAAAATAAGATATTTTATAGCGACTTGTTCAACAATTAAAATTCCTTAATTTGAGACAAAATGTAATCCTTCAAGGACACAAGACACATGTGACAAAGAGAAGCCAAAATCAACTGAATCTCATATATGAGAGATATTTTGCTACAATATTCTACCCATTTTGTCTGAGTTTCTATATATATTTTTTTAAATTGTGAAACTAATTGCCTACCATGCGTACTTTTAAACACAACATGGACTGAAAGTGTTATTTTAACCTTTAAAGATATATCTTTAAAATATTTCTATGTCTCAATGGCATGTTCAGCATTTAATAAATATTTTAATGAGCATCTACTAAAAGTAAGACTCACAATAATAGGCTTAGGAAAATGGGGATGATAGAATTGAGGTGCAAAAAGTGCAGACAGTGTTTTATTAAAGGTTGAAGGGATTTACATTTCCCTGGGATCTGCTTCTTCCCTTTGGGCTCAGTCTCCATAATCCCAGTACAATAATTAGCACCATTCAGTAATAATTATTATGTAAAATAATATGGGTTCATTCATTAAAGACTCATTATATGCCAAGCATTTTACATAACTTAAGTCTAATTCTCACCAACACATATTTATTATTGAGAAAACAAACTGGGAATCCTCAGACCATTTGGCTAGAGTTATAGGTGCAAGTCAATGTGAAGAAAGAAAGGTGTAAAAGAAGAAAAAAAAAGTATGTATAATCTTCCCATTGCCCATGTGCCTGTGCTGCTGTCTTCATGCGAACTCAGTGAGGACCAACAAGGGCAAGGTGGGAGAGGGCAGATGGTTTGAAAAGGAAGGGGCATCAAAGCTCTGGCTGCAACGCACAGCCTGTAAGTTGTTAATGATGGCAGGCACCAGACCCCTGGCAGCTGTTGTACCACACCGTTGTTATTCTAGGTACATTCACCCGCTGTTATGGCCCTGATGTTAAAGATAAAAAGCACAGGGTTGGATCTGACACGTAGACTAGATTGGAGAACAGGTAAAAATAAGCTGAAGAAATTCTTGCAAACAGGGTTGGCTAAGAATGAGAGGGTATGCCCAACCCGGAAATTTTAGACAGTGTGACAGATTTTTCTCTGACTTCTACAATGTCAGTGTATTTCCTGGCATATATTTTATGTAAACAATAATCATCTCCAAACTGTTTACATGAAATGCTGAAAAACTATGCTCTTGAGATGGAACAAATCTATTCACATGGTGGAATAAGAGGAACAATGTAAAGTCAACTTTTCTATGATATTGGACAACAGCACTAATGAATTAGGAAGTTTTAATAAATGCTTTTTTCATGAAAAGTGAATAAAGAAGAAAATCAAGTTATTTCATTTAAAAGTTATTCCTGCAAGGGAAGAGAAACCAAACCAGCTGATAAAACTCTGATTTCAAAATGGAGTCATAATGCATTTCACTTCCTTTTTTTCAAAAAGAAAATGTGTACAATATATTTTGATCAATATTATTTCCCTTCTCTCAATTCCTCCAAGATTTCCCTCGAAGTTTCATGTTCTTTTACTCTCTTAAAAATAAAAACAAGTCAAAAATCTATGTATGTGTGTCTGTGTGTGCCTCATTTAAAATTTTAGAAGCATTTTCCAGATAATACACACATATATACATACACACACACACACACACACACACACACACACACACACTGCAAGAAAACAAGCAAAAACTCATGTTGTCCATTTGCATCGGCCAGCCATTCCTGACACTCAAGCTTGCCCTTGAATGTTGTTGATATATCTGTCTTACTCCACTGAAGAAAAATAATTTTCCAACTCATATTAGGTATCAAATACAAAGAGCTTTTTGCTTGGCAGTGGGAATTTGTTGCCACTTGCTCTTCTCTGGGCTGATATTTTGTCTGGCTTGAACTTGTGCATGTCTTGTGTATGTTGTGAGAGTCTCTGTGAGTTCACTAAGAACCTCTGCCCTAGTTTGTGTTTGCGGTTTCCTTGTAGTCTCCCATACCTTCTGGCACTTAAAATCTTTCTGCCTTCTCTTCCACATAGATCCCTAGATTATGAGATGTAGGATGTGAGAAAGCGATCCCATTTAGGGCCCAGTGTTCCAAAAGCTCTCTGCACACTGGATATTTGTGAGCCCCTGTGCTATTTACCATCTATAGCAAGATGAATCTTCTCTTATGAGAGTTGAACAGTGCACTGACCACAGATTAGGAGAGATTATGGACCCATGTGTCACATTCTCACTTTTATTTGGATAAAATTTTACTCTTAATTACTTAGTTCATAGGATTATAAAAGACTTAAATGGTAGGCTACATTCATTCTTTTATTTTATTTTTGTTGGTATGTTTTTATTATTCGAATGTTTTTCTTTTTATTAGTAGGTCTATTTATTATTAACAGATATCTTTATACAAATTCCATGTATGTATAAAATTCATTCTCTTCATGTTTTTGCTTCCACCTGTTTCTCTTTTATCCCTTTTCAATCTTTCATGTCCTCCTTCTGCCATCATTTAACTTTTCCCCCCGTAAGTTGCTCTTCCTTTGGTATATTCCTTTTGTCCTCACGACTTTTCTACTTTGAACCAAAAAATCCACCTTGCTGTACAGGAGGGACAATATGTGTTTTCCATTACCTATCCTATGTTCATGGTTGAGACTCCTAAAAGGCATCAGAGGGGCATATGTAAGGGTATTTAGTGTAAGTTTTAAAAGGCACAGAAACCTTCATAAGAAAACGCAGAATCAGATATACTTCAGGTGGAATCATAGTGAAATGTCAACGAACCAGAGGAACTGAGCAAAGTCTGTCTGTTTAGAATCTTCTGTGACATTTCCGTTTTAGAGATCAGATTGTCATTTCTTCCACAATCAGGGAGGCATCTTGCACATGAGACTTTCATGACTTGTACAAAGGAAACTAAGAAATTCTTAAAGTTTGATTGCTTAGGAGAGAAATGTGGGATGTGGGGAGGGGCAGTTCTTTTTGTATATTCAGTTTCTCAAAGTTTCCCATCTTACAACACTTAACATTCAAAGTTCAATCTTGGGAAAGCATGTCATTAACCATATTAATATGGTGAATGGCACCAGATGACCTCTTTGGACTATCACTATTTCACATTTCGTAGCTGTTTTTATGATTAGGTATAGATGTGTGATAGTGTTGGCCAATGGCGTGTGGAAGCCTGTACCTGACATTTATGATTCTTTTTGATATGCCCTGCCAGAGTGCATGGGGAGCTATCGTGAAGACTGAGGACTCACGTGGTAGAAAGTGGCATAACAGCCTCATAGTGTATGCTGATTGTGGACTTGACCCAACAATAGTAAGCTTATGTTGTACTACCCAGGGCTACCAAAATTAATACAAGTGACGTGTGTGTTATGCTCTTATATTCTCAATGTAAGACACTACAAATACGTCCCACAAGTAGAGTCATTCAGTTCATGTATGAAAACATTGATCTCAGGTGCTTTGGGTTGATGCTAAATGATTAGCCCTGGTGATAATAATAACATATACACACACATACATTCTCAACTAATTCTTCACAATGCATGTGCATATTTCTAAGCAAGCATAGAAATTGTCCCCAACAAATTCTGAGATCTACTTCTACTGACTCGATATGAGTTAAAGAGTAAATTCATCAGCATTTGATTTTTTTTCACAAATTCAGAAGTTGTGACCAATTGATCTAGATGCTTCATCCAATTTTCAGACCTAAACATTCGGTAAGTCTGAGGTGAGGGGGTGAAAAAAAAATGACACAAACATGACTCAGGTTCAGGTTTCAGAAAGTGTCCCATCTGTTTTACACACTTCAGGATCAGACTGAGCAGTACAAACCCTGAATCCTGGACTCTTCGCTTAGAGGCTGGGCATTATCTAGAAAAGTAAGAGGCTATAGAAATAGTAAAAATTCCAGGATACGAAGGGATTCTGTTTGAAATATCAAAAAGAAAAAAGAAATCTGCATGGGCTCTTGCTTCCATTGACCTTGTACTTCTAAAGCAGACAGATATTATTATTATACATGATCTATGTACACGTATATATGATTCCCATCTTCCCAAAGCTTTGAGTCTCTTTTGTCCTTTGAAGCTTCAGCCTTTCAAAATAAGAGCTGTATTGTTTTTCACTCCTGGATCTTTCTCCCCAGCTTCAGGCCTCCTGCCCAGACACACTCTTCTCTGCTCTGGCTCTGGCTCCTCTGAGCTGTCTCATTCCTGCTGCTGCACACTGTGATTTAAGGTACTCTGTGTTTTCCTTCCCTTACCACCAAGCCTTTGATTCACATACAGAGGGATACATTATTGATCACATTTTGGCTGCTGCTCTTAGCTTGCTGGTTCTGCACTACTAACTAATAAGCTCATAAGAGAAGAGTGAAGGGTCTGCCTACATTTAAAATGCTAGTGGATGACGATCCTGCTGCCTCCACTCTGCAAGCTTTAAGAAAAGCTTCTGGCTTGCCTGCTATAAGCCCATATTTTGTAACATCTGCCACCTTACTCTGCAGAGTCCAGGTATTCTGAACTCCAGGCTGAGAAGACCTGCTGGGGTGAAGACAATGATATTCTCCTGTACGGAGGGCTATTCTCCATAGTACGGAACGGGCAGGTGTGTGTGTGTGTGTGTGTGTGTGTGTGTGTGTGTGTGTGTTTTGCCAATATTTCATAGAAAAACAGAAGAAGCCATGTTAATATTAAACCCAGGGCTTGTTCATACTACACAATTGCCCAACCGCTGAGTTACATCCCTAGCCCAAGCAGGTATTATAAACTAGATTAATGTTTTAAATTTTTATCTTATTTTAGCTAATACATAAATTATGCATGTTTATAATAAGCATAATATGTTAGTACATGTGTTTGTAATGCTCTCACCATATACAGATGCACAAAATCAACTTGTTAAGCTTTTTTTTTTTTTTTGAGACACAATAGATTCTTCTTAGCTATAGCTACCTTATTTGCACAATAGGAAACTACCAATTTCTCCTTCCATGGAAACTCTGTAAAGCCATACCAATCTCTCCCTATTAAACCAACTTCTAAGCTATGATACATATATGTTATTTTTACTCTGCATGAGAATATTTAGGCTGAAAAAAAATCTCATGTGCCAGATGCTAGAAAACATCACTATCTTTCCGTACTGAAACCAGCCAAGTTGGCATCCCAGCTAATAATCACAGCAGAGGTAAGATGGAAGTTTCAGTTCATTGGCTGTGAATAGTGAGAGAGGTTTCTCTGCTCTAGAATCTCCCCATTGCCCAGCCCATACCCTCTTACTCCTTTCAAAATCACTGGGAAGTTCAGTAACTCATTAAATTAGATTAATTCATCTAATCTCATACCTTTCCCTTCTTACACTCAAATGTCTTATTCAAAATAGCTTTTAAAATGACCGGTGCTTACTTCTCTCAGTCTAGTCACAGCACCAATAAAGGTTCCTTCACATTTATGTGTGTCTCTGTATACAAATGTATGTATGTAAACTTGATAATACTAACTTGGAGCAGCAAGTTCTAGAAAAATCTTGATGGATTACATCTTTTGCATAAATTACTGCGAATTCATAGAGATAAAAATTATGCAGCCCTTTTTTTTCAAAATAGCATAGGTAGACAGCTGATGACTTTAAAAGATCTTTATTTTATATTGTGAGCTGGAAACATTTATATTGGCTGAACTCATGTCAGCATCTCTAACTGTCATCTACTTACCCTTCCCCACTTACCTAGATTCATATTCTTGATTTCTAAGATTACTTATATCTGACATTTTGTTTTGAGTATATAGATAAAGCCGAATAATGGAAACATCCTCTTGGAACAGTAACCATGGGAAATGGAGCATTACACTTTATAGTTCATCTTTTATATTTGTTTGAAATGTTAGTGCAATGCAAATATTTTAATTTTAGAGGAAGGAAGTTAGTAGGGCTTGTATATTATAGAGAATAACTTTTTTTTCTATTAATTTCAATGCTTCAAAAACTGGCTTGGTGTGATAAAGCACGAATATGTTCTAAGCACTAGGGAGGCAAAGACAGAGGATTCTAAGTTGGAGGTCAACCTGTACCCCAAAGAAATTTCCCCTGTAGCTGAGACAATGTAGCAAGATCCTGTCACAAAAAAGATATACAACAAACAGAATCCTCTATGAGTCTATGTTCTAATATTGTGACTTAGCAGTTACATATAATTATGGTTCCAATCATTTTTCCAAAAATGAATCTTGAAAGATGAAGGCAGAATTTTGGCTCTATCAGACCATAACAGTTCATAGAGACAAGGGGGATTACAATAAAACATTTTGAAGAGAGAAGTTAAGGTGAGTTTTTTTTTTTTTTTTTTTTCTCTGTGTTGCATGGAGGAAACTAGAGTGGACCTTAGGGAAATTGGAGTCTAGTCTGGCCTGCTTTTTCTTGGCCTCCTGTGAATTCCACTTAACCACTTATAACTCAGTTTCCTCATTTATAAAATAAAGAAAATGTATTGGATGATATCTAAGAGCTCTCAAGCACAGAAATCTATACAATTCTATGAAACACCAATTTTTTCTCCCACATGTAATTGACAAGATGTGGTAATGAGCTGAGGCCCAGGATCTTATTCTTCCTCAGTGAACACTCGCTCTGTCCTATGGATTTAAATTATTGGCAAGGCTTGTTTTTCCCCTTTGCACTGGATTTTAAGTGAGAACAAATTTTCTATATTCAACCTCAGGGAGCCTTCTATCTGCTGGGGAAAACTAAGCCGGTCCAGAAATGTCCACCGGACAGAACACAGCATCAGTCAGAGCCAGCAAAGGCATGCACAACAAAGCTTTGATCAAAAACGATAGTAAGTTTTAAACAAAGAAACAAACAATAACAACAAACTAAAGCCAAAAGCAACAGCTCATTTGGTGGTTTGAGATTTTGTTTTTTGTTGTATTTTCTTTTCTATATGATTCAGCCTAACTTTTCTTCCTTAGCATGGATATAAAAAGAGATTGTAGGAACAGGCCAGTAGAGCACTGTTAAACAGTGTGCCCCTGGGAGCCCTGTGCAGTCTGAAACATCTTTAAGGAACATCTGCCATGCATCAGGTCATGCTAAGCACTAAATACTCAATGATTAGGCCGTACTTTGAAGAATATGGGATTCGATGTCCTATTTGTTATGGTAGTGTGTCTCATGCAAAGAGGATGAATCAGATATACGGAAGAACTAAGGAGATGCTGGTCAGCTCCAGAAAACAAACAATCAATAAAATAGTTTTCAACTGGCCCTTGAATACAAGTAACACTTATCAGAAATGCAGTCTTATCCTTTATGGTCCCTCCCCTCCTCAAAGCTGTAAGGAGCATGGCAAGTTTGTCCTGAAGTACTGGATAAGTGAAACAAATTTAGGAACACAAGTAAAGTGTTCCTTTGCCCATAGGCTTGTATCTGTGACAAATAAAATATTCTCTTCTCCTTAGCCTCACAGCAATCTTCAAAGTGTAACCATGTGGAGAACAAGCAAGCTATATGTAAAGCATGGGATAAGAAGTTCTGGCAAGAGCAGAGTTGGTTTTGGGCAAAAAGAAAAGCAAGTCAAGAGAGCTTTGGGAAAAAGGTACAGAAAGACAACTCAGGGCGGGGCCAGAGGCGGGGGCTGGGGCGGGGTCAGGGGCAGATGCTGGAGATATACTGTGTCTCCTAGATATTGTGGGTGCAAATGATCTTGTTTATTCTACCTCTTCAGAGACTGGGGTATGCTGGGCAGCCCATAGGCTGCTATCACAAATGCAGTCTTGTCCTCCATGGGTCCTCCTCTCCTGCAAGCTATAAGGAGTACAGCAAGTTTGTCTTGAAGTGTTGGATAAGTGAAACAAACTTAGCAACACTAGTAAAGTGTAGACGCCCTGCTGGGGTGAAGATGAATGGAAACACAACTGGGAACTATATCACAGCTAGGTGTGAATAGAGAGAAAAACAAAACAAAGAAAATATTTCTATTGTAGAATGAATCAGAGTAAGAGTCATAGCTGAGTATAGAAAGTAGCTGGAAACTGTGTGAAAAAGTGCAAACACTGTTTTATTTTTACGTGTTAGCTTAAATTAAGCCAACAAATATTTAAAAAGTATCAGTTTCCTGTATTCTTCCACTTCTTCAGCTTGTTTTTCTTCTAGTAGAGTCACTTCTTCATTCAGAGAGACGACATGGTCTTAATGATAACTTGTGATCATTAAGTGATCACTTGTTTGGAGAATAAACAAAGAGATTCTGTTAAAAGGTTTTCCACCAGCCAGCGATATATATGGCCGGAGCTGTTATGGAATATAATGATGTAAACTTTCCACAAAGCTTGTATGCAAATGATAATTAATAGACAGTTACTCAATGCTATTAGCAGATTTACAACCTACCAGGCACTTAGAGAAAGAACTATATAGAAAGAGCTAACTCTTTTGCCTTGTGACTATAGAGCAAAATACACGATGAACAAATATTACCTAACAAGTGATTCTAAAACAAGGCATCAATGGCAGATTATTATCTAATCATCACATCTAATTATTATTTCAAGTATCTTGAGGTCTGAGAAATATTTACCAAGCCCTGATTGATGTCCAAGCTTCCGTTATTTATTTAAAAAAAAATCTTGCACAATGTAGACTTGTGTTTTCAGAGCTAAAAGACTAGCTTCCTTCCTTCCATTTGCAGGTTTTCAATATACATGCTTATTCCAAATAGCAGAGTGCTAGGACCCTGTGTAAAAAACGACTAACATTAATGCATTGCTGACACTTCATTGTTTGCACAGAACTAAGGAATTAAACGTATTATTTCATTCATTCTACAAAGAACAAAGTTGAAACATTCAAGGTTTTATGCATGGCCTTCCACCCCATTACCACAATAAAACGGTGAGTTTGATGTTTTCTGGCAATCCAACTGTTTCTAAAATCCCTAAGAACTCCAAAGCCATTCGCATGAAATAGCGTAAAGAATTACGAAACAAGAAACTCCAGGGGGTGGAGACAAATTATGAATGGAGCCTAGTCCCAAGATGCTCATGGCTTTTTCTCAATGAAGCACGCACTTCTTTCTATTCCATTAGACTGACAAGACCTATTTTTATTTTATCTCAAAATCCATTGATCATTTTGCTTGATATGGAAGGTGGTTTGAGCTGTTCTGTTGCTGTCCAGAATAAAGTGCATATTTTGAACGTAATACAAGATAACTGTAGGCCCTGCCATTAATGAAACAAAGCCAGGCTTATTTATATACCCTGATGTTCTTAAGTGCCCATGCCCCATGTATACGAACATCACTGGCTTGAGGATGTAGTCAAATCTTAACCAATTAATCCGGCTGAATATACAGAGTATAAAGAACATGGAGAAGAGAGGAGAAGTCTAAACTTGGAAGGATGTTATTACTCTTAGTGGGGAAAAGTCATTCACTGTAAGAGGGAATTTTGGAGGCTGTGGATAGTCATGTTAAGAGACAATCTGTTACCTAAGACCACTTTCACGGCTATCTGTGGATTCTACTTCAGTGAGTGTACACATATCTACCTGTTCTACTCAGCCTGATAACACGGCGTTTCTGGCTCAATGTGGTGTTGATTCTCCTCCCAAGGGTCCAGCCTGTGGTTGAGGACAGGGTCCAGGATGAGGGGGTGGGAGGCAAGGAGTCATTACTCAGACACCTGGAGTCAGAAGAATGTAATCTGACAGTGCAAGGATGCAGGTTACATAACTTTGGGCAACCAGTCAGCTTCCTCCACACCATCTCTGAGCCTGCTGTTGGTTGATTGTCTGTAGGTGAACCTTACTCTCCAAGGTAAGGTCTACAGGTCACGTACTTTCTGCCAGACCAACTACTTCCATAGTCACATCAACAGAAGCTGCCCCAGGGCATGAGCCCCAATGGCGCTTTGTTGGGGATGCCCACACTGTGGTACACATTCTAAAACTGGACAGCATAACTCTTTCTAGACATTACTTGTTATCGTTCATGTCACTAGCTTTTGGGATGCTCATCCTTGATGCTGAGTCATTATTACTTGCAAAAGTGCTGAAAACAAAGTCATAAAAATAAAATGCTTATTTTGCACCAAAAAATAACATCTTACCAGAGTTTGAGCTCTCATCGAAATATGATAAATACTATATTTAACTTTTAATGATTCATCCTATTATTAATAGATAAATTTAAAATTTTTACATAATATACAAATATATGTTGAAAGTTGAATGTTTAAAATGATTCCAGTTAATTTGGTAATTTTTAACAAAGGATCATCTTAATGCAGGCTTTGAAATAGTCTCTTTAGAAAGGCAACTATATACAACTTGGAAGAGTTTATGTAGGATAAAGGGGTATCCCTAAAACTTGTCCTTGTCATTTACTAAGTACAGAGAAAAGAAATGTGCACAAGATGATACGAGAGGACACAGATGGGGAAATGTTTTCACTTCACCCAGAGCAATAATAATTAATGGACTAAATTCAACAGGCCAAACTAAATCTTGAAGGAAGGACAAAGATCCATAGAGA